>NC_137150.1:75518215-76718215 GCF_951394435.1 Stenella coeruleoalba | reverse complement strand
GGCCTCTCACTGTTGTGGCCTCTCCCGTTGCGGAGCACAGGCTCCGGACGCGCAGGCTCAGCAGCCATGGCTCACGGGCCCAGCTGCTCCGCGGCATGTGGGATCTTCGCGGACCGGGGCATGAACCCGTGTCCCCTGCATCGGCAGGCGGACTCTCATCCACTGCGCAACCAGGGAAGCCCCTCGAGTTGATTCTTAACAGTAAGTAGTTTCATGTTTGTTTAAGTCCATTTTTTTAAGAGTAGTTTTGGGTTTAAAACAAAATTAGGGGCAAGTACAGAAAGTTCCCATATACCCCCTCCCCTCATACATACATGGCCTCCGCGTTATCAACATTACTCACCAGAATGG
The DNA here is from genome assembly GCF_951394435.1 of Stenella coeruleoalba. Lineage (NCBI taxonomy): Eukaryota > Metazoa > Chordata > Mammalia > Artiodactyla > Delphinidae > Stenella > Stenella coeruleoalba. The sequence continues at coordinate 76,717,864 of NC_137150.1, read as the reverse complement.
TACATTTTTCACCAAAGATGAACCTAAACTGGCACATCATAATCACCCAATGTCCACAGTGTATCTTAGGGTTTACGCTTGGTGTTGTGCAGTCTATGGATGTGAAAAGTATAATGACATATATCCACCACTACAATATCCTACGAAGTACTTTCACTGTCCCCCAAATCCTCTGTGCTCTGCTTACTCATGTGTGTTTTTAATAATTTCCAAGCTGTTACTTCAGACAAAAAAAATAACACATCCTTGTGGTACATATACATACAATGGAATTTTATTCAGCCATTAAAAAAAAAAGAGAAATTTTGCTATTTGCAACAACATGGATGGATCTATTGGGTATTATGCCAAGTCAGACAGAGAAAGATAAATACCATATGATTTTACTTAATGTGGAATCAAAACAAACAAACAAGCAAACAAAACAAAAACAGACTCATAGACACAGCACAAACAGGTGGTTTTGCCAGAGGGGAGGAAGGTGTGAGTGGGGGAAAAAGGTGAAGGAGAGATTAAGAGGTACAAACCTCCAGTTATGAAATAAATAAGCCATGACAACGATATAATATACAGCATAAGGAACGCGGTCAATAATATTGCAATAACTTTGTATGGGGCAGATGGTTACTAGTCTTATTGTGGTGATCATTTCATAATGCACGCAAATGTCAAATCACTATGTAATATATGTGAAAATAATATATTGTATGTCAATTATACTTCAGTTAAAAAAAAAATCACATCCTTGGAAGCAAACCCATTACTTTGATATCCATAGAGCTTAGCATAGGGCTTGGCATAAACTAACACCAAATAAATGTTTTCTGAATTCACAGCTCATTTTTAACAATGCATAAAACTTTACTAAGATTAACCATTTGTTTTCTCCACCTTTGTAAAACGAACTATTGAGCATGCTCACAGCAGTCTCAAAACAAAGGGATCAGTTCCTCGATTTCATGCTCACCTCCACTGGTTCCCTCTCCAGCTCCCGATCACACTATTCGCCACTAATTGACTCCTAATCATCCCTGTCCCAACAGCAACTTGACAAAGCTTCTTCACTCTCAAATCCCCAATACCTCTCTCCACTCCCTCATTCAGGGCGGTGCCTTACCCTGTTCTTCTGAGAAAAGTGAAACCCACGACTTCCTTCATCACTTCAACGTTCTGGTTCACCCTGCTCCTGTTTGGTCTCCAAGGACATAATCTTCCTCCTTTCAGCTGTGTACCCTGCACATTCCACTCCAGTAGCACCGGTCTGTCTCCTCGCTTTTTTCCCCACCCTCTGCCCTCTATGTGCCTTGGGCTTTTCTCCACTCGCTTCCACTCCTGGCCTCTCCTTGCCAGAAACAACTTCTTCCATCCATTTCCATATTCAAACTACAGTTGTCCCTCAGCATCCGAGGGGGACCGGTTCCAGGACCCCTGAGAATACCAGAACTCTTGAGCGCTCAAGTCCTTTAGAGTGGGCCTGTGGGACCTGAGGCTGCGTGCAGAATGAGGACTGTACACCAAACCTTCAAAGTACTCGCAGAAGCACAGACCAATCCAATTTGTATTCGTTCTTTCTCCTCTCACACCCAAAGCATGTAATGTGTGTAATATTTACAACCCATCTAACTACCTCCTGCCGTGCGAATATGTATTATACTACAAGTCTTTTAATCTGTGTTCTTTTCCCCCAAAGTATATTTATAGGGTATTTTAGAGCAAGAACTGTCTTTAACCTCACTGTAAAAAAGAGTCTCCTGTTCATAGTATACGTTCAAATATTTTTTGATAATGGAGTGGTAATAAGTTTGCTCAAAAATTAACTTTTCTATGACCCCCACAATATTCGTTACTATACTAAACATAGTGAAACTTTCACATGCATTTATTTGATGTATGTATTTTTCTTACCCTTTATTCACATAAGCCTTATCTAATTTAAAGCAAAGTCTTCTCTTCCAGTAGGATTTTGCCCATTTAACTTACTTTGTAATGGTAATAAGCAGTCACCCCAAAGTGGTTTTTCTGGGGAGCATGACAGTTTAAAATAGGGTTGAAAGTTCCACAGATAGGATTTGGAGAATCCTTTAATACAAAAATTTGAAGTCACCTGCAAAGATGTGTACACATGCTATATTGTTCAGGGGAGCAAATCCATACTTTCATCAGTTCTCCTTAGGACTTCAAGATTAAGGGTCACCAGTTTCCTCAAAAAGTTAAATATGGAATTACCACATAGCCCAACAATTCCACTCTTAGATATATGCCCAAGAGAAGCTGAATACATATGTTCCTACAGAAACTTGTAAACAGATGTCCATAGCAGCATTCTTCATAGCAGCCCCAAAGTGGAAACCCAATGCCCACTGATGAATGGATACACAAAATATGGCATATCCATACTACAGAATATTATCCAGCCACAGAAAGTAATGAAGTACTGGTACATGTTACAACATAGATGAACCTTGAAAACATGGTGCTGTGTGAAAGAAGCCAGACACAAAAAGCCACATATTGTATGATTCCATTCACATGAAATGCCCAGAACAGGCAAATTCATAGAGACCGAGTAGATTAGTGATTGCCAGCGGATGGAGAGAGGATGAATGGGGAGTGACTGCTAATGGGAACCAGGTTTCTTTTTGGTGTGATGAAAATGTTCCGGAATTATAGTAGTGATGGCTGCACAACTTTGTGAACATACTAAAAAACATTTTAAAAGGGTGAATTTATGGTATTTGAATAAAGAATAAAAACCTCCTCTTCCCCGGCTACATGCTTAACATCTTCTTTTGCATCATCCTCCCAAACCTAAATGTTATGCATTCACATTAAAACTCAACAGTACTCCCAACCACCTCCTTCTTCTTCAGGTTCCTAATTTACATGTAGTTTTCTCAGGCTGAAAAATTTCAGAGATATTTCCAATTTCTTTTCTCTCAGTTTCAACATCAGTCAGTCACCAATGCCAGCACTTTTTATTAACAATATAGTTACCGTTATTGAATATGTAATTCCTGCCAGACATTTATGCTAGATGATCTACAAGTATCTTTAATTTTCACAATAGTTATGCACGTTAGAGAGGAGGATGCTGTGGCTAAGGGGGTTTAAGTACCTTGTCCTTCAGTCTTTCTCCCTCCAAGCTATCCTCCACCCTTCAGCCGCAGTGATCTTCCTAAAACCAAATCTTATTGTGTTATTCCCCCATTACTCCCCCACCTAAAGCTCCTCAAAGGCTTCACACTGTCAGACTCCTTAACTTGGTATAAGGTGCCCTTCAGGATCCCTGTCTCTTACATTCCTTACACCAACTTCTTTCAGTTCCTGGACTATGCCATGCTCTTTCTCCTCCTGCCTCTGGACTTGGCACGGGGTTCTCTTATTCATTCACTCAACAAATATGTATTAAGTGCCCCCTAGGAGCCTGACATTGTATTTGCTGCTTGGGCAAACGCTGTGAATGACACAGATATATGTTCTTCCCTCAAGGTACTTAAGGTCTAAGGGAAGAAACGATAATAAACAAGTAATTACAGATTGTGATAAGTGAAATGAAGGAAGCAGGATGCCGTATTATAAAACATCTAGGGTAAGGGTCAGGGGAAAACTATGATGACTGTTTTAGATAGGTTAATCTGGTAAGGTCTCAGGTGGTGACATACCTTAAAATCTGAAGACTAAGAAGTCAGTTATATGAAAAGCAGGTAAGAGCAGAGGGGGTGATGAGTGACAAGAGATGCTCCTGGAGACATCAGCAGAACCCAGACCAAGGATTTTTGTAGGCCGTGGTTAGGAGTTTGGATTTTAACCTAAGTTCTTAGTGCAATGGATTTCACTGAAGAATTTTGAGTAAGAGAGTGTCACTTTTTGCCACTGAATGGAGAAGGGATTGGAGGGGCACAAGAAAGGAAACGGGGACACATGGCCCAGAGATACAGTAGTGGTTTAGGTGAGAAATGTGGATGATGTGGACAAAGGTGTGATAGAGAAGGAGGAAAAAAGTAGACAGGCTAGATGCAGAGTTGACCTGACGAGCAAAGTCATCAGCTGGAAGTGAGGAAGAGATGAAGAGAGGATATAAAGAGTTTGGGGAATTGCCATTGGGGAAAGAAAGTAAGGTTACTATAGAAACAGAGGATCAGAAGGATCTCAGGCCCATACTGAGTGAATACGCAAGAGGTTGACCATTTTCATTTTATAATGTCATCAATTTGCCCAGGACTTTTTCAGTGTGCACTAATAGTATTCACGTTACCAGGCATTAGTCATTCTTTTTCCTTTCCAGGCCCCTCTACTCAACCGGGAAAAGGCATTGTTATATACAATCAAAAGTCTCTGGATCCCATGGCAGTTCCCAGAACAGTGCCAGGCACGGAGCAATCATTCAATAAATGCTAACAGGGATCTCAGGCTAACCGGCCTTCAAACTTCATCCGTTCTCTAAAGCAGGATTCCACTGAAATCATACTCCTGTTCACAAAAGTCCCAGATATCTCCACTTATCTCAAGGGTGGTTCAATCTACTGTAACAGTCACAACACCCTCATGTGTGAAACAGCACTGGCAGGATGGGGGGATACTGGACCTATACGATGATCAAAAATCTGGGTGCTACAATCTGAAAACAGACACGTTCAGTAGAAAGCAAACAGTTTTCCTCATCGCTTACTGCAGGGCCGAAGGGACAAACGGCCACATGAGAGGTGCCAAGAGTCAGCTGGCACAGCGTTGTACTCACGGTCTGAGTTCTGCCTAGCACCTACCTTCTTCCTCTCCAGATTCAGAGTCCTCATTAGTGAACGCCCCGGAGTCTGCTGCCATGGAGATCACTACACGGGCTCCACCCGAAACCAAAAGTGAAGTGGAGCGGGAGCCGGGTCAGAAAGAGGCCAAAACCCGGGGTCTGAAGCCGCAGCACAGGCAAGAGTCGCAGCGGCTGCTACCGGGCTCTTCCGGAAGCGGCACGCGCGTGAAAGTCATGTGACGGGCACTGGGCGGGGCCACGCGGTTTATTTTGATTCTTGAGTGGTGGAAATGTAAGCACGTGGTCGCGGTTGTGGTGCTTTTTACTTTCCCCAGACCGTAATCGTCTTCCGGTGTAGACTTTTCTTGGCTTCTTTTCTGGTTTTCCTCAAGTCCTTCTTTTTCGCCTTGGCGCTTTCTTCCTCCCAACAGTATTGGAGTTTTAGGGAATGGTTTGCTTTTTGTGGGGCTCGGAGCAGTGGAAAGTGGCTCGGCGTTTGCTTATTCTGCAGTCGCTTGGATATCAGGAGAGCTCACGCTTCTCTTCCCCTTCTGTTCCCGACTCTTGCCCTTCTGGTAGCAAAATGATCCACCTGGCTTTCGTGGCTACCGGGCAATGTGAACCTCAGGCGCATGTTCTTTAATTGAGTTGCCTGTGACTCATTTCCCGACCAAAACAAGCCAAATCGCTTGACTTAGGTTTTCAAGGACACTAACCGACAGCTGTCAGGCTTTTGGATTTGTATATCAAAATACCCGGTTGCTTGGTCAAGAGATTGACAACCTCCACTCTTCTTGTTTACTCTTTGTGTAGTCAAAATCATAATAACTGGAGATGAATCTAGGTCATTTGGGGGCAAAAATCTTTCAGCTTTAATCAAAATATCTTTATTGCTCTTCTGTTAATAACAGGCAAAATAGTAGAAAGAGATCTATATCGTATATATACATGAATGAAATTGACTCGTTTTAAATTTCCTCATTGGGTATGTAAAGCACACAAAAATGGCTGATTTAACAGGGCTGTACTTACTGTACATAAAAAACAAATGATTTTCATGCGGCAATCCTCTGGGTTCCCTACTACGCCTAAATCTTATCCTATCTCCCTCTCTAATTTATGAAGTTATAAACCCAACAGAAATGAAAATAAACCCAATATAGAAGCAAGCAATATATGGCTTAAGTGACTGGAGATCTCCGAGTTGTTTATTAGGCACAGGACGTAAACTTGTACACTTCCCCCAGCAATCCCGGGTTCCTAGCCCAGCCTCCTGTACTACAGCCCCTCCGGGAGTTTCCTTTTCCTGGGGCTCAGCGGCGCTCCTCCCTGCCTTCCCAATTCCTCCCGATCCCCGCTCTGGGACACCGGCTCCACTCCCTCTTTCGCCGAGGTTTTCTCTCCACCGCCCGGCGAGAGGCTAGCCCGGCTCCGCACCCCAGCCCCCTCCTCGCCCGTCGCACCTGCCCCGCCTCCCAGACCGGGGCCGGCTCGCGCAGCGCAGGCGCAGCAACGCGGCCGCGAGGCCGAGGGCGACCAAAGCAACCTCGGCCTCCACCTTCTCTGACGGTATCCGCGCTGGGCAGCGACCCCGCGTGCCGCGCGTCGTAATGGGCTCGGGCTGGAGCAGCGAGGAGGAGCGGCAACCGCTGCTGGGACCCGGGCTCGGGCCTGCGCCGGGGGCTGCTTGGAGAAGCAGAGGGGAGGCGGCGGCGGCGGCGGCGGCGGCGGCGCTGCCCGCGGCAGCCCCGAGTCCCGGGAGGGTGTACGGGCGCCGCTGGCTCGTGCTGCTGCTCTTTTCGCTGCTGGGGTTCGTGCAGGGCCTGGTCTGGAACACCTGGGGCCCCATCCAGAATTCGGCGCGCCAGGCCTACGGCTTCTCTAGCTGGGACATCGCGCTCCTCGTGCTCTGGGGGCCCATCGGCTTCATGCCCTGCTTCGCGTTCATGTGGCTCCTGGACAAGAGAGGTGAGGGGGTACCGGGAGCGCCGGCCGTTGATGTCACCCCTAGGGAGCCGCCTCCCTCGGCTTCGTTTTAGGGGTTGTGTGAGGTGACCGAATGTTGCTGGCATCCCATTCCTGACTAGGAACACTCTGTACCCAAAGCGACAAATGAGGGAAGGCTTCTTTGTAGATACAGTGTTTTCATCGAGGCCAATTATGCAACAGCAGGGATTAAGCGAGCTCTAAATGTTCAAGTTTTTGCATATTTGGACATCAGAGCATCCCCGTGCACGTGCTATGTGTGTTTTTTACACCTGACAAAAATGACTGATGCTTTGATTTCAAAGGGATTTGGGGATTTTGAGGGTGAAAGGTCAGAAAATAGACTGATGATGCTCAGATACAGGGAAGTAATGAGCTGGCTTTGCATAATAGATGACTCAAGCCCAGGAAGAGCTGTTGGAGAACTCGGATCTGACGCTTTGGTTTCTGGCAAATGGTTCTGGAAAATGGTGCACAGCAGCTTTAAAGTGTGTGTATGTGACTAGGTGCAAGTGTCAGTTGAGATTTTTAACTCTCAGATGAAGCTTGCAGATGAATGAAGACTCTCTTTTCATAGAGAATACTTTGGACAGACATCTCACGTTACCACTTGCCAGTATGATTCTGTGAGGAGAACAAAAGGTCATAGGATTGAATGATTAGGCATTGAATTACACCACACAAGTATGGGTAAATGATTCATGATCAATGTGATGTAGCTGCTAAAAAGTGCAGGACAGTTTTAGGCACAGAAGTGTAGTATCTAAAACGAGAAATAGTTTGAAATGCTCTATTCTAGTGTTCAGTTCTGAGCGTTAATTTTTAGAAGGCCATGGGCAAACTGGAGAGCTTTAAGAGTTGTGTGACAAGAATGTAAAGGATGTAAAAATCAATGTGTCAGATGAAGGGAATTGGGTGTGCCAAGCTTCAAAAAGAAACTTGAGGCAGAATATAAATATGTGAAGACCAAGTAAATGAGGAATTAGGCTTAATGTGCATAGTTCTAGAAGGAAGAACTAAACTGAGTGAAGTTACAAAGGGCTGTAACTCAAAGGGATACAGGGAAGAACCTTCTAACAATGAAAGTGTCCAGCCCTGGAAGGTGTGGAACTTCCAGGTAGAGCAAGTACTTAGGCAGAGATATGTGCTAGATGTTGAGGAAGGGTTTCTTGTACTGAATGGAGGTTTTCTTTGTTTGGATTTGTTTGTTTTTAAACTAAATTTAGACTTTATTTGGATTTCACCAGTTTTTCCACTAGTGTCTTTTTTTTTTCCTGTTCCAAGATTCAGTCGAGGGTCCCAAATTGCATTTAGTTGTTATTTCTTGTTAATCTCCTTCAATCTGTGACAGTTCCTCTGTCATTCCTTACAAGGTTGGATAACTTAAGGGGAAATGCTATTTTATTGTTTCTTTTTATTAACTTTTTATCAGGAGCATTTTTCAATATTATTCCCTAAATTTAGCCAGCCTTGTTTTTACGGTACAAAAATGTTAACTTTGTCCTTTTTATTATAATTATATCTACTATCCATGGCCAGATAAATTTGGGACTACCTATTCTCTTTATAAAATAAGTTACTTTAGGAGTTCTTTCAGAGTTTCTATGACTATATGGTGAATTCTATTTTATGTTTTCTGTTGGTTAGAGCAACAAAAAATAAATTTAAAATTCTCTCACTTAGGAAGTGGTTTCCTTTTCAGTAGGAGAAAGCCAGTTTCCTTCCATATGTTGGCTGTCCTGCTGCCTATGTCCTCTTTGCATACATAAAAGTAAGTTCCTGGTATCCCTGGGTACTAAAGTATCTTTCTCCCTAGAGGATAGGTCTGGTCTTCCTACTGCCATGGGTCCACCCAACTTAGTAGAAGACCAGGTATCTTTCTGAAATCGGTTTTGTACCCTCTCAGTCCTTTTCATTTTCCAGCAAGGAGATAAAAGGGGACTACCTAGTGAGATAATAGGAGACCAAAAGTGAGTGTGCCCTAGAAGCTTAGTGAAGAAAATTTCAACAAGGAGATAACACCTAAATTTGTGCCAAGCTCTAGGGAGATAGTCCTCATGGAGCCTACATTCTAGTGAGGAGATCCAGGCAAAAACAACAATAAAATTAAATATTTAGTGTGTCAGATGGTGATAAATGTTTTAGAGAAAAATGTTTTAGAGAAAAATGTTTTAGAGAAAAATGTTTTAGAGAAAATGTTTTAGAGAAAATGTTTTAGAGAAAAATGTTTTAGAGAAAAATGTTTTAGAGAAAAATGTTTTAGAGAAAATGTTTTAGAGAAAATGTTTTAGAGAAAAATGAAACAAGGCAAGAGAGAAAGGGGATGTGATTGGGTGATACTCTCTCTAGAGTATCACAGAGGGAAGGACTTACTGATAATGTGTGTTTGAGCAGAGACCTGAGGGGAAAAGGAAACCTACCTTGTCAATTCTGGACAGGACTGTTTTGGACAAAGACAAAGGTCTTAAACTTGTTTGGCATATTGGAGAAAGAGCAATGAGGCTTCTGTGGCTGAGTTGAGCCATCAAGGAAACCACGGTAGAAGGTGAGGCCAGAGAGGTGATGAGAGGCTGAAATCATGCAGGGCCTCCTAGGTCACTGTAAGGACACTGGCCTGAAGGAGTGAGGAGGGCTCACTCCACTGGAAGGTTTGAGCAGAAGAGTAAAATGACGACTCTGCTATTGTCTTGAGAACAAGAGCCAGAGCAGGGAGACCGGTTGGGAGGCTGTTGGAACAGCTCAGATGGGGCTGATGCTGACTTCCAACTGGGGTGAGAGTAGTGAAGGATTTGAGTATTGTTGATGGATAGGCAGAGGTGAGTGTGAGAAAAGGGGAAGATTTAAGATGTTTCTCAACTTTTTTAGCATTAGTAATTGGGAGAACCAAGCTGCAGTTTACTGAGTTGTAGAAGATTGTGGAAGGAGCATTTGGGGGTAGACGGCATGCAGATCAGGAATCTGAAATGCCTATTAGATATAGGACAAGCTAAACTGTCAGTTTATTCCCTGAGCAATAGATTTGGGATTTGTCAACCTATAATGGTATTTAGAGTCTTGGAGCTGAGTGACATCACCTGTGGAGAGGGATCTTGCTTTAGAAAACTGAGCCCAGGGGCATTGCAGCATTCAGAGCTTGGGAAGATAAGGACGAACCAGCTAGTGAGGACTGAGAGTAGAGCCGGGTTTAGCAACATGGAAATCTTTGGTATCCTTTAAAAGAATAGTCTCACTGGAGTGGTGGGGGTGAGTTCACGAGTGTAGACATTATGTCAAACACACTTTAAGGGGCAGCAGAGACATGAGGGAGTAGCCAGGGGGAATGTGGCTACTGAGAATGTATTTTTAAAGATAAGAGAGAAAGAAAAAAAAGAGAGAAAAAAAAAGATAAGAGATACTAAAGCATATCTCTGGAATGCAGTATCCTAATGGATCCAGTAGAAAAGGAGAAATTGACAGTGCTGGAGGGAAGGGGAAGAACTGCTGTAGCCATGCCCTTGACTAAGCAAAATGGGATGCAGTCCTCCAGAGTACAGTAGACAGGTTGGCCTTAGATAGAAGTGTCCACAGCTAATTCTTCAGTAGCAACAGAAGAAAAAGTAGAGTGTATAGATATGGATGCACGTGGTGGGTGGTAGGAGCTCGTGGGAGTTATCTTTGTTTACAGTTCTCAGAAAATAGAAAGCAAAATTACCACCTGACAGCGAGGATAGGAGAACAATTCTTGGAAGATTGAGGAGACACGATAAGTTGTAGTACTAGTTCCTAGGAAAGGAGAGAACACACGGACTAGAAAATTGTAGTGGGATTGTCGGGCAGCTCAGAGGGCCTGCTTTAGGTGACTGGGCATTAATTTCAAGTGAGACCAATCAGCATGGCCGCTTGTTTTCCTCCAGCCTGTTCTGTTGGGCAAGCACAGGCATGGGCAGAGTTGGCAGAGAGAGAGATCACCAGAGTTGCGGTTTGCCAGGTGTGTAGGACTAAGAAAGTGCAGGCCAGGAGTAGAGGATTATGTAGAGAGTGATATAACAGTGGACTACGGGATCTAAGCTGGGTAAAAAAGAAAAGGAAACACCTGAGGTAGATAAGAAAAAGTAGTAGGCTCCAAAATTGTCATTCCCAATCGATGAAGAATTTAGAGTACTAGAAGGAATGAGTGGGAAGGAGAGGAGGTCATGGTTGAAGAATGGGACGCTTGAAATTGGGATTATGTCGTGGACGCAATTAGGGTAAAGATAAGGTCAGAGTATAACAAAGAGAGTGGACAGCCGAGGTAGGGTAGAGGGCATGATTGTGGAATAACAAGTCAGGGGACTGAGAGGGCAGGATATTGAAAGGATCATATCTGGTATTGAAATCACCAGATTCATGAAAGAAGTAGTGTCCTCAGGAGTAATAACAAGCCAAAACAGTTTCAAGCCAGGAGGGCGAATGACGTGGAGGCAGGTATGTGGTGGTCTGCAGACAACTGCAGCAGGGAGTGGTGAGTATGACAGTCAGATGGAATTGGATCAAAGGCTGTTCTGGCCATGATGGATTAACAGGAACTGGATTTATCCTTCCATCTTAAACAACTAAAAACAGAAAACAAAATCAAAGTATACGAAACAGTGGTTTTCAGACATTGGACAAAAGGTAGAGGTCAGTGATCCTTACGATGACTTCTCACAGAGATCTGTAGTTCAAACAGAGCCCCACAGTTTTCCCAAGTCGAGGAGACAGTTGAGAAGTCTTAAGAGGCCACCATAGCTAGAATTCTTAGGGTAGAGTACCAGAGAGGAAAAGGGTTCACAGAGAGAGAGTTCTAGATCTGCAGGGAGTTCCTCTTGAGTCTTCAGTTGGGCACTGATTAGCAGTTACACATGAAGAAACTACTTAAGTCTGAGAAAAGGACTACGAAAAAGGAACAGGCAGAAAAATTCTCGCAGTTCACATAAGGCTGGGAATTGTTCACATTCCCAATAGCCAGAATGGGAAAACCTCATAATACACAGGAAGTTTGGTTGAATACTCAGAAGGGTGTTGCCTCGGCAGTAAAGACAAACAGAGCTCTAAACTAAAGGCTTCTCTGGTTCCACCTAATAAAGCTTAAAAGTACTGCTTGAACAGATTAAAAATAACTGTATCCCAGAACATTGTTCAAAAATATTTAAAGGAGTTGGAAAAAAAAATCCATCACCCAACAAAATTCAGAATTCCTGACATCTAAATCAGAAATTACCAAACGTGCAAAGAAGGAGGAAAATACAACACATAAAGAGGAGAAAAAGCAATCAGTAGAACAGACCAAGAAATATTACAGATGATAGAATTAATAGACAGGGACATCGAAGCAGCTACTGTGAATAAATATACTACATATATTCAAGAAGACAGAACAAAGCATGTTAAGGAGAGACATGGAAGACATAAAAAGTCCAACATTAAATTTCTAGAGATGAAAATGTAATCTGTGTCTGAGACCAAAAAAATACACTGGACAGGATTTAAGAGCAGATTAGACATTGTAGAAGAAAAGATTAGCAAACTTGAAGATGTAGTAATAAATACTATCCGAAGTGGAACACAGGAAATAAAACCCAAAAAACCACAGGTATCAGGGAGCAGGACAGTTTTAAGTGACCTAATATACATATTAGAGTCCCAGATGAGAAGAGATTGGTAAAGGGAGAGGGCATGGATTGAGATAAAATGGGGAGGAAAAATTGAAGAAATAATGGCAGAAAAATTTCCACATTTGATGATATCCATAAACCCAGAAATCTAAGAAATTCAAGAATCCAGTTTGAGGAAACAGCATGAAGAAAAAAAACCACACCAAGCAAATCTCAGCATGCCTAACACTACAGCAAGGCACCTCGTAATCATAGTGCTTAAACCAGAGGAAATCAAAGCATCGAGAGAAGCCTGGGAGCTTTAGGGGGGAGGGAGTAACAGTGATCTGGAAGGGGCTGGGGAAGCACTGTCCTCAGGGAAGAGGTTTCAGAGTAGTAAAAAGGGGAAGACGGTGAAGAGCTTGAAAATATAGGGATTCTACTGATCCGCTGATTCTGAGCGCTCCAGGAGTCACAGTGGAAAGATCTGGGGAGTTGAGGCGCTGGCAGAGATGAGGTCGGATTTGGGTATGCATGAAGCCCTGTTGGGACGAGGATGACCTGTGAATCTTGGGTCTCTTGTGACCAGTGTGAACAGGAAAAGCAGGCATGATGTGGTTAGTCCTCCTGGTGTCCAAGGCAGATCGGGGTGGCGAGGCCAGGCTGTAGCTGTTGAGGGTAGGGACAGGTGGTCTTGCCAGGCGCAAGCAGAGCTTCACTCCAGCTGATGGAAGTGTGGGGCCTGGGGAGGGTGGTTTTAGCAGATCAAACTCATTTCCGTGTATCTACTACACATAGTTTGTGTGGTGGGGTGTTTTTTTACTTTTGGTTTTTTTTTTTTTTTGCCATCATGTTTTTAGGCACCGATTGTGGAGACTCTCTTCCTGTACCCAATAGGTTCCTGGCATAAGGAGTTATCTCATCCATTGGAAGGGGGCTTCCTGCAGAGTCTAGATGCCATATTTGAGTAGAATTCATTTTTATTTTCAATCATGTTTGGTTTTCTGAAATTATTCCCGTACCTTTCATCAGATGGTTTTTGCACTCACATCCTAGTACTGTAATCACTTGGGATCTATTTATATGAAGGTCCTAGATGTCTCATAAGCATATTTTCCTGGGGTCCTTATACCTCTCCTTCCCAAAGTCAGTTGTTATCTTTTTGATTACATGGAACTGCAGAGCCCTGCTTTATCAAGATCCAAATGAGATCAAGAAAGCATTCTATTCAAAACTGAGCAGCAGCTGAGGTGGATTAAGTAATACTTGGCAACAATTAAAAGTAAGCAAGCCACAAGTTGTACCTGCAAGGTTGCTTTATAATAATCAGCTTTTCACAACTTCTTTATTCTTAAAAGTTTATATTAGCTGTTATATTGTCATATGTTTGATAAAAGTCATAATTGAGTAAAAAAGTGTGCTAGCTTTCAGCAGTTGTAGTAGGAAACCTAGTTATTTGGACCGTAGGGCCATAAACAGGGTCCCACTGCCCACTTGGTGGCTGTTTACCTTAATTACAAACCAAATATTAGAAAAAAATAAACATCATGTTGAATGTAAGCCTTATAGTCCCAAATCTATAAAATTTTATCTCATAGGGCACCCAGTATAACCTTACAAGAGCAGCATTTTGCAAGTTTAGGATATTTATGACCATGAATGTTCTTTTTATTAATTACACTCTATTTCCTGTGGCTATAATGTGGTTTTAAAATCTATGTTCTGTTAGTAGACACAGTAAATGAGCAGTATGTATGCATTACTTGTTCCTGAGAAGCACAGTTTTCTACCGGATTACTTCTGCCAAATTATATTAATCATATTCAGATCATATAAAGCTCAGTTCATATCACAAATTGCCCTCAATGTAGCGTGTGTGTGCCTGATCTGAATCTCAAGTTTATTTTTCTTGCTGTGTTTAATCTGCATAATTATAGTTTTGTTGACTTCCAATTTCCTTCAAGCAGAGAAGCCCTTTGAAAACCAAACATTTAACTGTCTCCCCTTGCCAACAAAAAGAAAGATCTGAAAAAAAAAAAGAAAATTTGCATTAAATAGTTTAAGTCTATTCATTGTGAAATGGTTTCAGGGAGGTGCTGAGTTTGGGAAAAATTGTAAGAAATGTTGCCACCTTTGCCACATACTCAGTGTAAGCCACCTCTGTGACTGCTACAAGCAGTAAGGCAGCATTGATCTAGTAATAGAAAAATGCAGCATTCCAACAGTAAGAAGATGTAGTCCTGTTATATTATTCTGCCATAGATAGACTGTTGTGTCTAGTTTTGGTTACCTTAGTTTTTTTTCACATTCTATTTTTAATTTTTTAAAACATCTTTATTGGAGTATAATTGCTTTACAATGGTGTGTTAGTTTCTGCTTTATAACAAAGTGAATCAGTTGTACATATACATACATCCCCATATCCCCTCCCTCTTGCGTCTCCCTCCACCCTCCCTATCCCACCCGGCTAGGTGGACACAAAGCACGAAGCTGATCTCCCTGTGCCATGTGGCTGCTTCCCACTAGCTATCTATTTTACATGTGGTTACCTTGTTTTTATATTTTATATTCTCTTTTGCCCTGTTATCCATGTAACCGACCATTGGTGCATATTTTCAAAATAATTGATTGTATTTGGAATACAAAGGGAAAAGCTATCTGATCCGCATTATCTAAAACCCTAAACCATGCTTTTTTTTTTTAACAGCATCATTCTATAAGTTGAAAGCTATCCAATGAATCAAGAAAAATTAAAAGACTATTATTGTATTAATAATCAGAGGGTTCTAATGGACCATCTCCTAAGACCCTATAACAAACTTGTTCTCATTATAAGATAAAAGAAGTAATTGGCCACTTGTCATTTTTTGAGAAAATTTAAAGCATTCTATCATCTTAAAAAACTTTTCAGGGGCAGTTTAGAATTTTTTTATTAACAGCTTGCATTCGAAAATTAGAAATTTTATATTTGAGATATAAAACTAAAATACCTTGTCTTTTAAAATTATTTTCTATATTTTTTATTGTTATATCTGAACAAAGCATTCTAGCCATTCATTTTGAAAAACCGGAGCTAATAGAACTTTTTCCTCTATCCTCGATGTGATCATTCAAGTTTTCTATTAAAGTTAGAATCATTTCATTTTCAGCATGAGAGTTTTTTTTCCCCCATATTGGGAGTTACAGAGTAAAGCTTTATTAGAATATAATACCAGTATGACTGAGTAAAAAATCTTTGTTCTTAACATTGACTTACTTGAAAAGAAAATAGAAAATAATCCAGATATTTTTGTTTCCTTTCAGGTCTTCGGATAACTGTGCTTCTGACATCTTTCCTTATGGTTTTGGGAACTGGTCTAAGATGCATACCTATATCAGACTTAGTGCTTAAAAGAAGGTAAATCATATAAATAACTTAAAATTTTTCTCCACATTTTTCTCTTTCGTTATGAGTATATTATATATGTTTAGTTATAAGCTGTTAGTAAACAGTTCCATTTTTTAGATCAGTAGAGGGTCATATTTATAGTAGCATTTTTTTTCCTGACGTGATTAATTCAGTGGGCATTTATTAGTTGTCATGTGGAAGACACTATACTCGTTGTTGTGTAAATAAATAGAGAACAAGTTCATCTTCACACTATCTGGGAGCTATAACCATGGGAAAATAATAGTATAACATAAGGAAGAATAATGTAGTTAATGCCGTAGAAGATTTATAAAATTGCCCCAAGAGACTAAGGTAAGTTTTGGCTGAGGATATCAAAAGGAAGGGCTCATGAAGAAGGTGATAATTAAAGTAAGCATTGAAGGATACGTAGAATTTTGAT
The DNA here is from genome assembly GCF_951394435.1 of Stenella coeruleoalba. NCBI lineage: Eukaryota > Metazoa > Chordata > Mammalia > Artiodactyla > Delphinidae > Stenella > Stenella coeruleoalba. The sequence continues at coordinate 76,701,713 of NC_137150.1, read as the reverse complement.
AACTATAGTTAGGGGAATGATATTCCAGGGTAGAGGAACAACAGAAACAAAGGCACAGAGGCAGGTAAGCACAGGCCTCTTCCAGGATGGGGTAGGTAGCTTCATTTCTGTACAGCAGCATTTCTGTACCTGGGATCCATGGATTTATTCTCAGGGGCTGCAGGGTATATGAAGATTTAAAAATTTTTGTTTTCCTTTTGGTTATAATATTAAAAGATTTTTTAACCAATAATAATCTGTAATTAAAAGACATTTTTATTAACCAGGATGTCAGTTTCCTAGTGTTTATCTAACTGGGATCCTTGGATTTGACCTTAAGAGCCATTGAGAAAATTTTTCCCCTTAAAAAGGAGCATAAATTACTCACGTTTGGGAGACACTGGTGTAGAGAATAAGACATAAGAATGGAATATAAAGAGATGAGTTTAGAAAAGGGTATCTTGAATGTGAAGGATATTGATGCCATCCTGTAGAACTGTAGTTTCTCACTGGACAGTTGGGAGCCACTTAGGTTCTTAATCTGAGCAGCAATAGGATCAGATGTATATGAGGTAAACTATTGATTTGAAGTCTGTAGGATTGATTACAGGGGGTTGAGAGTGCCAGCAGGAGGCCTGAAAAGATGCAGTGAGAGCCCAAGCTGGAGTCATTGTTTTGCTTTATTTCTTTATTCGTTTATTAGTTCATTTATTCGACAAAATTCACTGAGCTCCTCCTGTGTGCCAAGCTCTCTTCTGCACATGGGGAATATAGCAGAAAACACAATAGAAAAATCTGTACCTCGTGGAGTTTACATTCCAGTTGGGGAGACTGGCAATAAACTAGATAAATAAGTTAAATATATAGTATGTGCTATGGAAAGAAAAATAAAATAGGAAAGAAGGATTTGAAATGTCAGTGGAAGGATGGTGAAATTTCAGAAAGAATGGGCAAAAAAACTCTTACTGGGAAGATACGTTTTGGGGAGAAAGCTTGAAGGAATGAATGGACAATGCATTATGTAAGGGACAAGCATTTCAGGCAGAGAGAAGAGCAAGTATAAAGGGTGGGAAGGGAAGAGCACACCTGGCAGGGAGGCTGGTGGGGCTGGAGCCACTGAACCAGGGACTTCATGGGAAGAGTGGTAGGAAATTAGACTAGCGCAGTTATGGGTGGTGGCGGGAGTGTGAGACCAGGTCCTTCAAGACCTCGTAAGGGGGCTTCCCTGGTGGCGCAGTGGTTGAGAGTCCGCCTGCCGATGCAGGGGACATGGGTTCGTGCCCTGGTACCGGGAAGATCCCACATGCCGCGGAACAGCTTGGCCTGTGAGCCATGGCCGCTGAGCCTGCGCGTCGGGAGTCGGGAGCCTGTGCTCCGCAACAGGAGAGGCCACAACAGTGAGAGGCCTGCGTACCGAAAAAAAAAAAAAAAAAAAAAAAGACCTCATAAGGCCTTCACCTTTTTCTGAGCTAGGAAATCATTAGCAGCTTTGAGCTGAGGAGGACGATGGTCACAGGCTGCTTTATTGAGAATAGACTGATGTTGAAGGTCTAGGGCAAGAGTGAGGAGACCAGGTAGGGAACCAGTAAAATAAACCAGGTGAGAGATGATGGTGGCTTGAGCCATAGTTATGGCCATGGTGGTGGTGAGAAGTGGTCAAATTCTGATTATATTTTGAAGGATTTGCCAGTGGATTGAATAAAGGGAATAAGAGAAAGTGAGGAGTCCAGAATGACTCCCTTGCCCTGGGAAGTTGTAGGAATGGAAAGGATAGCACAGATGCGAGAGAGAACATGAGAGAAAGACGTCAGAGGTGATATGATTGAGGTTGCACTCTGGAGGCTCTGAATCAATTGTTGATTCCATTAACAGAGACATGGGGCACAGGAGGAGGAAGGAATGGATTTTAGGTATAAGATGTTGGCTTTCATTTGGAACAGAATTTTTCACTTCAAAATAAATGCTGTTCCTGTTCAAATTTTCAAAATACGTTATCTTTCCAGAAAATTTAGAGTACATGTGTTTCATATTTTAAAAGGCAGATAGCAGAATCATTTGGGTTCCTGTGGAACATTGGTCTTCATTTCCTATCCTTCTGAGTGAGGTTTTAACAGATGAGTTTCATTGTGTTTGAGATGTTCTTAATTTTTCAAATATCCAGTTTTTTTAAAGCATCTACAGTCTTTAAGTACAGATTTCAGTGTAAGCTTAAATTCAACAATGAGTTCTTTAAAAATGCCTACTGGTATTTTTGTTAGTTTTTCTTCTGTTTGTGCCATCCATTCTATTGCTTCTCTCTAATCTTATATCCCTTCATATTCTTTTCAGATGTAAAATTATAGGAATAATAAAGAGTTGACTCTGTTGGTAGAGAAAATGGTATGAAAAATAGAGCTCATAAAGAAATGTAAACAAAGATAGGAAAGGAAAGAAAGAAAAATAAAATAAAGAGTAACAAGAGGGCTTCCCTGGTGGCGCAGTGGTTGAGAGTCTGCCTGCCGATGCAGGGGACACGGGTTCGTGCCCTGGTCCGGGAAGATCCCACATGCCGCGGAGCGGCTGGGCCTGTGAGCCATGGCCGCTGAGCCTGCGTGTCCGGAGCCTGTGCTCCGCAACGGGAGAGGCCACAACAGTGAGAGGCCCGTGTACCGCAAAAAAAAAAAAAAAAAAATTATGAGAGATTGAACCTTTCATAAAAAGAAAGTAGAAGTTGAATTTTCTGTCTTTGTGCCTTCACCTATAAGGAATGTTAGGATATTATCCCCTTGAAATGAGACTTCACTTTATGTCCATACATTATTTCTTTAGAGCAGTATTATTAACAATGCATATGCAGCTATTAAAATGAAAATGCTGCAATTAGAATGCGTATTTTCACTAGTAGTTTCAATAGATCACCACTTTTAAGCTTCAGTCTCCATGACACTGAAGAGGAGGGGATAGAGACCTTTAGTAGGCATTTCGCTAGCACTGAAACAAGTATTCAGCGATCTTTTTCTGTGCCCTGTTCCACTTGGAGCTTTTTGAGCTTCTGACCCAGCCTTCTGAACAGTGTCCCTGCACCCTTTACTTCCTGTATTTTATCTTCTATGAGTCTTAAAGACATGAGAGTAGCAGCTTTCTGACAAGCCCTTTCCTCAATACACCTATTATTACCACCTTCCTAACCGTGGTCTACCTCTTCATAGTATCAATATTTCTTTCATCTGCAGAGTACCAATGAAAATTCAAGAAAAATTATTTTGCCACTTTTATTAACATCACAAATAAATAAAGAACTTAGAATAATGAACTATAAAGCATGTTTTCTATGATTGGGAAGCAAATCATACCAAAAACATTACAGGTGGCGTTGCTCTATCGCACCAGGTGGCATTACTTTATAGTGTGAAATACGATATAGCATGCCCAGTAAACAATTTACAAACTTCTAGAAGGTGAACTTATAGTAGGTCATATCTGCTTTTAATCATAGGGTGTATCCAGTGACTCTCATAACATTATCTTTCAATTCAGTGTAATTTTCATTAATATTAACAATAGGTTACTAACATGTGTTAGATAGTTAAATAGTATGGTTCTAGTAAACACAGATTTTCTAGAAATACACTCCATTGTGAAATGCTTTGTAGCTGGCAATATTACATTTAAAATGACCATACTAGAAAAGACGAATTGTTTAGTAAATGGTTTTATGATAATTGCTCAGCTATCTGAAAAAAAAAAATGAAGAGCCCTAAATCTCTGCCTTACCACTTAAGTAAATTCCAGTTGGATCAAGCATGTAAATATAAAAAATGAACCATAGAAGTATTAGAAAATGAGACTCATTTTTAATAATCTTAAAATGGGGAGGACCTTCCAACTAAGACACAAATCCCAGAAGCCATAGAAAAGCTTAATACTTTTGACTACATAAAAATGTAGAATATCTGCAGGATTAAATACACTATAAAGCAAAGTCAAAAGGCAAGTTAAAAACTGCGAAATGTTTGCAACAATAAGACAAATGGATAATTTCCTTAGTTGAAAAGAACTCTGTTAAATCAATAAGAAAAATAGCAAGTCGGTAGGAAAATGGGTAATAGATATGAGCAAGTAATTACAGAAATTGAAATACAAATCTTAAGATGCTCAACCACTTCATCATAATTAAAGAAATGAGGGCTTCCCTGGTGGCACAGTCGTTAAGAATCCGCCTGCCAACGCAGGGGACACGGGTTCGAGCCCTGGTCCAGGAAGATCCCACATGCTGCCGAGCAACTAAGCCCATGCGCCACAACTACTGAGCCTGCGCTCTAGAGCCTGCACTCCAGAGCCCGCGAGCTGCAACTACTGAAGCCCGCGCACCTAGAGCCGGTGCTCTGCAACAAGAGAAGCCACCACAGCGAGAAACCTGTGCACCGCAACTAGAGAAAAGCCTGCACACAGCAACGAAGACCCAACGCAGCCCAAAATAAATAAATAAATAATTTTTTTTAAAAAAAGAGGCAAACCATTTAAAAAAATAATTAAAGAAATGAAAATTAAAAGAGCAATAATATGTTGTTTATAGGCAAAGATGAAAAAGTATGATAATGTGCTGTGTTGCCCGGGGTATAGGGAAAAATAGGCATTGCTGATGTGCAAGCAATTTGGGGCATCCTATTTAGAAGGCATTTTTGCAGTATTTATCAAATTTAAAATGCACATGTCCTTTAACCCAATACTTGTCATTCTAGAAATTAGCCCACATATAAAGCTCTACCAGTTTGTAAGGAAAATCACATTTGTGTGGCTTTGCCTGTAATAGCAAAAGGCTGGATGCAACCCAAATGTCTTCCACAAAGGACTAGTGATGGTGAAGTATATAGTGGAATACTATGTAGCTGTGAAAAGGAGGTGAAAGTTCTATAAATGATGATTTGGAAATATCTCCAAGATATATCATTGAGTTTTATAAAAGACAAAGTTTTTAATGTTATGTTTAATATATTCCTACTTAGAAAAAAAGTGGGAGGGATGTATTTGGTAAGGACTGTTTCTGAAAGAAACCATTACCATTGGTTGTTTCTGAGGAGGAAGCCTGGGAACCTGGAAGTCTGGGGTGGAAGGGAGATTTACTTTTTGTTTTATACTCTTTTCTCTGCTTGAGAATATTTTTACCATGTGAATATATCACCTTTTGGACTGAAAACACTAGTTAAGAGAAACTAAAATGAACACATCAGATCTTCAATAATGAGAATAAGAGAAGGAAAGGCAAGGAAGGGTTATATGTAAATTTCCCCAGTATAGAAATATAAACCCTTTGATATAAAAATGAACAATTGGTAGATTTAAGAACGAAGACTCTTCTCTGTAAAACACATAGGATTCTGATCAGTGTGTTCTAAAAGTATGGTCCACAGATAAGCTGCTTATTAAAAATACAGATCCCTGGGCCCCACCCCAGTCCTACTCATTTAGTCTTAACAAGTTCCTTTAGTTAATTTTATACTCATTTTAAGTTTGACAACCTGACTGCCCTAGGTGCGTAGCATCCTCACTTTAACTAGTAACTGCATTGTGCTTGCCCATCCTACAGTATAATCACATAATATTTTTAATGTCTTATTTTAAAGCAGATTCTATTTAATAGTTTTATTTGCAATTTGACTCTTAAAACTCCAGAGGTCAGATTTCATGAATATATTTCTCCATGATGGTCAGCTGGGATTCAGATAAGAAAGATTGGTAGGAGATTAACTCCTCATAATAAGCATTTAACAGGGGAAAAAGCCAATAGAAGATATGTAAAGTGATCTTTAGAGTTTTGGAAGATACTTTTTTTCCCTTTTGATTGTCTTTGGAATGTGATTATTTCTGAGACATTTCTTCTAAGGACCTATAATATCATATATGAATTTTTAAATTTACTTTTTTTGTTGTTAAATATACATATAGAAGAGTACATAAAACATTTATGTACAGTTTAGTGAAATAATCATGAAAAAGACAGCTATGTACCCATCACCCAGGTTACAAATCCAAAAATCCCCTGAGACCCCCTCCCTGATTTATAACCCTGTCTCTCCTTACTGTACATAATCATAATCACAAATGTTGATAGGATTTTCAGAGTAAACTGAGTTGAAAGTTATGGAGAATATATTCAAAGTCTGTTGCAAATGTCTGTTTATTCTTTTCTTCTGAATAAAGATTTGCCATAGATTTTTTTTCCTATTAATATGGAAAGGCACAAACAAGTAAAAGATTATTTTATCTGCAACAGAATGATTACAGGAACAAAATAGGCCAGAAGTAGACATTGGTAATAATTTAACATATAATAATAAACACATAAATCAGTAGGGTTACTAAATAAAGCATATTTTATTAAATAGATCTATCTATTATGTGTTTGAGCAAATTGGTTACGTATTAGAAAAAGAAATGTGGATACTTAACCATACAGCGTGCATTAAAATATATTCCTGATGGATTGATGAGCTTCATAGTTAAAATGAAACAGTGTAAGGGAAAATTAATCTTATCCCTAAAGAGATTGCTTTTCCAAGTATAAAGACAGTGAAAGAAATCATAAGGGAAGCATTTGTAGATTTGACTACATAAACATTTGAACCCTCATGTTTCTAAAAGAAATCATAAAATTAAAATACAAACTAGGAAAAATATGTGTTGCAAATATGATATCTAACTTATAAAATAATATAAAAATATAAGCACTTCTGAAAAGAGAATGGGAAAATGAACATAATAGACATTCTTAACAAATGTTGGTTTGCAGATTTCAGATTTCATTATTTAAATTCGTAACTCGGCAGTCAGCATTTATTGACAGTCTGTATTTGTAAAGCATAGGCTAAGCTGTGTAAAGAGATAAAAAAATACACAAGCTCAATAAATAGAAGTTTATTTTTCCACCAAGAAACAGTCTAAAAGATAGTGGGCTGCTCCAGGCATGTAGAGAGCTCTGTTCCAGGGACCCAAGTTCCTTTTCTGTTGTTCTAACATCCCCTGGGGTGATATCCTTGTCCAAGTGGTCAAAGCTGGCTCATCGTCAGTGCTTTCATTGTAGCCCACAGGAAGGGGAAATAGGACATCCAGGGCAAGTGACTACGTCTTTAGGTGATGACTAGGAAGCTGTATGTATCAATTCTACTCACATCCCATTGGTACAGACTTAGTACATGGCGACATGTATCCGCAAGAGGAGCTGGAAATGTAGCTCAGCAGCCATGCCCCCAGTTAAAATGCAAGGATGCTTAAAAAAAAAAAGATATAGCTATCACAGCATAAACAGAAATAATGGTACAAGGCACTAAATTGGCACTAAATTAAGCAGTACTCCTCTGGGTAGGAAATCTCAGCTAGAAACAAGTACTTCCTGTTAGGAAGATTGTGGAAGTCTCATTTTTGCCATGGAATGTCACATTTGATTTCTTTTTGTAGAAGTGGGAGGATTTGTTCTCTGTCCCAGGTAACAAAGTTGGTTTGAAAGTAATTTTAAGAAATAACAACAAAAAATGCATGGATGCTGTAACAAAAGAAAGGGAGAATGGATGTAAGGACACAGTTAGTAGTCTCTGCTATCAAATGTCTCCATGTATCCAGGTACCCCCTCTTCCCATGCAAAAAACATATTCATCTTTCTTCAAAGGATAAGACCCACAGTCCAGTCCAGTTATTGTGTCCAACTCAAAATCCAGAGTCTCTGGCTTCTATCAGGTCTTTGTGGTTCTCTGGGAGTGACCCCTTTGATTGTTCTTTGTGATTTTGGCTTTATCCTCGGGAAGGCTCTTTTTTGGTCCATTCTTCTTAGTGAATACACCTGAAGTTGGAGGCTATGCCATTCTTAGGGGCTACACAGCTGTGGTGTTTCACTTTCTGCCTGATACTGATTTGGGGACCTCAGGATTACTTTAGGAATCAAGCATCTTAAAGCTTCATAGAACCGTTTTGCGGTGTCTTTGGTGATACACTTCCCTCAAACATTTAGTAGGCTTCTCTATTTACATCCAGTGGGTTCATGTAAAGGTAGCCACATCCAAAGATTTTTACTTATGGCTGTGTTTCTTACACCTGCTGAATCTCCTTTCCTTTACTCCTTCTGTGCTCAGCTCATCCCTTTTCCCTCAATTTCGTGGTGGCTGCCAGGATGCCATCTGATAAAAGGACTGGGTAGGAAAATAACACCTTTAATTTGATCTTTGCTGCTAGACAGGCTCTGAAGGATGTTATTTCCTGCCATTTTAGGATACAGAAGCAACCTGAGGCTTCAAATTCCTGGATTCTCATTAAATTTGGATAGTAGGCCTTGGGCAGAGAGAAACCCCCTTAGCAGAGCTCTTGTCCCTTCCGTCTGTGCTTGCAAACCAGCTACCACTTGCCTGGCTCCATCTCTCTTGTAGTGCCATCCTAAAAGCGGCAAGGGGCAGGAAACAGAGTAGTGTTCTGATTTTTTTCCAGCCAGTTCCAGGTAATCACAAGCAGTGGTTTTGCTGCATCTCACAAGTCACCTGCCTTTTCAGCCTGCAGCCTAACCACTAAATCAGTGCCAACTATGTTATGCCTTTCTGAATGCAGAATTCTAATTCTGGAGCTAATTTCTCCATCAGGGAACAGTTAAGCTGTTATAGTGAGGAGTCTCAAAATATAATGGCTGAAACAAGATAGTATTTCTTTCTTATGTGATAGTCCAGAGTTGGCAGGTGGGCCAGGGCCTAGGCACCTCTGTTCTACAAAGGAACCTAAGTTCCCTCTATCTTGTTGCTTCCCTAGGGAAATGCCTTGGCAGGACAGTCCAGAGTGGATTTATCCACACTGTAGTAACATTTCATCCCACAGGAGGAGGGAGAGGGAGACCAGGGAGAGCATTTTATCCTCAAGGAGGTGACCTTGAAATCCTCCCACTCTCATCACATTGGCCCAAACTTGGTAACAAGACCCCACCTCACTGCAGGGGGAGCTTGGAAATGCAGACTGTAGCTCACCCCAGCACAGACTTGGGGTGCTCTGTAATTAAAAGGAAAATAGAGAGAATGGACACTGGGGGATAGTTTATTGTCTCTACCACAGGCAAACTGGCTGTTTAGGGGGAAAAGTTCAGTTTATATCCTCTTTTTATACCATGCATCAAAATAAATTCAGATGAATTAAATGGTTAAATATTTAGTTGGAAAACAATATATAGGAATATTTATCTGATCTCTACATAGGAATTTTTTTCTAAAGCATGAAAAACAGGAAAATTATAAAGAGAAAAATTGATCTGACCACTTACAAACTGTTGAGTGTACAAATTGTTAAGCTTAAAACAAAATTGACCAACAGGAGAAAATATTTGTCAAAATAAGGGCAAGAACAGGTAAATAATACAAATAAATATATTAAGCACTCATTGAAAATAAGAAAAATTGTAATATACCAATGGGAAAAAAGACCAGTAGTCAAAAAAAGAAATGCAAATTAAAACAAGGAGATCCCTGGACTTCCCTGGTGGTGCAGTGTTTGAGAGTCTGCCTGCTGATGCAGGGGATATGGGTTCGTGCCCTGGTCCGGGAAGATCCCACATGCTGCAGAGCGGCTGGGCCCCTGAGCCATGGCCGCTGAGCCTGCGTGTCCGGAGCCTGTGCTCCGCAACGGGAGAGACCACAGCAGTGAGAGGACCGTGTACCGCAAAAAACCACACACACACAAAAAAAACAAGGAGATCCCTTTTGGCCTTACCAAGTGTGACAGACAGAATAATACCCCCATCCCCCAAAGATGTCCATGTTCTAATACCCGGAACCCGTGAATGTGTTCTGTTACATGGCAAAAGAGAACTACGATAGTAGGTGGAATTAAGTTTGCTAATCATCTGACCCTAAAATAGGGAGATTATCCTGCGGTATCCAGGTGGGCCCAATGTAATCACAAAAGTCCTAAAAGGAGAGATAGAAGAGGAAGTCGGAGAGATGCAGTGTGAGAAGGACTCAAACCACTGTTGCTGGCTTTGAAGACAGAAGAGGGGGGCCAGGAGCCAAGGAATGCAGGTGGCTGCTAGAAGCTGGGAAAGACGAGGAAGCATATCCTTCTCTAGAGCCTCCAGGAAGGAACATAACCATGCCACACCTTGAGTTTAGCTCAGTGAGACCCATGTTGGACTTCTGATTTACAGAAATGTAAGAGAATAAATGAGTGTTGTCTTAAAGCCACTAAGTTTGTGGTAATTTGTTATAACAGCAATAGAAAACTAACACACCAATTTTGTGTGTATGTGTGTAATTTTTATTTTTCTATTAAACATTTTTTTTTAATTTTTTTCTTTATTTTTAGGTGAGTATTTTTTAAATAGTGGTATTCAATGCTTGGTGAGGCAGGCACTGTTGACCACTACTGATGGGACTGTAAATTGCTACAGGCTCTTCTGAAATACAACTTTGGAGTATATTTCATAAGATCTAAAATGTTCATACCCTCTGACTTATCGACCCTAAGGAAATAATTTGGAAATGGCAAATATTTTTATACAAAGGTTATCACAACACCATTATTAATATTAACAAATAAGTAACAAACATTAGGAAAATGTTAAATGAGTTTTTGAACATCTGTATGATAGACTATCAGTGGAGCTATTAACAATTATGATATAAAGAATGAAATGAGAAATGCTTATTATACACTGTAAAGTTAAAATGATTTAGTGCATAAAACTGTATATTCAATTTGATATCTATGATTACCTGTGCCTGTCTTGATTGAGAGATGCATTGGAAAAAAAAACTGAAAGAAAAAAAGACTGAAAAATCAAAATATTAGGAATGGTTATATGAGTTACTGAATCATTGAATTTATGGACTTTTTCTTCTCTATGCACTTCTTTTCTACTACGAGTATATATATAAAATACTTTTAAACTAAGAGGACAAAATAAAAGTTATGAGACAAAAAAAACGTTATGAGACAAAATGGGGGGGAGCTAGGTCTCTCTCAGACCAGGACTAAGTCCATTTTTCTCCCGAGCTTTGCTGAGAGATTATCGTATTTGGCCTTAATAAAAATCCTGTGAGATAAAGTACGTTTGGGGAAATTGAAATGAAAGAGAATAAGTGATTCACCAAAGATTATACAGTTAATAAATTTAGATAAGTCTAGAAGCTGAGTCTTTTGATATCTAACCCAATATTCTTTTCACTGTGTTTTTTAATGAACTTTCTGTAACTGTACTTGATATGTTATTATTATAAGCTTCTTTAGGCCAAGACTGTAGTTCTTATCTTTATATTCCTTTTAGTGTCTGCTGTAGGTGCCTTGACCATAGTAGATATGCAGTAGATATTTTTAATTGGATCATAATTGGCCAAAATTATTAAAGGGTACAAAAGGGAAATAGATTTTCATAAAAGAAAACTGAGGCTATGGTAAAAATCTTTAGAAAGCTCATTCCTTTTCACCATTTCAGTCTGTTTCTCCCTTCCTAACTTCCTTTTTCCTGTAATTAATTCATAGCATCTCTGACCCTTTTTATTGCCTTTTTGGGCTAAATAAAGGAAAACTACTTCTAGCACTTTAGACCATTTTCAATATCCAGGAAATCCTGTAACACATGAGTTTATTCTCATGCAGGATGATTAGGAATGGGGAATTGGGAGAAAGCTTGTGAACCATTGGCATATTGAGTGTTAGAGATAAGTATTCTTATTCTAAATCATTTCTCATTAAAAATACATAGAATTTAAGTTAAGAATGCTGGATTTACACTGAGGAAATACCTGCTCAGTTTCTAAAAAGCCAACTCGCTAATGTTATCCCCAGTGCTAGTCATAATAAAGGTTTATAAAGTACATCTCTGCATAGAATAAAAATATGCCAGCCCATGCACCGCCACAAAGAGTAACGCCTACTCACCACAACTAGAGAAAGCCCATGTGCAGCAACAAAGACCCAATGCAGCCATAAATAAATAAATAAATAAATAAATAAATAGCTAATAAGAACCTGCTGTATTAAAAAAAATTAAACTTAAAAAAAAAGGGGGCTTCCCTGGTGGCTCAGTGGTTGAGAGTCCACCTGCCGATACAGGGGACATGGGTTCGTGCCCCGGTCCGGGAGGATCACACGGGCTGCAGAGCGGCTGGGCCCGTGAGCCATAGCCGCTGGACCTGTGCGTCTGGAGCCTGTGCTCCGCAGCGGGAGAGGCCACAACAGTGAGAGGCCCGCATACTGCAAAAAAAAAAAAAAAAAAATTTGTGGACTGGTGAAATCACATTTAATTTTGATTTCTAGTCCTGGCTTAGCCATTAGCTAGTTATATGACTTTGAAACTCCCCTCACAAATAATTTTTGAAGAAAAGAAAGTTATAAATAAGTTATAAAATAAGTGTGATTTTAAATGTATTATTAGCTTTTCTGGAACTCGGTTTTCCTATAAAATCAAGAGGGTGGGTTATCTAGCTGAGGTTTGAAGTTTCTTCCAACTATAAAAATTCAAATTCTAAAATATCGTATTATTTTAAGTAGAAAATAATTTAAGAATCATGGGTATTTGTTCCAGAATGTCAGGAAGCAAAAGGTTGGGATACCAGAATATCATTAAATACAAGCTAAAATGTCAAGTACATGAAAACACATGCAACTTACAGGTCTTCAGTTTGAACTTTAGCTATTGGCATTTGTTTGAAAAGCTATAGTATATTGAATAATAAGAAAAGGAATGCAGCTGTGCAGAAATGCCACACTACGTGCCCCTGAGCCTTGGCCTCTCCATGGGCAGGGGCAGCAATTGAGGGCTGAGGTGCCCAGGGCCGTGGCAGATGTGGCCAGGCCATGCTAGGTGTCCTCATGCCTGCCGTGGGCCAGCCAGCCTCAGCAGTACCGACACTGGTGGGCCGCTCCCACTTCCTAGTCTCTACCATCTGGTTCTGCTGATGCTGGAAAAACTCCCAAAGCTCTGATCTAATCTTCTTCTCAGCCCACAAGGGAAATTCCCCTATTTTCCACCTGGCCTGTGGGGACAGTGTAAACTAGGCCTCAGAAGTAGGCAGAAGCTACGTAAGGAGAAAAAAAAGGGACAAAGAAAAAAGACCCAAGGGAGAAGGGAAGAAAAGGAAGTTGGGTGGGGAGGGGGAGACAAGGAGAGGGAGTCAATTAAGGGACCAGTGAGAGGAGACTGGGATGAAGGAGAGCAGTACCCCTGCGCCTTGGCACGTCTGTCAGGGCTTGACCTGCGAAGGTCAGGACACCTGCAGTCTCCTAACTGTGAATATACGAGTATACCCACCTTCATCAGGCATGAAGTTTCAGGCAAGGAAGCAAGAGTTAGACCCCTTGAATTAACTAGTCAGCTTCCAGAGAGCTCCCTTTCTGCTACAGAGCTTTTTGCCCAGGAGACAAAACTACGTCCTCATGCTGCTAACTTCTGCCTGCCCTCCCCGGGTGCACTGTGCTGGAGACAGTGCTAAAGCCTTGGCCTCGCTCTAACCACTCTCATTTTCTTTTTCTAAAAGTTTTGTTTCCCAAATATTAATCACCTTGTTTTTTGTATTGCTGAATAGAAGCTTTTTAAAATTTACAAGTGGAACTGATGTGATGTATGTGGTGGAACTTTGTGAGGTTTGTACAACACAGGTTAGTTGTGTATTTCGGTGACCCCACTTCCCTGTACTTGGATCCTGGAGAGCATCCACACTGCCTTCGCACCCTGGGAGGCACTCTGGGGAGTTTAGAAACCGTGGTCCTTACCCACAAGGAACTTAACTGCTACTTGCAAAACAAAACTGAAGCATGTAATCATGACAGAAAAATTAACGTTAAGTTATGTAATCTACTTCACTTAACGGAAGGTTGTGAATCACACCTCTTTTGTTGTTCTGTGTTGTTGTTTTTTGTTTTTTTTTTATTTTTACATCCTTATTGGAGTATAATTGCTTTACAATGGTGTGTTAGTTTCTGCTTTATAACAAAGTGAATCAGTTATACATAGGTTCCCATATCTCCTCCCTCTTGCATCTCCCTCGCTCCCACCCTCCCTATCCCACCCCTCCAGGTGGTCACAAAGCACCGAGCTGATCTCCCTGTGCTATGCAGCTGCTTCCCACTAGCTATCTATTTTACGTTTGGTAGTGTATATATGTCCATGTTGTTTTTAACAGTCAGCCCAGATCAATCGGTATGAGTTTCTGAAAGCCAGCTTCCTTCAGGAGTGCTTCAAAAGCATTAGGACAATCACAACAAGTTGCATTTATCTTTCAGCATGTGAAGGCAGAGAGACTTTTAAGTTCAGACTGTTCATGTAAGCTGGGTGTTTTTCCTTTTCATACTGTCAAGTTCATATACCTAATTTTTGTTCTGGCATCTGTTTTTAACAATTAGAATGAATAGTCTAATTGTAAATTTCCATTTTCTCATGTATCCAACTTCCATCCTCAGCAGTCTCCTGAAACTGCTTCTGCTCAGATCATGCAAGACCTCCTTGTTGCCGAATCCAGTGGTTACATTTCAGTTAAACCCTCTTTCTGTTTGATCTGAAATTATTGGTACCTCACTTTCATCTTCTCTAAACCCTTCTCTCCTTAGTTACTATGACACCAGGTTTTCCTGTTTTATTTTTTTTCTGCCTCTATAATTACTCCTTCTCAATTGTCTTTCTAGACTCCTCTTCCCCTGACTATTTAAATGATGGTATTCTCCAGAGTTTGTTCCCCAAACCCAATGTATATCTCTCATCTCAGACCTCTTTCCTTAGCTTGCAACCTGTAGTCAACCACTTATTGGACATTTCTACAGTTATGGGTACCCCCCTTTATATCCAGTCATTCACTTAACTATATCTATTATACCACCTTAACAGCCCTCCAAACCATCCCTCCTCTGTACCTCACTGTTGTTGCCAGTAGTGCCACCGGGTCCTTGTCCTGGACTCCATGCCTAAGAGTGTTCCACTCTGGTTTTCCTTCAGTTTTGCCATTCCTTATGGGGTGAGGAGTCTGTAGAGCCGAAGAGATGTGTCTGCCCTGCCCATCACCACTTTCAAGCTACACAAGACCCCAGCAATCCCTGCAACATACCTCTTTCCCAGGTCTGTTCTTCCAAGAGTGAACTGCATCCCTGGGGTGTGCTCCCTAGGCCCAAGGGGTAGCTAAGGGGCAGGTGTTTGGAAGGGGATAGATGGAGCTTGGATGGAGTTGGACCTTAAGGTTCATGTGCATGTATGTGAAGCCCCTGATGTTATAGATCAGAACCAGAGGTCAGAGGAGAAGGAGGGTGTGCAGGGACCTCTACTAGTACTCTTGTCCCAGGCCCCACAAGCTTAGGCCTAATTATTGCCTTATTTTTCTTTATATTCCTGATAGAGTACTGGTAGGTTACTCTTCAACTACTCTACTTAAAAAGCTTTAGCTTTTTAATTTTATATTCCCATGTACCCATGGCTATCACAGTGCCTACCCAATACACAGTGAATACTCAGTACCTCTTTGTTAAATGAATTAAATAATACAACTTGTATTGAACCATTTATAATTATTTCCTCTCCTTAATTGTCATTTTAAAGAATTTACGGTAATGTTTGTATGATTTTATTATGTCTTAGGGCCAGTACTTTTCCAGAAAAAAAAAAACCTCTGCATTACTATTAAATGGGAAAACAAGATTTTATATATATAACTGAATTATTTTTAAATATATTTTTACAAACAAGTTAATTTCATAAAATAGGGTAAGTTTTCTTTCCCCCAAGGCTTTTTTTTTTTAACATCTTTATTGGAGTATAATTGCTTTACAATGGTGTGTTAGTTTCTGCTTTATAACAAAGTGAATCAGTTATACATATACATATGTTCCCATATCTCTTCCCTCTTGCGTCTCCCTCCCTCCCACCCTCCCTATCCCACCCATCCAGGTGGTTACAAAGTACCGAGCTGATCTCCCTATGCTATGCGGCTGCTTCCCACTAGCTATCTATTTTACATTTGGTGGTGTATATGTGTCCATGCCACTCTCTCACTTTGTCCCAGCTTACCCTTCCCCCTCCCTGTGTCCTCAAGTCCATTCTCTACGTCTGCGTCTTTATACCTGTCCTGCCCCTAGGTTCTTCAGAACCATTTTTTTTTTTTTAGATTCCATATATATGTGTTAGCATACGGTATTTGTTTTTTTCTTGCTGACTTACTTCACTCTGTATGACAGACTCTAGGTCCATCCACCTCACTACAAATAACTCAGTTTCGTTTCTTTTTATGGCTGAGTAATATTCCATTGGATATATGTGCCACATCTTCTTTATCCATTCATCTGTTGATGGACACTTAGGTTGCTTCCATCTCCTGGCTGTTGTCACTAGAGCTGCAATAAACGCTGTGGTACATGACTCTTTTTGAATTATGGTTTTCTCAGGGTATATGCCCAGTAGTGGGATTGCTGGGTCGTATGGTAGTTCTTTTTTTTTTTTTTTTAATTTTTTTTTTTTGGTAGTTCTACTTTTAGTTTTTTAAGGAACCTCCATACTGTTCTCCATAGTGGCTGTATCAATTTACATTCCCACCAACAGTGCAAGAGGGTTCCCTTTTCTCCACACCCTCTCCAGGGTTTGTAGATATTTTGATGATGGCCATTCTGACTGCTGTGAGGTGATACCTCATTGTAGTTTTGATTTGCATTTCTCTAATGATTAGTAATGTTGAGCATCCTTTCATGTGTTTGTTGGCAATCTGTATATCTTCTTTGGAGAAATGTCTATTTAGGTCTTCTGCCCATTTTTGGATTGGGTTGTTTGTTTTTTTTGATATTGAGCTGCTTGTAAATTTTGGAGATTAATCCTTTGTCAGTTGCTTCACTTGCAAATATTTTCTCCCATTCAGACTATACTACAAATCTACAGTAATCAAGACAGTATGGTACTGGCACAAAAACAGAAATATAGATCAATGGAACAGGATAGAAAGCCCAGAGATAAACCCACGCACATATGGTCACCTTATTTTTGATAAAGGAGGCAAGAATATACAATGGAGAAAAGACAGCCTCTTTAATAAGTGGTGCTGGGAAAACTGGACAGCTACAGGTAAAAGAATGAAATTAGAACACTCCCTAACACCATACACAAAAATAAACTCAAAATGGATTAAAGACCTAAATGTAAGGCCAGACACTATCAAACTCTTAGAGGAAAACATAGGCAGACCACTCTATGACATAAATCACAGCAAGATCCTTTATGACCCACCTCCTAGAGAAATGGAAATAAAATCAAAAATAAACAAATGGGACCTAATGAAACTTAAAAGCTTTTGTACAGCAAAGGAGAACATAAACAAGATGAAAAATAGGGTAAGTTAATGGTAGGTGACGGAAACCAGTGTCAGGCAAACATGAAAATCTTTATATTACAGATTGGTGTTATGCCATGGTTACCAGACGGCAGTGCTTATAACCACTTAGTAAGTGTCAGGCCCTGAGGGACTCTAAGATATAGGTGCAAGAAGGAGCAGAACTAAGATCTGGAAAATTTAAAGATTCTGGGAAGAGCAGGCACCGGATTTCCCTGCCAGGTTTCCCATGAATTCAGAGGGTAACTCAAAATCCTGTAGGTCCCAGTTCTCCTACTGAGCTCATTTATGAGGAGTGCATTTATTTATGATGACTTTAATGCAAAAAAGCACTTACTTATTTAAATTAGAATAATTTTGAAACGCCAAAACAGCTTGTTTTTCCCTATGATTTTTCACTTTGATAATTCATGTTTTAGGTTGGCCTTCCAAGTTCGGTGACCTTTTAGACTTAGTAGCCATCTGTAATGTCCCTAGTGCTATACGTGCTCTGGATATTTACTTTAGCAGGTATACATGTTATAGTGAGAAATATTCTGATCTGAGAATTGAGTAAACTGGACTTGGATGGTCCTTACCTTATCTCAAGCTCACATGTTCTATGACTTATGTTTGCTCCTTGGAAAATAGTCTATTCGTGATTTCACTGAGAAGTAGCAAAGAGTTAAGCCATGGCAATGATTTGAATTTTATACCTTAGTTTTCAGGATTCATACTGTTTTATCAAGGTTTTTTTTTTTTAATAGGTCGTTTCTTCCATGTTCTCCTTCTACGCTTAACATTTTGAGGCATAATAAATCTTACTCATTCCAACCCTTCTCCTTCTAGATGAGATGAGTCTTTCAGGAATACCTCATTAAAGGTGTTAAATGTCAAAGCAGTTACCTTTATGAGCCGTCATGTGTCGTTTGATTATTGTACCATCACGAGTCATGATTAAAACCACTTAATGACAGTGTTTCAAGAATACTTCTATGGTGAAATTTCTGTATGACAGCTGGGGACCCTCTGGCATTTGGAGGAGGTATTTGGTTTATAAGCAGTTTCATTGTGTTTGTCATCTAGAAAATACTTCCCCCTTACGCAAGAAAAATTTTAAATGTCTTTGGTTTTCTTAATTTAGTAATATTAACGACGCTTGAAGCCATTTTGCCTTCGAATAACTTTTCCAACATATACAAAGATTTGAGCAGATGTAATTCACATATTTCACTTCCCACTCACTTATGCTTCTACGTTAGGGCCCTACCTCTCCTCACATGCCTGTTTATTATTTCCTTGTACATTTGAAAAACTTTTTCTAAGTAGCTTAAGGTGGTACTTGTTAAAAAGAGGATTTGGCACCCACATGGTGACTGAAAAGCAAAAGGAACAGAAAGAAAAAGTAGTTAGTATCATGTGTATGTCACATACACTGTTCCTTCCCTTTCCTCTACCTCCAAGGTAGAAGAGGTTGACTCACTTCCCATTCTTGTCTGCCACCGCTTACCCCCTTGGTGTCCATACGTTTGTTCTCTACTTCTGTGTCTCTATTTCTGCCCTGCAAACCGGTTCATCTGTACCATTTTTCTAGGTTCCCCATTCTTGTCCGTGCTTTTTGGACTTCTGGCTTCTTTTCTCCTTCAAGGCTACTCTTGAATGTGAATGTATATTTTGGGGGTGGAGGAAGAAATGTGGGAAAAGGGTTTTCACGTTCCGTGTTCAGCAGGGAACAGGATAGAGCACTGAATAGAATAGTGAGGAAGGATGAGCAAGAGAACAACTGGAATGGAAGCAAGAAACTACTTTTCACTAACCCTTACAATTAAAGTCATGGTCAGAGGATTGGGACTGGAAGGGACCTAGTGATCTGTGATTATAGTACCTTAACCTAACAAATGCTCGAGGCATGAATATTCAATTTAAACTAATCTCATCATTTTAGAGGAGAAGGGATGGAATCCTACAAAGACATATTACCCAGGGCCATTCAACTAGTTAGGTGCAGACTAGATCCTCTGATTCCTCTTCCATTAGAAGATTCTGTAATGATTACTTTCTTTTTTGTATTTCCATCACCTGGCACAGAGTAGGTGTGGAATGTTGAGCTCAGCGAACTGTGTTATTTGTAGGGCTGGCGGCACTTACTAGGTCTCTGTGAGTGGCAGTCTAATAGAGTATGGATTTGGGAGTCAAACCTGGGTCTAAATCTTAGCTTGCCTGTTAGCACTTGGGCAAGTTTCTTTATCTTTCCAAGGCAAAGCTTTCATATCTCAATAAATGGGGATAATAATAGCTTCCACGTAGTGTTGTGATAACAAATGAAACAAGTTATTGGAAGTATTTAGTTTGGAATGTGACACAAATCGGAGGCTTTGGTAAATATTTGTGAAATGAATAAGGGGTGACTATTGCTGTATTTTATCTCCCTCACAGAGAGTCACCATACTTTACATTTCAGGTGTGTCATAGTCTTTACAGATATGTATTCTTATTGCCATAGTTAACTGCAGTGTGGCTAACTTCTTTTTGTCTAGAAGATTCCTGTCTCAGCTACCTCACAGCCTTTTAATTTGTTTGATTGCAGACTAATCCATGCAGGACAGCTGTTAAATGGATTGGCAGGTCCGACTGTAATGAACGCAGCTCCATTCCTCTCCACAACGTGGTTCTCTGCAGACGAGCGGGCCACTGCCACAGCTATTGCATCAATGCTCAGTTATCTTGGGGGAGCATGTGCATTTTTAGTTGGACCACTTGTTGTTCCAGCTCCCAATGGGACGGCGCCTCTTCTTGCTTCAGAGAATAGCAGGGCCCACATTAAAGATCGCATAGAGACTGTATTATATGCAGGTATTTTGAAGTTTATTTTCTTCCTGTTGTATTTTGTCTTTTATCCCCATCATCTTCACTCTACTTTTTGTATACCAGACCACTTCTTATGAAGTAGAGGACTAATCCATACATATTCATACATGTGCTTTCCTTTCATGTAATATGGAGATGCCTATTTAAAACTGACCCTTTCTTGGAAGTTATGAAGTTTAAAATGTATTATTGCTACATGTAAGGTTATTTCTTAACTTCGCTCTTCCTGTCCATACAGTTAAGCACTGTGGTGTATTTTCTAGGTACCAGTATAAAAAGCTGAACATCACGATCCACGATAAATATTTGTTAAGCATCTGTTGGTAGGTGTTAAGCCCATTGTCTCCCTTGCAGTTTCCCTGTCATTGGCCGTGTTCTCTCACCTTATAAACCGGTATCACCCATGATTTATCCTTTTCATTTCCTACTCTCTGTATGTTTAGTCTATTCATAAGGGACGTTGATCTTTTCAAAATATTCTCCTGGGTCCTTTCTCTTTATTTCTAGAGTCAAGCCCTAGTCCACTCTTAGATCTCCTTAAATATATCCCCTCTGGGGCTTCCCTGGTGGCGCAGTGGTTGAGAGTCTGCCTGCCGAGGCAGGGGACGCGGGTTCGTGCCCCAGTCCGGGAAGATCCCACATGCTGTGGAGCGGCTGGGCCCGTGAGCCATGGCCGCTGAGCCTGCGCGTCCGGAGCCTGTGCTCCGCAACGGGAGAGGCCACAACAGTGAGAGGCCCGCGTATCACAAAAAAAAAATATATATATATATATATATATATCCTCTCTCCCCATGTGCCTGTTTATTATTTCCTTCTGCATTCAGAAAACTTTTTATAAGTGTTTACTATATATCAAGGACCTTGCTAAGCACTGGGATTTGGTAAGATCACTGATGAGATCATTATAATACAAATAAGGATATACAGAGCTTAGAAGGCCTAATTGACTTGGCTTTGGGGAGAAGTTGAGGAGTCAGGGAAGGCTTGACTGAATGTTCAAGCGGATTAAGGTTCCTTATAGAAGGAACAGCAAGTGAGAAGGCAGAGAAGGTATGAGAGCTCAGTATGTCCAGGGAACTGCACGTAATTTGCTGTGACTAGAGTGGTGTAAATATGTGTTTGGGTGTAGGTAGCAAGTGGCAGAAAATGAGACTGGAAAGATAAAGGACCAGATTATGATGTACTTCATATTAGTTCATGTATTTACTTATTAATTTAACAAATATATTTTGAACTCCTATGTATCTGTCAGTGTGCTAGGCCCTGAAGTAAACATGGTTCCTGACCAGACAGAACTTACAGTGTCCCAAAGGATACAGACAAACAGTTGTAAAACAGGGTGGTAAGGGCTATAACCAAAGATCTACAGTTGCTTTGAGAGCTCAGAGGAGAAGCACCTAACCAGATTTTGGTGGTCAAGTAGAGCTTCCTGGAGTTGCACCATCTAAGTTGGAACCTGATGGATGAGAGTTACCTAACTATAATGGGCAGAAGGAAGAATACATTAGAAAGACAGAGAGAACCATGGAGGAGAAGCCCAGTAATGGCGGGGAGAGCCTGCTGCATTCAAGCAACTGAAAACCCAGAGTAGCTTAGATCTGGTGAGAGTGGTGATAGATGAAGCCAGAGAGGTAAGCCATACCACACAAGCCTTCTAAGCAGAAGTAAAGGGTTTGAAGTTCATCATGTTGTAGGCAAAGGCCACACTCTGGAGAATTTTACACTAGAGAGTTCTCTGATGGAATTTACATTTCAAAACATTGGCCTGGCCAAAAATTTCGTTTGGGTTTTTCTGGAACATGGAGAAACCCAAACGAATATTTTGGCCAACCCAGTAGGATTTGGAGGGAAGAAAAGTGAAATTAGAGGTGGTGGCAGTAAATAAAGCATTTAACCCCCTGTATACAGCTCACTCCTTTTCTTTTATTTTGTTTTATTTTGGGGACCCAATGTTATTGCAGAATGCACAGGAAATTTGGTATTTTCTGCTTACATTACTCTTCAGTCTCCCACTTTATTATATAGGAAAAGGCATGACTTTTTAAAAAAATTTAATTTCATTTATTTTTTTATACAGCAGGTTCTTATTAGTCATCCATTTTATACACATCAGTGTATACATGTCAATCCCAATATCGCAATTCATCACACCCACCCCCCCGTGCCACCGCTTACCCCCCTTGGTGTCCATACGTTTGTTCTCTACTTCTGTGTCTCTATTTCTGCCCTGCAAACCGGTTCATCTGTACCATTTTTCTAGGTTCCACATATATGCGTTAATATATGATATTTGTTCTTCTCTTTCTGACTTACTTCACTCTGTATGACAGTCTCTAGATCCATCCACATCTCAACAAATGACCCAATTTCGTTCCTTTTTTTTTTTTTTAACATCTTTATTGGAGTATAATTGCTTTACAATGGTATGTTAGTTTCAGCTTCACAACAAAACGAATCAGTTATATATATACATATATTCCCATATCTCTTCCCGCTTGCGTCTCCCTCCCTCCCACCCTCCCTATCCCACCCCTCCAGGCGGTCACAAAGCACCGAGCTGATCTCCCTGTGCTATGCGGCTGCTTCCCACTAGCTATCTACCTTACGTTTGGTAGTGTATATATGTCCATGCCTCTTTATCGCTTTGTCACCGTTTACACTTCCCCCTCCCCATAGCCTCAAGTCCATTCTCTAGTAAGTCTGTGTCTTTATTCCTGTTTCACCCCTAGGTTTTTCATGACATTTTTTTTTTTTAATTCCATATATATGTGTTAGCATACGGTATTTGTCTCTCTCTTTCTGACTTACTTCACTCTGTATGACAGACTCTAGGTCTATCCACCTCATTACAAATAGCTCAATTTCGTCTCTTTTTATGGCTGAGTAATATTCCATTGTATATATGTGCCACATCTTCTTTATCCATTCATCCGATGATGGGCACTTAGGTTGTTTCCATCTCTGGGCTATTGTAAATAGAGCTGCAATGAACATTTTGGTACATGACTCTTTTTGAATTATGGTTTTCTCAGGGTATATGCCCAGTAGTGGGATTGCTGGGTCATATGGTAGTTCTATTTGTAGCTTTTTAAGGAACCTCCATACTGTTCTCCACAGTGGCTGTATCAATTTACATTCCCACCAACAGTGTAAGAGGGTTCCCTTTTCTCCACACCCTCTCCAGCATTTATTGTTTCTAGATTTTTTGATGATAGCCATTCTGACTGGTGTGAGATGATATCTCATTGTAGTTTTGATTTGCATTTCTCTCATGATTAGTGATGTTGAGCATTCTTTCATGTGTTTGTTGGCACTCTGTATATCTTCTTTGGAGAAATGTCTATTTAGGTCTTCTGCCCATTTTTGGATTGGGTTGTTTGTTTTTTTGTTATTAAGCTGCATGAGCTGCTTATAAATTTTGGAGATCAATCCTTTGTCAGTTGCTTCATTTGCAAATATTTTCTCCCATTCTGAGGGTTGTCTTTTCGTCTTCTTTATGGTTTCCTTTGCTGCGCAAAAGCTTTTAAGTTTCATTAGGTCCCATTTGTTTACTCTTGTTTTTATTTCCATTACTCTAGGAGGTGGGTCAGAAAGAATCTTGCTGTGATTTATGTCATAGAGTGTTCTGCCTATGTTTTCCTCTAAGAGTTTGATAGTTTCTGGCCTTACATTTAGGTCTTTAATCCATTTTGAGCTTATTTTTGTGTATGGTGTTAGGGAGTGATCTAACTTCATACTTTTACATGTAGCTGTCCAGTTTTCCCAGCACCACTTATTGAATAGGCTGTCCTTTCTCCACGGTACATTTCTGCCTCCTTTGTCAAAGATAAGGTGACCATATGTGCGTGGGTTTATCTCTGGGCTTTCTATCCTGTTCCATTGATCTTTCTGTTTTTGTGCCAGTACCATACCATTTTGATAACTGTAGCTTTGTAGTATAGTCTGAAGTCTGGGAGCCTGATTCCTCCAGTTCCTTCTTTCGTTCTCAAGATTGCTTTGGCTATTCGGGGTCTTTTGTGTTTCCATACAAATTGCAAAATTTTTTGTTCTAGTTCTGTGAAAAATGCCAGTGGTAGTTTGATAGGGATTGCATTGAATCTATAGATTGCTTTCGGTAGTAGAGTCATTTTCACAATGTTGATTCTTCCAATCCAAGAACATGGTATATCTCTCCAACTGTTTGTATCACCTTTATTTTCTTTCATCAGTGTCTTATAGTTTTCTGCATACAGGTCTTTGGTCTCCCTAGGTAGGTTTATTCCTAGGTTTTTTATTCTTTTTGTTGCAGTGGTAAATGGCAGTGTTTCCTTAATTTCTCTTTCAGATTTTTCATCATTAGTGTATAGGAATGCAAGAGACTTCTGTGCATTAATTCTGTATCCTGCAACTTTACCATATTCATTGATTGGCCCTAGTAGTTTTCTGGTGGCATCTTTAGGATACTCTGTGTATACTATCATGTCATCTGCAAACAGTGACAGTTTGACTTCTTCTTTTCTAATTTGTATTCCTTTTATTTCTTTTTCTTCTCTGATTGCCATGGCTAGGACTTCCAAAACTATGTTGAATAATAGTGGTGAGAGTGGACATCCTTGTCTGTTCCTGATCTTAAAGGAAATGCTTTCAGTTTTTCGCCATTGAGAATGATGTTTGCTGTGGGTTTGTCATATATGGCCTTTACTATGTTGAAGTAGGTTCCCTCTATGCCCACTTTCTGGAGAGTTTTTTTTTTTTGGTTTTCTTTTGGTGGTACGCAAGTCTCTCACTGTTGTGGCCTCTCCCATTGCGGAGCACAGGCTCCAGACGCGCAGGCTCAGCAGCCATGGCTCACGGGCCCAGCCGCTCCGCGACATGTGGGATCTTCCCAGACCTGGGCACGAACCCGTGTCCCCTGCATCGGCAGGCGGACTCTCAACCACTGCGCCACCAGGGAAGCCCTCTGGAGAGTTTTATCATAAATGGGTGTTGAATTTTGTCAAAAGCTTTTTCTGCATCTATTGAAATGATAATATGGTTTTTATTCTTCAATTTGTTAATATGGTGTATCACACTGATTTGCTTATATTGAAGAATCCTTGCATCCCTGGGATAAATCCAACTTGATCATGGTGTATGATCCTTTTAATGTGTTGTTGGATTCTGTTTGCTAGTATTTTGTTGAGAATTTTTGCATCTATATTTATCAGTGATACTGGTGTGTCATTTTCTTTTTTTGTAGTATCTTTGTCTGGTTTTGGTATCAGGGTCATGGTGGCCTCATAGAATGAGTTTGGGAATGTTCCTTCCTGTGCAATTTTTTGGAAGAATTTGAGAAGGATGGGTGTTAGCTCTTCTCTAAATGTTTGATAGAATTCACCTGTGAAGCCATCTGGTCCTGGACTTTTGTTTGTTGGAAGATTTTTAATCACAGTTGCAATTTCATTACTTGTGATTGGTCTGTTCATAGTTTCTATTTCTTCCTTGTTCAGTATTGGAAGGTTATACCATTCTAAGAATTTGTCCATTTCTTCCAGGTTGTCCATTTTATTGGCATAGGGTTGCTTGTAGTAGTCTCTTAGGATGCTTTGTATTTCTGTGGTGTCTGTTGTAACTTCTCCTTCTTCACTTCTAATTTTATTGATTTGAGTCCTCTCCCTCTTTTTCTTGATGAGTCTGGCTAAAGGTTTATCAATTTTGTTTATCTATTCAAAGAACCAGCTTTTAGTTTTATTGATCTTTGCTATTGTTTTCTTTGTTTCTATTTCATTTATTTCTGCTCTGATCTTTATGATTTCTTTCCTTCTGCTAACTTTGGGTTTTGTTTGTTCTTCTTTCTCTAGTTCCTCTAGGTGTAATGTGAGATTATTTGAGATTTTTCTTGTTTCTTGAGGTAGGCTTGTATAGCTATAAAATTCCCTCTTAGAACTGCTTTTGCTGCATCCCATAGGTTTTGGATCATCGTGTTTTCATTGTCATTTGTCTCTAGGTATTCTTTGATTTCTTTAATGATCTCTTGGTTATTTTGTAACGTATTGTTTAGCATCCATGTGTTTGTGTTTTTTACGTTTTTTTCCCTGTAATTCATTTCTAATATTATAGCATCGTGGTCAGAAAAGATGCTTGATATGCTTTCAATTTTCTTAAATTTACTGAGGCTTGATTTGTGACTCAAGATGTGATCTATCTTGGAGAATGTTCCGTGTGCACTTGAGAAGAAAGTGTAATCTGCTGTTTTTGGATGGAATGTCCTATAAATATCAATTAAATCTATGTGGTCTATTGTGTCATTTAAAGTTTGTGTTTCCTTATCAATTTTCTGTTTGGATGATCTGTCCATTGGTGTAAGTGAGGTGTTAAAGTCCCCCCCTATTATTGTGTTATTGTTGATTTCCTCTTTTATAGCTGTTAGCAGTTGCCTTATATATTGAGGTGCTCCTATGTTGGGTGCATATATATTTATAATAGTTATATCTTCTTCTTGGATTGATCCCCTTGATCATTATGGAGTTTCTTCCTTGTCTCTTGTAACATTCTTTATTTTAAAGTCTATTTTTTCTGATATGAGTATTGCTACTCCAGCTTTCTTTTGATTTCCATTTGCATGGAATATCTTTTTCCATCCCCTCACTTTCAGTCTGTATGTGTCCCTAGGTCTGAAGTGGGTCTCTTGTAGGCAGCATATATATGGGTCTTGTTTTTGTATCCATTCAGCAAGCCTGTGTCTTTTGGTTGGAGCATTTAATCCATTCACGTTTAAGGTAATTATCAATATGTATGTTCCTATTACCATTTTCTTAATTGTTTTGGGTTTGTTTTAGTAGGTCCTTTTCTTCTCTTGTGTTTCCCACTTAGAGAAGTTCCTTTAGCATTTGTTGTAGAGCTGGTTTGGTGGTGCTGAAGTCTCTTAGCTTTTGCTTGTCTGTAAAGCTTTTGATTTCTCCATCGAATCTGAATGAGATCCTTGCTGGGTAGAGTAATCTTGGTTGTTGGTTCTTCCCTTTCATCACTTTAAGTATATTTTGCCACTCTCTTCTGGTTTGTAGAATTTCTGCTGAGAAATCAGCTGTTAACCTTATGGGAGTTCCCTTGTAATTTGTCATTTTTCCCTTGCTGCTTTCAATAATTTTTCTTTGTCTTTAACTTTTGCCAATTTGATTACTGTGTGTCTCGGCGTGTATCTCCTTGGGTTTATCCTGTATGAGACTCTCTGCGCTTCCTGGACTTGAGTGGCTATTTCTTTTCCCATGTTAGCGAAGTTTTCGACTATAATCTCTTCAAATATTTTCTCAGGTCCTTTCTCTCTGTCTTCTCCTTCTGGGACCCCTATAAGCCGAATGTTGTTGCATTTAATGTTGTCCCAGAGGTCTCTTAGGCTGTCTTCATTTCTTTTCATTCTTTTTTCCTTATTCTGTTCTGCAGCAGTGAATTCCAGCATGCTCTCTTCCAGGTCACTTATCCGTTCTTCTGTGTCAGTTATTCTGTTATTGATTCCTTGTATAGTTTTCATTTCAGTTATTCTATTGTTCATCTCTGTTTGTTTGTTCTTTAATTCTTTTAGGTGCTTGTTCTGTAATTCTTCTAGGTCTTTGTTAAACATTTCTTGCATCTTCTCGATCTTTGCTTCCATTCTTTTTCCAAGGTCCTGGGTCATCTTCACTATCATTCTGAAATCTTTTTCTGGAAGGTTGCCTATCTCCACTTCATTTAGTTGTTTTTCTGGGGTTTTATCTTGTTCCTTCTTCTGGTACATAGCCCTCTGCCTTTTCATCTTGTCTATCTTTCTGTGAATGTGGTTTTTGTTCCACAGGCTGCAGAATTGTAGTTCTTCTTACTTCTGCTCGACAGCTCACTCCTTTTAAAGAAAGAAGTTGAAATGTAAAAGTAACTAAGTAAATAAAACTGAAAGTAGGTAAAACATAAATTTTATTTAAATTAAAATTTATAAATATATATATATTTATAATTTATATAAATATATATAAATTTTATATATAAATTTGTTATATCATTCTTTTTATTAAAGCTTAAGAAATCATTATATCTTTTAAATTACTGGATTTTAGGCATTATTAGGCATGTATTAATGCTCTACATCCTCTGCCTTATGGTTCCCATGCAGTCAAGCAGAAATCCCTACTCAAAGCTTCCAGCTATTGCTTCAGTGCTTTTGTATTTTCCAGTTTGCCTCCCTGAGATAATGTCCCATGACCCTTCATTCCATTAAAAAATACTTTGCTTAGAATCATGATCTTAAGAGATTAATGACTCTTAAACTAAAATTATTTCAGACAAAGACATCATAAGTAAACTTTTGACCAATATATGTAGGCCCACAGTTTCTCAACAAAATACTAGCAAACCTAATCCAGTAAAATAATAAGGATTATACACTACCAGCAAATGGGATTTATTCCTGGAATGCAATTTGGTTTAACGTTCAAACTTCAGCTAATGTAATATGTTAAATCAATAGAATGAAGGAGAAAAACTATGTGATCATCTTAACGGATGAAAAACAAAAGCATTTGGGAAATCCAGTAACATTTCAAGATAAAAGCACCCAACAGATTAGAAATAGACAGGAGCTCCCTCAACCTAATAATATTACGGCATCTACAAGAAACCCATAGGTAATATATTTAATGGTCAAAGACTGAATGCATCCCCTCCTGAGATCAGGAACATGTCTACTTAACATTGTTTGGAGATTCTAACCAGGATGACTGAGTAAGAAAAATAAGTAAAAGGCATCTATATCAGAAAGAAGATTGTAAAGCTATCTCTTGAAAATGACGTGATCTTGAATATAGAAAATCCTCTGTAAGCTAGAATAAAACTATTAGATCTAAAAAAACAAGTTTTAGGGTGCAAGATTAATATATAAAAATCAACTGTATTTCTACACATTTGCAATGAACAATCCAAACATGTAATTAGGAAAACAGTGCATTTGCAATAGCCTCAAAAAGAATAAAATATTTAGGAATAAAATTAACAATATAAGTGTAAAACTTGCACTCTGAAGACTATAGAGCACTATTGAAAGAAACTAAAGAAGACCTAAAGAAATGAAAAGACATCCTGTTCATGTGTTAGAAGTTTTAATATTATGAAGGTGATAATACTCCCCACATTTATCTACAAATTCAGTGCAATCTCAATTAATATTCAGCTGCCTTTGTTGCAGAAATTGGCAAGCTGATCTTAAAATCTGTATGGAAATGCAAGGGACTCAGAATAGCCGAAACAACCTTAAAAAGGAACAAAGTTGGAGAACTCACAATTTCCAGTTTCAAAGCTTACTACAAAGCTACACTGATCAAGACAGCATGGTACTGGCATAATTATAGACATATAAATCAACAAAAGTGAGATTCCAAAAATTAACCATTACATTTATAGTCAATTGACTTTTGACAACAGTGACAAGACAATTCAATGGGGAAAGAATAGGCTTTTCAACAAGTGGTATTGGAATAACTGGATATGCACATGCAAAAGAATCAATTTGAATCCCTTCCTTACCCCATACATAAAAATTAATTCAAAATAGGTCATAAACCTAAATGTGAGAACTAAAACTATATAAACTCTTAGAAGAAAACATAGGAGTAAACCTTCATGACCTTGGGTTAGGCGAAGCCTTTTTATAAGGGATAAATGGCACAAATGGCAAAAGAAAAATAGAAAACTAGGATTTCATTAAAATTTAAATCTTGTGCTTCAAAATACACCATCAACAAAGTGAAAAGACAACCCATAGAATGGGAGAAAATAATTGCAAATCATATATCTGATAAGGAACTTGTATCCAGAATATTTTTTTAAATTCTTACAATTCAACAACAAAAAGACAAACAATTCAATTAAAAGATGGGCAAAGGACTCTATTAGAGATTTCTCCAAAGAAGATACACAAATGGCGAAGAAGCACATGAAAAGTTGCTCATTGTCATTATTCATTAGGGTAATGTAAATCAAAACCATAATGAGTTAAACTTCAACCCAGTAGGGTGACTATAATCAATAAAATGGAAGATAACAAGTGTTGATGAGAAACTGGAGAAATCGGAACCCTCGTACTTTGCCGGTAGTAATATAAAATGATACAGCCTCTTTGGAAACAGGTTGGCAGTTCCTCAAAATGTTAAACATAGATTACCATATGACCCACCAATTCCATTTCCAGGTATATGCCTAAGTGAGATGAAAACATACATCCATGCAGAAATTTGCACGCAAATATTTGTAGTAGCATTATTCATAATAGCCCCAAAGTAGAAACAATCTAAATGTCTGTTAACTAAGTGTATTTAAAAATGTGGTATATCCATTCAGTGGAATATTATTTGGCAAAAAATAAAGTACTGCTCCAACATGGGTGAATCTTGAAAACATTAAGTTAAAGAAGCCAGTCACAAAAGATTACATATTATATGATTCCATTTATTAGAAATGTCCATAGTACTCAAATCCACAGAGATTGAAAGCAGATTAATGGTTGCCTGGGCTAGGAAATTTGTGGAGTAATGGATACAGAGTTTCTTTGGGGGATGATGAAAAAATTTTTTAATTGTGGTGATGGTTGTAAAATTCATTGAATTATGCACTTTAATGTGTGAATTATATGTCACACGAATTATATCTCAGTGAAGCTGTTTACAGAAATGCCAGTAGTAAGATGGGCAAAGAATACAAACAAGGCAATCACAGAAGAAATACAAATGGCCAATAAGCATATGGAAGATGCTCATTCATTGTTACGAATAATTAAAAGGACTGTAAATGAAAGCAATTCATTTACTTCTTGTTGTTCCTCAGATTGTCAAAGAATAAAGACATTATCTGTGGTTAAGTGTCTTATAGAAATATTGTACCTTTTGCTAAGAATATAGCCCTAGAATTAGAATTATCCTACTGAAAGGATCTCTAGAAATCACTTAATCCATTTCCTTTATTGGCCCAGAAAGAGTAAGGGATTCATTCAATTTATAAGTTAATTAATGGCATGGATACGTCTATACTCCAAGGCTTCCTGACTTTTCTACTAGAGTCATGCTTTTCTACTAAATTGGGCACAGTTAAAAGCTGGAGTTTCCATGTGCCAGAACTCTGGAGGGAATGATCAGGACTCCTAGGAACCTTTCCTTCTGTAATGGTGCCAAACTAAGATTGTTCAGATGTTCATTTTACTTCTGATTGTTTAAGAGCCTACATTAGCTAGTCTTGTGTTTGTTAAATTTTGCTGTCTCCTGGTTTCTTTCTTTCTTTTTTGGATGCTTTCCTGTTTTGTTCCGATTTCCCATGTAGCCTATAAATTGAGTCTGTCCTACACAGTGCATCAGAATATCCTGTCATTGGTCAAACAAACCTTCTCCTATTCTGTTCTTAGCAGTTTTCTATTATATTCTTTACTTCTTAGGACCATGCTTATTAGACAGTCATCCTAGACCTGTTTAAAGATCTCTGTTATAGATAGTACTGTTGGTTTTTAATGTGTTTCCTCCAGAGTAACATTTGTTTACTGCCTCAGTCCTCTTTCTGTGTAGTGTACTATACCATAAGTCTACCATACTTATTTCCTTATGACTTCTTACCTGCTAAAAGTTACATTTTTATGTATCAGTCTTTCTCACAATACTGAGCTATTTTGGCTAGGCAAGTAGTATATTTTGCTTATCTTTATATATCTAAAGCTTCAATGATGCGCAATAAATATTTGTTAGATAGATACTTGAGATACTGAACTTTTTGTGTTGTCTGATTAACATTTTACTTTTTTTTTTCAGAGTTTGGAGTTGTCTGCTTACTATTTTCTGCAACTCTAGCTTATTTCCCACCACGACCTCCTCTTCCTCCCAGTGTTGCTGCAGCTAGCCAGCGGCTGAGTTATCGGCGGAGCTTTTGTAGATTATTAAGGTAAATATACTTAAAATCACTTACTGGTTTTGACTAGCACCTTGAAGATAATTCCACATTTCTCTAAGATAATTTAAGATAGTAGTTTTTCAACAACCTACTAATCAGGTTGTAAATAATTGATAAAATATTGGTTAAATATTTTAGAGAGATTTCTTATCAGAAATCTATCTTTAAAAATTGCCCAGGACAGGAATAAAGATGCAGATGTAGAGAATGGACTTGAGGACACCGGGAGGGGGAAGGATAAGCTAGGATGAAGTGAGAGAGTGGCACTAACATATATACGGTACCAAATGTAAAATAGATAGCTAGTGGGAAGCAGCTGCATAGCACAGGGAGATCAGCTTGGTGCTTTGTGTCCCCGTAGAGGGGTGGGATAGGGAGGGTGGGAGGGAGATGCAAGAAGGAGGAGATATGGGGATATATGTATATGTATAGCTGATTCACTTTGTTATACAGCAGAAACTAACACAGCATTGTAAAGCAATTATACTCCAATAAAGATGTTTAAAAATTAAATAAAATAAAATAGAAACAAAAAAAATAAAATAATTAAAATTGCCCAAAGCAAAAACCTCTATAGTTTTTGCCTTCTCTATATACCACCCATATTTAAAAAATCAAACCTTTTGTTTAAATAAGTTTCTTTTATAAGGAAACATCATATAATAGTATCTGTGAAATCATGTGTTTTATGTGTTTATTATATTTTTCCTAATATGCAAATTATTTTTATTCATTATGTGTTTCTTGATACACATTAAAATAAACAAGTGCTATTTAATACAAAGTGAATAAAATAAATAATGTTTATTTACATATCACCTAAAATCATCTTGAACCTCCAGTGGGATCATATTTTGAGAAACTTAATTTCTAATTTTACTTTATTTTATTGGTACAACTTAAATTCGATTAAATTCTACACTTGAAGGCTTCAAATACTTGAAGGCCCAGTACTGAATTTGATTCTTTGGATATATAGACCATTTCTGATGATTATGATTTGTAATTGGGCCACTAGAACTTATGTTTTGGATTTTTTTCTCCAGTTAGTTGTGATGAGTTTTTATTGATTCATCAACAACTCTCGCTAGTTAGTTCTTTCTTTTCTAGTCTTCCTCTCCCACCAGATGGTAAGTTCCTTGTGGTCAAAAACTGTCTTTGTATCCTACATATTAATAATGTCTGATAGGAATATAATGGGAGCCACATGTGTAATTTTAAATCTTCTAGTAGCCTTATTTTAAAAAAGTAGAAAGAAACAGGTAAAATTAATTTTAATAGCATATTTTATTTAACTCAATATATCTCAAGTATTATTTCAACATGTAATCACTATTCAGAATTATTAATGAGATACTTTACATTTTTTTATTCATAGAAAATCTTTTAAATCCAGTGTGTATTTTATACTTACAGCACATCTCAATTTAGATGCTACATTTGCATTAGAAATCTAAATGGTCTGCATTTAGATTTCATTAAATTTACAATTAAAACAGTTTTCATTGAGCAGTGTCTCCCATATTACACTATTTATCTAAAGTTAAAAATAACTACCTGCAGTTTTTCAAATTTTGAATCAATACATCTTTGATATTATTTGAAAGGTCTTATATTCTACAGGCAATTGTTTGGGGCTTAATTGAAGATCTTTCACTTCCATAGAATACATTTTTTTCTCTTCATAATTTTAAACAAAACTTCCATAGCTAAAAGAACAATTTATTTTACCATCTCTCCATCTAAAAATCTTTTTCTTCTTGTGCAGGAATCCAAACCATTTTATAGCTGACCAAAAGTATAAGCTCAGATCTGTTAAAAATTGTTTAAAAATGTTTGTTGAACATTTAATTTAGATTTCAGACAACTAATCTTCTTGATTCTTTTTTGACTTTAAGAAGAAACTTCTTATAAAATTTATTGTGTAATTGTTGAACATGTCCCTTAATATTATCCACTTAATTATCCTAAAAATTTTTTTCCATAACAGACATCAATTTTACTCTGCTGCAGTAAGTTGCATCTACCATTTATTGTGAAATTTGCATCATACTTCATCTCGTAGTTTTCTTCCTGCATAAAATATTCATAAGCAAATTACAATGTTATATCAGTGTGTAAAAAATAATGAGAACTGAGTTAGTTCATTGACACCAAGAAGATCAGTGACGGGTTATAATACTAGAAACAACATATGCTACCACGTGCACACTACAGTAATATCTTACCCAATGCAGCAGTTAAAGTGAAATGTACTTCTGCCAAAACAATAAAGTTGTGTTTAATGGAAAAATACTTTTCACTGTTTCTGTTTTTAAATTGGATTTTAATTAATTAAAATGAAGTAAAATTAAAAATTAGTTCTTTACTTGCACTAGTCACATTTCAAGTGCTCACTAGCCACATTTGACTAGTGGCTACCATGTTAGACAGCATAGCTATGTAACATTGTTTTTCAAACTTTGATTCATAGCCAACCAATTTAGAGGGTTGACCACCTTTTTTTGATTAAAAAAAGTAGAATGGAATAAAAAAGAATCGAAAATATTATTGCATCTCCTATAGTAATGATACATATTTTTGTGATACTTTTGTTTCAGTATTTATGTACTGAATATTGGTAGGTAGAATATTTCTCATTCTGGAGTACAGTAAAAAGTTTTTGAAAACAACATCTCTGTAGCAGCTAGTAAATTGCCTTCCACATAATAGGCAAGAAAATCATATTAGTTCTATTGAATTGTGATCAGTAGAACATATTTGTAAGATGAGAGTTAAAATGATACTTTTTTTTTTTAAGATGCTATTTAACTAAATTTTTCTCCATGCAGAGCTAGAGGTTAGAGAGCAATAGGTAAGGCTAGAGAGGTAGGTTAGGGTCAGATTACGCCATACTAATAATTTTGGACTATTCTGTGGGAAATGAGGAGTAACTGTAGGGTTTTAAGGTAAGGAGTTATGTAAAAGATTGTTCTGACAAGGAAAAAACAACTTAAAATGATCCCTTTGACCACAATATACCCTGTGTTTGCTTCTAATTACCCTAGAGTCAAGATCTTTATTCTCTGTTCAAACTATAGAGTATAAGATCTTTCTTCTCTATTAAAAACCCTTTACACTAATGCCTAACATTCCTTTGTCTCTTCCCACATTCATTCGTTTACTGTGCAGGATTGCCTGCTTCTACTTTGGGCTTTCCAGGGGACTTCTTTGGGCCTGCCACGCTCCATTCCCCTAACCTACCTGTGTAATTTTCCCTGGTCCTTCAAAGAACTCCTGATATCATTACTTCCTGGATTAATCAGAATAACTGCTTCTCTAGATGCTAATTCCATTGTCTAGGCAGAAAAAAAAAATCAGTGGTTATGCTCCAAAGGTTCCACCACAATTATTTATTTACTGTCCATATGATTCCCATCACTTAACGTGCGTTTAACCTGTGTAACCTAATGTAAACATTTTTCTCCCTTTATGTATCAGTTTAATGTTTGATGATGGTGGTGGTTGTCTTTGCCTTTTAGACTTCAAGAGTGGAGAGCTGAGTTGAACGTGTTCCTTACTTCAGGATACATGAACAGGATACATGAACACGTTTATTCATTCATTCTTTTATTTATATTTCTCACTCCCATTCCCTTCTCCCTACCTAGGATACCTCTCAAACGCATTTGACGTGTATCTCTTTGTGCTCTGCGACATGTGTGTTGTTTTGTATGTGCCTGTCTGTTTAATTTATCTAAATGATGGCACATCATGTATCTCATTCGGTTTTGACGTTTTTTCACTAAACACTACGTGGTTTTTTAAATTACTTTTCATTTTGGAAGTACAAAGGTAGAGTAGTATAACATCTGTATCCCCATAACCCAATATCAACAGTTACCAATTTATGACCGATATTGTTTCATTTGTACTGTACCCACTTCTCCCCTTCCTGTATTATGAAGCAAATCCCAAATGACAAATCATTTCACCCATAAACATTTCAATTTGTATATGTTAAAAAGATAGGGACTCTTTTTAACATAAATATGGTACCACTGTCACACTAAAAACGTCTTAGCAGTAGTTTGCTACTGTCAAATCAGTGTTTCAATTTCCAACTGTCTCATAAATGTCATAAGTTTTGGGTTTTTTTTTAACAATTTGTTTGAATCAGGATCTAGATTAGGTCCACGCATTGCAGTTGGCTCAAATGCCTTATAATTTGTAGGTTTCCTTTCCATCTCTCTCTTTCCCTTGTAATTTATTTGTTGAGGAACCAGCTCTCTTGTCTCCAAGATCTGGATTTTGTTGATTGCCTCTTTGTAGTACTTTGCCAAGTTCCTCTGCCCTTTGTATTTCCTATAAATTGTTAGCTAGAGCTATGTTCTGATTCAGGTTTTGGTTTTGGTTTTGATTTTACAAGACCACTTCATGGGTGATGCTACTTTCTTCCATCAGGAGGCACATGATACCTGGATAGCTTTCATTTTGTGACATTAGTGCTCTGTTTTCAAGATGTGTCCCTGTGCTATGTGTACACCTAGTTCTTTGTACTCCATGGTATGAAACCATTGCGTTTTGTATACCCACTTCCATTGTGTACTCAGATTGCCTCCAACTCATTGTCACCACAGATAACACTGCAGTGACATCCTGCACATCACCATAGACCTAAGAATTCTTTGGAAAACAGACCCCACAAGATTGCTGGGTCATAAGCTACTTTAAGCTTAATTTGCCAAGTATTGCCAAATTGCTCTAAAAAAAAATGCCTGCACTTGTCTATACTTCCATCCACAGTGCCCATTTCCCTATATGCTTACCAAACTTGGCATTATCCATCTTTATAATTTTCACTAGTCTAATGGGTATAAAGAAATATATCTTTTGTTTAATTTGCATTTTCTGGTTATTGATAAATTTGAGACTCATGTGGTTGTTTGCCATTTAGGTTTCCATCTACTGTAAATTCCTCTTCTGCCAGTTTCTCAGTGGTAGTTTCTTTTTCTTAATGATTTACATATTCTAGATATAAGTTCGCTGTTGATTTTTAAAAGTCAAATTTCTATTTGCTATCTGTCTACTAATTTTGTCAATGAATTCCTTATTTATCAACTTTCTGGTTTTTTCTTTCACATTTACGTTTTCTTCCCACCTAGAATCCACCTTAGTGTATGGTGTTAACTAATGATACAGGGTTTTTATTTTTCCCTCCATAAAGTGAACTAGTACCATTCACTAAACAATCCTTAGCCCTTTGATTTTTGTAGTGCCGCCTTTATTGTGGATTGAGTTTCTGTGTCTTAGCTCTCTTTTTT
The DNA here is from genome assembly GCF_951394435.1 of Stenella coeruleoalba. NCBI lineage: Eukaryota > Metazoa > Chordata > Mammalia > Artiodactyla > Delphinidae > Stenella > Stenella coeruleoalba. The sequence goes on along the minus strand of NC_137150.1, from coordinate 76,664,383 downwards.
CCTTCATTGCTCTCTTTGTTCTTGAGCCAATACCATACTAATTTTATTACTCTGGATGTGCAGTTTGTCTTAATATCTGTCAGGACAAGGGCTTCCTTTTTCGTATTTTTAAAGGATGAGTTAGTGTTCTGAGGACTTTTATTTTCCCATATGAACTTTGGAGCAAATTTGATAAGTTTCTAAAAACAATTCAACTGGAATTTTAATTGTGATTGAGTTGAATCATGAATTCGTTTGGGGTGAATTGACAGCATAGACTCTGTCTCCATTTATTTAAATCATCTTCTGTGCCCTTATGTGCTTCACCCTCTCCCACCCATAGAGGTCTTGGGTCTTCCTCGTTTATGCCTAGATCCTTTATAGTTCACATTTTTTAAAAAATTGTTAACGGTATCTAATTTTTATTACATTTTTAAATTAAACTTTATTTTGAGATAATTATAGATTCACATGCAGTTGTAAAGAATAATACGAAGAAATAACATGGACCCTTTACCCAGTTTCCTCTAATGATACCATCTTAGAAAACTACAGTGCAATATCACAACCAGAAAATTGACATTGATATAGTAAAGATATGGAACATTTCCGTCACACGGCTCCCTCCTGTTGCCCTTTTATAGCCATACCTACTTCCCTCCCACTCTATTCCTTTAACCCCTGGCAACCACTAATCTCTTTCCCGTTACTATAATGTCACTTCAAGAACGTTATATAAATTGAGTCATACAGTAAAGAAAATTTTGGAGTTAGCTTTTTTCACCCACAATAATTCTCCGGAGAGTCATCCAGGTTGTTTTGTGTACTGGTAGTTATTCCTTTTTACTGCTCAGTAGTATTCTATGGTATGGATGTACACAGTTTGTTTAACCATTCACCTTTAATCTTTTTTTCCCTCCACCTTGTTCATCAGAAGAAACAGTAATTTATCCTTTCAAATAGGAGCTTTTTAAAAAAAAAAGTGAATCTGCCTACTCATTCTAGGAAATAATGTTAGTAATTCATCTGTATAATAAACATTGAAATTTTTAAACTATATGAACAAAAAGATTATTCTTATAAATATAAAAAATTTAAGGAATTTATTAACAAACTGACAAATATTTTCTATTTCTGATTCTGGTGTTCTAATTTCAAAATGACTTACTTTTTTCTATGAGTAAGAGTTTAAACTCTAGATTTTGAATTTGTAATAATGTTTTCTTTTACTCCTCTTTTACAGCAATTTGAGATTTTTGATGATTGCTTTAGCATATGCCATACCACTTGGTGTATTTGCTGGCTGGTCTGGAGTTCTGGACTTAATTTTAACACCAGTGCATGTCAGCCAAGTAAGCATTTTATTTCTTTATATCTTGTAGGTATTTTTAGTTCACTAAAATTATAAATACTGTCTACTTGTTCTTACTTTTAGCTTCAAGGCCTAGGTAAAACGTTATCCTGTGTCACTGCTGCAAAAGGAAGATCCTTACGAAATAGTTATAAATAATATTGATTTTCTTCCTGGATTTTGTTAACCACCATGAATTTCACATTTATTTGGGTATGATTACTTATGCTAATAAACAGAAAAATAAAGAAGGAAAATCTTAGAATCCTTGATTCTTGGTTTATAAAGATGAAGATCTCGTCATTAAATATATGGCTATGCCTACATCTAATCCCTCACTTTCTCTTTAGCCTCAGTATCTCATTTCCTTAAAAATAACCGTTTTAGGGCTTCCCTGGTGGCTCAGTGCTTGAGAGTCTGCCAGCCGATGCAGGGGACGCGGGTTCGTGCCCCGGTCCGGGAAGATCCCACATGCCGCGGAGCGGCTGGGCCCGTGAGCCATGGCCGCTGAGCCTGCGCGTCCGGAGTCTGTGCTCCGCAACGGGAGAGGCCACAGCAGTGAGAGGCCCGCGTACTGCAAAACAAAACAAAACAAAACCAAAAAAACCCATTTTATCTATACGCTTATGACATCCATTCCTTCTCCTTGCTTCCAAATAGCATGGTAGAAAGGGGTAGAAAGATTTGGAAGGTCAAATGGAAGAAATCCAGCACACTGATGTGATATTCCATTGTATGAATAAACAACAATTTGTCCAATCTGCTTTTGATGAACATTTGGAATGTCTGCATTTGGGCTGTCATAAACAGTGCTGTATGGATATTCTCATATATGTTTCTTGATGCACCTCTCTATACATTTCTGTTGAATATTTATCTAGGAATGGAATCGCTAGTTATAGGGTATGCCTGCTTTGATAGATGATGCCAAATTTCCCTAAAGTAGTTGTATTAGTTTATAGTCCGACCAGCAGTACATGAAATTTCTCCTTGTTGCACATCGTTACCAGCACTTGGCAGTGTTAATCTTTTTAAATTTAGACGTGCTGATGACTGTGCAGTTGTGTGCCATTGTGGTGACTTCCATGACATCTTTTTAAGTGACATCCTTTTTTGTGACATACCTGTTCAAGTTTCTTGCCCACTACTGGGTTACCTTTTTCTTACTGATTTATAAAGAAGAGAGCTGTGTGAAAGGGCGCTCCCCAGCAAGTCCTGGCTGCAGAATGGACTGCACATGTAAAGGGCAAAGCTACCAGAGACTTATTAGAGAGACTGTTGTGGGGTGGAAAGCAGAACAAATATAGTAGAGGGCAGGCAGTGCAGGACCCTTGAAGTTCTGGCCCAGCCAGAGTGGTATGACCTCATTAACACCTTGTTAATATCTTAGGCTTCTGCTGAGACACCAGAAAGGACAAACTTTAGAATCAAGGACCATACCCTAGGTAGAGTAAGGCCTATTCTACTTAGACCCACCATGAACAAAGCCTAAAACCAAGCCCTGACAAAAATTTGCAGAGGGGATAATTTGGAGATTGAGTCCTGCCAGGTGAAAGGAGCTTGGGAAACAACTTGGTTTCTAATATTCCTCCCTAGTAAAGCACAAAATCAAGCTTACACAAGTTCAAGGTAATTGAATGGCCTACTACACAAAAATGAACTATTTTATAGAAAGATAAAATTATCCAGAATCTCGATATTGTATCACCCACAGCATATAGTATACAGTTTTTTAAAAATTAGACATACAAAGAAACAGGAAAATATGGTTCATATTTTTAAAAGAAAAAAGTAGTCAATAGAAACCAATTTAGAGATAGTCTAGATATTGGATTTAGCAGTCAGAGCCTATAATGCAAAAGAGAGAGTGAGAGAAATCTTTTCTTGCTCCAAGTTCATAAATATATTCCCCTCTGTTATCTTGCAGAACTCTGTTATCCAGTACAGTAGCCACTAGTCACATATGGCTATTTAATTTGAAGTTTAAATTAGTTGAAAGGAAATTAAAATTAAAAAGTCACTTCCTCATTGGCATTGGCCACTTTTCAGGTGCTCAGTAGCCACTTGCCACTTACGGGTACCATATCGGACAGTGTTGACATAGAACATTTCCATCATCACAGGAAGTTCTATTGAACGGTGCTGTTCTAGAAACTTTATTGTTATTCCTGTCACATTTAAACCTAGAATTGAATTTTGTGCTTGTTGTAAGGATTAAGTTTCTTTTTTCCCACATAGTTCTCCATTAACCTCATATCAATTTTTGAAAAGATTGTTCTTTCCCCATTGCTCTCTAGTGTCATCTTTGTCATAATGAAGTGCCCTTATGTGCATGGATGTTTCTAAATTCTTTTTCTCATCTAGTTTATTTGTCTATCTCTGTGCCAGCACCAAATTGTCTTAAGTATTCTAGTGTTAGAATAAGTTTTGGTGTTTAGCAGAATAAATACTCCCCTTATTGGGATTTAGATTAGAATTTTATGAACCTATAGATCAATTCAAGAATTAACTTTTTTTGTAATAGTTCGTCTTCCAAATCATTACTATTATATCTCTCTTCATTTACTTAGGTCCTAACGTCTCTCTAAATCTCTTTTCTGCAAAAACACCGTCTATTTATTTGTTAGATTTATTCCCAGGTATTTGATGCTTTCTGAAGCTATTGTAATTGGTAACTTTAAAAATCCTATTTTCTGTTGGTTGGCATGTAGGAAGTATACTTGGTTTTTGAAAGTGATTGAACTACAGCTTGTCTTATATCCAGCAACCTTATTAAACTCACTTATTTATCCATAGATACTTTGGCCTCTCTGCATACATCTCATATCGGTTGTTACTAATGACAAATAGATGGAGAAAAATACATTTAATAAAATTCAACATTGAGATGATCATATGTTTTTCTCTTTTAAACTGCTAATTTGGTGAATTACATTTGTTGATTATAAAATGTTAAACTACCTTGCATTCCTGTACTAAATGCATTTTGTCAGTGATTTATTATACTTTTTATATATCACTGAATTCAGTTTGCTTACATTTTGTTTAGGATTTTTTGCAGTTAGGTTCATGAATGAGATTAGTCTATCATTTTTTTTATCTTGTCCTGCCATTTCAATTTTTTAAAATCTTTATTGAAGTATAATTGCTTCACAATACTGTCGTTAGTTTCTGTTGTACAACAAAGTGAATCAGCCATATACATACATATATCCCCATTACATACATATATCCCCCTATCCCCTCCCTCTTGAGCCTCCCTCCCACCCTCCCTATCCCACCTCTCTAAGTCATTGCAAAGCACTGGGCTGATCTCCCTGTGCTATGCTGCTGCTTCCCACTAGCTATCTGTTTTACATCCGGTAGTGTATATATGTCGATGCTACTCTCACTTCGCCCCAGCTTCCCTCTCCCCCTCTGCCTCCCCCTCCCCGTGTCCTCAAGTCCATTCTGTATGTCTGCATCTTTATTCCTGCCCTGCCACTAGGTTCATCAGTACCTTTTCTTTTTTTTAGATTTCCATATATATGTGTTAGCATACAGTATTTGTTTTTCTCTTTCAGACTTAATTCACTCTGTATGACAGACTATAGGTCCATCCATCTCACTACAAATAACTCAATTTTGTTTCTTTTTATGGCTGAGTAATTTTCCATTGTATATATGTGCCACATCTTCTTTATTCATTCATCTGTCAGTGGACATTTAGGTTGCTTCCATGTCCTGGCTGTTGTCAATAGTGCTGCAATGAACATTGTGGTACATGACTCTTTTTGAATTATGGTTTTCTCTGGATATATGCTCAGTAGTGGGATTGCTGGGTCATATGGTAGTTCTACTTTTAGTTTTTTAAGGAACCTCCATACTGTTCTCCATAGTGGCTGTATCAGTTTACGTTCCCGCAAACAGTGCAGGAGTGTTCCCTTTTCTCCACACCCTCTCCAGCATTTATTGTTTCTAGATTTTTTGATAATGGCCATTCTGACCGGTGTGAGGTGATACCTCATTGTAGTTTTGATTTGCATTTCTCTAATAATTAGTGATGTTGAGCATCTTTACTGCCATTTCAATTTTAGTGTCAAGGTTTTGCTAGTCTCATAAAGCAACTTCTGAAGTGTTTCCTCTTTTTCTATTATTGGAAGAGTTTGTGTAAGTTTAGTGGTTTGGGGCTTTTGTTTTTCCCTAAATATTTGGTCGAATTCGCTGATGAAGCCATCTAGTTTTCTTTGTGATATGAATTCAGTCTTTAATAGTTATAAAATTATTCAGATTTTCTACTTATTATTGTGTCAGTTTAAGAAATTATACCTTTCTAGAATTTGTCCACTCCATCTCAGTTTTCAAATTTATGGTATTAAGTTCTTCATTGTATGATATTATTAGGTCTCCAAGGTAAGTCATTGTATCATTCCAGATATTGATTTTCTGTATCTTCTTTCTCATATTTTCCCTTGAATAATTTCAACAGTAGCTCTTTAATGAAAGTTTATTTTTTATTTCATCAGTTTTTGATTTTATCTTACTTTTTTTCTAGTCTGTTTTCTTGAGTGATGTCACTTTGCTTTCATTTTTCTAACTTTTTAATATGAATGCTTACATCCTTGATTTTTAGCTTTTCTTCCCTAATACATGCACTTTAAGGCTATTTATGTCCTTTTAAACACAGATTTAGCTGCATTCCATACATTCTGGATTTTCATTATTATTGAATTTAAGATATTTTCTAGTTTCCAGAGTTATTTAGAAGGACATTTCTTAATCTACAAACTGTGGAAGATCCTCTAGTTCGTTTTTTCTTAAGTCCTAGCTAAATTGCATAAATGTGGTCATAAGGATGTACTATGATTTCAGTATTTTCAAATTTGTTGACCCAATTTTTGGTGAACTATTTTCTATAATTCTTGAGTGTAGTGTTTTATATATGTCAACTAGATCAATTCTGTTAATTGTGTGTTTCGTATCTTCTATCCCTTACTCATTTTTGTCAGCTTGTTCTATCAGTTACTGAGAGAGGTGTGTTAAGATCCTACACAATTATTTTAAATTTGTCTATTTCTCCCTTTTATTTCTGTCAATATTTTCTTTATATATTTTAAGACTGTGTAATTAGGTGCGCATAAATCTAGAATTGTAGTATCGACTAATGAATTGAACCTTTCATCCGTAGGAAGTTTTTCTTTTTTTTCTGGTAATGCTTTTTTGCCTTAAAGCCTATTAGTTGCACCAGCTTTCTCTTCATTTGTGTTGGCATGGTATACCTTTTTGCATTTTTTTACTTTCAAACTTTCTTTAGGTACACCTCTTATAAGTAGGATATCATTTTTTCTTTAATTCAGTCTGATAATCTTTGTGTTTTAATTGGAATATTTAGTCCATTTGCAGTTAATGTAATTATTGATAAATTTGAGTCTAGATCTACCACCTTACTATTGGTTTTTATTTTTTTCCAGTCCAGTCTATCCTTTTTCTCTTCCTTCTTACCTTCTTCTGGATTAAGGATTTTTTACTACTCTTTTTTCCCCCTTTATTAGCTTGGTAGTTATAGTCTCTTTTACTATTTGGTGGTTACCCTAGAAAGTACAGAATGTACACTTCACTTATTAACATCTATTATAAATTAGAACTTTTACCTCTTCCAGGACTGTCCAAGGTCCTTAGAACCCTTTCACTCCATTTAAGCCTCTACCATACTTTGTGCTATTATTGTCATATATTTTAAACTGCCCAAGACACATTTTTATTGTTATTTTATAGTCAATATTCATTTAGATTCAGTCTCATATTTCCATTTTGTTGCTCTTCATTCTTTCCTTAATCTTCAGTCTTCCATCTGTGATCATTTTTCTTCTGTCTAAAGAGCATCCTTGAGAGAGAGAGAGAGAGAGAGAGAGAGTCAGTGTGTGTGTGGTGTCTGTGTGTGTGTGCATGTGCGTGTGTGTATGTGTATTTTGTGTAGGTCGGCTTACAACAAATTCTCTTGTTTGGGGTTTGTTTTTTTACTTTGGTCTGAAAATGTCTTCATTTGACCTTTGTTTTTAAAGATTATTTTGTATTGCATATAGAATTCTTGGTTAGCATTTATTTTCTTTTGTTTATTTGAAAATACCATCTTCTTCTGGCCTCCATTGTTTCAACCAAGAAGTCAGCTCTCAAATTTAAAAGCTTGCTGCATTTAAGATTTTCTCTTTGTCTCTTTGTCTTTGGTTTCAGCAGCTTAACTAGGTGGCAAGTTTTTAAAATTTTATGCTGAATGGATAAAGAAGATGTGATATATATATATATATATATATATATATACACACAATGGGATATTACTCAGCCATAAAAGAAAATGAAATTCTGCCATTTGCAGCAACATGGATAGACCTAGAGAATATTATGCTTAGTGAAATAAGTCAGACAAAGACAAATACTGTATGATACCACTTATATGTGGAATCTAAAAAATAATACAAATGAATGTATATACAAAACAGAAACAGACTCACAGATATAGAAAACAAACTAGTGGTTACCAAAAGGAAGAGGGAAGTGGAGAGAGGCCAAATTAGGGGTATGGGACTAAGAAATGCAAACTACTATGTATAAAATAGATAAGCAACAAGGATATATTTTATAGCACAGGGAATTAGAGCCATTATTTTGTAATAACTTTTAGTGGAATATAATCTGTAAAAATACTGAATCACTATGCTGTATACCTGAAACTCATATAATACTGTAAATCAGCTATACTTCAGTTTGAAAAATAAAAATAAATAAAAAGTAATTCAAAATGGAAAAAAAATACATTTATTCTGCTTGAGGTTTGTAGGACTTCTTGAATCTGTGGCTTGATGTCTCTCACCAGTTTCAGAAAATTCTTAGCCAATATCCCTTTGGAGCTCATGCTCCGTTTTCTCTATTTCTCTCTCCTTCAGTAACTCTAACCGTATATGTTATATTTTCACACTGTCTGTCCTATGTCTCTTACTCTCTGTTCTGAATTTTCTATCCTTCTGCCTTTCTCTGCTTCAAACTGGATATTTTACCTAGCCTCTCTTCCAACTCACTATTTCAGTTTTCAGCTCTATCTAATATGCTGTTAAACTCATCTGTGAGTTGTTAATTTCAATTATTATATTCTTAAGTTATAAAATTTTTATTTGATGCTTTTTCATAGCTTCCAAATTTCTGTGGAAATGCTTGATCTTGTATTTTATTTTTTTGAACTATTAAAAATAGTTATTTAAAGTCTGTATCTCCTAACCCCTTTATCTGGATCCCTGTGTGTCTCTTTATATTTGTGATATTCATTCATGTTTTCTTATTTCCTTATGTGTTCAGTTATTTTTGACTGAGTGCTCAACATAGTATATTAAAAGTTGTAGAGATAATTTAAGCTTCAAATGATGTTCTTTTCCTCCAGAAAGAACTTATGTTTTTTCTTAGGAGTCTAGGGATACTTAATCTAGTTTCAAGAATTGAGATCATTTAAAGCTGGGTTTTAGTCCCTCAGAATACAGTTCCATTTCTTCCTTCCTTCCTCCCTCCCTTCCTCCCTCCCTCCCTTCCTTCCTTCCTTCCTCCCTCCCTCCCTCCCTTCCTTCCACAGTTCCATTTCTAATTTACACTGCTCTTAGGTATAACTCTCAGAGTTCCCAGCTAAAGTCTGGGGTTTTCTACAAGGCCAACCACCTTAGAGCAGGCCTCGAACTCGTATTTTTTTCTTCCTAGATCCATGAGGCTGTCAGTAACTTTATAGCCCCTTAGCTACCTTTTCTGAAATCAGCAGACATACCCCTGAGGAAAAGTGTCCCCCCATATCAGGCTTGCTCCTCTGGGCTTCCTTCTCATCCTATATCATGGTTCCAGAATTCTGGATTACCTTCTTGGTTCTCTGCCGCCTTCAGATAGATTTTCCACCCCAGATTTTCTGCTTTTTCAACCAGAATATTAATCCAAATTACCTAGTGTGCCTTTACTATAAGAAGAAAGCCTTCTTTTAGTTTCCTAACCTATTTTTCTGGATGGCAGGTATTCCAAGCATGCTCAGTTTCAAGAAGGAAAGTGTAGCACCCATTTAGATGATGCTGATTTTACACATCTTATGATTCATGTTATAAACCCTGAGAAGCCCTTCCAAGTATGTCTCTTTGTACAAACTCTGAGAGATACAGAGACCGTGAATCATACCAGGTATTAAATAAAATGGAATTAAAAATTAAAAGCAGAGCTTCTGTGTTGGTGGACAAATGAAGGTGCTGCTCCCCCCAATTAATTAATTAAATTCAAGCAAAGAAAAAATTTAATTAATTGTTGGGTAGAATGTTATTAACTAAAGCAAATGTCATGAACAGGGGAAGGAGAAAAGCACAAAATGGCCTGAAAGGACCAGGGCTAGTACAGTCAGATACACAGTGGTTTTTCACCTAATGCAGGACCCCACTGACCTAGGGGTTAGATGAGAATGTTTGTGGGGGTCTCATAGTATTAATGGACCTTAATCCATAGTATTAATGGATGCTAAATGCAAGGAGAGGGGCATTCTGAAGAACAGAGAATTCTCTTGCCCTCATGCCAGTAGTATGAAAAAAATGTAGAGATAATTTAAGTTTCTGGTGTTATCTTTCTCCAGAGAGCATTTATCTTTGCTTCTGCAACCAGACACTGGTAGAGCAAGAAGATTTGTATAAAGTTATTGTATTACTTAGAGTAGACTAAGAATCCCCAAATTCTGAGACTTAAGAAGAAATTCGTTTCTCATTCATATAGCAATCTAGGACAGTTTGCATAATAATCTAGGACAGTTGTTCACAGTTGGGACTACTCTTTTCCTCACACTGATTTAAGACCTAGGTTGCTTCCACTTTGCAGGTCTTCTGTCTCCTAGGACCTTGTCATTATATGCATGGGTGCAGTGGGATTACCATCCAGATTCCACCTGGCAGAAAGGGAAAGAAAGCATGGAGGGGGTATATAGCTGTCTTCCAGGTTCTAGCCTAGAGGTGGCACACCTCACTTTTTCCCCTTCCATTAATGAGAACTTAGTCATGTGGTCACATGTAGCTGAGTAGGGGCTAGGACATGTAATCTAACTAAGTACCCTGGTAGAATAAGATATAACATATCTTGGTGGACAGCTGACAAGCTCTATCACAGCTGTAATGAAAAATATGAGTAGAAAAATAATAAAAGGTAGAATTTAGTTTGGGCAGCTCTCAAGTGCCAGATCAAGTTTGGACTTTGCCCTATAACTACAAGGAAAGCCAGTAACTGTTTCTGACCAGGGGAGTGGAATGATTGGGATAATTATTCTGGCAATAGTGGGCAAAAATTTTGCTATTACAGGAGTCCAGAAGTAAGAAATAAGATAGTAAGCAAGTGTGATGGCTGGGGGAAGGGGAAAGAGGAGACAAAATGCACCGATATTGTTAGGGACACACGGAATGTCAGGTATTGACAGCTAACAGGTCTTCAGCACTTTGCATTTATTAACTTATTTAATTCTCAGAAAAATCCTTACTATCCCCATTCTACTAATGAGGAAACTGAGACTTGGCGTGTAGTTGAGATAGAAGCCAAGTCATAGTAAGAGTTAAAGAAAAAGACTCTGACAAGTACAGGTTTCTGGTAACTGACTATACTGCTGAACTGAATGAATAAGCATTTTCAGAACTCTAATGGAAAACTGATGAATTCATAAAAGTGCTAACAAAAGATCAAGATGAAAAAAAATTAATTACATGGGACTGAGTGAACTGATGAGGATGATTATAATTTTTGTGACTTTCTGTTTGAATAATAAAAAAAGAGAGATATATGAGTGATTAGGAAATATGGGCAGCATTTGTAGATTGCTCTGAATAAGTTTGTCCATGAAGGTAGGAAAGAGACAAGACATTAGATGATAGAGAAACATCATCAAGTAAGCGTAACAGCTCTAACTTTTATTGAGCACTTCCTGTATGTCGACTGCTGATCGAAGTTCTATATGCAGATTCTCTCATTTAGTCCATTTTATAGGTAAGACGACATAATTTGCCCAAAGTCACAAAGCTAGTAAATGGCGGGGCTGGAAATGTTTTCTTCAAGAGTGGAGCGAGCTATCCATTTGAAATCCAGCTCAAATTCTTTCTCTGTCTAGTTTCACCAGGTGCTGCACCCATATTCTCTCTCTCCCCGCCCCCCAATCCTCTCTTTCCCATACTCTTCTGTGTTTCTCTTAATACATTTTTACTTGTGCCAGACATTTTAGCACTTAATTATTGCCTAGTAGTTTCCTGTATCTTGGCTGTATTTAAGCTTTTTAGGTCAGTGACCATCTTTTCTCCTTTGCCTGTTTTCTTAAGAGTTCCTAGTACAATGCCTGGCATGTAGAACACATTTGAAAAATATCTGTTTGTGACACTGAGTATTTTGTTGATTTAAATATTCCAATAAAAAGTTAATCAATGATGTATTTATTTAGGTAAGTTTGTATTAATTAGTCACACATGAATCCTTTCATCTGATTCATTTTCTTAAATAGTGTTTCCTAGATTTGCTGCTATTTAGCTGTTAACATACTGATTATAGAGGATTGTTTTCCATGCCTTCTAAACTTCAATATGATAATCTTGTATTAAATATGTCTTCCACTTTCTTAACAGGTAGATGCTGGCTGGATTGGATTTTGGTCTATAGTTGGAGGCTGTGTTGTTGGAATAGCTATGGCAAGGTGAGAATATTTTACGTTAAACATGTTAGTGGGCAGAACCAAAAAGAGCCCAAAGGGAGACTCCACTCCCCTAGATAAACATTAAAATTGAAGGAAAAGTAAAACAGGCAAAAGTCAGATAAGGGCACTTGTTCAGGCTATAAGAAAATTCACATGCAGTAGGTAGAATTTGCTGCTACAAGAAACCTTCACAGGAGTAGTCCATCCTAAAATGTTTTTGGAGACTAGAGATGTATTTCCAGTATAATTAAGCTGACTTTCTCCATATTATTAGAGAGCAACATCTACAAATGGGAAAGAGTATACAATAATAAAGGCAAATTGATAGTTTTTGAGATTAGAAAAGAATTGAAAGGAATCATTCATAAGAGCATCTCTAGAACTTTCCATGAAAAGTCAGTATCCTGATTAGCAGATATTTATTTCTGGTCACTTTTGGCAGGTATGACTCTATAGTTACCACATTTTGACGAAAAATGTCCATAAAGACTTAGAGTTTCATCAAACTCCCTCTGATCTTAACCATTATGACAACACATTTTTAGAATGAGACAGAAGAAGGAAAAAGCCTCATTTATTCTGAAAAAAGAAAAGAATGAAAATGTCACTCATGTAGGTAACTACCTGTAAAACTACTCTTGGTGTTTCCAGTGAGATAATATTCTTTCACTTTCCAAATCATTTTACCCTGTTTAATCAAAAACAAAATTGGACAGTCAACTTTAGCAGGAATTGGGAGAATCTAATTACATGTTTGGGGAGATCAAATAGGATATGTGAAGCACCTTGCTATCTAAATATTTAAACACAGTTGACACAGGATAATATTATACCTAAACCTTACAGTTTGCCTAGTGTTTCTGGGCTAATGAAAGAATAAATTGTCACTGTAATTTCTAAATCACTTTATCTGAGGTTTTTATAAGTTAGAAAAATATGAGGATAAAATCGAAAAGCTAAAGAATAGGAGCATAGCTATTTGTAGGAAATCACTACACTGATACTAGAATACATTGACCTATCACATTTGATAAGAACCATATCTAATTTTTCTAATTAAATCTCCAAGCCAATGATAGCAAGTCATCATTTACCAAATCCTTTTCTGAGCACCACATAGGTCAAAGAGGGACACATTATGTATCAGAAATGACATCTCAAATGCTCCTTTCTCTTCATTTTGTCTACAAACCCTTAATTTTAACTATATGGAAAAGTTAGAATGAGGACGTTTCTGTTTTTAAATTGTTGAAATGGCAGTTCTAAAAAGTACTGCCCTTACTCTGGGATCCAAAATCAGTTGTAGGTATCTCCTAAGCCTAAAATCAATTTTTAGATTATATTCAAAACAGGCTTTTGGAGATCCCTAGAACAGAATCTCCTTATAGATATGAGTGCTTTGGGTGTTTTTTTTGTGATTATATTACTAAAGGTTACTACTAAATGTAATACTTTGGTCCTAACTGTACACTTTGATATAAGCCCATTTGAAAGGACTAGGTATCTAAAATTGGTAGACCAGAATAGTCAGTTTATTCTTGTGTGATCAGGCCCTGGAAAACTTACTCACCGTTCAACTTCACTCAGTTCTGATTGTACCAGAAAACTGTTTTATTCTCTCATACCTGGCCATCTGCCCATCTGACAAGTAAGTTCATGCAGCATAGCAAAATATAAATCAGAAAAGTGGTGAGCGTGGAATTATAACAAAGCATTTGGATTTTCTTGAGGGGCATTTCCATCAAGCTGTGGAACCTTTTTCAGAGTACATAAGAATTTTCTGTTTGTGAACTTTCCTAATAGAGAGCTAACCAGTCACTAGGCAAAGGTGCATCCATTTTTCCCACCAAAAGGTGGCATCAGCTCTCATAGGAAGTCATTTTAGTCTAGATAACACTTTACAAACATGATTAACCACATCACATTAAATAAGTGCAAAATGAAAGATGGTATTGCAAGTCATATAATTACAGTAGAAATTAAAATCAATTTAAAAAACAGAGAAAACATGGTATATGTTGTATTTGGGATGGGATCAGTTTTTCTACAACAGGAACAATTCTGAAGGACAGAGTAAGCTGTGTACAGGCACAGCAAGAGGATTGTGCGTATATAATCAACGGTTCATCAGTAGATGAGGAAAAACAGTTGGCAAATGGAAAACTTTTTGGTCATTACTAAACGATAAGCATCTCAACCAGGAGTTTCATGTTAATTCAAGACAAAGCAGGATTTTTGAGAACTTAAAATGCTGTGAAACATTATACACAAATTTTGTAGAATAAATTCACTATTCTAGAGCTAGGTTCTTGCTCTTACAAAGCTTATAGTCTGATAAGGAAGACAAACAATAAATGCAAAAACAAGAGAAATTCCAGTAGAGTTAAATGCTATAGAGAAAATAGAGTGTGGAGTTGGGATGGGGAGGGCTTCCTCCACAAGCATGGAGAGCCTTCCTGAACTGAGACCCAAATGACCTGAACAATAAGCAGGAGTAAGTCATATGAGGATCTGGGGGTACCAGCATTCCAGGACAGGTGCAGAAGCTACCGTTGCTGTGGGAAACAACCTTAGCATGTAGGAGAAACAGAAACAGGGCTGTGCAGCTGGAGAATAATAAGACAAAGGGAAAGTGGAGGCAGAGACCAGATCGTATAGGACCCCAAAGGCTCTGGTGTAACCATTTGTATTGGTTCTCTAGGTGAGTTTGAATTTTGGGAGAGCCATCTTTTCAAGTTTACATCAACAAGTTAGCCTGTTTTCTAAAACTAGGACAATATGTGCTCATTATAGGATGTTTGGAAATTATAGAAAAATATATAAAGAAAGTAAAGTGGCAATTTAAAACTCAGAATCCATCCTGTAACTTACAGATCCAGAACAGAGGTCACATTTTATGTGTTTTGTAAGAGAAAAAAGAGCGCATTTATCACGAAGCAACATTTATCACACACACACAAACACATAAAATGTATTGGTTTAAAAAAATCAAAAAACTTGCATTTAAAAGCATTGAAATTTTTTCAGGAAATTATTGTTTAATGAAAACGTGTCATTGATGTAAATGGTATTTTAAAAATCCAACTAGCATTAATAGAACATTGTTTCTTTTCAGGTTTGCAGATTTTATCAGGGGTATGCTGAAACTAATTCTTCTCCTCCTGTTTTCTGGGGCTACACTGTCATCCACGTGGTTCACCCTGACCTGTTTGAACAGCATCACACACCTGCCTTTAACCACAGGTGAACACAGACTGTTCTGAACTTTGAATAAATAGTTTCAGTTTATAGAAGTATATACACACTGACAGTAGGACTTTTTCCATAAGTAATTGTTAAATATACAAAAAGGTCTCCCTTGTCTAGCCATCAGACCATCATCCCATCTAAAAAGAGCTCAAGAAATAACTAAAAACATTTCCATTGGATTTTGCATATGAAAATGTATAATCTTTAGCCTAAGCTTATATAGCATGGAAAAGCTTATATTCTTTTAAAAATCATATCAGAGCATAATACAAGTATTTTTTATCTGGTTTATAGCCATTACATGATTGTTAAACAGGAAGGAAAATGAACATGAACAGAGGCAAAAAGCTATGATGTTTCAAGTACACACCAGTAAAATTCTTTGAATGAGCACCTATAGGTTTATTTTCTATTTAGCCTTTTAAAAAAATTTTTATTCAGTTTATTTAAACTAAAACCAAAAACCAAACAGTTCACCATTTCTCCTACCGCCCCACCCACCTCTTGCAACCACCAGTCTGTTCTCTGTGAGCTTGGTTTGTTGGGTTTTTTTGTTTGGTTGTTTTTGATTCCATATATAAGAGAGATCATACAATATTTGTCTTTCTCTGTCTGACTTACTTCACTTAGCATAATATCCTCAAGATCTAAACATGTCACAAATAGCAAGATTTCATTCTTTATGGCTGAGTAATATTCTATTGCATATATATTCCACAATTTCTTTATGCATTCATCCATTGATGGACACTTAGGTTGTTTCCATATCTTTGCTATTGTAAATAATGCTGCAGTGAACAAGGGGGTTGTGTAGCTATCTTTTTGAGATAGTGATTTCAATTCCTTCAGATAAGAAATGGAATTGCTGGATCATATGGTAGCTCTATTTTTAGTCTTTTGAGGAACCTTCATACTGTTTTCCATAGTGGCTGTATCAATTTACATTCCCACCAACAGTGTAGGAGGGTTCCCTTTTCTCCACATCCGTGCCAACACTTGTTATTTCTTGTCTTATTGATAATAGCCATTCTGACAGGTGTGAGGTAATATCTCGTTGTGATTTTGATTTGTGTTTCCCTGATGATTAGTGATATTGAACTTCTTTTATGTGTCTGTTGGCCATCTGTATGTCTTCTTTGGAAAAATGAGTATTCAGATCTTCTGCCCATTTTTTAATTGCATTGTTTGCTTTTTGGTACTGAATTGTATGAGTTCTTTGTATATTTTGGATATTAACCCCTTATCAGATATATGGTTTGCAATTTTCTCCCATTCAGTAGGTTGCGTTTTCATTTGTTGATGGTTTCCTTTGCTGTGCAGAAGCTCTTTAGTTTGATATAGTCCCAGTTGCTCATTTTCACTTTTGTTCTTTCGCTTTTGGTGTCAGATTCAAAAAATTATTGCCAAGACCTATGTCAAGGAACTTACTGCCTATATTTTATTCTAGGAGTTTTATGGTTTCAGGTCTTACATTCAAGTCTCTGATCAATTTTGTGTTAATTTTTGCATATGGTGTAAGATAGTGGTCCAAGTTCATTCTTTTGCATGTGGTTGTCCAGTTTTCCTAATATCATTTATTGAAGAGTCTGCCCTTTCCCTATTGCATAGTCCTGGCTTTTTTGTTGTAAATTAATTGACCATAAGTGTGTAGGTTTATTTCTGGGCTCTCTGTTCTGTTCCATTGATCTATGTCTCAGTTTTTGTGCCAATACTATACTATATTAATTACTATAGCTTTGTAATATTGTTTGAAATCAGGGCATGTGATGCCTCCAGCTTTGTTCTTCTTTCTCAAGGTTGCTTTAGCTATCCAGGGTCTTTTGTGGTTCCACACAAATTTGGGGTTTGTTTGTTCTATTTCAGTGAAAAATGCCATTGGAATTTTGATAGGGATTGCTTTGAATCTGTAGATTGCTTTGGGTAGTATGGACATTTTAACAATAGTAATTCTTCCAATCTATGAGCACAGAATATCTTTCCATTTATTTTTGTCTTCTTCAGTTTCTTTAATTAATGTCTTTAAGTTTTCAATATACAGATCTTTCACCTCCTTGGTTAATTTTATTCCTAGGTATTTTATTATTTTGATATAATTGTAAATGGGATTTTTTCTTCATTTCTCTTTCAGATAGTTCATTACTAGTGTAGAGAAATGCAAGATTTTTCTGTTGATTTTGTAGCCTACAATTTCACTGAATTTATTAGTTCCAAGTTTTTCTTTTTAAAGGATAACAAATGGCCTTTAAACTTTTTTTTTTAAAGACTAGTCCTTTGTTTTATTAATTAATTTATTTATTTTTGCTGTGTTGGGTCTTCGTTTCTGTGCGAGGGCTTTCTCTAGTTGTGGCAAGTGGAGGCCACTCTTCATCGCAGTGCGCGGGCCTCTGACTATCGCGGCCTCTCTTATTGCGGAACACAGGCTCCAGACGTGCAGGCTCAGTAGTTGTGGCTCACGGGCCTAGTTGCTCCGCGGCATGTGGGATCCTCCCAGACCAGGGCTCGAACCTGTGTCCCCTGCATTAGCAGGCAGATTCTCAACCACTGCTCCACCAGGGAAGCCCCCAACAGTTTTTGATGGAGTCTTTAGGATTTTCTGTATATAATATGTCATCTGCAAATAGTGTCAGTTTTGCTTCTTCCCAGTTTAGATACCTTTTTTTTTCTTGCCCAATTGCTGTGACTAGGACTTCCGAATATCACGTTGAATAAAAGTGGGGAGAGTGATTATCCTTGTCTTGTTCCTGATCTTAGAGGAAAAGCTTTCAGCTTTTTACCATTGAGTATAATGTTAACTGTGATCTTGTCATGTATGGCCTTTATTACGTTGAGATACATTCCCTTTTTACCTGCTGTGTTGAGCATTTTTATCATAAATGGGTGTTGAATTTTGTCAAATGCTTTTTCTCTGTCTCTTGGGATGATCACATGATTTTTATCCCTTCATTTTGTTAGTGTGGTGTATCACATTGACTGATTTGCAGATGTTGAACCAGCCTTGAGTCCCTGGAATAAATCTCACTTGATCATGGTATATGATCCTTTTAATGTATTGTTGAATTTGGTTTGCTATTTTGTTAAGGATTTTTGCATCTGTATTCATCAGGGATATTGGCCTGTAATTTTCTTTTTTTGTGGCATCCTTATCTGGTTTTGGTATCAGGATAATGCTGGCCTTGTAAAATGTATTTGGAAGTTTCCCCCTCTTCTGTTTTCTGGAAGAGTTTGAAAAGGATTGGTATTAGTTCACCTCTGAAAGTTTGGTAGAATTCACCAGTGGAGGCTTTTGGTCATGGACCTTTCTTTGTTGAGAGGTTTTTGATTACTGATCCAATCTCCTCCTAGTAACTGATCTGTACAAGTTTTCTATTTCATTGCAATTCAGGCTTTGTAAGTTGTATATTTCTAGAAATTTATACATTTCTCCTAGGTTGTCTATTTTGTTGGCATATAATTATATCATAGTAGTCTCTTGTCCTTTGTGTTTCTGTGGTATCAGTTGTAACATCTCTTTCATTTCTCATTTTATTTGAGTCTGCTCTCTTTTTTTCTTGGTGAGTCTAGCCAAGGAGTATAATATAGGCAGTTTACTTATTATTAGCTCACCTAATTGACCTGAAACATTTATAGCTGCAGTTGTTTTTAATTGTTATTAGTATCATTTGGGGGTCTATATTAGTCTTTCTATGGCTGCTGTTAATAAGCTACCACAAATATAGTGGCTTAAAAAATCACCAATTTATTATCGTATATTTCTGTAAGTTAGAAGTCCAACTCGAGTCTCCCGAGGCTAAAATCAAAATGTGGGCAGACACTAGGAAAGAATTTGTTTCCTTGCCTTCTCTAACTTCTAGAGGCTGTCCACATTCCGTGGCTCGTGGCTCCCTTCATCCATCTGTAAAGCTGGCAACAGCAAGTCAAGTCCTTCTCATATTGCATCTCATATTGCACTGTTCCTTCCTTCCAAGGTAACATCTTCCTCTGAACTTCATATTCTGCCTCCTTCTTCTACTTTTAAGGATCCTTGTGATTACGTCAGGTCTACCCAGGTAATCCAGGATAGTCTCCCAATTTTAAAATCAGCTGATTAGCAACCTTAATTCCATCTGCAGCCTTAATCCTTTTTGCCGTGTATGGAAACATATTCACAGTTTCCAGGAATTCACACATGAATATCTTTTGCGGGAAGGAGGGGACATCATTCCGCACAGTAATGAGTGTGGAACAGGAAATGAGAGTGGCAGTGCCGTTCTGATTACAAGATTTGAGTAGTTGTGTAGTGCCTGTCAGATGTACACATCCCATTAGTAAGTAATTGTGGTTGTTTAAGAATGAAGTAAAAATCTATCTCTTTCAATATATGAGTATTTTTTAATGGCCACTAAATTGTTAGGACATATATATATTTATTAAATTGTTTGGACCTAACCATGTAATTAACAGAATTGTTAGCTATTTCCTTTGGCCTCGAGGCACCACTAAAAAATTACTGAGATACAAAGGGTGCTGAGAAGGAAGGTTTGGAAACCTCTGCTCTGTACCGTCCTGCTGGGATTCCCTCTTTTCAGTGTTTATTGCTTTGCCTATAAATCCCAGTTGTCCAGAGTAATCTTTCTTTGGATACTTTGCACTTTTAATATACTAACATTCCTTCATTAGGGTTTTGAGCAATTTTGTTGAGTGTCCTGAGCCAGAATTTTTTATTATTCTGGTATAGTTTCAACTTTAGCAGCTGTACAACATTCTGGTGGAACAGTTTTAGTTTACAACTCTGTTTGTTCATAGCATTACACTCAAATTTTTTTTGTGATACTGTATGACATGTATGCATATGTTAGATTTCACAAGAATATAGTCGTGAGTACATGATGAACAGATTTGTTCCCTTGAATTAAGTGCAGAATATTCATTATAAGATAATACGTTCATTAAATTTCATGTATTTTCTATTTAACCTGATAAAATTAACAGTTTTATCTCTGGATGGAGGAGATTTAGTTTTTTACCTCCCTTTTTTTTTTTTTTTTTTTTGGCGGTACGCGGGCCTCTCACTGTTGCGGCCTCTCCCGTTGCAGAGCACAGGCTCCGGATGCACAGGCTCAGCGGCCATGGCTCACGGGCCCAGCTGCTCCGCAGCATGTGGGATCTTCCCGGACCGGGGCACAAACCCGCATCCCCTGCAGCGGCAGGCAGACTCTCAACCACTGCGCCACCAGGGAAGCCCCTTACCTCCTTTTTTGTCTGGATTTGTAACACTGAATTTGTTTTACTTTTATAATCAGAAAACATATATATATTTGAAAACTATGCATCTTTTTATTTTATTTTTTAACATCTTTATTGGAATATAATTGCTTTACAATGGTGTGTTACTTTCTGCTTTATAACAAAGTGTATCAGCTATACATATACACATATCCTCATATCTCCTCCCTCTTGTGTCTCCCTCCCACCCTCCCTATCCCACCCTTGTAGGTGGTCACAAAGCACTGAGCTGATATACCTGTGCTATGCGGCTGCTTCCCACTAGCTATCTATTTTACGTTTGGTAGTATATATAAGTCCATGCCACTCTCTCACTTCGTCCCAGCTTACCCTTCCCGCTCCCCGTGTCCTCAAGTCCATTCTTTACATCTGCGTCTTTATTCTTGTCCTGCCCCTAGGTTCTTCAGAACCTTTTTTTTTTTTTTTTAGATTCCATATGTATGTGTTAGCATACGGTATTTGTTTTTCTCTTTCTGACTTACTTCACTCTGTATGACAGACTCTAGGTCCATCCACCTCACTACAAATAACTCAATTTCATTTCTTTTTATGGCTGAGTAATATTCCATTGTACATATGTGCCACATCTTCTTTATCCATGCACCTGTCGATGAACACTTAGGTTGCTTCCATGTCCTGTCTATTGTAAATAGAGCTGCAATGAACGTTGTGGTCCATGACTCCTTTTGAATTATGGTTTTCTCAGGGTATGTGCCCAGTAGTGGGATTGCTGGGTCATATGGTAGTTCTATTTTTAGTTTTTTAGTAACCTCCATACTATTCTCCATAGTGGCTGTATCAATTTACATTCCCACCAACAGTGCAAGAGGGTTCCCTTTTCTCCACACCCTCTCCAGCATTTATTGTGAAAACTATGCATCTTTTTAAATCTTTAAAGAAAATTGATGTAATTGACCCCAGTCAGGACTGTTTTCCCATTCTGTCCTTAACAATAATTATGTTGGACAGAAAGGAAAGCAGAATTCTAAATTAAATCAAGGCTAGAATTGGGAGGTTGAGTTTGAGGTAGACATCTTAACCATTGAATTTATAAATTCTACTGTTTTCGAATGTAAGTCTGTTTATTAATGTCACTTAGAAACTCCTGAAAGGCGCATTTTTGTAATACCTTTATTGGAGTATAATTGCTTTACATTGTTCTATTAGTTTCTGCTCTACAAAGATGCATTTTTAACTTACAAATACACTGGGTTAAGGACTAAATTTGTTCACATACCTTCTCTGAATTATCATAGTATTCTTTTTCTCTTTCCTGATACCACTTAATAGTTACTTGAGTATATGTCTTATCTCCCTACCAGTCTGAAAATCTGGAGCATGCACTTTTGCCTTTTAAATTCTGACCCCCAACTCCCACACCAGTACCTAGCATAAGCCCTGCATAATGAATGAATGAATGAAGTATATTTTGTCTCTATTTTGAATCTCAATAGATATGACTTATTGCCAATAATAGTCAGGAAGCTTAGCCACTCTGTTATTCAGCACTAGCTGTAAGAAGGCAAAAGGGCATATTTTAATGGAACAATGGAGAATTTGAATAAATCTGTCATAGATACTCTTACTGCCTTTGTAAAAATCTGACCTAATTCCTTTTAAGTAAAAAAGGTTTCATGAAAGGGAACTTACTACAAAATCTAATTATAGACACATCTAGACCTTTAGGCTGATACTTAAAGTCAGTAATGGCAAATTCATGTTTCTTTTTTTTACCAGAGTCATTCTTTTTTTAATCAGGAAAATGTCTAGTCTTTTTCCAGTTTCTAGCAAACTTAGTGTTTCTATTATTACTTTTTATAAATCAGAAGAATTTACATGAAAAGTGTTTGAAAATATACACATTAATTATAACTGTTGACATAATAAATTAAAAGCTATTAATTTTGTTCAACCCTTGTGTTGTAAGTGCTACTACTGCTAGAACCTTCTAATGCAATCTTTCTGTAGTCCACTGATCTTGATATTACTGTTGCCATCTCTATAGAAGAAAAGCTGGATCATTCCATTCTATCTAAAGGTGTACTATTTTGGTATATGTACTTGCTTACATACATCCTCTTGGAGGCTCTCAGTGGTATGCTTTTATTATTTCTTTAGGGAAACTCAATATTTAATATTGTATTATATCTTCATTAATTGAATTAGCTATAATAGAGCAGTAAGTAAACTCATGACTAGGTAATATGAGTCTCAAAATCTTGAAGCTTATGCTGTAAACAAAATTATGAAAATACATTTTTCACCTTATCTGAGAACTAGATGTCTAGCCATGCTAGCCACAATTCACATGTCATTTTTCACTGAATAGATTAATACTTTGAAAATGACATTTTGAAAAATGTTAGCACTTTGGTGTTGAGTTTGCTGAAACAGTGTAATTTGACTGTTTAACAGAAGATGCTTTGGGGGAGGTTCTTCATCGAATGCAAGTTACTAAGATGCCATGATGGTGATGTCGGAAACAGATAATGGGTGGGGAGAATAAGGGGAGGTGATTAGCTAGATAGAAGCCCCTTGAGGGTGATAGCCGACTACAAGCTGGCTTTAAGTGATAATTGAAGAAAGGAAATATATTTGGTTGTATTGAAAGGCATGTGACATGTATAGGCTAGAGAGTAATCCTCTTAATATATTTTCATGCATTTTGCTTTCGTTAAGATAATTATGTCCCATTTTAATAGCATGCAAAGAAATAAAAACATACACTTGCCCAAAAATGGGGAGAAATGAGAAAATTCAGAAAAGGATGAGCATGATTAAAGAAATGCACATTATTAAGGAAATTAGGGATTTTAAACTTTAAAGAAAGAAGGCTAAGGAGTGAATTATTATTTTCAGTTTTATGAACTAAAAGTGAATTACTCATGTTCATGACTGATTAAGAGGCAGAAATAGAACATGGATTAAAAGACGAGGATGGATTTGTGAAATGCTCAGATAAACGCTTCTTACTGAGGTCATGTAATGTTTATCCATGGAGATTTTCAAGAAGAGAAATAAGTCTTCAAGTAGAATTTGTGTTTCTTGAAGGTAGAGGGTTTGACCAGGTGATCAGTCAGTGTTCCATGAGTTAATAGTACATTGCCTTCTGCAGAACCATATGTCATTCTTTGGGAGCTTCAAGGTTACTGATAAACCTATACTACTTAGGATATCTGATTTCCCAACCAGTCTCTACTCTGGGCCCACTGTTTCAAAGAATTATTAGTTGTGCTTCATTTCTGCAAGATAATAACTGTGCCTTCCAGTCATAAGGGACTCTAAACATAACTGTCAGTCTTTATAGGACTAAACTTTGCCACCAAAGGGACTAAACAAGGGATACCCACAAGGTAATAACACGTGGAAAGAAAACCATCACCATTAATGAATATTGCAGCAAAATATGCCCCCTTCTCTTTGGGAACCCCAGTTTCATTACTGCATATTTTATTTTATTTATTTATTTATTATTATGGCTGCGTCAGGTCTTAGTGGTGGCACGCGGGATCTTTTATTGCGGTGCGCAGACTTCTCTCCAGTTGTGGCATGCGGGTTTTCTCTTCTCTAGTTGAGGCACACGAGCTCAGTAGTTCTGGCGTGTGGGATTAGTTTACCTGCAGCATGTGGGATCCCAGTTCCCCAATCAGGGATCGAACCCGCGTCCCCTGCATGGGAAGGCAGACTCTTCACCACTGGACCATCAGCGAACTCCCGTACTGCGTATTTTAATTAGTGATAGACCATGAAGGCCACAGTAATCATTTTTAGGAAGAAAATGTGAGGCTGAGAAGAAAGGCACAGCTCAATGATATAGAAATGTATATCAGTGTATGTGTATATACACACATATGTATTCTATATATTCAACATGCCCAAAACATATGAAAAACTCTGTAGTTGGCAAACTTTTGAATGTTTACTGTTTGCCTTTACGTGTATGTCTTTATTTCCAAAAGGAGTATTTTCACTTGCAATATCAAGTTTAATTTAGTTTTTATAAATATTTTTAATAAATGTCTAATCTAATAATCCCCAGTTAACTTTCTTAACTTTTATCATGAAATAAAAATTCAGTCAGTGTGCACAATAATAAAAATTTATCTAATAAAGTGTATTAATGTTATAAACCTACTATTTAGGGAAATTTCTTGATTCTAATCATTAAAATAATTTATGATAAAAATGTATTGTTATTTTATAATCCTTATTTCACATTTATAATGCTTCTTAATAAAACTAAAAAAAATTGCTATTATTCTTACCCACTAAGAAGCACCTTTTAGGTTTTTGTTTTTAATATCCTAGTTAAGCTCTTTACTTACATGTATCTAAATTTGTTATTGATCTACTTAAATGAACCTTAGTCATCATCTGATATAACTTACTCAATAAATGAGTCTCTTCCATTACAATCCAGATGTATGTTCATATGACCACAACTTGAATGAAAACCTCCCTTGTTAATCAGCTCTGGGTCCTGGGAAATTCTTCCTCCTATCAAGCTATTACTTTTTGGAGCAACACAACTCCCACAGAGCAAGTCGGCCACCTCCCTCTTCTGTTGACAGCCCTCAGAACATTTGAATATGTCAGTCATGCCTGGACTTAGCCATTAATCTAAACATCCCCCAATTCTCATAACCTTTCCTCATCAGACATAGATTCCACACCACCGACAAGCATAGTCAGTCTTCTAAACCTACCATAGCTTGTCAGGCTCCTCCTTAAACAGTATTACTAGAATTTGGCACACTTTCCCTGCTGCACTTGGCACCTAATGCTAGGAGGCCGTGGCTTCTCATAGCTTTTTTTGGTTTCTTTTAAAGAGAATAAAGTATAATTATCTTTACACTGTGCATATAAATGGCTGCTGAGCCCATAGGTGTCCATCATATTCCTTTAGATTAGGAATGATTTGAGGTTTTAGATTAGGAATGATTTGAGGATAGAGTATCCTATTTACTGTTCCAGCGTAGCTGCTTTCATATAAGAGGCACTTGATAAATGCTTTTTTTTTTTTAATGGTTTTGAAGAAAGGCTTAAGCTAAATTTTCCCTATTATATACCTAAGCAATAATTTTTGGACCCATTTTACATTTATCATGATTAAATTTCATCTTTTTTGTCTGTAACCTTTTGGTGCTCTGTTTTTTATTCTGTCATCTGTCTTATGAGCAGTCACTTCCAGCTTCTGTGTGGAATACAGATTTGAGAAGCATTCCTTTTGTGTCAATACCATTGAATAAAAGAAATATTATAAAAGAATTTTTTTTCAATCTGATACAGTGGCTTGGTGGAAAGCACGCTAGATTCTGTAGGCCTTAATTATACTATTGTTATTAGCACTGGTAATTTACATTGTTTCTATATAAGTCATTTTGACTTTCAGAATTTCAGGCACTTCATCTTACTTTACCTGCCTCAAAGAGTTGATAGGATAGTCAAGTATGATAATATTTTTAAGAGCAGTTTTAAAAATTGTATAAAAAATTATATAAATTTAAGTCAGTGCTGAGTGGCAATACATCTTCACTGAAATTTTGTGATTTGTTTTATAACTACTGATCTCCTAAGGTTTGAATAATTTGATTAATAAAAATGTATTCATACATAGTTTTACTTCCCTAAAGTTTAGTAATTTGGTTTGTCACTGGAAGCAGGGGTGGAGAGAAGAGTTCTTTCAGGGTTATGATCCAAGTCATATTCTTGAAATACAGCCTTTGTTACTGTATTTTGTGCTACAGAGGACTTTGTTTTTTGCAGTTGAAATTATGAGCCTATGAAATTTTATCAGCTTCTTTGAAAAAAAAAAATCTGTGTCAGCATTGTGTTTGTTCTGCTAATTTACCTTGACTTTTTTTTTTTTTTTTTTTGGCGGTACTCGGGCCTCTCACTGTTGTGACCTCTCCCATTGCGGAGCACAGGCTCCGGACACGCAAAGCTCAGCGGCCATGGCTCACGGGCCCAGCCGCTCCGCGGCATGTGGGATCTTCCCAGACCAGGGCACGAACCGCGTTCCCTGCATCGGCAGGCGGACTCTCAACCACTGCGCCGCCAGGGAAGCCCTTACCTTGACTTTTATTGAAAGGCAGTTTATTTTAATTTTAGTACCAGTACTATGGAAAGTCATGGAAATATTTAATGATCATGTATTGAACTTCTCTGATGAGCAGGAAATTATCTTGTCTGCCTGACTTTTAATAGATGACATTCACCCACTGGATCTGCCAAACCAGTGTGTAAAAGATACTGTATCAGACTCTTAACTGAAAATTCAAATAGAAGTCAAATTCAGATGCATAATAATCAGGTTTTACTTTATGCATGTCCCAGAACACTGGGGAAAATATTAAATCAATCCTGACACAGCTACCTTTCCCCCATTCTGATTATGAAGATCTTAATTTAACCCTTTCCTGTGTAAACTTTTTTTAATTTAATTTATTTTTTTTATACAGCAGGTCCTTATTAGTCATCCATTTTATACACGTCAGTGTATACATGTCAATCCCAATCTCCCAATTCATCACACCACCACCACCACCCCACCCCCGCTGCTTTCCCCCCTTGGTGTCCGTATGTTTGTTCTCTACATCTGTGTCTCAATTTCTGCCCTGCAAACTGGTTCATCTCTACCATTTTTCTAGGTTCCACATATATGTGTTAATATATGATATTTGTTTTTCTTTTTCCAGCTTACTTCACTCTGTATGACAGTTTGTAGATCCATCCACGACTCTAGAAATGACCCAGTTTCGTTCCTTTTTATGGCTGAGTAATATTCCATCGTATATATGTACCACACCTTCTTTATCCATTCATCTGTCGATGGGCATTTAGGTTGCTTCCATGACCTGGCTATTGTAAATAGTGCTGCAGTGAACATTGGGGTGCATGTGTCTTTTTTTTTTTTTTTTTTTTTTTTTGCGGTACGCGGGCCTCTCACTGTTGTGGCCTCTCCTGCTGCGGAGCACAGGCTCTGGACGTGCAGGCTCAGTGGCCATGGCTCGCAGGCCCAGCCGCTCCGCGGCATGTGGGATCTTCCCAGACCAGGGCACCAACCCGCGTCCCACTGCACCACCAGGGAAGCCCAAGAATTTCATTCTTTTACATGTAGCTGTCCAGTTTTCCCAGCACCACTTATTGAAGAGACTCTCTTTCCTCCATTGTATATCCTTGCCTCCCTTGTCATAGATTAGTTGACCATAGGTGTGTGGGTTTATCTCTGGGCTTTCTATCTTGTTCCATTGATCTATATTTCTGTTTTTCTGCCAGTACCATATTTTCTTGATTACTGAAGCTTTGTAGTATAGTCTGAAGTCAGGGAGCCTGATTCCTCCAGCTCTGCTTTTTCCCTCAAGACTGTTTTGGCTATTTGGGGTCTTTTGTGTCTCCATTCAAATTTTAAGATTTGTTGTTCTAGTTCTGTAAAAAATGCCATTGGTAATTTGATAGGAATTGCATTGAATCTATAGATTGCTTTGGGTAGTATAGTCATTTTCACAATATTGATTCTCCCAATCCAAGAACATGGTATATCTCTCCATCTGTTGGTATCATCTTTAATTTCTTTCATCAGTGTCTTATAGTTTTCTGTATACAGGTCTTTTGTCTCCCTAGGTAGGTTTATTCCTAGGTATTTTATTCTTTTTGTTGTTATGGTAAATGGGAGTGTTTCCTTAATCTCTCTTTCAGATTTTTCATCATTAGTGTATAGGAATGCAAGAGACTTCTGTGCATTAATTTTGTATCCTGCAACTTTACCAAATTCATTGATTAGCTCTAGTAGTTTCCTGGTGGCATTTTTAGGATTCTCTATGTATAGTATCATGTCATCTGCAAACAGTGACAGTTTGACTTCTTCTTTTCCAATTTGTATTCGTTTTATTTCTTTTTCTTCTCTGATTGCCATGGCTAGGGCTTCCAAAACTATGTTGAACAATAATGGTGAGAGTGGACATCCTTGTCTTGTTCCTGATCTTCGAGGAAACGCTTTCAGTTTTTCGCCATTGAGAATGATGTTTGCTGTGGGTTTGTCATATATGGCCTTTATTATGTTGAGGTAGGTTCCCTCTATGCCCACTTTCTGGAGAGTTTTTATCATAAAAGGGTGTTGAATTTTGTCAAAAGCTTTTTCTGTATCAATTGCGCTGATCATATGGTTTTTTTTATTTTTTATTTTTTTTATTTATTTATTTTTTTGTGATACACGGGCCTCTCACTGTTGTGGCCTCTCCCGTTGCGGAGCACAGGCTCCGGACGCGCAGGCCCAGTGGCCATGGCTCACGGGCCTAGCCGCTCCGCGGCACGTGGGATCTTCCTGGACCGGGGCACGAACCCGTGTCCCCTGCATCAGCAGGCGGACTCTCAACCACTGCGCCACCAGGGAAGCCTGATCATATGGTTTTTATCCTTCAGTTTGTTAATATGGTGTATCACATTGATTGATTTGCATATATTGAAGAATCTTTGCATCCCTGGGATAAATCCCACTTGATCATGGTGTATGATCCTTTTAATGTGTTTTTGGATTCTGTTTGCTAGTATTTTGTTGAGGATTTTTGCATCTATATTCATCAGTGATATTGGTGTGTCATTTTCTTTTTTGGTAGTATCTTTGTCTGGTTTTGGTATCAGGGTGATGGTGACCTGATAGAATGAGTTTGGGAGTGTTCCTTCCTCTGCAATTTTTTTGGAAGAGTTTGAGAAGGATGGGTGTTAGCTCCTGTCTAAATGTTTGATAGAATTCACCTGTGAAGCCATCTTGTCCTGGACTTTTGTTTGATGGAAGATTTTTAATCACAGTTGCAATTTCATTACTTGTGATTGGTCTGTTCATAGTTTCTGTTTCTTCCTTGTTCAGTATTGTAAGGTTATACCTTTCTAAGAATTTGTCCAGGGCTTCCCTGGTGGTGCAGTGGTTGAGAGTCTGCCTGCTGATGAAAGGGACATGGGTTTGTGCCCCGGGTCGAAAAGATCCCACATGCCGCGGAGCGGCTAGGCCCGTGAGCCATGGCTGCTGAGCCTGCGCCTCCGGAGCCTGTGCTCCGCAACGAGAGAGGCCACAACAGTGAGAGTCTCGCGTACCACAAAGAAAAAAAAAAAAACAATTTGTCCATTTCTTCCAGGTTGTCCATTTTATTGGCATAGAGTTGTTTGTAGTAGTCTCTTAGGATGCTTTGTATTTCTGTGGTGTCTGTTGTAACTCCTCCTTTTTCATTTCTAATGTTATTGATTTGAGTCCTCTCCCTCTTTTTCTTGATAAGTCTGGCTCATGGTTTATCAATTTTGTTTATCTATTCAAAGAACCAGCTTTTAGTTTTATTGATCTTTGCTATTGTTTTCTTTGTTTCTGTTTCATTTATTTCTGCTCTGATCTTTATGATCTCTTTTCTTCTGCTAACTTTGGGTTTTGTTTGCTCTTCTTTCTCTAGTTCCTTTTGGTGTAAGATTAGATTGTTTATTTGAGATTTTTCTTGTTGTTTCTTGAGTATAGCTATAAACTTCCCTCTTAGAACTGGTTTTGCTGCATCCCATAGGTTTTGGATCATCGTGTTTTCATAGTCATTTGTCTCTAGGTATTCTTTGATTTGCTCTTTGATTTCTTCAGTGATCTCTTGGCTATTTAGTAACGTATTGTTTAGCATCCATGTGTTTGTGTTTTTTACGTTTTTTTCCCTGTAATTCATTTCTAATATTATAGCGTCGTGGTCAGAAAAGATGCTTGATATGCTTTCAATTTTCTTAAATTTACTGAGGCTTGATTTGTGACCCAAGATGTGATCTATCTTGGAGAATGTTCCGTGTGCACTTGAGAAGAAAGTGTAATCTGCTGTTTTTGGATGGAATGTCCTATAAATATCAATTAAATCTATGTGGTCTATTGTGTCATTTAAAGTTTGTGTTTCCTTATCAATTTTCTGTTTGGATGATCTGTCCATTGGTGTAAGTGAGGTGTTAAAGTCCCCCACTATTATTGTGTTATTGTTGATTTCCTCTTTTATAGCTGTTAGCAGTTGCCTTATATATTGAGGTGCTCCTATGTTGGGTGCATATATATTTATAATAGTTATATCTTCTTCTTGGATTGATCCCTTGATCATTATGGAGTTTCTTCCCTGTCTCTTGTAACATTCTTTATTTTAAAGTCTATTTTTTCTGATATGAGTATTGCTACTCCAGCTTTCTTTTGATTTCCATTTGCATGGAATATCTTTTTCCATCCCCTCACTTTCAGTCTGTATGTGTCCCTAGGTCTGAAGTGGGTCTCTTGTAGGCAGCATATATATGGGTCTTGTTTTTGTATCCATTCAGCAAGCCTGTGTCTTTTGGTTGGAGCGTTTAATCTATTCACGTTTAAGGTAATTATCAATATGTATGTTCCTATTACCATTTTCTTAATTGTTTTGGGTTTGTTTTAGTAGGTTCTTTTCTTCTCTTGTGTTTCCCACTTAGAGAAGTTCCTTTAGCATTTGTTGCAGAGCTGGTTTGGTGGTGCTGAAGTCTCTTAGCTTTTGCTTGTCTGTAAAGCTTTTGATTTCTCCATCTAATCTGAATGAGATCCTTGCTGGGTAGAGTAATCTTGGTTGTAGGTTCTTCCCTTTCATCACTTTAAGTATATCATGCCACCCCCTTCTGGCTTGTAGAGTTTCTGCTGAGAAATCAGCTGTTAACCTTATAGGAGTTCCCTTGTATGTTATTTGTCATTTTTCCCTTGCTGCTTTCAATAATTTTTCTTTGTCTTTAATTTTTGCCAGTTTGATTACTTTGTGTCTCAGCGTGTTTCTCCTTGGGTTTATCCTGTATGGGACTCTCTGCGCTTCCTGGACTTGGGTGGCTATTTCCTTTCCCATGTTAGGGAAGTTTTCAACTATAATCTCTTCAAATATTTTCTCAGGTCCTTTCCCTCTCTCTTCTCCTTCTGGGACTCCTATAATGCAAATGTTGTTGCATTTAATGTTGTCCCAGATGTCGCTTAGGCTGTCTTCATTTCTTTTCATTCTTTTTTCTTTATTCTGTTCTGCAGCAGTGAATTCCACCATACTGTCTTCCAGGTCACTTATCCGTTCTTCTATCTCAGTTATTCTGTTTTATCCTTCTAGTGTAATTTTCATTTCAGTTATTGTATTGTTCACCTCTGTTTGTTTGTTCTTTAAATTCTTCTAGGTCTTTGTTAAACATTTCTTGCATCTTCTCGATCTTTGCCTCCATTCTTTTTCCGAGGCGTTGGATCATCTTCACTATCATTATTCTGAATTCTTTTTCTGGAAGGTTTCCTACCTCCGCTTCATGTAGTTGTTTTTCTCTTGTTCCTTCATCTGGTACATAGCCCTCTGCCTTTTCATGTTGTCTGTCTTTCTGTGAATGTGGGTTTTGTTCCACAGGCTGCAGGATTGTAGTTCTTGCTTCTGCTGTCTGCCTTCTGGTGGTGAGGCTATCTAAGAGGCTTGTGCAAGTTTCCTGATGGGAGGGACTGGTGGTGGGTAGAACTGGCTGTTGCTCTGGTGGGCAGAGCTCAGTAAAACTTTAATCCACTTGACTGCTGATGGGTGGGGCTGGGTTCCCTCCCTCTTGGTTGTTTGGCCTGAGGCAACCTAACACTGGAGCCTCCCTGGGCTCTTTGATGGGGCCAATGAGGACTCTGGGAGGGCTCACGCCAAGGAGTACTTCCCAGAACTTCTGCTGCCAGTGTCCTTGTCCTCATAGCAAGACAGAGCCACCCCCCCGCCTCTACAGGAGACCCTCCAACACTAGCAGGTAGGTCTGGTTCAGTCTCCCCCGGGGTCACTGCTCCTTCCCCTGGGTCCCCATGCACACACTACTTTGTGTGTGCCCTCCAGGAATGGAGTCTCTGTTTTCCCCAGTCCTGTTGAAGTCCTGCAGTCAAATCCCGCTAGCCTTCAAAATCTGATTCTCCAGGAATTCCTCCTCCCATTGCCGGACCCCCAGGTTCAGAAGCCTGACGTAGGGCTCAGAACCTTCACTCCAGTGGATGGACTTCTGTGGTATAAGTGTTCTCCAGTCTGTGAGTCACCCACCCACCATTTATGGGATTTGATTTTACTGTGATTGCGCCCCTCCTACCGTCTCATTGTGGCTTCTCCTTTGTCTTTGGATGTGGGGTATCTTTTTTGGTGGTTCCAGTGTCTTCTTGTCGATGACTGTTCAGCAGTTAGTTGTGATTCTGGTGTTCTCCCAAGAGGGAGTGAGAGCACGTCCTTCTACTCCACCATCTTGAACCAGTCCCCTACGTGTAAATTAGTTTGATTCTTTAGTTTCTACAGTAACAAGTGATTTCAGCATATATATCCAGCCAGTGTAAAACAACCTTGTGGTCATCATTTTTATAATAATACAAGAAGCAAACACTGAGAATGAGAGAATTGAATGAAAATGCTTGGTTTTTTAATTTCTGGCCTCTGAAGTTATATCAGCAGTCTCAGCCCACTTATCCTACATATAATAGGACTTCTAATAAATAAGGTGGGAATATTTCTGTCGACGATCCTGGACCAAGGCTGGGTTATATGGCTTCTGGGTGTAGATACCTGGTGTGTGGGGCAGCTCGCCCAGGCATAACCATTTCTGAGTCAGGGAGCTAACAAACCTGCATGAAGTAGAGTTGGATTAGCTGCCAATTCATTAGTTTACAATGACATTTCTCTTTTTTTATTTTGTTAAGTAGGCAAGATATGCACATAGTAAAAACTAAATTCAAAAAGTAGGAAAAGGGTATACAATGAAAAATGTCTACTGTCCCATGGCCCCCAATTTCCCTCTCTAGAGGCAGCCTTGAATGTCAGTTTCTTGAGTTTTCCCAGAGAACTCTATACATTTACAAACAGGTGTATATGTGCGTGTGTGTGTGTGTTTGTATCCCTTAACACACTTTTCTGTGCCTTTTTCGCTTATATATCATTTGTTTTAAAGTGTTTCTCTTTATTTTATTAGCTTTAAAAACCTAGTGTGTTTTGTGTTTTGGGATAAATGCTGGGTGTATAATGACTAATAAGTTCTTCTTAAAATTAATAACTTTTATTAATTAATAATAATTTTAATTGGAGTATAGTTGATTTACGTTGTTAATTTCTGTACAGCAAAGTGATTCAGTTACATATATATATATATATATTCTTGTTTTTAATCTTCTTTTCCATTATGGTTTATCATAGGATACTGAATATCTGTGCTATATTCAGTGTTTTTTCATCTTAAACTTCTAGGCTCATCTGTTTTGGAGTCAGTAGTGGTCTCTGCTCTGGTTACCATGACTGACCATAAATTAGTATAAAGTGTTTTGTAGATAGAATACTCTATAAAGCTACCAGTGATATTCCATCCCTAGATTTCCTAATGTACCACTAATGAGTCATGTGTAAGAAGTATTGATTGATTTGCGTGATCTATGTCCAGCAAATATACAGTGAGCATGAGGTGTGGGGTTTTGTTTTGTTTTTAAGAAACTCTTGAAAAGTGCTTCATGTTTTACATGTGTTTATATCCATCAGATGCTTCTCATGTAATCCTATGAATAGCCTGGTCACTGCTTTAGCCAGCAATGCGTTCTTTATTCACCATCATCCTTTTGTTCTCTATTTCCATGTGTCTTCTAATCAAAGAAACTCAAAGTAATCACCAGCTATTTGTGGTACTAGGATGTGTTAAATATTTTGTAATCCTGAAAGGCTAGTGTAATTGGAGGGGGAAGTGTGAGTTGAGATTAATTAGAAAAATGCTGTTAGAAAACAGTAGATACAGTTTTCGTTTTTACCTCTTCAACAATGTTAGGGATTGTTAATGATTGCAATCGGGTGTGGTAAATTCTGGTAATTTGATATGTTCTATGAATAATACATAACAGATTTAGGGTAATTCCCTCACTTTCTGCAGTTCCTGCACAGAAATTTTTTTACTTAACAAATATTTTTATTAAAAATATTTTCCTGGTAACTTTAAGGTTAGAATAATTGCTACACATTATCATCAGTGGGCATGATATACTTACTAGTCTAAGGGGAGATATTTTAGGTTTCTAAATAGGATGTCATTTTTTCCTCATTGATTCTGTTTTTACCTTCACATTAAAATTATTGAAGGTTTGTATACAAACAGCATTAATAAAATTATTTGGAGTGGGGTGCATTTCTCTAAACATTCTTCTAAGGATAAGAATAGTGTGCTTATTCAAAGATTTCACTATAGATTGGGTTAATAGGCTATTTATTGGCTAATCTGGGATCCTAGCCACTATTAATGATACACTTCTAGGTGAAATTATTTTCTCTGTTCCAAAAAAGTCATGTATTTTTTTTAAAAAAAACTCTTGACATGAAACTCATTCTAAAATTGAGGACTATTTCTATTTTAAGTGTTTCTCCAGGAATTACATAGCAGATAATTTTTATTTTATGCTTGAGGGCTGTTATTAACCAGTCTTAAGATATGTAATTTTTAGTTACACTTAATGTTTCTTACATTTTTTTCTTAGATTTTTAACTTCTCTTTAAAATTAAAGAATGAGTCTAGATTTTGTGTTAATTTGCTATATTTTACTTGTCCCTCAGTATGCCAGGAGTGTGACTCAGGGGAAAGAAACCTTTCAATTATAGTGGTAAAAATTGTTGCTGTGGTTTGGAGTAATCCACCAGAAAGATAAAGCAAATAAACTGGTACTCATCCAGCAAGAGAACCTTTTCCTATCTACTCCACAAAACCTGTGTGAGGAGCTGACAGATGTGTGACGCTTTGTGGAAGTTCTTCAACTACCACTGAGAAGAGATGCAATTCCAGAGTTGATACTCATGAAAGACAACACCCAGAATATCCATCTGATGTGACTCACTGCTGCTCTTATGAAACTAAAATGTTTGTGTTTTTATTTTAGTGACATTGTATGCCTCCTGTATTCTCCTGGGAGTGTTCCTGAATAGCAGTATACCTATATTTTTTGAGCTTTTTGTGGAAACTGTCTACCCAGTTCCAGAAGGAATTACTTGTGGAGTTGTCACTTTTTTAAGTAATATGTTCATGGGAGTACTTTTGTTTTTTCTCACATTTTATCACACAGGTAAGAAATTTGACTTTTTATTTACTATCTAAACGTGTTAGGAGAGAGGTTTGTGGCACTGATGTATAGGGAATTTATATGGAGAATTCCCACTAAGGCAAATTACTTTATTTGAGCTTTCACATGCGAAGAAAAGAAAATATCTTCTGTTGCTTTTCTTGAAAGGCATCCAGCCTGATGGAATGCATCCTCACTGCCCGCCCCCCGCAAAGTTTCTGATTTAATTAACTTGGGGTGGGGGGGGGGGTGGCAGCATTTCTACTTTTAAAAGCCAACCAGCTGATTCTAATATGCTGGTTCTCATTGAGAACCACTGATGTCTTGCTTTTAAAAGAAATACTTCAACTCTATTGTCTTAACGTTAGGTAGAAATTAAGGTCAGGCGTATATATGTAGTTTAAAGCTTTGCAGATGAATGAGAGATCACCCAAAGAGTGGATCGCCTGTATAGGACAGCTCTGTCCAATGGAACATTTTATGATAACAGAGGTGCTCTTTATCTATGCTGTCCAGCATAGTAGCCACTAGTCCATGAAGCTAATGCAGCTAGGGAACTGGATTTTTCATTTTATTTCATTTTGATTAATTTGTTTACATTTAAATTGCTACATGTGGCTACCAAATTGGTCAGTGCAGGTATAGAGTGAACAGAAGGTTGCAGTTAGAACCCAGGGGTACACCTTTAAAGAAGGGGGTCGTCCTTACAGAGGAAGAAGGGTTGGGTTCCTGAACCCAAGTGGAGGAGTTAGCCTTGGACGAAAGGAGGTGGAGATAAGGCAGTGTGTGTGGCATAGAAGCAGAGGCCTGTGCTGAGCACATTGTTGACGGAGCTCCTTCTTGATGGCACCAACTTTCGGCTTAGAAGCCAGTTCATCTCTGAAGAGTTGGTGGGAAGGTAGTGGAGAAGGGGCTTAAGGAGAGAATGAAACTTTAAAATAGCTTTTGAGGGGGTGGGCGGAGATGCTGCAGGGACAGCTGGCAAGCTCGCTGGGCATATTGAAGGCAGGCCCCACTGGTGTTGAGGTCTGCGGGTTTGTAGTGGCTCTGTTTTGCAGTTGTTTGTTTTTCTCTGATATTCTCTTTTCCGTGGTCCAAATTCTGTCTCACTATTTTAGAAAATTGGGGCACAATTATCTAGACTTCTTTTTTGCATGTTAAAATAAGGATTTATACTTATTTTATACATCTAGACTTTTTAAATTTTATACTCGTGAGTCTTAAATATAAATCTTTAATTAATTTCTACTAGGTTTATATCCCATTTTATTTCCTTGTCTTAAATAATTGAATATTACTACTTTTTTTTTCTGGTTGCTGTTTTCTTAACTACTCATCAGATAGAGTAAATTTGGATAATTTGTACATGGAGGAATCTAATTTATAAGACTTAAATATAAGAAATGCTCTAAAGTGTGACACTCCAAGAGACCTAATTGTTTCTAGGAATTCTGACAGGCTTATAATTGCAATAGTAGCCATGATAACCTCCTTGACTGGAAAAAAAATTTTCGAAATGTTCAAAGCTGATGAAACAGAATCTCCCTGGGTTTTGGACAGCTTTTGACATAGCACTTTCACCTAACAGCAAAGAGCGTCCAAATGATATATTAATTTCGTAATATAATTAACAACAAACTAGATCATTTCTGTCCATCAGTAATACAGGTAAAGAAGGTTTCAACTTTGCTAAACCTGATATACGTTTGGTTTATCCTATGAAAGAGAGTGACATTTTCGAAGGCAAGTGATATTAATAAAGTCAGACCACTCTTCACTGTCCTCCTGGAAACGTGTTTCCATTAGGGAAAATGCCATCACCAGGTATAGGGTCTTTGCCTTCCATTAGTTTTCTAAACAGAATCACCTAACAGTTATTACATTATCAGCTTTAACCCACTTCAGCTGTGTCATAGTTGAAACTAGGCGGCTCAGTACCTCTCTTTTTTTGCCTGGTAAAGTATCAGAGATGGCTGTTGCCCTTAGAGTTGTAGAAACGATTTTCCACCTCATGGACACAGGTGGGCTGAATGGTCCTTGCAGCCCGTCTGAGCATGGTTTCTCCTGTTGGATGGAAATTTTTTTGTCTTCCCAGCATTTAAAAACAACAACAGTAGATGCCAGATCATGTTATCCCCTAATAGACCTCTTGCACGTGGTCTATAGAATATAACAAACATGTATTTATTGGTCAGTTTAAAGCAGGAACTACCCCTGTGCTGTCTGACTGTGGAGGAGCCCAGTGCACTCCTACCATTGTGCCCAGCAAGCAGTGTCTCTATCACTCTCCTGGGTCTTGAGTGTGCAGCTTCCAGTTTGTTCAACAGAGACTGGTGTCTGTACATCAGCCAGTGCTCACTCCTCATTTTGCAGATTTATAGTGACCAGATACAAGCAGACATTTTTGGTTCTTTGGCACAGGCAGTGGAAGAAACAGCACCATTTCTGCTAATTTCTATCTCACTGATACAATCAAGGATTTATCTAGCTGGGGGGAGAAAGCTTCCCCCTTCTCGGTTGGTTTCTGATCTTATGTTCTTATACATATCTATGTAGATGTTAAAGGTTTCTGCCTAAACTCCGTGAGTATTGTGAAAAATAAAACTTTAAATAAAAATTAATCTTAATTGAACAGGATGGTTTTCAGGACAAAAAGAACCTCAGTGTGTTTTGACATTTTAGAGTTAATGAGAAGATGAATGTAAAAGAGCTTAGACCAGTGCACAGCTGGCACTCACCAAATGTTTTGTTTCCTTCTGGATAATTAGCTGGGGATGATAGGAATTTAAACATCTAGGCTTCTATTTTAAAGAGATGCTTTTATGTGCTTATTTGTCAGTGCGTATAATGAATACACACAAACATACCCCACAACTCTCTAAGGCTAAAAAGTTCCTAGAACTATGAAAACTCTGTTGAGATTCTTTCACTTATAATTAGTTGATCTCGCCCCAAAAGTCCCACAGCAAAAGTCCACATGCCTTATAGCTGAGGTATGATGATACCTAAATTACAAATCTGGAAACTGTATAAAATTATTTCCTAAATTTTTAGTTCCGCAGCCCAGTCTGCTAAACATTTTATATAA
This sequence comes from Stenella coeruleoalba, assembly GCF_951394435.1. Taxonomy (NCBI): domain Eukaryota; kingdom Metazoa; phylum Chordata; class Mammalia; order Artiodactyla; family Delphinidae; genus Stenella; species Stenella coeruleoalba. Next base: position 76,625,688 of record NC_137150.1, on the reverse strand, counting down.
TGAATTCCCTTCCATTAGAGCCAGTGTTTGAATGTCATAATTCAGTCATTTTAAACTTGAAAATCTCACCCAGAAGTTAGTTATGTGTCAGAATTCAACTATTAGTGACATGATTGGAGGGCTTGATTTTTAATCATCATAAAAATAGGCTTTTTTTTTTTTTTTTTTGCGCGGTACGCGGGCCTCTCACTGTTGTGCCCTCTCCCATTGCCGGAGCTCAGGGGCCGTGGCTCACGGGCCTAGCCGCTCCGCGGCATGTGGGATCTTCCCGGACCGGGGCACGAACCCGTGTCCTCTGCATTGGCAGGTGCACTCTCAACCACTGCGCCACCAGGGAAGCCCCAGATAGGCGGTTTTTTAGGTCACTTCTCAAGGAAGTACTAAACTTCCTGACCAGAGTTTTTGGTTTCCCACCATGTGCTATCTGGTAGATGACTACATCAGATATGGCTTTTCAGGGCTGTACAGACTAACCCCAAAATGACCACATTAGAGTGCCTTGCCTGGCAAGATAGGCTCCACTGGTGAGTTGCTTGTTGATTATGGCCATTGCCATCATTGATGGCGAATGTCATACAGGCTTCTATACCAATGCCACTGGCCTATTTAGAGCCCTGGGTCACAGAGTTTCCCATGTCCTGTGTTGACTCTGCTTTGGGAACCTGGACCATGTCAAAGATTTCTTGGAGTTTTTCTGACTTGGGTTTTTTAAGGGCACTTTGAAAAAAAGTTACTTGCTCCTTAATATAAGCATATTTACAAAACGGAGTTGCTTCCCATAATGTTTGCTTTGTGAATCTCAGCGAGTATTTCAGACAGCACAGTGATGTTTTATTCTAATAACTTCACGTACAAAATCAATTTGGAAATGCCGTTGTATGCTTTATATGCTCTGAAATGTATTCTAATGTTGTTTTACAGTTTGTAGCTTGTTTTGTAGTTTGTATTGGCTGTTATTTTTTGTTGTTCTTGTTTTTCTAGAAGGTTTGCAGCAAGCTTTGGCTAAAAACATTAAAGGTTTTACCTCAGTCCTTTCATTTTGAAGTAGCCAACCAGGAATTTGAGGCTGCATTGTGTGCTGAGGAGGGAGGTATTGTCTAGTGGTTACCAGGAGAACAGGTTCAACAGATGTGGACTAGTGAGAAGTAATTTTCTATCTAAGAAGTAAAATAATGCAATGTGCTGGTCAAAGCTATCGGATAATTAACCTGGAGGGAAGGGAGCAGGGCATCACACTGTGAAATTGTGGTGTCAGCTGGCTTCTCTTGAGAGGGAATGGAGACAGTTTTGTTAAATTACCATAATTTTGGTTGAATCACCAAAGAAACTAGAAGGTTGGTTCTGGAAGATAGTGTCTGGAACCAGACAAGTACTTGAAGCCAAAAGTGTGACATCACTGCAGGGAAAGATGAGGTCAAAAGTAGAATGGTACTTCATCCTAATTAGTTCAGCCCCAGCAGAGCCTCACCATTTGGTGCAGAGCTCTGAGTAAACTATAGCACCCACCTCACTGGAAATTGGCAGAGTCCTCAGGCTGCAGCACAGGAGATGGCAGAGAGCCAGCAGAAATGTAGAGGCAAGTCACGGGGGCTTGCGGTATGGATTTATAGTTCCTCTAGTGAAAGGCAAAGGGAACGAATGTTGGAAAGCTGTGCTCACTTTAAAAGATACAAAAGAAAATTTCGATGGGTAAGGACTCTGTTGGTTTAATTACGTCATGGCACTGGGCTCCAAAGGACCACAGCCAACTTTGCTCTGCCAAGTCAGACTGAACTTTTTTTTTTTTTTTTGTGCGGTACGCGGGCGTCTCACTGTTGCGGCTTCTCCCGTTGCGGAGCACAGGCTCCGGCCGCGCAGGCTCAGCGGCCATGGCTCACGGGCCCAGCCGCTCCGCGGCATGTGGGATCTTCCCAGACCGGGGCACGAACCCGTGTCCCCTGCATCGGCAGGCAGACTCTCAACCACTGCGCCACCAGGGAAGCCCCCAGACTGAACTTTTAAGCAAGCCATTTCCTGCACATTAGAGCCCCTTAGGTGTGGTGTATGTGAATGGTTTTCAGTGGGGACATGCAGAGATTTCCATCCCTGACCTTTTTCCCTCTAAAAAGGCAAAAATTTTCAAAGAACACTGGTAGCTGGTTAAGCCAGGTGAACTTAGTGAAGGGTGGATTTGACTTCTCAGAGAGAGGCACAATAGTGAAAAACAACCAACCAACAAACCATGACACTAAAGAGCAATTCTGAGTTATTTTTAGAGATTTCATCTGAACCCAGGTAGAAGGAATCGTTTTACAATCCTGATGAAATAAAGGTCTGCTTTGGCAATATTTGACTGATTTCTAGGTTTAAGGAGAGCTAGGACAAGTTGATTGTTGCTGCATGTGTGTTGCTCTAGCTCCCTGTGAAATAGTCTCTAAAGTTTAGGAAACACCTTTGTTGTAGACTTCAAGCGCCATACTTTCTTATATTGCTTAAAATGCGACCTTACAGTAAAAGACGCTCAGTTTTAGTATAAACAGTACGCTGTTATCTCTATTTTACTACTTTTTCTTTTCGTATTTTTTCACTGCTTCTTTTTGCTTGTTAAAATTATCATCAGAAATCCAGAGGCTTTATGGTTAATATAAAAGCAGAAAATGCTTGGTGCGTCATTTCAGGGAATATTAGAATAAAGACAAGATCCCAGAGATCACAGCGTTTCTGAGTGTTTAGATTCTAGTCAGTCCAAGTAAAGGACAGAAAACAGCTTTGCATGAAAATACCATTGAAATATACTTCTTTGTTCTGTGCTATAGAATAGCATGTCTGACTTTGAAAATGTAGAAATTGAGAGGTTAGGGAGGCTGCTTTTGCGAACATATTATAGGAAAAAAACGTACTTCAGCACCTTTTCTTACTGGTTGGTTTTCTGATTTCCGTTCCTGAGCATAAATTGCTCTTTTAGCCATATGAATTATGGATTAATCTAAAGCAGCGGCATAGAAATCTTTAGGATGATTTTTGAAGATTAAGGCAGTATTAGCATTCTGTAGAAGCACAGAGGGAAAATATAAACTTATAGCAGTGCCCAAAGGTAAAAATGTACCAGGGAACCTGTTTCCTTCATTTTTTGTTGTGTTTTTATTTTTTCATTGAAATTGCTAAATGGATATTAAACTAGAGACGTTATCCGCCACCCCCCCCCGCCCCCCCGCCAGCCCCTTTATGCCAAGAAGCTGCTCACTTCTGCCTGGAAGCCTCAAGTCTGACAGAGGGGGTTGGGATAGAAGGAAGCTGAACAGATGCCTGGCTCCAAGGCCCCCGGAGCCAGAGGAAGCAGCTAGAGACAGCACAGTCGGCAGGGCAAGCATGTGTGTTTGGGTAGCAAGAGGCCCAGGATTGGCCTGTTGGAGAGTCCTGAATTCGTGAATGAGCATTTTTGAAGAAGCAAGTTCTCAATTCCATTAAATTAAAAAACAACATTATTTGAATTGCCTGTTTAGATGATTCCTGTAAATCTTCTGGTAATTGGCATCATACATAACCGTTATGTTAGTAGGAAAAAAAGACTAGAAAGAAACCAAAGTATTCACAGTAGTTTCCCTGAGAGTAGAATTTAGGATTCATTTTTTACATTTTACTTATTTTATATATATATATATGTATATGTATGTATTTTCTACTCTGTTTTACAGTGAGTACTACTTGATTTTTTGCTGAGAATTAGATATTTCTTTCCCAAAAAATTTAAAAGTGTTATCTCAAAATTCAGGTGATTTTGTTGTTTGTCTTTCTAATCCATCAGATATTTCTAAACAAGGACAAGAGTGATGGTGATAGGGGGCACTTTAAAAACAAACTAACATTTAAAGGTGATTGATTTTTCTTTCTTTGAAGTAATAGATTTTTTTTTTTTTGGCCACCAAAGTCAAGTTGGGTTAAATTGATGAAAAGTCATTAACAATACTGATTAAAAATATTCCACAGGAAAGCCCTGTAACATATTACATGCATCACTTAGACTCCACATTTGTCACTGTTTATTGAAAGCCGGTTTTCAGGCCTCCCAGGGCACATTTATTATAAGTGCTTTTGAATGCAAAGCAGGTTGCTCCCAGCAGCATACAGGTGGTGTTCTGCTGGTGACACATGAATGCTTACAACTGCATGTTTTTGTCTTACAGAGTTGTCTTGGTTCAACTGGTGCCTTCCCGGGTCGTGTTTGCTCAGTCTCCTCCTTATTCTGTGCTTCAGGGAATCCTATGACAGACTCTATCTTGATGTGGTTGTCTCAGTTTAATAGCACAGACTTGAAGGAGTCTTTAAAAAGAGACTGGAAATCAATACTGCATACTGCACATTTGCTTGGACTTGCACATCTAACAGGAAAAAAAAAAGGAGAAGAGAGAAACTTCATTCAGAGGTTTTGTTAGGTTACAGATGATCACATTAATTTAATTACTGCTAGGTAATAATAATGTGGAACTTGAGTGATAATAGTGTATTTAAAAACTGTATCGATGGCATACGTGTGCCTGAGTCTGGGGTTAGAAGTGTGATGTCTTACACAGAAAGCACTACCTAGGTAATTCCCTCTATGTTTTGTGCCAGTGCTAAACTACTGATTAATTGTAACTATGAAAAGAAATGAAGGGTGTCTATTACATGAAGATAACTCCTTCCCTAAGCCACATATCAGAAAAGGAAGAAATGCCACTAACTTCTAAAGAAGTTTAAACCCTATATCAGATTTTAATTATAAAATAGCCAAGAGGTGTATCAATGATAGATATTAGCCACCTGTACACTACATTTTTTTCTAATAAAGCCATTTCTTATATGACTCCTTATTTCTAATTAGCTCGGAAACCTTTGGCCACCTTAATTATGGTGATCAAGTGCTTTCCAGTGACCGCAGAGCACATACTTTGTGTCTCGATCTTAACTTATCCTTGTTTCTGTGAAATACAATTTCATCTGCTAGGCTCTTAAATGATTATATTAAATGTGACTAAATGTTTAATACAGTCGCATTAAATGCTGTATGAAAAATGTAATTTTGTTCCGATTTAGCACTTTGTTAAAAGTGAAATGACAGATCCCATAGAACATCCTGTGTCTTCGGGCAGATATATATGTGGTGGCATGGGATGGAAAATCCAGCACCAGCTGTTGCTTACCAAGGTTGCATTTTATTAAATGACCCTTGTTTGAAAATAACAATTTATAGCATTGAAACTTTCAGATCTGTTGAGTGATTTCTGAATTACTTTCTTGTATCGCAATTCAGGTTATAAAATATTCAGTTCTATACAGAGTGTATATTTGAGAGGGCAGTATCTTGCCGATACCTGCCTTCCTTCTGTGGATGACAGCTTTTTCAAAAATAATACCCACTGGACAGCTCTCAGACGTGTATTTCACTATGACATAAAATATGCTCTGGTGGGGTTATGATAGTACCACTATTCAGATTTACATAATTCCCCTCATGCTGGAAAATCAAACACTTTCTCAAAAAGTGAAGAATGATGTTTTATCTTCATTGTTCTCAGCTTCCTCCAACCCCTCTCTCCTTTTTTACTCACTTGAAATTGTATCTTCATTGTCAGCTAAATATATATTTTATTTGTCTTCTTCTGGACAGCAGAGTGTAAGGCAGCTCCTTGTATTAGCCAAGGTGGTGAAGTATGGTTAAGGGGACCTGGTCAGCACTTAATTGACTCATCTCCACCACATTCGCACACACCATCACACACAGTCCCAGATACCCCTCCTTTCCCCCTTGGTAAGTTGAAGGCTATGCTTTTACTAACCTCGGTCCTAGAGGAGGATGCTATTACCGTCTGGCCTTCTAAGATCCGAAATTGTGCAACCTGGAAAGTAAGAAAACCCTCAAATTTAACATCTGTCTTCAGTCACCTTTAGACCATCCCCCTTTAGAACCACCCTGCTAATAACTTAGCAGCCAGAACTGAAAGAACTGAGGAACTTGCTAAAGAGAAGAAGAAAACCTGTGAAAGCTAGGCTTAGTTCCTGTTAACTCTGTCGTTCTTCTCAAATAAAAATAAAAGGAAAGCAAAGCAGAATTCTTAAGGATAATTGAAAGCCAGCCAGTCCAGGTATCAATAGTCCATGACCCAGGTGCTAAAATAACCACCACCCCTTCCTGTTTAGAATGAATCTAGAAAGGTGAGGGACGAATTACGATGCATTTGGTTTTAGTCAGAACTGTTGTGTTTGAGGACTCTCCTATATAAAACTTTGCTAGAAAACTTCTCATACAGAGCATTTTAATTATGGTTAATTCTACTTTTAACACATAGTGAAAAATAACATTAAAAAATATTACCTAAATGACTGATTAGTTCAAAGACAGACCAAATGGGTAGTGATTTTAAATTCTTGCGTTGTACCAGGCACCAACCACTCTTTTTAGCATACGTGAGATGAGATGAGTTGAGATGAGAGGTGTCCACTTGTCTCACTTACATCGGCTTAACCCCTCCAGCAGATAATTGTTCTAATCACAAGCTGCAGCTGTTTTAAATGATCAAGATTTCATGTACCAAACCTGATAGAAAGAGAACCAAAATCTTCTAGGGGCAGGGGGAGGATTACACATTATTTACCTACCTGTATATGTCATAATTTTTTTTTTACTTTTGTATTTCTCACGTGCATCAAAAGACCAGCCATAATCTTTGCACTCTATAAACAAACATTAAAGAGTCCTAATGAATTTTATAATTGAAAAAAATCTTAACCCTCTACTAGTCCAAGCACTCATTTTAGAATTTATAGGAACAGCCCCAGAGAGGTAAAGGATCTTGCCAAAGGTCACAATCCTAGTTAATGACAAAAGTAAAACGAACTAAAACCCACATCTTCTGACTCCCAAAGCAGTCTTTTTTTCTCTACCTCAGAGAATTGCAGCTTAATTTGGACATTTTGGGGTGTTCGTGAATACTCTTTCATGTTCAAAAACGATGGGGCTAAAGAGTAAGATACTGTTAAAATTAGGTGATTGCTTGATTTCTAAGTAAAATCTGTCTTTTTTTCTTCATCGCTATCCCGTTGGTGCTCTAACATCTCTAAGTCTTAGCTTGCAGTGAGTGACGCGATCTGAAAAGTTTCTGATGAATAATTCAGTCCTCATAAACCAAGTCAACAGCATTATTAATTGGTAAGGACATGTTATAGTGTAAGTTCCCTGTGGCTTATCCGTGAATATTTCACAGTTGATGGGAAGAAGCATTTCTTAATATGGTCCCTGGTGGAGATATAGAACAGATAATTACATACACAAATGCATTTCACTGGAGGGTAGAGCTAATAAAATAACAAGAGGGAGTCATTTTGTATATTTAAGCATATATGGCCTAAGGGCCATGTTTTATCATAGATCATACGTTCATGTTTAATTATTGAGAAAGTTTACAGCTTGCCTTTCTAATGAGGGATTCAAGCGAAGAGATTTTAAATTGAGATTAAATTCTTATCTACTCTTTTTTTTTTACTATTTTTACTAAAATCTAGGCATTCATCTTGCTGTTTGCATAAGTACAAGCTTCACTTTAAACTCAAGATCAAGTGCATAGTAGATGTTTTAACTTAATGTTAAAAATCACATTAATTCCACATTTGTCCCAGAAACAATAAGTACAGGAATTACTGTGATTATACCATATTATCAAGCAAGTGCAAAAGCTGTGACATGAAGAAAGTGTCCTATTAAAAAAGGAATATATAGAAAACTATGAGGACATTTCATCAGACCTATTTCATAAATGTAGGAAAAATAGAATTCCACTTTAACTTGTATGATTATAATCATACAGAAAAGAACGAGATAAAGCTTATTTCCATACTGTCAACAGTTTGCTAATCTGTTGGGAAATAAAAACAATACTGACGGGGGAGAGTGTTGGACCTTCCCGGAAGGACAAAACTTGACAGGGAAAGTTTTAGGTGCTCTTTTAACAGCATCCATTGAGTAGTCTGTGCTCAATAGTGGTGAGTGTCTGCTCAGTAAGCAGACATCCTGAGCACTCATGTCCTTTCAGGTGTCTTCCCGGTTCAGTTGGAACCTCAAACTTAGGAGATGACCTCTAGGAACTAATACCAAGGCCCTTAAGAGACTCTTGAGGGTGTCACCTCTGGCCAGGGGATGAGAATGATAGAGGCTGTGGGCAGAGAGTACAGGCAATGACATGCCCTAAATCTCTCCCCTGAACCACTTCTCTTTTTATAAATAATTTTAGTTTGCTCTTGGTCAGGACTGAAACATCAGCCCCTTGTTTCACCTGAAGTTTCCTGAGGTTCTTTGCTTGTCCTCACTGCCCTGTACCTCAGCTTTCTGAACACTTGCATGAATCTGCCCTCTGTTCCATCCTGGTCTCCGCTTCCTTGAGCTGACTTCCTGGCATAGGCTTCTTTACCCTCAACCCCTCCCTAAGCTCCAGGGCCAAAAACACAGTCTCCTTCCTGCCTAGTAGTAAAGCCATACACCCAGGCTGCCCTCTGATGAACAGGATGCTAGCATGAGCAGAACATAAACAAATCCAGGCACTCCGGAAAGATTTAACAGTTATTCTCACAGCCAAGTCGTATAAGTTAGAATATTCCCCTGAAATGGGAAGGGAATTACAAAAGTCTCTAACAAGTTTCTTGTGTTATTATTTCTTGTACTTTTATTTTTTTTTAATGCCTTTTGTTTCTTTGTTTATTTATTTATTTATTTATTTATTTATTTATTGGCCAGGCAGCATGCGGGATCTTAGTTCCCCGACCAGGGATCAAACCCGCGCCCCCTGCACGTTGGAAGTGCGGAATCTTAACCAGTGGACCACCGGGGGAGTCCCTATTTGTTGTACTTTTAGAATGTGGACTAACTTGCCTCGTGTAGTCTTTCTCTTGTGTCTCGGAACCTGGTAGGCCTCAGACAATAGCCTTCCATCTCAGCCAACACTCAAAAAGAGAGCAAAAAGCTGCCCCACCCTAGCTGTTCTGTTCATTCAACAGGGGAGAATTAATTTTTTAAAAACAGCTAAAAAATGAAACAAAACATGAAATTCATTTCAGCAACCTTGGAAAAATGATAAAAACACATCAAACCATTTTAGCTCTAAACATGCCACGTTTGGTACATTGCGAGGCTTGGGGCTCCAGAAGGGATGCCAGAAGATCAGCCCTACAGCACAGCACTCTGGGGGTTCCACCAGGCTCTTCCAGTTTACAAGCGAGGCTTCTGCAGTCTTGATCAAAATGGCAAGAGTGACTTGGAGGCACTTTTGATTTACCTTAATGATAGAAAATGATGCTTTTTTAAACTACAATTTAATTTAGACTTCCTCTAGTTCAGATTGGCTTTCTTCCCATTTACCTGAAAGAATTGTAGAATCAGAGATGAGGATTTAATCCAACACCCCATTTTACAAATAAGTAAATAGAGAAGATTTCAGGTTAAATGACAACTCAGTTTTAGCAGATCACGCGACTCCTACACCAGCCTTCTTTCCATAAGTGATCAGTGTGTTAACCAGAAGTAATTTAAGTAAAATTTCTTTAAAATTTTTGAAAATTAAAACACGTGAGTGTGTACCCATTATAAAATACCAGTACAGAAATATAAAGTGAAGTCTACCTCCAAACATATGCTGGTTGATCCATTCTCCTTTTCAGAGATAATCCCTATGCGTCCTTTCAGAAAATTTTCTATGCATTTACCTACATCAAGTATAAAAACAGAGAGGATTTAAAATCAAGTGATCTCAGGAACTATTTCTTAAGACCATGTTGGCATGAACACTTGGGCAGGAGTTTCTGAGCTCCTTATTTTTCTCCAAGACAAATCTGTATCAACTGTAGCAGTGGTTAATGGAGACATTTTACAGACCTGGTTATGTACCATCAAGCTCTATCATATTCTGAAGTTTAAAGGTGAACTTCAATATGCAATATTGGTTTTCTTATTGGAAATATAGACAGTTTTTAATGCTGCCAACTAAGGCCCATGCCCCGTGAGAGAAGAAAATGAATGATCTACCCCCAAAATCCAAACGGATTTTCTTGACAGGGTTTTCTTGGCTGTCCATCTCAGCAGAGGCACGCCATACTGTAGAAAGCAGAAAGTCGAGAAAGACAGCTTATGCCATCCCATTTTTTAGAAAAATAATAGTTAATGAAGATTCTGGTAATCCTTAACTATTTTCCTGGTCACCTTCCTTAGCTGTTCTAACTTTCAAGCTACCAGTAAAATTGATGAACTGTAGTAGGACAAGAACTTACATTTGTTTGGTCACTTCTTTCTTTCCTGCCATCTTTCCCATCAGGCTTTCCCCTTTCTGGTTGTATCTTCCTATTTATTTCTGACTGTGCTTGGAAGCAAGCTGTGTGAAACCCACATTGTCTGAGTTGCCCATATTGTTGAAGAGAGCTGGCCAATTTCTTCATGAACTAGACTAGAGAGGACAGAAAAAGAGCCCTAGCCTAGGAGCCCCAGGGCCCAGCTCGTGGCCAGGCCTGATGTCTTCAGCTGTTTGACCCTGACCAAGTCCCTTCATTCCTCATTTACCCACAATTCTAAAATGAAGGAGTGAACAAAGATATTCCCTAAGGTCTCTTCCAGTTCAGAAATTCAGGTCCATTCTATTTAAATATTAGGAAATGACTGATGTACATGCACCTGTTTGTGCAGTAGCCCTCCTCCTGTGAGTCCCTACACGTGAACACACAGACTCTTCCACCACGCACACATTCAGCAACAAGAAGAAATGGCTCCTTCATTGCCTGTGCTAGAAGATAAGCTATAGGTACTGTTTATTTCCCCAAAGGACCTTATATATGAAATGCAGCATTTATTAAATTTATCAAATGTGATACGAGAAAATCTGTCATCTGCTGTTGAGACAGCATCCTGGGAGCCAGGTCAGAGTACTGCATTTGCTCACTGGAGTCAGGACAAACCAGAAACCCATCCTTTGGTTTGGTTTGACTCATCGTGAGTCAGCAGCGACTTGGCACCTGTAGAAATCAAACTGTTGGATCAGGTGGTAAAGCTGATCCTTGAACTGATGATATTTCTAGAGTTACAGCACCGAAGAATTGGAAGTTGCTCTGCAACAGTGTTGTCTCCAATGGCCAGATTCTGCCAGTAGAGCTGTGCATATATCTTTTATAGAGTGAGAACAGAGGTTTAGTAGGTCATGTCTGATCTGTACCCAGGTGTTAGGAAACAAGGCTTCACTGAAATTATAACATGGGCACAAAAGCTGTCAGAGAAATGAACCAAAAGTCCAGCCTGAGAGTCAGGAGGCCTGGGTTTCAGTTTCTCTCTCCAGGGCAGCTGCTGAGCACCTTGGGGCTTTGGAAAAGTCACCTGTTCTCTCTGGACCCTGGCTTCCTCTAAAATAGAAGGGTCAAGTGGATGTTCCGTTTTGCTGAAGAGTTTTATAGCATCTAATATACACTTATTTGGTCACACACCAGACAGAAAGTAGAAAACAACACAAGTGCAATACCTTTCCACTGGTCCTTCCAGTTACACATTATCTTTCAAACAAGCAAGGAGCTTCTACAAGGAAGGCCCCATTAGTTATGCATTATAGGTGCCAGGCAGTTATGGAAACTCTCAGGCCACCGACATATCCACTATTCCTTCATTCACGCTTTTATTCATTCTATATACAGAGTAATTACATGTGTGCAGTGTGTGCCTGTGAAGGAGAATCAGAAAAACAAAAGATGTTTCTACCCTTCAGGACATTTTAGACAGATTTTTTTAAAAAAAACAAATACTCTCCTGAACTAGCTAGAAAAAGGAATAATGAGAGTTTCCCAAATAATTATGCATAGCAGGAACCCAATTTTTTTTTCTTGTACCATCATTAACCATAACTGATTTCAAGGGAAGGTATTCTGTTCCATTGGAATTTCCACCATAGGCAGAACGTGTATCTGTCTGGGAGCACTGAATCAATTTTCACATGAGGAATCCCAAGCCTTCCCATCATCCCATGGCTGGGGAGTGGTTTACTATTCCTTTAGGAAGTTGGGAAGATTGTTGGCACCTCCAGCTTCCTCTGAAGACAAGACTTAATTACAAACACACCAAGATACACATAAGGCCTTGTGCATTTCCTTTCTAAAAGGAATTTGAATTTTAACAGAGAACAAAGACTAAACACCAACAGAAAGGGTTTCTAGTGATAGAACTTGGGACATCAGCCCATCAGAGAGAGAAGGGCTGCTTTGGGGGCAGGAGACCCTATGGGAGCCCTTCAGCTGTGTCCACACTTGAGGCATCGCTATTGCAGTCCTGGCCTTCTAAGCCTTTGCAGAAGCCTAAAGATGCTCAAAAGGGCAGGTTTTAGTTCTGCAGATGGGTTTATTTACTGCCAATGTCCCCACCTCCAAATTTACTTCCCTCTTCACCGGAAATAAATCTTTTGGAGGCTTATGAAAATTAAGTATTAGGAAAATTCTGCCCCCGTCCTACTAGATTGCATCTACAAGTCCAAACAAAATCGCTTCCTTGACTTACATACCTATAAGGTCAAGGAAGGTCTGTAACTCAGAGGAGCGGGCCTGGAAGAAGTCAGGGCAGGTGCCTGATCCCACCCCTCCTGCTATAGGCAGCACGGGGCTGCCCACTGGAATCCTGCTAAAATGGAGGGCTGTGCTGGGGTGGTCCTTTTCTCTCAGTCCTTCCCTGAACTCACTAATTCACATTACACTGCTCTTCCTGATCAATAACTTATTGAGGAGAAGATCAGTAAATGACGTAAATGTCTCCAGTGGAGCCGTCCCCCTCCATGACCCCACTGTCCTTTTAGTCTGCGCCTCAGAATCCTCATTCCGTGTCCCATAGAAACGCAGTTACCCTTGTCCTTTTCAGGGAAAAAGACATTGATTGAGAGCTTAGCCCTGACATTTCACCCTCTTATCTCAGAACACAGAAGCCCCTTCACGTTTGTTGTCTTTTTTACTCAAGGTTAATATAGATCCCCAGGCACTGGCAACTCCATGCTGCATTCTGTTGCCTGTAATTGTCCTTCCATCTAATTGGGCGAAAGGCTACTCTAATGAACCAGCTACTGATTCCCTTACCTATTCACTCTTTTATCAGTATTCCTTTACCAGTAAATTCTTTGTTATCTAGGTCCTGAAATTTATTTCATGTTTTTTTAAACTTAAAATTTTTTCTTACAAAATTGCTTCTTTTATCTTATAGCAGACTGTGATCTTTTTGCTTCTGAGTACTTTATAATACAATTCGAATATAATAGAACATTCTAAAATAAAGCCAGGCAGGGATTTCATCCTAACCACTATTAAATGCTGAGAGAGGCAGATCATATTTTTTTAAAAAGAGAGGAGAGCTGGGATGGAGGAAGCTGGATCTCATAATTCAACCAGTATATTTCGGGCTCCGGCTGCATGCTGAGCACAGGGCTAGGCTCTGAAGATGCAGAAACAAAGAAGACAGCATCCTGGCCCTCAGAGAGATTCATATTCTGATGAGTCCATTCATAACAACTGTAATTCAAACCTAGCAACACCCCCAAAAGCTGTTGGAAGCTTTGTAGCTTATTTCTATGACTGTCTATGGGATCGTACTCTGGAAAAATACGCTCTAAACCCTGCTTTCTTGGGCCGTTAGAAATCCATGCTTGTCCCTAATCCGTTTTTATAGTTACATGTAACCTTCATAGAGTAAAAAATGCGTCTGGACGGCTTTTGAAGTGTCAGGCAGAGAAATCTGTTTTGATGGCTTGAAAAGAAGTGGAAAAGTTTTAGGGAAAGCTAACAAGCTTCCAAAGAGTTTAGATCTGCTAGTGTCCAGACATGGGATTAGGCAGAGGGAAAAGCCTTCTAGCAAGTGGGAGCTGGGGCCATGTAAGCATGGAGACCCCACTGAAGGAGTCAGCGAGAGAGAAGCCAGGCTACAGGCGTCTGTTGATATGTCTGCTGAGTGAAAGTGGAGAAGGAGGTTTGGAGGCAGGGAGTTGTGGTGGAAGCAGATTCTGGAAAACAGAACCCCAAAACTGGCTTGTTCTCAGAGTCATCTGGCCCAGCCTCCCGCCTCCGAGCACATCCCGCCTGTGCTGTGTCTGGCCAACTGCTTTTTCAGCTCTCGAGGGATAGAGATTCCACAACCTACCCTGTCATCTGTTCCAGAGCCACCCCCGCTCTGCACTTAGAAGTTCTTGCTTTTAAAGAATGGAGGCAGGAGAGAGGTGGTCCAAAAATGGGGAGACAACAAAGCAGGGCAGAGGAACTGTCGTAGAGCTTGGAGATGGGGACCTCACACCCCAGTGCGGGTGGAGACACTAGAAGGGGAGCCAGCCATCTGGGAACCGCCCTCGCGGAAGCCCTGTCTGGCGGAGCGGAGGTTCCCGTTCTGCTCCACGAAAGCAGTGGGAATCTAGACATCCGCCGCCTCTTACGCCTTCAGTACCCTATTGCATTTCATACACTCCGCCCGAGTCATTTCTTTTCATACCAATTCTTGGATGCAAAGAAATCTTGGGCAGTCCAAGTGGATTCTAGAGCCAAGTCAAGTCACCATGTCTTACTCCATTCAGACTTTTCCATCTGCCTTCACCCTCTCAGTCACACTCCTAGAAGCAAACCAGAAAGTCCTTGCAACCAAAATCACTATCTGAAAGCCCAAGAGCTTTCTTGTTCTCCCTCTGATCTCAAGCCACAGTGTGTTGGTCTGATTTTACTCCATTTATAGTTCTCTGGCTTTCATGGCTCTGCACCACATGACAGAGCAGGAAAGCAAGCAGAGGCCAGAGATCAGGTGGAAGGAAGTAGAGGCAGGATGGCTGCAGAAGCAGAGCAGAGGCAGCTGCTGACGCGGGAGCCTGCAATAGTCCCATGGCCGCCGTGATCCACACTGGGGTCCTAGTGTGCCATACAGGCTCTCGCATTCCCTGGGTTTCCCGGAGGCGGCCCTTCCCTCAGCCTTGGGCCTCCCCTTGGCGGTGAGTCTCATTGCAATTCATGCCCTCCCTGTCCCCTCCTCCCAGTCCCAGGCTAACACTGAAGCCCCTGACTCCTTTTCAGTCTGCGGAAGAACAGAGTCCCTGCCTGTTGGGATCCGGTCCACTCTGGGGATGCTTTTTAGCTGAAACTGCTGCAGTTGAGCACAAGGAGTTCTGACTGCCAGAGTGAAAGGGTACTCCAGCAGGCTGCAGCAGCTTCCCTGCCTCTGGGGCTGTAAATAAGGGAACGGTCCAGGACCGTCCCAGAGGACTAAGGATAGACCAGATGATCTCTTGAGATTCCTCCCAGCTCCAGAACCTGGCTTTTAAATAGCAACACTAAGATCCAGGTGACATACAGGCTCACTGACAGCAGGTACTCCTCCTCCCGCGACACCCCATGTACCTGGGCAGACATTCTTCTCCCAGCAGGAGACATGATGCAAAAATAGACAGGTGCAGGGAGGGGGCTTAAAATCTGCCCACACTGAGCCTTGATGCCAGGGGATGTGCATATCTGCTGGCCCAGCTCTGTGACCTGGTGGGTCTATGCAACTGTCAAAACATGAGTGTGTGTGATAAATTCCCCTCCGACGCTCATCACAACTTCTGAGTGTTCTGTGCATTTTTAAATAATTCTTACCATGTAAATATTATATTACATTTTAATAAAAAGATTTTTTTTTTGCATTTTACTTTTGTAATATTTGGGGTTTTATAGATTTTTATTTTATGGCCAAGTATACTTTTGTAAGGAAATGTTGAAGTCTTGAGTATTTTTATTCTTTTCAAACTACAGTTAATGTCAACTGTAAGCACTGATAAATATTATTCATATGCGGTTTTCCTTCCTTTCCATCGGGTCTTTTTAAGGAAATGTGTTTTGGCATAGCTTTTTATTTAAAACTCTGCTTCATTTTACACATTGTGAATACTGAAGATTCTGAAAAATAAAGATGCATTTAAAATCTCTGTGCTGTTACATTTTAGAAATGGTAATGTGCATTGCTTTGCCAAAGTGGTAATTAAATGTTTAATGGTTTAGAACTCCTAGTTCAGAATGGGGCTTCTAGTCATTATTCACAGTACGGAGCCTCCGTGTCAGCCCCCGCTTCTTGGGAGAGTGCACATGAGAATGGTGATTTCCTGCTCAGTTTGGAAATATGGTTATGTTGACATTATAGTTACTGTGCTGTGGTTTTGCAATAAATGTGTATTGAAAGCACTTGTGATGACGTGGTCCGCATTTTGTTTTTAATCAAACTCCAAATGGCAGTAGGAATGGAGCCAAAGCTCCTTGAGCATTTGGGCAGCGAGATGTGGTGGGAAAAAACACATGAGTTCGGGAGCAGGACAGGCTGGGCCAAATCCTGCCCCTCCACCGACAAGCCCTGAGACCTGGGAATTCTTTCAGCGCTTCTGGAGATCCTGTGTTCTCATCCATTAAAAAATAGAGCTAAAATAAAGGAGGGGGATACTTATACATTTTGTGATGATGGGATAAAGTGACGAACCTAACAGACCTGGCACATTCTGGTTGCCTGATAAGCGTTATTGGCCTTCTTCCTTTTCTTCCCTCTTACATCCCTCCCAAAGTCTTCATTTTAAAAAAATTAATATTCAAGTTAAAAACGTATTGACCTTCTGAGTAAGGCGATAGTATTATATATGTAAGGGTTAATAACTTTCTAATTTATCATAGACGTTAATTCCCAAAAATGTTGATCACAGCTGGATTGAGACAGTATTTGGGAAACGTGGCAATGTTTATATAAGCACACCACATTATAAGTCTACTGGCGATCCAAAGGGATTTGCCTTTGTGGCATTTAAAACAAAAGAACAAGCAGCAAAAGCTCTGAAGGTAGGTCCAGAGTCATCACAAAAATGTGAAAGCACTTATTTTTGTAGTTTCAAAGCAAGCACATCCCAGGTTAAGTAGTGGGGAGCCCGTTCTTGGAAAAACTTGGAATCATGAACATCCGTTAACCTTTTGGAGGAAAGTTTTTCTTAACCTTCCTGGACTAGTTATCAAATAGTCCTGTTCTCTTCTTGAAGTTTCCAAAGTCTTCATTTTTGAAATACAGAAAACTATAATGCTTTCTTTACATCTTGCTATAAATGTTTTTAGTATAGAACAGATCAAAACTGTATTTTTGTTTTATATCCTTAACATATCACGGACATTTTCCCATGACAAGGGAAACTTTTATAATTTGAAGTATTTAATTTTATTGTTGGACATTAAGGCTGTTTCTGCAGAATACATTGTATATTTATCCTCCTTCTACTCTCTGATTATTTTCTTAGAAAAGATATGTAGAAGGAGAATTACTCGGCTCAGGTATGAAGACTTTTAGCTCCTAAAAAGTATCCCCATATTAATTTAATTATTTATCCAGCCTCAATGGAAAAACCTGTTTCTTCTCTACACTCAGTACTCACTTCTGACCCCAAATATGTGGGTTTCTCCACACCAAGCAATTCTCCAATTCTCAGCAGACACCAACAGTTGAACTCACTGCTGATACTAACTGCTTGGAACAGGGTAGACCCCACAGGTTAAGGGCTCAGTCCCACCGAGTACCCCTCTCCTCCCTCCTCTTTAGACTCCAATTGCAAGTCTGAGTTGTCACCTCTGCTTCTGACCAGTGAAAGGCTATAAATCACGGTTCCTTAATCAAATAATGGGCAGAAGACCTAAATAGACATTTCTCCGAAGAAGACATACAGATGGCCAACAGGCACATGAAAAGATGCTCAATATCGCTAATTATTAGAGAAACGCAAATCAAAACTGCCATGAGGTATCGACTCACACCGGTCAGAATGGCCATCATCAAAAAGTCTACAAATGATAAATGCTGGAAAAGATGTAGAGATATGGGAACCCTCCTACACTGTTAGTAGAAATCAGTGCAGCCACTATGGAAAACAGTATGGAGTTTCCTTAAAAAGAAACTACAAATAGAGTTACCGTAAGATTCAGCAATCCCACTCCTGGGCATATATGTGGAAAAGATTAAAACTCTTACTTGAAAAGCTACATGCACCCCAATGTTCATAACAGCACTATTTACAATAACCAAGACATGGAAACAACCTTAATGTCCGTCAACAAATGATTGGTTTAAGATGTGGTGTGTGTGTGTGTACACACGCACATACAAAATGGAATATCATTGAGCCGTAAAAAAGAATGAAATATTGCCATTTGCAGCATCGTGGATGGACGTAAAGATTATCATCCTAATAAGTGAAGTAATCAGAGAAAGATAAATATTATATGATAACACTTATATGTGGAATCTAAAAAATAATACAATGAACTTATTTACAAAACAGAAACAGACTCACAGACATAAAAAACAAACTGGTTACCAAAGGGGAAGGGGGGGCAGGGGTAGATTAGGAGTTTGGGATTGACAGATACACTATCTATAAAATAGCTAAACAACAAGGATTTCCTGTATAGCACAAGGAACTATATTCAATACCTTGTAATAACCTATAATGGAAAATAATCTGAAAAAGATTATATATAGATATAAAATATTATATAATATATATATAAATAAAACTGAATCACTTTGCTGCACACCTGAAACTAACACAATATTGTAAATCAACTATAGTTCAATAAAAAAGGAAAATGAGGGGTTCCCATGATGCCCTCCTTGAGGTTGATAATGTGCTAGAACGGCTCACAGAACTCAGGAACACAGTTTCTATACTAGGTTACCACTTTGTTATAAAAGGATACAACTCAGAAACAGCCAATGGAAGAGATGAATGGGCCAGGGTATGGGGGAAAAGGGCATAGAGCTGCCATGACCTCTCCAGGCACGCCATCCTCCCAGCACCTCCCCGTGTTCACCAACCCAGAAGCCTGGCTCCTCAAAGCCCTTCAGTTAGAGTCGTTTATGGAGGCTTCACTACAGGCACAACCGATTATATCATTAGCCCTTAGTGATTAACTCAACCTCCGGTCCCTCTACCCTCCCAGGAGGTTGGAGGTTGGGGCTGAAGTGCCAACCCTCTAATCACCTGGTTGGTTCCCCTGGCAACCAGCCCCCATCCAGAGGCTACCCAAGAGCCCCCAGCCCCTAGCCACCATTACCATACAAAAGATATGTCCTTCAGAGAGCTCAAGGGTTTTGGGATCTGTGTGCCAGGAAGTGGGGGCAGAGACCAAACGTCTATTTCTCATTGTGTCACAAGTTCCATTAGGTTCCACCAGAAAATGAGTTATTGAAAATTTCAGGGATTCTGCTCAGGTGGAAAAAATAACAAGGAGAGGTGACAGGAGGGCGGATCATACTGGCCGCTCCTCCTTCTTGTTCTTTACTTCACTTCTCATAAACCACACAGCTTGGCATGGGCCCTATTACAACCTATTAGTTTTTTCTTCCATTAAAACACTGGGGGCTTCTCTGGTGGCGCAGTGGTTGAGAGTCCGCCTGCCGATGCAGGGGACACGGGTTCGTGCCCCGGTCCGGGAAGATCCCACATGCCGCGGAGCGGCTGGGCCTGTGAGCCATGGCCGCTGAGCCTGAGCGTCCGGAGCCTGTGCTCTGCAACGGGAGAGGCCACAACAGTGAGAGGCCCGCGTACCGCAACAAAAAAAAAAAAAAAAAAAAAAAATCACTGGACCTGGCTTCCCTGGTGGCACAGTGGTTAAGAATCCGCCTGACAATGCAGGGGACACGGATTCGAGCCCTGGTCCGGGAAGATCCCACATGCAGTGGAGCAACTAAGCCTGTGCACCACAGCTACTGAGCCTGCGCTCTGGAGCCTGTGAGCCACAACTACTGAAGCCCGCGCGCCTGGAGCCCGTGCTCCGCAACAAAAAGAAGCCACTGCAATGAGAAGCCCTCGCTCGCCTCAACTAGAAAAAGCCTGTGTGCAGCAACAAAGACCCAACGCAGCCAATAAATTAATTAAAAAACAAACAAACACTGGACTTGATGATCTTTAAGAGCCTGATCAATTCTGAATTCCAGCAAGTAAGAGGCAGAAAGGAGGCAATGCAGGAAGATGGGCTGCACCCCGCAGGCCTACAAACCCAAGCTGTACTTGCCCAGCTTCAAGACCAAAGAAAGAGCTCAGAGTCAGCAACAGAGACGTTGGTGGTTTAATGGTTGGGGGAACTTACATGTCTGAAGCAAGGTCCTGGAGCAACACCCCATGGTGTGTGGCAGACAGCAGGCAGGACCTGGAGGCAGGCTATTTTCCCCGGGCAGTGGGAGATTAGTAGTTGAAGGGGAATTGACTTCAGGTGGGCTCATTGGTTACCTGGGAAACCAGCAGAGGAGCATGCCCCCTCACTGCCCCTTTGATAAGCTATCAGGTGGAGATGTTCTGATCTAAGATTAGAACAGCCATTAGCTGGGCCCAGGGGCAAGTATGTAGGAAGGTCAGTCATGTGAGTAGGGTGTAGCTGAAGTAGGCGCTGGCAGAGCAGGAGATGTAGGGAGAGCAAGAGAACAGCCATCTTGGGTGTCCTGATCGTACAGAAGGGATGGAGGGAAGGAGGGAAATTCTCAAGTTCAGATAAATAGAGATGGAACGGCCCTTATATGGGAGACTTTGTTTTCTTTCACAAGTGGTGTCTTTCAGAGCTGTTTCATGGGTAATTTACTGGACTGGTATCATTTGTTCCCCAAAGGAAGCTAGGGCATATTTTGGAATTTTGTCAACAAAACAATTTTTATGAAGCTCAAGCCCGTATTTTCCATATTTCCATACTCGCCTGCCATATCAGTAAACAAAGGATGTTGTGGGCATCAAGCATCCACTGCAGCTGCCCCAGATTGTGCACCTTGAGGGAATTCAGGATGGAGAAAAACGGAATACTGGCCCAGATAGTTAAGGTGCATATCAAAGGAATGATTTCAATGAGCCCAGACTCTTGCATCTTCTCATACATAGAAAAGCGCAAAATTCATTAACTTGAGATGTCTGGTTTTCTTTAATTAATGGTAATCTTTGATGTTCTGACTGTGGTTTTTGTTGCAAAACTATATATCCTGGCTCCTCTCTTACTTCTTTGGAGCAGTCCCTCAGAGCTATCTGAGAGGCGGACTTCCAGGTGAAGTTTCCAGAAATTTCGCCAAATAAACCATAATTCTCAACTCTTAGGTTGTGCATTTTTTTCAGTCCACATATATTTACTTTGACTTCCCAGTGACTCAGATTGCAGAGACAAACCTAACCCCCATGCTTAGCTCAGTAACAACGGTAACAATTTTGGGTGCTTGCTAAGTGTCTGATACTGTTGTAAGCACTTTCCATGCTTCAGCCCTCACAGCAAACCCAGAGTAGGTTCTATTATTAGCTCCATTTTGCACAAGAAGAAAAAACATAGGCGGTGAGCCAGGGGTTGTATTTGAGCCCAGGCTGTGGCTTCAGAGCTCTGGGCCCCCACCAGGAGGCAGTAGGTCCTGGATAAAGCTGTGTCTCACACACATACACACACACACACACACACACACACACGCACACACACACACACACACACGCGCACACACACACACACACACACGAGTGAAGGAGCTTTCCCAAGGGCGGTGTATTTGTACTGCCGGGCTTTGTACAAGGCCCTGTTCTAGAATTATTTTACTTTTCACAACAGTCCTGCAAGGTAAGTGTCACTGCTCCCACCTCACATATCACAGCTGGTAAATGGTGGGTCTAGAAGTCAAAAGTCCAGGATCCTCATGGATGCGCTGGGACCTGCCACACTTTACCGGAGTGCTTGCACCTGGACAAACATCTCTTCGAGCAATGGAATACAAAGAAACTATAAGGGACTAAAAGTAACTGCACTCAGGCAGCAGCTGGGGCAATTATGAACAAGATACAAAAAGACCACACACTAACTGCAATTTCTGAGGTGCCAAGAGCAAAAGCAGGGTACCCTGCACGCAGCACCACCAAGAGGGCGGGCGGACCACCTAAGCTATGCTTCCTGCCCAGCCCACAGAACCACCCCTGTTGTTACCCCATTAAGGACCCAAGCAGCTCCTCTCCCAGAGTGAGCAAGGGCACCTGTTACCTGTTTTTGCTGCCTCGTGCTGCAGCTTCAGCCCCAATAAAGCCTTGCATGGAATTCTCATCTGGCCCCTTACCAATTTCTATTGATTAAAGAAAGAGTGCAAGGGCCCCGATTACTGACAATCCCTTAGTGTCAGGAGCCTTCAGACCAGGGCGCGTGAGTACAAGAGGTTCACAGCATGATAGACTTAAAGGAACCAAGTACTGCCTTTCCTCAATCCATCTGAGACAGCTCCTTCTGACTCGAGGTCAGGGCTGGGTTCTGCTGTCCCACCTCCCCTTTCAGATTTGTCCTTTTCTCACTTTACAAATAAAAGGTATATCTCTCACAATTACCAATATTACTATGGAGGTCCTGGGGTGTAAAAGCCTTCCCACTGCCAGAAAAGGGGGGGAGGAGGAAGGATAATTAAAAATACATCTGTCCAACATATATATATAACGGAATATTATTCAGCCATGAAAAAATAATGAAATCTTGCCATTTGCAACAACATGGATGGACCTAGAGGGTATTATACCACACAGAAACAGAGTCAGAGAGAGAACAAAAAGGTGTTTACCAGAGGGGAGGGGTGAGCAGAGGAGAGAAATAGGTGAGGGAGACTAAGAGGTACAAACTTCCAATTACAAAATAAATGTCACGGGTATGAAGTGTACAGTGTGGGGAATATATAGTCAATAACTATGTAATAATATCTTTGTATGGTGACAGATGGGAACTAGACTTATCAGGGTGATCGTTTTGTAATGTGTAGAAAGATCGAATCACTATGTTGATTCAACATGATGTTGAAGGTCAATTATGCTTCAAAAGCAAACAAACTCAGGAAGAGAGATCAGATTTGTGGCTACCAGAGGTGGGGGGCAGGGAGGAAGAGGTACTTGATGAGGTGGTCAAAAGGTACAAGCTTCCAGTTATAAGATAAGTCAGTACTAGGGATGTGATGTACAACATGATCAGTATAATTAATACGGCTGCATGTTATATAGGAAAGTTAAGAGTAAATCCTGAGTTCTCACTGCAAGAAAAAAATTTTTTCTATTTCTTTAATGTTGTATCCATATGAGATGATGGATGGTCACTAAACTTATTGTGATAATTATTTCGTGATATAATTCAGTCATTATGCTGTACACCTTAAATTTATATGTGCTGTATGTCAGTCATATCTCAATAAAAATGGAAGAAAAAAATATGTGTCTGCAACACCTCCTGTGACAAGTTATCATGAACCTAGGGTAGGGCTTCACATCTGTCGCTTTCTTACATATATTTCTGTTACAGACAATGTGGCATTCAAGTGGGGTGCTTTGACTCCTGTTGAGATGCAGAGAATTCAGATGTAGAATAGAACGGGAGAGCAGGAAGGATGA
The DNA here is from genome assembly GCF_951394435.1 of Stenella coeruleoalba. NCBI lineage: Eukaryota > Metazoa > Chordata > Mammalia > Artiodactyla > Delphinidae > Stenella > Stenella coeruleoalba. The sequence continues at coordinate 76,602,283 of NC_137150.1, read as the reverse complement.
CAATTGTTGTGTAATAACCTCACCTTTTCCATCCCCCGACTTCTGTCAGAGGTCACCAAACTCCAGAGGGAGAGTTCCAAGAAAGCAAAGCAACAGTGAGATGGTAAAGGTGTCAGGACTCTATTTCTCCCATGTGACCTGTGCATGTCACGACTGCAGCCTTATCTAACTGTATCTGTCTTAGAATGTTCAAGATTGCAGTGAAGCTCACTGCTTTGGAAGCTCATCCTCTCTGCCTCTTCCCCACTCTCAGCTGGAGGAAGAGCTTTGAGAGTGTTCTTTTTCACCCAGCCCTCCGTGTGGGCAAAATCGAGAGCCTTTCAAATCGGGGTAGGAAGGGATTTCCCTATGCACTTCAGACAGCTGAATAGTACACCTTCAAGTAAAGGAAACATTGTAAGAGCTAAGCTAATATTTTAGATTTTCTTAGGCATTTATTCACACTTTTAAACTTTATTGAGGTAGCATTGACATGCAGTTAGCCTCAGGTATTTAAAGTATACAATATAAGCTTTGTGACACATGTACATACCCATGAAACCACAACCACCATCAAGATAAGTGAACTTATCACCCCTTTAGCATCCCTCGCTCCACCTCCCCGTCACCATACCCCATCCCTAGGCAATCACTGATCTGCCTTCTGCCATTATAGATGTTTTCATTTTCTAGACTTGTATATAAATGGAACAATACAGTAGATATTCTTTCTTTTTGTCTGGCTCCTTTCACTCGGCATAATTGGCATAATTATTTTTTTTTTTTGATTAATTTATTTATTTATGGCTGTGTTGGGTCTTTGTTTCTGTGCGAGGGCTTTCTCTAGTTGCGGCGAGCGGGGGCCACTCTTCATTGTGGTGCGCGGGCCTCTCACTATCGCGGCCTCTCTTGTTGCGGAGCACAGGCTCCAGAGGCGCAGGCTCAGTAGTTGTGGCTCACGGGCCTAGTTGCTCCGCGGCATGTGGGATCCTCCCAGACCAGGGCTCGAACCTGTGTCCCCTGCATTGGCAAGCAGATTCTCAACCACTGCGCCACCAGGGAAGCCCTGGCATAATTATTTTGATACTCATTCATGTTGCTCCATGCATCAACATTTTGCTCCTTCTTATTGCTGAGTATATCCATTGTAGGAATACACCACAATTTGTTTACCATTCACCTGGCGATGGATATTTAGACTGTGTCCTGTTTGGGGCCCTTACCAATAAAAGTGCTGTGAACATTTGTGTCTTAGTTCTTGTGTGGGCGTATACTTTCTTTTCTCTTGAGCAAATACTTATGAGTGGAATGACTGGATTCTATAGTAAATGTATGTTTATTTAAGAAGCTGCCGAACTATTTTCCAAAGTGGTTGTTCCATTTGACATTCTACCAGCGTGTAGGAGAGTTCCACTTATTCCACATCTTCACCACACTTCATATGATCAGCATTTTCAGTTTTAGACATTTTAATAGCGTGTTATGGTACCTCATTGTGGTTTTAATTCATGTTTTTCTAATGGCAAATGGCATCTTTCCACATGTTTATTTGGCATTCATAAATCTTCCCTGGTGAAGGGTCTCTTCTTTGCCCATTTATGTTGTTCTCTGTTTTCTTATTACTGCATCTTGATAGTCCTTCATGTATCTGGATTTGCCAGTATTTTCTCCTCACCAGTGGATCACCCTCCTTTTTTTTAGTTTGGCTGCGCCGCACGGCTGTGGGTCTTAGTTTCTCGACCAGGGATCGAACCCGGGCCATTGGCAGTGAAAGCATGGCATCCTAACCACTGGACCACCAGGGAATCTCCAGCCCAATGAATTATATTTTAACTCTTTTAACAGGGTCTTTCAAAGAGAAGTTTTTTATTTTGATGAAGTATGATTTATCAATATTTTCTTCTCTAGATTGTGCTTTGGGTGTCGTATAAAATCCTTGCCTACCCCAAGCTCATGAAGATTTTCTCCTATTCTTTCTTAGAAAAGTTTTATTGTTTTTATTAAATTTTGTCAAAAGATTACCAAATACCACAAAACCATACTCATCTTTTACTTGGGTACAAGCCTCCTTGTTATAACTGCCAGCTTCTCTATCGTTTTAAATTCCTACCATAGATTTCAATGTCCACACTCTACCAGGAGTATATTGTAGATTCTTCTGTAAATAACGCACTTGACACTAATCATTGATGTTAAGTCCTAATACTCTCACTCTCTCTGTCTCTCTGCTGTTAATCTTTCTCATTCTAGTGATAAATCACATTTATTCTAAACTGCTGCTCTCTAAAATATAACTTTACATTTAATAATTGTCAAAATTCAAGTATCTCTATGTTTGATGTTAATAATAATCATGATATCTTGATCCCAAATAATTTTTAACTTATAAAAATTTTTTAAATTAACATTTCAATTCACATGTATATTTTAGTTGCAGAGAAGTATGATAGTGCGAACAATAAAAGACTTTCACGCTTAAAAATATATTACGTTAGGATGAAACTCTGTGGGAATATATAACATACATGTTCGAAGGGAAAAAGGAACAATGTAAATTTTCCAGTTGTGAAAGTAGAGCTCTTCTATATTTTTAAAAAATGCTCTGTTTGTTAGATGCTATTAGTTACATTTAAAAGAACAGTTTTATTTTTAAATGTCAGTATTTGCAATATGCCAGAAATTACATCCTTTGCAGCTCTTCAAGCTATGATGAAAAATTCTAGATATCAACGTAAAAATTGTAAGGGTGTAACTAAATTTTTCAAAAATCTTTCAGAAAGTATGTAGTTTAAAAAAAAAAAGGTAATACTACTACTACTAATAGCCACCGCTCTACCTCACATAAAAGAACTAGCGATGGGTGCCGGGTGCTGACTGAGCGCTGGGCGTGCTTCTGGGAGCGGGGAGATGCCACACTCAGGAAGTGGGTTTACCTCGGCACATAGACTGTTCCTGGATGGGGCCCAGGTGTCAGACACGAACGTCTCAAACTCCTCTTTTCTCTAAAAGGGAATTTAAAGGTAAAGGCCATAGATCAAGTCAGTCTTACACCCTGGGGGTGTAGAATCTCCTCAGCAGGGTACTTGGGAGAAGCGGGAGGTGGAAGAGAACAGGCCAGGAGAGGAAGTTCCGAGCCACACCCACGAGGTCCACCAGGGAGTGTGCTCCTCCAGTTATGAGAATCCTAGTTATCTCAGCCATCTGGGGCCAGGAGAAGGGGCAGCCATCCTTGCCCCACCCCGCCTCTGCCTGCCCATCTCTGTCTGCTCCTTTCTTCTATTGCTACCAACCAATCTTTTCATTCTCCAGCCCAAATCCCACAGAAGCCAATCTGATTGGTTTAGCCGATTTCCCTCTGGGCTTTAGGCACAGGCCTTCATGCCAGGCCACCCTATGGCAGGTGCAACCAATCAGTGGCCATCCTCCTGTAAAGACCAGCCTAACGTTGCTCGTCTGATGGGAGGAAGACTGGTGTGGGTGTGGGGCTGTTTCAGAGATTCGGGAGTAATGAACTTGACAGGACTCATTCATTTGAGTGTCTTTCTCTGTGGTTGAGATGGAAATCTTGGCTTCCCCATGCTTGCTTGTCCCAAGCCCCTCCCACAAATCAAGTAAAAATCATGGCCTAGGGACGGACCATGGTCCTATACAGACATTAAAATGAAGATTAAGAGAACAAAGGAACTTTCTAAATTGGAAAAGATGCCCTAAGCAGCAGGAGGGACCCTGCTCCTTGCCCAGTGGAGGGTCAGGTGGGAGCCACGGAGAAATTCCAGGAGCATCAGACCTTTTCCCAACGCCTGGAATAAGGAAAGAGGTAGAAGAAAGGAGGGTCATAGTGTCCCAGGCAGCTTTGACGCAGAGGGCTTTGGGAATCCCTCTGCTCAAAATCTCTGTCTCACCCGCCAGGAAGAGTTCCTAAAAGTCCCAGCCTCATTGACTTCTTTGAGGTTAGGCTTTGAAAGCCTTAATTATAATGCAGTGTCAACCAATCACACCGAAGCTGGATTCTGCTTATCCAGTTAGGAGAACAGGGACCCAGGAAACCTATGACATTGAGCGGGCAAGCTTTGATGGCAAAAGTTGAACAGGTGTGGTGGGACCCTCATAGGGGTCTGCTCAGGTAGCTGGGGGACTAGGACCATGGTGGGGAGGAAGGAAGAGAGTGCCTTGGCGATGGAGGCACAATGAAATCACCTTGATTGATTCTCTTTCCCCCAGACTGAGCCCAACCACTAAAACTGGAGAACAACCTCTAAAACAGAGAGACAGATAAAACCAGAAGGTGCTAAGTGAGGTGCAATAAATTGGATCATCTATAAAATTTTAAATGTGTATACTCATTGAGTAATTCTATTTTTAGGAATTTATTCTGCCATTATAGTTGTACATATACAAGGATAGTCTTTGCAACACTGTTTGTAACAAAAGACTGAAAATACCCTCAAAGTCTATCATTAGGGGTTGGGTTAAATAAATGGTGGTTTAATTGTTAGGAAAAGAAGACAGCCACAAAGCACTCTGCAGGGAGATGGGCAAATGGACAGGCTGGTGCTGAGCAGTGTGTGCCAGTGGCCTTTTACGTTGCCTGGAATGCACACTGGGGCAAATGCTAAGATCAATATTGGGTTAAAACTGAGGCCAAAGCCAGATAGCACCATCTCAAAACAAAACATCTGGGATTCAGGAATTAATCTGAAATCTCACCCCAAAGAATGTAATTATTCTTATAATTTTGCTATTAAAATTATATTAATACTAATTAAATCAAATAATTAATATTACATAAATTTTAAATTTGACATTACAGTACAGGAAAAGTAATTGCTTGGCATAGTCAGCTGCAGTTTTGTGGTGCTAAGTAGATGCTCACTTCACTGAGAACAGTAGAGAAGCCAGACATTTTTTTGGATATCACATTTTCCTGGACTTTTTTCTTTTCTCCATCCCTTTTATGTTATTTATTATGTCTAGATTAAAGGTGATTTATCATGGAAATTATACATGATTTGGTAATTTTTTCTGCCTACCTATGAAATGTTGAAGTAGAAAAACTGACATTCTTTTCTAGAAATCCATTTTCATAAGATGTGAATTCCCAAACAGAATTTATTCTTGAAAGACTCATAAGCTAAATGAAATTAAATACCAAAATTAAACCTAATGGTTAAAGGTTATTTTGTTTAACATAATGAATGATAGACACCAAGCCAATTGGAAAATATTGGAATTATGACTTAATCAAATCTCTATTATTCTGCCCTGTATTTTTTTTTTTTTAATTTTTGGCTGTGCTGGGTCTTCCTTGGGGCGCATGGGCTCTTTGTTGCGGTGCGTGGGCTTCTCTAGTTGCAGTGGCTCTCAGGCTCAGTAGTTGCAGAGCTCAGGCTTAGTTGCCCCACAGCACGTGGTACCTTAGTTCCCCGACCAGGGCTCGAACCTGCGTCCCCTGCATTGGAAGGTGGCCTCTTAACCACTGGACCACCAGGGAAGTCCCTGCCCTGTATTATTTTAAATTAACTCTTTTTTTTTTTTTTTTGCGGTACGCGGGCCTCTCACTGTTGTGGCCTCTCCCGTTGCGGAGCACAGGCTCCGGGCGCGCAGGCTCAGCGGCCATGGCTCACGGGCCCAGCCGCTCCGCGGCATGTGGGATCTTCCCGGACCGGGGCACGAACCCATGTCCCCTGCATCGGCAGGCAGACTCCCAACCACTGCGCCACCAGGGAAGCCCTTAAATTAACATTTATTAGTTCACAAAGACTGTAATGTTTTCCTAAAGTTATCTAGCTAACGTTCTCTCAGTATTCTTTTTAACTCTGAGTCTTGTTCCCTATTTATCTGCTATTTTAAAGGGTTTAATTGTGTTTGAACATAAAATTAGCAGCTTTCACAATCATTGTTTATTATTGGGGCATTTTACTCTTACAGTACTAAATATGCATATATATAGTTCAACTGACTAATTGAATTTTAACATATGAAGCATAAAGAGATTTTTCACTTCAAGATTCATCTAGACATTTATAGTGAGTGTTATCTACTAACAATAAATCTAAATAGCGTGCCCTGTGCATGTCACCAGAGTTGATGAGCTGATTGAAATACCGGTAACCTATGTAACCATGGCTGTAGCTCAGGTACAAGCTCGAGGGTGCTCTAAATGATGAAGTACACATTCAGCTATTTACGTTACCGAACGAAGTCTGTGTGCCTGATGCACAGTGAGGGCAAACAACACCAAAATGTTGGAGTTTGGAGCAGACAAAGGTTTATGGCAGGGCCATGCAAGGAGATGGGTGACTCATGCCTTAAAAACCCAGAACTCCACGAAAGCTTTCAGCAAAGCCCTTTTACAGGAAAGGTGAGGGAGGGGAGTGGTTTAGTTGTTGCAAACTTCTTGGTGTCAGATCCTTTGTCCTTGAGGTCAGGTCACGGTCAGGTCACGATGTTCCTGTAAACCTCCACCAAAACAAATGTTATTTCTCTGTTTCTCTGTTCCGACGAGAAAGGGCAAGTTCCCTTCAACCTTCACCCTCCGAGGTCCAGGTCCTGGCTAGGAGGACGGGGTCCCTGCGGGGGCTGGCTACCCTGCCCGGGAGCATTCATCCAGCACCCAGGCTGGGTCCTCCCACCAGTGCCCAGGCCCGGCCCACCAGGCAGATCTCAGCTTGTGGCGCCCTCAAGGCCAGGTCCCCAGACCCTGCCCAGCCATCACCACTGAGGACGCCGGGCACCCAGGACCCAGCCGGCCCTCAGGCTTTTCATTTACACTGGAGAGAATCATTTGTGTAGGATCATTTGTGATCCTACACAAAATCATTTGTGAAGGAGTACATGTTGTGGCGAATACCAATCAGGCGAATTCACAGCTCACCGTCGCCCTTCTTTGAGAACAGCCCACCACAGAGACGGACCTGAAGAAACGACGGGTGACGTCCTTGCAGCCTAACCCTGACCTCTGGCCGCCTCCTAGGGGTAGACAACCGGTCTCAGCGTATCAATTTTTGAAACTTGAACGGAAAGACTGAAGCTGGTTGAAGCTGTTACCTTAATGGCAGTGTCCATATACTCCAGTTGCTGAGGCCTCCATGGACTGCGACCCATGGAGACTGTCACCGTTATCAGGTCGCAGAGCTGGGTCCTGGGCCCGGCCAGTGGTCGGCCGTGGCGAGGGCTCTGGAGCTCTGCGGGACACAGCCCTCAGCCTGTCCCCGGGCCCCCCAGCTCACCCACCGGCCCCGAGGCCAGGGGACACGGAGGGCCCCAGGTAGAAGGCCGGGATCCGCCTCTCACCGCACTCTGCCAGGAGAGCCCTGCGAGGCTGACTGCTGGCGGAGCCTGACCTCTAACTACTGCGCTAAGGTCTCACCCTAATGTGCGTGCACTCCACCCGTTACAGTTGAACTTCCAAAAGCAGAGGCTTGTGGGACTCGAGGGACATTGTTCCAGCTAATGATTAAGAACTCTCCAGACAATAGGGGCTTCTTAGACAATGGGTGAATTTCCAGGATGTCCGGCCCCCTTCCGAGAAGGAGGGAGATAACAAAATGTAAAAAAGGTGTCTGTCAAAGACCAATCAGGCAGCTGGGGAGAAGGAGGGAGATAACAAAATGTAAAAAAGGTGTCTGTCAAAGACCAATCAGGCAGCTGGGGACAAGTTCCCTCTCTGGTCCGAGCCTAAGCCGGGACCAATCAGCAGGAGAACACAACCAAATCTATAATTTACATACGGGGAAGTGGGAACCTATAAAACTGACATATTCGCGCCCAAAAGGGTTCCTTCTTCGACCTCCTGCGTGAGGACCAAGGAACCCCGGTGCACCGGCCTTCAATAAACCTCTTGCGTTTTCCATCGACTTCCGACTCTTGTTGTTTCCTGGGCGAGTCGAAACTCCTAGGAGACCGCGCAGGTCTAACAGGCTGAAGGCCAATTCACAGATTTTGGGCTGAATAGCAAGGTCAAAGCCAAACTTCAGTGACACACAAATACACATCATATGCATGTGTATCCACTGTCCACCTCTATCCGCCTCAATGAAGGGGAACTTGGGGCCCAGGAATCAAAAATGGGAGACTCTGAGGAAGACATTTCCCCAGGTTCCTGTGTGAGGACAGCGGGTTCAGGGTGCCTGGTTTCCCCTGAAGATGACCCAGCCCTGAGTAGCACAGCCGACTCTGAGACAAGTTAGAGGTGGCAGAGACAGGGCCAGAGTAACACTGGAGCACTTGGCTAGCACCAAAGAGGAAAAAGCACCACGTACAAGAATTTTTCCCAAAGCTCTAGGAATCACAGAAGTTGGTAGAGACTCTGGGCCCAACCCTGACATGACATAGGCCAGAAAACTGAAATCCAGAGAGGGAAGAGATTTGCTGAGGTCACACAGCTGGTGAGCAGTAAAGCTAGAGACTGAGCCATCCTCCCACACAATGAATAGGAAGAATGGCTACTGGAGGAAGATTGCTTGTCCAGCTGTCAAAGCAAGTTTGGTCAATATCCTCTCTCTCCAGACGATAGGCGCTAAATCAAACTAAAATTTAACTTTGAATATAGAGGCTTGAATTGTGCCGTGTGACTTTTGAACCAGGACTTGGAATCCAGCCTCTAGTCGGGGAAGCCCAGATCCTCACCCAGGTGTACTGCCTCCTGTCAAGGCCACCTGCCTGACCATGTGGGGAGATGATCTCTTTCATTGTTAATGGGCTCCTAGCCATCGATGCTTGAGGGTCATATTTGACCTGCTCAAGGACTGGGCTGTGAGACAAGGACCCTGTACTCTGGGTCCCAATAACTGTCCACCACATGGCCAGTGTCTGCCACCAGAGAGAGGAGCCCAGTTTTTGTTTCTTGTCTAAATTTCACCTGCCCTGACAGGTAGAGGGGACCCAGCTCTACTTCCTCCTCCCAGAGAAATGAACCTCTCAACACACACTCTGTTCTTTTTCTCCCTCTAAGGCACCCCTTCCTCTGGAGTGCATAAGGCTGTATGCTCCCCTAAGTCAAGTCCCAAACCAATAGATCCCCAGCCTGGATCCTGTCTTTGTTTAGAGTAACTGACACTATGCAGCATATGCAGAAGGAGAGAACTGTGTCCCCTAAAGCCTGCATCCCTGAGATTCATGGTGGTGACAGTGAGAAAACTCATTACTTCAGTTTCATTCAAGCAAAATCCGTATAGTTTCCTTTAAAAAAAAAACACAAAAAACCAGTAGTTCTATGTGAAAAATTCAAATATCTATGTATCAAAACAGGCATAGGATCAATTAAGGAAATATTTAAATCTTTTTTTTTTTTTACCAAAGGTTAATATCTTTTAACCAAAGGTTAATATCTTCTACAAAGCAATAGGGAAAAGATGACCACCTAAGAGAAAAGGTACAAAATATCCTTCTTAAAAATAAGAAATGCAAATGGCCAATATGTAAATGGAGGGAAATGGTCACTCAGTAAATATTTTAAAAACTTAAACAATTACGCTTTAAAAAATTATCAAGCTGATAACAAGCAGTTGGACTGCCTGGGTTGAACCGTCACTGACTAGCTGTGTGACTTTAGGCAAGTTATTTAAATTTATTAAACCTCAGTTTCCTCATCTGTAAAGTGGGCATGGCAATAGTACTTTCCTCTCAGGATTGTTGTGAGAACTGAATAAGAGAAATGACCAGCACTTGGTATGGTGCTTGGAGGTGACAGCACTTATCAGAGTTAGCTACTAGCATTAGAAATAATGCAATGAGAATGTGCTGCTGGTGGCTGTGTACTCCCATCAGCAAGAGATTTGGCCACAGAGGTTAAGGGCAATCGCTTCTGGGAATTTATCCTAAGGACATAGAGATACGGATAAGAAGGTCCATAATAGCGTTCTTTGGTAAAGAAAAATTTGAAACAAATCAGAGTGGTTTAAATAAATTATGATTAATTCATGTGAAGGACTGATACTTTTATGTAACAGATGGTGCGTGCATGCACACACACGCGGTGTGTATTTTGGCATGACACACATGGGTTTCCACTCCACTGATGCCATTCCAGTCAAAAGTGGCTGGGCATGACCCGGGAATTCTTCATGACTGCTTGCTACAGACCTGACCAGTCCCTGACATATATGAGTGGCCCCTGTGAAACAGGCACCCTGGGCCCTAGAACACTCTTGAACTTCATTGGCTCTACCAGGTTCAAGGGAATCCAAAACCCCAAGATCTAACACAGGCCCCTACAGGCTCTGGATTCATGGGGTGAATAGAAACTCAGTGAGGAATCCCCAAACTGCAGAAATACTCATTATGTCCCCTGAGCTCTCACTGACTGGGCTCCACCTTGGACTGAGGACACGGCTATTGCAGTTGAGCCAGTAAGCACAAGGGAGTCCAAGACACGAGGTCCAGGAGTGCTCCTTTCTTCCTCCTCCTCCCCTCCCCAAGATCCTCTACTTCCTCTACCACCGGGATCTCACACTTCACAGCCTGACCTACAAATAGATTTTGCTGCAAATCCTGTAATTGATCCAGCCAATTAAGTCAGGAAATTCCTCTCTAAACTTAACATGTCCATCAATCTCATCCAAAATGGTGGCACGGATGTGGTGGGCTGAGGCTTTGAGGCTATTTTGATTTAATCCAGCCAAAACTACAGAGGGCTTCCCCCACCTCACAGATTTACTCATTTCTCAGTCAATTCTGATTTTATTAAACTCAGCAATGTAAGCACCTCATAAAATAATCTTCATCAATACTCCCCTGCTGGACTCACACATTTCCACTGTGGAAGTGCTGCCGATTAGAGCTGCTAAGGCAATGGGCAGAAATCTCCTGTTGTATTGCCTTTGGTGTACTTGTGTCCCTACTTGTGAATCTGTGATCATCCCTCTTTTCCAACAAGGGTTTAGGGCAACGTGTGTATGTGGAGATTTACTCACAAATGGAAAGTTATCCTCTATTAAAGTCAAACTCTACTGGGGTCATCTCCCCCACCCTGAGAAGACCATCTGTCACCCCAGTGCATTGCTCTAATTGACCAGACCGGGCCAAGAGGAGCCCACACACATATGCACGAAGACGACGTTACATTTGGAGACTGGATATCATCTTTAATAATGCCACAGCCCAACATCCTTTTTGTTGCTGCGGCAGATTGTGATTGTGTGTGTACATGTGTGCGTTCCTGAACAGATGAGGGCCCAGCAGAGACTCCCACGCGGGTCTCAGCCAACAGCTCTGTTGAGCAGCAACTGGAAAGCCATCTCCACTGGCCTCCCACCTCCCTTCCTCCTGGGTCACCTTTCGTGCACTCTGATTGAAAGGCCGAGGAATGTGCCAGCCCAGATTAAAGGACTTCTCAGCACAGATCAGTCTCCAGCCCCCAGTCCTCACTGCCTCTGACCAGAGGGATGTCGCTGGGTAAAGCACAGACTGCTAGGCAAAGGTGGACAACCTGCTCCAGCCTTGGTCCCCATGTCACACTGGGGCAGCACCACAATGACCCAGCCCTGGGCAGAGAATCCAGACCTACTGGGATCATTTGACTAGTTTCTTTCAGAGATAATCAGGATGTAGCCCAGGCCCTTCCTGGGGCCAGCCAAAGAGGGGCACACTCGGCCCCTGATAGCTACACGGGCTGTCATTTCCAACCCAAACCTAAAAGCCTGCCCTCCTGCCATCTCCACTCTCCAATTCCCTCACACGCCTAGTAGGTCCACAGCCCAGACATGGGAGGGGAGATCAGCATGACGGTGGGTTCCAAGGAGGCCATGAGAGACCCGGGCTGAGCTGGAACTGCAGCCGTGTGCCAGCCTGAAGCCAGCCCTTTCCCCCATGGTCACCGCCAGCCAGAGCTCTTTGAAGCCAGATGGGACCCCACAAGGCAAGGCAGCAAGTTCTTGGCCTAGTGCAGAGGGAGAAAACCAAACTGGCTCCACCGTCCCACCTCCACCTGCTCTGTGCCTTAGGAAGGCAAGGAGCCCAAGTCCCCAGGACAGTGGTATCAGCTGTTGGGGAAGCACCGTTGTCCAGGTGAGGCCTCAGGCCGGAAGCTGTGTTTGTTCAGTGGACTCGGGTAGTAGGTGGTCGTGTACACATTGGTCTGCTGCAATGGGTAGAAGTTGGCTCTGTCATCGGGGATCAGGTTATTCTTATTCAGGGTCTGTGGGAGAAGGAAAGAACAAGAGAGGAAGGGGTGAAGGGAGAGACGGGGAAAGAGGACAGGCCAGAGCAAGGAAGTCAGGAGCCAGTCAATGAGAGAACGTCTGGCTGCTGACACAGTGTTCTGCCCACCATGCCACTGCTCTCTCCCGAGTGCCCAGCCTAGTTATGTCCTGCGTAGGACCAGGACCACTGCACCCTTCACCCTGCCCTCTGCTTCTCCGAGAGGACTCCCACCTTGAATTCCATGGGTGTGTACTTCTCATTCTTGGGGGCACCCCCGCCCTTGTAATGCAGGTGGTTGGGGGTGGCAGGATGGACGAGCGTGGACTCCTGGGACTGGTGCCGGCAGTGCTGGCAGTACAGGTACACCGCCAAGGTCAGCAGCCCAGAGCCCACGAAGCAAGAGATGCCTGTGGCCACCAGGTGGAGGAGACTGAACGCTGGGAGAGGGAAGAGACAAGAGGTAAGGAAAGGGCCACTGTGAAGACCCCCAACTGCCCCCCAATAGGAGGCCCTGAGACATAAAGGGAAGGGCTTTGAAGCCAGGGTCATCAGAAACAGGAAGGTTGCGTGGCCTGTCACCAGGGGCCTGTCTCACAGGACCACCTGTGGCTTGGGTCGGAGGAGGCAGCCAGTGGTGTGGAGTTGGGTGACTCTTCTTGAATACAGACTTGACCACCACTTCTTAGCTGAGGGGCATGGATGGAATTGCCCAGACTCTCCTACACGTGGTCTAAAGCAGTGCGGGACCTCAACAACGTTTGTGGGTCTGGAGCGAGAAGTGGAGAGACTCCAGGTTTCAGAGTAGGTGGGTCTCCTCCTTGGGGAGGGGGGAGGGCGTGGATCGTCATGAGGTGGGGCAGGTTCCTTTTACCTCCACAGCCAGTGGTCTCATCCACACTGGAGGCAGGCAGGATCACTGCAGGAAGACAAGCAGAGTGGGTGTAAGAGGCAGGGAGCAGAGGACGTGAGTCCCTCCAGGGCGGTGTGTGTTGGTGTGTGTCTCGGAGGACCCCTGGGTCAGCGCCGACCTGTGGGACTGCACCTGGGGACCTTCATTTCCCTTGGTCTCCCCCCAGGCCCCACCTCTGAGAAAGGTAGGCCCATCCGTCAAATGAGGAAGTGCAAAGGCCCAAAGTGTGCGAACCTCCCACCCCGGCATTTCATCCTGCACCCCGCAGGATGCTTCAGAAGGGGAAGGAAGCTGGGGCTCAGGGCAGGAAGGGTTGGTGTGAAGGCGCTGGCTCGGAGACCTACCGGGCATCTCCCGGATACTTCAGAAGGGGAAGGAAGCTGGGGCTCGGGGCAGGAAGGGTTGGTGTGAAGGCGCTGGCTCCGAGACCTACCGGGCATCTCCCTGGAGGGGCAGGGGCGGCTCTGGCTGCTGTTTCCAGCACAAGTGCTGGGCCCAGGGACCAGCTCCTCGCAGTACCGGCCACGGCTTTGGACTCCATCCTCTGTGCACGCACTCCACTCAGACCATGGCGACCAGCCTTCTGTGTGTTGTGGGTTGGGATGAGGTTAACCACCCAGACCCCCTTAGTGGGGATGCGCAGGCTCCGCATTGCTCCCCAGGCCCTGCCAGATGCACTTCGTACCTGGGCAGGCCTGTGTGGCACACAGCGCCTCCTCCGTGTGCAGCCCGAGACAGATGTCCTCGCCCGGAGAGGGGGCGGGGCTGCTGCAGGAACGGGTGCGTTGATAGTGGCCGCCACCGCAGGAGGCTGAGCATGGGGACCAAGAGGTCCAGCAGGACCAGGCACCCCGCACTGCAAGGCGATGGGGTGGGTGAAGAGGGGCTGCAGGTGCAGGCATGGCCCAAGACAGTCTTCTACCCCAACCCAGGCTAGGCCTCTCAGGGCCACACTGCCCTCAACATCGGCCCTGACCCAGCCCTACAGTCCACTGTTAGGGAGTCCCCCTCCCCTCAGGGGTGGCAGGAGAAATGCAGGCTGCAGAGGGGACACCAAAAACCAACTTCGCCTCAAATCAAGCTCCTTGTCTAGCTAACCCATTAAAGGAGAGAAAACAGCGACACGGAGGGTGAGGAAATGCCCTGGTCCCTGCGAGTAGCTGCCGTGTCCATGTTCAGGGCAGAAAATTGCTCTGGGGGCCCTGTACAGAGTTGGCAGGGAGGAGAGGTCTCCAAGCAGGAGTTAGTTGTAGCCTGGGGAGGCCTGGGAGTCTCCCCGATGGGGGTTCCCTGGGCGAGGGGTTCCCTGGGCCAAGATTCCTTAGTGGAGGGTTACCTGGACAAGCTTGGGGGTTGCAGTCCTGGTACTCGGCAGCGTCACCCACGCACGGCAGGCCCCCGTTGCGGGGCTCCGGGTTTGTGCATGTTCTCTTGCGGACGCGGAAGCCCAGCTCACAGTCTCGGGAGCAGGAGGTCCACGGGCCCCAGGCGGCCCAGCCCCCGCTCACCGTGTGCGGGGAGGTGCCCCCGCTGCGCAGGAGCTCCTCCACCAAGGCTGGGGGGATACAGGGGGGCTGGCCTCAGCCACAGAGGGCTCCCACGGCAGCCCAAACGCCTCCCCCCTTCTTCCAAACCGCACATCCCCTCCCTGCCCCCTCCTCCCCTAGCTCTCACTCCCGGCCCCGCCCCATCGCTCTGGGCCTGGGAGGGAGGGTGGCGGGTGGGGAGACGCAGGGCTGTACCGTCCGTGTCGCAGGCTCCAGAGCCGTCCGCGGGGCAGGTTCGGGTCTCCGTCCTCCTCCGGCCAAACTGCAGCCCGTGGGGGTCGGCCAGCGGCGCGCGGCACGTGAAGCGGAAGCGCTGCTCCTGCCGCGCCCCGCCCTGGGTCACGTTCACCGGTAGCCAGGGCGTCCACGGCGTGTTGCGCCGCACTTCGGGGCAGCCTTCATGGTTGCAAGTCTTGAACTCCTTTGGGAGGAGGACTGGTGCTCTTGCACAGCCTCGCAGCCCCAGGCCTGTCCCGCGCTCCGCCCCCCGCCCCTTCTCTGCACTCCCCTTGGCTCGAGGTCCAGGCATCCCGCGTCCGCCCCCGGCCCGGCCCTCACCACGCCGCAGCCCGGGCAGGAGTTGCCGTTCTCACAGGCCCGACGCCGCGATTGCACACCGCTCCCACAGTGGCTGCTGCACTTGCTCCAGGAGCCCCAGGATGCCCAGAAGATGGGCACCGGGCAAGGCATGTTTTCGTTACAGAACCTGACGGGGAGAGGGGGAGGAGTCGTTACTCTAGGGAACGGGCACCCCTTTCCCTATGAGAGGTCACTGAGATTGCAAGACTGGGAAAACGAGGGTCCACTGGACCACCTGGAGAATCCAGGCCACCTTCTAGGGGGCCCGGGAAGTCGGCGACCTCGGGGCTGGCTTGTCGCAGAAACCAACAGCCACGCCCTAGCTCACCGTTCCTCCCGGCTCTTGCCCACGCAGATGCGGCCCCCGTGGCGTGGAGCAGGGTTGCTGCAACTTCGCTGGCGGACCTGGAATCCAATCCCACAGGAGGTGCTGCATAGGGCCCACGATGACCACGGTGTCCACGCCCCGTTCCTGGTGGGGCCGGAGGGGATAGAGACAAATGACCCTCTGAGCTCTAGCTTCTCAGATCTAATCACATCTGCACAGGTGGATTTTGTATTGTTGTCAGGAAGTGCGATTGACAGGAGATAGTTCCTAACCAGGCCTTCTCAGGAATGACTTATTCATTCATTTGTTCACTCCTCAAACATGCATTGAGAGCCTTCTTCCATATATCAGGCTGTGCTTAGGGTTAGAGCACAAAGATATACCCACATGGCCTCTACTCGCAGGGGAAAAGGACATATTCTCTAGAGAAGGCCTTTGCCATCTGCAACCTTTGTTTCAGCCTTGTTGGTTGGCAGACCCTGGTATTCAAACCCATGCTCTCTCCCCCGTTCTACTGCACATGCTTTGCTCCAACCTCAAGACACCACCCACTCTTGTCTCCTTTGCCCCTAATTTTCAAATTTTGGCACTACCAATTACTGGCTGTTTAAGGCTGGGCAAATTACCAAAACCACCTGTGCCTCATCATACTCTTATCTTTAAAGTAAGGATAATGATTGTATTCCTACACCATGAGGTTGTGATGGTTAAATTAATAAATGTAGTGTATATAAAATTATTTTAAGAGTGTCAAGAATTATGGGTTATTTCTTTTAATCACTTTAGGGAGTCCTCAGGTAGTAGGCAGTGTGCAAGCTCTCTCTTTCTCTCTCTCTCTAAATATATATATAATATGATCTCATTTAACCCTCCCAACAACCTTCAGGGTGGGCACTGTAACCCTCATTTAGAGAAGCTCAGAGTGGTTAGGTAGCTACAACCATCCCATGCTATCCTGTTTGGGACTGCAAGGCTTATTGAGGATATGATCTGGCTAGGGATAACCTCCACGCCTCTTTGTATGAAGAGCACCGCAAGGCAGAAAGTTCTCTCCCACTGGAGTGGAAACTCTCCCAGGGCTCATGTTTCCTGCCTCAGACATCAGCCACCTGTCCAGTGCCCTGCACAGCCCTGAAGTGTTTTCTGTCCCTTAGTGCAAACAGCTGGCTGGGGATGCCCCGTTCCCTCCATCCCCCCTCCCCCATTCCAAGGCCACCGCCAGCAAGCCCTGCGTCTTCACATACCTGGAGCAGTTGGCAATGTGGATGGCTGGCCCCAGGCAGTCACAGCCCCCACAGCGGGGTCGGGGGGAGTCACAGGCCCGGGCCCGACACAGGCAAGAACCTGAGTTGTCCCCATCTAAGTGCTCACACGGTTGCCATGGTGACCATGGGCCGAAGCCCCCATCCCGAGTCACATTTCGCACCTGAAGACACACACCAGGAGCAGGACCCTGTCACACAAGGCAGGGGCAGGGAAGGTACAAGGTCCCAGGGCTGTGGGGACACTGATGGAGAGTCAGGGCCTGAATTCGGGGGAAGAGGTCCCTGGTGGGGGGTACAAAAGGGTTCTCACAGGACATGCTGTGATGTTCTGGGTCCAGAGGCTCATGTTGGAGCTGTCCTCAAGCGTGCTGCAACGTTGCTGCTTCCCGTCCCAGCCACAGTACGGGTCCCGTGCCCCCAGGCATGCCCTGCCAGACAGAGGTCCAGAGACTCAAGCCCACTGGACTCCCACCATCACCTGCATCCCAAGAATACACCTGGACACTCTCCTCTGGGCACTTCTTTCATTCAGTTGTCCTCCACAATAATAACAAAGTTCACTGAGTACTTACTGTGTGCCAGGCATCGTTTTAAGCACTTTAGAAGCATGAATTAACTCAATACAACAACTCAATGCAGAAGGTACTGTTATTATCTTCATGTTACATGGAGGAAACCCAGAGCCGACCATGGACTCATACTATGGTGCTCCAGAACCCACACACTTAGCCAAGAGATTACTGCCTTCCCTGAGTCTGGGTGCCCCACAGTCCTCATCTAGGGCCACAGGTGAAGATGTGGTGAACAGAAATCCAAAGAGGTAGTTCCTCCCTGCTAGACACTGTGATTATAGTGATGGAAAGGCCCTTACAGATGATCTGGCCCAGTGGTTCTCAACCCTGGCTGCACATTAGAATCACTAAAGGAACTTTTTTTTTAAAAAAATTTCCTTCATTAAAAAAAAATAGTAGTTATTTATTTATTTGGCTGCGCCGGGTCTTAGTTGCGGCGTGAGAGATCTCTGTTGCGGAATGCGGGCTCTTAGTTGAGGCATGTGGGATCTAGTTCCCTGTCCAGGGATCGAACCCAGGCCCTCTGCACTGGGAGTGCAGTCTTAACCACTGGACTACCAGGGAAGTCCCTAAAGGATCTTTTTTAAAAATACTGATACATGGGCCCACCCCAGACAAGAATTTCTGGGTGGGTGGGCTGGGGATTTAAAAGCTTGAGGGGGGGGGCTTCCCTGGTGGCACAGTGGCTGAGAGTCCACCTGCCGATGCAGGGGATGCGGGTTCGTGCCCTGGTCCGGGAAGATCCCACATGCCGCAGAGTGGCTGGGCCCGTGAGTCATGGCCGCTGAGCCTGCGCATCCGGAGCCTGTGCTCCGCAACAGGAGAGGCCACAGCAGTGAGAGGCCCACGTACCGCAAAAAACAAAAATGCTTGAGGGTGATTCTAATGGGAGCCAGACTGAGAACCACTGGGATCCATAAAACAACCTTTTCATTGTACAACGGAAGAAACAGTCACAGAGAAGGGAACAGGCGTTTCCCCAGGATCACGCAAACTGTACGTGGCAGAACTGAGGCTAGAACCTAGACCTCCCCACCACACTCTTCCCCCATGGACCTGCTTCCCAGCTGGAGGCTGTGTCTTACTTCACACACTGAGTGAACGTGAGCCCGTGCCTCAAAACACAGGTGCAGGGTCAGGGGACACCTGGGCATAGTCCAGGGTCACCTGGGCATCCACACGTTTGTGCTGCTCAGCGGCAGGACCCAGAGGCCAATGCACGGGCATCATAAGAATGAGCTCAGGCTGGGATGAGCCAGGGGTCACATCCCAGGTCCCCATTTTTCCTAGGCAGCTCTATCTCAAATGAGCCCGGAGAGGTAACGGTTCACACGCTGATGCATGTCCCAAAGCCCCCACTTCTCATAACCTAGGCTCCTCTCTTCCCTTTTTACTTCTGACTTAGTCATTGTATCCTCTACAGTTTTTAACAACAACAACAAGAGTTAAATCTCTACTGGTAAGACTCCAAGGAGGGGAAAAACAATATGGGAATTGTGGAATCAGGATTTGCTGTCCGTTGCTAAGTAAACAGAATATCAGATTCTGGAGCCTGAAGGAAGTTCCCTCCAATACCCAGAGAGCCCACTGCCAACCTCAGGGGATTCGCTGGGTCCCTTCTGCCTCCTTTCGCCAATTTCCACCCTCTCTGGCCAGGTCTGGCTGCTCTACAGCAGTGGGCCTGCTACAGAGGGTCTAGGAGAGCACTGAGAGTGAGAGTGAGGCAGTAACTGGAGGTTAGAAAGCAGAAGAAGTTTGGGGTTAAGGAGGTGCTGGATGACAAAGAGGGTGGGGGAGCCCATGCGATGACATGAGTCTGCAGAGGGATTTTCCTTTGGCCAAAGGGGCTAAGGCTGCCCAGGGCTAAAGGGATACACAAAGGAGTCAAGGGGCTGCCCCTTTTGGTATCTTCAGGATAGAATCTTTCTTTTCTCTTGAAACTTCAGGCAAAGTCACCTGTCAGGTGAGTTCTTTATTTTCAGTGAGTTCAATAGACCAAAGAGAAAAGAGGTTATACAGAGACCTTATAAAGAAGAGGGTGGGGCTTCCCTGGTGGCTCAGTGGTTGAGAGTCTGCCTGCCAATGCAGGGGACGCGGGTTCGAGCCCTGGTCCGGGAAGATCCCACATGCTGTGGAGCAACTAAGCCCGTGCGCTACAACTACTGAGCCTGCACTCTAGAGCCGGTGAGCCACAACTACTGAGCCCATGTGCCACGACTACTGAAGCCTGCATGCGTACAGCCCGTGCTCCGCAATAAGAGAAGCCACCGCGATGAGAAGCCTGCGCACCGCAGTGAAGAGTAGCCCCCGCTCATGACCTCCGATAAAGGAGGTGATGCGTGGGGTTTCAGTGAGTGACAGCCTCGCTGGACCCCAGTAAACATACCCTGGCCCACCTGGGAATCCAGAACACTCATCTGTTTCTCAAGACTATGTTTCCATTTTATTCTCTCAAGGACAATTTGTGTGAATTATACAACGTACGGGTGCTCGTATTTTCATTTGGGATCAATGGTTTGATTTAGCTGTGTTTCGCCAGCAAATACATCAAACTAGACATCATAGGACTGAATACAATACATGCGCAAAAGTAGTCTCAGCATCCTGTGGTTTTGAGGTTCTGCTTACTGGCTGACATTTGGGTCAAATTTGCTGCTAGCAGATTCAGCCAATCAGAACTCAGTAAAGCCCACTCCTGAGTGTATTTCCCTCAGTTCTCAGAAATGGGCATCAAACTCTAGAAGCATTGATACGGCACTTTATAAGCAACATAGATTAAATAGCTTAAAAAAAAACTAGCCATGATGAGTGATTAATAATAATAATAATATATACATATATATGATTCTATCCATCAAAAACAAATGTCTGCCAGTAGGGAGAATGGATGAGAGCAGATAATTTGAATTGATCTACACAAGATAAAAACAGAAGATTCTGGAGGAATGCAATTTGCCTCGTGCTACTTCTTTCATCTAGGGCCTAACCAGTTCTAGAACAGTTGTTCCCAGTCTTGACAACAAATTAGAATCTCCTGGGGATCTTTTAAAAGGCTTAAGCAAACGAAACAAAAATCCCTCCTATTTCCGGGCCTTCTGGACTGGAGTAAGCCCAGGTACCAGAGTCTTTGAAACACTCCTCAGGTGATTGCAATGAACAGCATTAGAACTGTTCCAGGGCCACTTTTGTCAGGGTTCTCAAGCCAAGAGATGAAGTGCCTTGTCTTTCCAATCCATGACAGGATAAGAAAAGAGTGAAGAAAAACACAGAGTAGATGCTGGCCCCAGCCCCTCACTCAGGATCCCTTGCCCTCAGCCTCTCCTGCTCACAATTCTCCCAGAGAAGAAAGAGGAGACCAGATTCTCCATGGACACGCCTGCCCTGCCCTGCCCCAGTCCTGGCCGCCTGAGGGGACCTGTGAGACCCCCCTGGCACCAGCGCCTGAGCTCTTTTCTTCTCCACATTTGCTGCTTTTGGCCAAAGGCCACTCCAGAGCTTCCAGAGCAGAGAATGTTCTTAAGAAAATTAAAGCTCCAAGCACAGGAGAGTGAAAGTGTCTCTGACTATAGGAGTGGGTGGCAGTTTAGAGTTCCTTTCATAAAAGCAGCCATCAGACCAATAATATATCATCATGTCTTTTTTACTGCAGTGTCTCAAGCAGCCATTACAAAAGGCAACAGGTTCATTTCATGGGCTCTAAAGCAGGACAGAGATGGATGGTGAAATGTGCAAGCAGGCGGATTCCAGCACTGCAGTAGCAAGGGTTTCACAATGGGAGCTGTCCAGGGTGGAGCTTGGGAGCAAGTGGCCATTACTCAAGATGGTAGTGGAACGGGGCCCAGACCCCCTGCCAGGGAGGGAGGTTGGGATAAGCTGGCAATAAGGGGCCCCTCCCTCCAGGGCAGCATGAAAGGCGTGCTGGAAGGAGGAAGGGGGCAGTTCTCCATGCATAAAACACCTGCTTTGTAGAGCCAGTCAGCCATTCACTCGCTCTGCTCGTCCTCCTGTGAGCACCAGTCTCTCTGGCCAGGCCAGGGTCCTGGTCATGCCCCATGGGGCTGAGGTTTGCCTGAGTGAAAGGAGGGTGCTGGAGACAAGCACCTGGATTCTGGACAGAGGAGGGGGCCTGAAGGGGCCTCTGCTTAACCACCCTCAGCTTCCTGCCAGCTTTGGAAGGAATGAGGATAGACGCAGGAAAGGTCTCTCATGGGACACAGTAAAACCCCGTGACAAACTGCCTCACAACAGCATACATTCTGATATAGTGTGATGGGCAGTTGGCTCCCAGACTCCCGGAGCGCACAGCTTGCTGGCAGCACGGGCTTACTCTGGTCATTTTAGAACTTTGCAGTAACGAGACCGCACATTTTAGATCCACCTATAGCTTTATGGCAGGGTTTCCACTGTACATATCAAGGCCTCTTATCCCAAACTCAGGAAACCAAAAGTATCAGATGCCGCGCTGACCTCTGTCTACCTTGCTGTTCCACCTGGCCACGTTTCGCGAACTCCCTGTCCCCTGTCTGCAGCACCACGTGAATGGGGAAACGTCCGGCATTGTCCCTCCTCTCGTTCCACTGCAGACCCCATCACGTCATATCTGGCCTAGAGCCACAGCAGCTCACGCTGGCCAACCATCTGCCCCAAGACAATGCTGCTCGCCACTGTCTGATTGATCTTTGTAAGACACCTATTCACACTGCCCATCACACCACTCCCCCGTTCAAAGACCACTTCAGTGCCTCCAGTCACAGGATTCAAGTCAAAATCCTCCCTTGGCATTCTCAGCTGGCCTCAATCCACTTTCCAGTCCCATTCCCCACTCCTCTCCTGCACCAGCCTGCTCTCAGGCCAAGCAATCAATCAACTGCAGGATCAGTCATGTGTAGCAGGCCACTTTGTGGCTGGGGCTGGGCATGGCCCCCTGGTGGAGCATAAAAAATACTGGGACATTGGACTTGCCTTCAAGGATTTACAACCTCTTAAAGAACACGGTACATGTGAAAAGTTTAATAATGACACAGCAGTTAAAGAAGCACATAAGAGAGAAATGCCATGCTTCATTGCCAAGCAGTGCTGTCTGTATTCAGCGTCACAAATCCCGAGACTCCAGAGAGCCCAGGAGACTGGAGGGCCCCTAAATGCATTTGCGGAGATAAAAAAGGAATAAGGACACTAGCTACCAATGATGACTCGCTGGACTAGGCACTTCGTGAGCATTATTCCCGATCCTTACAGCTCCTCTGCCAAAAGTAAATACCATCTGCTTCGTCACATTTCCCCCTATTTTCCCCAGGAGAAAGCCACAGCTCAAAAGGTTAAGTAAGTAACTTGCTCAATATCATACAGCTGGCAGATGACGAAGCTGAGATGGGGTCCCAGGTACATCCAATTCCACCACGCAAGTCCCTCCCATTATACCCCATTCTCTCCCCACATGTCAGATTCAGGCCAAGGTCTCTCTCCCCAGCCAGACATCTAGAGCCCTGAGGGAAGTGAGAGTGTTCCAGACCTATTTCATCTTGCCTCCCTCTTCTCACAGCGACAGCCCCGTGAAGTGCTCTGAGCGTGGGAGGGCTTCGCAAACATTCGGTGCTTTGCTGATGGAGCCCTGTGCTGGGGCTGAGGGAAGCTTGGGTATCTGCCCACTGTGCTCGCCTCCCCCCCACTCCCCGCTGTCACACCATGACCTTCTAGCCTCCTCCCTGGCCCTCCAGGCCTCTGATCAGATCCCAGCACACTCCGCCGGGGCTGGAAAACAACCCTTGGCAGCCTGGACGCCATTTGTCTCCCAAATCTTGAGGACAGATGGGCACAGCCAGGAGGTCCCTGTGTTGCAAAGGCCACAGAAGCCCACATGGCTGTGGCTATGCCAGCTAAAGGCCGTTTCTGAATTATCTCCAAAGTGAACGGGTGCAGCTCAGGGTAGCCTCACATGCTTAGGAGTCTGAGATGCATGTGCATTTGGCTTTGGAATAGGCTTTTGTTTCCCCCTTAAACGTCAATGTCATTATTGCCAAATTTGTGAACCCACCTGAAGCTAAGGTATGGAGAACTGATTGCAGAAGCTGTTGGGAAGACAACGTCCCATCTCCACGTGTTTCCTCACCTCCAACCCACCCATGCCAGGCCTTTCTGCCTCTTCTAAGTGGGGAAGTTACAGAAGCAAACTTGGGGCTGACTCAAAGTATCATCTCCTATCTGCCCTCACATCTGCATAGCAAGTGCTGTGATTTCAAAGATAAAGACCACTCTCTGAACTGAAGGGACTGAGAGTAAATCACGCGGTCTAGAGATGGCCACCAGGCCCTAACTGTGGGCTTGACAACAGGGATAACGACAGCCACCACCGTTTGCTCAACACATATATTCCCCAGGTGAGTGATAAGTGGTTTCGGCAGATTATCCCACTTATCCTTCACAAAAACCCTGCAGAGATTTTATGAGGAGGAAACCAAGGTTCAGAGAGGTTAAATGACTTGTCCAAAGGCACACAACTGGAGATTGCGCCAGGAACGCCATCCCAGGACGACCTGACTCCAAAGCTCCATCTCTTAAGCGCCAGCTCCCAGTGCGATCGGCAGGCATCTGCGTCTGGAGGCGCACCCGCCCGGCCGCCTTCCCGGCGGCGCCTTCCCGCGGCGCCCGCTCGCCTTCCCGCGGCGCCCGCTTACCCCTGGCTGCGGTAGGCGGCACACCTCTCCAGCGGCACCCGCAGCACGCCGTCACTCAAGCCCACGAAGAGTGCGCGGGCGCTGTGCAGGATGCGCAGGCTGCGCAGCGGCTCCCGGCGCCCGGGGGGCAGCACGTGCAGCTCCTCCAGGTAGCAGCCGCGGAGGCTGCGGCTCGTCGTGGACAGCGCCTTCAGGATGGTGCCGGACTCTGGAGGGGCCAGATCAGGGTGGCCTTAAAGGCCCCGGAACCTCGCGGCCCAGACCCTGCCGCTCAACCCCCTCCCACCCCGAGCGCCGGCGGGGCGGGGCGGGGCGGCCTCACCCGTGCCGATGTAGAGCACGTGGTAGAGCGTATCCTTGGCCTGCACAAGGTCCACCACGAGGTGTGAGAAGCGCACGCTGTCCTGGGTGACACAGGGCTCGGGTGTCACCGGCTGCACGGCCTCGCTCATCAGGAACAGGCGCTGTGCGTCCTGCAGGCTTCGCTCTGTCAGGTTCTCGTTGGGGCCCACCTCGGGCAGGGTGCCGCACTGCGGCAGGGAACCGGGTCACACGTGACCAGCCGCCGGGCTGCCGCGGTCCCGTATCCCTCCTTCCTCGCAACCCAGACTCTGATTCTCCAATCCCTTCTCCCTGCCCCACAAAATCCCCCGCTAAGTGCCCTGCACCCTCTTCCAGGAAGATGTCTCATCTTTGGGAACTAAGGGAAAATGAGGCTGGGAAGACAGGATGAGGGACCTACCAGGGATGGAGAAGAGGACAAGGAAGATGAAAGGGGGGCTGGATTATCTAGAAACGGATCATATGAGTGTGGATAACAAGTGTCCTGTTATTTCATGCTGTCGCTGTAGGTGCCCCTCCCCCATGTTGGGCCAAGCCCTGCCTTCCTTCTCCCATGTCCCTATCAGCTCAAGGTTCTTATGCCTTCTAAACCAAAGCTGGAAGGCAACTACCATTTATTGAGCACCTACTACATTCTACAGACCACCTCAGGTGCATATCAACCCTCCAACGTATCTATGAGGTCGATGGTATTATCCCCATGTGCCAGATAAGGGTAAAGAGGCTCAAGGAGGTTGAGTGACTTGCCCAAGGTGACACAGAGAGGGCTAGATCTGGGTCAGGATTGTACTACTGAAAAGCCTGAGGTCTTACCCTGCTCCATTCTGCCTCCTGGTCAGGAAGTTGGATGGATATGCAAATCAACCATCTGCAGTTTTCTCTGTCCCATGGCTACTTCCCCTTCTCCACACTGGGGATGCTCACACCACCCATGGCTGGGCTCTGACCACTCCTGGCACTCAGAGATCCTCCAGGCATTAGTACCCATACTGGGTAGACTGCAAGCAAACTCCAGCTAAAAATCCCTGAATTCTGGCCAGATAGCTTGTGATTGCTCTCCTGATTCCCTACACTGAGTAGAGCTGAGGTCCACCCTCCCTGCCTCTCTGGAGGCGAGGGGTCATATTTAGAGATGGCTCAGAGCAGGCTCCCTTGTTCTGCATCCCACCCACTCTCCCTTCCTTGCTCCACAGTCTTGAGGTTACCACCCTCTTAGGGAACCATCGCAGACCCCACAGATGGGCATAGATCAGCAGGGACACATTTGGTGGTTGCACTAAGTAGTTGGGAATCAGCTTGCGGTTGGTAGTCTGGGGGAGGGTGGTATGTGAGGAGAGGGAAAGGGGAGGAGAAGCTGTACCTGGAAATTGGGGATGGGGTTGGTGATGGGGAGCCAGGCAGCCCTGGGGTTCTCCTGGTAGCGAAACGGGCCATTGAAAGCCTGAGAGATGGCACTGAGGTTGAAGGCGCAGACAGCAGATGCGGCAATGCTGTTTCTGAAAGGCAAGAGATGGAGGCATGCTGCCTTCCCTGGAGGCCTTGGCACCTTCCCCTTAAATCCCATGGCCAGCTGTCAAATCACAGCATGGCACAGCTCCAAGGCTTACTAGGCACCTATGATGACTCTGGTTCCTTCCGCACCACAGGGGTATCACAGAAGGAGGAACATGGTTTTCACACCGTGGAAAGCCTCCGGTAAAGAAAGACCCACTGATGAGAAGCACTGGTAGATCCTTCTGTGCTACCTCCTCATCCCCTTCGTTTATTCAGTGGGAGGGTCAAATAAAGTCAATGGTTTTCAAACATTTTAGTCCCTGGCCCACTGTAAGAAATATATTTTATATTACAGCTCAGTAGGACACATACATACATATTTGCAATGAATTTTCATGAAGCAATATGTACCCTTACTAAATACATTATACTCTGATATTTTTATTCCGATCGATTCTGCTTTATTTATTTTATTTAAAAAAAAGAGGGCTTCCCTGGTGGCGCAGTGGTTGAGAGTCCGCCTGCCGATGCAGGGGACACGGGCTTGTGCCCTGGTCCGGGAGGATCCCACATGCCACGGAGTGGCTGGGCCCGTGAGCCATGGCCGCTGAGGCTGCGCATCCGGAGCCTGTGCTCCGCAACGGGAGGGGCCACAAGAGTGAGAGGCCCGCGTACCGCAAAAAAAAAAAAAAAAAAAAAAGAAAACCCAACAACAACTTCGTTGCCAAACCAGTAATCTATGCTGCAGCCCACCACCTGCAGCCAGATGACCTCTCAGATCCCTTTCAGTCATGGATTCAGATGTTTCTATGAGTCTGATGTGGGCAGTTCGGAGAGAGGATACCACTACACCAAGTGTTTCCAGGGCTGTTCTCTGCACTCAGTCCCTCTCCCAAATGTGTGCATTTCGCTCCCCTCTGCCTGGTCGCAGTCCCCACTGTCTCCTCCAGGATGCTGCACTGTCCCTGCAGCCCGTCCAGTCTCCTCCGATCCATTATCCACACAGCAGCTGGAGTGAGTGTTACAAAATGCACATCTGAGCTAGTCCCTGTCCTCCTTCAAACCCTCCAATAACATCTCCTTACTCTTAGGATAAAGATCAAAACCCTTAAAGCAGTCTACAAGGCCCTTCCAGGCATAATCCTCCCATGCCCACCCCTCGGCTGACTCTCCCGTCTTCACCTGCCAGGTTCCTGCCACACGGGTCTCCTCTCAGTTCCTCAAACATTTTTTTCCCACCCCAAGCTTTGCACATGTTGTTCCCTCGGGCTGCAACGCTCCTCTCCCCTAGCTACAGGATGATTCCCAGTCATCCTGTAGATGTCACTTTCTACAGGAAGCCTTCCCTGATCATCGACCCTCCACACTGATCACAGCTTCCCTGCACACTGCCCTTTCCCTCTGTAGGATTTATTACAGTTAAAACTGGCCCTTCTCGAGAATGTAAGGTCCTTATGGGCAGAGTCAGGGCTGCTCTTGCCCACTGGTGTGTCCCCCATCCCCCTGACCTCCACCATGACAAGAACCTGGGGCATGGTGAAGGTGCACAATATATAAACAATTTGCAGTCCACACTAATGCTATTTTCCCTTGATGCGTCTGCAGTGACTCCTGCCCTGTGCTCACGGCTGCCCACCTTCTGCTGCTGACAGCGGGCTGGTCACTAAGTCCCCGCTGTCAGCTCATGGCCTGTGTGGGCTGTGCTGCATGTCTGTCCCCTGGCTTGGATGGCTTCTCTGCTCCAGCTTCCCCGCTTTACTGTCCTCCCTGTCCACCCCCTTAGACTATCCTTCCTGTAGCTAACCTGGCCCTCATCCAGTGCCTGCTATCTGGGGCCCTAGGTAAGCAAACTCCACTCTATGCTTCATATGTTTCTGTCCTTACAAAGAACCCAGCACAGCGTCCTGTACAACAAATGTGCTTCTTGGTCTCTGCCGCCCATTCAGCATTCTCTATAAAAAAATCACCTGAATGCCCAGCCTTTACACAGAAGAGGCTGTGGAAGGAGGGTCTCATGATCTCCATGAGGGTTACCCTTCCTCACACTTAGGAAACAAAAGGGGTTCTAATTCCCAGCCTGGGTTTTCCAGGGCAGTCGGGATTGCCAGAAGACTCTGATCGATTTAGCAGGATCATGGAGTCCTGAGGTTGGAAGGGTGAAGAGTCCCCTCTGAGCCTCCCCGACGGGAAGCTGCTGGACCCTCCTGAGGCTGCCATCCCCTCACTGAAGGCAGCCTATTTCCCTTTCATCACCAGCAAGTTCTTCCTTCCCGGAGCCACAATCCAGCCCCTTTTACTGTCTTCATATCTGGCCTAGGCCTGCCCGTCACAGCAACCCAGAACAAGGGCTCACCTCTCAGGAGGCAGCGAGTCACAAAATCCTCAGAGGACCCCGTGCAGAAGGCACAGCAATCCCCATTTTACAGAAAGAGAAACAAGGGCTCAGAGAGGGACCTGCCCAAAGCCATCAGGCTTCGAAGCAGTTCAGAGCGCATTCCTGACATCCGGGGTGGGGGGAGGGCAGGGACTCACACATTAGTGGTGAAGACCCCGTAGATGAGGTCCTGCTCCGGCAGGTGGAAGGCACTCTGCAGCTCGTTGTAGTAGAAGGGGACCTCACCCGGGCGGGAGCAGTTGAGCCGGGCCTTCATGAACGTGGTCCAAGTGTCCTCCAGCAGGAACCGGCCCCCCATGTCATTCTTGCACACGCGGGCCACCCGAGAGTACACGGTGCGTCCACAGTCATGCTCCACCGCGTTCTCCCGCAGCAAGAAGTATGCGAACAGCCCGATATCATAGGCTGCTACAAAGTTTGGCTCTGGGGGCAGAAGAGGAACAAGGGGTGGGTCAGGCCAGGAGGGAGGAAGGGGCAGAGTTGGGAGTACTCGACTACTTCCATTTCCTCAGATGGGCATCCTGACAACCCCTCACCAGCTTGGTGACCTGGGGGCTCTAACCCTGTTCCCACCTCCAACGCAAAGTGCAGTTATAATAATAGTTAACTTGGATGACTGAGCACTCACTGTGTACCAGACACTGTTATAAGTACTTTATATGCATTAACCCGTTTGGTCCTCTTAACAAGCTATGAGGTATATACTATGATCGTCCCCATATTACAGATGAGACCATTGTGGCACAGAGAGGTCAAGTACTTGCTCAAGGCCACACAGCTCGTTAGTGGAGAAGCAGGGATTCAACTCCAAGGGGCAAGAAACTCAAATCACCCTCCTCCGATCTCTTCTTTCCCATAACCTTTCCTCCTCATCAATTCCTAACTCTTTCTCTCCCTTCGTAGCCTGCCCTCTGTCTGCTCTGGGTCCTCAGGACATCTGTGATTTCATCCACAGTCCCTCTCCAACATGCTGTGGTCCTTGGGCGACCATCTGCCCCACTCTGGTTGGGCAGGAAGGAAACTGATGGGGGTCAGGGTGGGCTGGCTGGCTTAGGACCAGGGGAGCCCCCCGGGGCTGGATCTCCTTACCATTGAGCCACTTGGAGTTATACTGGGCGGTACGAAGCGGTGGTCTGCTGCCCAGGCTGCGGTAGATGGCGGGGTCCCGACCTGAGAAGTCGATGACCGTGGCTGCGTAGAGCTCCCCCTGGGAGGAGATGACGGCTGTGGAGTTGTGGCGCGGGTCGTAGGGGCAGCGGGCCACACCATTGATCTTCTCCACTGTCCGGCTGAGGTTCCCCACCTGGGGATAATGGGGAGATGGGGCACTTTTCCCCGAGATCCTGGGGCT
Source organism: Stenella coeruleoalba (assembly GCF_951394435.1). NCBI lineage: Eukaryota > Metazoa > Chordata > Mammalia > Artiodactyla > Delphinidae > Stenella > Stenella coeruleoalba. The sequence goes on along the minus strand of NC_137150.1, from coordinate 76,572,706 downwards.
GCCTGTTCTTTCCCCCCCAGAGTTTTGTTTCCTCCTGGGTCCCTGGTCTCTCTAGGCCTCTGCTTCCCTCCCCCTCCTCCTCACTGCCCACCCCACAGTCCCTCTGAGGGAGCAGCCGTCATGGAGGGGAAGGTGTGCCAAGAGTCAGGGCAATTGCCATAACTGCCTCATCTCTAAGGTGAGGTTGAATTGTGATGAACGACGAATAATTTTTTAGTGTAAGGATGCCCCCAATCTTGCCTGGGACATACTGATACTAACATACTGTTTGTTTTTTACCTGAAATTCAAATCTAACTGGGCATCCTTTTCGTTTTGGTTTTTGTGTTGAACTGACAGCCCCATTCCCAGGCTGTGTGCCTGAGTGAGGGAACCTCTTGGTGTCCCCCTCTGTCTGCCGGACGCCGCACAGCCCTCACCTGTCTGCTGGAGCACACTGGCGAAAAGGCATTTGTCCCACACATGAACACTTTCCGGCCAGTGACAATCAGGACTCGCACGTAATTCTGACACTCCTCCTGAAGCAACAAAGGGGAAGTAATAGAGGGACGAGCTCTCCAGCTGCAGAGCTGGGTGTCTTTCCGGCACGCCACTGCACCGCAAATATTCGAAAGCACTCTGCTCCAGATCCACCGCACTCTGAAGCTGAGGTTGCATCTGTGGATGTCTCCCCTCCCCCCACCTCCCTCCCAGGCTGGCTCCCTGCCTCACCACCCACTCAGATGCTCAGGCTGCATCCTCGCCTGCACCAGGAGCCCCTGGCTCCTCCAGGCTGGGCCTCTCATGCAGGTGGCCTCGTGCCCACACGGTGCCCCTCCACCCCTAGAACCACAAGCCTCCCGCCGGCTCTAAGCCAGGCCCCTGGCTGCCAAGGCCACGTACCTCGGTCTTCCCTTTGCTTTGGCAGGAGCGGCGCGTGTCCTCGTTGGAGGCCCACTCTGTGGCCTGTGGGAGGAGCACACAGACATCACACGGCTGTGCCCCTCACAGCCAGAGCAGGCAGCAGCCGTGGCTAGAGAGGACAGAGAGCTGGGAAAGGGCCAGCCACGGCCTGCAGGGTAAGGTTCCTCTCACAACATCCACGTGGACCCGGCAGGGCTGCCACACTCCTTACCCCTAGACAACCCCTCAGCCCAAAACCCTCTACACCTGCTCGGGTCGGGGAAGCCTGGAGTAAAAACCGCCTTAGCCCACATCGTCCCCACGCGGCTCTGGCCTGGGACCTCCCCACCCCTTCCTTCCCCAGGTTAGCCAAGGAACTTTGAGTGGCCAAGGACCTTCATTCCCACCCCAGGCCCTGAGTGGGAGATCGGAATTGTGCCTCCAGTATGTGCCAGATGTCCCTCGAATGAATGGGAGGCAGGGAGGGAGGAAAGGCTAGATCGGCCAATCTTAGATACAGGAGATCGATTTCACCTGCCCACTACAACGCTGCAAAGTTCTGCATGACTTGCCGCTGGTATGTGGTAGAGCAGAGATTGGAACCCACATCCCTGGTTCAAAGGCTACGTGTTTTTTTCCTCTTCATCCCACTGTCTCAAGGACCTAGGACTTCCCCTTTCTTACTTGCTACCCTCGCCCCACCTCTGTACAGGCTGCTTCCTTGTTTCCCTGTAGTATCACTCATGCTCTATCGTGGGGTCATGTTTTGGGGACACAGCTTCCACTCAGGGACTCAAAGCACATTGCATGTTCTCCAGTGCCCAGGGCTTTAGGAGAGGGCTGTCCCCACCAGAAAACGCTGTTCCCCTTCATCTGTTCTGCCTGTACTCTCTGAGAGCCCTCCCAGTCACCGAAGAGCAGCTGGAGGGAGAAGTGCTACCCTTCATGTCCAGGCAGTGTCAGCCCTGGAGTGTGGCTCACTATATACTTCTGGGTCACATGTACAAACATGAACTGCCCACCTGTCCTGAGAGAGGGAGCCCTGAGCAAGCAGCTCCTCTATCCAAATGGGCAAACAAAAAAAAAAAAAAGAAAAAGAAAAAGAAAGAAAAACAACCCACCTGCTTTTAATTTCTAACAAAGCTCCTTCTAGGCATGCAGTCACTGCCTGCCGAGCTCCAGGACCCAGGATGTGGGAGGGGAAGAGGTGCTGGGAGCCGGAGCGGCTGGGCTGCTCTCTGCAGTCCAGGCTGCAGCTCACCCACAGCCCCAGGGCACCTGCTTGGTGGGGCAGTGGGAGGGCTGACTTCTGCAGACCCTGGATTTGGGAGCTGGGTGGTGAGTTTGGTCATGCCTCCATCAGATCGATGACCAGGCTGGGCTCTTCCTGCCATGCCAGGCCTGGAGCTCAGGTCTCTGCTCCCAGACCTTGGAGAAGGGCAAATGACCCCTGACATCTGGCCACAGAGCCATGGGCTTCTGGCCAGGAACAATGGAGCCATTGTCATACTCAACACCACATCAGCTCCAAGACTGAGCCTGATGTGAGAAGAAAGAGGGATATGAACAAGCAAACTCAGGGCCTCTGGGGGCAGAAAAGGGCAATGACCCACATATACTGCCGATGTCCAGGCCTAAAGCTCTGGACAGTGGGTGGCTGCAGGGGGACTGTGTGGACAAAGGGGCCTTGGGGTCCCTGAGCACTGGGGCACTTTAAAGGGGTCAGCCTTATTTCTAAGGGGGTGGGAAACCCATTGTGAGGGTTGGGGCTCATGGGGGACAGCTGTGTACAATCAAAAGGTGTAGACAAAGGCACATGGAGCTGAGCACCAGGACAGGCACTTGACACACCTCTCTCTTCATTTTACAGGTGAGGAAAATGAAGCTCAGAGAAGTTGAGCAAGTTTCCCAAGGTCACAAAGCGAGTAAGCAACAAACCCAAGATGCAAACGCAGACAGCTGACACTAGAGCTAAGCTCTCTCTGTTACATCCTGCAGCCTCTCACAGTGAGTAGATTTCTCAAACCAAAAGTTAGAACATATGGCCTGAAAAGAATATGTATATTTATAATGACAACAGCACAGAACAGGCTTGAGTCATTTTATTTATTTTTATTTAAAAAAATATTTTTATCAAAATAATGATGCGCAGAGTTGAAAAAGTTAAATAGTATGAAAAAGTAATTTAAGAAGCCCCCAGCAACCGACTCTTCCCACACCCCAGCCCCATTTCCCAAGGAAACTACTTGAGACTCCTTTAGCTATTTTTCTGTATGTGTTTTTTTAAAAATCCAATTTCTCAAAAATATGTGTCATGGGCTTCCCTGGTGGCGCAGTGGTTGAGAGTCCGCCTGCCGATGCAGGGGACATGGGTTTGTGCCCCAGTCTGGGAAGATCCCACATGCCGCGGAGCGGCTAGGCCATGGCCGTTGAGCCTGCACGTCCGGAGCCTGTGCTCTGCAACAGGAGAGGCCACAATAGTAAGAGGCCCGCGTACCGCAAAATAAAAATATATATATGTGTCAATCTCAGACTTCATCTTCTGACTTCCTGTTACGGAGGTGAAGATTTTTTTCCACTTACCCATCCCCATTTCTCCCCACCCCAAAGCACACATACATTTCCCCTCTCCCTGTCCTCCCATTATAATTATGTAATATTAATTATTTAATATTTTAATATAATTATTTAATACTTTAAAATCAACACCGGTATTTACTTTATTGTGAATGTGTGAAAATTGTTCACTGCTACCAACTAGAACCCCAGAGTTCACTGAATGTAAGACACCATCTATCGTAATAGGAACCATGAAGAAAGAAAACATACTGCCAAACTCCTTTATTACTTATATTTTTAAAGTAAGTTTATTGGAAGTGCTCTTATTTAGATATATATTTAATCAGATATTAATCTTGTGCACACAAGAAAGAAAAATGTAAGCAAAATTAATTAAATATTCTTAAACCTTCTCTGAATTCAGAGTTCATCTCTTCTGAATCACTTTTCTATTGTCATCAGTGCTCATTTTCTGTTGTTTTGTTTGTTTGCTTGTTTTAGACTATCGTTTTTTGAACCACCCAGGAAGCCAGTGATGCAGCAATTCTTCAAGAGTATTCCTCTCTGGTTTCCAGAATTTTCTTCCAAGTCATGGCCCCCATTCTGCAGGTTGGATGCTGGCACCTTCTTGATCTTACCAGCAGGTGTCCACAGAAGGTTTTCTGACCAACCAGGACTCCTAGTTCCTCCTCATATGATTCTAAAATGGTTTGTGGGCTGAGATATCAATGGGTAGCTGTTGCTGGGTGAGAACACCAGGAATAATGACCAAGTTCACACCTTCACAGGTAGAGACAACTCCATCAGGACTGTGGTCTGGCCAATGGTGACTATAAGATGCCTTTGACAGAAAGACATGGCCTGACTTCAGACTCAGTAAAATGTGAAAACATATGCCTCTGAGAATCAATGAAATATACCTATTCTGATGAGGTATCCTTTCTTGACCAACTTTTTGTTTTTCCTGGACTGAATAATTGTCTTGATTTTCTTCATTGGCTTGTTTTACAACGTACCTATCACTGATTTTTCCCTAATGCCCAACAGTCCCTCTCAATATCATCTGCTAACTGTACACGCAAATGGTTCAGATAACCTATTAATTCCCATTCTCTTCCTCCTGCCAGCCTCCAGCCTCCTGCCCCAGTGTGACCTGGTTGCTCTTGAGGTCTCCTGTTTGGCTGTTAACCTGGGACTTACCTCCACTCCTCTCCTGTTTGCTGAATCCTGTGTTTCCCCTTTCTTGAATTACTTGCTTATTTTGGTAGAACACATCTCCAGTATCTTCCTATGAAAAGGAACATGGTAGATCAATTTTTTAAAATTCTTGCATGTCTGATTCATTCTATCTTCATACTTGATTGATCATTTTGGTATAGAATTCTAAGCTGAAAATAATTTTCACTCAGAATTGTAAAGGCATTTATTCCTCCATTGTCTTCTAGATTCCAGTGTTGCTACTGAGAAGTCTGGTGTAATTCTTATTCCCAATCTTTTGTAGTGATTGTTTTCTTTTCCTTTTTCTCTTTAGAAAAAAAAGCTAAAAGCTTTTAGAATCACCTTTGATAACAGTATCCTGAAATTCACAGTGATGTGCCTTAGTGCAGGGTCTCTTTTGGGAACTCAGTCAGCCCTTTCAATGTGAAGACTCATCCTCTATTTTGGCAAATTTTCTTATGTTATTTCATCCATAATTTCTTCCTCATTTTTTTCTCTGTTCTCTTTTTTGTAACTCTTATTAATCCAATCCACTGTTGGCCCTTGTGCATTGATCCTCTAGTTTTCTGTTATTTCTCATTTTTTCTCTGTTTTTCATTTCTTTTTTTTGTCGTTCTAATTTCTGAGAGATATTTCTTCAACTTTATCTTCTAATCCTTCCATTCAATTTTTATTTCCCCAATCACTTTTTAAATTTTCATTTTTAATTTAATGTTTTATAAACAAAATATATTCTTATATCTCAGAAGATTCTAATTAGTTTTTAAAATTAATTTACAAAGTGTTTTCTTGTATGTCTTGCATTGTCCCTGTTTCTTACAGCTTCCTTCATTCTATTTGCTTGTTTGTTTTGATCTTTCCCTTTCACTGTAGAGGCTTTCCTCAAATGTCTGGTGATTTTTGGCTATTGATATTTTAAAATAAATCGTTAACCATTTCCCACTGAAAGGAGCCAAGGTTTCTTGGAGTAACGACTAATTCTAGGTCTGGGGCAGGAAATGCACAAGGTGAGCCTAGATATCTCCTCACACCAAATAGTAAGGAAGCAAAGACCACTAGGGTTATAGTGTCACAGGGCCAGGAGCCAATTTGAAGAGGCCCCCTACTGGCGAAAGATGGGATAGTCGTGAGAGATAAATGTAATAGGTTGCAACACCCACAATGTTTAAAGCCATGAGTCTGTAATAATAATAAAATTAAATTAACTGATCATCATTGACAGGTACTTCCAAGCCAGTTCATTATTTGAAAACTGGTGAATAAAGATAGAGTATCAAATATTTATCCTGCCTTTTCTATATGACTGTATCATTGGGTAATCAAATAGGAGATGAGGAGAAGTTTCTCCTTGTAGAAGTAGTCCGGCTAATATACTGTAATACCTAAAGAATTAATGGATCTGGGAAACAATCATCAATGGCTGCTAACATTAAAAAAAAAAAACAGAGAAAATCAGATACTATGTACCACCTAAAAAAGTACACAATAACACCTCTGAAGTAATCTTGCCAGAATCTAAACTAAATAAAGTCTTTAAATCTAACAATCAATTCACAGATGATACAGGGAACAGAGGAATACATTAAATTGTACCATTTGGATTACAATCAGCAAAGTCAGGATTGTGGGAAACACTATAGGACAAATGACCAGTTTTCTTCAATAAATAAATTGCACAAAGAGAGAAAAAGAAATATTGTTCTAGCCCCGTACCCCATCAGTGCGATTTCACCTTTCCTGGAATCTCCAAATTTGGAGGCTCACCAGTTGGGTCTTTAAAGAAAGGGTCTTAAAGCAGGAGGCATAACCCTCCCAGACTTCAGACAATACTACAAAGCTACAGTAATCAAAACAACGTGGCATTGGCACAAAAACAGACAGATGGATAAGTGGAACAGAATAGAGAGCCCAGAAAAAACCCCACACCATAGGGTCAATTAATCTTTGACAAAGGAGGCAAGAATATAAAATGGGAAAAAAGTCTCTTCAGCAAGTCGTGCTGGGGAAGTTGGACAGCTGCATGCAAATCAATGAAGTTAGAAGACACCCTTACACCATGCACAAAAATAAACTCAAAACAGCTTAAAGACTTAAACATAAGATATGACACCATAAAACTCCTAGAAGAGAACATAGGCAAAACATTCTCTGACATAAACTGTACCAATGTTTTCTTAGGTCAGTCTCCAAAGTCAATAGAAGTAAAAACAAAAATAAACAAATGGGACCTACTCAAACTTACAAGTTTTTGCACAGCAAAGGAAACCACAAACAAAATGAAGAGACAACCTACGGACTGGGAGAAAATATTTGCAAATGATGCGACCAACGAGGGCTTAATTTCCAAAATATACAAACAGCTCATGCAACTCAACAACAAAAAAACCCAAACAACCCAATCGAAAAATGGGCAGAAGACCTAAATAGACATTTCTCCAAAGAAGACATACAGATGGCCAATAGGCACATCAAAAGATGCTCAGTATTGCTAATTATTAGAGAAATGCAAATCAAAACTACAACAAGGTACCAGCTCACACCTGTCAGAATGTCCATCATTAAAAAGTTTATAAATAACAAATGCTGGAGAGGGTGTGGAGAACAGGGAACACTCTTACACTGTTGGTGGGAATGTAAACTGGTGCAGCAGCTATGGAAAAAGTATGGAGGTTCCTCAAAAAAACTAAAACTAGAGTTGCCACATGATCCAGCAATTCCACTCCTGGGTGTATACCCAGACAAAAGTATAATTCAAGAAGATACATGCACCCCTATGTTCACAGCAGCACTATTTACAATAGCCAAGACATGGAAACAACCTAAATGTCCATCAACAGATGAATGAATAAAGAAGATGTGGCATATATAGACAATGGAACGTTACTCAGCCATCAAAAAGAATGAAATAATGCCATTTGCAGCAACATGGATGAACCTAGAGATTAGCATAATGAACAAAGTAAGTCAGAAAGAGAAAGACAAATACCGTATGATATCACTTATATGTGGAATCTAAAATACGGCACAAATGAACATATCTACAATACAGAACGACTCACAGACATAGAGAATAGAGTTGTGGTTGCCAAGGCGGGGGAGGGGAGGGAAGGAATGGGAGTTTGGGATTAGCAGAGGCAAATTATTATATACAGGATGGATAAACAACAAGGTCCTACTGTGTAGCACAGGGGACTATATTCAATATCCTGTGACAAAACAAAATGGAAAGGACTATGAAAAAGTATATATATATATATATATATATATATATATATGTATAACTGAGTCACTTTGCTGCACAGAAGAAATTAGCACAACTTTGCAAATCAACTACACTTCAATAAAATTTTTTTTTAATGAAAAAAAGGGTCTTAATCTCCCTTTATTGGAGGAGGGGGAAATGGAGGAAGGGATTACTGTGTGGGATGGGACAGGAGATTTGGGTTCTGACCTCTCAATTTAGATAATTTCAACCATTTCCCCCTTTTAGCCTTGTACCTCATCCTCACATTCCACAATATCCAACACCCCAATTTCTGAGGCCTTCTGGGGAGTCATCATGCTTCTCTGGCATATCTCCCTCTGTAAACTGTTCTGCTCTACTAAATTGGTTATGATTTGCTCCATCCATTTTCCACCTTCCCAGAATACATTTAATCTCTTCTCTACTGACATCTCTTTTGTTCTCTCTGTCATTGCAGATCTGTACCTTTTAAAATTTCTCACTGTCCTTTTAGTGAATTTTGTGAAGGAGTGGAGATAAGATGTGTATGATCAATCGGCCATGCAGAACGCCTTAATCTAGGACTGTCCCAGAAATTCCAGGACGGCAAAATCTCTAGCAAAGAGAAACTGCATGGTTTTCTGGTATGGGGAGAGCAGTTGAGACAGCCAGGAATTGGATAATCTCCTTACAGACTCAGCAGCACCCCTGGACACCAGAGACGATGGCTGAACATTAAAACAGCTGAGCATTAAGTCCACCACTCATCAGAGTTTAGATTTCAAAAAACTATGGAGCTGCCAGCTTAGTTTGGACAATGTGGAGACAACTAGAAAAGAGCTCAGGATCAGCCTGACCATCTGCCCAGGCGCAAACAAAGCCCCATGTGCATCCTGATGTGTATGTGCAGAACAGTCTCTATGTCTGCACATGCAGGACATGTGGCAGCCCAAGATCATACATCCATTGCAATTAGGCCTCCAGCCATGTCATCCTCTGGAACTGCTGTGGCACAGGTGGCTCATGAGCTCCTGATTGACCAATCCAAGTAAGCTTATCATTCAGCATCCCCCTGACACTGTCGACCATTCGCCACCTTTTCTTTCCCACACCAGTTTAGTAAGTTACAGTGATAAATGACAATCACTGGTGAGCTGATTTGGTTTCCCCTCCCCTTCTGCAAGCACAGGCGTGCGCGCGCGCGCGCACACACACACACACACACACACACACACACACACACACGCACGCGCGCGCGCTCGCGCGCAGGCACGCAGGCACCCTGCCCCCTCTGCCGCTACCTGCATCTCTCCTCCCTTGTTGCTTAGAGACTTGGAAGGAAGCTGGTTTTTCTATTTTCCTTAAGGCAGAGTAGTTTACACAAATTATTTAACAGGGGTTAGGTACTTAGAAGTCCTTTTAATGGACACTGGTTTGCATAAACTGTTTGCATTTAGATTTTTCTTTAAGGGATGTTAATTACTTAAACTATCAATAAAGCACTGAGGTTTAAGTTTGGTTAAATCATACCCTGGGGCCACGTGGGAGGATCAGTTGTCTGTAATGGAGATTTATAACTGCGTGTGTGCACCAGGCAGGACGGAGAGTAAAGGAAGCTGGGCTGGGGAGCAGGGAGGCCTTGACCCTGTCTCCTCTTTTCAGCAAAGGGGTGCAGCTCATTTTTAGCACTTAGTTGCTGTGAGCCAATTGTGATAGCAGATGCTGTGGACTGAAAGCTTATAAACAGGAACCCAAAGCCCCAGACAGGGCAATGGAGGAGCGCTCAATGAAGTCCAGCTTTCATGGTCAAAAGGCAGGGCTTTCTCATCAGAGTACAAACCAGGAGACCAGAGGCTGAGGTCGGCCTCCTGCCTGGTCGAGGGGATGCTGGACAGCCCGCTCTAACTTCTCTCTCGTTCCCTCCTCTTTGTGGCTAGGTGGTTCCCCCTATGGTGGGGAGGTGGGGATGTGAACATGAATTATATTTATTTATCTCCTTAGCTCTGTTACAAAGAATCCAATCTGAACTCCTGGAGTCAGGCCCTAAGAGACACCCTGGGAAGGTGGTAAAACCAATTCCTGGTGCAGCTGTGGCTGGTCTGCAGAAAAGCCTTCAGAAAAGCCCCAGAGGCCCAGCTCCTGCCTCAATCATGAGTGATAGGGCTGGCAGAAGGTACCTTCCCATGGCTGAGACCAGATCCACACGGAGCAGAATGAACCAAACGACAGGCCTCAGCTTCAAGCCGGAGGAGGGTCCTAACATCTGTTAAAGGACGGGACCCAGGACCTGCAGGTCAACTGTCAAGGACACCTGGGGAAGCCTAACCAGTTGGGCAGCATCTACAAAAAAGGCCTTAACATCCTAGAGCAGTGGTTCCTATATCTGGCTGCACAAAGGAATCACCTGGGAGCCTTTAAAAATCCCAGTGCCCGGCTGTACCCTAGAACAGAACCTCTTGGGCATCAGTGCTTTGTAAAGCTCCTCTGGTGATTCTAGCGGGCAACCGAGGGAGAACCAGTGTCTAGAGTCAGGCTAGGTCCAGTCCCATCCTGATTTATGCTACCCAGCTCTGCAAGCCAGAAACCTAGATGGTACCACTGTAGTCCAAGCCTTCGCTAAGCCCTCCAGGGCTGCCAGCTTCCCAACTCTAGGGGTCACCTTCATGCAGAAGACAATGTGCCTGGTGCTCTGTGGAGCCGCGTGATGCTATGATTCTGCCACCTGGAGATCATTTCCTTTCTTCTCTCCACCCCCACTCTGCTGCCTTAATTCAATTGTCCCCATCAATCACCGGGATTGTTGCCGTTTCTCCTAACGAGCTCCTCTGCTAATGCATTCTCTGCATTGGGCTGGGTGATCTGAACACCAAATCTGTTCATGCCACTTCTCGGCTTATACCTCTTTGCCTCCAAAATAAAATATGGACCCCTCTGCTCAGCCATGAAGACCCTCTGTGATGTAGCCTCTCTCTCTTCCTGGGCCTCATCTCCTACCTTTATCCCACTCCCACCCCATGATCCTGCCACACTGGCCCCCTCAGTGCTCCGTGCTATTTCACACCTTGTCTCCTCCTTAGCTGCCTGGCCAACCCCCATCCTTCAAACTGCTGCCCAAGGGCAGCTCTCTGGGAAGACTTTTCAGACCCTGCGGAGCCTGGGGGTTCCTCATGCCTCTGGGCACCTGGCATGCACCCCTTCTTACATGCTTCCCACAGCACTGCCGTTATTTCTGTGCATCTGTCTCTCTTTCCCCACTTTGGCCACTTTACTGTTCCAGAAGACTTTCATTTGCTGACCATGGGAACTTAATAAAAAGCCAACTTTCTCCTGAGCATAAGGCAGGACCCTTGGATCCACTTCCTCCCACCCACTTTGGACCATCTGTGCACTGGCTGCCCCCAGGCCCTGACCTGCAGGGTTTGGCACCTTGGCTTCATTTCCCATGGAAGTCACTTGGAAACTAGGCTCTGGCTGGGCTGCTTGTGACCAACCAAGCTGGCAGGACATGGGATGCTGCCTCTGGGAATTTACTCCACCTTGCTCCAGCCCAGGCCCCAGGAACATGTCCCATCCAGGAAAGGGAATCATTTATGAACTCTTATGTGCTTGCTCCTTCAGGCAAGACACAGAGCCTGATTCACCTTGGGATCTCAAATGCCTAGTACCGTGCCTGGGACAGCACCCAGCATATAGTAGGTATTCCATAAATGTTTGTTAATGTTTATTAATGTTTATTAAAAATGGATGAATGGAATTTCTTTTCAATTTCCCCTAGTTCTTCCTGGCTCCTCCTTTCGGATGGTCACACCTTTTCTGCTCCCTGTGGAGCACCTCCTCTGTGGCAACCAGCTGCAATGGCCCCTGGGGGTCTAGACCCAGGTGCAGCTAGAAGAAACTAGACCAGAGTGTCACACTAGCTCACCAAGGAGGTCTCCCCTTCCCCAACTGCCCTTTGTAGTGAAACACGATACCAAATAGCCCAGGCCCTGACAAACTCCTTGTACCATTCTCTAATTAGGTTCTGTGTATCACTCATCATCTTATCCTGGCTGTGCTGTGAGCCCTAGCGGCCAGACACTCTGCTTGTCTTATAGCCCCTCCTCCCCCAGCTCACTTTTTTTTTTTTTTTTTTGCGGTACGCGGGCCTCTCACTGTTGTGGCCTCTTCCGTTGCGGAGCACAGGCTCCGGACGCGCAGGCTCAGCGGCCATGGCTCACGGGCCCAGCCGCTCCGTGGCATGTGGGATCTTCCCAGACCGGGACACAAGCCCGCGTCCCCCGCATCGGCAGGCGGACTCTCAACCACTGCGCCACCAGGGAAGCCCCCAGCTCACTTTTGATACACAGCAAGTGCTCAAGGAACACTTGATCACTGGAGACCAGCAAGCCTCCCCTGGACGCAGGAACTGAGGCCTCCCCTCATTGGCAAAGAGATGGCCTTCCTTTCTCTAGAACGTCCAGCCTCTGCAGAGGTGATATGGCATCTGTTTCTCAATCTGGGATAGATGTTCTGGATCCAGGAGTCCCATCAAAGTGCCTCCCAAAGCACTCAGGGAATTACGCTGGGGGAGTCCTTCCTGGCAGCAGAGAACAAATCAGTCGCAGCTCAGTGAAAACGCTGAGCTACAAGGGGATCACTCAGGCCAGGCTAAGAAAGGAACCAGGGCCACCCTTTCCCTCGAGGCCCAAACCCAGAGACCCTCCTGTGGATTTAGCAGCTGGACTTAGCATGACCAGCCGTTCCAGTTTGCCCAGTACTGTACTGGTTCTAGTGAAAGTCCTGCGTCCTGGGACCCCTCAGTCTAGGCAAACAGGAGCACCTAGCTCCTGTCCTCACAACGCAGGAGCCCTGCGTGTGCCCCCGTGTTTCTGTGGCCACGCCCCCACTTCCAAATATCTTCCCAGCCATTACCCCCACTGCCAGTGTGAGTCCACAGCCAGTGAAAAGAACACAGGGCTCCTGTTTTCAACCCTGGGGGTTGAATTCTGAATCTCACTCCTTGTGCTGCCCTGGCCCCAGCCCCCAAATACCAGGGAAATTACAGGGAAGGGAAGCAAATGTACCTGAAGGAGGGAGACATTGGCAAGGCTGAGTCTGAAGAGGTAGTTCCTGTGAAAACAGAAACAGAGATGGTAAGTCAGGCTGGTTCTGCAGGTAGGTCTCCAGGAACAGCTTCCTGGCTCCTGCCTCATGGGGTGCCAGGACTGGGTGCCGACTGCAGACGGCTGACAGTGGGCCGACCCCAGGGAGAGCTTCACCTCCATTTGCTCATTTAATCTGCACTGCCACGCCGGGAGTAGAGAGAAAACTCCATTTTACAGAAGAGGAAACAGTTTGGGTAAATGGCCCAAATCACAGAGATAGTAAGTGCAGGATGTGGGATTGAAACCCAGACGCATCTGCTCCCAAAGCCCACACTGTCTCTGTTCCCCGCCATCCCAGCAGGCCCTGGGCACAGCCTCCCACACCCCCTTCCCAACCATGGAACCTGTTTCTGTTCAACATAAAGCCTCATGGAGCTCTTGTGGGGACCCAGGCAGGTCATCTTCCTCCTTCCCTCGGCCACCTCCCTGGCCCAGCCTGTCTCCTCTTGCCCAAACTGCCCCTCTGCCACTTCGTGCTTCCTCTCCTCCACATCGCCACCTGCACGGGGCTGCCAGATTCATCCTCCTCAAACACTGCTTTCATCATATCAGCCTGCTGCTCGAAAACCTTAAATAAGGAAACTTATATCCACACAAAAACCTGCACACGGATGTTTATAACAGCTTTATTCATAATTGCCAGAACTTGGAAGCAACCAAAATGTCCTTCAGTAGTTGCGTGGGTAAACTGTGGTGCATCAAGACAATGGAATATTATTCAGTGTTAAAAAGAAATGAGCTATCAAGCCATGGAAAGACGTAGGGAAGCTTAAATACATATTACTAAGTGAAAAAAGCCAATTTGGAAAGGTTATATGCTGTATGATTTCATTATATGATATTCCGGGAAAAGGCAGAACTATGGAGACATTAAAACGATCAGCAGTCGCCAGGGGGTGGGGTGGCGGCGGGGATGAACAGGCAGAGCACAGGGGACTTTTAGGGCAGTGAAACTACTAGGTATGTTACCCTAATGATGAGTACATGATAGTATACATTTGTCCAGACCCACAGAATGTACACCACCAAGAGTGAACCTTAAGGTAAACGCTGGGCTTTGGGTGATGATGATGTGTCAGTGTAGGTTCATCAGTTGTAACAAATGCACCTGCGGTGGAGGCTACTGGTGGTGAGGGAAGCTGGGCCTGCGTGGGGCGGGGGTGTCTATGGGAACTCTCTGTACCTTCCTGTCAAGTTTGCTGCCAACCTAAAACTGCTCTTAAAAAAAAAAGTCTTAATTAAAAAAAAAAAAAGTATAGCTTATACTCCATTTAAAGTTATTATAAAATATTGGCTTTATTTCCCTGTGCTGTACAGTTTATTCTTGTGGCTTATTTATTCTATAGATAATAGTTTCTCTTAATCCCCGACTCCTATCTCGCCCCCCTCCTTTCCTCTCCCCACTGGTAACCAGTAGTTTGTCCTCTATATCTGTGAGTCTGTTTCTGTTTTGCTATATGAATTCGTTTGTTTTATTTTTTAGATTCCACATATAAATGACAACATTTGGTGTTTGTCTTTCTCTGTCTTATTTCAAAGGCATCAGGAGTCTAAAAACTACATATGTAAAGCTGGTGGACTCTGAATCAGGTGGAAGGATGGCATTAATGTCAGCTTCCTGACTGCAGTGTTGTATTATGGTTATGCAAGATGTTACCACTGTGTGGGGGGGAATGGGGTGAAGGATATAAGGATGCGATCTCTGTATTATTTCTTACAACTGCACGTAAATCTACCATTATCTCCACATAAAAAGTAAAACAATGATTCTCTTTGCTTGGAAAATAAGGTCCACACTCTTGTATACTTGCATATGTAGAGATTACTTTTGAGAGGACATGCAAACTCACCACAGGGCACGCCTCCAGTGAGGGGTCCTGCTTGGTGTATAGTGGGCTGGCCCTGCTTTTCACTTTTGTACCTTCTGAATGTTATACCATAACACATATCACTGATGCAAAGTAATAAGTTAATTTCAAAATTAAAAAAATAAAATGCATTCAGCCCAGCTTCTTAATAGCCCTGTGATGTTGGCAGCATCACATAACCCAGACTTTACGGATGAGGAAACTGAGGCTCACAGGTCAAGATTACCCAGGACAAGAATGCAGCTCATCTGGTCCAGAGCTCCGTCCTCGACTTGCCTCCTTTTCACGTGGCAAATGAAGGGGCGGGGCCACTCAGGAAAGCCCAGAAGTCAAGGATGGTCAGCTACACAGTGGAGCCTGGAGGCATCCAACCCAGTGACCATCCTCCCTCACCCCAGACCTGCTGAATCAGAACCCCTGGGGCGGAGAGCTTCTGAAAAACAGCAGTGCAGTTGGAGGTGGTAACGTGGGTTGGCAGAAAAAACTCTAGCCCTGAGGTTAGGGGACCTGGGTTCTCGTCCCCAGACTCTGTTGTCATCTTGTTTATGTGGTCTTGGGAAGGTCACCTTCCCCACTCCAGCCTCTGCTTCCTCATGTTGAAATCGAGGACAGTTGGATTAGGCCAGTGATTCTGAAACTCCAGTGTTCATCAGGCTTACCTGGAGCGCTTGTTAAAACACAGGTTGCTGGGCCCCACCTCCAGAGTTTCTGACTCATCAGGTCTGGGGTAGGGCCCAAGAATTCGATTTCTAACAAGTTTCCCAATGCTGCTGATGCTTCTGGTCCCACTGGAACAGACCATCTCTAAGCTCCTTTCCCTACCAGAGCTGAAGGTCTATGATTTTGAGGACTCTCTCCTCCTACTCTGCTCTGTAAAGTCTCTACAAGTCCTCCCTAGAGTGTATTACCCCTTGCATACCAGATCGGGGCAGTGGGGCTAACTGATATCAGGCAACAGGGAGGTGAGGTCCTTCATAAAAGAAGCACATGGCCGGGTCCCATGTCCCAGGTGCAGGCAGCCAGCCAGCCAGCAGGGGGCTCCTGGGCACCTTCTCTGCATGGGGAGGACACCAGCTAGGTAGGTCCTGGCAGGATGGCAGGGACAGGGGCTGGGAGGTTCCAGCAGGCATTCCTGCCCTTGATAACTGCCAGACCCTGAGGAATGTGTCTTGCTGAGATCTGGAGGTCACTTCCTTCCCACCTCCCCGCACCCACCCATCCACTGCTTCCTTTTCTGGGGGACTGACATTCAGACACAGAGAGGGCCTGGTAGGGCGGAATAGGAGCCCAGGGTGAGGGTCTGCCCACAGAGGGTCATGCCAAATGATATTCCCTCCACTCAATTCGCTTAGAATTGATCCCCCAGTCCTGGCCCCAACCCTCCTGTACCTCATTACCTGGCTCCCACGATGAGCTGGTTTCTGGAAGGATCCAGAGCGAGCTGGGAGAAATCTTGGGCTCCAGGGTAGGTGAAGTTAGAGACCCATGGCTTCAGATCTGGGGGAGGGAGAAGCAGCCATTCGGTTACTGTTGGCCCGGGGGCTCCCAGCTGCACCAGCATCGGACCCAAGAACGGAAGGGCTGCAGTGAGGCAGAGGCACCCCGGAGATCTGGGTTCTGCCTGCCCACCTCTGTGAGCAGCCGGCTGGGGGACAGGGAGTGCGGGTGGCGTCACTGCTCCTGCTTTGTTCCCTAGCTCAGAGAAGGGCTCCACCCACCCCCTAGCTGCACAAAGGGACACCTGTAATCATCCTTGACCCCCCGAGACCCTCGCCAGCCACGCCAAACATACTGGCAAATCCTGTCCGTTCTCTGAAATCCATCCATCTCGCCCTCTGCACCCTACTCCCCAGCCAAGCCACCATCATCTCTTGCCTGGACTGATGCCAACAGCATCCTAACTGGCATGGCTTCCACTCTTGCCCCTCCAGCCCATTTCCCACAAGGCAACAACATGATCTCTCTAAAATGCAAATCTGGTTATGTCACTCTCTAGCTGAGAACTCTTTAATAGCTCCCAGTTTCCTCCAGGAAAAGTCCCAACTCCTTTGGTTTCTGGTCCACTGTCCTCCCAAGTAGAATGAATGCCTGGCACATTAGTGATCTAGTGATCCACTGAAAGAATGCAGCTTCTGCTTATACATTCCCCCTTAAACCCTCCACTCCAGTCACATTCAACCAGAACACAGTGCACATCTCCAGATCTATCCCACAAGAGCCTGCAAACCTTTGCAATTCTATTCTTCCTCAGTGGAACAGTTCCTCTTTGTCCCCGTCCCCACCCCACCTCCTCCAAGAAGCCTTCCTTGACTCCCCCACGCAAGGTGACGGGCTCCCATAGACCTCTTCTTGACTGCCATCAAAGCTCCTATCTCACTGGGTGTCTAATCTGGTAGCTTGCCCTGGGGGACAAGGAAAATCTTGCTTCTGGGAGCTCTAGCCTCCTCCCAGCAGCTGGCAGTATTTGAATGAATGTATGAATAATCGTCAACTCCCTTTTGTACAAGAAGCCTCAGGTTTTCAGAAAAGACTCCACAGAGGTGGAAGGAATGGAGGGTGGGTGGGCAGTGCCCATCTCTGTCTCCAAGAAGACTCTTCCCAGCCAAGGCCAAAGTCTTTCATGGGGACCAGGTGGGCAGAGGAGACCTCGAAGCCCTCTGGATGGATGGGGCAGTGGTCTGGAGAGGGTACACCTGGGGAACAGTGCCCAGCTGACTTTCCCTCCAAATGGAGAACCACTTCCCCCATCTTGGCTCACAGCCCCTTAATAGCTCTCCTTCAGCTCCTTCTTCATGGATGTGAGGGAACTGACCAGTAAAGAGAGAAAGCTGTGGGGCAGAGGAACTTTCCCGCCGATAGGGTAAAGATGAGGGGAATGTGAGGAGGCCCTGAGATTTCTTCCTCACAGTGTGTTAGTAACTGGCTCCCAGAAGGCCCAGAGTAGTGTGTGTGTGTGTGTGTGTGTGTGTGTGTGTGCACGTGCGCGCGTGCGTGTGTGCACGTGCGTGCGTGTGTGTGTGTGTGTGTGTGTGTAATCCAAGGGAAATAAATCAGTGCTCATTATCCCTCCACTACAGAGTAAAAGCAGTGCTTCATTTCTGCACGGCAGGCAAACACTTAATCGCTCCCTGGAGAACTGATGTTTTTCAGAAAACTGTGATATGGACGATTAAAAAAAAAGAAGAAAGAAAAACTGCAGCAAAATGAAGCAAATCCTTTGTGTCTGCCTCTGCCCTCAGCAGGTGACTATAGGTTGGCAAGAACCATCACGAAGTTGCAATGGCATTTGGGTGATCACAGTATAAGGAGTGGATGTGGAGTCGGGTAGGCCGGGTTTTTAGCTGACCTCAGGGCTGCTCTCAGAAATCCTGATAGGATGTCATGGTACCTTAGAGACTAAGCCAAGGGTCCTCCTTCTCCAGGAAGCCTTCCTGGATTATAACCTCTCCATCCTGATCTTATTTTGTTCCATATTCTCTCCACCCTTCGTGTTCCATTCATACTGCATGTTTTTGTCACTCTGAATGTGCTCATCTGTTTTCCGGGTGGGGTGTGTGTGTGTGTGTGTGTGTGTGTGTGTGTGTGTGAGGGGTTGCCATCCCCAGCATACTGGGTGCTCTCCAATAGTAGCAACTGGCTTGCACTTTAATCCCCTTCTTCCATTCTGACAGGGGTATTCCAGATGTGAGCAGCTGAACAGGGGAAGACGTGGCATGACTGGTCTGCGGCAAACCAGGAGAAACTCCATCTGGAGATGGCTCAGCTCAGCCTTCATTCCAACCCTTTCTTGGGGAGAAGGGAGAGGAAGAGGAAAAAGGGCAGGAGCCAGGAAGACAGTGGGAGGTGGGGGTGGAGGAGGGGGGGCGGTCCCTTCCAGTTTCTGTCCCTCTTCCTTACCCCGAAGTGACTGACAAGGGCAAGGGGGAAGGGGCAAGGGGGGGAGATGCAGGGGGCACAGCGTGGTGATCCTGGGGGAGCTCTCTTTGGAAGGGAGCCAGCTTCCTCTTATTACACAGGCAAACAGGACCAGAGGGAAGGCTGTTGTTAAAACACCGAGCACGTTCTGAGCTCCATGTGCAGTGAACGCTTTGGACAGTGACTTTAAGAGAAAAATGACATTCTCCATGACGTGCCTGTGATTTTAATTATAGTCAATTCAATTACCCACTTTGTGGATTAACCACTGCCAGTGTGAACTCCATACTGGCTTCTCCCCGCCACCTCGACAGACCAAGCTGTGGCAAAAGGAATAACGTGCAGGCCGGAGAGAAACACAGGTGGATCCCCTTAAAAGAAACCCATAGGAGAAAATTTAACCTTACAAAACAGAAGAACGTCTGTCAGATTCTGCAATTGGCAGCTCCTCTGGGGTATTTAGGGGTTATTCACAGATCAGCCAGGTGTCAGGGGAGAGGGAAACTCACAGCTACAGGGTTAGAAGCCTACTCAACTGTCAGAAGTAAAATGTAACATCCGGAAGCTGGGGGTTGGTGCCGGGCTGGATTATGGCCGCTTCTCTGGAACACAGCATCACCCAGAACATAGTCACCCAACGTGAATGGAGTCTCTAGTGTGTGCCCAGCAGAACTAAAGGATGCGGGAGACAAGAGGACAAGCCCTCATCCAGGACTAACTGCACTGGGGGACCAAAGGGAGCGACATTTAAGGAACAACAGGGACATGAGTACTCAAAGGAAACTTCTTCACCTCTGAGGCCCCGCAGCGTCCAGCTCCGTGCCTGGAGTCAGGTATTGGGTCAGGGGCCCAAGAAAAATTTGGCCAATAGACAGGAAAACCCAAAGCCAACAGAAAGAGGGAACGGGTGAATTTTGGGGAGGCCAGGAGGCCTGAGGAGGAAAAACAGATATGACGCCCGTCTCCGGGGCTGTCAGTCTAGGACGGACCATCTCTGCTCACCTGGGGCTCAGGGGATTTCTTAGTCACTCTGTGTCAACTGCCTATGTCACTCTGGGCCTCATTCCTTCCTTCTGAAAGGGGGCGGGGTGGGAAGTCAGTTTCATTCAAGTAATTTACAGCTGAAGATCAGAAATGGTGTCAAGGAAGCCAGGCTTTCAAGGAACACATCCTCCACCTCTCCACCCTCCTCCCATCACCAGCCAGTTTGTTCCAGTACAGATCCGCCTGGCTGGGTGACAGGGATTTCCCTGCTCTCCTTCCATTGTCCATGGCCCCAGGATCAGCCAGGCCAACCGTGCCCCAGCAAAGCCCCTGAGAAGAAAGGGCTCATTAGGAGCTGCCTCAGGCGGCCCCCGCATGAGGACACGCTCAGGATTCTGCTCCTTCGTCCCTCCCTGCAGTGACAGCCTCCAGAAGCCATCAGAAGTCGGAGGGTGTGCGTGCGTTTTGTAGGTTTAAGGACATTACTAATTTGCTCTAATCCACTTAAGCCTTCGAAGCCTCAGATCCCAGCTCAAACAAGACAGCACGGAGAAGACAGCTGGAAACCCTCCTCCCGGAGACAGGAGCCAGCCCACAGCTGGGAATCCCACACATCTGAAACGCCTCCAGCCTCCCCACCTCGCTGCCCCAACTCCTATCCATACTGCCTTCCCCACCCGCCGAATCCCACGCCCGCCTCGGTCTTATGGATTCATTTCTCCACTCTGGTTTCCATCTTGCCTCTCTCAGCTGGCTGTGTGGAATCACAGAGGATGGGCTGCCGCGCATCTGACGGTGGACGCACCTGGTCCCTTTGCGGCGGGGAATGGGAAGAGCCCGGGATGGAGTCAGGAGGGAGACATGGAGATCTGGCTCTGACAAGTCGCTCCAACCGTCTACACCTCAGCCCTCCCCATCTGTAAACAGAGGTGACAGCCCTTGCCCTGCCTCGCTGCCAGTGTTATTGTGAAGAGGAAATAGGATGGGTGTTTATCACTTAAGAACATGGGGACCCCTGAGACCACATGTGCAGATCCCAGTGTGAGCTCCATCATGGAGTGTCGACGTGGTCCTAACACCCCCGGTGACCACCAAACTGGCTAACAGGCTGAGGGAGAACGTGCAGGATGCGCCAGGATGTGTGTTTTGTTACGATTTTAGATGATCATCAAATGTATATACTAATTTTAGAAACTTATTGAGAACGTATGGACCCCTCAGAATATGTCCAGCGACTCCCAAACTCCAGTCTGGGAAAGACTATGATAAGACACTCTCATGCCCTTCCTTGACAGAAGGAGTTATTTGTCATCAAGGCCCCTTTCCCTGGGGGCTCCCAAGGCGCCGAAGACAGGCATCCCTGCAGCCATCTTAGAGCACAGGGAACCTTTCCAGAGATCTCTAGGCACTTCCTAATGAGCGAGTCAGCTTCATTCTTTCCCAGGGTAGCCAAGAAATAGAGCTTGTGCTTCCAGAAGAGCTGGAAGCACAAGAAGACCAACCAACCCTTGGCTACAGCACCCTGGGCATCTATAACCTCATTCTCCGGCAAAGGAATTCCAGAGAAAGACCACCTCCTCCCCCAGGGAAAAATGGATGAAGGGCCTGAACAAATTGTCTGGAGACTAAAATCAGATCCCTCGAGCCCATGGCTGCCCATCCTTCTTACATCTATCCCCAGAGGAAGAGTCTCCCGTACCCTACAAGAAATGACTTCCAACAGCCAAAGAGACACAAAGTCCTTCAGGACACAGTCATTGCAAAAAAGGACTGAGAGGGAAGTGGCTCTCACCTGCAAAGGCCACGATGGGGTGTTCCCTCAGGGAGCACAGCTGCTGCTCACTGCTGGGTTCACTGGCGACATCCTGGGAGCTGGCGAGGTGCACCACCAGCAGTGTGAGGCTGGGCGGCAGCAGGGTGACAGCCAGGGGTCCCGGGAACACCATGGTGGGCCCCTCTGTACTCCCAGCTCCTGGAGGCGGGCTGGGGGGAGACCTGAAATGCAAACACTCACTCTCACCACACACTCCCTCAGCAGTGCCCACCTCTCCCGATCTCCTCCGTGCCTGTCGGTAGCCCCACGGGATCTGTTTGTTTGTCTGTTTAAATAAATTTAATTTTTTTTACAATACTTAAGAGTTTGCTCTGCTCTAGTAATGTAAAGTTATAGATCATACCTTGAAAGCTAATTTCCCTTGTAATGGTATTCTGGACAAAACTGACAAATTATAGAGCTTTTTCTATTATGATCCCAAATGGCTTAAAATTTATTTTAATGATAAAGGTGGTATCTTAGGGATTTTAATAAATGGAGTTAGGACAAGTGGGTAGTCATTTGTAAAAAGATAAATTTAGATCCATAACTCACACCAACTAGGAAAAATTCCACTGGATGAAAGGTTTAAATGTTAAGGATAAAATCAGAAAAATACTAGAAGAAAATGTGGGCCGAATTCTTCATAACCTTGGAGTGGAGAACCACGACTCCAAATCCAGAAGCTATTAAAGAAAAGATTGACAAATTTAACTACATAAAACCCACAAACTTCTGCATGCTCCCTCTCTCCCCAAAACAAACATCAAGCAAAATCAAACGGCAAATGACAAGAAAGGGAAAAAGATTTGCAGTTCATGTCAGAGACAAGGGGCTAATATTCCTAATATACAAAGAATTCCTGAGAATTAAGAGGAGAAAGACCAACAGTCCAGTAGAAAAATGGCAAAGAATATAAATACAAACAGGACTTAAAAATATGAACGACGCTATTCTCACTCATAATAAGAGCAACACAAATGAAAACTTGGACTGAGATATCGTTGTTCACCTGTCAGTTTAGCACATATCCAAGTGAGATGACAGCTCTTGGTGAGGCAGTGGAAAAAGCGGCGCTCTCATATACTGCTGGTGGGTGGGCAAAATTGTACAACCCGATGGAGAGGGATTTGGCAACATCTGGCAAAACAACAGAGGCGTCTACCCTTTGACCTAATTCCTGGGAGTAAAGCGGTCACCCGATCCACAAGCTGTGATCAGTCTGAGATAACATAAATGAATTTGGAGAGTGGTTTTTAAAACCTTTATAGTAATTTGACAGAGCAAATTTTTATTTATTTATTTTTTTTGCGGTACGCGGGCCTCTCACTGTTGTGGCCTCTCCCGTTGCGGAGCACAGGCTCAGGACGCGCAAGGCTCAGCGGCCATGGCTCACGGGCCCAGCTGCTCCGTGGCATGTGGGATCTTCCCGAACCGGGGCACGAACCCGTGTCCCCTGCATCGGCAGGCGGACTCTCAACCACTGTGCCACCAGGGAAACCCAACAGAGCAATTTTTATGTCTATTGGATGTAATAACAAAATATGTGGACTTGTATTTTGCCTAGATTTTTTTTTTCAATTCACTCCTCAAGGAATTTGCTTTTATTGAATTTTACATAAGTATCCATCTGCGACAGATTGTAAATTGAAAGGGAAAACCTGCTCCTTCACCACAGTTAGTTAAGAAACAAAAATAGACTATAAGCGCACCTGCACACAGGCAAAGTGACTTATGCACAAGATTATTCCTTGTGGTATTTTTTGAAATAACAAAAGACAGGAAACAACCAAATATCCAGCAACTGGAGACTGCTTAAATAAGCCACGCTATGTCTTTGGAAGGGAATATGATGCAGCTCCAGAAAAGAATGGGGGTTTGCACCAGATCTTGCTATGGAGGAATCTCCAGGTATATTAAGTGAAAAAAGAAAGGTGCAAAACAGTGTAATAGCACCTTTTGTGTAAAACAAGAGGGTAGAGGACTTCCCTGGTGGCACAGTGGTTAAGAATCCGCCTGCCAATGCAGGGGACATGGGTTCAAGCCCTGGTCCGGGAAGATCTCACATGTCGCAGAGCAACTAAGTCTGTAGGCCACAACTACTGAGCCTGTGCTCTAGAGCCCATGAGCCACAACTGCTGAGCCCGTGTGCCCAGAGCCTGTGCTCCGCAATAAGAGAAGCCCCCGCTCACCGCAACTAGAGAAAAACCCGTGCGCAGCAACGAAGACCCAACGCAGCCAAAACTAAAAATAAATAATAAATTTCTTAAAAAAGAGGGTAGAAATAAGAATATATATTTATATTTGCTATATTAGCATTACGATACAATGGAAAAATAAACCAAAACTAATTCTTTAAAAAATGGTTACTTAAAAGTAGCAAAATGGTGATCCAGTCTTCTCAATATATACCTTTTTATTTTATTTTCATTTTTGAATATTAAATATGTTTAATACCTATTCAATAAAAATTTTAAAACCTTTTAAAAATTAGTGTTGGTTCCCTGAAACTTCTAATATGGAGCTGCCCAACGGTTCCTCTGGAGCCTGACCCAGACCCTCTGAATCAGTTCCCACCTCTTTCCTTCCCAGGGCCATCCAATGTGTCACCAAGCCCTGTTGATCCCACATCCCTCACATGTCCTTAACCCACTCAGTGACCTCTTTGATGTCACTTTCATTATTTGTGAAGTGAAAGGTTGAACTAGATCAGGGATTCCCCGTTGGGATAGGAGCAAATCAGAATCACTTCCACTGGGGGCGGAGTCCTGGGGCCAGCAGGTAAGTGATCCCAAAGGTGATTGTGATGAGCCTCCCCAAGCCCTAGAGGCCCCTGGGTTTCCTTCATGCTCTTTTTGCTCCTAACCCCTCCTCTCTCTTCCCTCCCTACTGCCACTACTTACTCAAGGTCTGGAAAGCTACAGCAGGATGATTTTCTTCTTAAGTTTCCTCACTTGTGTGTGCAACGGTATTAAAACCTATTACTGCATTGCTGCAAGGCTTCCAGAAGTACCCCAGTGACTACACCGTCCATGCACCCTTACCCTACCGCATCCTGCACCCCACGGGTCATTAGTCCCCAGAGCACCTCTTTCATTCCTTCATTCTCAGGCTCAATTCTGTCCCTCCCCAGGAGAGCCTGGCCATCTCTCTGAGCAGAGACCCTCTGGGAGGGAGATTTGGCTCAAACTTATTCCCTGAAGCGATGTTTCACACACTTGCTCACTAGAACTTATTCCTCAGTCCTAAGCTGGGTCCTTCCTGCTGCAAAGGGCTTGGCACTGCTGTCCTGTCCTGGGTGCCCATCATCTCCTTTCCTTGAGTCTGATTCCTGGCCTTGGGGGAGTGTGGAATCAACAGGCAAGGCCAAACCTCTGGAGCCAGTCAACCTGAGTTTAAATCCCAGCCTTCTCCTTACCAGTTGTGCGACTCTAGGAAAAAATACTTAACCTCTCCCTGCCTTAGTTTCCCCAAATTGGGAGTGAGCATAACAATATCAACTCCCTCAGCAGTTGTAAAAGTTAAGGGAGTTACAGGTGGCTGTATCTGCGGGTTCTGCCTCTAACCAACCATGGATCGAAAATATTTGGGGGAAAAAATTCCAGAAAGTTCCAAAAAGCAAAACTTGAACTTGCCATGCTCCCAGCAACTATTTACATAGCATTTGCATTGCATTAGGTATTATAAGTAATCTAGAGATGCTTTAAAGTATATGAGAGGATGTGCATGGGTTATATGCAGATACTACACCAGTTTATATAAGGTAGTTTTGGTATGGGGGCGCTGTTTCTGGAACCAATCCCCCATGGATACTGGAGTGTATTACCTTTTTTTGTTTTTTTTAAACATCTTTATTGGAGTATAATTGCTTTACAATGGTGTGTTAGTTTCTGCTGTATAACAAAGTGAATCAGCTATACACATACATATATCCCCATATCTCCTCCCTCTTGCGTCTCCCTCCCTACCTTTCAAAGGCCTAGAACAGTGCCTGGCAGAGAGTGAGCATCAATTAGAGCTATTCTGGTGCCCTGAAGGAAGAGAAGGGGAGGGGGGAAACACGGGACTGGGGAGGGACTGGGGAAATCCCCTTGCGCCCTTGCGGTGGATGCCTTTTATTCTTTCCTCCACTCTCCCTCCCCCTCCCTGTTCTGTGTCTGGACTGCATCGGGGGGCCTCCTTCCCTCTGGTCAATGGGGGAAACTGGCAGAAGATGGGGAGGGGGAGGGAGGGAGGAAGGAGGCAGCAGAGTGGGCCGCTGCATCCCTCCACAGAAGGTCAGAGCTCATTCCTGCAGCTTCTCGGCCTCCAGGTTTCCACAATCGCTCCCCACTTCCTCCCTTCAGGGTGGGGGTGTACTGCCCCCTGGTTATCAGCCCGAGGGTATTGCACAGTGAGCCTTCCCATATGGTTCCCCAAACCCTTCCCACACCTCTGTCAACAGTTCCTTTATTAAACTGGCCTCACATTTCCCAGTTTGCGTGTGCCATCTGTTTCCTATGGGGACCCTGACTGATATTAACACCTAATTGTCAATGTTCAATGCATATGCAAGCATACTCTTTTTAGACCTTAGCTGGGGCTTTTCTTCCTTTGGCCTCTCAGGACATGGAAGGCGGTAAGGCAGCTGCCCTCCCCCCATTATTCCCAACCCTCCCCCTGCCCTACGCTTCTTTCCCAGGCCTCCCTGCCACTCCCAGAGTCCCCAGGTCTGGCCCTCTGCGTGGCCAGATTCTGAGTCCCCCCCCAGCCTGAATTAGGAGCACATCCTAGGCCCCTTCCTCTCCCCCAGACCCCAGGCCTAAAAATACCTAATTTCCGCAGCAGAAGTTCTGCTCACATTACGGTTTTCATGTAAATATGTCCTCCAGGTCCCTCCTGAATCAATAATTGCTAGATTAATATCACTCTGTCCACCTGGCCCCAGCACAGCACATCTGCGGCCTGAGGAGAAGGGAAGGGTACACGGCACAGGAATGAGGGCGGGAAGGACTGAGGGCAGAACCTGGATTCCCATCTCCGCTGCTCAGGCGAGGGAGGAGAAAAGAGGGAGAGAGAGCCCGAGCAGTCGATGGACATGGAAGCGGCTCGCAGACCACAGTCACCCAGCGACAGGCAGACTCTGATCAGGGAGCAGACAGGAAGAGTCTTTGTTCCGGTGAGGGTTCTGATCCTGATGCGGGGTGGCGGACGTGTTGACTTCGCAATGCCACAGGGGCCGTGCCCAGCCTATTTGACCACCACCTTCAAGGACCTCCTCTGCCCTTGGCAAAGAAGCCGGGAGATCCTAAGAGGGGTACAGAGGAGGGACAGAAGGAACCGGGTGGCAAGGGATGGGGCGGGAGCATGGGGTGCAGATGGCCAGGGCTCCGTGAACCAGGGCCTGGAGAGGCCAGCAGAGCAGGGGCTGCCATAGTGAAAAAAGGAGGCAGTTAACCTCCACATCACTGAGAGGGTTACAGGGTCTGACCTCTTGAACCCTTTCTAGATCCTTGGGGTGGGGCCTGACTCCCCAACTCCCGAGAATTCCCCATCTTTGGAAATGATCTACGCCCCCATCCACACGTTAAAGGGGTGGACCCTCAGCAGCCTTACACACCTTATCCCCGCCCCCCCACCATAGCTGCCTGCACCCAGGGAAGTCACGTGGTCAAAACAGACCAATCAGATGCTCTCCCTGGCCATTTGGGTGTATGCTTCCCACCCCCAACCCCAGGGTCAAGTCAGTCTTTTCAGAGGAACCTGGAACACTAATGGCCCCATGGGGGCGCTGTCTTCCACCTGTCCTGTGGGCTGAGGAGAGGAGCAGAAGTCAGAGACCAGTGGCAGGAGAGAGCAGTCTCCCTGGGACGCTGCCAGCCTTCTAGTTCCCAGTTCTAGCCCTTTCCTGAGGTCTGACTACCTTCTACTTCCGTGAGCCACCCGCTCCCAGATCCTTGTAATCAAAGTCCCTGTTTTTGCCTAAGCTTGTTGGAGTTGTGTCAGACCAGGAGTCGCCTACACACTATTGCCTCTTGGGTGTCCATTCTTGCCCTCCTTCTTCCTAAAGGCGCCTGTGCATCACTGGGGGTGAGGTGGGGGCAGCTTGCCCTGCTCAGGGCCTGTCCTGGCCTTCAGACCAGTGGCCAGTGAGATGCGCAAGGAAGTCGCTTGGGGCCTGCGGGGACGTATCTGAGAAGGCTCCTTTCCCGCCTGGCCTGAAGATAGGACAGCCTTGCATCTTTAGGTGACCTCTAGCCACATGATAAGGATCGTGGTGCAGAAAGACAGGTGGAACCTGGGCTGTTGATGACAGAATCAGCTCTGCTCTGCCTACCGCCAGGCGTCTCTCTCATGTTGGACCATCACACTTCTGTGTCTGTTCCTTGTTTGTAAAATGGGGAGAATAATAATACCTCCCTCACAGAGTTGCTGCAAACATTGAATGAGTTATTTTGTCTAGTAGGCTTAGATGAGCACCTGCCACAAAGCAGATGCTGTATAAGGGTTGGCTATTATTATTATTATTGCATAATTCACTCCTAATTTAAGCCCTTTTTTTCAGGCCTCAGATATCATTAGCCAAGCACGATTCCTATTCCACACAGTTTGGTTTCTCATACCTACAACCAACACGCCTAAGACAAACAGAAATTTCTATTTCTATTATGTTTTTCTAGTCTGACGTGAAAATAATCACAGCATTTCTCCACTAGCAGTGCATAGCAGAGGTCATCACACCTTCTTGAGGCTAGTAGAGTACCACGGAAAGTCTGGAGCTTGGGAAGCTGCAGGACCTGAGTGCAAATCTTAGTTCTGTCACCTGTAAAATACGGCTAATATGTCCTTGCCTTGGACAGAATGATTGTCACGCTCCCAGAACTAAGTCTAGCACAGAGTAGGTCTTTTATGAAATCCATTTGTATGAAAGTTTCATGTACATAAAACATTCAACTAGTCACTTAAATGTCTTCCCAGGTTCACCCATGCATTTGTTAATACGATACTTTACTGAGCATTTGCTGAATACCTACTATGTGCAGGTTCCTATATAGATAAAGGATGTGAGGGAGGTAGAACGTCACAGGATAAAAGTTTGGCCCCTACCTTCAAGGAGCTTACGGTTCACTAGAGGAGCGGAGACAGTTGCCCATGGCACGAGAAGTCACTAGGCAGAGACAGTGACCTGGACCTGGGGTCTGGATGGTAAGGGGTCACTGGAAGCCTGTACTTCACCCTGTCTCCAAGCGCTTGGCACTGGCACTGGGGCGGGGTGCTCTAGGAGAGGGGGAGGGAGAGCAGCACAAGCTGACTCTTGCTATTTTCGGAAACCCTCAGTGACAAGGAAAGCATTTTCCCAAAGCCTTGGCCAGAGCTTCTGTTGCCTTCTCTCCCGCTGCTGCCCCAATTCCCTGTGGTCCTCAATATGGGGTCACTGTAATGGTGCCTGGAGCCGTGTGAATGTGTGTGTGTGTGTGTGTGTGCGTGTGTGAGAGAGAGAGAATGCACACCCACGCGGACCGCCCCTTGAGACTCCTCGCCTCTATGGGACTTGTCCAGGGCTCATTTTCCCAGCTCAGATAGTGGGAGGAGGATTAGCTGCAACTGTGGGAGGGGATGAAATTGCTGACAGAGAGTGAAGGAGAGAGAAAGAAGGGCAGAGGGCCAGGTCTGGGGCTGTTGGAAGGCCCACAGTCCTAGAGGGACCTTTGCTCCTGTCTGGCTCTCTGGGGCGAAGGAGGAGGGAGACAGGGGTGGAGAGAGAGAGAGAGAGAGAGTGAGTGTGTGTGTGTGTGTGTGTGATGTATAACCGGGCCCTCCCTGCTTGCCAGAGCCCACTGCCCACACCTGCCTCTGGCAGGAGACGCTGAAAGGCCGCACTGAGGACCATCGGGTCATCCGCCATTCCATTCAGTTTAAGGACGAACGAGGGGGTGTCCCAGTTCTCCTGCAGGTTATGGTCCCACAAGAGATTGAAGCATGAGGAGAGGATGAGCAGGAAGCAGATTCCAAGGTGCCCTGGGAAAGGGAAGTGAGAGGATGCCAGTGGGATGGAGGTCTATATCCTCATGTAGAAGGTAGAACTCAAATAGGGCCTTGAGGGAAGAAGAGGAGCTCGCCCAGCCGTCGGGGCAAAGCGCATTCCAGACTGTCGGAATGGTAAGTGCACAGGCAGAGACTTGGCCCTTGTCCATCCTCGCATAATCTAGCGAGGCTGGAGAAATGGGCAGCAGGAGATGAGTCTGCAAAGGAAGACCAAGGCAAAATCATGGAGACTTTAGCATGAACCTGAAGCATCAGGAGGTTTTCTTCTGCTGAAAAGGAGGACATGTCGATGGTTTGGGGCAGGGGAAGGATGTGGCTGGATCTGTGCTTTGGAAAGTTAGGGGGCAGCGGGCAGCGGGTGGGTTAGAGCAGGCCACCTGTCTGCAGGACAACTCTGAGAAGTGGAATTAGGTGCACTCAGAGCACAGGTGGATCTCAGCCCCCACTGGCACCCAGTGGAGAACACAACAGCCCAACTGCAGTGGGTGGCCCTGCATAGAAGCCGGGAGGGTCTGGACGACCAGGTAGGAGGGACATGGGTCACAGAGCTGAACCAAGGCAGCAGTGGAGACCACTCAAATTACTGCTGCAAGGGGGTTGTCTCCAGAGCAGCCAGGGCTCTCTTTTCATTTGACTGATAAAAAAAAGGTATAATGAGAAAGGAAAAGACAACCTATGACCTCGAATAAACGTGGCTGCTGCCTGTTGAGGTTGTGCCAGGCACTGTGCTAAGCTCTTTCCCTGCAAGATCTCACAGCAGTTTGGCAAGAAAGCTGAGAGGTGCCAAGAGATCACCATTCTCAGCTGCTGAGAGGAAACAGAGGTGAGCAAAACTGAGGAGCATGCCCAAGCTCCCAGCACCAGGTGATAACAGAGTGGGGATTTGAATCCGGGACTGTGTGCTGCAGAAGCCCACTTCTCGGCCACTCCACACACCGCCCTCCCACGAGGAGGACTGGCCCCAGCCCTCCTGGCACCTGCCGAGCCCTGGCTGCGTACACTCTCT
Source organism: Stenella coeruleoalba (assembly GCF_951394435.1). Lineage (NCBI taxonomy): Eukaryota > Metazoa > Chordata > Mammalia > Artiodactyla > Delphinidae > Stenella > Stenella coeruleoalba. The sequence continues at coordinate 76,542,070 of NC_137150.1, read as the reverse complement.
AAGCAGCCTTTGGAGTTTCATTTGGTTTCCTGAGTCAGCTTCCAGACCAGGGAGAGCGCTTTCCGGCGATTAAGCCGACTTCCGGCCGCAAATCAGTCTCCTGTGAGTTTGGCTGTGGAGGCCAGTTTTTCCAGGTCCTGAGCAGCTCTGGAGAAAGACATTCCAGAGGTTGGACGGTCAGGGCAGGGTCCAGAGCCCCACACCCAGGGCACTGACAGTTGCTTGGCAGCCCTGGGCTCCAGCCTAGACTGGACAGCCAGGGGCCAGGGTGGGTGGGAGAGAGTGAGATGCTCCTTTCCGTCCCCACCTCAGCTCAGCCCTCGAGCCCTTGGGGACCCTCAGGGAAGGGGGCTCAGCTGGTTCTCCTTCCCGGGCCCCTCCCTCCTTGCTTCGATTCAAAGTCTCCACTTGGCTGCCTGCCTGGGAAAGGAGAAAAAGAGAAGGAAAAGAAAAGAAGAGGAAATAGGGGGAACCAAGAGCAGGAAAGAATGCAATCTGCCTGCGGTCTGGTGGGGAGGGAAAGGTGTGGGGAGGGGGGCGCTCCTCCCTCCCCCTCCCCCTCCCCCTGCCCAGGACCAGGAATGCCATCTTCCCACCCACCCATCACTCACCACTTGGGGGGCAAAGCTTAGCCAAGCTCAGCACAAAGATAAAATTGAGATGCAGATTCCTTCCCATTGCTCTGAATAGAGCAGATTGGATACGGATTTCTCTCTTTTCTTCCCATCTAGACCATCTGGTCGACGGGGCCCCAGAGAAGGTTGGGACCAGGTGGGGGAGGGGCAGAGGCTCGGAAAGACTTCCCAGCACTTTCCAGCTCTGGAACCTGAGGGTGAGGGTATGGGATGCCACCCCCACCCCTACCCCCTTTCCCAGGGGCAAGTTCATTCCCTGTCTTTGCACTCTGCTGTCCGGGCTGGGCCGGGCTAGGCTGGCGTCTCCTCTTCTTGGTCTATTCCTAGCAAACTCCAAGTCATGCATCTGTCCCATCAGTGTTTGGCATGCTTCCTGCAGTCCCACCTGCATCCCCCTAACTGCAAGTAAACCTATGGGGGAAGATAAAAGGAAAAGTGTGATCACAGAAGGTTTAATAGGAAGGGCTCTTAAAGATCATTTGGTTCAACCCTGTATTTTATAGATGAGGAAAGTGAAACTTGAGATTGGGCAGGGAGCTGGTGGGAAAACCAAGACTAAATAATAACAACAAAGACCATGTTATTATGTATCAGGCAGTGCTCTACGCTCTTTATATTATGCCATTTAATCACACAATAATCCTATGGAGCAGGTACTATTCTCATCCCCATTTCATGGGGAAACTGAGGCGCAGACCAGCTAAGTAACTCACATAAGGTCAAACAGGTAGAAGTCAGACCCAAACCCAGGCGGCCGAGCTCCAGAGCCTGCCCCTTGCACAGTCTCAGTGCACCACACAGGAAAATGGCATTATTGGACAAAGCCTTGTGAGCAGAGTCCGGGCCTGGAGGGCTTCTTGCCGGAGCTCAGGCTGCTCCGGCAAACATTTGCAGACGGGGAAAGCTTAAAAGTGCAGTCCACAGCCATTCTGCATTTATCATCAGTCTGGACTTGCTCCTATGAACAGAGTATGTCAACACGAGGTCAGGACTGAAAACAAGAATAGGAAGGGAATATTTACATCACTTTGCACAACAAGCAAGTGTGAACCTCGTGAGGGCAACTCTGTAGGGGACGGCATGTGGGTGGAGGCGGGCGGACCAGACACAGGAGGAGAGAACCTGGCATTCAGGGACACGCCACGGATTGGAACCAGGACCCTGCCTCACGGTTGCAGCGCAGCTTAAATGAAATAAGGTGAGCAGCATATTTGGTTCATACCTTGTCGGACAAGTACTGTGAACGGTGGTGGCGGTGCTCACCCTAAGGTGGTATGTCCATGAGTAGGAATTTTTTTCTGTTTTCCAAACATTCTGTAATATTTAATTGTTTTGGCAAGGAGAAGGAAACAAAGGAGACTTGCCTACTTTAATTGCTGGAATTAAATGCTAAGTATGTTGCCAAAAGCAAATCAAGCTTATCTATTCATTAGAGCAGCCTCCTTTTTCTCCTCCCCGTGGGCAAGCTCCCCATGGAAATATTTTGCTATCAGATAGGCAGTTTCTGTATAAAATGACAACTGCATTTGAAAACATTCCTACAGCTCAAAAACAGCCCAGGAATCCAGCTAAAGGCCTGGGCTTCCTTGGGGTTTCAATGACAGATCCGCTTGCTCAAAAGAAACCTTTGTGGGGAGGGTCCATTTCTATTCACTCACCACAGCATGGTTCTCAACACCTGGAGAGGCAGTTCTAGAACCCAAAGACCCCCTACAGGAAGGTGTGGTGCTGATGGTCACCCACAGCGTGAGTGTTCCTAATCCCACTGACTTTAAAATGGTTAAAATAGGTTGGTGGGACTGTAAAACGGTGCAGCTGCCATGGAAAACAGCATGGCAGTGCCTCAAGAAAAATATAAATAGAATTACCATGTGATCCAGCGATTTCACTTCTGGGTACAGGCATACGTCATCGTATTGCGCTTTGCTTTGTTGTGCCTATCGCAGATACTGTTTTGGTTTTGCTTGTTTGTTTGTTTGTTTGAACAAATTGAAGGTTTGTGGCAACCCTACCTTGAACGAATCTATCCGTGCCATTTTCCAACAGCATTTGCTCACTTCATTTCCTCTGCTCTCTGTCACATTTTGGTAATTCTTGCAATATTTCAAACTTTTGCATTATTATTATATTTGTTATGGTGACCTGTGATCAGTGCCCTCTGAGGTTACTATTGTCATTGTTTTGGCTTTTTTTTTTTTTCTTTTTTTTTTCCGCTTGTGCGGCTTGTGGGCTGTTAGTTTCACACCAGGGAGTGAACCCAGGCCCTGGCAGTGAAAGCGCTGAGTCCTAACCACTGGATCACCAGGGAACTTCCTGTTTTGGCTTTTTCTTTTTTTTTTTTTTTTTTTTGTGGTACACGGGCGCTCACTGTTGTGGCCCCTCCCGTTGTGGAGCACAGGCTCCGGACGCACAGGCTCAGCGGCCATGGCTCACGGGCCCAGCCACTCCGCGGCATGTGGGATCCTCCCGGACCGGGGCACGAACCTGTGTCCCCTGCATCAGCAGGCGGACTCTCAACCACTGCGCCACCAGGGAAGCCCTGTTTTGGCATTTTTTAGCAATAAAGTATTTTAAATCAAGGTATGTACCATTTTGTAGACATAATGCTGTTGCACACAATAGACTACAGTATAGTGTAAACGTAACTCTCATACCCACTGTGAAACCAAAAAATTCGTGTGACTTGCTTTATCGCAATATTCACTTAATTCCTGTGACCTGGAACTGAACCCACAACATCTCCAAGCTATGCCTGTATATACCCCCCAAAATTGAAAGCAGGGACTTGAAAAGATATTTGTACACCCACGTTCATAACAGCATTACTCTCAACAGCCAAAAGGGGAAGCAACCCAAGTGTCTATCAAAAGATGAATGAATAAACAAAATGTGGTATAAACATACAATGGAATATTATTCAGCCTTACAAAGGAAGAAACCTTTATACACGCTACAACATGACAAACCTGGAAGACATTATGGTGAATGACATAAGCCAGACACAAAAGGACAAATATTGTATGATTCTACTCATATGAAGGGTAGACAGATTCACAGAGACAGAAAGTAGAATGATGGTTGCCAGGGGGCTGGGGAGAGAGGAGAGTGGAGAGCTGCTGTTTACTGGGTACAGGGTTTCAGTTTGCAGGATGAAAAGAGTTCTGCAGATGGGTGACGGTTGAACAACAATGTAAATGTTCATACTACTACTGAACTGTACACAAAAATGGTTAAGATGGTAAGTTTTATGTTGTGTGTATGCTACCACAATTTTTTAAAAAAGAGCTCCTAAGATCCACGGGATTGAGGACCAGGAGATCCCAGGGGGTGTGTGGCTGACCCCCCAGCCCCACCCCAGAGGATCGGGTCTTCTCCCACTCTCCCCGCAGTGTGGCGTCCACTGCCAGACCCTCACTCCCCCGCAGGGCGTGCTTGCTACGGATCAGTGAGTGAAGTGAGCCCCCTACTGTCCATCGCACCTTGGCTACCTGGCTGGGGCATCACGCAGCCCAGTCCTAGGTGTGGGCAACAGGAGTTAGATGCAGACCCAGGACTAGCTGAAACAACAGGGGGCAATTCTGGGTGAGTCCCTGGATATCCAGTGAACAAGGCAAAAGAGACAGGTTAGGTGTGAGGCCTGACGTCCAGGCGAACCGTGCGCTGGCCGCTGTCTTCATTTCCTGTTCCTGCTGTAACCAATTACCATGGACCTGGTGGCTTCAAAGAACACACATTTATTCTCTTCCAGTCTGTAGGTTAGAAGTCTGCCATGGGTCTCACTGGACTGAAATCACAGTGTAGGCAGAGCTGCATTCCTTTCTGGAGGCTCTAGGGGAGGATCCATTTCCTTGCTTTTTCCAGCTTCTAGAGGCCGCCCACATTCCATCTTCAGAGCCAGCGAAACTGCCTCTCTCTAACCCTTCTTTGGTAGTTACACGGCCCTCTATCACAGCTGGGAAAGCTTCTCTACTTTTAAGGACCCTTGTGATCACAATGGGACAACCTGGATACTCCAGGATGCTCTCCCATCTCAAGGTCCTTAACTGAATCACAGCTGCAAAGCCCTTCTGCTACATAAGGTAACACATTCACAGGTTCCAGGGATAAGGACAGGGATGTCTTGGGTGGGCCATTATTCTGCCTCCTACACCCACCACACGTACTCCCACCCAGTCATTCAAACGCAGCAAGGATTTCTGGCATCTGGAGACTCATCTGTGCCTGAATTTCTAAAGAAGGAAGAGAAGTAGCAGGTAAAAGATCACCATTAAGTCACCGCCACAGTCTTGGGGAGGAAGAAAGAGGCTACTGCTGAGGGGACGGTCAGGGAGCTCAGAGGCTGAGGGGGTGGGGAGAGAGGACCAGAGATGGGAGATGACAGGGCAGGGAAGGGGAGCAGTGTGTCCCCTGGGAAAGAAGGAGGTCACAAAATGCAAAGGGAACACCGCGGGGAAAGACCTTACAGGTGAACTGCACTCCAGACAAAGAAATTCATGAACACTGGCACAAAAGTTTTACCAAAGGGTGATTATTATTCACTTCCCAAAAGGATTTTCTAAAGCATTCTTCAAGTAATGAGTTCCACTGTGTTCTTAAAATAGGATTTACACCCAATTTTTCAGTAACACATAAAGGGATGCTTGTAAATCTATGGAAATGAAGTGAAACCAGTAACATCTGCTGCCTTCTGTGCCGGTGGCGTCTGAGGGAGCAGGAAGGAACTGCCGGTGGGAGGGACGGGCTCAGACTCCAGCCTCCACTTAATCCTCAGGCAACCTTCCCTCATTTCACACATGCACGACCCAAGGGTAGAGGTGAGGGAAGGAAAGCCACAGGTCAGGCTCTCTGACTCCAGAGCCTGGTTCCTTCTGCCTTTCCTTAGAGGGGTTTTTTTGGAGCAGTGGAGCTGTGTGTCTGTGGCGGCAGCAGAAGCTACACCCTTCCTATGTGCACACAACCTGCTTCCCCATTTCTGGGATGATACTGAAATTTCCAGTTAGGGAAAAAGCCTTTCATTCTAGAGTTATTAGACAGAAGGCTCCAAATGGCCTGAAAGGGGTGAAACTGCCATCATGTAAATGGCTGACTTCCTGTCTCTTTGGGGAGTCAGCAAACACGCCACACCAGCAGGAACAAGGGCTTTGGTCATAGAGCCTGCTGGAAACACTCCTTGGGCTGCACAGCAGATAATATAGATGGCAGTGCCATAAAAATCTTGGACCCTGGGCTTCCCTGGTGGTGCAGTGGTTGAGAGCCCGCCTGCCGATGCAGGGGACACGGGTTCGTGCCCCGGTACGGGAAGATCCCACATGCCGTGGAGCGGCTGGGCCCGTGAGCCATGGCCGCTGAGCCTGCGTGTCCGGAGCCTATGCTCCGCAACAGGAGAGGCCACAACAGTAAGAGGCCCGTGTACTGCAAAAAAAAAAAAAATCTTGGACCCTGTACCTACTTTTCTGTCATGACACTGTCCAGGTTCCCTGAAACCTCTCACTTGGCCGTAACTCATTTCTAGTTCTTTCTCCCAGATCTGTGATTCTCCAAGGCTCTCCTCTCAATCCCCTCTTCTCTCACTCTGACTGCTCTGGGAGGTCCCTGCTCCTTCCTCTCCAGGGTTTCCACTTCCACCCCAGCTCCATCACCTCCACCTCGCCAGCCCTACTCTTCTGGACTCCAGACCACAAGGCCATCTCCATCTCAGTGGCACCCAGACATTTCTACTGCAGCCTGCCCGAAATGAAACTGTCACCTTTCTCCCTTAACCTGCTCCTCCCACATCCCCCATTTCTGTCAATGGGACCTCCCCCAGCCCCACCCCCTGCCCCTCAGGTATCCTGACTCACATCTCAGCATTCCCAGATCCCCTCTCCCTCATCTCCCATGTCCAACCCATTGTCAAGTCCTGGCACTTGTACTTCAACACTGGATCCCAAACCCAGGGATGGCGGGCAACACATGAGCTAAGTGCACGGGGCGGGGTGGGGTTGTGGGGGGAGGGACAGGGGCAGGGGAGGTGGGACAGGACATCCCCATCTGGACAGGACAGCTGGGACTCAGCTCTCCTCTTCTCCAGACTGCTGCCTTCCCAGGACAGGGGCCCAGATCCACCCATTTGTAAAGAAAGTCTGTGCTTCTGGATTTCTGTGAAATTCCTTTATTTTTAAGTGCAAGAAATTACTTGCATTTTCGGAAATCCCAATGTGTGCCAAACAACACTTGTCTGTCTGTGACCTCAGGGCTCTTTCCCCTTCAGTCTCTCTCCCGCTCTTCCTTCTCTCCGTCCCCAGTGCCAGTATGCCAATATGTCCTCACTACCTCCCGGCCAAGGGGACCAGCTCCTCAAGGTCTCCCTGGGCCATTTTCTTCCATCTTCCCTCTGCTGATCTCAGGCCCCATTGAACCAATGTTGGGCTTTTCAGCCTTAGGGTCAGGCCCTCCAGAGGCGGGGAGAATGGTGAGGGTGAAAGAGACAGAGAAGAGGAGGCTGATGCCACTCAGGGTGACAGAGCCATTAATTACCAAGTTAAACATCTGGTGTTTAATTAACACCTTCCCTCCTCTTTCATCCTCCCTCCCGTCTTCCTTTTCCAGGGACTCCCTGGTGGGTGAAACTGAAGCAGAAACCAGGAGGGCAGACTTGGGAAATGGGATGGGTGGTCCTGGCTGGAGGCAGGGCAGGGGAGGGGAGAGGAGTGATGGTCCCCGGGCGCTGAAGGGGAAGAGGACAGGCTGGGAAGAAGCAGCTTTGTGCTTCATCAGGAGTCACTCCGATTCATCCAGAAGTCTCTTTCTTTCTTTCTTTTCTTAAATTTATTTATCTATTTTTGGCTGCTTTGGGTCTTTGTTGCTGCGTGTGGGCTTTCTCTAGTTGCATTGAGCGGGGGCTACGCTTCGTTGCAGTGCGTGGGCGTCTCATTGCGGTGGCTTCTCCTGTTGCGGAGCGCAGGCTCTATCTAGGCGCGTGGGCTTCAGTAGTTGTGGCATGTGGGCTCTAGAGCGCAGGCTCAGTAGTTGTGGTGCACGGGCTTAGTTGCTCCGCAGCACGTGGGATCTTCCTGGACCAGGGCTAGAACCCGTGTCCCCTGCATTAGCAGGTGGATTCTTAACCACTGTGCCACCAGGGAAGCCCCATCCAGAAGTTTCTTGAGCAGGAGCTCAGTGCCTAGGATTGCACAAGGAAGTCCACAGCTCTCCTGCAGCAACACTGCTGGTTGCCTCCCTGATATTCATTCCCCCATCGTCCTCGGTAACGAACCCCATGTTGCACAGAGTGGCAACGTTCTCAGTGCCAGGTGAGATGCTTCCCAACCTCTCCTGCAGTTAGGGGTGGCCATGTGCATAGTTCTGGGCAATGAGAACTAAGCAGGCAACTCCAGATTCTGGAAAAGTGCTGCTTTCTTTACAAGAGACTAGACTCAGCTGTCTCTAACCCCTTCCTTCCTGCCATGCAGAAAAATGCGATGTCCTGAGCTATAGCAGCCATTTCAATACTATGAGAGACAGACCAGGAGGACAAAAGGCTCCCCTGATGCTGCTGAGCCGGTGAGTGAAGACCAGCAGCTGCTGCCACCTCCAAACCTCTTGTTAAGTGATTAAATAAGTCCTTATGTCTAAAGTTATTTTAAGCAGTGTTTTCTGTTTCTTGCAGCCAAAAACATTCCTAAGTGATACACTCCCTCCTGCAGAACCTCTGCTTTCCGGGGAGATATCGAACCGACCCCTTGTTTAATTAGAGTTGAGTGAAGTCAAGAGCAGACACTGGTGCTCAGAGCATTTGCCAGCCTGAACTGCCCAGGACCTGGGATGAGGGACTGGACAATTGACAGCAGTGTGGGCCATGTCTGCATTAGACTGTGAGCTCCGAGGGGAGCCCTCTCATCACTGCCTCCCCAGAGCCAAGCATAGAGCTTGCCATGCAGTGGGAGCTCAGCTGACATGTGTTTGTGAATGAATACATAAATGGATGGATGTGCCACTTCCTGGCACAGGTGTCCCAGTGACAACCAGCTGGCAGGAAGGGACTGTCTAGCAGCTAGCTTGAATCTAACTGATTCAAGACCCATCCTTCTCCGAAAGCCAGCCTGGAATCCCTCTCCCCTTCAGAAGCTCCCCCATACCCTGTTCCTACTATGCCCACCTACCGTCTTATTTGGCGATAGATCAAACCTCCCCATTTGTTACATATTTGGCTCCTAGATTAGACTGAAAGCCTCTTAGGCGTATGCCGCAACCCTTTTAAAGCCCCCACAAAATACCAGTGTCTTGAACACAGAAGATTGTTGATAAATATTTTCATTTGAGGTTGATGCTTTGGAAGGGTGCTAAGACGTTGATGATTTAAAGAGTTGTTCAGAAAAGAGTTCCCTTAAAAGGAATAGTTCCCTGATATCTGTAGTACACCTGAAATTTTACTATTAGAAATGGACTACTTTGACTAGCTAAGTCACCATAAAGTAAAACACTTAACCACCTTAGCAGCAGTTTGTATAATGGGAATAATAATAACAAAACGGGTTCTTAGTGCCCTCATGAGAATCCAATTAACATGAAAATTCATTTTAAGAATGCTTATTAAAATAAGCATTTAATAGTCAAGGAAGAATTATCCCAGCAATTAATCACTTTTATTTAAATAAATGTACTTATTTTATTTATTTATTTTTGGCCATGTTGGGTCTTTGTTGCTGCATGCGGGCTTTCTCTAGTTGCGGCGAGCGGGGGCTACTCTTTGTTGCGGTACATGGGCTTCTCGTTGCGGTGGCTTCTCTTTGTTGCAGAGAACAGGCTCTAGGTACTCGGGCTTCAGTAGTTGTGGCACATGGGCTCAGTAGTTGTGGCGCATGAGCTTAGTTGCTCTGCTGCATGTGGGATCTTCCTGGAGCAGGGCTCGAACCCGTGTCCCCTGCATTGGCAGGCGGATTCTTAACCGCTGCACCACCAGGGAAGTCCCTATGAGGAATTTCTTGAGTTTAATTAATGTGATGTTTCATGGAGAGAAAGAGGAGAGGACAAATGTGGGAGTGGAAGAGCTCTGTAGCAGGTGCTGTTGGTGCCCTGCCAGACCCCCATTTCTGGGCCAGCGTACCCATTCCCCATCTCCTAGCAAACTCCTCCAGAGGCCAGCCCTTAGCCTAGGACAGTCTCCTCACGGAGACAAGCCTGGGAGACTAGTGGGCAATCACTGACTGATGTAGGAGTATAAAAGCCCAGCCCCGTCTCCGTGTAGCAACTTCTGTGGTGCAACTCTCACTTCAGGGCTCCCAGTCGGATCAGGCAGTCTTCCTCAATAGCGCATTTTCCCCTGGCTTTGTCCTCTGCTCTGTCCTGCTTCCCTCACGCCCTCTCAGATGCTTCACAAACACACTCCTAGCCAACCACTTACATGAGAATCTCACTCAGGCTCTGCTTCTAGGGAACCTGCCCGAAGACAAGCCCTTAGGAGGCCTTCGCACAGCAAGGCCAACAAGGAGGTAGGGGAAGAAGTGAACCAGGGTCAGGACCAAACTGAACATTTGTTTGGCCCAGGGCTCTGCCCCTTCACCATGTATGCAAAGCACAGTATGGGCCGGGCCAGCCCTCAACCCCCTCCAGGGCTGGAGCCTTGAGCAGAGCTGCCGTCTGCACCTTCATGGCTCCATGCTCTCCTGATCTCCAAGGCTCCACGACGTTTTCCTGGAAAGCTGTAAATCCAAAAATCAACTGGTCTCCACATCACCAGATATCAGGATGGGTCCCCAGGCACGTTTAGCCGCATAGACTCACACAGGATTAGCATAGAACGGGCCTTGGGAGACAGTGTAACTCCCCTTCATACTTTAATCTGGATTATACGTCTGCATCCGTGTTCTCCCCTCTCATTATAATTGTGATAATTATGGTCTGCTTTATCCTGCTCTAAACCGTTTACACAGCTGGACAGATTTAGAAATGCATGGATGCTAATCCCCCTCCCTTGGCCCTTTTCTCAGGGCTTATCTCCCCAGAAGCAATGAACCTGAGTTAGAAGGGATGGCGGTCCTGGGGGTGACTTGCAGTGCAGTGGGGTGGGTGTTGAAAGGGCCCAGGTGCTCTGCCTCTTAGCTTGGAGCCGGGGAAGGTGGCTGTCTGCATCCCAACCTCCCCTCCAACACAACTGGAAATACCAAGTTTTGTAAGAGAGGGCAGAGGGAAATCAGGTAAATTTGGAGCTTCCTGAGGTTAGTAATGCCTCATGAGGACCTCTGAGGTCATCCTGTCCGTTCCCCCAGGCTCCAGGTAGGACAGCTCCTGTCCACGGCGGGGCAACTGGATTTGGGGATGGGAGGGGTCACTTCACATCAACCGCATCTCTTACTGGCCGCATCAGTGTCTGGCACTCATCAGTGTCAGGACATTGTGTCATTTCTGCACCAGGAACCAAGGCTTATCAAGGGCCCTAATAAATGCCAAGGGCCTCAAGAATTGGTGGAGGACACTTTCTGTCTCTTTGGGGACAGATAATTCCATGGTCTTCTGCTCACTGGTTAATACTTACATCTGAATCCATTTTCCTCACCAATGACCCGCAACCTGCCAAATCCCAGATACCAGGTCTTCTGGTGATAATACCTGATTTCTGCTCTCTAATAATTATAATTATATCTAAGCTTTATTGTTTTCTTTATTCTATGACAGTGTGCTAATTGTTTTACAAATGTTATCTTATTTGATCCTCACCATATGCCTATAAAATAGGCTTTATTAAATAGACCTTTCACCAAAGAAGATATACAGATTGCCAACAGACACATGAAAGAATGCTCAACATCATTAATCATTAGAGAAATGCAAATCAAAACTACAGTGAGACACCATCTCACACCGGTCAGAATGGCCATCATCAAAAAATCTACAAACAATAAATGCTGGAGAGGGTGTGGAGAAAAGGGAACCCTCTTGCACTGTTGGTGGGAATGTAAATTGATATAGCCACTATGGAGAACAGTACAGAGGTTCCTTAAAAAACTAAAAATAGAACTACCATACGACCTAGCAATCTCACTACTGGGCATATACCCTGAGAAAACCATAATTCAAAGTCATGTACCAAAATGTTCATTGCAGCTCTATTTACAATAGCCAGGACGTGGAAGCAACCGAAGCGTCCATCGACAGATGAATGGATAAAGAAGATGTGGCACATACATACAATGGAATATTACTCAGCCATTAAAAGGAACGAAACTGAGTTATTTGTAGTGAGGTGGATGGACCTAGAGTCTGTCATACAGCGTGAAGTAAGTCAGAAAGAGAAAAACAAATACTGTATGCTAACACATATATATGGAATCTAAAAAAAAAAAAAAGTCATGAAGAACCTAGGGGCAAGACAGGAATAAAGATGCAGACCTACTAGAGAATGGACTTGAGGACACGGGGAGGGGGAAGGGTAAGCTGGGACAAAGTGGGAGAGTGGCATGTACATATATACGCTACCAAACGTAAAATAGATAGCTAATGGGAAGCAGCTGCATAGCACAGGGAGATCAGCTTGGTGCTTTGTGACCACCTAGAGGGGTGGTAGGGAGGGTGGGAGGGAGGGAGATGCAAGAGGGAAGAGATATGAGAACATATGTATATGTATAACTGATTCACTTTGTTATAAAGCAGAAACTAACACACCATTGTAAAGCAATTATACTCCAGTAAAGATGTTAAAAAAAAAAAAAAAAAAGAAGAAGACTTTATTGTCTTTTGACAGGTGAGAAAGCTGAGAGGTTGGGTTGCTTGCCCAGAGTCACAGGATCTGGCCTCAGGTCCATTCAAGGCTAAAGCCCATGTGCTTAGCCAGCCTGCTTCCCATCTCCTTACAGGGCTACTGGAGAGTCAATTCCCTCAGGAAGGAAGGAGGGGGGCTTGGTGCTCTGTCCAGCTGTGGAGGTGCAGAGCTGGGAAGCTTCCCGGGCCTTCTCCTCACCTCTGTCCCCAAGGCTGCACCCAGCTCAGCTCCTCTCCCACTGCCCAGAGCTTCTTCCCTACATCCCATCCCGTGCTGGGTTCTGGATCCATTTTCTTTAGCTCTCCTGGCTGGGAATGCCTGCTGCTGTCAGGGCAATTGATCATTATTTTCTGTTCCAACACCTCTGCAGTGAGAGCTCCCATCTTGCTCCACCCCCAGACATCACAGCCCCTGGGTCCTCGCAGCCCTCCCGGAGTCCACCCATATTTACATTTGTGGGGTAAACAAAGTCCTCCGTGGCCTCCTGAGCTGCTTACTGCTGCAGGACCTGGTGCCACTGGCCCCTTCCGCTCCTCCACGTTAGCCATCCCTTTCCAGTCACTGCTCATCAGCCGGCCAACTGCGGAGGTGGCAGAGAGCAGCGAGGCAGATAATCCAAGGTAGCAGGGAATGTAAAAAATCATCTCTCTTTGGCTGTGGAGGGTATTTTTGGACCTACAGTTAAATGTGGGTGTGTGTGATGTGCTGGGAATTCACAACACTTCAAACCAAATCCTGAAGTGAAATCAGCAGAACCTGACTGCTGGGTTTAGGAATTAGAAAACCATCTACCCTGTTCCTATTTCCTGCTGGGCTGGGTAGCTCAGTGTCTCAGCTGACGTTCAGGATCAGCTGAAGCAGAGCTGCTGACTCTCTGGAAGACAGACCCACACCGTCCCCTGACCTGGAGCCCGCGCCGCAAACTTGGATGCCGCTAGGGGCTGGGCAGCCACGTGAGTGAGGCCAGCTGGGGTAACACGGGAGGGCGTGGCCAAGTGAGGACTGGACCCCTCAGAAGGGCACGGCCACGCCTCAGGGCAGCTGCTGCTCATCTCCAGCTGATGACAGGAGCCCAACAAAACACATCTGTGAAAGCATTTGGCCCACTGACAACCGGTTTGCAGTCTCTAGCCCCATGGTTCTCACACTTTAGCGTGCATGAGAATCTCCTGGGGGGCTTGTTAAAGTCGATTGCCGGGACTCGTCCCCAGAGTTTCTGATTTGGTAGTTCTGAGGTGGAGCCCAAGAATTTGCATTTCTAACAAGTTCCCAGGTGATGCCGAGTCCAGGACCACACTGTGGGAATAACTGTTCTAGCCTAGTAGTTATATAACAGGGGAATCTTACACTTCCTTACCTTTAATATTTAATATCCCTCCTGTGTGAACTCAACAGGTAACCATGTCCTTAAGAAGCTGAAAGTCAGATGTACACTGAGGAAGGATGGGCACATGTTTATGAAATGTCAACTATGCCTCAGAAGCGTTCTTCAACGATATCTTATTTAATCACTGCAGCATTCCTGCAAGGGAAGTGTTACTGCCCCACTTCCCTGCTGAGGATCTAAGGCATAGAGATGTTCATGACTTGCCCAAGGCACACAGCTAGTAAGTGACGGTTCTGGGACTAAGCCTAACTCCAGTGCCCATGCTTTTGCCAAGCCATCCAACTCCACAGAGAAACAAGTCCCCTCTTCAGAGCACGCCTTCTTTCTGGGGGTGGAGCAGAATAGCCTCCTCTTTGGGGGCCCTCTAAGTCTGTCCACTGGGGCAACTCTCACAGGAAGGGCTGGAACAAGAGGCAGAAGACACTATAGGCATCCTCTGGCTCCTTCTAAAGGGAAGGATCAACAAAGACCTGCTCCTTGGGATTCCCAGAAGACAGGATGGGCCAACTCTGGGGCAGCAATGGCCCTAGGAATGCCGTGCCTGAGGAAGCCACTCTTCAACAAAGCACCTTAGTCCTTGGCAATACAGCAGAGCAAGATGGGGCAAGTGTCTGGTTAATGTCTGTAAACTCCTAAGGAGAGGAACTTTGTCTGTTTTGCTCAGCCTATATCCCTAGCTTCTAACACATCACCTGATGTGTAGTTGACACTGAATTATTTGTTGAATGAGAGAATGACTGAATGGTGGAACAAAGGGTAGGGAATCTTTGCTCTTAGCCAAAGGGACTTTGGATAATGTGCCCACTCATGGCTGAAAGTCTAGACACTCATAAAGCAGCCAGCCTTGAAAAAGAAGATGTGGCAGGTGACAATTCTGCTCCAAGTAATGGACTGGAAATGTTTTCCAAATCCAGTGTGGGCTGAGAAGCAAAGACATTAAGAGGTCCGCCAAGAGCTGACAAGAATAATGTCATGTTCACCTTTGGATCCCCAGCCCCTATGCGTGTTAAATGAATGAGTGAGAGCCTCCCATGCTGAATGCCCCAATGGGGACAGTTCACACAGTGCTGCAAGAGGGTGGCATGCCTCTGCGGAGGAAGCTTCCCCGAGGCTTTCGGGGAAGGCAAATAGGGTGGGGTGAGAAGGGCGTGGACTTGAGTGGAAAGCCCTGGCTCTCCCTGAACTAGTCAACAGTCACCCCCAGCGGGAGCAGTGCCTGGCACTGTGCTCTTAATCACCCGGCCATCGCCTCCCTTCTCTTTAAAACAGGGATAACAATAACAATGACACACACAACAATAGCACCAATAACAACTACTTCATAGACTTGTGGTAAAGATGAAAAGCTTGTTGACCGTATGAATTCACTGAGGGTCAGGCCAGGTCTGGGTCACTTCCCAATCTGCGTAGGTTTGAGAAGAGTCCCTCCCCCCTCCAGGCAGAAAGTTCTTCCACTATCTAACTTGCCTTCCTCTTACAGCAACTTCAACCATCTTACTCCGCTGTCCATGGTGACAGGGGCTAGGATGGCAGTTGGTGGGACCTTTCTACAATACTGGTTCTCCAGCACTCCCAGAAAACCAGCAGTAGCAGCCTGGCCGGAGTCATGCATTAATATCGTGTGTGCGCTGACTTAACGTATGATTTGTGCAAATCAATGCAACTCTAAACTACACGGTAACATATGGGTTCGTTGCCCAGTGTGCAGCATGCCAGCCCTTTCCATGCCATCCAGCACACTCCTGATCAATCCCCTCATTGTGTGCACAAAACTCAGCCTGGGCCAGTCATCCCCAGAACTGGAATCAAAGAAAAGTTGTTCTTGGACTATACACTATTTGGCATTATCTGTGCTATGGTTTGACTTTATTCAGCTCTTCGTTTAATCCACTAGTTCCAGATGATCCCATTGATGCTCTTGGGCAAATAGGTCCAGCACTGGGGAGAGAGGAGTCAGTGAGAGTGGTTGGGATGCTGGGTTGGGTGCAGTTGAGATGTCTCAGCAGAAAGGAGAGTGTTAGGGATCACGCATATTCCCTTCCCTGGATGGGCTCTTGCCGTTCCTCACCACCAGGACCCCATCAGATCCCCTGTAAATTCTGCAGGCAGGTTGCCATCGCTTCCATTTAACAGAAGAGAATTTGGAGGCCCTGAGAGGGGCCACAGATCCAAAGGTTCCGAGTGGGAAGTTGACCCAGATCTGCCCTCCCCACTGCATCCAGCTCCCGGATGCAGCAGCCTTTTCCCCAAGTCAAGCACTGATGCCTCACACTGGCTTCGAGCAACTTGGGGCTGGGAGCCTGAAATTAAGAGAGCCCCTACCGACCGATGACAGGTAATTCAGAGTGTCTACATACATTGTTTCAGAAATCTGGGAGCTAGAAGGGACTGAATCCCAAGGTCCCCAGAAAAACCACTCTTAACACCCTCTTTGGGGAGTGAGTGGCATTGTGACTAGGACAGGAACAAGAATCGATGGCTACTCACTCCAGTCTGGGTCCCAGTCTGGCCTCCCTGACTCCAGCCTGTGTTCAGGTTACATTTTGTCCTTCTCTCCCCTCCCACCCCCGGCTTCCCAGTCAGGGATGCCAAGCGGGCCTGGGCCTCCAGACCCCTGAGAGAGCCAGCCGATGAGCTTCCAAGTCCAGGGTGCATGAGCTGGTCCCGCTCAGCTTCTGAGATGCAGCCAGCTGAGGACAGGACCCCAAACCTCTGTGCTGCAAGTGTGTCTCCTCCCCTACCCCAAGGTGAGGAGGGAAGAGAAGGCCGGCTATAGAAGGTGCTGGAGTCTGCCCCTTTCTCCTTGTAGAGAGGAAGAATGAAAAGGAGTTGGGAGTGGTGGAGGGAGAAGGAGGGAGGGGTGAATAAGGACAGGGACTAGAAGAGAACAAGGAAAACAACAGTTCACCTGTTAAGGAGCTTTTTTCCTTTTGGTTTATGTTATTGCTCTTATTATGGTGTTTGGGCAACAAATAAAACAGTGAAGGGATAAGAGGCTAGAGTCTGTGTCGGAGTCCTGTGATGCTGCAGACTTGGTGGGCTGCAGATTCCCAGGGTGGGCAGACAGCTTGGAGTCCAGTGTGGGGATGGAGGCAAGGAGGCAGGGAGTGATCCCAGGATTCCTCAGGTCCCCTCTAGGGTGTCCTACTGGTAGCCTGAGAGTTTCCATCACCAGGTTGTGTCTGGTGATCTGGGTCCTGCCAGCTCAGATTCCTGAACTTCCAAAACATAATTGTGTCCCACCTCCTCGGGATAAGGTCAGGGGCTATCTGGGAGACAACTGTCATTCCCCGAGCACACTACATCAGCGCCCAGATCCACCCGGCAGCAAACGTTGGCTGAGGGAAGCTGGGAGAAAGGGCTCGGGCACACCATCCCCCTTCTGTTCGCCACACATGCCTCGTGCTGCAGCCCGGGGAGGGAGAAGGCTCACAGGTGGTTGAGTGATGGGGCGGGTCAGCTGCCACAGAGACCAGGGTCCCGCAGCCCCACTGTCCAGCTCCAGCGAGAAGCCTTTCCGGGAACTGCCCCCCCCGCCTCGCCGCGCCTTGCCAGCCAAGCCCCATCTCTCCTGCACAGAAGATGGGTCTGAATAAAGACAAGGCCTGAGGCTGCATCCCCACCACTGCCCCAAACACACCCTCAACCTGCAAGTGTGCATGCGCTGACCTGTGCACACGCACACCCGCTCAGAGGCCTGAGGTTCAGCTTCATTCCCATGCGGCTTCTCCTGCAGGTGCAATAACGGAGCCTCACTACTGCCTCAGCCCTTGGCACCTACGAAGCAGGTGACTGGTCCTTCTAGTTTGGGGGTGGGGGTGTAGGGCATGTGCTCGGGGACCTTTTAGGTGCACAGGCCGTGGGGCCTGGTGAGGGGCAGAACAGAGCTTTCGCCTTGGGCCAGCGGATGAGAGGAGAGGAGGGGGTTCTTTAAGAGAAGTACAGTGAGCTCTTTCTGACCCAGTATGAAAGCAGCCCTTCTTAGAGACAGAAAGATGGTCAAGCTCTGACAAAGCCCTTCTGGTGCTTAATGAATGTCTCTCTTTAAACCTGGTCATTGGTGCCAAAGCCCCTTAAGCTCCACATTCATGGAGCCCAGTTATAATAAGAATAACAGCTCACAGGCTTACTATTTGCAGGCATTTTTCTATAAGGACTTTATTACTCACTCTGCAGGTCTTGCCCCTCCCAAACCCCCATCTCCCTTTCCATCATGGAACTGCCTGGGCATAGACTGGCCATGGTCGGGGCCAGTTGGAGAAGCATCTGAAATGCAGGAATTTGGGGGAGGTGCCTGGAAGTATCCTCTGCTCAGGCCCAAGGACAGCAGGGACATAGAAGGGAGCAGGAAGCAATGCCATTTTTCTCCTGGAAGCTTTAGTCAAGTGGCTGCAGGTGTGGTCTGCAGGCAGCTGTGGCAGCAGAGCACTGGTCGGGGAGAGACAGAGAGTGGGCGCTGGGAGGGGGCAGGGGTAGGGGGTGTGGAGGGAGGCACAGCTGAGGCCCTGCCTGCCAGGAAAGCAGCCTCTGCCGGCCGGTGGGGAAGGAAAGTGGTGAATGCTCCCTTGTCCAGCCGCTCCTCTCCTGGCTCAGGCCTCAGCCCAGCAGGGGAAGCGCCGGGAACACCGATGCCTACCCGAAGAGGTGGGGACCAAAGCAGGGACCTGCTGGCCTCCTCCTCCAGGCCACCCTCCCTGCCTTTGTGTGCGCACTCACACAAAACGCACAGCCCTGCGTTCACGTCCCAACCTGGGCATCCCTTAACCTCTCCAGTCAGTTTCCTCATCTGTAAGACCACGCAGGGCAGTGTGAAGATTAAAAAGATAATGTTTGCAAAAGCACACGGCACCGGCTGGCACCTAGAAAGCACTCGATAAGTGTCTGCCATTACTTTATCATCATTATTAGTGCTGTGATTATGTGTACCCTCAACATTGCTCACTCCAGATGCTCACAATAGCCTCCCAAGTACGCTCCCTATATCTTTCATCTCTCCTCTCCAATCCAGCCCACACAGAGCTGCCGGAACAACAGTGAACAGCGATGATTTGGTCCCATTATTCTGCTGCTAATAAGCCTCCACCAGCTCCCCACTGCCTACATGATCAAAACCAAATGCTCTTTCCATCTGGCACGAACTACCCTTCCTGGCTCCTCTCTGGCCATTTCCTCTCCATCCCCACCTCCTCAGCTCATCCCCAAACTAGCTATCCCTCATGCACTTGCCCACCCCTGCGCCTGTGCTTCTACGATTCCCTCCACACAGAACGCCTTCTCCTCCAATGAAAACCTCCCATCCTTCAAGGCTCACACAAATACACACTCTCCCACGAAGCCTATTCTGACCCTGGCACAGCTAACGAACGGCTTCCTCTGCTGACAGACGCGGCACATGGTTTATACTACTCTCAGCACTTACCCACCCTGTGTTTGGCTGTGTGTGCGAGGGAAGTGCTTCTAAAAGTGTGGTCCCTGGAGCAGCAACATCTGCACCCCCTGGAAACTTGTCAGAAATGCAAATTCTCATGTCCCAGCCTAGACCTACTGGATTACAAAGTCTGGGGAGGAGGCCCAGTAACCCAGACTCTGATGAACTCTCAGTTGGGGAACCATTGGTGTAGGGTACCCATACCCTACAGGTGGTGGCTGGTACACAGAGAGAAGTGATGGGTTAGATCAGATCACCTGGGTAGTTTTGAAAAGATACTGCTGCCTGCAGAGATCCTGATTTAATTGGTCTGGGGTGGGACCTATGTATCCATGGTTTTTGCCTCCCAAACTTTTATAAGTATTTTCAAATATATAAAGCAGTTAAAAGATTGTACAGTGAACACCTGTATACCCACCACCTAGATTCCATCACTAACATTTTGCTGTATTTGCTTTCTCACATACCTATCCATCATCCCTCTATCCATGCATTCATCCATTCTATTTTTTGATACATTTCAAAGTTGGAGACATCCTACACATCATCCAAATACATGTAAGTGATTCAAAAGCCCTCCAGGTGTTTCCACTGTGCAGCCAGGGCTGCTCTGACCTCGGCTGGCAACCTCTGCCAGCCTCCTAGCCTCAGCTGCCACTGTGAGATGAAGATGATGATGGGTCATGATGATGCCTGCTCTGCCTCCCCATCGTTGCAGGATAGAAAGAGATCACACCTGAGAAAGCCCTTTGCAAAGGGCTTTGTAATTAACAGGAAACAACTGCTGACTCCAGGCTGGAAAGAGCTGTCATGGGTTGTCAAATAAAATACAGGATGTCCAGTGAAATTTGAATTGCAGATAAATGACAAAGAACTTCTTTTAGTATAAGTATGTCCCAAATATTGCCTGAGATATACTTATGCTAACATATGTTTCATTGCTTACCTGAATTTTAAATTTCACTGGGCATCCTGTATTTTTTTTTTCTTTTTTTTTTTGCGGTACGTGGGCCTCTCACTGCTGTGGCCTCTCCCGCTGTGGAGCACAGGCTCTGGACGCACCGGCTCAGCGGCCATGGCTCACGGGCCCAGCCACTCCGCAGCAGGTGGGATCTTCCCGGACCGGGGCACGAACCCGTGTCCCCTGCATTGGCAGGCGGACTCACAACCACTGCGCCACCAGGGAAGCCCAGGGAATCCTCTATTTTTACTCACTAAGTCTGGCAACAGGAGCTAAACCCTGTCCTGTGGAGGGTAGCAGGGTTGGGACCCTCCACCCAGAGCAGAGTCAGGTCTAGGCAATGGCACCTACTGGTCTGCCCAGTCAGCCTCTCTGGGCCTTGGAGCATGTGACTGCAGAGCCAGGGCTGGTGGGCAGGGCCAGGCAGGGGTCTGCTCTAAGCTGTCACCTGCCCACATGTGACTGTGGTAGCCAGAGCCTTGCATACAGCAAACCAGTGTATTAGCCAGGATTCTCTAGACAAACAGAAGTAGTAGGATCTATACCGTTGGTTATCTGTGTCTCTATCTAGAGGGAGGAAGGGAGAGAGGTTGATTGATTGATTTTAAGGAATTGGCTTATGTGATTATAGAGGCTGGCAGGTCCAAAATCTGCAGGGTGGGCTGGCAGGCTAAAGGCTCAGGGAAAAGCAGATGCTGCAGTTCAAATCTGAAGGCCATCTCCTGGCAGAAGTCCCTCTTGCTCGAGGGGAGGTCAGTCTTTGTTCTATTCAGGCCTTCAACTGATTGGAGCCCATTCACGTGATAGAGGGCAATCTGCTTTATTCAAAGTCCACCAAATTAACAGTTTTAAATTAAAACTGGATGTTTTTGTTTCATCCAAAAACATCCTCACAGAAACATCCAGAATAATGTCTGACCAAATATCTGGGCACTGTGGCCCAGTCAAGTTGACACAAAATTAACCATCATAGTCAGCAAGTCTCAAACATTAGGGCACAAAAGTATCACTTGGGGGAAACTCATTAAAATGCAGATCCCCAGGCTCCACCCAGAGATTCTGATGCATTAGGTCTGCCCCAGCGCCCAGGAGGCAGCATTTTAACCATCATTCCAGATGGTTCCAATCCAAAGGCTCCATGGGCCCACCTTGGGAAGTACTGCAGTTGGACTCAATAAATATTTGCCAACTACAGGAATGCTGAAGGCGATAGTGTGGGTGGAAAGGCGTCCAAGCCCGGGCTGGGCCACCCCTGCAAGACTGTCCTGGGGGCTCTGGTGCGGGTGCAGTGATGGCAGATGGGGAGTCTGTCAGCTAGTGCCGTCCCTGAGGGGATCCACAGCAGTGTCTGCAGACAGACACGGCAGACGTAGGGCAACACTTGTGCCTATACCAGCCCTGGCGCTAACCCAAAAGGCAAACCCCTGAACCTCTCCTGAGCCCACTCGGACCCTGAAGTGCCCCTCTCTCTCCCATGTGAGTGGAGCTGGTGGACGTGCTCAGCCTCTCACAAGCCGATGAGGTCATGGCTCAGGAATCTGTGTGCAGTCGGTTGCCCCTGAAAAGAACCGCTCACTCAGCTGGGGAAAGGAGCAGCTGAATGTTCACAGGCCCGCGGGGGAGGCAAGGCACGGGCTGCGGGGGACCCACAGCATCCCAGACACCAGCGGGTTAGCACCCTTCCTCTCCTACAGAAAGAGGAAAATCGATCCAGGACAGAAGCTTATGTGACATAGCTTGTTTGTTAATGGACTCCCATAGACCATGGGTCAAAGTTATGTCCTTGAAAACCTTAAGAGCTAAATGGTACCAGCCTGGCAGTGGAGGGAGTTAGGCAGAAAGAGAAACTCAGTGGTTGATTAGGCTTATTTCCCAGCCCTGGCATCTCCCCGTAACATAGGGTTAGCAGGATGGAGGCCTCCGCCAGGTGGCCCAGAGTGAAGCTCTGCAGGGGTAGATCGGAAGGACGGGGCTTCGTGCTGGAGGACTTATTCATCCTCAGTACTGTGCACGTGCCTGCTGCAGAGAATGTATGTGTTCCGTAAATGCACGTTTAGCTCAACTGGGCACAGGGCAGGAGAGGAGGCTGATGGCTATTCCTTCTTCCAGACTCTTGCCCCCTGATACTGTGTCCCGCAGCTCTGGGCTGCTCTGTTTCAGCCACATCAGTGAGATCACAAGGCTACCGTGCTCCCTTCACTCCTGTCATCCTGACCAGGTCCTGCTGACCTTCTTCAGCCAGCCCTGCAATTGACTGCACAGTGGCTGGATGGGGGTTCAGAGGGAGATGTGGGATACAAAGAACATCTCGAAAAGAAAGGCTGAAGGACAGGGACTCTGCAGCCTGGGAAAAGGACAAGAATATCAGCGGGATGGGGGAGGCGGGGACTGGTGTCAAAATTCTCAAGACTCTGAAGGGCAGTCACCTAGAGGGGATGACCAGAGATGCCCATCACTCTACAGACAAAGCAAGCAGAGAGCGTGAGACAAATCAGAGCCGAAGCCAAGGGCAGGCCCGGGTCCTCCATCTCTTTTCTCCATCGGGCTGCCTCCAGGAGAGAACAGAAGCCCGCCCACAGCCCAGCATCCCCTGAACACCCATTGTGGCTTGTCATCCACGAACATTTCCACACTCGCCCTGAGTCTACTCCTATATTTAGCTTATGCCACCTCTGGGGGTTATGAGTTCCATATAAGTTTACTACCTGCTGTGTAAATAGCACTTACTTTCATTTGTGCTAAAGCTGCCTTTTGCCAGCTTCAAGGGCTGCCTGCCACCTCGTTCAGATTTCAGGGACTTTGGAGAGCAAGTCCATATGTCACTTCAGCCACAGCCTTAATAGGCAGAGGAGATTCACAATCAGGATGGCCTCCACCTCACGCTTCCTTCCTGCTGGAGTCCTGGTAGACTTTCAATCTCACCTCAGACAGACGATCCCTTAAGAAGGAACACGGACCACATGCCCCATTTTGCCCAGGTCAGAACCAAATACCAGGCTGTTTCCAACACCCTCAACCGTAACCGTGGCCGTTTGGCTGGTCTTTCTGTCCAAACCAGTGCACGGGGACAGAGCCGTTAGGGGAGGGTTTCCAACAGCTCCTGAGATCTGCTGGGCTGTGTCACAGTATTGGTAACTCCCAACTTGTGGACATGACTTTATGTATTTTCCCTGAATGTGCGGCCTTACACACAGGGGTAAAGCGAAAGTGACCCTTTGTTGGGCCCTACGCACCAGCTGACCTGACACTGCATCAGTTGGAAGTTTTTGATGTCATCTACCTTTTCTAGTGGATTCTGCCATCAGCTCTTCCACCCCAACCCCCAAGCAAAAAAGTATCATTTCCTTTCTGTTTTGTTCTTAAGCCAGCCTCTGACTCACGACACAAACCCCTGCGGTCCCAGGACGAGTTACTGAGGCACGGATCCAAGGGGCCCTGGAAGGTCTCCCTGTCCTGGGCGGGGACGCTGGCAGGGCAGCGGTGAGTGCACGCTCACCTTCCCTGTGAGCTCCGAGGCCAGGACAAGGCGAGCCTTCTGGCTGACAAGGCTCCTCCTGGAGGAGGGGCAGTGGCTCAGATTACTATAATTTTTAAATTGTGGTGAAACGTACATAACATGAATTTACTATTTAAACCATTTTTAAGTGTACAGTGGCATTAAGTACATTCACACTGCTACCATCACCACCAGCCATCACCAGAACTTTCATCTTCTCCAACTGAAACTCTATACACGTTCCACACGAACTCCCCGTTCCCCCTCCCCCCGGCCCCTGGTGACTACTATTCTACTTTCCAGCTCTACGAATCTGGCTACGCTGGGCACCTCGTAGGAGTGGAATCACTCATTTATTTGTCCTTTTGTGACTGGCATGTTTCACTTAGCATAATGTCCTCAAGGTTCATCCACGCTGTAGCATGTGTCACCAAATTATTTTTTAAGGCATGCCACCAGGTAGCATTTTGGGGGCCTGGTGAATTATGAATGGACACAGTTACAGGAGCGGCCCCATCAATGTGGGCACACGCACACACTTGGCTCCTGCAAGTTCAGGCGTGTAAATGCCCACGTGCTTGCACACTCCCCTCCACATGACCTCCGCGAAGCTCAGAGGGCCGCCCTCCCACCCTTTAGGAGCAGATCTCAGACCTCCTTGTGCAGTAGAGACACCTGAAGACCTGGTCACACTGTGGAGACTCCCATTGGGCAGGGCACAGCAGGCGATGCTGGGCCAGGGGATGGGGCACCTCACAGGGCTGCTGCTGCTGATGCCAGCCCGAGCTCCTGTGCAGCCAGCCTGCCCTGGACCACTTCTTGTGGAAACCAACAGGGGAAGGCTCTGTGGGGAAATTGGGTCATCATGACCCCGAGGGTACACCTGGCCTGTGGAAGTCAACTCTAATCCCTACCCCCTGCCCATCCTTCTCCCCCTGACTGACCCCTGGACAGTATACGCCAAGGGCAAGACAGTGTGCTGGGGGTCTGCTTGGAGGAGAGGCGGCCAAGCAAGGAGTTCTGGGGAACGAAGACAAGAACTCCAAGGCTGTCACACAGGCAGAGCCTGACATCGGCCACTGGGTTTCTGAGCAGAGGCAGAGAGCACTTCTGGAGCAGGGAAGGCTCCTCAGAGGAGGTGGCACTTGGTCTCAACAGAATTCTGACAGTAGATACAGAAGACGCAGGAAAGAGAGGTGTGACTTTGCAAGTCAGCCAAGATGCAGTGTGACATGCAGGGATGGAGGGACTCTGAGTCAGGATTCTGGGTACGATGCCAAGTGCTTTGCATTTAGCCATGTGACTGGCAAGTCACCAGGCCCTGCAGGCTGTTGTTCCTCATGTCAGGAGCAGGGCTGGAGTGATGGGAGAGGTGGTTGGGACCATGCTATGGAAGGCCTTGAATGCATTTAATTCAGGGAGAAGCTGGGAGCCATTCATGGCTCTATAGAGACTCGTACTCCCTTTAGCCACAGGCTTGTGGGGGCCAGGGGTCTCTCTTGACCTGTGCTTCTCCCGTGAGTCTGGCCTGGTTAGCCTGACACCTCCAAGCTCCTCCTCATTTCACACTTTGGGAATTCCCTCCAATGAGTATATAACCCCCAGAAGAGTGTTTCCTCTGGCTCCTGGAGGGACTTATAGCACCCTCCCGGCACCGATTCACAAAATCAGGAACTGTGAATTCTAAATAATTTATAAACATGTTAAATAAGACCAGTTCTAGCTTTGATCCCTGGGGAGCTCACTGTTACTACTTCCCTCTTTTAACATCAGCCTGAGCCAGACATCATTAGGAAGGGAAATCTCCGTCTCTCTCTTTTAAAAAATCATGTAGCTTAAATGGTTCGGGATTATTTGTGGCTTTGAATCATTCCTGCCACTGCTCCTTCCCATTACGGGGATAATTAAGAATTGACTATGGTCGGCAAAAAGCATTCGACAGCCAACTTTTTATTTGGTTTTTCAAGTGCCCCAGCCCTCCCTGCACCCCCCCCCCAGTCTTCCCTTTCTCGTCCCTGCAGCCTTGTAGCCCAGGTCCCCAGGGGCTCCCCCCATGCAGGTCTGCTGCCTGTAAACACACTGGGGGCCCCATGGAAACCACACACTGAATGGAGGGAAAGCAGGGACACCATTCACTTTCCTCTTATTCCACTGCCCCATTTCCTCCAGGCACCTTGCCTGGTGTCCCTTGGGCCCGGGGCCAGAGTGTGTTTGTTCGGCTGCCCTGGTCACCCGGGAATGGGGTGGGCTCACAGCCCAGGCCTGTCCCCCAGCTGGTCATTCTTTCTTTCGAGAGTCACTCTCTCTGACCGGCTCAGGCAGGATTAGAGGCTTCAGGAAGAAGAGTGTGCCTCTGATGGCAGAAGGAGGGGTCCCCGACACTGGGTGACCTCCAAGGCTGGCCAGTCAGGGCGCTGTAGGATGAGGGGTCACCTGTCTCCATCCCCCCAACCACAGAGGCCCCTCAATCTCCTGCTGATCAGAGAAGGCCAGGGGCATCCCGCCAGCCTAATTCTTTGAAGGCAGCGCTAGGACTGGGGTCATCTTCATTTCCCTGCCTCCAATCAGAACTGCGTCTAAGTAGAGAATCCTAGAAATGCTTTCTGCAGCCTGACTTAAATCTCTTCTGCTGCAGGGTCCATGAATCATAGTTTGTTCTGGGTTCAGAAAGCTGAGGCCCCACCTCTTTTGTATAATAAATCACCATGGAGGGACTTCCCTGGTGGTGCAGTGGTTAAGAATCCACCTGCCAATGCAGGGGACACGGGTTCGAGCCGTGGTCCGGGAAGATTCCACAGGCTGCGGAGCAACAAAGCCCGTGCGCCACAACTACTGAGCCTGCGCTCTAGAGCCCGCAAGCCACAACTACTGAGCCCGTGTGCCACAACTACTGAAGCCCGCATGCCTAGAGCCTGGGCTCTGCAACAAGAGAAGCCACCACAATGAGAAGCCTACGCACCGCAACGAAGAGTGGCCCCCACTCCGTGCAACTAGAGAAAGCCCGCGCGCAGCAACGAAGACCCAACACAGCCAAAAAATAAATAAAGTTATAAAATCAATCAATCATGGAAACAAATGCACACCACAAAGATGCACAGGAAGTCAAGCTACCTTTCGGGGGGGATTGAGATTAGAACACAAAGAAGCTTCTAGAGCAGCTGCCGAAGTCCTCTTTCCCAACCTGGGTGGTGGTATAAGGCACGAACCTTAATATAACCCATGACTAAAACAGCTATTCTGTGGTTTTCTATATTTGTTTTATAATATCGCAATTAAAATTAGAAGGAAAAAATACATCATCAGAGTGTCAAAACCTGTCAGCTGTGACATCATTCAGGGTCCCCTCCCCTGAGCCCTTCTTTGGGGTGAACAACCCCACCTCCTTCAACATCTCCTTCAAGGTTCAGGATGCCTGTACCAGATGGTTAGTCAAATCCTGTGACATTTGTCTCAAGAGAACCTTTCAGGCCAGGTGCTGCTGGGCCACTTAAAAGGGCAGAGGGCTGGGACTGCCTTGAGCTTCCGGAATAGGCTGCACAACTGTTTTCTGCTGGCTTACTAATAAAGTCTATACAGAGAGAGAATTTGGCCTGAGACTGCCTTTCATGGTAACCTGTAGTCAGGTGGGAGGAGGCCCATAGCCCTTACCTACCCCTGATGGTTGCAGGTACTGACGTTTACCAAAAAGAACCTAAGAATCTGGCAGGACCTGGTTGGCCAGGGTCAGATCATCTCAGCCCGGCACCAAGTAACTGCTCAATAAATGTTAGCTTCTGTGATGCCCTCCATTACCACTGCTGTGAAGGGGAGAGAGGGGTGGTAGGGAGCATAGCGTATGAAGGGAACAGAGGAAGGAGGAGAGAGAGACAAGGGCGGGTCACCCTCTGGTTTGGCCTTTAGTGAGACATTCATTCATCAGCCTCATAACTGGTCCTGCTGTGAAGAGGGATATAAATTAACAGCTGGCAAGGCTGATAGAAGCCACCCTTACCATCCTACAGTGTTTTGCTATAGAGGGGTTGCTCATAATTCTCCAATAACTTCCCCCCCCCTCTCATTGGCTGCCTCCCCATGGGGCCCCCATAGGTTCTTTCAACACAGAGCCACCCCCAGGTATCGAAAGCTGCAGAGATGGGCCCAAAGCCTCAGAGTGGGCCCTCCCCTTGGGTCTGCTTCCCAACTGCCCCACACCCACAGTTAGTGAGATGCCTGACAAAGTGCTTGGACATCCCCTAACAACTCCCATTATGGCCAGGGGACGGATTCATCATTAGGAGGGTGTCTGGGTTTGCCATTAAAGTCCTCTTTCTTTGTCACTTATCAGTTGGGGACTGCCAATCTGCCCATGTCTCTTTATGTCCATCTGTAGTCTTCAGTTTGGACCCACGTCTGTATCGCTTTGTTCTCTCTCTCTCTCTGACGCTCTTGGGCTCCCCTGATCCAACCAAAAGCCATGGTGGAATTCTGGGCACATCATCAATGTTTTTCTTTGAGAATAATGACAAGGGAAGCTACATAGGAGAAAAGAGAAGGTAGATTTTATTCTAGATTTGTTCAGTACAGAAGATTCCCCAGGGACAAGACTGAAAACGTGAAGGCCCTAAAAACACATATAAGGGAAAAGAATAATTTTCTCCTCTGTTTGGTCCCAAGGACTTCTTTGAAATATATTATTTCAAATATATCTCTATATTCTGAAACTTTTTCAGAATGAATAACGTGTTTAGGATGGGGTGTTTGTACGTTCCCAAACCGTTTCTAAAAATTATGCAATAAGATTTTATGTTAAAGTGACATCAATCTTTTTGTCTGCATATACTGATGCATCTTGTTTGACATTCCTTTCTAAATGACCTACAGAAAAATCAATCGTTCCTAGGAATCCAAGTACATTTCCACTTATAAGTGCAGAGGAAAGTAAAATAAATTACTTCAGTCAAGTATGGGAAAAATTTTGTCCTCAGCAACTCAAGTTGTTAAAGTATTGGGTCCAGGATTCGGAGGCAGATGTGTAGAGGGGTGAGAGCGTCACAGCGTTTAACAGAGCTACTAAAACACACACAAAACATGGCCCAGAGGCTCAATGCTGCAGACAGCAGGCATCTTTGGGGTTTGGGTCTAGAGGATGCTGGGGGGGGTCTCCCAAGCAAATCCCCCCCCGCCATGATGGCCATGCCATTGTATGGCTCCAATCTGTTCCCTAAGTCTCCTCCTGCATATGAAAGAAACAGACCATATTTGGGAAAACAGGGTGCAAATCAAGAGACAAATTAACATGTGAAAAAGGAGAGAAGCTTGTCTCAATCTAGGCAAATCTTCAGTTTTTAGGTCTCTGGAAAGATGATAAAAATGAAGTGTTAGAAGAATCAAAAATGACTCAAGGTGATGGCTCAGAGAATGGGGCTGATTAGATAAAGTTCTTCAGAGCAAATTGTGTTCAATGAGATTTAAAGATTTCCCTCTCCTTTCTTTCCACGATTCCTTTTCTGAAAATAAGTGCTTTTCTGTTTCTCGCCAACACCAAGTCCAGAAAACATAATACTGTCCTTTGTCTTACTCTAAGTGTATTGTAGATGGATTCTTCTGTCAAGGTTCTGCCTACTTCTTAAAAACTGTCTGAAGAGAAGAGACGCTAGACTTCTGAAAGAGCAGGCGCTCTTATAAGGGGAAACTTGGAATTATTAGCAGAATACACTGTAACATACAATTTGATATACTCAACAAGCTAATTTCATTTTTTTTAAATCAATTACTCACAACTATTTTGATGTTTCGAAACAAAGGGACATCAGGTCTTGTGAAAATCACCAAAAAGGAAAAAGTGTTATACCTACGTTCATTTTCTTTCTAGTATTTGAAAAATCAATCTCTTTTCCCCATACCTCTAAATTTCTGAGAATGTTTAAATCCAAGATAAGACACTCCTGGTGCTCTGCAGAAGGCAGGAGGGGTAGGATGGGGCAGGCTTCAGACACATGTGCATGTATGGGTCCAGCTGTGCGTCTGTGTGTGTTGGCCCTCCCCCTCCATCCTGCAGTGCAAATGGTGGGTAGAAGGGAAACAAGGAACACACACACACACACACACACACACACACACACACACACACACACACACACACACACACACACACACACACACGAAGGGGCATCCACTCAACCAAGAAAAAACCCCTCAGCTGAGGTTAACCTCATAACCCTGCATTTACTCCACCCTCTTCAAAAGAGATTTGAAATTCTTTCCCAAACTTTGCTGTGCTTTCCATGAGAATGGGGATGTTCCTGCATAAAACATGAGTTTGGGAGGGCACGGAGCAAGCAGGCTTGGGAGAGCCTTGGGGAGTTGGGGGGAGTGGGCAAGGAGAACAGAGCAGTGGGGGAAGGGAAGGCAGGCTGTTTTCTCAGGCTGCATTTCTTGCAGGCTCCTTGGAGACCAGAGAAAGGCCGGGAAAGGTCTCAGCTGGGGCCGGGCCACTCACAGAACCAGTGGAAAGCGGGATGCTGAACCTGACCTGATGGAGCTGGAGCGGAGATTTGAGGACCTCCAGGAAACTGATGCAACCATCTGCACCAAGGAAGGAGAGAGGGTTTGGGTGAGGGGAAAGGTCTAGAGGGGAGAAGAGCAGGAGAAAGGAGGAAGGGAGGTCCTCGTTGCTTAATAAAGCTTTCTTAATAAGGGAGAACGCCCTTATTAAGCACTGAGGATCGTGGCACCGTACCCGCTCTGGACCGCTGGTTCACGGAGGGCAGGGACAAAGGTTCCGTTTCTTTTGGTGTCATCACACAGTCCAATCCAGCGCTGGGCCTTTGCCATGCTGTTTTGTGAATGACTGCAGGTGGCCAGACAGGATTCTTAGTCTGTTATCAGCACCCCAGCGAGCAGGATTTAGGGGTCTGCAAGAGGTCTTCTCACTGGCAAACCAGTTATTAGTATTGCTTGAATTAACTCAGCGATGGGCTAAATGCCAGCAGCGGGAGCGAGATGTTAGGGCATTCTGCTCCTCTGGGGGGAGAGGCGTTGTTAAAGTCTCTGGGCAGTGCTCTCTCCAGAGGCTCTGAAAAGGCAGGCCCGTGTACGCTGCTGAGGGAGCACGTGGGGAGGCTCAGAGCAGGCATTCTGTGAGGCGGCTCGTTCTCAGGTCCGCGGTGATACCCTGTACAGGTCAGTAGATTGCCGGCCCACCTCTGCGGGCTCCTCCCTACGGGGACTGGGGTGGAAGCCACCTTGAGTCCCTTTCTGGAAAAAGCCAGGTATGCATAGTGCGTTTGTTTTTATTTTGTATTGTTTTTGTAATTGTGAGATGATGCCTTCAAGATGACTCGGCTGTGCTCCAGAATGTGGCTACTACATCTTTGCAAGTCACTAGTTAGTGCAAGGTAGGTAAGGACGAGATCAGCCATAAAGCTGCAGTTGGAAGGGGGCCTCCCTGAGATATTCTAGAGCTGTGGTCCTCAAACCTGAGCTGCAACGGCATCACCCAGATGATATGGTAAACACAGGTGGCCAGGCCCCAACCCCGGAGTTTTTGATTTTGTGGTCTGGGGGGAGGTCTGAGGACCTGCATTTCTAACAGGTTCTCAGGTGATGCTACTGCTGCTGGTCCGAGGACCACACTGTGCTTCCCCTGTTCTAGAACACCCCCTCCCTTTATACAGGTGGAACAGGCATCGGGGCTTTAATCGTAGAGCCAAGTACAGTCGTCCTTCAGATCGTATATAAATTAAACACACCTCTCTCCATCCCCCATCTGTCCAGGTAGGGTCTACAGAAACACCAGCCACCTGGGTCCCACTGGAGCGTCCAAATCGGCAACTGGGAGGAAGGGATCAGTCCCACAGAAGGACGGGCAGACTGCAGAGGAGGAGGAGAGGTAGGGAGCAAATGGACTGTGGAAACAACCCAGAGCGGAGACTCGGGGCACTGGGGAGCCTCCTGCCAGCCCTGGGGGACAGAGATTAATGAGACCCTCCAGGACCTGGCAGTCTGGGAGCAGCCCTGCTGCTTCCAGCTGTGACTGGACCCCCCACATCTCAGTCATCTCCTGAAAGCTTTGGGGTGAAGCCTGGAAAGCTCTGCTGGGAGAACAGCCAGAAAGCCAATTAATGTGGACCTGGACCGGGCTCCCACAGCTGTATGAGGGCCACCACGTCTCAATCAGCCTCCCCTAGACTGGAGCTCCTCGAAGTCGGAGGGGGTGTCAGCTAGCACAGGGCTCGCAAGAACTCGGTAAAAGTTGCATAAAGAACTGAATGCAGCCCTCCTGCTCCTGCAAAAGGGGGCTCCGCCTTCAGTATACTCCTCGCCGGGAGCAACATCTGCTTACACTTTCAGCATGAGTCTCCCAGGCTGGGAATGGCCTGTTACTAATTGGCACAGTATGGGCAGGGGTCCCCTTCTCCAAATGCCCTCTCTACCTCTCTCTCCTTGCCCCACTAGGCAAAAAATCTTTTCTGACCAGCACATGTTCTGACAAACTCAATACCCCTACTTGGGGGCCTGGGCTGGGGACCCCCAGCCCTATCAGAAGTTCTCTTGCCCACCCATCCGGTTCCCAGGCTCAGCGCCCCCCGTTTCCCGGCAGCCACACAGGCTGCTGGCGGGCCAGAGAGAGCTGTGAGTTGGCGTTGCTGCCTGATGCTGCCCAGGTTCAGGTGGTGAGGAGAAAGGCCCCTGGTGCAGAGCTGCACTTGGCTTCTCCCTGTAAGCTGACCTTCAACTGGCCCGACAAGGCCCCTCACGGGCTTCCTGGTCTGTGCCTGGTCTCACGTACACAGATTTGCACCCTTTGTGGGAACACACGAGGGCTTCCGGCCCACTGAGTGACCTCTCTGTCCCTGTTCCACGCTAGGTGAGTCTCATGTCAGTCCCGGAATTTATATAAACCCAGGCCTGGCTCTGTGGGCCCTGTGCTTCTATATGACCAGCCAGCCCAGAACAGAATAGACATATAGTAGATGGGGACCCAGCTCTGTCCAGGGACCATGAAACTGCAAACCTCAGAGCATTATCACAACACTCTAGGTTCAAAAGCTGCAGATCACAGAGCTGTTTATTGCCCCAAAGCTGCCCGGATCATGAGATTTCTCTCCCCTTCTCGAATGCCCTTCCAGTTTTTCAGAGAAAACTGGCTCCTTGAGGGAGACGGAACCAGGAAAAGTGGGGAAGGTCAAAGGCTCCCAAAGATTTGCTGGGGGAAGCAGATTCTATGTAGTTAGATGAGACCATGGAGACTCAAGGCCTAAAGACAATATGCTGGGGCTTCCTTGGGGCGACTCTAGGTCCTGGAAGCACTGTGCAGCCACCTCCCCATCCCTGCTCTTTACAGGCCGTTCATTTGGGATTGTAGATTGACTCGCCGGCATCAAGCATCATTAGGAGATAAAAATTGCTGCAGATGGATCCCAGAAGGCATTTCAAAGCCCAGCAGGCTGATTAGGCGATGAGCTGCTACTTTGTGCCACCTGAAGCACCTCTCCGCTCTCTTCCACAAATCAGGATTTGCCCATAATTCCTCTGCAACATGAGGCTTCCTGTAAGTCCCTCCTCTGTGCTGGGGGGGCAGCGGAGCCTGCCTTCTAGCTCTGAAGACAAGTTTCTGCCGAGTAGAGGGGAGGCATGGCCCTGCCTACTCAAGGAGAAAGGAAGGGCACTCCTTAGCCAACTTCTTCACCTGCCCCCCAGACTCACTGTCAGACAAAGGGATCCGAGGGTCTTTCTCTGTCTCCTCACTCTGGCTCCCATCTACACATATCAGGTCCTGAAACATCTCTCCGTGAAGCTCTCCTGGATTGGTGACAAGAGGTTGCTTCTCCTCTTGTTTGCTCTTCCTCGTTGCATTGGCCCAAAAGTTCATTTGGTTAGTGAGTACATTGTTCAATAAAATTCTTGGTGAAAATGAAAAAATATCATTTATTTTTACTTAAAACCGAACGAACGTTTTGGCCAGCCCAATATTTTTGCCTAAAAGGATGAGACTTAATCCAAGCAAGGTACAGAAGCCTCCTGATTGGCTTATTTCTTTACTGGCGCATAGCAGGATGTCTGTCTCACTCTGCATGCTCCCCAAGGCCGGGCTCATCTCATTCACTTGGTGTGGGATCCAGGGAGCTGCAAGTAAGTGCACGTGCATCACACACACCTCGGGTGCTGAACCCGCCCTGGCCTTCGGGGCAAACGTCAGGAGGGAAGAACAGCGCCCTGCGGTGGGATGTTCCTTCCCAGACCTCATCCCCCACAGGTGGAGGCCTAATCCAGCACCCGTGAGCTTCACCACCACACGTGAACCGGGAAGATCTGGAAGCTGGTGGAGGCTGGAGAGGACTAGACCTGATCCTCAGCCTAAATTGGATGGGAACATGAGTGACAGCACAGAACCCAGAGCTCAGGTGTCTGCACTCCCAGGCCGAGGATGGGTGCACTTCAGTTGGCCATGCTGAGATCCAGTCCCATGAGGCCAAAGGAGAGACGGCAGCAGCAGCAGCATTAATGGGAACTAACATTCTCAACCGAGGTAATTTTGCCCCCATCAAAAGATTTTGTTTGTTTTTTGCAGTACGCAGGCCTCTCACTGTCGTGGCCTCTCCCGTGGCGGAGCACAGGCTCCGGACGCGCAGGCTCAGCGGCCATGGCTCACGGGCCCAGCCGCTCGGCGGCATGTGGGATCCTCCCGGACCGGGGCACGAACCCGTGTCCCCTGCATCGGCAGGCGGACTCTCAACCACTGCGCCACCAGGGAAGCCCTAAAGATATTTTTGGTTTTCACAAATGAAGGTGCTACTGGTAGGTAGAGGCCAGGGATCCTGGTAAACATCCTACAAGGTACAGGACAGCCCCCCCAATAATTATCCAGCACCAAATGTCAGTGGTACTGCTGTGGAGAAACCCTGCCCTAAACCCTGCTGCTCCCCAGCCCCCCACGCCATGATTTCAGAATAATAAGATCAGAATCTCAAACGAGTCAAAATCACGGTCCTCCATTCCTGCCTTGGACTTTGGCAAGCTCCAAAGGATCAGGATATATTGGAAAAGTGGGGTGCACAGTTGTCCCCTACACGAACCTCTGGAAAGTTGGAGATATTCCCCAAAGAGAACTCAGAAGTCATCATGTTCAAACATACTCATTGTATGAAACTCATGGAGATATAAGCAAAGACTGTACAATCACAAGGGAGCAGAAAACATGATCACAGACACGTTTGGGATGCTACAAAGATGGGCATCCCTGTGAGTCAAAGGGAGAGTTAAGGGCCCCGACGGGAATACAGGAAGCATGACTTCGACCCGGCGTGCAGTAGCCTCACAGCCCTTCTTACTTCCACAGGAGCCCAAACTGAAAACATAGCCCTAACTGCTGAGGAGGACGGCTTAGACGGGGACACAGGGGACAAAGCTATGAGAGTGTCCCTGCGTCCCACGGACTGCGTCTCCCCAGCCTCATCGTGTTTCATTTTGCACATTCGAGGTGGGGACCTGCCACTGTGCCAGTGCCCTTTCCTGGCAGTGCTGGCAGTAACCTGGCCCTCAGGAGCCCAGCAGCCCATGGGTCCAAGTAGAAGGACTGAAGGGCCCTTTTCAGTGGCTCCAGGATGGTGATGTCAGAGTGGGAGGAGGTGACGAGCCATATGGCGGGGAAAGAGAACCAGTAGGGCTTTGGCAGCAAGAGTGCAGGTTGGCCCGAAAGCCGGAAACACCTGTGAGTAGCGGGCATGTTGGGGCCGCCATCCCTCCACATGCTCTAAGGCACGTCTCCCAACCAGGAGAGGGGAGCCATGAGAGAAGTTGCTCCTTCCAGGGTGCCCTCACTCCTGAGAAAAACACCTGCAGTCTCAGTTCCCTGATGCCCCACCTCCTCCTCCAGGCTGGCCCTGCTCCCAAGATCTTCCACCCCACGCAGCCGGCATGGGGTGGGGCAAATTAATGTCTAGTCTCTGAAAATAATGCCAAAGAGCTGGTCCACTCTGGCTCACGTGGGCACGGCCAGTGAACATGCAAAGGGACATCTGTCCAAGTACTCACCACTAGCAGCTCCGCCGCAGGCTCCCGGAGCCCCAGACGTGGTATGGGGAAATCAGACAGTGGCAGGAGAAGCAATCCTGGGGAAGCCAGCACCGGCAGCCCAGCAGTCCGGCAGAGCCCAGGGGAGCAGCGGGCTCTCCCACACCTCACCCCCAGCGCCAGCCTGAGGACCCAGCCCCTGCCTGGGATCAGGACTAAGGCCACAGGCACACCCGGCTCCCAGGTCTCAGAAAGGGGCTGGGGGCTTCCTTGGGCTGATGAGTCCCCACTAGTGTTTCTCAGTCCAGGGGACCAGGACTGCTGTTACTGCGTTCAGAGAGAAAGCACTTCCCTGTAAAATCAACCCAGGCTGCTGCGTTCAGGTCAGCAAGAAAACATCTCTGTCCTGCCCGGTGGCGGCCGCGGCTTGATCCGGCTGCAGGGAAAGCAGGACACGGCGCAGCTGCCCACCCGAAAGGCTCTGACCGTCTCTCGCACTGCCAAGCCTCACTCCCAGCACCAGACAAAAGCACTGGAAAGAGCTCGTAGCCCCAGCTGTGACACACCAATCAGCAGCGCCCAGGCTGTCCTCCGGCCAAGCCCCGGTCACCCCACTGAAGGCTGGCTTCCTCTCCCCAGTTTCCTCAAAGGCACCTGAGGATGCTTTAGGATGCTATATCCTCATGGAATGGATTGCCCATTCCAGAAATACTCCAACTTTGGCTGGACCAGAGAGCAGTGGTGTAATGCTGAAGCCTGGCTTAGGGAGACAGAGAGACCTTCCAGAGTTTGTGTGTGGGGGTGAGCAAGAGGGGGAATGGAAGAGGATTGTGTGTGTGTCAGAGTGTGCGAGGCTGTGTGTGCGTGCATGCATGTGAGTGAGAGAGGAGCATGAGAGGTCTGGAGAGAGAGAGAGAGAGAGAGAGAGACTGTGTGTGTGTGTGTGTGTGCAGGAGGTGGGTATGTGCATCTTCCCAGGGTGTCTGTCCCTCTCTCTCCTCCTGGGTTTTGAGACGGAAGGGGTGGGGGGATGGGTGGTGAGAGACTCAGATTCCAGAACAGGCGGGAGGCACCATCCCTTCCTCCCACCCTGAGGGTGATAATGCCACCCCGCGCTCCTGCCGCCTCCACAGCTGCTGCTGTCAGCAGTCGGCTTCCTCTGCCGAACACTGTCGGGTAACAACTTTGGAAGCAGCAGCATTTCACAAGAGTCGGCGGCACGATCCCTCCTTTTTCCAGTCCAGGTCCTTTCCTGTCCCCATTTGGGTCACTGTCCTCCCTGCCATGCTGTCCCAAGGCACATTCTCCAGAAGGTGGACAGCCCAGAAGCCTCCCCTACCTGCTCCCCTCTGAGCCACCTTCCTGGAAGTCCTAGCTATGGGAGGAGAAAGAGGAAGACAGGAACCAGGGTGAAGGATCTGGTAGAGGGATGAGTGTTTTGGAGAAAGGTCACCACCAGGCTCCGCCACCCCCGACCAAAAGGTCATCAGCTTGACCACGCAAGGTGACCACCTGGGCAGCTCAGTGTTGTGGGTAACACCCAGGCTCAGGGTGTAGGCAGAACCAAGACTTTAAAACGCATTAATTGTGTGATCTTGAGCAAACTGCTAAACCTCTGAGATTGTGTCCTCAAATGAAAACTGGGAATATTAATGTCTACTTCATAGGATGGCTGTGGGGGTCAAATGAGGAATGAGCAGAGAAAGCAGAACACAAAACAGGGAGAGCCAGGCTGGAGAACAGGACCCCAGCAGGGGCTGCAGGAATCATAGGGGAGAACAGGGCACAGCCTCGGGGGTGGACGGAGCTCAGAACCCCAGAATGTCAGTCTGAAATGGAATTCAGGCACCACTGCAGAGTGGCTGGATCAGTACCAACATTCAGGAGCCAAACTGAGGCCTAAAGAGAAGAGAGCCGAGTTTCTCCAGAGACCAAGAGGGAAGTAAGGTCATGGCCACACTCCACCAGAAAATCCTACACAATCACCAGTGCCCATGGAGATGATGGGGGGATGCGGTAGAGGGCACAGCCCAAGGATCTGGGCCTGGAGTCAGCCCTGGGGCAGGAGAGGCTTAATCACAGTTTGCCCTGAAACGGGCTTGCCTGGGCTGCACACAGTTTACATCCTGAAGCCCCCTCTGGCAGAGGAAAAGCTAAGAGGGCGTGGCACCCAAGCTTAAGAGGTAGGCCTGGCTCTGCTGGACAGCAAGGGGGAAGGGGGAGCACTGGCGGGGTAGAGAAGACGTGATGGTCATGAATGCTCAGGCCAGAACCTCAAAAGAGGCAGCCCAGTACCATGGAGAGATCCTGGCTGCGGGCGCAAGGAGGCTTGCGTTCTAATCCCCATTCTGCCAACAACTGGCTGGGCTGCTGGGCCTCTGGGTCTTCCTCTTTGAGGAAGAGCATATTTGTGGTCTTCAAACTTTTTTTTTCAGCAGCAGCAGAACCCATTTTTCAAATGAAATCTCTCCAGAACGTCTACAACTAGATCGGATAGAAGCAGAAGTGCACTGGTGGGCAGGGAACTGGACCCTGGAGCTCAGCCTCTCTCAGCAGCTCTCACGGGAGCTGTGAAGTGCTCCCCAGAGCACAGCATGAAACTATAGTACTAGCTGTCTCTGAGGGCCTTTCACCTCCCTAACGTCAAGGCTTTTTATCCTCAGGGGAAGTTAAATAGACACCAGCTTGGATGGGCACCAGCTGGAGGGCAGAGCACAAGAGGGTCCCAGGGGAGGGAACAAGCTCCTTCCCCCCACTCAGAGCACCTGTTGGGTCTGCAGGCCCTGCAGCAGAGGCTGCGGCTACAGATGGCAGAAGGGAGGCCAGCCGGGGCCCAGGCTCCAGGGTGACAAATGTACCACACAGCAAGGCCAGATGGATACCCCTGCCTTTGGCACTGTGGCTCTTCGAGGAAACACTGGGCTGCTTTTCATGACGTGGATCGTTGCAGGCTCCCTCTCTCCCCAGCTCAGCCAAACCATAAATCTAGCCTGCCAGGGGCGCCGGCTGCCCTGACCCCGGCCCTGTGCATCCTCCGTCTTGGCCTCGCCTCACGCCAAGCTGCAGATCCAGGCACGAGCAGCAGAAGGAGGGGCCGTACGTGGAGCTGGGCCCATGTGGGTTGAGGGTCCTGTCTTGGCTTGGTTTTCTAGAATGTTCTCCATCCAGATTTTTCTTTTTCCCTCTGAATCCTTTCCTCCTGTCCAGGATTCTGCCAGGGGCTTTGCCCACACAGCCCCCCCGCCTCACTCCAGCTCCTCAGCCCTTCAAGAGTTTTAAGTCTGACAGAAATTGGGAAGCTCTGTGAGAACTTGAAGTCCGAGACTGCCTTCTCCCTGCCCCCAGCCTCCTGGAAGGAGAGGGACAGTCCGCCTGCACCAGCCCCCATGCACTGTTCTCACCAAGGCAAAGGCCCCTCAGCTAGAGATGCAGACACAGCCGGCCACGGGCAGCCCCCGGATTCTGTCTCCCATCTCCCAGAGGGAATGCAAGCAGCCTCAACGGTGGGAGGGTTTTATTTCTTCTTTGGTCCATCTTCAGTCATTTATTTCCCACTGCCACCCACTGTCCTCTATCCACACTGTCCTCTGTCCTCTACCCACATCCCCAGGAGAGGGAAGGCTCAGAAAAGGAGCTCCCTGGCTCCCCACCCCCAGGCTTCTCTGCTGCCTTCTCTGCTTCTTATCCATGCTTTTCTTATGAATTCAGCACATTACTCTGTGGCCCTTTATGGCTTGTAACCCGCTTGTTTACCCTCCACAACCGTGGGGTGGGGGGCTGTCCCCAGCTCCCTTTTTCAGGGGAGGAGGCCGAGGCTCAGTGGGTCTGACTTGCTGGCGGTGGGTGGAGACTAGACCTCCAAGCTCCGTTTCTCACTTTATCGTGGCTCTCTTCTCCTCGCTTCTCTTCCGCTCTCTCAATTTTCTCTCTTCTCTATCTCTACCCTCCTCTCTTCTCCCCTTTCTTTCTGGCATCTCTTCTCAACCACTCCTCTGCCCCCCAAAAAGATCTCCTCCAGACCTACCTGAGGTCGGAGCAGAGGGGGCCTCAAGACCACCTTGCCCCATCACCTTGTTTACAGGTGAGGCGACTGAGGCCACATTATTTGGCTGGGTCCCCAGGCCTCTCCCCTATCCCCATCGGGGCACAGGGGAAGCTGTGGGAGGCCAAGAGAGGTAATGGATTTCTTAAGTCATCCTGATTTGATTACTTGGAGCATTTCTAGGGCAGAACCCAGACAAATGCTCGCTGGCGTACTCCCTCCCTTCCTCCGCAGCAAAGATGCTGCATCTCTGAATAAGGCTTGTGCCCTATTTCACTTAGAAGGAAAGGTCAAGCTCGTGTGTCTCTGCAGCCAAAGTTACCAGCAGGCCAGAGTCTCTGAGAAGTTCATCTGCTCCCGGCTTTCACTCCCAGGCCGGGAGGCCCTGTTTCTCTCCTTGCTGGGTCTCATTGTCACCTGGGGACAGAGATTCCCCCAGGCTCTATGGATCAGTCTTTCTCGTCCTCACACTCCCGCTTTAGGGCATCCCCCCCTTAGATGCAACCCTAAGCGGTCAG
Organism: Stenella coeruleoalba; assembly: GCF_951394435.1. NCBI lineage: Eukaryota > Metazoa > Chordata > Mammalia > Artiodactyla > Delphinidae > Stenella > Stenella coeruleoalba. Next base: position 76,501,875 of record NC_137150.1, on the reverse strand, counting down.
CACACACTGTCTGGGCGCCGCCGTGCTGGGCACAGTGACAAGCTTGGCTGTGCCCAGCTGTCAGAAGCAGGGCCATGGTCTGTCAGGAAGGCTGCTCACAGGAGCCCTCCTGGGGCCCTCGATCCCTGACCGCACAGCTGCCTGATCTCTCTCTCTCCCAGGGCCCGGCCCCACAAAGCCATGCGCCAGGGTGGCTTTGCAAACCCTCTTGGAGTGTTCTGAACTGACAGTCCTGTTTCACCTCATGGTCACTCAGAGCAGCCAGCAGATGGGGCCTGCGAGGCAGGAGGGGCTAGCCGGGGAAAGCGGAAAGGACATGGGCTTTGGAATCAAAAGGCAGGGGCTGAGTCCTGATCTATCGTTCCTTGGCCTCACCTCAAGCGAGTCATTCCTCTGAGCCTCCATTTCTCATCTGTTAAATGGGGGAGAGAAAAGTTCCGGGCTTATCTATTTCACCAGGTATGAGAGGATTAAACAAGAGCGTGCAGGTGAACGTGCTCTGGAAATGGATGTTAAGTCAGGAGGACGATTCCCCGTGTCTGTAGAGCTGCCGATATTCCACTCCATCCACAGGGCACCAAGCCTACCCTGTAAGGTGACTCATTTTGTTTTAGGACAGTGCCGCCCAGCTTCCTCTATGTGTAGCTTTGTTCTTGACTCCTGGCCTCCTCGAGTCCCCAGGTAGGAGCCTGTGGGTGTATGCTCCCTCTTCCCAGGGGCTCCAGTAGGTGAAAACACACTCCAACTCTCATCCGCTCAACTCACTACAAGAAGTGGAGAGATTTACTCCCGAGGCCTTCATTATCACTTAATTGTGTTCCCACTGAAAACTCATTAATTAGCCATTCTAAAGCTGTCAGCACATTTAAATAGGTTCACAGTCTTAGAGATGTTTCGGGCTGGAAGAGAACTTTGGCAAGTCCAACCTGTTTAACCCTCTCATGTTAGAAGTAAGGAGAGTGAGGTCCAGAGAGGTTAACTGATTCAACCAAGGTCACACAGCAAGCTAGTAATGAAATTGAGGCTAGAAATCCACGTCACTGAGTTCCAGCCCAGAGACCCTCCTTCCCACTACAGCTCTTTCTGAAAAGAAAGCAATGTCACCCTTCACCTTTCATCATCTATCCTTCTCCCAAAGGAGCAATTCTAGATTGAGGTATGACCCCAGTTGGAAGAAAATATAAATGTGGAATTTCAAGTAGACTTAAAAAAATAATGCTATATGTACCTGAGCCAGATGATAATCAGCTGTAACATGGGCACTGTGCCTCCTGGGGGTGAGGACAGCAATGACCCTCCCCTTCCTGGGGAGGAGCAGACATATGAACTGGACCAGGAGAGCTAGAGGCTGGCTCTGTGGAGACCAGCAGCATCAGGTTAATGCAGGTTCTTGGCCCCCACCTGGACATCCTGGCCCAGAATCTCTGGAGTGGGACCCAAGAATCTGCCTTTTGAGTACCACAGGCTAAAAGAGCTTCTAAAAAAGAAACGACAACAAACATATACAACTATGGAAACTTGGAGAGGAAAGGAGAAAGTGTGGTCGAAGTAGACTGCTGATAAAAGGAGCAGGGGAGCAGCCCTCCAGAAGGTCCTGACGGAGCAAGGGCAGGAGCTGGGCTGAGAGCAGCGTGAAGGAAGCGCAGGCACCCAGGGAGGCTCAGGCCGGGGAACCTGAGTGCCTACCCTGGGGCCAAGGTTCTCAGGCACGTGGCCGCCAGCCCAGTGGTCATGAGATAAGTATTTTCCAGGACGATGGTTTCAACCTGAGGCCCAGGCAGGAACGGCGAGTGGCTCCACAGCCCTCAGTGTGCAGCGGGCACTGTCCCGAGTCCTCATGTATGTTAACAAATCCAATGCTCTTTAAACTCTGTGAAGTGGGGGCACTGTTACTACCGCATGCCACAATGAGGAAACAGGCTAGGAAACTGGTCCCAGGGCCAGTAAGTAGCAGAGCAGGGACTTGGACCTTCTCCGACTCCCCCATGCTGCCTCCTGCCTCAGGAAAAGATCAGAAGCTCGCCGTGTGGTCTGAGGTGCACAAGATTTCCCGACGGGGGGTTTATGGCATGTTTTGAGGGATGCACTTTCTCTGTGCACTGCATCCCTGGCCTCTGCCACCAAATGACAATACGGTTCCCAAGTCACCTGTGTGTGTGGCAGTAGGTCTGACCCAGGAGCACCACCTGGGTGGGAGTCAAGGATGGCGTGGGAAGATGCCCTGAATCTCACAGGCTTGCTCTGCGAGGGACTGCACTGAGAAAGGAGCTGGCTGGACCACAGGAGGGAGTGCCTGGGAGAAACAGGGTAGATTTTTGTATCCAAGACCCCCTCAAAGCTTAGGCAACTGGGCTGCTGCAGGAGGGGTGAGGAAGGGTGATGTTGAAGCAAGAAGGGAAGGAGTGAGAAGAAGCCGTAAACTCAGACACCCAAGGCGTGAAAGGGGAAAGCCCAGGTGAGTCTGAGTGTGGGATTCACCTCTCTGCCTTCAGCTGCCTTCATGTCTCTGCATTCTCTCGCACGGTGGCAAAGACTGGCCATGGCTCTCAGAATTTCGGAGGGTGGGTTTTTCTGCAGAGGGCTGGGTAGCAGTAGGAGTATCGTGGAGAAACAAAAGAAATGAGTCTGAGAACCAAGCCACAGACTTTGGAGAAGAAACAAGAAAGTATCTGCCCTCCTCCCCATCACCATTTCTCTAAACCCTGGATGGTGACAGCAGAAAACTCACAAAGAGCTGCAGCCGTCCTGAATGGGCTGGGAGAGCCCTCTGCCCCGTTTCGTAGGGCCCCCCCACCCCACCTCCTCATCAGACGTGGCGTCAGGGCGGTGTGGGGAACCTTCAACCCTTTCTCTCATAGTATTCAATATACCACTGCAGCCAACTCTTCTTTTCCCACCTCTCTCTCCTGCAAAATTCCCAAGGACCAAAAATCCAGCATGTATTTGTAATGTACTGAGGAATGTGTTCACACAATATAAGTTAAGTTCCCACCCACTCACCCCCTTAGGAGCCCAGGCCTGACACTCCTGCTTTCAGCCTCACGGTGAGTGGCCAGGAAAGGTACTTAAGAGGCAGGAGTGAGCACAGATAATCATACAGCAGAACGCTAAGAGGTGAGGACATTCCTCAGGTATTTATTGGGTAACACACTCCTTTGAAAAGTCTGAAAGTCTACCCCATGAGGTAAATTCTAGGTGTTGTGCATCGTACAAGAACAATGTAAAACATACTCCTTGCCCTCCAGGAAATGAGATATACACACAATGTCATTTTCAAAACAACATCAAAGTCAGTGTTCTACACAATAATTTCTATTGATGTTTGGAAGTGAAGGAGAGACCAGCTCAGTAACAGAAGGCAGAGGAGAGGGAACGGGCTGTGCATCCCAGCGTGTCAGGTGTCGTTAGCGAGGCGCTGGTGGGAGAAATCCAAGTGCAGAAAACGAAATGCACAAAAATGGGTTAGGTCCATGGGGCAATGGGGAGTGAGAAGGGAAGGGCAATTAGAGAGCATCATTCTGGGGCCCTGTGCTGGGTTCAGGCAGACGGGCGTCACAGATGGGGGCAGCTGGTGGAGCTAACTTCTTAACTATTCTATGAAACCAGTGCTTTGTGTACTGAAGGAGTCCTTCACATTTTTGATATGCGTGTTTTTTTAGTATTTATGAGGGGAATGCATTCTCTCGGAAGCAGACCTCCCGAACGCCTGTATGTGGATAACCATCGTGAGGCAGGTCCCAGGCAAGGAACACCCAAGTTTCACACTCCATTTTTAGCTGCAAAACTGGCAAGGCCAGGCGGACAGAGGCCAATTCCTGCTGCTCCTCCACTGGAAGCTCGAGCTGTGAATCCTGAAGAGCTTTAACCTGATGGCAAATCACAAACCTTGGGGCAGCGGTGGGAGGTAAAGGCAGTCCCATCCCGAGACCCGACCCCCAGGCTCCGATCGTTACGTTCCTTACGGCTCTCAGTGACCATCAGAACACCCGTTTAGATGTCTTATAAGAGAGGTTCCTTTCTGAGCACTTATTTCAAAAGAAAGTGCTTCGGATGCCATCTCAGAATTGAATTCGTTAAGAATTATAAACTTCAGCTTCATGTAAGTTCACTGACCTTCGGCTTTCTTATCTGTAAAATGATGATGATCCCGGCCCTACTTATTTCCTGAGGTTAGGATGAGGTGACGTTTTGTAAACTGGGGGAAAGCACCCCTAAAAAATGACTCGTGTTGGGAGCGCGTGGTAAGTCTTTAACAGCCCAAGAAACCTGATAGGCACGTATACTTGCCAACAGGAAGGAGAAAGCACCTGCCGACGCGCACAGACTGCTGAGCTTGAGTCATTTTAACCATTTTTTGAATGTCCAGGGAGGCACTGTGACAAGTACTGGGGACACAAAGGTAAATGAGAAGCAGTCACCATCCACCTGGAAAGTCTCAGGAAGAAATAAGGCCCCACGTCAAAATCACAACCGAACTTCTTAGAAACCGAAAGGGTAACAGAGTACGAGTACCAAAACCCTCAGGCTTCACCCAGAACCCACTCACTGCGGTTCCCTATATTCGATATTTATCTCCTGGTATGCTTTTAGTTCCAAGTATCCCAGAGCCCAACTCAATTCAAAGGGGCTTAAACCCAAGAAAATATAATAATTCGTGAGAGGAAGTTCAGAGGTTCAAAGAAACCATCCAGTTCACGGTTCCTTCCATCTCTCCACTCTGCCAGCCTCTGTAATTCTACATCCCTCTGCCATCCCCAGTAAGAAAGTTCTGGAAGTTATAATTCAGCTGCGGAGCAATCAGCTGTGTGTCTTCTCATTTACACCCACGAGGAGAATGGCTTCTTGTGGGGCTCTGTTGCTAGAGAGGAAGAACTTTCCCAGAAATCAGCTGAGAACCTCTCTTCAACTCCCATTAGTCAAAATTTGGTCGTTTCCATTTATGACTCAACCACTGACAAGGGAAGACAGTGTCCCCTTAAACCCATCAGGCCACTTCCTTGGGCTGAGGTCAAACCCAAATTTCATTGCTGCTACTCAGGGAGGGTTAACCACGAATTAACTACAAGGTGCCCTACTTGGTTATAAGGACTTTAGTTTTCATTTTCCGTTTTTCCAAGCCTATATAATGAATGCAAATTAAAAGTGAAATTTGCTTTAGGCAGGTACATTTTGTCTAGCAAAACGTGATATCAGTCAGCAAGAAGCACAGCTGGAAAAACTCAAAAGCGGGCACAAAAACACAAAACCTCAGGGGGCCATTTGGTATAAGCAAATCGTCCCATAAGCCCCACTGAATTATAGCCCAGTACATTAATTAAGGCTCCTAACATAGCCCTGGGACATCAAGAAAAGGTTACATTTGTGCTTGCGTGACTCTGTTTAAAAAGGCAGAGACACACATAATACGTTTTATAGAGGATCGCAAACCCAGTGGCTGACCATTTTTAAGTGTTGTTGCTTAAAGGGACAAATCTTACACTAGCTAGAAAACTCTGAAATTTGGAATGACCCACCCCAGCTTCTCTGAAGAGCAGAGATTGAGCGTGTAGACTGCAAATATGACACACCGCATGCAGTGAGGTGTCACGGCTGGCCTCCCCCCTACCCCCCAGGCTCCTACACGCTGATGGAAATTGATTGCCCCTCATCTCGGGACTGAGTGGCTGATTGCCACAAATACTGTAGCAGGTATTTCTGTTAGGCTGGTGCTCTCCTAGAACAAATATTCAGATTCCCAGCCCCACCTAGACCCAGCAAATCAGAATCTCACAGGCGTGGCCCAGATTCTTTCCAGAACGTTCCCACAGAAAATCTGATGATCAGTCAGACCAAACCTCTCACTCCCTCTCTGAGAATCCAGCCATGTCCCGCAAGAAAAGCCCTCCGGATGCGAGAGCCAGGCCTCTTGGACCTTTCAGAGGGTGTGTCTTGTACACTTGCCTGCCTTCAGGAAGCCCAGCATGGAACACCAGAAACAGCGGAAGCTCTGGGCGCTCACCCCAGCCGGGGACAAGCACCACCCTGCCGCCACCACCCCAGCAACAAAGCACAGGTCACGTGCCGCCCAGCAAGACCACAACCAATCCGCCTCTCAGACCCAACTGCTCGCTACTCAACTTCTTCCTGCCCAGAGCCTTCTACCCCTACCCCAGACGACAGCATCAGGGTCTGGGGGGGGCGGGCAATAATGGCTTGACAGACACAGTCCCTCCCCAGCCAGGAAGGACTTTCTCTGTCACCTATTAAACGACACCACTGCCAGCTTCTACTTCACACGTTTTTTTTTTGTTTTTTTTTTTTGCGGTACGCAGGTCTCTCACTGTTGTGGCCTCTCCCATTGCGGAGCACAGGCTCCGGACGCGCAGGCTCAGCGGCCATGGCTCACGGGCCCAGCCGCTCCGCGGCATGTGGGATCTTCCCGGACCGGGGTACGAACCCGCATCCCCTGCATCGGCAGGCGGACTCTCAACCACTGAGCCACCAGGAAAGCCCCACACGTTCTTTTTGTGATTGACTCCCCATTCCATCCTGTCTCTCTCCTAGATGTTCTTCATGTTATGTCTGGCCCCAGACTGTCTCACTGCAACTGGCTGAAGGTGGAGGATGGGAGGTAGAATAGAGACTCAGGACTCCTTGGTCAGTGGAATTGACGCTCCTCACCTTCTTCCGGACAAGGGAGAGAGCAGTGTCCTGACTTGAAACACTCCAGCCAGGGAGACCTTGGTCCCGGGAGCCTGCCCTGCCCCGCAGAAGTCACCACCTCCTGTAAGCTGGCCTTAGCTTCTTTGACACTCTGTCTCCACCTCCTCAACTCCCGTGACCCTCAGTTACCAGCCCCTGTGTGGCCAGAGGTGATGGGCTTGACCATTTCCCAAAAGGGCTCTTCCGGTTCTGGCTCCACCCAGCACCGTCTGTGTGACCTTGGAGATGGCGGGCAACCTCTCTGAGCCTCAGCTCCCTCTTCTGGGATGGAAAAGGCTTGTCTAGGCTCAGTCTCCCCAGTTCTTGTGAGGCTTTGAACATACAACAAAATGTGAATGTGCCCCGTCAGTCAGAATGCACTGTTCACTCGTGAAGGATCCACTTCATGGATCCACAGTTCACGGTCCACTGGGCTCGGAGCACCTCCAGCTGGGAAAAGTGTCCCATTCATCTTTGTGTCCCCAGTGTCTGGTGCTGGCAAATGTCTCCTGAGGAATGGCAGGGGGTGCTGCTACACAAACTGAATGAGGAGGGGGAAACAAAGGAGGACGGGAAAATGAAGAAAGTCAGGGAGAGAAGAAATGCCCCCCTCTCCTGCCACCCTCCGGTCTCCAGGGACTAACGATGCCCCTCCGCCCCTGATTAGACGGGTCACTCTTAAACGTTACTCTGGCTCCAAATAGAAAAGGATGTTATTAAAACTTTTCTGCGCCTAAATTAAATAAAATATTGAACACATCCAACCTTTAAACTGAACCGAAAATCCCTTTTTGTTAACAACCCTCTAAGGTGCTTGCTTGTCCTGGCTGGTGCCACACTGAACGCTGAGACTGGGAGATTTGGAAGCTTGGAGTAGGGCCTTGGAGGGCAAGGCCTTCCTCTAACTCCTCGTTGCTTTGGTTTCCTGGATGAACAGGCACGTCGGAGGCTGAGAGAGCCAGGATGGCAACTGAGTATTTTTAATTGAAGCAAGGACTTTTTCTTCCACACTGAGCAGCCCTCCTGGGAACCCACAGAACAATCCTACCCTCCCACCCATCAGCTCTGTTCCATGCACAAAACCCTACCACCACCCCCGTTCTCAGACAGAAACACAGCCTCTCAGAAGATGAAAAGGGAGCTGCTTTTCCCCACACATGAGCCCTGCCACTACAGTCCCAGCTGCACTTTCAGGTATTCCTCCCTTTGCATCCCAAGCCTAAACTGTTATAGAATAATTGGGATGAGATATAAAGGAGAACTCCCCACCCAGAAAAGCATGAGGAATCAGAGGGTGGTAATTTTTAGACATAAAAGAACACTCCCACAATGTTACTCTTGCCTTCTGAGCACGGGGGCAAGTTGGCAAGCCAGCATACCCTCTTGGGCACATATATCCCCACCACACACACACACACACACACACACACACACACACACACACACACAGGTCTTGCTCTCGCCCCTTCCTTCCTTCCCACTCAGTGTTAGGGCTGGAGCAGGGCTTTGCTCCCAGGAGCAGAGGGCAGACAGGTGCGCTGGGGATGGTCCCCCATGCACAGACTCTGACCCTCCCCTTACTCTCCAGGGGCACCAGCCTTGAGCACCTTCACCCTCACGCCAGAGCTCCGTGATATCTGCCCAGCACTTCTCAACTTAAAACCTTGATTCTTCCCCTTATAACAAGACACCAAGTCAAGTATCGATCTAATTTCACAAATGTCTAGTCTGTGCCAGGCAGTGGACTAAACTAAGGAAAGATAAAGAAAATGTACGGGCTACTGTCAAAGTGTAGTTTTCAAAATGCTCTCATTACATAACTTGATTCATTAATGAGGGATGGTAAACCTAGCTCCAAAAAGATTTTGAAGAACAGGGGTTTATATAATCAGTAAGAGAGGCATGCAGAAATGAGTTTGTGAAGTAGAAACAAAACTGGCTAATGTCCTACAGGGCAAGAAACCATAACTTTTGCAGTTATCTGCTCTACTGGACAGAAATCATTTGCATCTCTTCTACTGGTTAAAGATCTGTGTTATCAGTCTATATGTTAACATCTAACCTCATAAAATCTGGCCCCTAATCAATAATAAATTGAAAGTCAAGCAAAAGTACATCCCCCTAGAGAGTTAAATAACCTTTGGGGGGACCTGTTAGGCTGCAGCAGGAGGCCACCAGGACATGTGGTCATCCTTTTGCCTTGTTTCCAAGCTTTGGGTGCTTTTTCTTATCATCATGATCCTCGCCCTCAAGGGACTTCCAACACCTGGTGAGGCAATACTGCCCCACACAATAGACTTAAACAGTCCCAGAAGAATTACTGTTCGTTTGCTTAGGCTTGACAATAGCACTGTGTTTATATACAATGTAAAATACATCTTAATCAGTTGAGATGCACACTGAAGTATCTACAGATAAAATTGCGTGATGTCTGGGATTTATTTAAAAATACGCCAGGATAAACAAAAGTTGGGGGGAGAATAGATGAAACGAGACGGGCAAAATATTGATGACTGTTGAAGCGAAGTAAGGGATACGTGGGAATTTGGGTATTGTTCTCTATATTTGGGGATATATTCAAATTGCTGTTCTGCTAATAGTAAAACAACAACCTACCACATGTTTATCAACTTCTCACACATCATAAGATCTACTCTGTTCATTGTTTTTCCTCTGTCTCCCCTGCTTAGAAAATAAACTCCATAGGGGCAGGTCTTGTCAGTTCTTCCCCCTCCCAAGCACTGGAAGAGCATTCTGCCCCTGTAGGCACACAGTAGGTATCTGTTAAAGCAGCGGTCCCCAACCTTCTGGGCACCAGAGGACCGGTATCGTGGAAGACAATTTTTCCACGGATGGGGCGTGGGGCAGAGGTGGGGGATGCTTCAGGCAGTGATACGAGCGCTGGGGAGCCGCAGATGAAGCTTTGCTCGATGGCCCACCGCTCGCCTCCTGCTGTGAGGCCCAGATCCTAACAGGCCACGGACTGGTACCGGTCCGTGGCCCAGGGGTTGGGGACCCCTGTGTTAAAGGATTGTTTGAGGTCCTCCACCGCTCAGGGCCCAGGAGAAAGGGCCGCGTGCATCAGGCGGGCTCATCCTGGCCCTGATGTGGGGGTGGGATCAGAATGGGAGGGGACAGGGTTGAGGGAGAGCAGAGCAGAGCACGAGAAGGGGGAGGAGGCGGGCAGGATGGAAGCCAGGGAAGGGCAGAGTGTGAGAAATGTGGAGGATCCTAGGGGCCGAGCACTGAGAACTGGCCACTGGACTGAGTCGCCAGAAGCCCGCAGAGAAAGTCACTCGGGAAAAGTGACGGCGGCAGAGTGTAAGAGACTACGGTGGGAACTGGGTAGGGAGGTTACACAGAGGCCCCAGGCAGAGACCACACATTCGAAAACCCAGCAAACGAGAGAAAAAGCAGAGAGTGGCCAACCTGGTTGCGGGGTTTTGGAGAAGGGCCAAACTGGGCCTGTTCAGAGACTGGGGGAGAGAGGCGTGGCCATTGCAGCGGCAGGTGGGATGTAGACCCACTGGGCGGGGGTCTCCCTGGGCCCTGGGTTCAGGAGCCGTGGTACGGGTTGAGACACTCCAGCTGGAGTGGGTGGCCTGCCACGGCCCAGCAATTTGGGTGGGGACAGCCTGTGGGGAAGCTCTCTGGCCCCAACCGCAGGTGTGACTTTGATGTGGTTCAAACCTCAGGGCAGAGGACACCCGAGCTTCCCACAGCTGCCCACTGCATCAGTGCCACCCAGTTTTCAAGGAGGCTGCAGGAGATGCGGGCCGGTGGCCGGGCGATCACTCTATGGACAGAGTGGCTGGCAGGCAATCAAGGTGCAGCATTTCAGCCCCAGATGAAACGGAGTTTTCACCCGGACGCCTATCAATGCGCCCACACTCCGTTCTCCACTCTCTGGGAGGTGCTCCCAGTGTGCGGAGCAGGCTTACAGACTTCTCCGACTTTCTTTCCCGTTTCCTCACTTCCCCAAGGTGAAGAACACACAGCAGAGATGTCTGTAAGAGCGGGACTGCGGGCTAAGGGAAGGGCCCATGTTATCTCTGCAGGTTCCAATTATCCAAGCTTCTTCTGCAGGACCAGGGTCCTGGGAACAGATGAGGTATGAACCCAGAGCCTGACATTTGTTCCCTCAACCCTTATGCATCACAACCTCCCACCCCTGTATCTATAGATTTACCACCTCTGTTCACACTTATAATCATATGTGAGAGAGAGAGAAAATAAGAGAGAATGCAGGGGCTTCCCTGGTGGCACAGTGGTTGAGAGTCCGCCTGCCGATGCAGGGGACGTGGGTTCGTGCCCCGGTCCGGGAAGATCCCACATGCTGCGGAGCGGCTGGGCCCCTGAGCCATGGCCGCTGAGCCTGCACGTCCGGAGCCTGTGCTCCGCAGCGGGAGAGGCCACAACAGTGAGAGGCCAGAGTACCACAAAAAAAAAAAAAAAAAAAAAAGAGAAAATGCAGCCCCACAAAGACTCTGCCCATGTCCCCTGCTCCATTTCCAGCCACTGAGACTCACCAGTGACTTGAACCCCTGCAGGGGGTCAGGACCCTGCTCCTCGCCACCCACTGGGAATAGAAAATCCAGGACCCATTTTTGAGAACATGCAGCATCCATGCTTTGAAAGAGAAATCACAGGAGGGGAAACCAGGGTGTTTTCTGACTTTAGTTCCCTTATTAACAACTGAACACACACGGACTGAGGCCTGGGTGTCAGGCGCTGGGCTGGGCAAAGGACACAAGACTAACTAGGCTCTCTCCCTGCCCTGGGAGTGGAGCTCACAGCAGGGAGGCATCATGGGGCTGAAGCGACACAGGCAGCACCAAGTGCTGAAAGTCAAGGCAGAGAGGTGCCCCTGGGCTCTCTCCCTGCTGTCCCCGAGAGTCACCTTGGGAGCCCTAAAATCCAGGGATTCCCAGGCCCCACCTGGACAGATGGAACCGCTCTTTGATGGTGGGGTCTGGGCTTCAGGAGTTTGAAAAGTATCGCCAGGTGATTCTAATGTGCTGCCAGGGAGGAGAACCGTTAAACCATACATCCCCTTTCAAAATGGGCACAACGGAGGGAAATAGGGGTCAGGGCCCCAGGGGAGCGCTACCAGCTCCAATTTGCGCCCTCCCACAAAAGCATGGCGCAGCAGGTATTCGGGCAGTAATAGCCTCCCCCAGTGGCCACCCTGGCCAGTGCCAGGACAACCCAGAGTGAGAAGGGAATGGCTTGGGCTCCTTTCCCTGTAACCTTGACCTCAAGGCTGGAGAGGACCAAGAAGTTTTGCTGACCCGGAGCCCTGGAGCACCGTGTCCCTCTCTTTCTGAAACTCCTTCTGAGTTCTAATCTTGCCTTTTAAAAAACACCCCAGTATGCTGGAGGAATGGGAAGGGACAGCACCCCCGCTGAGTGCCCCAAATGTCCAGGGAAGGGAGAGACCACAGCCGCTGATGGTGGGCACTCTGGGTGGGCAACTTCAAGTCCAACCCCAAACAGGTCTGGAGAGGAAAGTCAGAGCTCACCCTGGAGGAAAAAGGGAAGTGCCCAAGGTGTCTAGCTCTGCTCGATGTGAGGAGAGAGCACTCAGCAAGTCCAGAATTCCAGGGCTCAAGGCCAGGGTATGGTGGCCAGAGTCTCCCAGGACACCCACACTGATAGCAGGTGCTGTGCAGTGTGACGGGACAGAGCACAGACTTTGGAACTGGACACAAGGGTTTGCAACTGCCTCTTAGTAGATGTGTGGCCTTGGACATGTTCTTTTTGGATAATTTCTTCATCTATAAAATGGGTATAACAGTACCAAATTCCAAATTTTTATTGGTGTAAGAATTAAATATGGTAACGTACAAAAAGCAAGTAGAACAGCGTCTGGCATGGAGTTCAGTAAAAAGAAGTCACAGTTGCTGGGAGAAGAAAATAAGGATGTGACTGTTCTTGAACAACAGTGAAGCACTCCATTAAAAAATGGGTTTTGTCAGTATCATCATCATCATTTAGCCCAGAGCAGGTGAAGATGAATCACTGAGACTATAAAGAGTTGGTGAGCGGCCCAGAGTCTTCCTAGGGAATGGCCCCTGCAGGCATGGCAGGCAGAGCTGTGGCCAATGCTGGGAGCTCCTAGACTACGGGACTAACCAGCATCTTGCCTCCCCCAGGGTCTGTTACCTCCCTGAAGGCAAGAGCTGTGCGTCACACACCCTTATCCAAGGGGTCGAGGCTGTGAACTCAAGGAAGGTCCCTGTGTTCCACTACGGTGAGAGCTGTTAGAGCCCAGAGGACCGAGCGGGCAACGCCGCAGACCAGCTCGATCTTGGGCACCGCCGCCAGCCTCTGCTCTCTTTCCCACACCGGCTTTTCCCCGTTGCACATGGACACACACGTGGGGTGGATCGTAACACAGAGATGCTGCCATTTCCTCACCTCTCAGCACCCCCACCTGATCAAGGCCAGGTATCCCTGGTTTCTCACCTCTCACTTGGAAGTGTAACTATTATCACCAGATAATGAGAATACTAGAGGCCTGTCTCTTCAAAATCCTGAGAATGACTGTGACCTCCCCACACCCAGAGGAGTCCATTGTCACTCAATGAGAAGGACCAGCTCGGCCATGAAGCCGAATTCACAGTGTGGCACGGCTGAAACTCCAGAACCGTGGCAGCTCCCGCTGCCTCTGCACTAAATGCCATCCCAGGTCCTTCTAAGCCCTGTGAGTCTCCAGTTCACTGCAAACATCTCCACTCACAACGTAAACAAGGCTTTGAATTGAGGACCAGGAAGAATTCTGGCGCAGTCCTATCAGAGCAAGCCCAACAGGAGAACCGTTGGTCTCTCTGATGCCTCGAAGGATGGACCATCCACACATGCAGGCCACCCTGCAGTCTAAAGTCCAGCCTCCCTCCCGTCGACCTTCACACCTTCATGAAGGGTGCCAGGTTGTGTCAGACGCATGAAACAGGTCTCCTCAACACAGATAAAATCTGAGACCTGCGGTGAGTAGAGCTTGATTTCTATCAGAGCTTCTGAGATGCGAGCCTCTCCAAATCCCCTCGCCAGCCTCACTACTCCAAACCTCTAAGACAAATATGGGGTGTGACTTGGGCTGAACATCTGGGCTGTGCAGCCCAGACAGTCTGGGGCTGTCACTGAGGAGACTCCCTCGAAGATGGGGGGCAGGGGCACCATTCACATGGACAGCCAGTCCTGGGAGCCTACCCTCAAGTGTACAGGCCCAAGGGCCATTGTTGAAAGCACAGAAGTGGGGTGAGGGGGTGGTTAGTAAGCCCCTTGACTGAGCTGCTGAGCCCCTTCCTCCTGCAAGCCCTCACCTGTCAGGGCTGCAAGGGAACTGAGAGAGCCAGTGAGATAGAGTGTGACCTGGGGCCAGTTACTTAACTACCAGAGCCTCAGTTTCCCCAGCCATAACATGAGGGAACAAGTCTTGGGCTGGTCCTCTGCGGATCAGGGAACATGTGTTTAGAGAGCAGAATGTCAGGCACACTGAGCATCCAAGATGTGGTTGCCCCAGTCCAGCCTCCTTGCCACACATGAGGAAGCACAGTGCTGTATGGGTCCAACACGGGGGACTGTGGGACATCTGGGGCTCACCCTGGGCATTGATTTACCCAGATGCCCTGTGCACATGGGAAGATAGGAGATGAAGTCTGGAGTTCGGGCAAGAAGAGTGAGACTCTGAATTCACACTGGCATGGGAGGTGGGGCCTCCGTAGCGTGGCAGACTCTGCCTCAGGCCTCTGTGGAATGAACCCTTCCCCACCACCAATACACACATGCACACACCGCCTGTGACCGAAAGTTCCATCCTGGAGTTTCAGAAAGTACCCAGGACACAGGCTTCTGACAGAAGTGCAGGCCAGGGAGCAGTCACTAGAGGGCTCAGGAAGACATCCAGGCTGCTGCCCTACGGAGGTCACAGGAGAGGGCCAGCCTGGGAAGGAAGGGAGGGAGGGAAGGAGGGAGGGAGGGACAGAGAGAGAGAAAGAGAGAGAGAGAGAGAGAGAGAAAGCACTGGGGAGGAGGGGAGAGAGACCACAGCCATGCTATGGAAGGGTAGGACGGCTTCCCATAAAAGCCTCACCATCACCTCCGCAGGACACAGAATGACCCAGAGAAACCCAGAGCCCTGGGCCTCCCAGCAGTGACAGCACTTATGGACAACGTTCTAGCAGAAAAACACTGCATACCCCAAATGCTTGAACCCCCTCGTTTCCAACCTCCCCTCTACCACCAAACGCAGCTCCCTGGTTCTGTCTGGTACTTCTGATCCCCAGGACCCGGTAGGCAGGTTCCAAGCTACTGGGAGAAGGCCATGATCAGGTGGGTTCACTGTGGCCTGGTTACCTCACCTCTGTGAGTTGTGGGGTGTTAGGTAAGCTTCTTAACCTCTCTGAGGTCTTTTCCTCATGTGTAACTTGTGCGCTAACCTCTCCCTTATGGGCCTCCAGGAGTACTGAAACGAGAGACTGGTTCATGGTGGGGCGTCACACATGGTAGCTGTATTTGAGAACACAAAGAAGATCCCCCCCCAGAATTAATCCCTGGGGCTGGAGGCATTTATCCACCCCTAGGGCTACCTGTGCTTTCTCCCCTGTGTGCCCTTCTGCCCCCCTCTCCTTTTCCCTCTATCAGAGCCCCTGCATGAGGCCACAGCACGAGACTGCCAGCAGAAGGCTTAATTCAGTCACGAAGGTTTCCCCAGATAGATGACCAGGGCAGGAAAGAGCAGGGGACAGTCACAGGCATGCCCGTCCCCCCAGTTCCTAACCCACCCAGGTCCCAGACCTGGGCAGAGCCTCCCTGGCCCTGCCCTCTCAAGGAGAGGAGTTTCT
The DNA here is from genome assembly GCF_951394435.1 of Stenella coeruleoalba. NCBI lineage: Eukaryota > Metazoa > Chordata > Mammalia > Artiodactyla > Delphinidae > Stenella > Stenella coeruleoalba. Next base: position 76,486,348 of record NC_137150.1, on the reverse strand, counting down.
GAAGCGGAAAGCGCTTCAGACATTTAGCCCAGTAGGACAATCTCAGAGCAATCCTCTCTCCCAGCAGGACCAGGCTGTGAAGCGTAATTAAAGCCACGGGTTACTGAGGAGGGGCAGCCATCTTGCCAGGAGGAGCACCCCGCCGCCGCGCATCCTGCACCTGGAGCCGTGGGTCTCAGTGGTCCAGGACACAGCAGCCGCACCACCTCCCTGCATCCTCTTCCTCCTCCATCCCTCCACCCTAGCCCTGAAGATCTCCAGCTAAGTCATGCCACAGTCGCCTTCAATCAGCTGTTGTAATTTCTCCTGCAGTTCGTATTTGAGAAGCTTTCCCTGTATCAAACGTAAATCCTCCCTTCTACAGATTGATGGTGGGAATGGGGAGAACGGACATGGACGTGAGTTAGAACCTCATGGAAGGTGCCCTGAGAAGTGTCCTTAGAGAAGGGCAGAGGCTTGAGCCCCACGCCCTCAATCGTGAGGAGGAGATGCTCTGAGGATCCTGCAGCATGGTACCGGGGATGGGGTCATCATGATGGATGAAGGGAAAGGGGGAATAGAAAAGCATGTGCATCAGACGGAGGAGAGTACGACGAGCTGGGAGACAGCAGCCTGCCTGGGTTGGAAGCCTGGGGATTGGTTTACTAGTTACCTAACATCGCCGCGTCTCAGTCACCCCATCTGTAAACGGGGGTGATAAAGTCATACCTACTCTTAGGGCTTTCATGAGTTAAGATACATACCAGAGCATTCTATTTTATTTTATTTTATTTATTTATTTTTTCATACCAGAGCATTTTAAATGGCCTGGCACAACGTAAGCTCTCAGTAAACTCTAGGAAATCCTCACGACCCTCCATCCTCTCTGCAAATTGCTCAGTCCTGGGGCTTCTTCCTCCCCCATTTCTCTCAGGCTCACTCCTTCTTCTCCATTCCAATGGCCTCACTGCATCCTGGCCCCCATCCCCACGTGCAGGGCCCAGGCTGTGACCCCACCTCCCTCCCACCCTCCACATCAGGTTCCAGCTGGCCAGTCCGCTCTGCAAAAGGACCGGTTTGTTTGGTACTCTCAGGCCCCAGATACTATACCAGGTGACCTGCTTTAGTAAAAGGAACTCATTTAATTCAATCCCCACGACCGCACTCTGAAGTAGGTATGATAGCCATTTCACAGATGAGGAAGCTGAGCCTCAGAGAGGAGAAATACTTTGCCCAGAGTCACCCTACGAGTGAATGGGAGAGCCGGCACCCAGCACCCCTCCCCTGCCCCCGGCCAGTCAGCCCCTTGGTCACACACCTCACTTTCGCCCATGCACTTACCCCCACGGAGTCACAGAGCAACAGAGAGAAGAGAAGGAGAGACTTTAGGAATGAGAGCAATGTGGGGAAGAGGAGCTGGAAGGGGGAAGAACGCTGCAAGGGAACTAACGTGGTGTCCAGACTGGGGGGCTTCTCCAGCAGGCCCTGCACTTCTGTCTTCAGCTCATGTCTTCTCCGTCTTCACCATCAGGCTGTGGGGTTCCATGGAAGGGTGCCACGGGCACAGGAGGCTCCCCAGCCTGAGGCTGGCGAAAGGCCTGTGAGAGCTCCAGCTGCTCCGAATGAGTTCAGGCCACTTGGCCCAGCCTCGCATCCCGGGGAACGTGCAAATGAGGCTCGGAGCAGCTGTGGCTCCCGCGCGACCGGGCAGGCACTAGAGGGGTTCACTGCCAGAAAGGGGTCTGCGGTGGCTTTTGCAAACCACAGAGAGGGAAAGTCCAGGTGCCGCCTGAGAAAATTCCTGCAGAGATGATAAAGGCAGGGTGGTGGAACTGGGGAAAGGCAGCTGAGACCGCGGGCAGACAATGTGTGTTCAGTAAAGAAGTCCTGTCAGGCAGAGCTCAGCTCCTCTGCTGACAGGGCCACCAAGCTGGTAGATGAGGGAAACAGGGTTCACCTGTGTAGCTGATCTTGAAACATGTGACAAGCTCTCTGTGAAATTGTTGCAAGCAAGCAGAAGGTGGCAGAACTAGTGGGACATGTAGCTGGTTGCACGATCGTAAGTACACAAGGGTACTTACCAATGGTTCAAGACCTCTTGGAGGGAAGGGTCCAGGTGCGTGCTGTAGGGCTCTGACCTATCCCACCCCATTCCACATCTCAAGTCCTTGGATCAATATACAAAAAGCACTTGAAGCTGGGAGCAACAGCAGATACACTGGATGTCAGAATTCAAAACATCTTAATCAGCTGGAGCGGCGGACTGAATTCAGACAACATAAAATAAATGAGGGGGAAATGTAGAGTTCCAAACATAAGAGCAAAAAAGCTACAGCGCTGTCATGGGTGGAACCATGGCCCCTCCCGCCCAGAAAACCTCGTATGTTCAACCCCCAGGACCTCACGTTACCTTATTTGGAAACAGGGTGGTTGCAGATGTAATGAGTTAAGATGCAGTCATATTGGAGTAGCGTGGGCCCCTAATCCAGTATGACTGGTGTCCTTACAAAAGGGGAAATTTTGAGACGGACAGGCACACAGGGACAAGGCCATGTGAAGGTGAAGACAGAGATTAGAATGATGCTTCTATAAAACAAGGAACACCAAAGACTGCCGGGAAACCACCAGAAGCTAGGAGAGGGGTGTGGAACAGATTCTCCCTCACAGCCCTCAGAAGGAACCGATACTCCCAACACCTTGACCTCGGACTTCCAGTCTCCAGGACTATGAGACAATTCACTTCTGTTGCTTAAGCCACCCAGTTTTAGTACTTTGTTATGGCAGCCGTCGCTAATGAATGCAAGTGCAAAGACAAAATTGGGAGATGGGGCTGAGTCACAGACTGTGGTATAGAAACCTGCAGGTATTGACTGACTGTTACGTTTAACAAAAGTCAGCAGGGCCACGTGCTTCTAAAAACAGCCAGGGCAGATATGAGGCTGCGTTAATGGAAGGTATGGTATCTCGACCCATGAGGGTGTGCTGGCCGGGCCTCACCCAGAGGACCAGACTTGGTTCTGGTGACCTCAACTTAAGACAAGTCAGAGGATGTTCAGAGTCCCATGCCCAGAGATGAAGAGACAAGTCAGAGAAGGACTAATGGAAGTATGGGAGAGGTAGAAGGCAACTGGTCTCCAGTGTTTGAAAAGCTGTGCAATGGGAGTGACTGGGTTTGCCTGGAATAGCCACATGTGGAAGAGATGGAGCCCATGGGGAGAGACACAGACTGCAGAGAAATAGAAGAACTTTCTATCAGACTTGTTGTCCAAAAAATCAACTAGGCCACCCTGTGGGGAGATGAGCTTTGTCTTTGAGGAACTGAAGACTCCACCAGCTGGTTACCGGAAAGGGACCTATAGAGGTGACCCCAGAATCTCCCAGCTCCAAGAAGGGCCCACTCACGTTCCCTGCCTGTCTGACACCAGCAACTCAGGCTTCTTAACTACTTAAAGTTAGAGGCTGCCATGAGAAGTTTTGGCCCCAAGACCTTTCATTGATGGCTTTAGTAGATAAAGTTGCATGCTGAAGGCAGAGAGTCTAGACTAACAGACCTCATGAGATCAAGTTTGGCAACACCCGGGTCCACTGGAAGGATGCACCCACACATGCTCTCAAGCATAGGGGTCTTGGATAGGGGTGGGAAGGAGAGTGGCCCTGGCTCTCCATTGTCCAGGAGGGAGGGAACTGGCAGCCCAAGAGTTAACTGACCCCTCACGTGAGGGAGACCCATGCTGGTGGGCGCTGTGAGGGGATACAGAGGAGCCTTCTCTCTGAGGGGTTCAAGGTAAGCTCACTGGGAAGACGGACTTCTGGAGGAAAGGCAGCTGATGCTGATGAGACCCCTCCGAAGATGACCTGGCACTAACAGCCAGCATCTACATGAGCTATGCCACTTCCTTTAAGCCTTTTTTATTTTTTTTGCGGTACGCGGGCCTCTCACTGTTGTGGCCTCTCCCGTTGCGGAGCACAGGCTCCGGACGCGCAGGCTCAGCGGCCATGGCTCACGGGCCCAGCCACTCCGCGGCATGTGGGATCTTCCCGGATCGGGGCACGAACCCACGTCCCCTGCATCGGCAGGCGGACTCTCAAGCACTGCGCCACCAGGGAAGCCCTCCTTTAATCCTTTTTTAAACTAGCCCTCCCTCGTTTTCCAGCACAAAAAGGAGGCTCAGAGAGGGAAAGGAACTTATGTAAAACTCACAACACAAAACCAGTCAAGCTGGGTTTGAACCCTAGTCTGTCTCATCCCCAAGCCCACACTCCTTCCAAGGTTCCACACTGCTTCCCCAGCTGAGGACTGCAGGCTGTAGTGCCACAAGCCTCCAGCGACAGAAAGAACCACCCAGGGTGGTCTAAAGCAGTGTCCCAAACTTCAGCACGCATCAGAACGGCCTGGAGGGCTTGCTGAAGGGCAGGCTGTTGGGCCCTACCGGGGAGCTGCCGCATTAGTAGGTTGGCCCCAGAACTGTTGCATCCCTAACAGGGTCCAGGTGCTGTGGTTGCTGCTGGTCAGGGACTTCACATTGGGAACCACTGCTCTGCAGTATTCAGGAAAGGAAATGGGTACCCTCCAGCCGCAGAGCCGCAGGGAGACAGAGGTATGCTGCCAGTCGATCCTCCGTCTCTGGGCCAGGAGTTCCCCAACGGCGTTCCAGGCAGGACTGCCAGTTGGTTGCTGCTTTGCTAGAACCCATCTGGTTGGGAAGATGCAGACTGTGAACAAATCCAGCTTCCTGTACTTTCCACTCTGGAGTCTTCTGGTTCTTCCAGGCTGATGAACTGTGTTCTCTTCTACGGGAAGTCCTATTATTCTGCAGTCAGCCACCATGACCCCCAGGATTTTCACCCTCTCTAAACAGACGGGCTCCCTTCACTAAGCCTTTTGTGGCTGGGTTTCCCAATCCCCTCCTGACCCTGCATGCCCTCGACTCATCACGCCTGAGTTGGCCAGGGTCCTCTCTAAAATCCATGTGCAGAAATGAGGACATAATGACCAGAGAGAACCCAATTTGGACCCTGCCCGTCTCTTAGTGCCCATTAAGATGGTACTGTTCTGAGCAATCCCATCACCCCGTCGGCTCCCATGAAGCCTGCGTACAATTAAACCCCTCAGATGTTTTTCTCAGGATCTGCAGCCTAATCAAGTCAGCCCCCACCCCCCCATCATGAACTTGAGTAATTAATTTTTGCTATCTAAATGCAACTTCCCATCTGCCCCTGTTAAATTTCATCCTGTTGGTTTAAACCCAGCATTCCAGTCTGTCAAGATCATTTTGAATACCCTGTCTTTTATAGGCGATGCCCATCACAGCCTTGGCATCAACAAATCTGATAAGCTTGCTTACTCCAGTTTCACCCAAGTCATGGATAAAAACGTGAAGCTTCCTTCTGCAGAATCTCGCCTGTCACAAACCATCATCCCTTTTGGAATCCCTAATCATGCGATCATACTTCCCCAAATCAGACTTCTTACAGACTAGGGAAGGTCTGTGGGCACGTCATTTCTTTCCTTGGCCGTCATTAACGCCAGACTGATGTGGTGTCTGTCATCTAAGCACTGTCACGTCACCACCTAGTTCTTGGTCATGGTCCGAATCAAATCAGAAGGACAGATTGGGCTGCTATTTCTCTACCTTTTGGGCAATGACAAGGTTACAGAGGCAAGAATGCTAAAGTGAATCCAATCCTCCACTTTAAGCAGTACTTGACATCCAACAGAAGTCAGGCTGCCTCTCCCCCTATCATAACTACAGCATGCCTGCCTCCCTGACAGCTTTATAAGCCATACTGCGAAAGTAGCATCCAAATTCTTCCAAATGGGTGGGGAAGCTGTAATAGGGGTATGGTATAACTTGGACCTTCTCAGCTGTAAGACACGCTGGGATATTGGCAACTGGTCGGTGAGGAGACAAGAAATGTTTTCTGGAGTGGGGTACTTGGAGAGAGGCATGAGGACAGAATCAAGGAGGTCAAAAGGAAAAGGGAGACTTGATGAATAGCAACCCCACTCTTCTGCGATTTGTATGTGAGAACTGCCCTTCTCCTTCTGGAGAAAGTCACAGCATACGTACACGGGATGCTGATGGAGCATTTGTGAACAGCTTGTTGACACCATAAGCCAAGAACGGAGAAAAGTATATGGAGCAGTTAAGTCTGTAGGGTCTGAAGTCGGACAGTCTAGGTTTAAATCCTAGTTCTACTACTTATTAGCTGTGTGACCTTGGGCAAATTGTTTTCTCTCCCAAGTTTTTTGTTTCCTCTGGTGGAAAGTGGAGACAAAAATAATATGTGCACATAAGGCACATGAGGATTAACAGAGATAAAGCATAAGTTGAGCTGACTGGTACATAATAATAGCTCAGTAATAACAGCCATTATGGAACAGTAGCTTGAAGGCAGTGCTGAGCGCTGAGAGTTCCGGGGCTGGAGGTGTGAAGAAGAAAATGCTAAGAAGGTTTAAGAAGAAACTAAAGATGCTGTGGGTTAGGGGCAGGAGAGACTTGGAGCTCACCTGAATGGTGAGGCAGCAATCTGTGGAACTGACCTGGAGGTGGAGCCCAGGCACAAGGCTAGGTCAAGGATTCTGACCTTCGGCTCAGATAAGGGTGAAGAAGCCAGGCTGATGCCTCAGAAAAGTTCAGTAAAAATAGTTTGTTTTTCCAGCTGTGAATATGAATGTTTTTTTATTGCTCTAGGAAGTCAGTCAAAAGTTGTCTAAATGGTCCATGTTAAAAAGAAGCATAAATATTCCACTTCTAGAAATCTGCTCTGAGGAAATAATCATCAATAGGCACAAAGATTTATAGACAAGGATGTTCACTGCAGCATTATTTATAACAGTGAAAAGTGGTTTACAGTCTAGATGTCCAGCCCACACAGGATTCGTTAAATAAATTATAGCACATCCATGAGATGAAATACCGGGCAGCCAGTGAAAAGCCCATTTGAGAAGAATACTTAAGACATGGGGAAATTATCACAATACGAGATTAAATGAAAAGGGTTGGCTACAAAACAACACAGTACAATCACAATTTTGTTACATATCTAGAAGGAAATACCCCAAAATGCTGAATGCATTACTTTTATAAATGCTTTTTAAGGAAAAAATGATCACAAAGGAGTTACACTAGAAGGAAGCTCCCACAATCAGCTTATAATAAAAAGTCATTAAATTCAGAACACAGGAACACAAACAGTAGCTATGATCTGAATGCCAGGAGCTCTAGCTGGTACCTGGCTGTTGTGAAGGGCTGAGGGCAAAGAGGATCTGCATGCCATTGGCGTGTGGCCAGGTAGAACCTAGGAAAGATTTAGGTCAGTGGCTCTCAACCATGGTTGCATTTTAGGAGCTAAAAAAAAAAAAAAAAAAATCAATGCCCAGGCTCCAATCTCAGGGATTCTGACTTAATAACGGGCTGGTCGTCTATATTTTTTCAAAGCGTTCCAGGTGGTTCTGAAGGAGCCAGTGAATTAGAGTTGAGTGGGACCAAGCTACTGTTACCTGTATACAGAGTTCACTTGAGCCTTGCTCTCTAGACTGAGCCCAGCATGTGAAGAGAGACCCACTATGGAAGCTAGAGAGATGCTAAAAGGGAGCAGACAGCCCCAAGGCACCTGGTCTATGCAGGAAAATGACCCTCAGCCTTGGGGGACATTCACAGAAGGGTTCCTTTGAGCCGACCTGTTTGGGAGCTTTTGCCACAAGGACACTGCTCCTGGCTCAGACCCTTGATGGGGCCCAGGTTACTAGCTGACTCCATAAAATCAAGAGCAGGTGGCTCTACAAAAGGGAGAGGGAAGAAAACCAAGACGCTGGGAAATCTACAGGGATCTGACTCTGCAGAAGCCGGAGCTAGTGGTATTTTCCTCTCTCCTGCTTTTGGGCAGAAACACACCCCAGCCAACAGAGCAAGGTGTGACCCTTAATGGCAGTCTGCTTTGGGCGGATGAGGCCTCTCAGGAGGGCTCCTAGTTTCCCTCAGGTGCCTTGAGGAAAGAGGAGCAGAGGGAAGAGGCTGCTAGGAACAAAAGTTTGTATTAAATGATAAGATCTCCCCAGCTTCTCACTACAGGTATAAAGTTACTCAAGCCACCAAAAGAAGGGAAATAAGAGTCCTGAGTCAGGTGCTTTACCCACTGGATCCACCTATCCCTGAATAATTAAGGGCCAACTGAGGCTCTTTTGTACTCCTTAGAGCAGGGCTCCTTGGGGGGCCTTCAGGACAATGACTAGAGCAGTAAGGAGGGAGTTTTGGCTCAGGTGGACCAGTGGGGATGGCAAGTAGGGATGGATCTAAATTGCTACCCTACCCGCCATTTCCCTGAAGTTGCTTCCCTAGAGGCAGCCTCCTGTCAATTCCGGCAGAACAGTGCCGCAGGTAACTCAAAATACTGGGTGATCAAACTGTAACATAGCTTTGCAATGCACTGTATCTGTGTTTATATGTGAATGTCTATGAGTATATTTACATACACACATATACCTGATACATAGCGGGTTTACCTTCCTAATGATGTTTGGCTCAGGTGGAGGCTAAAAGGACAATGCACTTTCTGAAGATACTGGCAATCAGGTGGGTTTCCAACAGTGGGGCTGGCTGTAACTAGAAACTGGCCTGAGACTAAATATTCCCCACAAATAATTAACAAAAAAAGAAATGAACCACTCCTGGAAAATCAAGAAGTGACGGTAATCTCCATTCAAGATGGAGAAGCCTCCCTTGTTTCTAACCCAGCTTCCTCCTTGGGGAATTTAAACCTATCTCCTCTAATTTGATCCTCAGGGGATAGCAGAACAGATGGTCACCAGCCATCCTCCAGTACCAGCCCTTCCTATCACAGAACAGGCCAGAGACATTCTTGGTTCAAATGCAAAGACATTCTGATGATACGGACAAGGCTTCAAATTCAAACGAGTTCCAGGTGCAAGTCTGATGAAGTCATCCTTATTTTTTATTTTTATTTTTTGCGTTATGCGGGCCTCTCACTGTTGTGGCCTCTCCCATTGCGGAGCACAGGCTCCAGACGCGCAGGCTCAGCGGCCATGGCTCACGGGCCCAGCCGCTCCGCGGCATGTGGGATCCTCCCGGACCGGGGCACGAACCCGTGTCCCCTGCATCGGCAGGCGGACTCTCAACCACTGCGCCACCAGGGAAGCCCTAAGTCATCCTTATTAATCGCAGATCAATGAGGGAAGTGTCACGGTGGGACTCAGCACACAGCATTGCCTTTAAAGCTCAGGGAAAGCCTAAGGGAATCCTTGTTCTCCTGTTTCAAGTCAGAGTGGAGGAGGATGCGAAGCCCAACTGTTGGGAAGTGTGCTCAAGGTCAAACTCTCCCATGCCCAGTCACCATCCCTCCCAAGTTCCTCATCCTGCTTTCCCCACTGTTCCCAGCTGCAAATTGGATAGGAAGCCATCTTTTTTTCCTTTTCCCACTCTGGAGGTACCAAGTGTAGTCACTGCTCATTGGTGAGCCCCTGACTAATGTCAGGATTAAAGAGTGCATTCTGCAAGGTTTGGTTTTCATCTCTCATGCTCACTAAAGCAGAGGGAGGGAAGCAGACATGGCAGAACCACAGAATGTTTGGCACCCCCCTTCCCTTTCAGAACTCTGCTCCCAGCTGGTACTTTCTAGCATTTAAGCAGGTTATAGGGGAGTTTTTTTCAGAAAGAAAATCTTGGAGGAGATTCCTCCATCTGAGATAGAAAGTGACATACATAAAGATCCCCTTCCAGACTACCCATCAGAGAGCCACCTCCTCAGCTAAGGCAGATGTCATCAAACCAAAAGTCAGAGACAGGGAGGTCCACAAAAATACAGCAGTATGCCAGTGAAATCCATGTGTTGCCCCCATAAGCTCTAAAAGAAGAGCTCAGTTCAGTCAATTCAATGAAACTCCATTAGTCAAGACACTTGCTTTGGCTTCTAGTCATACATTTAAGACAAGTTAGTTAAGCTTTGTCATAAATTTAAGACCAACTTAGTGATGGCTAAACTCAAATGCAAAGATCTGAATGTGAAGAAAACTCATTCATTATTTCCAACACACACACAAACACACACAGAGTCACCAGGTGATGAAGACAGGCCAGTGATCAAGGTGACTGGATGAGGCAAAGGATGATCCCAAGACTCACTGGGGTTCAGACACTGATGTATAAATAACCAAATACTCCCTCCCAATAGTTCTCTTCCTCAGATCTTCAGGCACCTGGCTTTGCCTGTGTCCACACCACAGGTACAATGTAGGTGTTCAGCCCCACTTGATGAGTGAGGAATCTGAGGCATGGAGAGGGGACTTGGTGCTGAGGGAAGAGCTAAGGTGGTGGAATCCTAGCCGTCTCAGCCCTCCCCCAAACCCTAGACCCCAAGTCCTTTGGACAACTCCATATTAGCTGTCAGGTCACCTGAACAAACCCACATGGGAAAAAAAAATCCACAATAAATTCTATCACGGCAGTAGAGGCAATGCTAGTAATTGTGTTTTCCTAGTCACGCTGATTCACCTCCATCCTGGAGATCAGAGACATGTCTTATCTACTGTTGCAGCCATAGCTTTTAGTACCTGGCACATAATAGGTGCTTGATAAATAGTGAACATGTGAGTTTAGTCCCACTGTTGGTCTTATTTACCTTGTGTCCACTCAGTAATAGAGCCAACACTTGAGGACCATGGGGAACATCTAGCTGCTGGGGGTGTGGGTGGTGGGGCATTGAAACTATATATATGAGTCCTTTAAGGCTATATAACAAGGAGACATGCACTTCTAACCAGGGATCTTGTCCTTTGCCTTCTGTGTCCATTCTACCACCTCAATCCTCAATGAAAGTAGTGAATTTGTTGACTCTATGGCATTGACCTGAATTGATATCTTCTGGGCTTTCCCTGTGGGATAGGGGAGGGTGGCCAAGATTAAGAACTGGAGTATCATGATCAATGTTCAAAAGAATTGGACCCGAGAGCATCTTCTTCCCAAGTGTACACACTGCATCCACCAATCTACAGCCTTGCCAGGCTGATCCTCTCTAAATGTCTGCTAGCCCTCTGCCCCCTTGCTGGGGCTCCCCTTCCCCTTTTCAGACCCACACTCAGGGATCAGGGCTTTCTGGATATCCCTTGGGATTCCTGAACATCCTATGTGAGCTTCCAGTTTTTTCTCATCCAATCCCTGCATAAGGCTTTACTACATCAGGGGAAGCAAAAAGTCATGGTTGGATTTTTTTTTTCTTTTTTTGTAAAGAATAAAACTGGTTTATACCCACTGGGCTGGGTGGGGAGGGGCAGGAGACCTGAGTTCCAGTCCCGCCTCTGAGTCTGGTACCTTGTATCAATGTAAAGTGCTAGATTTGTATAAGATAAGATGGCCCCCTGACCTCAAGGAACTCATCATCTCACAGTAGAATCCTAGTGGGCCCTGAGAGTCAGGGTGAGTAGGGGGCCAGCAGGTGACAGGTAGGACCAGGCTGTGGGATGTTCCAATCAATCCCCAAAGTACAGGATAACATGCACACATAGAGATTAGATCACTTAAAACTGTAATTTCTAGATCTGTAGTCTATAGAGTGATCAAGTGGCAAACTCCCTCTCTCTCTCTCTGATATTTTATCCCCCTTCCTCCTCGGTTGGTAATCTAGATTTGGGGCAGGGTACCGGCGGGTTTTTCCAAGCTGCTTCTTAATCTGTCCTCCTTTTCCTAGTTGTGAGGTCCAGTTCTCAGGCTCAAGTTCCCCTCTTCCCCTTCCTCAAGGTCATCTATCCTGGTTCAGAAAAGGTGAGAGCCCACTTTTGAAGGTCAGGAAGAACTGGGGCGGGGGGGCAGTGCGGTAAATGAGAAGGAATGGAAGAGAACAGGCTAAAAGATGAGGGAAAGTAGAGGCGGGGAGGACAGAGGCGGGCCAGAAGGGCCTGGAGGGAGACGCCGCTGCCGCTGACGAAGGAGCCGAATAAGGCCGAAGTGGTGGGGATGGGAGGGGGAGTGGAGGTGCCTGAGAAATGTGGAAGGAGATTGGACTCAGAGAAGGTAGGATCGTGGTAGGGTCTAGACACAGGCGAGCTTCCAACCTCCCAATCCCAGTTCCGCTCAGTCAAGGGGCCGGGAAAGAGCGTATCCCGAGGGCGGGCAGCCCTTCCCCGCTCCGGCTGCTCTCATCACCACCGCGGAATACCTGGAGAGGATCGCAGGGGTGGGGGCAGAGTAGGGCAGTTACCTTTCCTCCTCCCAACTCGAGGCCCACTGCAGCCCGGCGCGGCGGAGCAGGGGGAATAACCCGAGGACTGGGCACCGAGGGAAGGGGAGGAGGCAAGGAGGGCGCTTCAGGTGGCTCCTCCTGGTTGTTTAAACTTTGCGCTCGAGAAGGGGCCGGCTCTGTCCTCCCTCCGCCGCCCGCCCGCGGCTCCGCTCGTCCGGGTGTCCTCAGCCTCGCCTTCATCCTCTGCGGGTCCTACGCCCACTTCCCTCTCGGCTCCCGCCCGGCTCGGATCCCCATCCCCTCTCCTGTCTCCATCTCTCCCTGTGCCGGAGCGCCCCCCGCTCCCTCCCTCCTCACTGGATCTCCCGCAAGACGTGAGCGGAAAGTGAATGGGCAGCCCAACCACAAAGACAAATTACCATGAGAAAAATAAATCAGGAAAGCGCCGTTCGCATCCCGCGTTCCCGCCGCCGCGCCCCTCTCCGCCCGCCGAGGCGGGAGCGCCGGGCTCCGGGACGGCTGCATCTGGGGCCTGGCGGGGCAGAGTTTGGGCTCCGCAGGGCCCCGCCAGGGCAGGGGGTCTGGGAAGAATCCGGTGGGGACCCCCGCAGGCGGCGGCGCAGCAGGGACGTCCCCGAGCGCGAGATTTCACACTCCGGGCGGGCCACGCGTTCCCACGCGCCTCGCCGCCTGCGCTCTGCCTCCACCGGGTTTACTCGTCCGCCCTCTCGGAGCCTCCATCTCGGCGCCACCCTCGGCGCCTCAGCCCGGCTCTCTCCCAGCCTTTCAACCGTCCGTCCCCTCCTCCAGGCCCGGCCCTAGGTCCCCTTCGCGGCGTGCAGCCCAGACGCACCGACAGCGGCCGGGCCAGGGCCCCATGCAGCCCGGACCCGGAGCCGGCTGACGGCGGGAACGCGGCAGCACGAAGGGAGCCCAAGCTGAGGTGGCAGAGGGCGGCGTGGAAGCGCGGGGACTCCCTCCTCTCTGCCCGCAGCCTCCGCCACCTGGTTCCAACTTGCCAGCGGCCCCGGGCCCCTACCCCTCTACCCACCCGAGTTGCTGAAGTTTGCAACTTGCAGCCCAGCCCGCGCAGGGGAAGCGTCCTGTGCTCCCGGGACTCACCTCCGGGCTGCGGGCGCAGGTGCCCGGTTCCAAGCGGCTCCCGACTCCCGGCTCCCGGCGGCGGGGAGCGGCGAAGGCGACCCAGGAGGGCTGGCGGCCGGTCTGGGAATGGGGCGGCCGCGCAAGAACGGCCCCCGGCCCTCACTTGCCGCTCCAGTGCAGACGCGACCCGGGCCCGCGCCCGCCACCCTCGGGTTCCGCCAGCAGCCGCCGGACGCGCCGCCGACCCGCCCGGCTCAGCGGAGCTGGGCTCAGGCGGCAGCCCTCGCGCTCCAACTAGCTCCCGACCAGGCGCGCGGCTGAGAGCGGGGAGGAGAAGATGAGGGGGCCGAAGGAGGGAGGGAGAAGAGGTGGGGGAGGAGTTGGGAGCGAGCGGAGAGAGGGAAGGGAGCGGGAGAGAAAAGGAGGAGGGTGCTGGAGAGGACCTGCCGCGGCTGGCGCGCCACCCGCCAACTCGTGGCGCGCGGAGGAGCGCGAGGGGGCGCCCTGCACCTCCGCGTCCCCGGGCTTGGTCCGAATCCCGCCCTTGGCTTGCCAAGTGTGTTTACACGGAGGGTAGACAGAAGTCCCGCCCCGCAGCCGCCGTTCGAGCGGCGAGACCCAGGTCCCTCGAGCACTTGCTGCCTTTTTGCCACGTCCTGCCTTACCGTCCTCGGCAAGCCCCGTCTCGAACCCGGCTTTCTGCCGGGGCGTCAGCGCACCAGAATCCTGCCTACCCAACCGCTGGGGCCCGAGGAAATTCTCCCTTCCCCTCGGCTCTCCAGTGCCCCAGCCCTATCAGCTAGGGACGATCTTCCTGCCCGTGGATTTGAAGGGGGAAAGAATTGCGTACAAAACAAGGGAAATCCGATATAAATTGCAGTCGAAGGGAATGAGATGAGGCTGCTGGGCTGGACTGGAAAACCAGAATCGGCCGGATAAGGGTTAACTTTACAAGCTGCACGACCTTGGGTGAACCTCTCCAAGCCTCAGTTAATTCAGCCGTAAACTAGGGTTGGTGATAACCTACCCTACTGAGCGATTGGAGTAGGGGCTACAGTGAATAACATTAGGAACGTTGGGAGGGCATCCAATAGATTAGTGAGCGGGGCAGCCGGTGGAGGGCTCTCAGCAGAGGAGGGAAGGTTTAGCGCGACCACACCGAACAAGGCTGAATTGTTTACAAGTTTAAGTGTCTAATGTTTCTGATGGCTAGAAAACCTGAGGGAAAGACAGCGGGGACAAGCTGCTTCAAATCCTATCTGCCCGGCTGCAAGAGGGATGGGAAGAGAGCCCTCTGCTGAACAAAGAATGGTATTTTAAAATTTTTTTAAAAGGTGACCTAAGAAAAGAAAACGAAAGAATGAAGGATACAGACAAAGGACCTGAAATATTAAACCAGGAGAAGTATGATTATAAGAGACAGCTAAAGAGAACTGTGAAATAAAAATAGGTAAGTTGGAAGAAGGAAAACATTAAACGACTTTCTAGACTATGCCAGAAATTGAAGAATTAGAGTGAATCATTTTATGCAACAAAATTCTGGATAAAGGAAATCCTAGATAAAACAGAGGAATGGAGATGGTAAGAAATCTAGAGAAGCACCCTCCTACACACACACACACACACAGACACACACACACACCCCTCTGAACCAAGGTGAGAAGTAGTTTGGCCAGAATGATGGGAAAGAAAAAAAAAGAAAGAATCCAAGAAAGGAGTTTATGAGATGCTGTAAAAAGGGAAACAGTGCACAATCTCAGAAATAATGCTTTTCTAGGGCAACAGGAATGCTGAGATTCATAATGTGCAGAATGGAGAGGAACTTGCAAAGGGAAGACACTCTGAACAAGAGGAGAGAGTTGCAGACAAGAGAGAAAAAGGAAGGAAACGGGTATGTCGGGCATATAAGTCTGGTAGACCATCCATTTAATAAGGGGGTAGAAATCAAGTTGGAAGAGGTAGTGCAGGGCATCGAGTCCAAACCTATCATTTTACAGATGAGGACAATGAGATCCAGAGGGGAAGCATTTGTCCCAGAGTTGCAGGCTGGGGTGGGAGCAGGTCTCCCGATCCCCAGTCTGGTACCCTTCCACTGCTGTGAGTGTTGCCTGACCCCCCCTCCCCCCCGCCCTCCCCCATTCCCATTCCCTACAGAACCGTGGGGACTGTTTTGTTATTGCAAAAATAAAATGTGTATGAAATATAGACACCTTTTAATTAATACAAAAATCTGAAAATATTCTATATATATAGCAGGGAAAAGGTATGAGCGGGAGAGTTTCCCATTTGTTTGGTTGGGACAGTAGACAAAGTGCCTTCTGAGTGGTTGTCGGCAGCAGCTCTCTCTTGAAAGGCTATAAAAATCTTTTCCATCCTTCACCATATTCTCTCACCCTCCCTCTCTTTTTCCACTATGTTTTGATTGCCTTTTCCTTCTTCTCTTTCCACCATCACTTCATGCCCCTTCCTGGCTCTCCCCCTCCACATTATGAATGAGTGTAGGAGAGAGTTCAGTGCAGGAAGAGAAGAGGGGAGACCCCAGTCTGGGGACACAGCCCAGGAACGCTTCCTTTTCAGGGGAAGCAGGAGCCAAGAAGGTGAGACACCCAAAGAGACACAGACAGAGGAGCAGACATGCTTGGGATGCTAGGCTAATTAAACCTAATTGCATCCTACAGTATTCTATTGACTAACAGTGATTACTCAAGAGCTCTCAATACAAGAGAGCTTCAGAAGTCCAAACCTCAGGAAGGGACAGTTATTTTACTAGCCTGTCTTATCACCTGCTTCAGGCGTCCCCAGAGTTTGGCAAACCCTGAATCGTTTACTAGGAACAAAACCTGGAGCGTTGACCCCATCACCACAGTGTCACCACCACCTTCTGTCACTTTCATTAAACCCCTGCAATAACCTGTACAATAATTACTTCTATTAGGAGCAATTCTTCACCTACCAGAACAGTGTTAATTAAGCAGAATGTAAATACAGTAATTAATACAGAATTATCCAAAACAAACATGCTAAAGAACAGCAAACATAGAGGGTGGGAAGAAGTTCTTGGAATTTACTCTTGATCTAGAAATTCCAAACTTACCTTCAGCTAAGGTACCAAGAGATTAAGAAGGCCAAATTCTCATGCTCAAAGGTGACAAACCTGGGAGCCCACCTGAGGGCATTTTCTGGGAGATCTAGCTGCCTCTGAAAAACAAGAGTGCAGCCTCTCCCAGGAGTTTATGTAGGGGTGTGTGTGTGTGTGTGTGTGTGTGTGTGTGTGTGTATACCCACCTGTGCATAGCCCAGGCACAAACACAAATCCGGCCTTGCAGCAAAAGGCCAACAAGCCACAGCCACTCGTATATCAACAGGAGAGAGAGAACTGGAAAAAAGAAGGCAGCAATCACTTATAATGTCCAAATCGTTTTCTATTTGGTCCCAGAATCACCTGCTCATTGTGCCTGGGGATGGAAAAGAAAAAGGAAAATTCCCACCCCAGAAGTCATTGTCAATTTGTGAAACAAAAGCCCCTTAGGTTAGAGGAACTGAAGTGTCACTAAATGACAGCTTTGCCATTGTCCTGAGCTGATGTGAGAGAAGAGGCCTTCCTTCCTTCCTTCCTCCCCAAACACTTAAGTGCCACTCAGTGCGCTCGCTTGTTGGAGAGGTCATAAGAGGAGAGAGCCAGAGCCTCACAGTCAGCCAGCGAGGCAGCCCGAGTCACAGCAAATGCAGGACCAGAGCACCGCGGGCACGTGGAAAGCCAACAACCAGCTCCACCCAGCAGGGCAAGGAGGTCTTCACAGCCAAGGGCCCTTCTAGCTGAGAATGGAGATGGGGCAGGAACTTGCCAGACAGAGAAGCGGGAGGAAGCAGAGTATTCCAGGCAGAGGGAATAGCATGTATGAAAGCATAAGGCGATATAATTAGATTTCTGTTTTGGAAGAATTACTTGGCCCTGGTTAACAGATTCGGAGAGAGCTGAAGCCGTAAATGTGAGCAGGTGCGCTGCTGGAGGAAAGAGCACCGCACCCGCAGTTAGGGCTCCTCAGTTCTGAGACCAGCTCGTCTGCTGGCCACTAACGAGCTGGGTGTCCTTGCACAAGCCTCTTAACCTCTCCAACCTCAGTTCCTCGTGGCTAAAACGAGAGGGGTCGATTGGCTGCTTTCTAAGGTCCTCCTGGTACAACATTCTATGATTCTGACTCTCCCTGCAGACACTTCTTTAAATTATGTCCTTTACTATGTTGATGCACTGAGTCTTTTCCAGTGTTTAGCACTTCACAGTTTACAAAAGTCTTTTCCATACAATATCTTTTGGCCTTCACGCCATGTGAAGGAGGTAGTCACACTGCCACCTGGGATGGTCTTGTCCAGCCCCGGGGGCTGTAAACACCATCTCTGCTGATGACATCTAAGTTTCCATTAGCAGCTCTGACCTTTCTCCTGAAACCCAGATGCAGAGAACCGACTGCCTGCTGCCCTCCATGTAAACATCTAATAGGCATCCCAGACTTAACTTCTGATTTTCTTTCCCCAAAGCAGCTCCTCTCTCAGACTCTTCCAACCTAGTAAATTAAAACTCCAGTCTTTGGGCTTCCCTGGTGGCGCAGTGGTTGAGAGTCCGCCTGCCGATGCAGGGGACGCGGGTTCGTGCCCCGGTCCAGGAAGATCCCACATGCCGCGGAGCAGCCAGGCCCGTGAGCCATGGCCGCTGAGCCTGCGCATCCGGAGCCTGTGCTCCGCAACAGGAGAGGCCACAACAGTGAGAGGCCCACGTACCGCAAAAAAAAAAAAAAAAAAAAACTCCAGTCTTTGAATTCCTCAAGGCCAAAATCTTGAGTTCATCCCACACTCCACCTGTAAACCGTCAATAAGTCCCATTGAAATATGTTCAGAATCTGGCTACTTCTCACCACCTCCTCCTCTAGCACCCCAATTCAAACCACTCTCTTCTCTCACCTGGATGTCTGCTCTGCCTGCTTCCACCTTTGTGCCTACTGTCTGTTCTCCACGCAGTAGCCATCCGCAGTCAGATCCTCGCCCTCCTCTGCCAAAAAAAACCCTTCCATG
This sequence comes from Stenella coeruleoalba, assembly GCF_951394435.1. Lineage (NCBI taxonomy): Eukaryota > Metazoa > Chordata > Mammalia > Artiodactyla > Delphinidae > Stenella > Stenella coeruleoalba. Next base: position 76,468,003 of record NC_137150.1, on the reverse strand, counting down.
GCTCACCAGCTCCCTAGAGGAAAAGCCACAGCCTCTCCAAGCCCACGAGGCCCTTTCTGACATCATCTCCTACTGCTCTCCCCTCCTTCACTTCTCGCCTGCCTCCCCAGCCTCTCCACTGTTTCTGGAACACCTGAAGCTCCCACCTCCAGGCCTTCGCACTTGCTGTTCTCTCCGCCTGGAAAGCTCTTCTGTCAATGTCCACATGGTCGTTCCCTCTCTTCCTTCAGAGTCTGCTCAAACATCAGTTCATTAGCAATGCATTACTATCCTTTCAAAAAAGACAAACCCCTGTCACCCTTTATCATCACCTGACATTGTACATATTTATTATCCATCTGCCCTAACCAGGATATAAATTCCACGACAGCGGAGGCATTGCCCAGTTTGTTCATTGCTGTAATCCTAGCCCACAGAATGGTACTACGTGAAAACAAGTGCACAATAATGATTTAAGAGTGAGTCATTATTATTATCCCCGTTTTACAGATAAGGAAACTGAGGCGCAATGTTACAGTTTTCAGAGCCGAGATTTGAACTTAGATTTCTCCCTATCAGTGTTCTCTCCAACTGATTATCAGTTAACATCTGCATTTGCACTTAAAAACTTGCAATAGAAGATGCATATTAGAATAAAACATATACTAATTGTTTTCCACCCAGTTCACCACATGTGTCCATTGACCCACACAGCAGCGCTCCAAGTCAAAGCACAGTGGAGCGTGAGCTCTGAAAACCCAGACCTCTAAATGGTCACCCACCCGACATGAGCACGTTCATTCTGGCGTCATTTTTGTTTCTTGTGTTATAGTGCTAATTTTTCTTCTCATCTCCTGAGAAAATAAATTGCCTTCCAGGCCTTCACATATTTACTCTCACACATTCTCTCAGGCAGCATGAAGATCAGTGTGTACATGCACACACACACACACACACACACACACGCACACACACGCACACATACACCATTTTCATGTCTCCTAAGTCAGGGGTGTGGTGAGAGAAGGCAGGCTGACTTTGTAGTTTGTCCTTGGGATGACACCCAGGGATGATCATATCTGGCTCCCCAGGCGGTCAAGAGCACCTCTTCGCCTTCCTCTTTCCCGCTTTTCTGACAAACATGTCAGACTGGGGCTGAGGATGAGTCAGGAGGAAGTGAGGTATGGGAGATCAGAAGGAAGGACAGAGGCAGGGCTGGTCCCCCGGATGACACCAGGCTTCCTGGTAGATGCTCCAGATAAAGGGCCAAGTCAAGTGCTCAACCCCAGGCAAGGGGGCAGGGGTCACTCTCCGGACATTTGGACGCAAGGAAGAACACAAGGTGTGGCCGCCCTTCCTGAAGACATTTGAAACAAGAGATCTGTGTCTGTGATTATCTCTGAGGACCATGGTGAAGTCACAAAAGTCCCAGATGGATCAGAAAAGATGGGTGTTGGCCAAGAAAACCTACACCAATGTCCCCAGAAGGGTATCTGAATCTTGTTAAGAAGAGAATCCCAGGTTGTGACCAAGAAGAGGCCCAAGCCTGGCACTTAGAGGACCCCAGCAGGGCCAGACCTCTAGACAGGATGTAGCAAGGCATCTGAAGGAGAACCTGCTGCCTGAGTTGGGGTAGAACACCTCTAACATGGTTGAGAGGTGCAAAAAGACTCCTTTACTCTGGCCAAAATGTCTCCCCTCTGGTGTTCCACGGCCTGTGAAATCCATGGTGGGGAAAAACTAGGTTGGCAGAATGCCTTAAGCTGACCTATAAATTAACAACCCCTTAGCAGGAATGGGCGGTGAACAGTAATTCCCTCCAAATTACCTACCGAGCACACCACTGTGCTGGCACCATACGACGCATCCAGAATCCTGGCCCGTGGAGAGCAGTCATTCAATACTTTATTATTGATTGAAGGTATGGAGGGATAGTGGGAGATGATGCTGAACTGTGAGCAGAGCCGGATTAGGGAGGACTTGAATGCCGTGGAAGGAGTTTGGATTTAATCCTACAGGCCAGGGACTTCCCTGGTGGTCCAGTGGGTGAGACTCTGCACTCCCAATGCAGGGGGCCCGGGTTTGATCCCTGGTCGGGGATCTAGATCCCGCATGCTGCAACAAGGTTCCTGCGTGCCGCAGCTAAGACCTAACGCAGCCAAAAAAAAAACCAAACCTACAGGCCAGGAAAAGAGAATCATCTGAGGTTTGGAGCAGGAGCCTGACATGGTGAGATGGGAGACAGTGGGTGGGCTTGAGTGAGGGAGGCCAATAAGAGACCATTACAACGGTCCCTGCAACTCCCTGAGACCTTGATTAGGGCAGACATGACAAAAATAATGAAAACCCTTAGGTAGGAATCTAAGGGATTGGAATACAGAATAGGAGGCTGAGATGGAGAGAAATAAAAAAAAAATAATAATAATAAGAGCAGGGATATGGATGCCCAGAAAAGTTTGGGCTGTGAGCCAAGTGAATAATAAGGGAAGACATGATGAAGAGAACTTTGCCCCTGTCAATACGGCTTAGCGCTGGCTCTGCCCCAAGTCTGAGAAATGAAGGGGGTTGGGACGTGTCCTTAACACATCCTAGTGATGCTGCAGGCAGCTCAGATCTCAGATGTTAGGTGAGAAGCACCACCGATTCTCAGGAAGAGGCAGTATGCTCCTTCATTTCAATTAAATACTAATTTTCCCACTTCTGTTATCTGCTCTGCTCTGCACTGAGGCTGGAGAGGACACAGAGGATGAGCGATGCTTAAGGGATGGTCATCATATTAGGAATGCGAGGTGCATGTAAGAAGTAAATATCAGGTGAATGCCAGATTGGCCGCTTCAGGCAATAAACACCAGAAAAGTTCTGGGGAAAGAGAGAGCCCACTGGAGCTGGGTCCAGGAAGGTTTCTTGCAGGAGGTGGAAATTGCCCTGGACCACACTGAAAATGTAGGTGTGGAAAGGCACAGGGGAAGGAAGAGACACACAGTGGAGTTCTTTGTGAAAGTAAAAAAGGAGATAAGGGAGAAACAGCTATAATCTACCTAGGCTTTTAAAATCTTTTGACAAATTTCTTTAAGGAACGCTTTTTTTGTTTTTTTGTTTTTTTTTTTTGCGGTACGTGGGCCTCTCACTGTTGTGGCCTCTCCCATTGCGGAGCACAGGCTCCGGACACGCAGGCTCAGCGGCCATAGCTCACAGGCCCAGCCGCTCCGCGGCATGTGGGATCTTCCCGGACCAGGGCACGAACCCGCGTCCCCTGCATCGGCAGGCGGACTCTCAACCACTGCGCCACCAGGGAAGCCCAAGGAACGCTTTTTTAAAAGGTTAAGTCACCATGGGGCTAAAGGAGGGAATGATGTCTCTTTTATCAAGATTAACAAATGGTTTAGATACAGAATAAGAAAGGTAGGAGCAAATTTTGGCTTCTCTAGATGGTGCACATTTAAAACTTCCTCCTAAAGAATCTGTGCAAGGAGTGGGTAAACAAACTGTGGTGTAGACATACAGCGGAATATTATTCAACCTTAAAAAGGAAGGAAATTCCAACACATGCTACAATATGGATGAACCTGGAAGACATTATGCGAAGTGAAATAAATCAGACACAAAAGGACAAATACTGTATGATTCCACTTACATGAGGTGCCTGGAATAGTCAAATTCATAGAGATAGAGAGGAGAATGGTAGTTGTCAGGGACTAGGGTGATGAGGAAATGGGGAGTTAGTGTTTAATACGTATAGAGTTTCAGTTTGGAATGATGGAAAGTTCTGGAGTTGGGTGGTGGTGACGGCTGCACACAATGTGAATGTAATCAGTGCCACTGTACACTTAAAAGATCGTGAAGATGGAAAATGTTATGTATATGTATTTCACCATAAAGAAAAAAGAAAAAAAAACAATATATGTAGAAAGATCCATTTTATATATTAAAAAGTAATATTAAAAATAGTTAACATGCGAAATGTTCTATTATGTATACTTTACCACCACCACAACAAAAGGATCTACTTCAAGAACTGATCAGGTTTAACATCTTTCGAAATGTTCTGGACGGGAAAGTCCCCTGACAAGCCTCCATGTTGCAGATGACCAAACGTATTCCAGTTATGGTAGAAATAAACTGACAGGCTTTGACAGTAGGAGGCATCAGAGCTGTGGTCCTCAATCCTGGGTGGATAATAGACTTGCCTGGAGGAGCTTTGAAAGCTATCTGTATCTGGACCCCAGCCCCCAGAGCATCATATTTAGCTGCCCTGGGGTGGGGTCTGGGGAACTGGTGTTTTTCCCAAGCTCCCAGGTGATTCTAATCGACAGCCAGGGTTAACTGCAGAGAACAGTAAGGTTGAAAATCTCAGCCTCCCTGGGCTTGAGTCAAGGGTCTGCCATCTGCCAGCTGTGTGATGATCAAGTGACTTAATCTCCCTGTTTCTTAATATTCTTGTCTTCAAAACTGGGTAACAGTAGCCCCAACCTCAGAGGGTTGCAGAGAGGATTAAGAAAGACACTGCACACTTAGCACAGTGCCTGGGGCCTTTTAAGAGCTCACTAAATGTTAATTATCATTGTTATCAACTGAGTTTGTTTAAATTGGCAGAAAAGGAGCAGATGGGTTTAACGTGGCATGTGCAGATATGCTTAAAAATAACCAAATCCAAACTCTGTGCCTAATGTCTCTGTCAAAAACCAGGAAAAGGCCTGTGTCTTTGGAGGCATTTTTGACTTCCAGTGCGTGAGTTTGAAGTACTGCTTTGCTCCAGAGGCCAGGAAAACACATACCGGGCATCAGCAAGGGGTGGGGAGAGACGGAAAATAACTGAGCCCACGCCCTTGCATTTCTCTCAACACCGTACATCCTCCCTTCCTCGATTTGTGGAGAGTTCTAGTCCCTGAACCTCTGAAGGACTGTACTGACTGACAGTGAAGAAGGAACAGAGACAGAACAATCAAGGGCTGCAGAGGGAAGACAGGCCATAGAGGCTGGGATTCTCCAGCCTGGAAAAGGACACAATGGAAAGCAGTAAACTCATGAATAACCAGGAGAATGTGAACAAGGACTCATTCAACCCAAACACTTGCTGGAGGGGGAGATGAGTGAGGAACACTTAGAACAAATAAAAGAAATGGGTGATAAACTCACGAAACACATTATGCCAAGATGTAGAACCTGAAGGAAATATAAATGGATCCACAGAAGGTCTGGACAAATTAATGTCAGAAATGTAAATGGATGCCCAGGGGAGCTGATATATACCCACCTTGAAGGTCGGCCTCAGACAAGGCAGTGGGCATGTCCTTTCCAACAACGGACTGGAGAGATCACGGTCTGACTAGCATGTGCTTTCATTCCAATTTCCTTAGTGCCGCTAGGGAGGGAGTTGGCAGAGGGTCAGGAATGAATATGAGTGTGCTGTGTTCAGGGACAGTAAAAAAAAAAAAACTGGCTTGGCTGGAGTAAATGGGCCATGTTAGGAAGTGAGAGGGCTTTGTCTGGATATGCAAGACTGGGTTAGATTGTCAAGGGTACCCAGAACCAGTGCTGAGGGGCCAAAACTAGCCCAAAAATCACAGAATGGGGACTTCCCTGGTGGCACAGTGGTTAAGAGTCTGCTTGCTAACGCAGGGGACAAGGGTTCGAGCCATGATCCGGGAGGATCCCACATGCCGCGGAGCAACTAAGCCCCTGCGCCACAACTACTGAGCCTGCGCTCTAGAGCCCGTGAGCCACAACTACTGAGCCCGTGTGCGTGCAGCCCGTGCTCCGCAACAAGAGAAGCCACCGCAATGAGAAGCCCACGCACCGCGGTGAAGAGTAGCCCCTGCTCGCCGCAACTAGAGAAAGCCCGTGTGCAGCAACAAAGACCCAACGCAGCCAAAAAATAAATAAATAAATAAATTTATAAAAAAACCAAAATCACAGAATGTTGTAGCTTTTCTAGCCCAAGCCCTTCTTTTAAAAGATGATAAACTCCCGCTCAGGGAAGTAAGTTAACTCTTCCAATATCCTATAATGAATGCATTAACAGCAGAGCAGAGATGAGAATCCTGAGGTTTTCCAACCATGTGGGGGACTAGGTCTGGGAAGGACTTTGCAGAAAGACCATTCCTAAATCAATAACCTTGAGCAAGTGTCTTAACTCATTGGAGCTGCTGTGGAACAACTCCTCTCCAGGCTACATTAGCCCGGGTGTAGAAGTAGAGACTTGGCAGAAGTCATAAGCTGTATTTCTCGAGCTCCACGCCCATTAGTTCTGTGGAAATTTAGCTTTCCCCAAATTCCTCCTAGTTAATCCTTACAAGCCCCAGCATGGATCTCAGTCGAGTCCTAGACCCAGGTTCTATCAGCTGCCCTTGCTTCATCCCTCCTCCTTGTTTCAGTTGTTTGGGGTAATGTCCCCCGCCTCTCCTGATGTCCCATTTGAGTGCCCTTCTGGTGTCCAACAACGTCTCCAAGTCAAGCGTTCTGGTGTTTGTGTAGAAGGCATGGGCTCCCATGGTGCAGAAACTATGGGCCTTGGTTTTCCTCTCACTGTTCTTTTCTATTATTTCTTGAACATGGAATTGAAGCAACATTTGGTGTTTGCTTTGTACTGCAGCCATCATGCCTTAGGACCGAGGTGAGGGACAGAGGACGGTCTGAGTGGCACACTTGCTGTTGCCCTGAAAGCTGGCCCTCACCCCTAAAACTGGTTCATTGCCCTTGGGTTTTTCACAGCTGTATCCCTGGTGCCTAGCACAGTGTTGGATAAACTGCAGGTGCTTGATAAAGGTTTGTTGAATGAATAGTGAACAGATTTCTCTCTTCCAGTGGATTCTTTTTTCAGACTTAGAAGATTATTTTTTTCCCAGAAGGCTCAAACCAGTCCTTGCATCCTTGTCCGTCTCATTCTGTCGGAAGCTTCCAGATGGTTTTGTCTGAATGATAGGGTAAACATGGCTTAGGCTCCAGCTAGGATCCTATAAATCTAGGATGCATGCAATGAGACAATGTAGATAAGCGTGTCCAGCATAGAGCCTGTGATATCATAGATTACTCAACACCATTTTGTCTTTTCTTTCTTTTGCCTGACTAGGATCACTGGCTCAGAAGGAGGGAAAACATCAAAGCCTTCACACAAAGAAACTGATTCCAAATGAAAGCAATTTGGAGTCAGGAAGATTATGGTGTAACCACATCTGGCATAATGTGGGTTGTTCTACTCACTGAACATTAAAAGGGCTATGAGGATTTTATTTATTACAGTTTTACTTTAAACCTCATCTATTTCCAAAGAGGATTAAAGGCAGGTAAAGAAAGTTAGAAAACAAACACATATAAGAAAAAGAAAGAATAGAAAAATCAATCTATCAACCAGCTGCTGGGGTACCTGTGATAAAAGAATGGACAGTGAAAAGTGAAGATGGGTGGAGGCTGCAACTGTCCGTATGAGCACAGTGACAGGTCCCAGGGGCAGGAACCAGTGGCTGCGGAGGGCAGAGATGGTTGTCAGTGGATCAACGTGCACAGGTTTGTGTGTTTGGGGTGGAAACCAAAGAGGTACATCTGTGGGGGTTTCTGGGTGAGGGGGAAGTGATTGGTGTTTCTTTAATCATTCAAAGAAGTAGAAACCTGATTAAAAGAGATATATTGGTAGATTTGAACCTGGAAATGAAAAATAGTAGTGTTTTGAAGGAGGCAGCTTGTACAGATGCGACAGAATGATATTTGAGATGTTAACAACTGTTCTTTTCTTCTCTTTTTCCTCCATCTCATTCTGGCCCAAGGCAAAGGAAGAGAAAGCCTCCTGTATTTTCTAGACCTTGGGAATGGCATGAGAGGGCACGTCTAGGTCCTATGAGGGGGGCAAGTTAGCTGAGAAAGAGCACCAGACCAAGCCTCAGCACTGGAAGTGGTGTCTCTGTAGGCTGAGGGGACATGCATCAAAGGAATGTGGTCTGCACTGTTCCCAAAGCAAATCTGATGGGGATGTGACCACAACTCAGGGGGCCCCAGCACTTGCACCGTGCAGTCTCCATTCAGAGGAGAACTAAACGTTACCCCAGCCAACCCAACTCTGAGGCCTGTAGAAGACACAGACACTGACTTCCACCTCACCACCCCACTTTTGGGGGAGCATTTGCAGGATCCCATCTTCCTCCAGGAACTCAACACCGTCCCCAAATGGAAAGGAAAAATCATGTGGAATTAACTAAGTATTCAATAAAAAGTGGCTAAGAAATACTGAGTCTCATTGAATTTACTTGAAAGTGACTAGAATACATTTCTTGCATCAAGCAGAATAGGGGCCTGAGGTCAGAAATGAACTTGAGTTATAAGAAAATGTAGTTACATGTTTGCACACCCTAGTCTGTGGATGTGAAATTTGTACCTGCTATTCTGGTTTTTATTGGCACTGTTGCTATAGTAATACATCAATTAACCAGAGAGCATCCTTCCAGGAGATGTAAGCTCTACGTGGAGATGAAAGCTATTTCTAATGACAAATAGTCCCTGGACATGGAATGACAATGACAACCGTAAAAGTAGAAAAGGTCTACAGAGCTCACACAGAGACTGGTTGATTTGTATGCCAGAAGCCCTTATATTTTCTTCTCTCTTCCATCACTTCTGAGTTGTATGAACTTGGGCAAGTCATTTAACCTCTTTGAGACCAAGAACTGTGGCGAGAGAGTGGTGAATGTGCTTGGAAACCGTGATGAGCTGCACATATACAACACGTGATTCCCTTATTAGATGACTACTTCTGGTCATGCTGGGTTGTATTTGCCTCTCAGTCCCTAAGACAGTGTTCGGCATGTGCTAAGTGTTCGTTCTATGTGTGTTGAACTGAACTGAACGGGTTGACAACAGCTGGAAAGGTCAAAATGCTCCCTAGAAAAGTGACTGGAAGAAGAGGGAAAAGGAGAGAAAGGAGAATAAAAAGGTCAGGATCCAGAGCAGAGCAAACAGAGCAGGGAAAAGGGGGAAAGCCAGGCAGAAGCACTTCAGAGCCAGACCCACTGGCTGTGTGACCTTGGGCACGTTAACCCATCGTTCTGGACCTCATCTGCCAAATGGGGATAATAATAGCACCTACTGCATAGGGTCCATGTGAGGATTAAATGAGTTAGCGTAAGTGATGTAGCTGGTGCATGGGAAGAGCTTCGTGTTAATTATTTCTATTATTTGATGTGTCATAGGGAATAAGAAAAATGGGTACTCTCACTAATAATTAAAGAAATGCAAATGAAGACAAGATACCATTATCACCTGTTGGCAAAGAATTTTTTAAAAAATTATTTGCAGTTCTTGAACTCTTCACATTCTATGAAGATATAAAAGAAATTGGGGGATGGCGACTGGGGAGGAAAGATTAAGAGGATTTCTTGGGAGAGAACTGTGCTGAGAATCACACACACGCACACACGCACACTCACACATATCATCAAGGGTAGGATGCCAGTGCCCATCCCGCAACTCAAGCCTGGTGAAGGGACATACCACAGGACTGATCTCAGGGGGCCTCGGCCTGCAGCAGCTTAAAGTAGGATTTTAGTTCCCGGCCAGAGATTGAAGTCAGGTCGTGGCAGTGAGAGCGCTGAATCCTAGCCACCAGACCAGTGGCCAGTGACAAGGCCCTGGCCCATCAGCTGTGTAGAAATGAATTTCCACACAGAGGTGGAAAGTAATGAAACAAGTAAAGTGTTTATTTGGAGGAAAAAGTGTGGATAGACACATGGGTGAGCTCAGAGAGAGAGTCTTGCCCTCGTGGTAGTGTGAACCGCTATTATATGGGGCATTTCTTCTGGGTCTCATTTGGCCAATCATCTTGCTTCGCCTGGTTCTGAGTTCATATTCGGTTTATCTCAGGGTCCTCTCGTGTGTGCACGCGCATCTCTTAGCCAAGATGGATTCTGGCGAAGAGGCCTGTGGGTAGGTTCTCATCACTCCCTTTCTGACCTCCTAGGAGCCTTTCTGCACATGTGTAGTCAGGAAGGTCTCCTTGACTTGGAGAATGAGGACCATGTGGTCTTTTCTCTCTTATCTGGGCAGAGCTCAGCTTCTTCTCCTCTTCATCTTGGAATATCTGTCCACAGCGGACAAACTCCAGCTGTTCAGCCAGGGGCCCATCTGTCTCCTGCCTCAGGACCACTCAGAAAACTAAACATGGGACCCCCTACAGTTGGAGGGGGGGAGCACGGGAGACTGGTACCTGCTCCCACGAACCTAGAGGGCAAGAGAGGGAGGTTGGCTGCCTGGGAGGCTGAGAGCAGGAGAGTTGCAAAGAGACCCAGCAGGGAAGCCTCAAAGCGTCCATGGAAGTGCCCACAAGAGAGTCAGTTTTAAATACGTGCTGTGCTATGAGAGCACAAAGCCATCTTATGACAGTACCCGTTAAAGAAAAACTTTCTTTTCCTCCTTCCCACTCCTTCTTCCTCTGCTGCGACCACGAAGGGATGAGAAGCAGCAGGTAGTGAGAAGAGAAACTAGGCTGACCACTCTCATGGCCAAAGGCAGGCAGCTTGCTTGCAACTGATCCCAGCTGGGGGAATGGGGGGAAGTCTTATCTTTGAATGAAGATGAAAGTGCTAAGAGAATTAACACTCCATTACTGACTTTAAGGGTGTGTTTGCATCTTAGAGTGATCAGAGGTTGTTTCATTATTTAAAAGTGAGTAGAGTTTGTACATTCAGACACTGGGAATAGATTTCCTCTACTAAGCAGGTTTAATGAGACATGCGGAGCAGGCAAATAATTGTTTTCTCATTACATCCAGTGAGTCCTCTTTACTGATTGTGCATTGTTTTCCAGCAGTGCTCAGGTGGTGCTGTGGATGGCTGCACTGGCCTGCCCACTATCCAGCTCCCTCTGGTAGCAGCACCCTGATTTCCCTGTAGGGAATGACTCTGCTCCCTTGCTGCAATTTTGGTAGACATGTTAATCAAGGTGCCCACTCCCTCTGGCTAAGAGAAAGGCATGTATCCAAGCTAAGCCAATTAGACTTTCTCTCTAGACCCTTGGACCTTGAGGACAGAACTGGCACGCTGGGGTTAATTCATCCCAGCAGCTATGATTAGTTCCTCTACCCAGATCTCTGGAACTTCCCTTGACTCTTTGAGCTTCCCCATGTCTGTCAAATAAATTCCTTTCCACATAAATTATCCATTGTCAGTTTCTGCTGCTTGCAATGGAAAAATCCTAAGTGTCAAACTGAAGGGAAACCACATGTGCCAGAACAGAGCTGGCGACGTGACAAGTGTCATCCTACGAAGGATTCCCACGTTCCTCTAATGAAAATGTCACAAAATGTCTCAGCTTTTGTGGAATGTGGAGAGTTTAAAGGGTGGCAGGTAGGTAGGTAGGTCGATAGCCAGGCATACAGGTAGACATGGATAAACTTTTTATTTTATGTATCATGTAGTCATCCTGTCTCTGGCCCAGTGCTAACTGCAACAGCAAACGGATTTGAATGAGCAAGTGTGGTTGATGGAGTCATGTATTTATTGAGAGGCTGCTTTAGCGTTTCAAAATGAGACACAGAATTAGAAGGTTATACCACGTTAGTGAAAAGTAACCACTGTCCTGAAGCTATAGACCAATTTTGTGGCTTTTTGAAGGAACTCTTTTCTGAATACTGTCTCTCTTGAGCAGTTTTATAGTGTTTCTGAAACCAGTTTATTGTGTGAGGCTTAATGATCTCCCTCCCAGTACATGTCAGTGAATCAAATGTCCTGGGGTTTAAGAGAATAAAATAGATTAAAATCAAGAAACGTGTATTGAGCCCTGTAGCAGACACTGTTGGTGCCCTGCCCAATAGCCATCCCCCCACCCCCACTTCAGTTTAGATATCAGGCAGTCATGTATTTTAGGGATAGGTCACCCCAACCCCAATCCAACAATCAGCCTTAGTCATTCAAAATGATTCTATTTATTTTGTTAGTGATTGTCCTTGTAAAGGACATGTGACTGAATTTCTGTCCAGTGAGATATTAGTATCCATTTGCTGAGGAGAATATTCCAAGAGAAGTTTCTTAGTCTTAAACAGAGGCACAGGAAAGAGATTTCCCCTTTTCTGCCTCTAAATGGTGATACGTGAGGATGTGATGCCTGGAGAGAGTGCGGCTATCTTGTGACCATGAGGAAAGCTAGCTAGCATACTTAGGTGGCAAAAAGGAAAGATAGAAGTTGGATCATTGATAATTTAAGCTAATTAACTGATCAACCCTAAAACTGCCTTACCTCTAGCCTTCTTGTTGAATCTCTTTATTGTTTCAATCATTTTGAGTTGTTTTCTGTTATTTGAAAGCCTATTACCTTGGGGAGTTTGCAATCTCTTTTAAAAATGTCACAGACTGGATCTTTCAAATATATGGCAACAGTTGCTCTCAAAGATATTTTTCGTAACTGGTACTGTTAAAAAACTAAATTCAACTAAGTAAACTTTTTCTATTTGGCTTTATTCAATGATTCATGAAGCAGGCAGCATCCCATCTAGCAAATAGAAATCTCTGAAGAGCTACAGAAAAGGAAAAGTTTTTAACATCAGAGAGGGGGTGGGACAAGGAAGTCATAAATGAAAAAAGGATTTTTTCGGGCAAGGTCACCTTCCTTGGGGGTACAAAAGGATCTGTTAAGCAGAGGACCTCACTCACTGGTGCTGACCGGGAAATTTCAGACTGATGGGTTAAGATTACACTCCCGGGGAAAGTAGGGACTGCAGTTAGGTTAGGTATTAAGCTTTGGTGTGGTGACATGAGCTTAGCACACGTGATTCCATTTTGGTACCTGTTGTTTCTTTCTTTCTTTCTTTTTCTTTCTTTCTTTTTTTTTTTTTTAACAATTCCCCCTTTGCGATCAAACTGTCAGCTTAACTGAGAGATGTGAACAAAATTTAAGCTATTGGCATCACTCCCAGCTACTACTCACAGCTTTTGTTGATCCTTTGTGTGTTATCTATAGGTCATGACATCTTTGCTTAATCTCTGTGACATTCACAGCTCATGGCTCCGGTTTTACAATCCTTAAGTCGGTCATTCTCTTGGCTTCTTTTCTAATGTTCTAGTCTTAGGGAGATCATTTCCTGGGTGGTCAGTGGTTGCAAACATGCATTTAAAGCCTTTGAGAGAATACAAAGTGCCAGAGAGAGTCCTATGATTATTTATTATAAGCAGGATAATAACCAATGTTTAGAGTGTTCTTTGGAGACAAGATCCCCATCACCCAAACCAATCAAAATCGAATACGTCAAAGAAAGCCCCCATTGAAGGAGTCACCTTTTAAAGCCAAGTGGCTTGGTCAGTGATCTTATGTAAATGAGCCTTAACTTCCCCAGAAGAGTTAACCCAGGTACGGCAGGCGGTGGTGGCCACAGCACAGATACCTCCTTGCTCAGCTCAAAGATAATCAAGGGCTATTCTATTATCAGGAGCAGCTTGGCCACAGAGTCTAAGGATTTGGGGTGGTGGGGAGGCAGCTATTGCTTTAATGGTGGATGCTGCAATATCTTTAAGAATTAAGGAGATGTTTCCGATCGTAGCCTCATGTGTAGTCATTCCTAAACAGGGAAGTAGGGACCTGTCAAAAGAAGTGAATTCTGAATTATAGAAGCCTCCTAGTAGGTCCTTTCTAATTTGATGATGTAAATTCAGGGGAGTTGACCAATGATGTGTCTCTGTGTAAACAGGGGCATAATTAGATAACCTAAGAGGCGTGGCCTGGTTATGCACCAGCCATCGAGGCATTCATAGACCCAAGGAGAATGATAACCACCACAGACAAGGATAAATCCTGTCAGGGTACAAACCACTTTCACTTAGATGGCACTGTTAATAGATTCATTTGCAGAGACTGTTGCATTTACCTATTCAAACCAAAGGTCAGTTAGGTTTTTCCTAACCTGAAATAAACAGTTGTTCTAAATTCCATAGGTTACCCCCTTATTGTTATTATTATTATTATTGCTAAGGGGGGTAGTCTATGGAATTTAGAACAACTGTTTATTTCAGGTTAGGAAAAACCTAACTGACCCATATCCCCTTAGATATGGATGATGGCATTGTACTTCCAGGCCAATACCAGAGTAAAGGAAAGAAAGGGAAGAAAAAGTGATTTCATGTTTAGTTTAGGTATGAAGTCTTGATCTGGCACCTTGGGAGGAAGCAGTCTACCTCGACTATTTCTCTTCCTGGTTGATTTGATATGGATGTCTCTTAACATTTGTGCAGGACCAGATGACAGGGGGAGCCTTCTTCAGCTGTGAGGTGTACATCCAAGGTTCAAGTCCCTGAAGTCTAGCTGCCATCTGAGCAGTGAGGATAATCTGGCTTAGTCCCTTCCAAGAAAATTCAAGGGCAGTCTTTGTTTTTACTGATTACAAATCAGAAGGGTGGGAGAAAATTGGAATCATTAGTTTGGAGAGTCATAGCCTGATATTTGAGGAAACTGGATTTCAGAATCCAGTCCAATTTATAGATATATAACAAAACCTCAAAGACAACTAACAGGACTAGAATCTAATATAGACAAAGATGCAAACACAATTTTTCTCTCTACAATTATCCCCATTTCTTTTTTCCAAGGACAATAATAATAAAACAATTTGTATGCATGAAATTTGGCTTGATTATTTACATAAATACAGCAAGAATATTGATTGACCATATAGGTTATTTTTAAGATGGCTTTGCTGGAACCTTGTAAGCAAGGTACCAGGTTGGTTTTCCAAGAGGCTTTATTGGCTCCAAAAAGTCAACTTGAATTCCTTAAAGCTGAATTGACCATATCTGAGTCTATGCATGTCTCTGTCAAATATCACAATCCAGTCAAAGGCTTGGTAATATAGCCAACGTTTCAAATTGTGTTCTGTTACAAGGAGAATAGATTTTCATTTGAACTTATGCAAATGACTGTGTTGCCATGAAAAAAATATGTAAGAGTTTGCAAATTTTGGCAAGATCAGGTAGGGGAAAGTAGTAAATGTTTCATCATTGTTCACAGAGGTATATCTTATCGAATTGTTGCTAAGCTTTAAGAGAAAAGAGAAAAAGGTTTTGTTAAATCTGGAAAAATAAAATGTAAAAGAATCAGCAATGTTTCAAACAAAAAGTCATTAAAAATTATGTAATCCTCCTCAGTTTATTCAGTCCATGTTATTAATTCTTGTTCTGCTTGAATCCATTTTTCCCGTTAGTTCTGGAAATTTTTACCCAGCTCTGTTTTATGATCTTAAATTTATCAGAAACTTGTACTTGTCAAAAGTCCTTTCCTTAAATTTCCATGAAGATGAAGTATTTTTGTAGGAATGCTTTTGTAAAGGCATCAGAGTAAGACAATAAATGTCTGTAATTGACAAAAGATTTTTTAAAAAATGCCCATTGTTAAAGATCTGATGAGAGTTAATTATAATGGAATTGATGAGGAAATTTGTTGTTTCTGTGACACACACCACTTTAAAATGATAACTGGAATTATGTTGATAACATCATACCAGGTCATATCAGACTTTTGGAATTTTACACAATGTCTGGAACACTCATAGCATATAACTCTACAAATACAACATAAAGAAGGCTTAGTATTACACCTTATTTGGCAATGCTTCCCATGTAATTTTACATATCAAATAAGCTGAATTCAAATTATCAAGTAAGTTTAACATCTCCTTTCCTATAAGGAGAGAACAAATCTTTTGAGATGTTCTGGGGCCCTCTGGAAAATCCCAAAGTTAGTTCAAGGTCAGAAAGGTTTCACCTGGAATTCGATTTGGGGAAGTGTGTCAAAAATATCAAAAGTTTTAAAATACTTGCCCAGGACTTCCCTGGTGGCGCAGTGGTTAAGAATCTGCCTGCCAATGCAAGGGACCTGGGTTTGAGCCCTGGTCTGGGAAGATCCCACATGCCACAGAGCAACTAAGCCAGTGTGCCACAGCTACTGAGCCTGCACTCTAGAGCCCGCTAGCCACAACTACTGAAGCCCGTGCACCTAGAGCCCGTGCTCCACAACAAGAGAAGCCACCGCAATGAGAAGCCCGCGCCCTGCAATGAAGAGTAGCCTGCGACGAAGACCCAACGCAGCCAAAAATAAATAAATAAATTTATATTAAAAAAAGGATAAATAGGGGAGGTTTGGGGACTGGTAAAAATGAACTTTGAATTGCTTCTAGAGCTGCATTTCTATTTTTGTAAAGATTTGTAAGGTAAGGACAGTAGCTTTTAATTCCTCAAGGAATTAGGTTGTAACTTAAATGACATCATAGGGGATTCCATTCATAAATCCTTTTACAAGGGCTTTAAAATTTTTTTGTTTCCCTACAGGTACATAGTTTCATTTTACCTAGTGGAGGAGGCCTTAAAAAAATAATCTTATCAGACTCAATATCAGCTTCCAATATCTGGCTAATTTCTGACGGCAGAGCTACTTAAAAATCCTTTTCAGTATAATCTTGTCAGTTTTCAACCAGGATAAACAGTAAGTATTTCTGGCAGTATTGAATAACCCCTTGGATTAAAGAGGCGTCCCCAAAGAGGGTGCAAAATAAATTTTATTTTTCTCTTTATCGGGTACTACAGACAGTGTTTCAGGAGAGCTGACTCTGCTAAGAATTCTTATCCATAGCCAGCTTCTGCCAGTTCTTGCAGGATCCCATCTACACATTCTGAGTGGGGTTTAAGTGGAGTGTGCAACTCTGATGCTTACCAAAATTTGGAAAGATTTTTTATTAATTTTAATTTTAGTTTCCCCTTGGCTGTTTAAAGGGAATATCATAGTAAATTATCAGCAAAATCCCTCAGAGTCTTGTGAACTCTGGGAGAGGCCGATACAAGAGCCCTCCTTTAAAGGAAGATATGAGGATGTCTGTAAGACCATTAACTTGGCTGACTTTTGTTTATGGTCTTGTAGTCTCTTCAGAGAGGAAAGACAATCCGGACAGAGATTGCTAGAACGAATACTCAAGTAAAGGATGATAGAGGGGAGCAGTAGGAGTTGCAACAATCTTACAGACTTTTACTTTAGGTACCTCTTGTATCTTTAATTTTTTATTAGCCTTTTGCAACAAATCTTTCAATGAAGCTATTTTGGAATTTTGAAGCCTTTTGGAGCCTTCTGTATACAAATTAAAACATGTATCCTGTTCTGTTAGTTTGATTTGCAGGCCCTTGCTTTAAAATGTACTTCTTAAATGATCTTACCTACTTGGAACCTTCCTCATAATAGCCACTGTAGTTCTAGGTTGTAATTCCCCTGAGGGCTGGCAGCAAATTGGTAGGACCCTTAGCCACAAATGAAGGTCAACCCACATTTCTGTCAGCCATATCTAGCTGCAAATGGGGTGCAGCCCACATTTCTTTTTTTAAAAAAATATTTATTTATTTGGTCGTGCTGGGTCTTAGTTGCAGCAGGCGGGCTCCTTAGCTGTGGTGTGCAAACTCTTAGTGGCGGCATGCATGTGGGATCTAGTTCCTTGACCAGGGATCGAACCCAGGCCCCCTGCATTGGGAGTGCGGAGTCTTATCCACTGCGCTACCAGGAAAATCCCCACAGCCCACATTTCTCCCAGCCATATTTTGGGGACCCCAACTGGACGATTACCAAGCCAAGTTCTCAGGACACAAAATTCTAGGTTGTCTTTAGTAAGATTTTAGTCATTTTCTGTAGCTATTTATAGCTTCCAGGACTGCAGTTCTTAGACATAAAATAAGCAGGTGTGCTGAAAGGTGGCTCACTTAGCTCTTTGGATTTAAAGATTCCATTTCTTAAAAATTATATATTTATTTATTTATTTATTTATTTAAGCTAAGCCTTTGCCTCTCTTGAGCCAAACTAATACCTAAGAGGGGTATGCTGAGGGGTTGGGGATTATGTTGTGTTTTACAGTGTACTTCTTGCATGGACATTTTCTTGAGATTGGCAGGTGACTTAGCGTCAATCTAACCTGTTCCATGACCACTTATCCTAACACAGGAGTCTTTGGGCAAGGTGGCAAGTGCTCTAACAGCTCTTAAATGCTTGACCTGTGCCCATGAATTTTTGCAGCTTCTTTGACTTCTGAGATTCCCATTAGAAATTAGCCTTTATCTACATAAAACCACAAACATGTGCACCTTAATATATTGGCAGTAACCGAGAGATGTTACTACATCCTAGTCAAGAAAAGGACCTGTGGGTACCACTACCAATTCCCCGCCTTGGAACCTTGGACTGGAGAAAGGACTGAACCAGCAGATTTCAACAAATGGGAACTGCAGACTAGGAGCGCCGCATAAATGGGGAACTGTGCACTGTCACTAACAGTTCTTAATGTGGATCTTGGGGCAGAATTAAGCTCTGGGGTTTCTACTCAAAAACCTGGGAACTGTGGTCCAAAATAAATGGTAGGGTCTGAGCTCCAGGTAGAACTGTCTACCAG
Source organism: Stenella coeruleoalba (assembly GCF_951394435.1). Lineage (NCBI taxonomy): Eukaryota > Metazoa > Chordata > Mammalia > Artiodactyla > Delphinidae > Stenella > Stenella coeruleoalba. The sequence continues at coordinate 76,449,642 of NC_137150.1, read as the reverse complement.
CTCAAGCTGACCTGCTCTACAAAGGAAAACCAATTAGTTAGATCAGGAGCTCAGTGCAAAGACAGTGGAGCTCAGAGCCGAGAGGAACTTACCCCTGGCTCTCAGAAATGTCAAGAAAGACAGGGACCTCAAAAAGAGGTTTGAGGGTATCACACCTGTGTTTCTCAGTATCTCTGAACACCGTCAGATGTTCACTTTGCTGCCACCAAATTTTTGCTGAAAAACAAAATTCAACGGAGTAAATTTTAAAAATCTAATTGTCTTTATTCAGTGATTCATGAATCAGGCAGCAGCCCATCTAGCAACAAAAAGGAGCTCCAAAGAGCTACAGAAAAGGAAAAGCTTTTAAAGGCAGAGAGGGGGTGGGAAAAGGAAGTCACAAAGAAAAAAAAAGAATTATTTCAGGCAATGTCACCCTTCTTTGGGGGACAAAAGGATCTATTAGGTGCATTGCCTCACTGGTGCTGACAGGGAAATTCCAGGCTGAGCAGTTAAGATTACATTCCTGGAAAAGGTTGAAACTGCGATTAGATTAGGTATTGTCCTGATCTGGTGACATGGGCTTAGCACAGGTGCCTCCATTTTGGACCTGTTTCTTTTTTTTTTTTAAACAGTACTAATATCCTTCTGAACCTTTTATGAAAGATTACTTGAGAACCACAGAGCTATCTAGGTAAGCAAAGCTATCTTATTGCTAGATAATTATAAAGTGCTCTCTGAGGTTATTGTCTGATGGTATTTTTACCAGCTTCCTGCCCTCTCCGTCACCCCCTCCATGTTACTTCCCTGACCTAACCTATGGACCAGGGGAATATTCTGAATATGAAGTATTATTACAAAACAAATGTTATGAGCAAGCTGCTCTAACAAGTAGACACTACAGAGGATTTCTTCAGCCTTGTGACAATATTAAAGATATGGCTTTCATATTGCTTGTGCCTAAGAGTCTGTTGAAAGCCAAACATTAAAAAGAACTAGAGGAGGGCTTCCCTGGTGGTGCAGTGGTTAAGAATCCGCCTGCCAATGCAGAGGACATGGTTCGATCCCTGGTCCGGGAAGATCCCACATGCTGTGGAGCAACTAAGCCCATGCACCACAACTACTGAGCCTGCGCTCTAGACCCCGTGAGCCACAACTACTGAGGCTGCGTGCCACAGCTACTGAAGCCCGTGCGCCTAGAGCCTGTGCTCCGCAACAAGAGAAGCTGCCGCAATGAGAAGCCCACGCACCACAATGAAGAGTAGCCCCCGCTCACAACTAGAGAAAGCCTGTGTGCAGCAATGAAGACCCAACGCAAGCAAAAATAAATTAAAAAAAAATAATAAATAAAGGTACTTTAGCAAAAATAGTATATTTTAAAAAAAGTACTTTAGCAGTATTAAAAAAAAAAAAAGAACTTGAGGAAATTGTGACCAATGGCATATTTGGAGAAAAGTGACATCCGATGAAGAGGAGGATGATAATAGTGATGTTTTGAATAAATCTGTGTCAAAACACTTCTGCACAATTTCTTGGCAACGGTGAAAGATAATCTTCCTTCACATCCAAACACAAACCTCCTACACGTGAAGGCACAGTGGGTCCCAATCCAGTTCACGATGGTAGAGATGCAGAAATATCTGATATGGTTTCCACAGCTGCTGAAGGGTTAAAAGACATGGATGGCCACAGTGAAGAGGAAAAAGCTGTTCTGGAGGCCAGAGCAATCACTGGGGAGAAGGCAGCTCTGACCTTTGATTCACTAATTAATTTTGCAGAAAGCAACTTGCAGTACATTGCCCCCAAGAGCAGGCAGGATACAACCTTCACCTAGCTTTATGAGAGAGAAACAAATAGCCAAAAAGCAAGCTGACTTTGGGGCTTTTCCAAGAGAGCAATTTACAGGGAGTTTCCTGGGGTCAGTGATCATTCACCTCTATGGGCCATCCCGTCTGCCACAGTTACTGCAGTGCAGGGTGATGGCCACAGTTTGGGTGGCTGACCAGAGACTTCACGGCATGGAGAGACGCCCAGGCTCGGAAGGCACCTAGCTCCCACCACCCTGCCTCCAGTCTCCTCCACCTTTACCTAGTTGTGTGACCTTGGGCAAATTCTGTATCTTTTTTCAACCTTAGTTTTTTCACTTAAAAAGTGCAGATAGGGCTTCCCCTGGTGGCTCAGTGGTTAAGAATCTGCCTGCCAATGCAGGGGACACGGGTTCGAGCCCTAGTCCGGGAAGATCCCACATGCCACCGAGCAACGAAGCCCGTGCGCCTCAACTACTGAGCCTGCACTCTAGAGCCTGCGATCCACAACTACTGAGCCCACGTGCCACACCCACTGAAGCCTGCGTGCCTAGAGCCCGTGCTCTGCAACAAGAGAAGCCACCGCAATGAGAAGCCTGCGCACCACAACAAAAGGTAGCTCCTGCTCGCCCCAACTAAAGAAAGCCCACGTACAGCAACGGAGACCCAACGCAGCCAAAAATAAATAAAAGTAAAAATAAATAAATTTATTTTTTTTAAAAAGTGCAGATAACAGGCTCACTCACCTTAAAGGTTATTGTAAAGATTAATGGAGATAATGTGAATGTTGTCAGTGCCTACTGTTTCGTGAATCCATACTCCTTTATCTGGGGATCCCTCCAACTCCACCTATAAAGTTTCCAGGGTGGTCATCCTATTGTTCTGAGATACACACCAACCAAACTGGGCCAAATGGAGTCCTGTCCCCGGAAGTTTAGGAACTGAAACAACCGAAAAGAAGGGCTAGTCTCTTTCTGAAGCTGAGGACCTATAAACTTGAAGATGAAAGTAGTGCTGTTCTGCAGAGCAGAAAAAGATGGTCAACAATGAGAGAGAATATGAAAGGAGGAGCCCAAAGATAAGCGGAGAGAAGAAGGAACTTTCCTTGGGTACCCCCCAGCCCCCAGGACTCCAGCCTAGTCCCAGTGAATGCCTAGTGCTCAGACTCCAGGTAGAGACCCCATAAATCCCTCTAACTCCATTTTTACCTAGCTTAGCATGAGTCCTTTTCTGATACTTATGACCAACAGAGTTCTTCTTAATACAGCATATTATACAACAAGGGTTCTCTCTCATTCAACAAACATGGCTTGAGTGCCTGCTCTGGGCCAGGCATGTCCTAGACAGTCCAGTGGGGAATACAGGCATTCACAAATAATCACCCCCCAAATATATAACTGCTGCTTCCATTCCCTTGTGTTATTAGAAAAAGTCTAAATTATGTTCCACACAGACACTTAAGAAGATCGAGAAGCATTCTAATGGGGTTAAGGGTCAAGTCCCGGCACTCGGACAGTTAAACTTCAGTCATGTGGAAAACGTATGAATCCCAGCAGCATATTCCTTCCTACCAGATGAGTCAAGCCTCACTGTGTATCCCTGGGCCTCACATTTCCCATCATCACCTTTATTGCTCTCTTTAAATCCTGGGATTTCAATTTCTCTTCCCCTCAGAGTGATTCTGCTTTTAACAGCTCCAGACCTTTCTCCCTGTTATTCTGTAGCCTCAGGCTGGTGCATCCGCATCATATAAGAGAGACACCTCTCCGGAGCAGAGGGCTGCGCAGCCCCAGTGAGCTGTGTTGTCACTGATTTATGGCTCCCCGTCCTCTGCCTGTTGAGGAAAATCACTTTATCAAGATGAAAAGTCTGTGTGTGTGTGTGTGTGTGTGTGTGTGGAACAGGGCTTCCTGTTTGGCTTCACGCAATCTCCTGCATATTCCAGAGGCACTTACACTTACAAGTCATCAGGACTGTATGTGAGTGATGTGGAGAGAAACTACCAAATATGGAAGAGAGGTGTGTGATTTGCCTTACATTTATTCAGTTATGCTTTTCAGGATTTAAATGTGGGGCAGGGAAGGGGAGAGATTCTGAATGTGGCGATAAGAAACAGAGGTAGCCTGCCTGCAGAGGTTTTAGGGGAGATACTTTTCTGCCTTTTAGTTTGCCATTTAATGCTGCTGAATGCACTTAGGGTTCATTAACATCGTCTTCATTGTCATCAATACCATGCTCACCACGTTTCAGAACCGGAAGGTTGAATCTTCTAGTTGAATCTGTTGTTTCACAGATGAAGGAACTGAGGTTCAGAAAGGAGGAATGATTTGCTCAAGATCAAATTGTGAAACTGGGGCAGGGGCTAAAAACCAGATCTTTTGTTTTGTTTTGTTTTTTCTTTTTTGCAGTATGCGGGCCTCTCACTGTTGTGGCCTCTCCCATTGCGGAGCACAGGCTCCGGACGCGCAGGCTCAGCGGCCACGGCTCACAGGCGCAGCCACTTCGCGGCATGTGGGATCTTCCCGGACCGGAGCACGAACACGTGTCCCCTGCATCGGCAGGCGGACTCTCAACCACTGCGCCACCAGGGAAGCCCAAAAACCAGATCTTCTGACTTCTTATCCACTATTATCAGGCTTTTGTGTTGGGTGGCTTTTGTGTTGGGTGAAGTGCTGGGTGAAGCCTGAAGCACTAGATTTTGGTCTCAGCATGGTAGGTGAAGACCTGAACATTAGGATGCCCCAAGTCTCAGATAGACATGAACAAATACACAAGGCAGAATTTTCTTACAATTTGTTTCCATCTAGGTAGCAATGTAAAAACTTCGAAAGTTGTCATCCTAACACAATCTATGTTAGCATTTTGTTCTTTTCCTTTATAATTTTTTCCTTTCCATTCAGTTTCCTCTGCATGCAGTTGTGATCAAAGTGTATCCACACGCTTGTACCCCCTGTTTTCATTTAACATTATGGCACAAGCAGTTTCCATATTATTGCTTTGTCTTCATAGCAATAATTTTAATGATTACTTAATATTCTAGCAAATAGTTGTACCACAATTTACTTACCCATACCTGTATCACTGGACATTTAGGTTTCTCCAGTTTTCCATTAATATGAATAATGCTGCAATGAACATCTTATGCATATAGCCTTCCCCCATATTTATGTTACTTCTCTAGGATGGATTCCGAAAGTGGAATAAGTAGGCCAATGATTTTGAACAGTTTTATGGCTCTTGATACATATCACCAAATTGCCTGCTAAAAGATTCTTACCAGTTTACATAAACGATTTTGAATGAGTCAGTGGCCAAATAAATACTCAGCAAGGAATGAATAAGAACCACTTCCTGGGGAGGGTGGGAGGGAGGGAGACGCAAGAGGGAAGAGATATGGGAACATATGTATATGTATAACTGATTCACTTTGTTATAAAGCAGAAACTAACACACCATTGTAAAGCAATTATACCCCAATAAAGACCTTAAAAAAAAAAAAGAACCACTTCCTGTATGCATCATGCATGCATGCTGGGTAAACGCATTCTAGGCTGTTTGCTGTGGGATAATCCTACCTCTCTCATAGGGTTGAAACAAGAGGAAGAAAGTAAAGGCCCTCAGGTTTGTCATGCCATTTTTATCTCCAGGCTTCTGGGCTGTAGTTTTTGTGACTGCACAGTAGAATCACTTGAAATAATTATCATACTGGATGTCTTGGGTGAGATCACAGAGATTTTGGTTTAATTGACCTGGGGTGTGGTCCAGCTCTGAGATTGTAAAGTTCCCTAGGTGATTCTAATAAGAGAGTGAGCTTCCCCGCATAGACCCAGAGACAGGCAGGGAGGCTGAGAAGGTCAACAGAGGCAATGACCCTGAGAGATGTCCCCAGACCTACTTCCTTCTCTGCTTCCTGTGCCCTAGGGAGACCTCAACCCACGCCACTGCTCCTCCCATCCTGAGGGCGGATGTGCCTGGCTGCATTCAGCTCCCACAAGCCCTGACTTTGGAGGCCCAGGAATTCCGGTGAGGAGGGAACTCAGAGGAACACAATGTTAGGGACAATTGTGGAGTCTCCAACCTGCCAGCCTGAAGGGCCTTAAATGGATGGGAATCTTGAATGTCTAACTTTAAGGGATTGATAAACATGTCATAGTACCTTCACAGACTGGAGTATCACACAGCCATTAAAGAGTAGATTTGTGCTAAATGCAAAGATCTGCAAAATACTAAAGGGAAAAAGCCAGGTACAGAAGAGATGTACAACATGTTCTGATTTGGAGATAAAAAGAACCTATTGCATGCATATTCACTTGCATTAGCACAGAAGGTGTCTAAGACAGATAAGAAATGAACAGGAGTGGTGGTCTTAGGAGGCTGGGATTGGGGCACTGGGAGAGAGAGGATGAAGGGGAATTGCACTGTTCACCTTAGGCCCTTCTCTACTGCTTGGATTGTCTGCTTCAAGCATGTATCACTTTTAATTTTATTTTTTAAAAATATTACAAGGTTTTTGAATAGCAAGGTGGCAAGAAAGAGAGACAATAGTAAAGAATAATAATCTCATACATTCCTCATAGCAAAGTACACTTTTAAAAGTGCTACCACTAACCCTTTTGAGATGAGTTGGGTCAGTATTATTCCCATTTTATAAACAAGGAAAATAAGCTCAAAGAAGTAAAGAAATAGCAAAAGCATCAGGGCCTGTCAAGAAGTGGACTGATGTCCAGGGCTCTGGACTTCCAGCTTCTGACCCCCCAGCATCCTTTTTACATTTCCATACTTCAGAAATAAATCCCAGAGGAGCAGGATTCTGATGTCCCAGAAACCACTAATTTCCATTGGCCACGGTTTTTCCTGCTCCCACCCTATACATAGTGAAGCCCAGAGTAGGGATCTAAGTGTGCCTGAGGACCCATCTTCCAGAGGAGATGGGAGGTCAAGAAGAGCTGAGGAGCTCACCTTCCAGGAGGCCAATGGCAGAGATGAGCCTAAGAGGCAAGCAGGGCTCTACCCTGGAGGTTTTACTGTTACAGCTCCTCTACTTCCAAGGGTGTGGGTTGAACAGAGGAGAGAGGCAGTCTGAAGGTGAACTGGCTGGAAGTGCACATGGGGAAAGGAGGAAATACAATCATTGAGAACTGAAAATGCAACACGAACCATGAAGCTTACTGGTAGCACTTCAGGGAGCCACGACCCGGCTTCCAGCCCAGCCCCATCCAAGCACCACCTGAGTCTGGGCCTGGATTCCCCTAGGCCAGGGGTAGAGCCCTTCAGAGCAGGGGAGAGAGACAGAGATACAGAGAGAGAGAGAAAATAGGTCACAAATTCCTTCAAAGTCCCATAAAACACCACACCTAAGAGAGAATCTTCTAAGGATCATCTGTGTACCTGGCTTCCACACTGTACCTTCTTCACCTCTCCCCACTATATCTGGAGTGCTTGGGGAGGTGGGAGAGATGCATCTTCCTAACCTCTGCGACACCTTGCCAGCTGGTTGTATAAAACTCCTCTATAGGGAAATCCCTGGTGGCGCAGTGGTTAAGAATCCACCTGCCAATGCAGGGGACACTGGTTCGAGCCCTGGTTCAGGAAGATCCCACATGCCGTGGAGCAACTAAGCCCGTGCGCCACAACTACTGAGCCTGTGCTCTAGAGCCTGTGAGCCACAACTACTGAGCCCACATGCCACAACTACGGAAGCCCACATACCCTAGAGCCCGTGCTCTGCAACAAGAGAAGCCACCACAATGAGAAGCCCGTGCACCAAAATGAAGAGTAGCCCCTGCTCACCACAACTAGAGAAAGCCCGCGTGCAGCAACAAAGACCCAACGCAGCCAAAAAAATAAATAAATAAAATATAAATAAATATAAAAAATAATAAAACTCCTCTAAAAATGTATATCAGAGTAAAATGGAATGGACACCAACAAAGATGGTGATGGCCAATATTTACTGCATTTTATTAATCAATTTATTAATTTTATACATTGTATAAATTAGATGTATTATATATAATAATGTTGTTATATTGTATCAATTTTATAAATTTCTATAAATTATAGAAATTCTAGAAATTATAAAAGAAGCTAACCATTATTGACTCCATTTTACAGATGAAGACTGAGCCCAACAGAGGTAAGGGAACTTGCCTAAAGCCACACCAAGAGCAAGGGGAGCCAGGCCCAGCTGGACAGGGTGACTCAGAGTCCTCCAGCTCTGCCACTGCCCATACCACTTTCCAAGAGCAGCTCAATTCTCAGAGAACATGTACAATCATAGTTAAGCAGTAGGAGATTTCCAACTGCAGGATGGGGTAGTTAGAGTGATGGTTTCAGAGGTGGCTTTGATAGGGGAGGATGCAGGATCATTAAGTGAAGAATGAACCTAAGGGGTATGTTCATCTGATGAAAAATCAATCAAGCCACACTTCTGAGTTGTGCACTTTTTTGTATATAGGTTATGCTTCGATAAAAATTAAATTGAAATGAATGAGCCAGCAAACAGTCCCTGGTGCTCCTGGTGCTGTCTTATACAGAAGGATGACTGGTTAATTCTTCTCCCCCGTGGGGTGGGGAGATGGCAGGTGCTGGCTCTTCTGGAACCTCTCCCTGCTTCTCAGCATCCTCCACACTGCCACCGAGCTGTCATCCTGAAATAAAGGCCCAATCAGGTCCTCCTCTGCCTACTCCTCTGCCTAAAGTTCCTCATTAGCTTCTTGTGTCCTCCAGAATAAACCCCAGATTCCTTGACAAAACTGGCCATGTTTTGTGCCTAGCCAACTTTCCAATCTAATCTTTCAGAGGAGACGAGGCATAAGACCCTGGGTTCTACCATCTCCTGGCTATGTGACTTGGGCAAGTCACTGAGCCTTATCTGTAAAACAAGAGTGATGGTAGTGTACAGAGATCATAGTGAAGATAGCAGAGATTATGCACGTGGAATGCATAAAACAGTGTCGGGCTCCCAATTACTACTCGGTAAATGTTTGCTATCACTTCTCATTTTTCACTTGACTACCCAGACGCTTCCCCACTATTCTCTGATTCCTTATTCCTCTCTCACCACCCCTAAATTTTCTTTACTTATCCCAGTTCTCCTCTCTGAAGAATAGCTCAGCTGTCACTCCTCCAGTGGAGCTCCTTCTGGCCCCCTCCACCCTACTTCCAATGGGGGACTTCTCAATCCTCTCTCACACTCTCATGATGCTTTTTTTTTTTTTTTTTGCGGTATGCGGGGCTCTCACTGTTGTGGCCTCTCCCGCTGCGGAGCACAGGCTCCAGACGCGCAGGCTCAGTGGCCACGGCTCATGGGCCCAGTCGCTCCGCGGCACGTGGGATCCTCCCGGACCGGGGCACGAACCCGTGTCCCCTGCATCGGCAGGCGGACTCTCAACCACTGCGCCACCAGGGAAGCCCTCTCATGATGCTTTGTCTGTGCTTCCACTAGAGCACTAATTCTGTGGTAGCTGCCATTAGTGCTTTCATAGGGGACCTTCTCCCTTGCTCTAGTGTAAACACCCTCTTGCTCATCTCCAGGAACCTCCCAGCGACTGGCACTCTGCATGTTGGAGTGGACAATGTCTGAGATGTTTGTCCAGCAGGTGAGCCAACATCCCAGCCCTTTCTCTGAGGCATGCCCACTGTCCCCAGCAGTTATTTTGGGCAGTGTGACTCCTTGTCCCCACTGTCCCCTCCAGCAGCTGTTGATAGGACCAGGGATGAGCAACTGACCCAAGCTGGGCTGATCAGAATGTTTGGTCCTAGGAGTTAGAAATGGAGGGGACATTTACTGTTGGTCTGCCCCAGTACTGCCCCAAATCTGTTATGAGTTGAATTGTGTGTTCCCACCCCATCCCTACTAAAAAGTAATGTCCAAGACCCAATCCCCAGTACCTGTGAATGTGACCTTATTTGAAAATAGAGTCTATGCAGATGATTAAGATGAGGTCATCGGTGTGGGCCCTAATCTAAAACACTGGTGTCCTGGGACTTTGCCGGTGGTCTAGTGGTTAAGACTGCACACTTCCAGTGCAGGGGGTGCGGGTTCAATCCCTGGTCGGGGAACTAAGATCCCACGTGCCGCATGGCCAATAAAATAACTAAATAAATAAAGGGAAAATTTAAAAAAAAAACACTGGTGTCCTTATAAGAAGAGGAAATCAAGACACAGAGACAGATACATACAAAGGAAAGATGTGAAGACACAGGAGAACCTGCATCTACAAGCCAAGGAAGGCCTAAGGCTACCAAAAGTGAGGAGGGAAGCGTGGAACAGATTCTCCCTTGCAGCTCACAGAAGAAGCCACCCTGCCTACATCTTGACTTCAGACTTCTACACTCCAGAGCCGAGACAATGAACTTCTGTTCTAAGTCCCCCAGTCCGCAGGACTTTGTTAAGGCAGCCCTAGAAAACTAACATACACTCCTTTGGTTGAACTTCTGCTCCTGTCTCAAGCATATGGTTCAAGAAGAGTGAATCTCCTCTCGTCTTCCCTTGCTGTGGTTGTCGTCATCATCGTCATTACTGCTGACACAGAGCCTACTTTGTGGTAGGCACTATTCTAAGCACTCTAAATTTAATCTTAATAACAATCTCTGAGATGGGTCCTATTGTTATCCTTATTTTACAGACAAAGAAACTGAGGCACAGAGAGGTTAAGTGCCAAGAGTCACACAGCTAATATGTAACAGAGCCAGGATTTAAGCCCAGGCAGTCTTATTCCAGAGTCTATGCTTTCTGCTCTACCCTTATCTAGTGCCCCTCCCACCTAACCCACGGATGGAGACATGCCCCAAGCTGGATCACTTAGAGCCCACTCTAAGAATTTTTCTTGAATTAGAATTCGTGGAGAAGAGCCAACCTTCTCAGGTGGCAAGATTAATCAGGTGTCGTTAGTGTCCTTTAACATGTGGAAGGAGCGGGTCTACCTTAAGCAAAGAACACTCACAGGCAGACATGGGAAATGGAGAGATAAATGACATTCAGTCCCTGTAACCTTCTGTCCAGAAGGCCTTGCCCCAGCCTGCCCTTTCCAAGGCTTGTTTATCAGAGCCCATAAATTACACTTTTGCCCAAGCTAGCTGTGTTGGGTGTCCATTATTTGCAAGCAGACGATTCCTGACTGGCACACTGGCAAACTGGAAACGGGGACTGAAAGACTCCATTTCCACTGGGGACTGGTCTCTTTAGTGCCTTGGCTCCTGGGAGGCAGGCATCTTCTGCAAGGGGCTGAGTACCCGGGAGAGCTGGGGTCTGCAGGGGAGGTAGAGGAGCAGATGCTGAGAAAGGCAGAGTGCAGATGGAGAGAGAGCACATGGAGTCCTAAGAGTTTTTCAGGTCTGAGGCTTGGCTGCATTCCTGCCTGTGGGTTCTGTGAGATCTCCCCGTAGCCATGTCATCAGCTCCCATTTTCAGTTTAAACCGACACATGTTGGTTTCAGTAGGTTGTATGCAAAGAATCATAAATAATTCACATGCAGCTGGTACTTAATACTGTTGAATATAATAGAAGGTTTCTAAGTGAAATGATAGGATAAGGACAGTTCCTTAGGAATACTGCTCTGGAGGCTGTATGTAGGAACAATTCCTTTTGGGGACATGGATGGGAAGCAGAGATAATAATAGGTGCCCGCAGAGGCCAGTCTGAGAGCTGAGTAGAGCCTGAGCGACTGGAGAGAGATGTGGGGAATACCAAGGGAAGGGATGTGGTGGACTCAGCCTCTGAGGGGATGGGGCAGTAAAGGAGAAGGGAATGGGAGTTTAAGCCTGGTTTCCAGAAGGAAGGATGGTACCACTAATAGAAGGAGGGCAGTCAGGAGAGAAGATGAGTCGCTCTCAAACATTGACATTGAGCTGAGGTGCCAGTGACAGAAATAATAATTAGGTTCAGGAGAGGAGCCGGCTGTAGAAGCAGAGGCTGGGGGTGGGTCACTCTCAGCTGAGGGCCGGAGCCGCCAGCGATGCCAAGGCAGCTGGAGGAGACCACAGAGGAAGAAAAGGCAGCAGGCTCCTTACTCAGGAAGTGAGAGAATGAAAACCAGAGAAGGAGCAGTCAGGAGGTAGGGCAGAAACACAGCATGGGCAAAGTTGAGGAAACTGAGGAAGGAGATGGTTTCCAGAAAAGAGGACGAGATTGCAGGAAACCTATAAGGGAGCAGGGAGTGGATGATGAGGGGAGAAGGCAGACGGCAAGGCTTGCAGGAGAGGTGGGCTGGAAGTAATTGAGTGCCACTGTGGTCTGCAGCTGCGTTTGCCTTCTCAGGGAGTGGTGAGGCTGATTTTGCAGCTAGGAAGATGTTTGGACAGCCTGCTTGAGTGAGGAAGGTGAACGCTCCAGGAAATAAACTGGGTAGGCTGGTGAGATCATGAGAAACCCAAATCTGAACTACCCTGCCTGATAAAGGGGGAGGGTGAGAGGCTGGGGCTGTGGATTGGGGTTGAGGGCGAAGATGTGAAGAAGTGGTTCCAGTCATGGCTCTTGGTTGTAAACACAGAAACTGGCTAATTTATGTAGAAATAGAAATTACTGGAAGGCTTTTCGGTGGCTCACAGAATCTGGAAGTATAATAGCTCTTTATGCTCCATAACAAATTATGCCCCCCAAAAGCAATGCACATTTATTATCTCCTAGTTTCTATGGATCAGGCATTTGGGAGCAGCTCAGGTGGGGCTTCCGTTAGCTGAAGTTTGACTGGGGCTGGGGAGCTGCTTTCAAGACGGCTCACTTGCTTGGATGTTGGCAGGAAAACTCAGTACTTCACTGGCTATTGGTAGGAAGCTCTTTTCCCTTATATATGGGCTTTTCCATGAGACTGCCTGAATGTCCTTATGACATTGGAGCTGGCCTCCCCCAGAGTGAGGGATCCAAGCAAGAGTGTAAGGAGGAAGCTGCGATGCCTTTCATGACCCAGTCTTGCAAGTCACACATAGTCACTTCTACCATATTCTATTCATGAGAAGAGAGTCACTAAATCTAGCCCATCCTCAGGGGAAGGGGAATTAAGTCCCAGCTCTTGAAGAGCAGAGTATCCAAAAATTTGTGGACGTTGGAGGACATTATAGGACAGTTGGAGGATTAGACTTGAAAAACAGGCTGGAAGCTGGATATCCGGGACCCCAGCCAAGGTCACACCAAGGAACACCTGGTTAGGGATGGATACTGTGGGACCTGCTGCCCAAGCACGGGTCCTCCTCTTATAAATATTCCCTGCTTTTTTGTAGCACTTGCTCCAAAGACAAAGTCACTGGCTTAAGCAGCTGATTGGCTGACTTGGATCACAGAGCCCACACCCTGCCTGCAGTACGGCCTTTGGGGCTTCCGTAATATGATGCAGGACCTGACTCTCACCAAGACCTACGTAGTTGCAGATCCCCCAAACACACACACCCCATAAGAGCAATGCCCATCACAGAAAGAATCCTGTCTGATTCTCTAATGGGGGTCCAATAAGTCAATTCAGAGTTAGCATAAACCCCATAGGTTAAGGGCTCAGTCCCATAAGACTGCCCCCATTTCAGATGCCAGGCAAAAATGGAGTCTCCAGGAGACCCACAATTCTGCCTGGCTGACTAAAAATTTGGGGGTTCCCACAATCACCCTCAGGTTTGCTAATTCACTAGAATGCAGGAAAACACTGTACTTACATTTACCAGCTTATTATAAAGGATACCACTCTGGCACAGCCTAATGGGCAAGGTATTTATGGGGAGAGCACAGAGCTTCCACGTCCTCTCCAGGTACACCAACCTCCCAGCACATCAATGTGTTTGCCAATTCGGAAATCTTATTGTTCAAGAGTTTTTATATCTCAGTCTCCAGCTTGCTACCCCTCCCTGGAGCTAATCAGGTGTTTGGTCTTTCTATGGACAGGTCCTATTCAGAAGCTTTCTAAGGGTTCCACCCTGAGTCACTCATTAGCATAAACTCAGGTGTAGTCCAAAGAGGCTCTTTGGGAATAAAAAAATGCACTCCCGTCACCACTCAGGAAATTCGAAGAGTTTCAGGAACTCTGTGCCAGAAACCCAAGACAGGTGATGCAACAGATTGGTGGGGGGGTGGGACGGGGTGTTGGGGGTGGGGGGTGGTGGGCAGGGACTCTGAGGAGAAGCCTTAACCAGAGGAGTTCCCTGGGATGGAGTGCTGCGGGCTTTTAGTATTTATTCCATTTAGGTCATTTGCCATCTGTGGTGTTGCCTAGTAGTTGCGTGGTGATGTAACTGTCCTCTGTAACCAATAAATCCTTCAATAAAACTCTGCTATATCCTCGTGTTTGTGCTTGCCTTGGAGAATCAAAGGCAAGGGGGCTGCATCATGTTCGTGTCAGCACAGGGTGGAGAGAAACCAAAGTGCCAGTGAGATTCAAATGCTTCAGTGGAAACCAGACATTGGAGCTCTTATCTTTGACACTTCCCAGAATCCCATCCTGGATTGTTCCAGGGACTCTTAAGAGGTATCTGGCGGAGGAAGGTGTTGGGTTTCCCATCACATGTGGGACGAGGTTTTGAGTCATTTACCTGTGACTATCAACAGAAGGGTGAGCCCACAAGGTAGAAGATGAGAGGACATCCTGGCTTTTGGCACTTGGCTTTAAATACAAACTTGAAGTCGTTAGTAATGTGAATACTATTGTTAAGGGAGAAAATGGTATCATCTAAGGTCAACTCTGGATTTAGTTTTAGCAAGCCAAAATTTTTTTTAATGAGCTCGAGCCTGGGGCCCTGTAGTTGAAGCCATTTAGAGAGCTAAATCCTGAGAAAAAAAGGAGAAGGTGAAAAATATACAGAGACATCAGGGATATGGCCCTCTAGGAGACCTGACCAGAACAAAGAAGTGAAAAGCACAACTTCAGGCTGCCATGGTCTCACTCTGGGGGTCCAGGCCAGGGGGACATGGCTAGGTAGAGTGCTGGAGGCTTAGGGGGAACACAGTCACATGGGGAAGATGACTGTTCTAAGTGAAGGCCAAGGGGTTGGCTTGGGGGGCCTCAGGTTTAAGCATCCTGCTAGCTGGAGCCAGGACAGACAGGCGGAAAGGGGTGTGTGAGACAGGTGGAAGAGCTAAGGATCAATGCCGGAGAGGACAAGCAGGAAGTGCTCTTACTGAGTTGAGAACTGGGCTTTTTAACGTGATGTTTTCTTAATGAAATGTCAGAGGGAGGCCCTGCAATGAGTCTATGATGAATGTTCAATCAATGCCCAATAATGAGTTATTAATTATTATTCAATAACCAAGCACACTCGTTCCAGGCCTGCCGTAGAAACAAGGGGCTGACAGAGACACCCTTAAGCTGTCTATTCTATACCCCTGTTTTTATTTTCATTTATTTATTTATTTTTAATAAATTTATTTTATTTATTTATTTTTGGCGGTGTTGGGTCTTCGTTGCTGCACATGGGCTTTCACTAGTTGCTGCGAGCAGGGGCTACTCTTGGTTGCGGTGTGCAGGCTTCTCATTGCAGTGGCTTCTCTTGTTGCGGGGCACAGGCTCTAGGTGCGCGGGCTTCAGTAGCTGTGGCACGTGTATTCAGTAGTTGTGGTGCACGGGCTTAGTTGCTCTGCGGCATGTGGGATCTTCCCAGACCAGGGCTCGAACCCATGTCCCCTGCATTGGCAGGTGGATTCTTAACCACTGCACCACCAGGGAAGCCCTATACCCCTGTTTTTAGAAGGATGTACTCTAACCCAGGTCTCTGAGGATTCTTTTTTTGGTCTTAAAATAACTTGGCCTGTTCTGCTGTTTGTCCATATTAATGTTGGGAAGGTTTCCCTTCTGCCTTGTCAAGCCCTCTTGTTAAAGTTTATTTTAAACATTTAAGGAGCTCCTACTATGTGCTGGGCACTGGCCTGACCACTGGGGGACACAAAGAAAAACAAGGTAAACCAGATGCAGTCTTTGTTCTTAAGAGTTCGTATCTAGGAACCTAAAAAAATGGTACAAATGAACTTATTTACAGAACAGAAATAGTCACATGTAGAAAACAAACTCATGGTTACCAGAGGGGGAAGGGTGGGGATAAACTGGGAGATTTGGACTGACATATACACACTACTATATATAAAATAGATAACTAATAAGGACCTACTGTATAGCACACGGAACCCTACTCAGTACTGTATATGGGAAAAGAATCTAAAGAAAGAGTGGATATATGTATATGTATAACTGATTCACTTTTTTGTACAGCAGAAGCTAACACAACATTGTAAATCAACTATACTCCAGTAAAAATTAATTAAAAAATAAAAAGAGTTCACATCTAGTGTGTGTGTGTTGAGATGCAGGGGTTAGGGGGGTTGAGGAACTAGACACTAGAGGAAATTATATTATGAACAGGGCTATCAAAGAAGAGAGACATATTTATCCAGTACAAATGCAAGCTAGATATTTTGCATATATAATCTCATTTAATCCTCAGTATAGCCCAATGGGGAAAGTACTATTATTATCCCCATTTTACAGAATGGGGATCTGAAGTCATGTGACTTCTCTAAGGCCACACAGCTAGTAAGTGGCAGAGACAGGACTCAAACCCATGCCTTTCTAAGGTCACAGCTCATATTCTTTTGTGTGTGTGTGTGTGTGTTTGTGTGTGTGTATGGTAAAATATATACAACATAAAATGTACCATTTTAACCATCTTTTTTTAAAAACTGAAGTCTTTTTTTTTACTTTATTTTGAAATTTTCACATTTTCTTTTTTATAATTTAAAATTTTTAAAAATTGTGGTAAAATATACATAACAAAATTTACCCTCTGAACTATTTTTAAATGTACATTCTAGAGTGTTAAGTACATTTTCAACCAATTGATTGATCGTTGTGCAACCAATCTCTACAACTCTTTTCATCTTTTAAAACTGAAACTCTGTATCCATTAAATAACAACTCCCCATCCCCACCCTGCAGCCCGACTCCTGGCAACTATCACTCTGCTTTCTGTTTCCATGAATTTGACTACTCTAGGTATCTCATATAAGAGGTCTCATACAGTATTTGTCATCTTGGAGACTGGTTTATTTCACTTATAATGTTCTCAAGATTCATCTATATTGTAGCACGTGTCAGAATTTCCTTATTGTTTAAGGTTGAATGTATGTATATACTGCATTTTATTTATCCATTTATCTGTTGATGGACACTTGGGTGGCTTCCACCTTTGGCTACTGTGCTGCTCTGAACATGAGCGTACAAATATCTCTTTGAGACCCTACTTTCAATTCTTTCGGGTATATACCCAGAAGTGGTATTGCTGGTTCATATGGTAGTTTTATTTTTAATTTTTTGAGGAATCATCATACTGTTTTCCACTGCTGCGGAACCATTTTGCATTCCCACCAAGAGTGCATAAGTGTTCAAGTTTCTCCACATCCTCACCAACACTTGATTTTTTCTGGGTTGGTTTGTTTGTTTTTTTATAGTAGCCACCCTAATGGGTGTGAGGAGGTAGCTCATTGTGGTTTTGATTTGCATTTCCCTGATGATTAGTAATGTTGAACATCTTTTCATATGCTTGTTGGCCATTTGCGTATCTTCTTTGGAGAAATGTGTATTGAAGTTCTTTGCCCATTTTTAAATCAGGCTGGTTTTTGTTGTTGTTGAGTTGTAGGAGTTCTTTTTATATTCTGGATATTTACCCCTGTCAGAAAAATCCAGAAAGCTTTACTTGATATGAATATTTTATTGAGGGAGAAATAAACTGATCAGGAACAGGGAGACTTCAGAAGTTTGCTTTCAGCAGTTATGGCTCAGTTTATAAAGCATGAATGAGGGGTACGTTGTTTTCTGTTGTTGACTGGTTCCTAGAAACTCATGTTCCTTTTCATTGCATTAGCTTGTTTGTTTGTAACTAATTGGCTAGGAAGCCATAAGATCACACTGACATGAAGAAAGCTTAAGTTTTGTTTTTGGGAAAATCAGGACAGTCTTAAGTTTTGGTTATGTGACTATGAGTGTTGTGTCTCTGAGTATATTCAAACTGTGGTCTCTGTTTTGGTTTTCTTCAGTGCCTCTTATTGGATATATGATTTGCAAATATTTTCTCCTATTGTGTGGGCTGCCTTTTCACTCTGTTAATTGTGTCCTTTGACGTGTAGAAGTTTTTAATTTTGATGTAGTCCAGTTAATCTATTTTTACTTTTGTTGCCTGTGCTTTTGGTTTCATATCCTAGAAATCATTGCCAAATCCAGTGTCATGAAGCTTTCCCTCTACGTTTTCTTCTAAGAGTTTTATACTTCGGGCTCTTACATTTAGGTCTGTGACCAATTTGAGTTAATTTTTGTATATGGTGTGAGGTAAGGGTCCAACTTCAATCTTTTGTGTGTGGATATCTGGTTTTCCCAGCGTCATTTGTTGAGAAGACTATCCTCCATCTTAAAACATTTTAAAGTCCACAGTTCAGTGGTACTAAGTACATTCATATGGTAGGGCAACTAACCCCACACTCTCCATCTCCAGAACTTTTTCATCATCCTACTGAAATTCTATAACTATTAAACACGAACTCCTCATTTCCCTCTCCCCTCAAGCCCTGAAAACCACTATTTTACTTTCTGTCTCTATGAAATTTGTCACAGTCCATGATCTTAAGGACCACATTCCACACAGGAAAGTGTGGGAGCACAGAGAAGGGACACTTAGCTCTGGACTGCTGGGGGTGTTGGTGGGAAAATGATGAGTATCAGAAGAAGCTTTTGGAGGAGGGGGTGCCCAAGCTGGGTGGGTATCAGCCGAGTGGGAGTACGGGTGTAGCGGCATGCCAGCAGACTTGATGAACAGAGGCAAAGGCTTGTGAGCAGCATGGGGTGTTCTGGTGGGACTAGGTGCTCACCCAGGTGTAGGGATTACTCATGATTTCCCAGCTGTCTCTTCTTTAGAATTCTCCTCTCCTTCCACCTTCCCTACTCAGAGCTGACTTCTCTTTCTCTCCATCTCTTTCCTCCTCTTTTGTTTAAAAAAACTGTGAACTTCTTACTCAAATATAAGTTAAGGACAGCATAACCCATGAATGTGTGTGATGAATTTTTACAGAGTTAACATACCCAGGTACCCTGTACTCGGGTGGAGGAGAAGAACCTCAGCACCACGAGAGACCCCTTCCTGTGAGTACCCACACCCTTCCCTCAAAGGTAACCACGATCCTGACTTCTAACAAAACAGAGACCTTTTGCCCTTTTCGTAGCTTATGTAAGTGGAATTATACAGAACATATTCTTTTGTGTTTGGACGTAACATTCCTCCCATTTTGTTCTGGCCAATCCTCCTCCATGCTTGAATGTCATAACACAGTCACTGTGCTAGTCCTCATCTCAGTTCAGATGATGGAGAGGAACCGGCCACACAAATGTAAGGTGGCTTCACAATTCACGATAAACCGCAGGATGAGAAGTTTCTCTGGCCGGGCCCCGTGGGGCTGCTGCTGGAAAATGGATGGTTCCCATTGAGGGCTGTAATGGAGGAGGGACAGCACTTGCCCTGTGCTATTCTCCTAATATTTCAAAGAGAGTGAAGCTTAGAATTGTTAAACATTCCCAGAAGGGCCATAAATCTCATTTTAGCTAGTTTCAATTGCAGGATGAAATGGCTTGTTTTCTTGGCAATTTTTATTTTTCCCTCTCAGTCCCCTGCCCTCTGGTTCTCTGGCTCATAGACCCATGGCTTCCTTCCTTCCTTCCTCTCCTGGACTCTTTCCCTTTTGGCAGTTAACTTCTGCAGAGTTCAGCCCTCCTCTGGACCCAGGAGCTTTTAGCCAGTCTTGGACTCAGGAGATACATACAAGAGTTACAAGGGATCCTGAAGATTAGCTGATTCACTCCACCCTTCATTTCTTGAACTTTAAAAAAATCAAGATATGATTTATAGACAGTAAAGTGTACAAATCTTAGCATACAGCTCAACTAATTCAGCTCAATTAATAAATTAATTTTTATACATGTAGACTCATGTAACCATCATTTAATCAAGATCTAGAACATTTCTCGCACCCAGAGGTTTGCTCCTATTTCTTCCCAGTTGATCTCTCCTCCTCCCCGCCCCCACCACGGGAACCCCCATTTTCCTTCTATCACCATAGATTACGCTTACCTGTTCTTGAACTTCAGATAAATGGAATCATACAGTATGTGCTTTTTTGTGTCTGGCTACTTTTGTTCAACATCAGGGTTTTGAGATTCATCCATGTTCTTGTATATATCTGTAGTTTGTTCTTTTTTGTTGCAGAATAGGATATCATTTACTTATCTACTTTTACAAGGACATTTGCATTGTTTTCAGTTTAGCCACTGTATTAGTTTTCTAGGGCTGTCATCACAAAGTACCATAGAAGGAGTGGTTTAGACAACATAAATTTACTTTCTCACAATTCTGGAGGCTAGAAGTCCAAGATCAAGGTATCAGCAGGGTTGATTTCTTCTGAGGACCTCTCTCCTTGACTTGTAGCTGGCCATCTTCTCTTTGTGTCTTCACACAGTCTTTCCTTTTCTTTGTGTGTCCTAATGTCCTCTTTTTATAAGGACACCAGTCATATTGGACTAGGGCTCATCCCAATGGCTTCATTCAACTTAATTACTTCTTAAGGCCTTATCTTCAAATATAGTCATATTCTAAGTCATATTCTAAGTCATATTCTAATATAGTCATATTCTACTGGGGGTTAGGACATCAATATATGAACTTGTGGGGGAGTAGGCACAATTAAGCCCTATTATGAATAAAGCTGCTGTGAACATTTTGGTACATATTTTATACATATACTGTTGTCCAAAGTGGACGAACCAATTTACATTCCGATCATCAATGCATGGGAGTACAGGTGCTCTATATCTTTACCAGCCACTTCATTTTACAGATGAGAAACAGAAGGAATTCCCTGGCAGTCCAATGGTTGGGACTCTGCGCTTTCACTGCCGAGGGCCGGGGTTCCATTCCTGGCCTGGTGCAGAGTCACCAAAAAAAACAGAGAGGAGGAGCTGAAAGGCCCCCTTTCCCATATGCAGATCATGAGCTTGAGGATGCAGAGCATGCAGAGGAAGCCCTGTCTCCCGCCTGATTCAGGAATTTCTGAAACTCTCCAACACATCACTTCACTCAATCAGTTAGTTATCAAAAAGAACTCTGAGAACCACCCGAAGCTCAGGTCCTATGCTAGGCTCTGCAGTTAGGTGGCTAACAAGAGAGACATGAACCTACATTCCACTTGTAGCAGGAGACCATGGACACACCAACTAAACGAGTAGTGGCGGATTGTGGCAAGGGCTGGCAAGGAATCAGCAGAACCTGAGCTAGAGGATAAGGGGCTTGGGGGTGGAGATCCTTTAGATGGGTTGCTCCAAGGGCCTTTCTGAGGATGTACATGTAGGAGAGCCCTGAAGGGATTAGAAGGTGTCAGTCAGACCAAGGACCAGGGAGAGTGTTAAGGCAGAGAGAATAGGAAAAGTACTAGCCCTGAAGTAGGAATAGCTCTGATGGTGGGGGATGGGCAGGAAATGATGGTTTGTGTAACTGGAGACAAGTGGACAGCATAGGGGAGAGGCAGGAGATGAAGTCTAGAGGCCAGGCCCAGACCATGCATGGCTCACAGGTCATGGGGAAGTGTTTGGATTTCATTTTATGGGCAATGGGAAACCATTGGAGGGTTTCCAGGAAATGGCTAACAAAATCCGACTGACATTAACAACTGCATTGTAGGGGGTACAAGGAGGAAGGAGCAGGCAAATGGAAGGCGCAGTCTTGCCCTTGAGTGGCTGAGACATGTCAGTGACTTAGACTTGGGAGGTGGCAGAAGAGTTATATTTTGGAGGTAGAACTGACAGGATGTGGTGATGGGTTGGATGGGCCTGTTGAGAAGTGAGGATGAATCAAGGATGACTTCTAGGTTTTGAGCTTGGAACCTCCAGACAGTGAGCAAAGATCTTCCAGCTATAACCTATCAATCCTAGACTGTGCACTTCCTTGTCCATCTCACTACTATATATCTTGAGCCTCAGGGTGTAGTAGGTATTTAATAAAAATTCTTGAATGAATAACTGATTCCACACATGAATGTTTTAGCACAAGGAATGGATTCAATGATGGTTTTTTTTCTTTAAAAATTTTTTTATTGAGATAAAATTCACATAACATAAAAGTAACCATTTTAAAGTGTACAATTCAGTGGCACTTAGTATCTTCACAATGTTGTGCAATTATCGTTTCTGTCTTTTTCCAAAATCTTTTCATCCTTCCCAAGGAGATCTTGTACCCACTGAGCAGTCACTCCCCAATTCCTCCTCCCCCCAGCCCCGGGCAATCACTAATCTGCTTTCTGTCACTATGAATTTGCCCATTTCTGGATGGTTCATATAAATGTAATCATACAATATGCATACTTTTGTGTCTGGCTCCATTCTTAGCATAATATTTTCGAGTTTCATCCACATTGTTGCATACATCAGTAGTTCATTCCTTTTAATGACTGAATAATATCCCACTGTATGAATATATCACATTTTGTTTATCCATTTATCTCTCAATAGACACTTGGGTTGTTTCTACCTCTTGGCTATTGTGAATAATGCTGCTATGAACATTTGTGTACAAGTATCTGTTTGAATACCTGTTTTCAAGTCTTTTTGGTACATGCCCAGGAATGGAATTGTTGGGTTATAAGGTCATCTCTGTGCAACTTTTTGAGGAAATGTCAAACTGTTTTCCAACAGCTCAATACAGTTTTCTGAATGAAAAAAAGAAACAGTTGGAGGGACGCAGGGACGACGGCTTTTCCTATCCTCCACAAGCAGCACTGGACTCTGCCATTTCCAGGCTGTGTGATCTGGGTCATATTAAGTTCTCTGGGCCACCACCTCATCCTCGAAGTGTGGAAAATAAAACTTACCTGAGCTGAAGGAGATCTTGTTTCTAAAGTTCTAGGCACAGAGCAAGCCCCCCAAATTAACTGCTTTCCCTTACTCTTTGACCCTGACCATGTCGCACTCCACTCAGACTTCTACCTGGCCTGGGGGCCAAGTTCACACCCGCGGACCCCTGCTCAGCCATGCTGCAAACTACAACTCCCAGCACGCACTTCTCCCCGGCAGGCTCTGCCAGCGCGGTGCGCATGCTTTGGCAGACGTGGCACCGGGAACTCGGAGGCGGGGAGCGGCTGGGAAGTGGCGGAGGTGGCTGCCCCCGGCGGAGCTGCGGTCGCGGGAGCCCGAGTGGGGACCAGAACCGGCCGTGGGCAGCTGCGGCGGGGATGGCGCGGGTCGTGCCGGCGTGGTTGCTGCTGCTGCTGGCGGTCTGGGTGAGGCTGTGGCGCTGGGGTCCGGGCCGGGACGGCACGTGCGCCCGGCGAGGGTCCGAGTTCCCTGCTCCCGGCCCTCCCGGGACGTGCGGGGAGATAGATGCCTCCGGGCGCCTGGTTGGGGGTGTGCGTGCCGAGCAGGCGGGGACCCGGTGGCTGCGGGGGAGGCAGCGGGGCGATCGCCGTGCACTCGCAGCGGGGTGCTCCGGGGCTCAAAGGTCGAAAGGAGCCCGGGGTGGGGGACCCCGGGGGCGCTGGGCGATCCCTCGCGAGGGTGGGGGGCTTACGCCGCGGACACAACTTTGCAGGGGCGCAGGTCAGGGGGCGGCCGCGGGCTAGGGCCGGACGCCGGCGGCTTGCGGGGGTGCTGCACCCCAGACTCCGGGCCCTGTACCTGTGTGAGTACGGGGTAAGAAGGGGGTGCTTGCCACCAGCACTGCCGGAAACCTTGTTCTGGAGCCAGCCACCTAGTTCTTGGTTTCGGCTCTGAGCAGCCGCGAACCTCCAGTCACCACGTGGATCTCCGCCAGCCGGCCAGGCTTGGCGGGGCCGGGTGGGGTCACCGCGGGGGAGTTAAGCTCCTTCACCCAACTGAGGCTGGCTGGAACCTCAGCCACTTTCTGGCTTGTGACGCGGCCTATCGTTTAATGTACCTGACTTAATCTTCTCATCCATGAAATGGGGACGCTTTAAATACCACTCTAACAAGGTTGCCAGGAGGGTCGGATGAGAAATCGGAGGACGTAGCTCTAAACTGCAAAACCGTACAGGAGTGGAGAAGGGGTGGGCCAGGGTGATGGGAGTGCAGGCTCTCCGGAGGAGTTTGCTACCCTTGTGGGGTGGGGGAGAATGCCGCAGGGCATCCCTGAGAGAGGTTGGAATGGGTGTGTCCACAGCACCCAGGGCCCCGGATTTGGCCTTGGTGTTGCTGTGGGTGTGTGATAGGATAATATGGCCTCCTTCCACACCTCTAGTATAACTTCTGGTCTGCCTTATTTTAGGACAATCTTGGCTCCTTTTTTACCTGAAGTTCCTGAAGGGAACCTCCTGCTGCTGGCACTCTCTCCAACCCAGATTTTACAGGTTTTTTCTTTTGGGTGTGGCGAGGATGCTGGACGAAACGTGAGGAGAAAAAAATGGAGTGTGGCTTGAGTTGCTTTAAATACTTCCATCTCTCAATACCCTGACCTTCTGGGTTCGCCAGTGAGGAGTGACCCTGTATTTTCTAGTTGTATGAAAATGGGTGGGAAAGGAAGGTCCTTGCTCCTCTAGATCTGACCATTCTCTTGGAGAGAAACGAGGCTGGAGTGGGGCAGTGTCACTTCCCGAAATCTAGGTGTGTTTGATCTGTTTGTATTCTGTTCCTGCTGCCGGTTGGTCTGGACTGGTTTCTAGGCCAGGCAGGACTGCTGGACTGTGCACAGGGGGCCATCTCCAGTGCCACCCGCTATCAGGTCTTTGCACTTGGGCTGTTTTAGGAGGTCCTACTTTCCTCTCTTCTTCCCCTTTCCTCTCCCTCCTGTGAAAATAAAAGGCTTGAGACTCAGACCAGAAAGAAGTTTCATTCAGCAAACATTTATTTATCAACCCCGTTGTTTGGCTGGCACTGGGTTGGATTTTGGGCAGGGAGCAAAACACACATTGTTCCTGCCCTCTGGTGTTGCCCTGCGTTGGGCAGGGGAGTCAGTCCTGTGAGCAGATAAAGACAGAACGGTGAGTGCTGATACTTGAAGTTCTGGGAGCACGCCTGAAGGGGAGCCATACATTAATTTAGAGGGAGGTCAGCCATGACTTTCCTAAGGGGTGGGTTGAGCCCTCAGGAGGGGCTGTGGGAGTCCTCTAGGCAATTGAGGTCTGCTGATGCCCTCCACCTGGAGGTACGGAGAGTGGGTAGGTTTGCTGAGAGCCCTAGAACCTGGGAGGCCTCAACAAGGAATTGACATCTTCTCCTTTCCGCAAGCCCAAGATTGACTTAGCAGGTGTGAGCTTGAGATGTAGGGTCAGTGATGAGTGGCAGGTGGACACCAGGGTGGGCCTTTGTAAATATAAACTCTACGTCCATCTGATAAGGGTTCTGCAGCTCCTGGGAGTGGATTGGATTTCTTTGTCCACTCAGTATTTACTGGGGGCAGATACACGCAGAGCACTGGGCTGTGACCCAAGAGATACAGAGAAGTGTAAAGGGGTCTACAGAGATTCATGGACAGGGGTGTACACCCACCACGTTTTTTACAATAGCAAAAATATGGAAGTGGCTTAAATGCTTAACAACGGCAGCATGTTTAAATGATTTCTGGCCCTATCCATACCACGGAAAGTCATGTTTATAAAGAATATTGGTATTTACTACAATGCTGGGTTTATTATCAAAATATGTTATGATGCTTATGAAGAATATCTAAGGACATGGAGAAGTATTTGAGTGTGATAATTAGGGGAAAAGCGGGATACAAAACTGAATCCCAGGGTGGCTGAAGATAGCTACAAAAGTGTTTGAGGGATTAGCAGTGCGTCAGAATGTTTACAGTGATTGTTCTGGAAGGTGGAGTTGTGGGTGACTTTTGCCTACTTCTTTGCTTATGCTTTTTTGGTACTTCCCAAGTTTTCTATATGAATGTGCATTAGTTTTTGATCAGAAAAAGTTAGTAGAGGAACTTTTAAAAAAGTTTCTTTGGGGACTCGCAGCCTTCCACACTCTGGGGTGGAAACAGCGCTAGTCAACACTTGGGACAGGTTAGTTCCATCCCTTCCAGGCTGGGTGTCTCTGCCCCGGGCCTGCGGCTGGGGAGGCCAGGCTGTCCTGTCCCTACCCCTGCAGCCGACTGCCCCTTCCTGCTGTCCCACTCAGCTCCTTCCTGCAGCTGACCCTTGCCCGGGGCCATCCATGCTGATTGTTGTATAGTCTCCATCCAGAGCTCGCTCAGAGTGGAGTAATGTCAGAGCTGGAGAGGACTCAGCCTCACCCAGCTCAAGGGTTCCATTGTCAGGCTGAGGCCTGGAGCTGGGCTGTGATGAAGTTTGCACTGGTTCACGGACAAATTGGAAAAATAACAATGGTGAATGGCTTTTTTTTTTTTCATGATTCCAAATATTTCCGGTTTAAAAACTTCATTTCTCTGACACGGTGTCCATATTGAGGGAGTGCATGTGGGGGGGTGGGGGGGGGTGGAGGAGTGGTTTATAATGTCCTTTTGAAAAAAATGAAAGCAGTGATAGTATATTGTGATTTTATTAAAAAGTCCTTTAATTGATAAAATTTATTTTAAAATATATATGTAATACACACTACATATTTTTAAACATATACTTTAAATACATGTTTAAAAATATATCCTGCCAATCTGTGAGCTTCAGAGGTCTGAGAACTACTGACCTAACTCAGCTCCCTGATTTTTTTTTTTTTTTTTTAAATTTTTATTTATTTATTTGTTTTTATTTTTGGCTGTATTGGGCCTTCATTGCAGTGCACGGGCTTCTCATTGCGTTGGCTTCTCTTGTTGCGGAGCACGGGCTCTAGGCGCGTGGGCTTCGGTAGTTGTGGCGCGCGGGCACGGGCTTAGCTGCTCCGCGGCATGTGGGATCTTCCTGGCCCAGGGCTTGAACCCGTGTCCCCTGCATTGGCAGGCGGATTCTTAACCACTGCGCCACCAGGGAAGCCCCCAGCTCCCTGATTTTAAAAGAGAAAAGTAAGGCTTTGAGAGGGAAGGGACTCACCCACTTGAGGCCTAGTTTGTAAAGACAGAGTGGGGATGGGAGCCAGGCCCCTGAATTACACATCAGCGTTCTTCCCCCTCCATCTCTGTCGTGCCAGCTCCCACCTGCTTCCCTCCTCCCACTGCTCAGGCCTCTGCCCCAGAGGGTGGCGTGAAGCTCAGAACTTGATGGCACAGTGGGTAGGGGTGCAGGAAGCAGCAGACGTTTGCCCTGGTCTCTCCTGCAGAGCTTTTAATGTACACGTATTTAGGTTCTACACCGCTATATATTTAGTAGGCTTTTGTGGGCTGGCATGAGAGCCCAACTGCCATTGATAATGCTGCTTGGAACCTGGAGTGCACTTTTCCCACAGAAGTAAACACATTACAGAGGAAGTTTTAAAACAGAACTGGCACACGAGTTGGAATGACTGAGTGCCGTAGGAGTGGCAAACACAGTGCTGTGGATTCGGAGCAGGGTCATGCTCTGGGGCACCAAGGGGCCAGAGAAGGGCCGCAGCTCATGCCTCACAAGGAAGGCAGACTCTGTGACAGCGGGGATCCTCCCTGTCCCAGCACCTCGCCCAGACCTGGCGTGCAGTCACCCCCCGTCTGTGTTTGGTTGAAGGAATTAGTGTTGCAGGCAGGGAAGCCAAGACAGAAACGTGGGCAATGAGGAGTGATGGGCCGGGCTGGATGGAAGGGAGGATTTGAGGGTGGGGTTGGGGAAACGAGGCTGGAAAAGTGAATTGGAAAGAATCTTAAATGCCTGACAAAGCTTTAGGGACTTGATTCTTTAGGCAATGGAGAGATATGATGAAAACGGCCCTTTCACTAACAAGAGCAGTTACGCCACAGTGGAGGGTTGGGTTGGAGCGGGAGAGACTGGATTAGTTTTCCCAAAACAACACTTTCTTCCTGTTACTTTCTTCTCTGTTATCTACAAGATGTAGTCCAGTGCGATGGTATAGAAAGAACATGGGCTTTTAGCCAGCTAGACACTCAGGAGCTATGTGACCTTGGGCCCTGACTGTTTTCTTGTTGTCAGTGGTGGTAATGATACCCATCTTGCAAAGCTGAAAGGATCAGAAATAATACAGGAAGCACCCAGCACACTGTGTGGCACGTGGACGTGCCCACTAAGTAGGAGCCACAGCAGTCACCTCAGATCGTTGGAGAAGGGGCACCCGGAAGCCAGTGAAGGGCCAGAGCGGGTGTGAGCGGAGGCTGCGAGACACGGCTGGGGGGCCCGTGCAGCCAGGACTCTCCCCGGCACAGTCCCCTGGAGCTGAGCTCCTGATGGCTCCTTGCCCCTCTGCACTGGGCCGCTGCAGAGCCTCTGGATGGGGGTGTGTGTGTGTGTGCGCGCGGGCACGCGTGCATGCGGACAGAGGAACTGAGGATTTAAGTGCTCTGTGTTTCCCCTTTCTTCTGAAAGTGGATCCTCTCTTGAGAATGGAGATACCAACCACACCGCCTCCCTGGAAGGTACGCCCCAGCTTTGTGGTTTTGTTCTGTGGGGCTCTTGTGTCTCCCTTGGTGATTGTGGTAGGTTTTGGAGGCTAAATGACAGTGGACCAGAGAGTGCGCATGGGGTGTAGGAGAGCCTAAGTTCTCCTACGTTGCCGGATTTCCATGGTTTACTTGCCCCCCGCTTCCTTTTCCCCCACACCTGGTGTCCTAGGTTTCAGTGGGAGAGGGAAGGAGCTCTGTTCCTCCTGCCTGGCCCATCCTGTGGCCCTGACCCAGGCCTCTGGCTACCCATTTGACCTGGCAACGAGAATTAGAAGACACCTGGTACATTTGTAGAGGGCTTTAGAGTTTGCAAAGCATTTCCACACATTTCACACCTGTGTAGTTTTGAGTCCCACATGAGCTGGGTGAGGTAAGCTGGTTGAGTACTGTTACCCCGAAAGAGGGATGAGTAGGTTGACAGAGCAGGAAGAGAGACCACTGATGGTCATGGCCTGGAAGGGGAGGACATAGGCAGATGAGTGGGTCGCCTGAATGTCTGAGCAGCCTCCTTGGCACGCGCTATTTTCTGAAATCGCAGCACCAGCCGTTTACCTGGGGAGTCCGTGAACCTTGCTCTTTAGCTCCCTGATGGCCTGAGTAGGGGCCGTAGCCAGGCCCTCACTGACCATCCTTCCTGCCCTTCTCATCACCCTCCTGCATGGCTCTAGATAGCTGTCCCCTCTGACCACCTACGTCCAACAGGGCCTCTTTCCACACACCAGTTTATGACCGCTTCTAAATGATTAGCTTTGCAGTCATGCAGTGCGGGGGAGTCGGGGTTGGACACTCAGAAGGAGTATGGGATTAGAATAGCCTTTTTGCGTCTTTTTATCCCCCAAGGTCATACTGAGCCCCCAGGTGGATGTGCGCTCTGTTCCCAGATGGCCTGATGGTGAGCCTGTGCCCTGCTTCAGAGTTCCCCGCTCCTCACAGCTGGCTGGGGCAGGGGTAGAGAATCCATCGCCCCAAAGAATCCCACCATTTGTCTAACCCCTTGGCTTGAGCAGATGTCTTTAATTCGTGAGCAGATCCTTTAATCCTTCGCGTGGAAGGTATTAATGGAGATCTAGGTCGAGGGCCTTACATTGGGGCTTAAAACATTAGGGTGATCTAGCTTCTGAGCCAAGATGTGGGCTTGGCTGGAAAGCTCTGTTATAGGGCCAAGTAGGGCAGGCTCCCGAGGAACAAGCAGGTTTGCTGTCATCAAGGGGTCTGACCCGCTGGGTCCTGGGCAGAGTGTTGTACATGCTCCTCATTTCAAAGAAACGTGGACCACTGTCTGCATGTTGCACGTGTCACAGATGTTCATTTATTCCACAGATCTTTCTTTTTTGTTGGTGTTTTGTTTGTTTTTAATTTATTTATTTATTTATTTATTTTTGGCTGCGTTGGGTCCTCGTTGCTGCGTGCGGGCTTTCTCTAGTTGCGGCGAGCGGGGGCTACTCTTCCTTGCGGTGCGCAGGCTTCTCATTGCATTGGCTTCTCTTATCACGGAGTACGGGTTCTAGACGCGCTGGCTTCAGTAGTTGTGACACGTGGTCTCAGTAGTTGTGGCTCACGGGCTCAAGAGCGCAGGCTCAGTAGCTGTGGTGCACGGGCTTAGTTGCTCCACTGCATGTGGGATCTTCCCGGACCAGGGCTCCAACCCGTGTCCCCTGCATTGGCAGATGGATTCTTAACCTCTGTGCCAACAGGGAAGCCCCCTTTTTTTTGTTTTTGACAGATACTTCTTGAGAGTATTTTATGAGCCAGACATACTATACCAAGGCATTTGGGACAAAATATAACTAAGATGGACACCATCCCTTCCTCCCATTGCCTAGTGAGAGAGCCACTAATTTATTATTTAATTCAGGTAGTAAGTGCTGGAAGGAGGAAGATAAGGTGGTAAGAGAATGTGTAACAGGGGTCCCTATCCTACTGCAGGGAGTCAGGAAAGGCCTCTCTGAAGACTTATGGACCCTTTCTTAGAAAAATGTTTTTAAATGTATAAAACAGAATGCATAGCATTACAAAAGAAACCAGTGATATGGAAATATAGTTATTAAAATATAATAAATTGTGACAAAATAGTATGTATTTTTTTAATGCGTCATATAAGAAGATCTAGTGGCAAGTTTGATAATTTCTGTAATTTTAAGTAGTGATAAGCATAAACAGTGTTTCAAGATATCTGCAGCAATCCTCTTGTGATGAGAAAATGTGATTTCTGTTGATGGCAAAGTCACAGACACTGTAAGTGCTACTGTAATTAGTTACCTACATTCATAATAAAGGGAAGGCTAAATTTTAGTGAAATTAGTGAAAATAGAGATGTGATATTTCCCCATCCAAATTCATAGACCCCAGTGTAAGAAAAATTATCACCAAACTTGGAAATAAAAGATGATCTAGTGACTTTCTAATGTCACACTGGAGCATTGTCTGGGAAGCCCACTTCAGCGGCATCCAGTACTTTAGGGAATGTCACTTTGTTTATTATTCCTTAGGACCCATACTCTGTAAAGTTAGAAAGGATGCAAATGATTTCTGTTTGGTAGAGAAGAGAGATCCTTCAGGACATTAACCGGCTTGGTATCTCATTTAGCAATCATATCATACCTGTTTTTCGTCGACCACTTGTAAGTTTCTTATAACTACTTCTTTTTTTGGGGGTGGGGCCGTGCTGCACTGCTTGCGGGATCTTAGTTCCCCGACTAGGGTTTGAACCCAGGCCCCTGGCAGTGGAAGCATGGAGTCTTAACCACTGGACTGCCAGGGAATTCCCTATAACCTCTTTTTAAAATCTTTTTATTAACCTTTTTTTTCTTATATCCTCTTTTGACCAAGCTTTGTCATTTTAGTGGGTCCCTTATTAATGAGTTAATAACCCTTTGAAATATGCTCAGTCTTTGTTTGTATGAGAATTGGGTTTTTAACATTTGAGAATTATACTTGACCCCAGTTTAAGAGCCGCTGAGTGAGCAGGATGTGAGGGTGTGGCGCTCAGAAAGGAGGTCTGGACTGAGGATGTTAATTTAGGGGTGCTGCTCAGATGGGGGACCCCAGGGGAGGGTGTGGGGCAGGAAGAGAAGATGGACTGAGTGAGTGAGCCCTGAGGAACTCCCGCATTTGCAGGATGGTGGAGGTGGACTTACAAAGAAGATAGGAAGGGTGGCTGGAGAGGTAGAAGGGAGACCAAGCGAGTTCTGCCTGGGTTCAAGAGGCTGAGCAAAATGAGAATGGAGGTGCCTGTTGGGTTATCCATGTGGAGGTCATTGCTGGACCTCCACCAAGAGCCTCTTTGATGGTGGGGGGCTGACAGCTCTGACAATGCTGAGGAGTGGGTAGAAGGTGGGGAGGGAGATGGAACATTCTGGCTGTGAGGGAGAGGGGAGTGGTATGGAGTCCAGGGAGGGGGTTTTTAAGTGATGGAATAATGGCCTTCCAACCTGGCTGTGAATACACCCGTCTTAGGGAGGTATGCGTAAAAATGGATTCCTGGGCTCTCCAGATCCACGAGGTGATTTTCTTCAAGGGGAAGGCCCAGGAATCTGTATTTCCAAAAAGCTTATACTTATTGCTGTTGTGCAACTACAAACTGGAGACATTTACAAGTTAATGTTAATTTTACGTGGTGGACAGTATTTTGCCAGCCAAGGTTGCAGCTTTGGGCCGAGTGGTGTGGCACAACTTCTGCCCATGTTACAAGTCACACACACTGGTGACACTGTGAGGCATCACTTGGCTGAAGCATGGGCCGTTTTTGCGTTTCTCTGCAGGCGTTTAGGGAAGTGTGCACAAGCAGGTAGCAGAGAAGATGGCTCAGGCAGTCATCGAAGCTCTTTCTTGTTGGTTGTGCTCAGTAGCTAGATTGGAAGGGAAAGCAGACTTGCTGGCCTTTCGGGTCTTGTTCTGGGTGGAGCTCTGGGGAGTGGAGAGACCTCGGGGGATACCAGTGGGAAGTGTGCACATTGATGGGCAAAGAGAAGAGCTTCTAATCTGTGCCCAGAAGACCTCTGAGTCCCGGCTCTGCCCTTTTAGACTTCACCCAAGTTGAACTCCTTAAGTTCTTTTTTTTTTTTTTTGCGGTACACGGGCCTCTCACCGTTGTGGCCTCTCCCGTTGCGGAGCACAGGCTCCGGACGCGCAGGCTCAGCGGCCATGGCTCACGGGCCCAGCCGCTCTGCGGCATGTGGGATCTTCCCGGACCGGGGCACGAACCCACGTCCCCTGCATTGGCAGGCGGACTCTCAACCACTGTGCCACCAGGGAAGCCCTCCTTAAGTTCTTTGAACCTCAGTTTTCACATCTGTAAAGTGGGGATGGTACCACCTCCCACACAGATTGTTTATAGCAGTTTTTCAAACATTTTTACTGCAACTCCTGGAAGAACAATTTTGCATTTTACATTATAATCAAGTACATATATGTCTATATGAACATAACAGATGCAGATTTTTCACCAAAAACAGTCTTGCTGCTTATGGTACAGACTGATGTTTCCTTTTCTCTTTAATTTTTAAAAATTAGTTAATTAATTTTTGGCTGTGTTGGGTCTTCGTTGCTGAATGCGGGCTTTCTCTAGTTGTGGCAAAGAGGGGCTACTCTTCGTTGCGGTGCGCAGGCTTCTCGTTGCGGTGGCTTCTCTTGTTGCGGAGCACGGACTCTAGGCACGCGGGCTTCAGTAGTTGTGACTCGCGGGCTCTAGAGCGCAGGTTCAGTATTTGTGGCGCACGGGCTTAGTTGCTCTGTGGCATGTGGGATCTTCCCAGACCAGGGCTCAAACCCATGTCCCTTGCATTCTTAGCCACTGTGCCACCAGGGAAGCATGGATGTTTCCTTTTTAATGTTATTTTTAAAAATGCTGGTGGTAACCCACCGAAGTGATTTTATGACTTGGCTCTTGGGTTAAGGCCAGAGGGGTAGAAAATGCCGGTTTAGACCCTCAGCTTTAGGGGACTGAATGATATACTGTATGTCAAAGCACAGATTTACCTCATGAGTCATGAGCACTTGAATTGTTATTTTCTTTTCAATTAATGGAGCTTTGAGGCAGGGTTGGGTTTCCGGAGTGGGAATTCACCTGCTCTTCCTTCGTCCCTGCTACCTAATTCTCTGCTCCCTCCACCAGCTCTTCCTCGTTAGCAGGCCCGGCACACCAGGCTGGCAGCAACCCAGAGCCCTCTTGGCTCTAGAAGAGGTTTTCCACAACATTAAAAGCTTTAGGACTTAAGTCCTGGTTAAATGCACTGCAGTTGCAATTTCAGGATAAGAAAACCTGTTTTCATAAGCTCTCAGATCAGTTGTCCTGCCTCTGAACTCTCCCTTGTTGACAGCCATGTTTGTGCTGTGGAAACAGGTGGGAAAACTGTGTAGCCCATGTATAAGGTGTGGCTTTTAAAGGAAGCAAAATATAAGACGTGCAGCTGGCTGTGCATTTATAGGAGCAAGCGGTGAGACGTGTGTGGCTCTAGGAATCGGTCTTTCCATTTCATCTTGGGTCTGAGTCACAGCTCTCTTACCTACTTGCCAGTGACGTTGAGCAAGTTTCTAACTGTTCTTTGTCTCGGCTTCCTTATCTATAGACTAGGTATAATGAAAGTACCTGCTTAATTCACTTGCCAAGAGAATGAACTAGATAGTCACATGAGCAGCTTAGCTGACTCCTGGTCACGCAACAAACACTCTGTACTTGCAGCTCTTATCATTATCATGGCCGCATCCCTAGGCCCTCGATGTAGGGATTAAAGAATCCTCTCTTGGATTCTGTGCCAGCCAAGCGCTTTCCTACTTCTCTTTCTTTCTTAAGCACATTTAGCCCCTCAGCTGTAGCTAGTCAGGGGTCCACATCCCAGGGCCAGGCTTCTGTCTTTCTGTCACTCTCACATACACACAGACACACGCACACACACACAGACACACACGCACACACATACACGCCATCCAGGCGGTGCTTGTTTTTATTTCAAAGTCTGCTGGGTGGTGGACATTTATTTGAACATTGGGAAATATCAGTGGCGAAATCGTCAAACTAGGTTTGAGGTTAGGCCTTATTAGCTCCTTGTGAAGAGGGTATTTAGCCGTAGTGCTCGGTGACAGATGCTTAAAATTTGCCCATTTAAGGGGCATAAATTACCTATATTTAAAAATTAGCATTTCTCCCCCCCACCCTCACTCATCAAAGCCATTCTAGGTACGTGTTGCATGCAAAGTTCTTTGCAGATTCTGTATAATAGTTCTTATTAAAAAAACTACACAATGTCAGGTGAGCAGAGGAGTGAGCAGTCAGTCAGCTGGAAGTGAGGAAGGGCAGATAAGCACTGCTCTTACATGGGAAAATGCCCGTGACACTGGATAGATGGCCGAGGATTTCAGGAAGCCTGTGGAAGAGGTGGGGGCAGTATTTGGTTGTATTCTAGGCATCTCTTTTTTTTCTGTCTTATTTTAGGTGTTTTCCCCCTAACTCTAAGTTTGAAATAGCCTTAGAGAAGAGCTGCAAGAAGAATATAAAAGATTTCCATCTG
Source organism: Stenella coeruleoalba (assembly GCF_951394435.1). Lineage (NCBI taxonomy): Eukaryota > Metazoa > Chordata > Mammalia > Artiodactyla > Delphinidae > Stenella > Stenella coeruleoalba. Next base: position 76,414,867 of record NC_137150.1, on the reverse strand, counting down.
CCCTTCGGCCAGATTCCACAAATATTAACATTTTATCACATTTGTTTTATCATATTCTCCCTCTGCATATATAAAGTTTACAGACATGACTCTCCTTTGCCCCCATAAACACTTCAGTGTTTCCATTCTCTTACATAACCAGAGTACAATGATCAAAGTCAGGAATGTAGCACCTGGCTCGGGACTTAATCCAGAATCACATGTTGAATTTAATTGTCATATCTCTTTAGTCTCCTTTAATCTGGGCCAGTTTCTCAGTCTTTGTCTTTTGGGACCTTGACATTTTTGTTTGTTTGTTTTTGTTTGTTTGTTTTTTGCAGTATGCGGGCCTCTCACTGTTGTGGCCTCTCCCGTTGCGGAGCACAGGCTCCGGACGCGCTGGCTCAGCGGCCATGGCTCACAGGCCCAACCGCTCCGCGGCATGGGGGATCTTCCTGGACCGGGGCACGAACCCGTGTCCCCTGCATCGGCAGGCGGACTCTCAACCACTGCGCCACCAGGGAAGCCCGGGACCTTGACATTTTTGAAGAATGTCCCTCAATTTGGTTTTGGATGTTTCCCTTCAGTGCATTGTATCAGGAGACATAAGTTGATTTGACCCATTACTGGTGGTGTTATTGTTGGTCCCTTAGTTGAGGAGGTTTCTGTCAGGTGTCTCAACTGTAAAGTTATATTTTCTTGTGGTGGGGAAATACTTTGAGATTGTTAATTATTTCCATGACGGTAATCAAATGATGGTAAATTTTGTTTCTTTAAGTATTTCTATTGGACATGCCTATTATGGTAAGTTAGAAAAATACGCACAAGGACGAAGCCTTACTTTGATGCATTTTTTCTTCCAGTTATTTTCTGAGCATAATTTTGTGTATAGTTGTAATCATACCATGTACAGTTTGAATTCTATTTTTAAAAACTTAACATTAAAAAAATATCTTTTCATTGCACAATCTTTGAAAACATCGTGTGAATGCACGTTTTATTCTGTTGAGTGGTTTACTCTAAGTAATCACTCCCCCGCTGTTGAATATTTAGGTCGTTTACCATTTTTGACTCTTATGAGTAGGACCGAGCAAGTCATGTATGTGTCAGAATCTCTGCTAATTTCCTTGGGACACATTCCCAAAAGTGGAGTTACGGAGTCGAGGAGCGTAAATACTTTTCAGATACTTGATTAATTGTGCCAAATAGCTTTCCAAAAGAAATGTACTGGTTTAGGCTTTTGCCAGCACTGTATGGCAGTTGGCTGCCATATTTTAAGAGATTCACTAATGGTGTTTCTCAGTTTTTTTAAGAAAACCATGATCCAAAAATCAAGATTTGCAATCAAGATTGTGAATTATGAAAGCATAGGTATTTATTTCCAAAAGTAAATTATAGTGTAATATGGCACGTTACCCTCTTCAGGCTCTGCCACCGTGCCCCCAGCCTTGGGGTCCGTCACATTGGGAACCAGGAACATGGCGGTGTCTAGGGCAGATCATTCAGGACAGTGAGGGGCTTGGGGGCACATGAGGAGTCGGGGAATTTCCCCTACAGAATCCTAAGAGGGAATGTGTTTGCTGTCTTCAGAGTGTGATAGGCTGGCAGAATGGCTTGGGAGGGGGAGGAACTTGACTTTCTAATGACTGGAGCCATCCAAAATGAAATGGTGGGACACGGATTTCTATGTATTAACATGTTTAGTTTCCACAGCCTTCCGGGCTCCTCTGTACTGCGCAGCCTCAGGAGATTTTGAGGCCTTGGCTCTGGAGGGCTACCTGGAGGCTGGAGATGGCATGTGAGAAACGTTGAGAGGCGTCTCGTATCTGGGAAACCAACCAGCCCAGCTCAAGCCTGTGAACTACAAGGAATGTCCTGGCCTTCTGGTCGCCTGCAGTGGTCCCCTTACTAGTAAAGGGCTGAGGTTGTGGGGAAACTGGAGAGTTACTAGCTAATTTTCCTTTCACTTGTGGGTAGCTGTCACCAGGTGACCAAGATACTGTTAGGAACAGGCATAGTGCAACTCGGGTAATTAGGAGGAACACAGTAAATCAGATCCTTGATAGTCTCGCTGTCTCCTTCCTTGTAACAGTTTATCTAAAGTATAATGCATGATTCAATGATTTGAAATATCCCAACTGGAGCAGATGTTAGTATTTCTTTCTAGTTAAAGCTTTTGTTTCAGTAGGCATACAAGATCTATTTGCATGTGTGTCAGAAAACCCAGAATGATAGTGCCTTAAAGTGACTGTTTATTTCACTCACATAGAAGCTGGAAAGGGTTGTTCTAGGGCCAGTATATCCCTCTGTGGTATCAGGGTCCCAGGTACGTTCTATCTTGATAACTCCACATTTTTAGCAAGTCCTTCTACCTCATTGTCTCAAGGTGGCTGCTTGAGTTCCAGCCATCTTTCCAAATTCTAGCAAGCAGGAAGCAGGAAGAGGCTAAGAAGACTCATACTAGGTGTCTATGAGGGACAGTTCCTAAAAGTTGCCACATAACACTTCTGTTTACATGCCAGGGGCACTTGCTGCAAGGAAGACTGAGAGGTTTGACTTTTAATGTGGGTGGCCACATGCCCAGGGCAACTCAGCAGTTCCTTCATGAGGTGTAATTACCTCACCGTACTTCTCTGGTAGTGGTCATGAAGCTAGGTTTGCAGAATATCACAATTGGAAGGGACTTTGGAAATCACTTTCAACCCCTTCATTTTACAGAGAAAGGAGAGAGGAGACATGGCTTGTCCAAGGTCACATAGTCAGTAAGTATCAAAGCCAGCACAAAACTTGGGTCTCTGACTCTTTCTAACAAACCTCTAGCTCTCAAATACTCAGCCAGCTGGAGTTCTCTGACCTTGGGTTCAAGTCATCTGTTTTTAACCTTATTCCTGGATCCCTTTACCACTAGCTTCCTAAGAGTCTAGACTTAGATTCTGACATTTCAAAACTATTTTGAGCAAAATGTGGGCTACACTAAATTAAACCAGTTTCTTCGCAGCTCCCAACATAAGAAGGGTATCTTTTTTCAGGTGACAGAGCAAAAAAGGTCAAGTCCCACCTCCACCCTTTTTCCGTAATGTTAACCTTCTGTCTTCAACTCTTTTTCCTTTAGCAAGTTGCTTTTACATAATAGAATACCTCTGGCTTCATGATCTGCGTTGAATAGTGAATCTATAACGACAGACAGCCTCCCGGGCTATAGAGAATGTGAGGGTGCTGGCATGCGCCCCAGAGATCTGGAGCTTTTTAAAGCTGAGGGTGTAATGTGGCAAGGACTGTTCTCCCTGTTATTTTCCAGAATTGTATGACTCTTTATGTCTAGGCTGGTGGTGATGGTGGGTGAGGTTAAGTGAAGAGAGGAGCTTGTGAGTGTGGTGTGTTAGAGGGACAGCGAGGCAGAAGGGAGCCCGGACCCCTGTACACACCTCTGATTAATGGCAGATCTGGGCTGACTGCCCCAGGGTCCCGAGAAGGGTGGTCGACAACAGGGTGCTCTAGGCTTGCGGGAAGCAGAGGGTTAGTGTAAATCCCTGCTGGGACTCTCCTTGCCAGGGGATTCTGGAAGATTTGGGCTTTTCCTGGCTGCTTTGATGGGCCTGGCTGGGGAAGGAGGTACTTCAGGGAAGGTGGTCCACTTGGGTTGCTGCGAGTCCAAGGAGCTTGTGGGGTGGAGGGAAGCAAACACCTCCGGCCAGGACCCGAGAGGCCCGAGCTCTAGTCCGAGCTCTGCAACTTGACCTACTGTGTGTGACCTTGGTAAGTAAGCTAACCTCCCTGAGCCTCAGTTTCCTCATCTGTAGGATGAGGCTAGTGCCCACTCATCAGGTTATTGTGAGGGGCAAATGGGCACAAAACCTGGAAGGACCGTCCTCCATGTGCTGTGTCCCCGATGGTTGCTGTGCTGACGGGTGATCACTCGAGGTTTTGACGCTGCATGTGTGTACGTGCACATTTCTTCCTGCCTGGAGGTGCTGTTTTGCCTGATTGCCGGCAGGGCCCTGGAGAGGAAAAGGTGGTGCCGTTTCTTCTGTTGCCCTTGCTCTGTGATTTGTCTCACTAATGGTACTAATACAGATAATTACCATGATTGTGTACTGTGTGCCAAGCATTATGTTAGGTTCTCTATGTACTTTTCTCCCCCTCCTTTAATCCTCAGCCAACCCCGCAACCCCGCAGATATCAGTATTATCTTCTCCACTTTATGGGCAGGGAAATGACACTCGTAACATCTGAGATCATTTAGCTATAAGTGATAGTGCCTGGCTTTGACCCCAGGTCTGTCTGACTCCAGAAGCAGTGCTCTTTCTGTGGTGTCTGAGGGGTGTGGGGAAACGACAAAGGGAGGAGAGAAGCGTGAGCCTCCAGGCTGGAGGACCATTTGTCTGGTGGGCCCTGAACAGGGCAGACACCTGTTAGGAGAGCACTGCAGGGAGTCTGGAAGGTGAGGGGGAGAAGTCAGTGTCCTCGACCTCATTGCCTGCAGCCGTGGTGGAGGGTGGAGGTGAGGACTTCGTGCCAGGCACCCTGAGCGGGCTCTGCAGAGCGCCTTGCACTCTGATGGGGGAAGGGGCTCAGGGTGGAGGGGGCTGCTTCTCTGATGGAGGGGCCCAGTGTTCTGAGGCGGGTGAGGGGTTGGAGGCTGGGGCGACCGGTACTTTGATGGCGGGGTGGGGGGGCGGGCACTGACTCTGATGCAAGCAGGACCTGGCTTTGGGGGCCTGTATTCCCTAGCAGTAGCGGAAGGGAGCCGTTCTTCCTGGCAGTGTTCTGCCCTGCACCCAGGCAAAGGTTTTATGGATCTCAGCCCAGCCCATGGGGTAGCTCAGCCCTGATGTAAATACTGTTAAGGCTGGGGCAGAAAGAAAACAATTATTGGGGGAAAGAAGGAGTTTGCAGAGGGCACAAAGGGGATATTTTTTCTCTCCTCTACCTCCAAAGGGAAAGACTTAGAATGTAAAGAGCCTGCGGAACCCAGGAACAGTTCCATGGCTGGCTCCGAAGGTGGCTGGCTTCCTTCTCAAACGTTGCCCCATCCCCCCTGAGGGCTTGACAAAGCAGAGAGTTTGTGTATCATTAACGTTGTTATAGTTGCCTTAGTTATTGTTGTTAGCAAGGTTTGTGGCTTGTGCCTTATGAAGTCTGCAGGAAGGCTCTTGGCAAGGAGACCCAAGGCTTACTGGAGCTGTATCTTAAGGAAAGGAAGGAGCGTGCACACTGGAAAGGTTAAAATCGACTGAAGTGGAGGAGAAAGGAGAATGTTAAGTGGCCGGAAGAGAGTCCCCTTGGGGTTAGGGGAGGGAGGAAAGGGCCTCGCTCCCTTTGCCCCTGTGGTTGCTTGCTAAGGTGAGGGTCTGTCTAAGGCCAGACACAAGGGCCTTTCCCCCTCCTCTCTCAGGGATCTTAAACTGAGCATCTTAGCTCTTTGCACACCAAAGTCCCCTGGTTCCCCCTAGTTCCCCCTGGATCTACCTATCCTATTTTCCTCTTGTTCCCAAATTTTAAAATCCTCTCCCTGCAAATCCTGCCTCTCCAGTGCCCACAAACGTCCACGCAGCTCCCTGTCTTAGGTGGAGACAGCCCATCCTTCTCCCGACCCTGCGGCCGCCTGTGCTTCCCACTGCGTGGGGTGTGCTTCTCTCTGCAGCCTGGCTTCCGGCCGCCCTCCCATCACCAGAATGCTCTCGGAACATCCCTGGGGACTTGGCCCTGACCTACGCCTGCACATCACACCTGATTTCCTGTGTGTCTCCTCCCTGGTCTGTGTTGACCAGGTACCAGGTCTGTGGTACCTCCTACCTTCTTCCCACCTTTCTCCTGGTCCTTCCTCCTCCTCCTCAGCTGAGGGTTTTCCTGACTTCTCCCCCTGGACCCCGACCCCTGAGACTTCACTGACCTCACTCTCCAGCCTTGAGGACACCTGCATTGGGGCGTCTTGTCCACATGTCTGCACCCAAGCTTATTATCACCTTCCTCAACATAAGACAGAAGCCTCTTCTGCTGCTGCTGCTTCCCAGTTCTTCCAGTTTTGGTTCTTGTTCCATTTCTGAGCACAGAATCCTTGGGTCATCTTAGCCTCTACTCTCTCTCTTCCTCGCTTACATATGAATAATCATTGAGTTCTGTTGTTTTTCCCTTGAGGCTCTTGGATTGACCCATTTCGCTCCACTTGGGCAGCCACCCAGCAGGTCCCTTCACTCCAGCCTTCTGACGACTGTCCAGTCTGAGACGGGGCCAGAAGGGGCTCTTGAGCCAGGCTTTGAAGACCCCACCCTCCACCCCAGCCTGGCCCCATCTGCCTTCTCCCACCCCTCTCCAGCCCAGACCCTCTCTGACTGCCCTAGGTCTGTCTGGTTTCCGTGGTACCTCTGGGTCTCCTGAGAGCTGTCATGGACTTACCTTGTAACATGCTCCCAGCAGGGTACCTCTGCAAAGCTCAAGAGCGTGGCAGCCAGTGTGTCTGTCATGTTTATTATGCTGGACAAACAGGGCTTTCAAGGGGCCAGGTGCTCCTAGTCTAGGGGGTGGAATAGGGATGGGACGAGATGAAGAGGAGATGGACCCTCCACAAAGGGTTCTTGACCAGGCCGGCCGCAGACCGTGAGTTTAAGCCCCAGCATCATTGTACTTCTGGCGGAGCTGAAGCTCTCTGCTGTGTGAGGGCGAACACTGGCTCAGAGGCTTTGGTGGCTGGCTGAAAAGTGGTTTGTTTACTCTGAGAGTGGCTGTTGGTTAGAGGACCTGAGGGACTCGCCGGGCTTTCTAGGAAGGAAGCTGTGGATAAGCCTTGAAACTTGGTGCTCTTGTGGTTTTTGCTGTAGACACTTTGCTGTCGCTTGGCCCAGCTGCACCCTGCTGTGCTACCCAGGCAGGTGGGCACTGGGCCTGCCCTCCCTTCCCCTTTCCTGCTCCCCTGTCCAGAAGTGCAGGTGCCGGCCAGCCTCAGGAGAGCTGGTCTTCGGGTCAGAGTCCTGAGGCACTGGGCAAGGGTAATTGTTTTTCTGACTGGCCAGGTTATTTGAGGATTTAAAACAGCAGTGTCCAACAGATTCTTTTAGTTTTTTCCTTTAACCATGTGCACTGTGCTATGGACCTTTTAGTCTGAAGTGCGTTAGCTCCCTGGGAGCAATGGAATAACGTGATAATAAGGTGGGATGAACTTTTTGGTGAGCTCTCAAGGTCGCTGCATGAGGGCAGGGGGTCCTCAGGCATCATGCACTGCCCTGCTGAGGCAGAATAAGGGAGAAATCATTCTTGGACAGCTCCTCCTGATGGTTTTACCCTGGGGAGAAGGGTAAAGTTGCATCCAATGGCAGATTATATTTAGAAACACTAAAATATGGCCACATTTCCATCTCCTACTCTGCTGAGGTGGAAATTTGTATTATATATTACGGTAACTGATCCTATTAGAGTGCTTTACGATTTATAAAGCATTTTCGATAAGTTACCCCATTTCATCCTCACAGCTGTCCCACGAGGGAGGTATCATTTTCTCCACATCAGATGCGAAGCACTAAGCGTCTAAAAGATTGAGTGATGTTGCCCGGGCATCTTAGCTATTGAGTGGTAGAGCTCAGACTCAATGTGAGACTTCTGACTACAAAGAGGCAGTGGCATGAGAGGGCCTGGGGTCAAATAGAGAGACTGGGGTTCAGATGCTGGACCTGCTTCTTATGAGCTGTGTGACTTTCGTCAGATTATTTAACTGATCTATAAGATCAAGCATATAGGATAATCTGTAGTTGCCTCTTCTTATTGACCACGTTCCTCTGTCCTCTGTCCTTGTTCCATTCTGGGCTGGTTGCTCCGTGGGGTCAGGACATTTGTTCTGGGACTTCTCTTCACCATCAACATGGTACTTCTTGCCTCTCTCCTCTGTTCGATCCCTTGTTTCCTAGGTTCCATGTCTTTCTCATTTTTTATTTATTTCTTGTTTTGGTAGAGCATGAGTTCCAGTTGCTTCCTGAGAATGGGAAATTTGGTGGTAAATTTTTCACATCTGAGACCTTAAGTCTGTCTGAGTCAATCTCTACTCACAATTGACAGGTAGTTTGGCTGGTTATAGAATTCCAGTTGGAAATCATGTTACTTGGGGAATTGTGGAGGCAATGCTTCATTGTCTTTTGGTATGCTGATGAAATGTCCTATGCCAGTTCTGACCCCTGATCTTTTGTGTGTGGTGGTTTTCTTGTTTTGTTTTGTTTTGTTTCCCTTTGGAACTTTCAGAATCTCCTCTTTGTCAGCAGTGTTCTGAAAATTTTCAATGATGTACTTGGTGAGAGTCTTTTTTTTATTGGTGATGTTGGGCCCTCTCACCTGGAAACTCAACATCCTTCAGTTCTGGGATATTTTCTTGAATTATTTCCTTGATAATTTCTTTTCCTCTGTTTTCTTCTTTTTCTTTAGTTCCTTTAATTTGGCTCTTGCACTTAGTGAATACCTATTATTTGTCTTATGTTGTTCTGCTTTTTATTTCTTGATCTTTTTGTTTTATTTCATAGGAGTTTTTTCAGTTCTACCTTCAGCCCTATTGAAATTTTTTGTTTCTGCACCGATTTTACTTTCTGAGAGGTTTTCATTGTTCTCTTTGACTATTCCTTTTCCATAGCATTCTATTCTTGTCTTATGGATGCACCATTTTATTTCTCTGAGGATAATAATTTTAGTTGTTTTCTTCTGTTCTTTTTAAGTTTCATCTTTCCATTGTTTTGTTCTCATCTCTGTCTTTGTGTTGAGGGCTTCCCTCAGACGTCTGGTGAATCTTGGTTATCTGTGTGTAATGAAGATCAAGACATAGGCTGTGGGTTGCAGACTCTTGAGTGTGGGGAGGGGGTGGAGGGCACTTGTTTACTGGGAGGGCCTCACAGTGGGTATTTGAATGGGAAGTCAGCTGTTTCATTGGAAGAGTCTCCAAATCACTATCTTTTGGTTGTTTTTCTTATGCTCCTCAGGTAACCTAGAGAAAAATTCTCTAACCTACTTGGGGGGATCAGATTGGCAACATTCTGGAGAAGGGAAGGGAGATGCTGGGGGGTAGGGGCTTAGGGGAGATGGGTGATCTCTAGGTTCAATTTGTCCATACTTCCTCCCACCTTTGCCTGGTGTCTCCTGGCAGAGCTTTTCTTATTCAGTCTTTGTAGATGGTAACCCCTGTGTTTTCTGCTGGCTAGGCAGGGGGCTGTGTGGGTTGGGTGAGGGGATCTGCTGTGAGACAGCTCTTTGTTCAAACATTTAACAACCTCCCCTTCCCTGCCCCTGCTTTTCAGCCCACCTCTCTTCATGCCTGCGGAGGTGCCTGGTACTTCTAGGGCCCAAGGTTTTTCAGGGTTCTCTCTGGGAGAATTGGCTTGTTTCTTGTTGGCTGATCTCCTGAGATCATTGGCTAAGTGGGGAGAGTGGAAAACCCCTCACGCATCCATTCCCACCCTAAACGGGATCACATTAAGAGGTGATCATACTTCCCTGTGGACTTGGGGCTTTGGTGCTGCTAGGTGGGATGGAGTTTTCACATTGCTCCAGTGTGTGGTGTTTGGGTGCAGTGTAGGGTACAGACATTGACCTCCCAGGGAGGTCGTGATTGAAAGGATGGCAAGAATGTCCATGCAGCGTGCTTATGTACCTGTGCAGTCCATACGGCTTCATAAAAAAGATGAAGGGTGAGCTGGTGACTGGAAGTGGTCTGGAAGAGTCCCTGTGGGAGGGGGGGCGATTTGGAGAGGGGATGAGGCGAAAGGCAAGTGTAGAGTTGAGAGAACGAGGGGTGAGCCTTATCCCTCCCAAGGCAACTGTGCCTAGAGGCAGCACCTCTGGGGCACCCCTTCTTGCTCAGCCCCAGCCGGGACCTGAGTCTCATGGTCCTTGGCTCCTTGATCCCCAGGTGGTCCTGCCGACGTGGCTGTCCTCTACAAAGTTCTCCTCACTCGTCGAGAGAATCTCTGACCCCAAGGACTTGAAAAAACTTCTCAGGACCCGGAATAACGTGCTGGTGCTTTACTCCAAATCTGGTGAGTGCCCCTCCTGGCCTTGGGGCCATCGTCAGGGATGCGGCGGGATGGAAAGGAAGGAACGGGGACAGAAGTGGGAGGCAGAGACCCTGGGACTAAAAACCTCTCAGGGAAGGTCCGTCAGAAGATGCAGGGGTGTCAGTTCTGCTGCTTTTGGATCCCTAAGAGGGCGTTTCAGTTCCCTTTTACCAGTGTTTCTTAGGAAAAGCCTTCTGGAGTCCCTTAGTACCTCAGGAGGGAGAGGACGTGTGTGTGAAGGAGGACAGAGGACAGTGACCACCCGGCATGGACGCTCTGGCTCTCTGGACAGCACAGCCAGGCCTGCCAGGGCGTGCTTCGCCAGAGCTGTTGATTAATCGACTGGGCCAACCTGTCGCCAGCTGAATTGGTCCCAGGCTTGGGGGAACGCACCCAGGCTGGCAGCCCTGGCCCTGCCTGGCCCCAGTCTGTCCCGCTCTGGGGTCAGAACAAGAGACTGAGTTTGGAGTGGGCTCCACGCTCAGGACAGGGTGGCTTCAGCGGGGGTAGGACTAGTGGTTTGCCTCTTCTGACCTTGAAGCTGGCGAGGGCATCACGGATGGAGAGAGGTTTGCTCAGCTCTTGGCCGCGACTTTGAATGTCTGACTGCTGATGCTGTTCCAGCAGAGTTAAGTGTTTTCGCTGCTCCCAAGGATGCCAAGTGTTCTGTGCCCCGAAGGAGCAGCAGCCAGTGGTGGGGCTGGTTCCGGGCGCAGCTCTCCCTGGCAGCTCATCCTCGACTCCCATTGGCGTGGGGGACTGATGGATGTTTTGGATGTGTGTCCCTCCTGAAGCCTGCATCCTCCAAGCACCCGGGCACGTGCTTGCCCTTCCCAGGGCCTGGCACACACTCCCTGGGGTTGTTGTTGGGAGCCCAGCGTGGGACTAGTATTCCTTTCCTGTCGAGAATAGGGGGAAACTGAGGCAGGGGGAAAGCAGAGTTGCTCCTGAGGCCTGGGGTCTAGGGCCCTGGACCAGCGTGGCTCAGCCCCCTTGGCTGCTTCCAGAGCTGGGGGGTCGTCAGTGCCCTCCAGGGACTCGCTCAGGTCCTTCCCTGGGTGGGTCCTCTCGCATAAGCTCATCTTCTTAGAAGGACTCTGACAGGAACTTGTGTGACACACTCTCATTTGCTGCTTTGCTGTGAGGTTGCGGGTAATGTCCAGTTGAGGGAGGAATTAGAGTTCAGGGAGAACAGCTGCCTGGTCTGAGGTCTACCAGCCAGTGGGCGGTAGAGCTGGTCCCGCTGCTGCCTCCACCTCGCTTCCTCTGCTGGAGGGCGCGGAGAGATGTTCTGAGTCTGCAGCGACAGGAGGCTCGCCACCAGGAAAGGATTCGGAAAGGAGAGAGTGGGAAGTCGAGATGTCCAGACCAGGGCTTGCAGGGGCCGGAGGCAGGGCTGGGAGCACTCTTGTTTTCTCTCGGTCCGTCGCCCAGCCTCTGTCTCTGCCTCTTGGTAGTGGAACTCTCAGTGCTGCCCGTGTGCCTGGCTCCTCCCTGCTTTGGACCGCTGGTCGCGGGCCGGGTGATTTTGCCTCCTTGCCTCTTGCCCAGCCCTGCTCCTGAGACTTAGGGACCTCCCGGGGCTTTGGGAGCAGCGCCGGGAACTGGCTTCTCTCCCCCCGCCACCCCTTCCAGCCAGTGCCTCCCCTTCCACGGCTGAAAGGCAGGGTTGGGAGGGCCTTCACATGGCTCTACATTCCCTCCCCTGCCTCCCAGAGCCCAGCTGGAAGGGTGGGGGGTGGCCTTTCCCACCTGGGCCGCGTCCCCTCCTCCTGTGGGCCTGGGGGGTTCCTGGGAGGACCTCCTGCAGGTGGCTCCGTGCACAGCTCTTGCGGGATGCTTTCCGTTCGCTGCGTGAAAGGCTCAGCGTGCTTTGTGTTCACAAACAGCTTCCGTTAGCCACACTAGAAGAGGAGATCTGAGGAGGTAGCTAGTTCGCATATCATTTCTGCTTGGCTGTGGAGTGTGTCCTGTGGTTTCTGCTGGGGGAAGGCGGCAGGCAGCCTGCGCTCTCCTTAGTGTCTGCGTGGAGGCCCTTGCCAGGGAGCTCACAGGGGTGACGGGGCAAGGTGACAGCCTGGCCGCAGCCACCCAGCAGTGGACCGCTGCAGGCTGGCAGCGTGGAAATCCCGGCCACAGAGGCTCCGTTTCTAAGCACCCGCCCTCCTAGTTTCCAGGGGCTTTGCCCAAAGCCTCTTCCTTTCTCATGTTCATCCGCCCGGCCCCGGGGCGTAGTCCACGGTCCTGCGGTTGTCCCCCAAGGTACTGCCAGTGCTGGGAAAGAGGGCCGTGAAAGTGACTTGTGTACATTTAGTATCAGTCCATCAGAGACTAGTGTCACACGTAAACCTCATTAAATCACCACGTTGTACCGAGTCCCTAGGTGAGTGTGTGACGCACAAGTGAAGGAAGGGTCTGGTCCCTCCCTTGTCAGCTCCCAGGTTGGGCACCAGGGCAGACCAGTGTGGAATCAGCAGACTCGGTCCCCGCTTAGTCATAGAATTGTAATTGTTCGGTTATAGAATTTTCAAAATGTGTCCCAGAATAGTAATGAGTCAGAGAGTCTACTGGAAGTTGAGGATCCGGCCGAGAGATTCTGGGAAGAGTGAGGCGTGAGGTGTGGCTTGAAGGCGGGTTAGGGTTAGGGTTCTGCGTCTGTGAGGATGGCGGGAGCTGGGCTGTTCTTAGAGAACCGTTGCCGCAGGGACGACGTTCTAACTGGTGCTCAGGACCTCACCTCTAGGACTGGTCTCCGTCCTTCCCTGCCCCTGAGGGAAGATGGCAGGGGAGGCCATGGTGCACTTGGGTACAGATGTTTACTTTTTTGTTTTTTCACAGAGGCTGCAGCTGAAAGTCATCTCAGGTTATTGTCTACTGTGGCCCAGGCAGTGAAAGGACAAGGCACCATCTGCTGGGTGGACTGTGGGTATGTCCTGGGGATGTGAGGTATGGTGGCTGGAGGGCCGGGCGTGGGCTCTGGTGGGTGGGGTGGGAATTGTTCCTGACTGATACTCTGGGAGAGGGGATGTGATGGAGCGATGGCTGCAGAAGGACACCCCCCCTCCCCCCCCCCCCAGCAATGCTGCAGGACGCTGTGGGCTGGAGGAGGGGCAGGTGTGGCTCCCGCTCCTGTCTTTCCGGCCCCGCCCCTCTTCTTCCCTCCTCCGTAGTGCTTTTACTTTTTACTCTGTTGTCCTGTGTCACTTGATTTTGCCTCCTCAGTGGGTGGCAGAGGGGGCCTTGGTGCCCAAAGAGGCAAGATGATTTCCAGGGCCACTCGGGGGGCTTGCTTATTGGGTGGGGGGGGGTCTGTAGCCCGGGCCCTTAATAGAGGACTCCAGTGCCCACGGTACAAAAGCGGTGGAGCCAGCTGACGACCTGTCTGTTGCCTTGGCTCCAAGGTGGCTCCATTAGATGTGTCAGTCCTGGACAGGTGGCTCAGTCCTTCCGGCTCTCTCCTCTGGCCTGCGTCCCTGCCCCCACGCGTCCTGATGATGATGCTGTGAGCTACTTCTCCTCCTGCCTCGCCTGCCCCTCCCGGAGACTTCCTTGTCGGTGTTGCGGTGGCAGAAGCAAGCGCCGGCCCGTGGGAGGGAGAGCTGCTTCTGAGTGTGGCGAAGGGGGCTCTTGCTCGAATTCCTCTGATGCTTTTGAGTTTGGGAGTTTTGAGTCCACGGTGTGCTCAGCTTCCCTTTCCTTTCAGTCATTAGGAGTAATTGCCACATCTCCCTGTGTTCAGTGCTTTTGCTGCTGGGATTTCTATACACACACCTTTTGTCACATAATTAGCTCCCAGTTGGGCATAGATTGGCAAAAACAGAGCAAAGACACATAGACAGTGAAACATACGGAAAAGGTCGGGAAGAATAGGTTTATTCTTTGCACGTTTGTTGAGCACTGGCTGCACGCAAGGCACTGCGCTGCACTTGGTGGATGCCAGCATTTACATGTCCTTTTGACAAGGACAGGAGGTGTTTCCAGAGCCGCTGAGTGCAGCCACTCCTCACCTGGACTTGGAGTTTATCGGGAGTGTGGGCTTGGGAAGAGGAGAGGAGAGGAGCATAGGCGGTATTTCAGTCTTGTTAGTACGGGGACGAGGTGGGCTCTTCTGGGAAGAGAGGCAGTTCTTTTCCTGCATGGCCCATAAAGATCTCTGTAACCTTTACTGTCTCTGTCTTTGCCCAAGTCACAAGCCCTGCCGCTACCCTGTGGGGTTCAGTGAGCTTTTATGGGCTGCACTCCAGTGCAACCTTCTTCCGCTTTATTCTGAGTTCTAAGTGGCTATTTTGCAAACGAACTTCTGGGACACAACAGTTTTATAAGCTGATAGCCTCAAGCTGGTCCTGCCCATCGTTGGAGAGAATTGAAGGAGATTCATATTTTGACAAAGCACTGAATGAGACCGGGAGAAGTCTTAGCCAGTCGGTGTTTGCTGTAGGGTGTGTGAGAGTGTGTGTGTGTGTGTGTGTGTGTGTGTGCGCGCGCGCATGTACACACACACGTGCCTGTCTGGCCTCACGCCTCCCAGTTGATTCAAACACCAGCGAAATGGAACAGACGGCTCACTAGACAGTTGGCAAGATTGTAGCTGTTGGTTACTTCTAGTTCATAGTTGGGCTGGAAGTGTTCTTATCTTCCAGGTGTGTCTCTGTCTCCCATATTTTACCAGGCGTGATCTGTGTGACTGGCAAAGTACTAAAGCCTATTAGAGGAGACAGGGTGCTTTGGAATCTCCATGCCCAAAGATGACATCAGTCCTGCCAAGCTGACAGAGCCTCATCACAGGGAGTTCTCATCAGGCTTGTAGGTGGCAGAAGTGGGCAGAAGAGCTTCGTTTAGCTGCGCCATCCATCTGGGTCCATTCAGCAGACATTCCCGAGCACTTACTCTCTGCTTTGAGGGACACACATGGCTAACAGTGTCCTCGAGGAGCGCAGTGTACAAGGAGGAGAGGAAGCAGACACCTAGCCAGGTGATTAGTCACTTCGTTCTGCCTGGAAAGGTTGAGGAAGACTTCACAGAGGAGGTCGAATTCAAATTTGGGGCAAAGACCTCAGAATAGCAGGTCTTTAAAGTGCCCTGGCTTTCCCTGCAGGCAGCTCCCTGTGGTGTGGGCCCCTCGGGTCATCTGGCCCTGGACAGGCAGGACTTTATGGGGCCAGGGTTAGTGTGTGAACACAGACCAAGAATAGAATTCAGGACTCATTTGGAGACATGCTGTCTGGAATCAATGAAAGTGCAAATGGGAGAAATAATCCTGTGACTTTTGATGTTCTAAAATGAAAATCTGGGGGGGCCCCTTAGAGCTTAAAAGAGGTAACCTTAAGACAAAAGGATTGACTGTTCGCATAATTGCTACTCAAGTTATGCCTCTAAGAGGAAGTATAAACTGCGATATTAAATAGCTTTTAAAAGTTTAGATGGGTAGGTGGAATATGGGGCTATAATGGATGATGTTGGCAGCAGGAATACCTGGGTTCGAGTTTGAAGTCAGAGGCAGGATACAGCTAAATCTTCCCAGAACGGCCAAAGGGATAGAACTCGGAGCTCTGGTCCGTGCAGGCCACCCTGGGTGGCAGTTCACGGATCACCGTTACACAAAGAGATCCCCAAGGACACGAGCTGGTTCTGCCCGTCTGCTCAGCCACTCCTGCTCTGAGACTTCTGAATGTGCCCCGTTAATTAAGGGAACCCACCGTGTGCACTCCGGACCCTGTGATGACAGCCCTCAGCTGTTGTCCTAAACGCACTCAGTCTGTGTTTATGAGTCTGAATGAGACGCCCTGGGATGGGCAGAAGCGCTCCGGTGGGTGCTCTCTGCGGGAGAGTGAGCAGGGGAACAGCAGGTGGGCAGCCAGAGCACAGCTGCCCTCGAGTAGGCCCTGCTGTGTGTGGTTCCCCACCTCTGCTTCCTGCCCTGCCAGTGAAGGGTCGGAGGTGGGAATGGGGATGCCAGGGCTTGGGGTGGGTGATGGCCCCTCTGCTTTCCCCCCTTAAAAGGCAGGTGAGGGGGACAGAGGGCATCCTAGGGGGAGAGAAGACAGTGCTCCGGGGTGAGGTGTCTGTAGAGGTGTGTGCAGTAAACACAGGCCCCGGTTGAGGGGTCAGCTCCACTACTTACTAGCCCCATGACCCTGGACAGGTCGGTTACCCTGAGTCTGTTTCCTCATCTGTGAAATGGAACAATAATACATATTCTGCCTTCTTACCGGGTCTGTGTTGAAGATCTTTGTAGAATAGAATTTAATGTGAGATCCCATTCTACTCTTGTTGTCTTTCATCTGGGCCAGACTGTCAGGACATTCCAAGAAGCTGGAGGGAGGGAAATGCTGTGTTTGTCTTCAGGAGCTTTTCCTTGGGTGACGACCCCTTGGTCATTGTGAGGATGGTCCTGAAGAAGCTTTTGGGTGTGAGAGTCAGCCCAGTGGACAGGGTGTTTTGCTTTGGCCCTTAAGAGCTATGCAGTGCTGTGGAACTTGCAGGACTGCAGGTCAGGAGGCCTGGCTCTGAGTCCAGGCTCTGACAGCAAATAGATGTGGGACCTTTGGCAAGTCACTGCCCCTCTCTGGGCTTCAGTTTGCTCTTGTGTGAAATATGGAGTTGAATCTTCCAAGTTGCTCCCATCCCTGCATAGCCTGGTTCAGAGCATTCCAGAAGCTGCCAGGCTCATACGTGTGTACACATACGTGCTCGTGTGTATGCATGTGTATACAGACCCATGTATTCATGGAAATGTGTGGGAGGCTGTGTCTTCCAGTCTTCGTGTCTCTTCCCACCCTGGGTGTCTGCCTCGTACGTCTCTCCGGTCCCTCCCTCCCAGCATCTCTCCTCTCTCCCGCTTTGTTCCCTCTCCCCTGATAGTTTCTGTTGCTCCTTCCCTGCTCGGGTCCCTGCCTCCCCCATTCTTTTGGTCTTTTTCCTCCTCTCTTCTGTGTGTGGATATTTCTTCTCTTTTTCTTGCTTTTCTGGTGCTTTCCTCCCTGCTCCTGCCTGCGTGCCGGCTGGCACACGTACCCCTCTCCGCTGGGCCCCGGGCCCCCGTAACCTGTGGCTCTGAAGTGTCCGTAGGGTTTCTGGCTTCTGTCCAGGGATTTGTCAGCTCTCCCTTCCCCTCACTCCACCTCCTGGCTCACATCTCAGCAGCCACGCTCGGGTTGGCTGGTGGTAGTTGTCCAGCTCTTAAGTGGGTTGAGTATGAGGGAGTTGGTATTCCCCACGTGCCCTGCAGCCTGGCATCGGGGCTCAGCCTTGGCACGGAGGGCTGCTTTCTGGACGGCGGAGCCGGAGCCAGCAGGCGGGAGCCATGCCCGGGGTGCTAATTCCTGGGGCTGGTTCTCACGGGGCTGAGGCTGCCCGATGGGGCGCCTGCTGCCTTCTTTTCCTGAGGGTTTAAGGTCATTACCTTACCACCTGCTCTCATTCTCCCATCTGCTTTCTTTCCCCTGGAGCAGTGCTGGCTTCCCAGATCCAAGACGTGGGGCCTGCCAGGGCAGGCATAACATATTTTGAAGCCCATGTTTTCTTCCAAAAATGATTTGAACTTAGCATTTGCTCCTTTACATGTGAGCGTGTTGAAATTACCATGGGATAAAGCAGGCTTCCAGAAGAGATGCCGTGTTTTGTGTCGTGGCTTCAGACACCTTGTGGCACACTGCTGTGCCCTCGTGGGGGTGACGTGTCCCCCCTAGGACTGCTGGGCCGCGGAGGCAGGTGGAGGATGAGAAGGCACGCTCTTTCTCGTATTCCCATCACTCTCAGGAACTCTGCTACATGATTCGTGTGCCTTCGTGAGGTTGGCACCAAGGAGGACAGCCAGACTCCTGTTGTGGGAGTCCCTTCGTCATCAGGGCTAGCGACCAGCCACCCAGGTCCGGGCAAGTTGAAGGCCCAGCTGTTCTAGGCTGTTCTGTCTCGTGCCTTTGCCCTCCGGCTACCTCCTTCCACATTGTCCTCTGCATGGGGCACCTTGCAGGCATGCTGACGGTGTTGTTTTGCTCACTTGCTCCTTATCTTGCATTTTTTTCATGTCTCTGAAGTGGGGGCACGTCCCACCTCTCCTCTGCTACCCACCCTCTGGGGTCACAGGTCCATCCACTCAGAATCCCGTGTTAGACCCGAGCAGATGGAAGAAAGGGATTTACCCCTTCTTTGCTGGGGAAAGGAAGGCTGAGTTGGCCAAGGCACACAGTGTCCAAGACAGGCTGGGGGCCTTGCCTCTGGTCCTCAGTGTAGTCCGCTTTCTACCCGCTGCCGGAGGCGGCCCAGTCTCCACCCTCTGTCCTGGCTTCTGGCTCCCGGTCCATCCGTCAGGATACAGGCAGCCTGCCTTGATGCTTCAGTAATACTTGACCCTGTAGGGGAATAGAGAGCTCCATCCAGCTCATGGACAACTCCCGCATTCTGCAGCTCGGGAAGCCAAGGGCCCTGCCAGAGGCCACAGGCTGGCTAGCGGCAGAGCCAGATCTAGAAGCCATCAGTCACTCCAACTGACAGTGACTCAGGGGAGGGTTTGATACTTAGGCTGCAACTTCTCAAAGTCGAGTACCTCCCCTTCCCGAGCCTCCAGCACCTTATTTCTTCTCTTTCTTCCTACTCTTACCCCCCACCTTTCATCCCTGGGTCTGACTCCCAGGAGTGTGAGTTGCCAGTCTCTTGAATGATCGCCACTGCACGTGTCCATCTAGTAAACACAGCACCACGTACCTGCAGCCACTCTGCCCTGCTGGCCAGCAACCCACATCAAAGTCAGACGAAAACGCCCATGTGTATGTGTCTATCTGGGTCAGGGGTGGGGAGGGAAGTGTGAAAAGGCCTCGGTGACCTTTCACATTCTCTGTAGAGGAGAGCCCAGGGAGGTGGGGGAGGAGGGGATGTAGCAGGTCATGGGTGAGTAAATGGGCAGAGGGTGTTGAGGCTCCAGCCTCCCCAGCAGAAAAGGCTGGTTCCTGCAGGACAGTTGGGGGTGGCAGATGAGGACCTC
The DNA here is from genome assembly GCF_951394435.1 of Stenella coeruleoalba. Classification (NCBI taxonomy): domain Eukaryota; kingdom Metazoa; phylum Chordata; class Mammalia; order Artiodactyla; family Delphinidae; genus Stenella; species Stenella coeruleoalba. The sequence continues at coordinate 76,395,886 of NC_137150.1, read as the reverse complement.
TGCATGGCCAGTCCACTCTCTGTGGTTGTCCCCTCCCTCTCCATCCCCGGCAGAACAGCTCATTTTCCTGCTCACTGCCTTTGTCTTTTCCCCCCAGAGCCTCAGTCACTGGCTAGAGAAGGGCGGCAGCACAATTAATTGTGCATAATCTATCAACCCAGATCCTTTTAAGTCCCTGAGCTTGGGTAATTTCTCCCCTTCCTGAACTCTTATGACTTTTATTGTCCTGTGCAATTAGTGCGCACACACACGCGTGCGCACACACACACACACACACTCTGAGAGACAGAATCGTAGGAGGGAGGAGAGCCAATCTGAGAGCGCACTGTCAGGAATTTTCACCTGGCAGGATTCCTGGAGCTCAGTAGGCAGAGCCCAGAGAGCCAGCAGTGAGTGCCTCATCCCAGCGCAACAGCCGGCATCATTCACTCGCTCACTCAGGCTATTTATAGAGCGCCTGCTATGTGCCAGCAGCTGTTGGAACCCTGGGGAACCAGCTATGAACAAAATAAAGCTTGGTGGCGCAAACCTTTCTGATGGGGGCTGACAGTGGACATGCTGGTCAGGTGTGGAGACAGCGGGGAAGGGCATGTGACAGTGCTGGATGAGGGGGGCTGAGGCTCTGGGGTCTGTGCCAGAGATGCTCGGAGAGGACGGGAGGCTGGCTCCCCACCTACCCATCTGAGAATGTGTGCGTGTGCATGTGCGTGTGCGTGTGTGTGTGTAGGGGGCAGGGAAGAGGAGAGAATCATCGGGGAGTGTCCTATAACTTAAGGAGGGGAGAGGGTTGCACAGAGTCTGCCACAAGGAATCGTGTGGCAGTGACAGAGCTGTGGTCACTGGACAGCTGTGGGGGCCATAGGCTGCGGGCTGGGCTGGATGTGCTCTCGGGGAACCTCCGTGCCCCTCCAGCTTTACCCAGTGTCTTTGGAATGTTGCTCCTAAGCCTGGCCTGGGCTCACCGGGAGAGTGACACTTTTCCATGGAGTGGGTTCCCACACAGCCGGCAGGGATTGGGGTTGCAATGATGGGCCCCATCGCTTCTCTCTCTGCTTTGTAAAGTCATAGGCAGAGGCTGCCAGCCAGGCTCAACGGAGGAGAGAGCTGACATGGGGCTGCCTTGCAGTCTGGGTGCCCCCGCTGGATGCCAGCATGGGGCGAGGGGGGCCGTGGGCACCTGGACCTCGTTCCTGCTGCAGCCACTATTTGATGTCACATTTGGGTGGACGGTGGGTGGTCACAGAAACAGGTGCACGCAACAGAACAAAGCCGGACAGGGAAAGTGCCAAGGGAACAGTTACAAACATCTAAGTCGAGCCCTCCTGTCTCCCCTGGGGCAGGGAAACGGTGCCTCAGACGCAGTTGTCACACACAGACCCTCTGCCTGTCAGTGTGGCTTCTCCACAGAGCGCCCTCAGGACAAGGCAGACCGAACTGTAATCGCCACCGTCAGTGGAGGTGAGCCCAGCAGCCCCACAGGGCTCTAGGGTAAGAGTTCAGCCACTGGCTGAGTGGGCTGCCCTTATAGGGCCTCCTGATGCACGCTCTCAGCCCTTCTGGGTCCCCTCCGCAGCCCAGCTTATCCCTTCTCTCTGGACTCCCTATCTCAGAAGGCCCTTGCCAGCCTGAGGGAGAGGCCACAGCCTTTCCTTTCTAAGTGCTTCGTGTGTTTCTTTAGTCCCCTGTTTGCTGGGGGTGCCGATGGGGGGTGCTGGAAGCTGCAGCGGCTGCAGTGATGGCCACCACAGGTAGGGCTACGCAGGGAGGGAAGGCCCTGGGCCTGGGCTGGGCTGGGGGGCCCCTGGGAGTGCCTGACACTCTCCCTCTCCGACCCACACACCTGTCCCGCAAGACATGCTTCTTGAACTGCAAATGGCACATTTACACTTAAAATGAGGTCCCATAATTTTGCTTGTCCGTCGATGAGTGTGGCTTTTAGAATTGAGCTGAATGGTGTAATGAGTCCATCTGCTCTGGGGCTGGTGCTCAGCTGTGTGACGCTGGTGGCCGTCGAAGGTGCTGAGGTAGGTAAAACAGGTGGGAGCCGATAGGACTTCCCTCAGGTGGCTGTCATCCCTGGCAGAACAAGGTTTCTCATGCGGTGTAGACGCCGGGGACCAGTGGGTGTGGGTGTGGGCGGAGGTGCCCTCGCTGAGTCCATTGAGATGCGGGGAAGGGTCCTGCAGTGAGGAGCACGGCCCTGCGGGCACGGTAGCTGGCTGCCCCTGGCTGGCTGTCGGGCAGACCTGGCTGAATGTGGTGAGGTGGTGGGGAGGCCGTGAGAACAGGTGAGGTTTCTGGGGGCGCCGGCGTAGGGCACACGGGAAGCCGAACCTCGTGGTGGGGGCAGAGATGTCGGGGAGAGGAGGAAGAGCAGAGCAGGGCAGGGGCAGGTGTCAGAATCACCTGGGAGGCTCCTTAAAACACAGTCGCTCGAGGACCCGCCGGGAGTTTGGACTGAGCAGGTGTGGGATGGGGCTGAGAATTTGCACTTCTGACAGGTTCCTGGGTGGTGGTGATGCTGCTGGTCTAGGGGCCACATCTTGAGATCCCTGGTCTAACGGAAAGGGAGCCAAGATCAGAGGAGGTCGTGCATGAGCACTCGGTAAACGGTGAATGGCGCCCGGCAGACTCTTCGTATGAGAAGAGTTGCAGGAGTGTGATATTGCAGACGCTAGCACTTCACCAAACCTTTCCCCTTTGTCATTTCGGCTTTTGTCAATACCTGGTCAGATTTCATAACTCCTTCAACATCGCAGAACATTTCCCTCCTACTCTGGTTTGATGGTATATAGCAGGTGGCATGTGGCACACATCAGAGGTGTAAAAACAAAAACTTGCTGGGGCTGCAGGTAGAGCTTCTGAAGTCGTGATCTGCGGGAGGGTCAGGGAATCAGTATGCTTAAAAACTTCCCCAGGTGATTCTAATGAGCAGCCAGGACTGGGAACCACTGTCCTGAGCTTATTTTCCTTCTTAGAATGGACCATCTGCCTTCTAAGCTTCTGGGGCACTTCCTTTGTCTGGATCCATCACGTTGCCCCTTACAGGTAGTGATGTGTCCTCCCCACCTGCTTGCCCCTGTCTTTCCAAATCAGTCCAGATCCTGTTGGTTTCTCTACTTCCTCCTGTTCCCTGAGAGCCCATGCGTAGTGAGGGCCTCACTTGCTACTGAGAGTTCCAAGCTACCTGCCTTACTCTTGGGCACCAGCAAATTTTACTCCGTTAGCACCTTCGTGAGGGCTTCAGATAACAAGTGTCTTTTTCCTGACATTTGTGTCTTTCAGTGACGCAGAGAGTAGAAAATTGTGCAAGAAGATGAAAGTTGACCTAAGCGCAAAGGACAAAAAGGTCGAATTATTCCATTACCAGTAAGTACGTGTGGGCATTTCCAATTTCCAAGTAAATGCTGAAAGCTTTCATTGGTATTCTCAGCAAACCGCGATTTTTAGTGAGATTAATTTTATTTCAGAATGGTTCTTTTTCTGTGTTTACAATTATTTCTTAAAAAAAAAAAAACTTGACCTGTGTTCAGTAACTGAATCTTATTAAGATGCTGCGGGAAACCAAAGGTAAGTAAGTGTCTTCACAACCATTCCTAAAGTTAACACGTTTTTCTCCTCATTTGACAGGGATGGTGCGTTTCATACTGAATATAACCGAGCTGTGACATTTAAGGTAAATTTCCCTCCCTCATTCTCAGCAGAGGAGGAAGGGCAGAGTGTACAAATGCCCTTCCAAATGACCTGAGGGATTCTCATCTCTAGAACATAGATCAGCAGAATACCTGGAAAACTTTGTAACTGTTAAACGAGGGGGGATAACCGACCTTGTAGACAGTTTGTGACTCTATCAGCAGTTGTCCAGTGATACGTATGACGTCATGCCCTCCCCTGCAAAGGCCTGAGTCTCCCTTCGCTGTGGCTTCAGAGCCCTCCCTCACCTCTGCAGTGGTGTCCACAGGGGCCACCCACAGGCTGGAGGGGGCCAGCTGTGCCCAGGTGAGCACAGTGTTGTAGAACCCGGGCAAAGCAGCACCTCTGGGGCTGATGCAGCTCATTGCAGATGAGATGCCCATGTCAGTGAGATCGTTTCCTGCTACAAATGCAATTCAGAAGGAGATGGAAACGCATCAGTGAAAATAAATATGGAGATCCTCTGACCTGCAGGTGCTGTCCTGTTAATCACAAAGCAGCTCCCCCAGCCCTGAGTCCTTGCACTGCCCTTGGATTCTCCTCCTTCAACATGTGCATTCCCTTCCTCAAGTCAGTCTTCTTTTGCCTCTGGTCCAGGCAGCATCCCCCTGCCCTGGCTGGGGCCATGTGTTTCTTCTGTTCCAGCATATGCTGAACCCACCCTCTCTGACTCTCCTGCTTCTCAGACTGTGTTAGACCCTGGGCTCCTCTCTCATTGTCTCTCTCTTTCCATCTGTTTCCTTCCATTCTTTTCTGTCTGTCCATCTGTCTGTGCAGCTGTGCCCCTCTACCTCTGCCTCTCTCCCCCCACCCCCTGGTCAGTTCTTGTTTATCCACTAACACTTGTTCTTTTTTAAGTTGCTGCAGCTTTTACCGTACACAGGCTCAGCCTGATTACTCATCATCTTAACACCCACTTAGCCACTTAGAGAAAATTCTCCCAACTAGAGTTACTTAACCCCTCTTATTCTGTGTTAAGACGTCAGCTGAAGTCCTTGGAGGGAACACGTGCTCCGCAGGAATCAGACTTCGCTGGGTGGGGTGGGGGAGGTGCTGATGGAGAGAGGGGCGGGGGCTTTCCGTTTTGTGTTTGGAGGTTGTGTTCAGTTTATATTTAGCTGGCCCTCTGAGGAGTCTGTCCTGGGCTTGTGGAGCAGAGAGCAGCAGCTGCTCAGAACTGCAGTAGCAGGAGAGGAGCCCGGGTGGTCTGGACTTGCCTGGGTGAGGGAGGCCAAGTCCTGGCCTCTGTCTGCCTCCTTACAAAGACCAGGTGTGTGGGACCCGCTTGCTCCCGTCCTTCCTGTGATTTCAGCATCAAGAAGCTGGAGAAGTGGGCTGAGCATTGTACGGGGTCAGGGCCTTGGGCAGAGAGAGGGCATCCTTGGTCCCAGGGTCCCCAAAGTGCGTGGGGCCATCGAGGACTGGAGTAGAGCCCCTGGGGTTCTGCAGGGTGGGGGGCGATGGTGGAGCTCCCCGTGACTGCCCGATGGCTCCCGCTTCTTAACAGGGAGCAGCCACGAGCAGAGCCCTCCTTGGTCACGGATCCGTTTTCCTTTCAGGGTTTCTCCAGCCTCTAACTCCGGAAAGATGCAGGAGGCCCCCAGCAGGGTGGGTGCACAGGCTCAGGCTCATGGTCTGGCTGTTGTTGCTGTCACCCTGTACGGTCCTGCGGGGGCCGGGTCACAGGGACTAGGCCAGGGTCCCTAGAGTCCAGAGGCCAGATAAGTGAGAGTGTAAAGAGCGGGGAACTCAAAGAGGGGGCCTTCCTGTATAAGCGGCCTTTTGCTTGTCGGCCGACTGTCCAGCAAAATCCTTACTGTATATGAGTGGTGAGGACCAGAGGTGCCTGGAAGGCGAAATTCGGGGGGCCCTCGGGTGACCTTCTCCCAAGGCCTGTGGCCGTGGGTGTGGTTTCCCAGCCATGCAGACCAAGGTGCAGGGTGTTGGGCAATCTTCCTGGGATTCAGAGCACCCAGAATAGGACAGCTGACGGCAGTGTCCCAGGTGCCCCTCCCTGCAGACCTTTCTACCCAAGGTCTTGTTGGTGAGACTGATTTGGAGACTAAGAACCTGTGGATGGAATTATTCAACTTCAATTAAAGAAGAATCACCTGAAAAGCAAAAGATTGGTAGTATGAATGTTTCAATTATTACATTAAAAGAAGTGATTTTTTTTCCTTTTTCCATCCACATTCGTCTTTTTTCCTTGATGCTGAGGCAGCGGTGGGGGTGGTAGCCCTTTAACTTAGCTCGTGCTGGGATGGGACAGGAGCCTCCCAGAGCAGTAGGTCCTACCTATTTTGGGTTCCCAATCCCACTGAGAATCTCCTGAAAGCCATGGACCTTCTCCCTAGAAACAGTGCGCATGCACACATTGAAGGAAGTGTTTTCCTGTGAGTCTGGGGCTTCACAGACTCCTAAAGTCCATCGTGTACCCCAAATTGAGAGCACCGGCACTGGATCTTCTGGAACAGCAGGCGGGTGGGCACTTATAAGCGTCTTTCTCACATGGCTCGTGGCTGTGAGTATGGGTTTCAGGACAGCCCTGCTGCTTCCACTTTGGCTTGTATTGTCACGGTGAAGCTCTCACTAGGGACTGAGAGAAGGCGATCTGCCTTTGCCTGGTGGAAATGGCCCACTTTTCTTGCCAGCAGGCATTTCACAGCTCTGTTTGGACAGACAGAGAGCGTTACCTGAATGAAATTCTGCGAAGTCCTGGCTGTCTCCCACTCTCCCATAGTGCTCTTTCCAAATAGGAGTTTCCAGAAATAACAAGCCTCCCAGGTCCCCTATGTGTGACCGGTGGGTGGGCTGCATGCACAGGCTCATTACGGGGGTGTTTCCTTTCTCACTGCAGACCTCCCTCCCTTCTCCACCCCAGCACACCCAGTTCCTCATCTGCTCCCTGGAGCTTGGTCAGAGTGGGCAGAAATAACAGAATCTTGCATCAACCTGGGGGACACTGAGGGGTCATCTGCTGACATGGATGGCCAGCAACTCCCTTCCAGGGTTGGAGGGATGGAGCCTCGGCTGGTTTCTGTTACCCGTTTCTGGCTCTCACAGGCTTTGAGCAGCATTTCCCACATGACTGTCTGAGAGGGAAGGGAATGCAGCTTCTGTCCTGGATCAGTGAACTGTGGCAAGTGGGGAGGGGAGCAGAGGGATGTGCCCCCTGTTCCCGGCTGCATGTGTGTCCTGCCCGAGGGGAGCAGAGATTTGCATTTGCTCACTTGTCCACATGACAAAGGCCAAGTAAGCCCTTTATCCTGAAGGTCTTGGTCCGTCTAGAAGGGGGTCCTTAAGGAGAGAAATCCAGCACCCAGGGGGCCACAGCGATGAGCACCCTGCCCTGGGGGCTTCCCACCTGAGCCTCACAGGATGATCAGGATTTAACACACTCCCAAACCAGTTTAGATCATGAAATACCAAGCCGGTTACAAGCAGCTGTGATCACTTGCTTATGCGATTGACAGTTTTAGTGGCTGCCTGATGTGTAAGTATCTTACTTTGCACAGGATTGAAGACCTCTATTCAAATTGATCAGGGAGACTTTCTGGAGGAGGTGAGATTTATTAGAAGCACGTGCCTCTGTTTTGAATCAGCCAACTAATTGTCTCAGATTTCCTCTCTTGTCCGTGAAGAAGCATCGTAGGTGTCAGTGGACCAGAGTTAGGTGTCATGTGGCTGAAAAATCCTGGTGGGGTGCATTTTTAGGGCCCTTAGTAAGCTGTCAGTGGGTGATAGTGTGGCACTCCCCCATAGGGCACAGTGCATCCCGTTCCAGGCACTTGGGTCTCCAGGTAGGGAACAGGGCAGGTTCCCGATTCCCCCACCTCCCTCTTTTCCTGGCTAAAACGAGTTTTCCCTTCTCTCTTTTCGTCAGTCCGTAGTGGCATTTCTGAAGGATCCAAAAGGGCCCCCACTGTGGGAAGAAGATCCTGGAGCCAAAGATGTTGTCCACATTGATAATGAAAAGGTAATTTTTCTGTATCAGTTCTGATGGGCTCTGGAAGCTTCCCCCCTAACCAGGGTCTCCCAGGAGAGATGCCCAAGGAACTGAGAAGTGGGAGTATTTGGGGGCCTCCAAGGGAGCTGGGCCAGGGCCCTAACATTTGGTTCCCCTTCCCCGCTCTGACGGAACGAACAGGAGGTTACAGGCTGACTGCCTGAGCCCTTCCCCTGTCCTTTGCTGCCTTATATAATGTATTTTAGCGTGTTTAGATTTTCCTTATAGGGATATTGTTTAAATGTTTTCTCCTCATTAGGTTATTCAGTTGTTGGAACTGCCTTTGTGTTTTTCGGGTTTTATTTTAAAGTGGGTTTTGGTTTTTTGTTTTAAGAATAATCTGTGAGGTTTGGGTTGGATTGCCAGAGCCTTGGGTCAGGTCTTCACAATTCTGGGTCACTGTGTTAACTTTGAACAAGTTATTTACTTCAGTTTCTGGATTTGGCTGGTGTGGGGGGCTGGGGTCAGAAGGGTGGTTCTGATGTACGGTCTCCATACAGCCCTGACCCTCCTCCTCTCAAAGCCTGCCCCGCCTGACCTGCACGTGCCTCTTTATCCATGTGTACCTGTGTTTGTGTCACGCACACACGTGTGCCTTACTTGCTTGGCTGTGCCTTTACATTAGGATGGGCAGGAACTTCTTTGTCACATTTCAGATGGCCTGTGAGACAAGCAGTGCTTTTTCGTAGATGGAAGGAGAATGTTCGATTTTCTCTTGATAACATAAAATGTGCCTTTTATCTTCCTCTGCCTCCCCTTTTCATTTGAAATTATTGACTCTTGATGCTTGTTAGCTCAGAAGAAAATGATGCCATTTATACTTTCTGCAGGAGAGATCATGTGTGATCATCGTGGGCTAACCAAGTGGGCCTTTCAGCTGAGGGGTGATTCGATTTAGGGGGTGGGCATCAACGTTTCTGGGGTAGAAAGTGCCAGTGTCCTCAGCTTGAAGATGAAGCCTTTTCAATAGGCATGTTGGGGGAAAGGAGGAGGGGCAGGTGTCAGGAGGTGGCGGCACCTGTGCCTGTCGCCAAGAAAAGACAAACAGCCTGAACTGATGGTTTCTCCCGGGTAGATTTTGTGGTAATACGTGCTTTCAGCCTCTCTGGAAGGTGGTTGCCTGCCGCCTCGCTCCCCCAAAATGTTCATGTCCTGAAACTCCTGAAATTGCTCTTCTGTAACTAGAAATATTAAGCAGAAATATTTTTTCTACACCTGTAGGCAATCCTCTTGTTATACTGTGTGCTGCTGCTTTTCTGCTAATAGAAACACCGTAAAATAACAAGTTCCAAATTCACGTTTGAATTGCCAATTTCTGTTTGTAAGCTTAGAGTTCCACACTTAATCTGAAGGTAATTAAGCATCTATGAATGTAATGTGATATTGTTACTGTTCAGGGTGTGAAACCAAATTGCTACAGGCTCAGAAAAACCTTTTCTTCTCAGATCTTGTACCGGTTTTAGCTCCAGGGATTCCAGAAGATCATTTTCAAAGCATCCTCCACCCCTAGTCAGGGTCAAAGATCTTCGTTACTAATTCTGTCTTAAAATGAGTGCCTTAACCCGCTAGTTATGAAAATAAGAGTAGACATTTTCAGAATTTGTTATGCAGTGTTATAAATTCCCACAAAATATTTGTAATCTTTTTTATCTAACTGAAAAATTATAAGTACTATATGTTTATTGTTGAAAATTTAGAAAATTCAGCTTAAGCATAGAAGAAAAGAAAAGAAATCATCCCATCCCTCCCCACTGAGAGATACCCACTGCCAGTATTTTCTGTAGCCTTCCAGGCTTTCTGCTTAATGCACACATAAATACTGTTACTCACAAAAGTGTCATCACATTGTACATGCTGTTTTGTAACTTGCTTTTCACCCTTACTTAATGTAACATGCACATCTTATTGTGACATTAAATATTCCTCTTCATCATTTTTAATAATGCAGTCGTATTCCATTGTGCGGGATGTACCATCATCTATTTACCTAATGCCTTGTTGCCGCCAGAAAGCTGCATTTTGAAATTTCCTCTTATTTCCCTTATTATTCAAGAGAGAAAAACCTCTAATTTTCTTCCATGGAAACTGGTTAGAGGAGCTTATTTGAATCAAAATATGCTCTGTCATGGTGCTACTCCGCAGTCCTTGACAGATTTGCTTTTTCCCAAACATCATTGACTCTGGTTGGGAGAAAAGTCTCCTGCCCTGCTTTACACTGAAGTATCTCCTTTAGCACTGTTGTGACCACTTGTCTTTTTACATTTATTATATTCATTTAACAAATGATTATATTATTGTCTGATAACGAGCCAGGCGCTGTTCTAAGGGTACAAACACAGATGATCCATTTAGCTCGTAGCCTCCTGGGAATGGGGGGGCATCTCATCCTTACGCTCCTGTGAGCACCATGGTCTCCTCGGGCCCTGGATGGTGGCTGTAGGGCTGGGCTGGGGAAGATTCATAGCGGTGGGTTAACCCCGTGTTATGTGATGAGCAGATCTGCACCTGGCCAAGTTGGGCCTCCGTGAATACAACAAGCACCACCACAACAGAGCCACTTCATAGATCGCATGAGAAGAGACAGCCTCATGGGACCCAGTTAGCTCCTTGCCGTATTCATTGTTCAGTGGGAGCTGAAAGTAGCGCTGGTAACCTGGTACCGACTACTTCATCCCACCAGGTGGCCTTTGGAAAGCCATCTGTCCCCTCGGGCGCTCAGTTTCCCCATCTGTAACATGTGAGGTGGCTAGAATAGATGGTCTCTGAGGGTCTTTCAGCCCCCGACATGCCAGGACTCTGCACTGCACCCCCAGCCCCCAAGTCAGACCATGGGATTTCCAAACCCCCGCCGCACTCCTCCCGCCACTGTGGTTCCCCCGGGAATGTCGTCTCCATTCCTGCGTTGTCTGTAACCTGCAGTGTTCTCTGTGCCTCAGGACTTCCGACGGCTCCTGAAGAAGGAAGAGAAGCCGATCTTGATGATGTTTTATGCTTCCTGTGAGTGACTTTCTCCTTTGGGTTCAAGTCAGACATTCAGACTCTGGGTGGGGCCGCTGGGGGCGCAAGGGGGACTGGGAACTAGCCCCGGGCCTCCACTTAGAACGCCCAGTCACGGCGCTCACACCGTCTCCGCCTGCACCTCTTTTCCTTTGTCTTTTCGTCTGGCTCCGCCTCTCCTGCAGTCCACATCCGTTTTTCTCTTGCTGGCTTCCGCATCCTTCTAGCCTCTTCCCCCAGCAGCAGCATGGGCCTCTGCTCCAGGTCCCTCCGCCTTCCCCGCCCTCTGCCTCCTGCGGGCCTGTGGCCCTTTGCTGGCAGCCGTGTGCCCGGTGGAGCCGCACCTCGGCCCTGGCTCGCTCTCCTTGGCGGCGGCGGCTGCTGACCGCCCGGAGCCTGGCCGGCCTCGGGGCGGCTGCATGTCCAGCTCTGGTTCCCGCAGAGCCACCTGGGAGGGCCGAGGGATCAGGACCAGGGAGAAGGGGGCCCACTCTTGGGGCTCAGTCTCTATATGAGGCAAGAGGTCGTGGGAACAGCAGTAGGATCATTGAGATGACGACCAGGAGACGTGGGTTCTGATTCCAGCTGTGCCACCCAGCAGGCTGGGTGACCTTGGTCAAGTCCTTCACTACTCTGTGCCTCAGTTCCCATTTCTGTAAGGGAAGGAAGGGGTTGGATCAGTGCAGGGGCTTTCAAACTTTTTGACTGTATTTGTAGTATTAAACATATTTTACATGGCAGCCCAGTATATAAGTAAGCTGAAAAGTTTCACTGAACTAAACCATACTTACCCTTACTACTTGCCATCCACTCCACCAGATATAGAGCACGTTGATATTTTCTTTTTCATTGTTTTATTTAAACATTAATTGGTTTTTCCTACTACTTCGTAACCCTCTAATAAACGGTCAGTGAATCATGGCCTGTGGGCCGGCTGGTCAGTGAATCATGGCCTGTGGGCCGGCTGCCTTTTTTGTAAATTAATTTTTGTCGGAACACAGCCACCTCTGTTCGTTTGCATGTTGTCTGTGGCTGCTTTCAAGCTACAACTGTGGAGTAGAGTAGTTGACAGTATGTCCTCAAAGCCACAGATATTCCCCCATCTGGGCCACCTCTGAAGTCTAACTGGTCCCCCCCACAGACTGAAAAACCTCGGATTAGAGCCTGTGTGTGGCCTTAGAGCTCCATCTCTGTGAGCCACATGTGCCTTCAGGAAGCCAAAGGACTAAAGGCCGGAGCGAGGTGGGGGTTGTATGTGATGGGAGGTGGGTGTGCCCAGGCATGTCTGTGGCTCGAGTGGGTATCACAGGCTGTGGCACAGGGTTCTGTTTCCTCTTAAAAGCCTGCCTCCAATCCCCCTTCCTGAGAAGTTCTCCCAGCACAGGTTCCTCCCATCTCCACCCTGCTGACCGTGCCTCCCCAGGCTGGATGCCCTTCTGTGGGTTCTGCCTGACTTGGACCTGTGGCTTGTTCACTATGACAACAGCCTCTCCCCAGCCCATGTTGATTGCTGGGTGCCCCCCACCCAGCCTCCCCCCACCCCTCCCTGCCCCAGGGGTGTGCCTGCCTATGGAAAGAGGCCCTGGAGTCCCACTTCCTATTAGAGCCGGCGCTGCCCGGGCGGTCTGCTCTTTAACCCCGGGTCAGTCTCTCTATTAATATTCACTTGTTGGTTTCACCCCTCTTTGTTTCTCCTTGGAGGGATCTTACTACCTGCCCAGCTGTGAATTGCTTCAGGAATGATCCTGCCTGCGTAGTCCCTTGAGGACGGGCCTCCCTTCGTGTATCTTAGAACTCTTCAGGTCTCAACACATTGGTTAAATGAGACTAAAACAGTGATGTCAGTATACAGTACGTGTCACAAGGCAGGGTCATGGTATAACCGTGCAGGTTTCAGCGTAATGACAGTAGGTAATCTCGGGGAGAGGTTCACTAGCAATGTGCACCGAAGTGTGTCTGCCAGTCCCCCTGCCTCACCCCGACTCTCCAGGCTGTCAGGAAGGGCGACCGTCCTCCTCATCACAGCAGGCAGAGCTGCGAGCAGGCTTATTATCTTTGTAGAATAGGAAGCTGAGGCAGAAGAAGCTAGGATCCTGGTAGGTGTCATAGAACAATGAATAGTGGAGAGGGAGGGAGAAAACACCGGGCTGTTAAGTTTACACTTGTGTGGGATCAGATTGGTTGGCCTCCTGGGTCCCAGGTATCCCCAGATTGTGTTGTTGCTGTTGTTTTTAATGAAACGAGCTTGTGCTTTTATTATACTAGTCCAACCAAGCAGTCATGGCCTCATAATTCAGCTTATTCCTGGGAAACACCAATTCCCTAACTGGGAAGTCCTTTAGGATTCTTTGATCCTAACGGATCAAAGATTGGGATGAAGGAGCCTAAAGGCAGTGGAAGCCTTCAGTTGTGACAAATCTGGGTCCCAAGGACCTACTGATTATTCAGTGAATGTTCGTTGACTGAATTAATGAGAAAATAAAAGGGCTGGTGCTCTAAGTTTTGGGGTTTGAGAGTGATAATTAGTCTTCTCTCTTCCCCTTCCTCCCGAATGAATCAGTTGAAAGATAAACTGAAATAGGGATCACAGTACGAGCTCTATTTTTGGTAAAGCTCAAGTGGCAACTGGCTTGGCCCAGAGCTTCCTGTTACTCTTCCATCTCTTCTTCCCCTCAATAACTTCTTCACCCGGTACTCCACCCATGGGGACAGCTGGCTGACTGACACTTGTTTAGGAGTCACGGGGGATACTGTCGTTGCAGGCTGTAGACCGGCAGAGCTGGGGGAGAGAGGCCACACCTGTGAGGATAGGCAGTAAACTCCTGAGTGTGACCCAGTGGGTGTCCAACTTCCCCCATCTCATCAAGTCACTGACTAAAGGGGGGGGGTGAAGGGCTTGATGTGTGCCCCCTTCATCCTCTCTCCTGGGGAGTGGAGTGACATCCCCATTCCCGGTGGAAGTGTCACCCCACCGTGGATGGGGAGGCAGGTTCTCAGCCCTTGTGCTGGTAGAGGCCCCCCTGCTGGTGCCTAGTTCTGCCCGCCCTCCCAGGTGTTGGCTCTGCCCTCAGCCTGCAGGGCAGGTGTTGTCTCCACCTTACAGATGGGGAGGCTGAGGCTCAGACCGCTTACGTTGCTAGGCCGGGGTCACACAGGCAGCAGTGGTCAAGGGGTGATGCACACCTGGGTCTCATTCTCCCCAGAGCTGAGCTCCCTCCTCTGCTGCTGCCGTGCGGCATCCCATCCCTACCATGTGGCATCCACCTGGTGGAGCTTGGGCACCCCAGGGAGTTGGCATTGCTGTCTCTGTTTCCATTCTTCTCTCCGAATCCCCACAGAGGGAACAAGGCCCCCTGACAAGTGTCATATTCCTCCCTTCCAGTGCCTGTGGGGACCATGCTGTGGTGGCAGCTGCTGGGGAGAGGTGCTTCTTGTCTTCTGAGGGCAGATGCTATGGGATTGCGCTGCAGGCTGACCTCACAGCAGCTCCTGTGTCTCCTTGAGTCTGAGCCTGAACTAACAGCATGTACTTAAGCCCAGGCGTAATGCGCTGATGTGTGTGTGCGTGTCCATCTGTTTGCCAGGCAGGAACGTCAAGGAGGGGGCTGTGGGCATTTTGAGAGTTCTATGTCAAAATATCCTGCAATGCATCTTGTCTAGTAGACTTGGTGCTGGGGAGGTTCAGGTGGTCTCCGGGGAGTTTTGACCTGCTCACTGTTCTCCAGTGTCTGTATCTGGCCCAGTGGCTGAGAGCAGCTCTCTACCTGCGTTACTCTGCCCACAGCCTGCCAAGGCATTAGCTAAATGTGGGTTAGAGCTTGTTAGTCTGCTGCTGCGTGGCCCTGTCCCCACTGTGCCGTGTCGAGATGACATCCAGACTGACGTGGGTTCCAGGCAGCTTTGGTGTCTGTGGCCTTCAGAAGCATGTCAGAGCCTGTTTTGCAGCAGAGCGGCTGTCAGAAAGAGTAACAGCCTTGTGTGTCAGAATTCCTCCTGTCTGAGGAAACTGGGGCTCGTGTCCTGCGGTGTCAGTGCCCATGTGTGGCTTGTTCTGGTTGAAGGGAAGGGGTGGGTTTAAATCAGAGTCTCTCTGAAGTAGGAGTGGGTGTTTGAGGCCTGGCTGTCTTGGCCCTGAGCCCCCCAAATTTGGAGGTTTCACCACCCAGGAGAGGAGTGTGACCGTGGTGGGCCAGAGAGGGTTGAGTCAAAGACATCACAGAGTTCCCCAGTGTCAGTGCTGGAAGGGGCCTGAGGCCATCTGGTCCAACACCCCTCATTTGCCAGAAGGGGCAGCAGCCCAAAGAGGTGACCTGTCGGGGCCCTCCAGCAGGTCGAAGGAAGATGAGAACTTGAGTGTCTGATTCTGGCCAGCGCTCGGCTGCCTCTAGCCATGGTGTGATTCACTGTTAATGAAGGAAAAGAGGCAGAAAATCCTCAAAGCCATTGTATGTATGGTTGCACATTTTTCCTCCTAATAGCATTTGATTCAGGTTCATCTGCAGCCCCTGGCTGGGCAGCGAGGGGAGGCTTTTAGTTGCGCACAAAGTGGGTGCTTTCCTGGCACCTGCTCCGGCTCCCTGAATTCCTGTTGAACTCATCCTCAGCTCTAAATTATTCAGTGCTTTGCCCTCCCCCAGCTGCGTCACGTTTGCTTGTCAGTCCCGCGTTTATTGAGTGACTGCTGGGCTGGGGTTTGTCAGCTCTTGGGGGTCTGGGGCCTCTGCCTCTGTCCCCATGTGCTCCCAGAGCCTGGGGCAGTCCTGGCTTCTGGAGGTGGGATAAATGCTTGTTGGTGGAGGTTGGCCTGAGGGGAGAGAGGGCGGAGCATGGGGCCAGTTGTAACCGTTTGGTTTTTCTCCTGCCGGTGACTAGGGTGCAGCGTGTGCAAGAGGATAATGCCGCATTTCCAGAAGGCTGCGACCCAGCTGCGGGGCCTGTTCGTAAGTGAGGCGCCATGGGCCAGGCGGGGCTGCCTGCCAGCTCCCTACTTCTCCCTCTCTCCCTGGGAGATGGCGGAGGACGGGTGCAGGAAGAGGGGAGAGGGCAGGTTTTGAAATCAGGGGAAGGACTTATTCTATTACTGCTGCCCCTGCTGCCCCAGGCGTGTGGTTCAGAGACCTGTCCTCAGTGGATGCTGAGAACTGGCCAGAATTGCTGGGACCAGGAGAATTTGGCGCCTGTCAAAGAGCAGTAATGAAATAACCAGGAAACCAGCAAGGCACGTTCGGTGTCGCCGAGAGGCCAGGGGCCAACAGCAGACTGTCAGGGGCCTAGAATGACGGGGGCTGGGCTCCAAAGCAGGCCGAGGCTCCCTCGGTGCCCGGGGAGCCCAGTGGCAAAGAAAGGGGGGCACGGTGACACCAAGGTGGGCCCAAAGCACAAGAGGGTCCATGAGGCAGCCTCCTGCCCGGGCTTGCAGGGCTCTGTGGTTCCTGTGAGGCAGGAAGAACGTTGGAACCACAGCGGGGAGAGGCGGTGGGGAGCTGGAAACCTGGGCCCGCGGGTTCTCGGAAGGAGAGTGTGCCGGGGAGCAGGCGGGAGACAGGGTTGTCTCAGGGATGCCCACCTTTAGCAGACAGGAGGGGAAGGGGAGCCACTGAGGAAACGGGCCTTCAGAGAAGTAGGAGCAACCAGGATGGTCAGTGACGGAGGAGGGGAGGCCGGGGCAGTCAGACCTCACCCAGGGCTGAGCCTCAGTCGCTGACGGGCCTGGTCGTGTCTGTGTGTCCTTCGCCTTGCCAGGCTTGTCTCTTCTGTGCCATAGGTCTGTCCATTTTTGCACTTACCCCGAGCCACAGAGGTTTGGGGGTTTTTGTTTCGTTAGTTTTGGGTGTTTGTTCTTTTTTTTTCTTCTTAGTGGCAACAGAAAAATAACTGCTAGCTCCTCTGAGAGCATGGCGAAATCCATATTCCGTTCGTGAAAAGTCATCAGGTGCCATCTCAGTGGGGTGGGCCAGAGCCCCACCAAGGGAGTCCTGAGATCTTAAAACTGCACCGTGATCTTTATGGACCAAACTAAGTTGCTGATTAGTTCAGAGTCAATTAAAAAAGGTTTAAAGGGCAGCCCCTGAGCACGGTGACAGCCCTGCTAGCTGGCCCCAGGACTGGGTTGCAAAGAACCAGGTGCTTTCTCTTTTGACCTCATTTCTGGGGAGACACCAGTGTCCTGCTTGTTTCTCACTAATAAACTTTTAGCCACTTGCCTGGAGACATCTGGCCCTGGGGCACACATATATCACTCTGGGGAAGTTTCACTTCACATTTTGGGGCCTCAATAGATACCATATTTTAAGATTATTTCGCCTGGAGAAGAGACTTAATTACCCACAGAGTTCTTTCTGCTGCACCTGTATACACTTAGACAACCGTTCAGCTCAGCCTCCGAACTCTGTAGTGCAGTGGAGGGTAAAGAACTCCAGCCCCATTCAGATGACAGATAAGCTGGCCAGCTCCGTCAAAGCAGGTGAGGTCTTGGTGCCAGTCTCGTGCACTTTCTGGAAGATTCTCAGCCAATGCTGCCTCTCCCTGCTGAACTCAGCATTCCTCCAGGCCCCTCCTGTGCTCCCCCAGAGCCTGTCCCTGCCTTGCATGGTCGTGTCTGCTCATCTTTGCTTCTGTTCCGGATCGCTTTACCCACCAGTTGATACTAATTATAATAAGGTTTTCTCACTGAGATGTGAGTTCTCGAGCGTTTCTTCAGCACAGAGCACAGGCCAAGCTCAGAGTAGGTGCTCAACACATGCTGATGAGTGAATGAATGAGCATGTGGCTTACTGGGTACATTTTATTTTAAGCTCTATATTTACATTAAAAGCGATATTCTCCTTTTAGAAAGGAATTCAGAGCATCAGTTCCTAAGGACAGAGGCAAAGTGGGAAGGATGTTTGTGGGACAAGGGCCCTGGGTTCTTTTCTGGCCCTGGGTTCACAATAGGTTCACTTGCCAGGTTAGCCCTGAAGATTACTTGTTAAGGGTACCTGCTTCCAAAAATGGAAAAAAAAAACCCACCCAGTACCTGCTTCTCCTGCTTGGGCCCAGGTCAAGAAATAGAAAAAGGTGACCCTCCAAGTTCCCTAGACAACGTTATGGAAAAGTCAGTGGGATTGTTCAGGTACCCAATGAGGCTGGCCGATTCAAGCCCAGCTCTGGCCAGGTGTCAGTTACCTCTGTGTTGCGTGAACTCATCCATTACTTTGCTTCTGTATTTTCTTGCTTGGGGTTTGTTTTGTTCTGCTTTCCCCTTAGTTTCTTAGGAAAGCACCTTTTGAAAAGTTCTCACCCTTTCCCAGCTCCAAAAAGGAGGAAGGGTCTGAGCCACCGGGGCCATCACCTACTTCAGGAGGCCTCTAGAGGCCAGGGCTCATGGGGCGGCCACAGCTCCCCAGGAACGGGGCAGCCAGAGGTGTGGATTCCTTTTTGTCCTTGCGCACGGGGCAGAGATGGGCTGCTGGTCCCCTGAAATCAAAAGCTTGCTCCTCACCGCACTGCTGAAATCCAGCTGGGTCAGCACCTCCTGTTTCCTCTTCACCTCTGTCATCTTTGGGCCCTTTTTGGCTGGCCGTGTCTGTGGCAGGGGTTAGAAACCTTCCTCCTCTACAGATTTCTTGGGAGGTGTCCAACCTAATGATGTCATTAAGTTGGGAGCGAGGCTGGGTCAGGGATGCACAGCCTTTGCCATTTTCCAGACTCAGATCTGCCTCTTGTTTTTTGCTGTCGCTGACGTCTGGTGAGTCCTCGGCACCTGTCCCACCTACTCCTACTAATGGACATCGTCATCAGCAGCCGCTCCCCGTCTCAGAGCAGAGCCCATCCTCGTCTGTCTCCTCTTCCCAGCCTTGCCAGTTATTGATGTTCACACTGAGTCTTTTGTTAACCTTGGCCGTGATGGGCCATCTGGGTGTAAACAGTGAAACGTGTCGGTCTTGGTGACAGATGTGTGCAGATCAGACTGTGGTGCTGGCTGTTGCTAACCACTGGGAGATCTTGGGCAAGTTGCTTTGGAGCCTTCACTTCCCCCATCCTTAAAATGGGGATGATAACACCAACCCTGCCCATCTCCCTGGGCTGTTGGGTGCGCGAATGGGCTGGTGCGTGGAGACGCTCTATAACCTGCAGACGCTTCACAGGTACAGGTGACTGACACCTCCACGCGGCTCCCACTGCCCTGTGCTTACTGTTCCTTCCACTCACCGAACGGGGTGCTGCCAAGGGTCTGCTTTGCACCCTCCTTCCTTTATTATTAACACATTGGAACAAGGGCCCGGCCCTGTACTCTCCTTGTCTCCTATGGACTGTCCCTCAGTGATTTTTATCTACATCTATAGCTCAACACAATGTAGCTCTGTGGAGCCTGAGTCTCTAAGCTCCAGTACCACATGGCAGACTGCTTGCTTCCCGTCTTGGGCTGCATTCTTCTCCCTGGGTCCCAGATGCAGGATGTCTAAAATAAAATTCAATGTCTTTCCATCGGGCGGGTGGCCAGCTTTCCTTCCCGACTCTTCCCGAGCACCGCAGGCTCCTCTGTCAGTGTGCCTTTTTGCCGGGCCATTGTCACCCATCTGTCCCCCTCACGTCCTCCATCCTCTCCCTGCCCACCAGCCCAGGTCAGACCCTGGTTAGCCCATACAGGGTGGTTACCAAAGACTGCCGACTTGTCTCCCCGACCTGTGACTTTCCCCTTACAGCCCCCATAGCTCTCCGGCACCTCCTGAATAAAGTCCTGGTTTCTTAGACCTTAAAGCCTGGTCCACAGCGACCTCGGTGAACTCGCCCAGCCTCCTCCCCCTACTCCCTTCTGTGTGTCCTACAGTTAAACCAACATGGTCTCGGTTCTTGAGCCACGTCTTGTTTTGTCTTGTCTCCATTTTCTCTTCCTGGAATGTCTGTGGAAATCTTACCCTCCTTGACCACTAGCTCACACGCTCCTGCTTTGTGGAGTTTCCTTGCTGGTTCCTGTCACAGCACGGGCTGGACACAAGGAAGATCACGTTATGTCAGCCGACTGGCCCCAGGCGCACATGGCTCGGTGTCAGGCACGGTGACCCTAACTTCTCCTTA
Source organism: Stenella coeruleoalba (assembly GCF_951394435.1). NCBI lineage: Eukaryota > Metazoa > Chordata > Mammalia > Artiodactyla > Delphinidae > Stenella > Stenella coeruleoalba. The sequence continues at coordinate 76,376,133 of NC_137150.1, read as the reverse complement.
GGTTGAGACCAGTTTTGCCTCATTTGGATTCACAGACTCCAAAAAGTGTTTGTAAGTAGTCGTTCAAAAACCAGTTATCTCATTCACTAATAAATGACCGCAAAGTAGTCAGAAGTGCTACAGAAACTCAGAGAATTAAGAGTTCATCACAAGCAAAGGTGGTTTAGAAAGGCCACCTAGGGGAGTGGGATGTGATTTGCCTTCAAAGATGGATGAGTCTTCGGTGGTAGCCGAGAGAGGGGGAGCGGGCCACATGGGCAAAGGGGGTAGAATACTCGAAGTCAGGGCCAGGAGAATACGGCATGGGTTCTGGGAGTGTGAGCGCATCTGCAGAGCTTCTTAGGGATATCAGTGAAGACGGCTAACAGGTTTTGAGTGTTGTAGATACTTGTACCATCTCATTTAGGCTTCACTGCAACCAGAGGAGGGGGCTGCAGATGAGGAGGCTGAGGCACACAGGTAACCGTGACTTGCTCAAGGAAAACATCTACTGAGAGAGGAGTTAGGATTTAGACCCAGCATCCTAAGCCCTGAGCCCAGGCTCCTAGCCACTGTGGTATATTCCCATCTGCAAGGGGCCCCAGACGGCAAACAGTCCAACTTCCTCTCTGTGCAGAAATCTCAGACTGTCTCATTCCTGGGAGAATTAAAAACCTAGACCCTAGCAGGTGCACAATTAAGGCTTTTGTAGGAAAGAAGAATTAAAAAACGAGACAGGGACCATATGGTCTTTGAGTGTGGAGTTAGACTTTAGCCTGCATTCAGTGGAATTGAAAGGTTTTGCACCGGGAAGTGATGTAATGAAAGAGGAGGATGTGGAAGATTAACCTCGTGGTGAATGTGCACCGACACTGGGGAGACCAATTAGACATTAAAAAAGAACTCTAAAGTAGACAATTATTACTGGAACAGGCTGCTGAATCAGTCTGGGGAAGTGAGCAGACGGGCTCTTAGAGTGTTCCAGGGCTTCTAGTAAGTTCTGTCTCAGGCTTATTTTCCCTGTATTCCTTGTAGCATTCCACAAGGGGGCGGGAGGAAAAAAAAAACAGATTTAGCAAGCATTTATTGTGTGTCTGCTGTATGCCAGGCACTGTGCTAGGTACTTAAAATGGTTCATAAGATACGTTTAGATGCCTGTAGGGATGGAGCTGCCAGAGGCACAGGCAGCTCCCATTACCCAGGATTTGGTAGGAAATAAAGAACTTGAGCACCAGTTTTGTGCTCAAACCTCTGACTTGGTTCATTCAGTTCTCTCAAGAGCCCTGTGATAGTCTCCTCACCCACATCTTCCAAACAGGGAACCTCGGGGAGGGTGAGTGACTTGTCCAAGGTCACGCGACTGCCAAGTGGAAACAGTCCTCTGAATCAAGTTCATTGTCCACTGAGACTGCTCTTTCCCGTTTTCTCTCCCTATGCCTCCTTACATATTATTCAGCAAAATTCCGCTTCCTGGTTTCTTCTTTCTGCTTCTGTAACTGCTGCTGACTTTTTTGAACTTCCTCTGCCTGCCCCTCTATGCCACCCGGCGTTGTGGAACAGCCCTCTTACATCTGGCCACACTGTGTTCTCTCGTGAGAACAGATGCAAAGTCCTTTTTCCGGGCACCTGATCCTGCCATATAGAAAAAAGTTCCTGCTTCAGGAAAGGAGTTCTGGGTTGTTCTCAGTACATAGGCTTGTCATCAGTAATACAAGCTACTACAGTTTTCCTTTCCCATTCAGGGGTGTTGGACATGTGGACCCCTGCCACCAGAACATGTTCAGACTTCAGAGATGATGCTCAAATGATGCTGTAGGTGATGGTCACCCACAGGACGCCTAACAGGGTTTGGAGGGAGGAGAGTTAGGCAGGTGGATGGTCATGAGAACCATGCAACCTCCTTGGCCACATTAACTGTGAGATCTGAGAATGTTGCACATGAAGCCGGGGCGGACAGACTGAGGTATCCAGGAAGGTGTCCAAGGGTGCCTTAGAGTGGCAGAGTGGCTCAGTGGTGATTCCATAACTTGGGAGAAGAGTACAACCTTAGTTGACATGGGCAGAGAAAAGGCATAATATGTACTTGGGTGGCAGTGAACGCACTCTAGGACCTGGTTGACCTTGGTAACAAGGCCAGGTTTCTTCTTCAACCCTCAGAACTTTGTTTTGCTCTGAGATGGTTTTTCCCACAGGGCAGGCAGGAGGGAATGCCTGTATGGGGGGCAGCCCTTGGGCCCAGATGACTGCTTCTTCCAGAGCACTCGGGCATCGTTCCCAGCTGGCTTGGCTATCCTTGATCCCCCGCTGCCCTGGGCTGTGCGTCAGATTGTGAGGCTTCGTCCCCATCATCTGTTTCTGCTGGGACAGCTGGGCAGGCATGGACAAGGTGAGGGCGTCTGTGGGTGGAGAGTGGACAGGTCTGTTCTCCCTTTGCTCCCAGGTGCTGGCCGGGATGAATGTCTACTCCTCGGAATTTGAAAACATCAAGGAGGAGTACAGTGTGCACGGCTACCCCACCATCTGCTATTTCGAGTAAGTCCCCTGCTTCTCTGCTGACGCCCTCTCCCCTCCATGATGGCGTTTGCCTCCCTGGCTGAGCCCACAGTGTCTCCTCATGTTTCACAGGAAAGGACGGTTTCTGTTCCAGTACGACAGCTATGGGTCCACAGCTGAGGACATTGTGGAGTGGCTGAAGAAGTAAGTTGGCGTATGCCTTGGTGGGGCGGGGGAGGGTACCCAGAGGGGGAGGGGCATCTGCCAGGCCCCAGGGTGTCCCTGGGCACAGGGCTCCGTCTGGTGGTTGGGAAGAGAATGAGGAAAGAAAGGACCATTTTGTGCTGCCCACGCAACTGTCTGTGGGCTGCATCTAGGTGAGGGTGGGGATCTGTGCGTGCAGAATGTGCGAGTCGGGAGGATTTCATGTGACTGGCCGTGACGACTGCATTTCAGATAGGTTTTTTCCCCTTAGTCTACCTGATGGCTAGAAGTATTTCTCACCCAGGACGGCAGGTTTGAGAGAGGTTCCGCTGCACGTCTCTCTGAAAATAGAGTTGTCAGTCAGACACTCATTTCAAACATAACACTTTGTATTGTGTGCCTTGAAGCTAAGAAGTGTCTTCGTGCCTTAGATTTGCAGACTGCTTTGCCGTTCACCGTGCAGCCCCGCGGAGCTGCTTCGTAGCAACCTGTGGTCCTGTTTATAATGTGGTTAGATCCTTATAACCCAAACCGCCCGTGCACCTGGAGTCCCCCGCCCCCCATGCTAGGTGTGTGACTTTGGCGTGACGCTTGGACCCTGACTGGTGTGTTGGATGGGGAGTCTGTCTCCCCAACACCTTCTCCGTGGCCGGAGCTCTCCTGAAGCCCACGCCGGAGCACTCACCTGCTCTGGGCTCTGCCTGTCACCGGCCTGGCACTTGTCACCGCCAGTGTATGGTCATTTGTGCACAGTGCTTAGAATAAGAACAGCATTCTGGAGCATTTTGGGAGCTCCACTTTGTGGCTGACCCTGCTCTAAGCACCTTATGTCTCATGGAATCCTCAGGACAGCCCCATAAGGAAGATATTATTATGACCCTTATTTCCTGAATGAGGTAACTAAGCAGAGTGATGGAGTAGCTCGTCCAGGCTCCTGCAGCTGCCAAGCAGAAGGGCTGGGGTCGGCCCCCGGCAGCAGCTCCCCCGCGTTCTGGCCGGAGCCTCTGCCCTTTGCCCAGCTGCCAGCACGGTGGCTGTTTATTGACATCATTACCGCAGGGGCACAGGGTTAAAGGATTAGTTATCCAAAGCAGTGAGGTTGAAAATGTGTATTTTCAGAATGGGAAAGGAAGATAAATTTTGTACTTAAAAAAAAAAAAAATACCCCAAAACCCACAACAAACTGTTTGATTCTGAAGGTTGAAACTCTCAATCTTCTGTTCCGTGGGTTCCCGGGGGCCCAGGAGATAAAACGCCATGGCAGAACCATGTTTGCATGGTGTCCTTTATTTCTTGGAAGCATTTTCACATCTCTGTCTCCATCTATTACCTCATTTCCAGCCCCTGCCCAGGAAGGCAGCTCCCCATTATCCTGTGTCTTAACCTGGGCCTTCGCACCCCCGTTTTCATTTTACACTTGATAATAAGCATGTCCTCTCCTCCAGCCAGACATATCTCGCTCTGCTTTGGGAGAAGGTTTCAACAAATGGCAGTCTCATTTGTCACCAGAGCATAAAATCTGCTTTCCTCCCCCTTCTCTAACCTTTTCTGGCTTCAAAATACACTCGTATCTTCTTGGAAGGATAAGGTTTATTATTTTTTTTAGAAAGTGTCCAGAATTGCTTGCCAGCCCTGGACCAGGGGAGCACGTCAGTGGCTTTTCTGAGACGGGGCATTATCTCTCCGGTGGACTCCGCCACTCCGTCCCCCACCCCACCCAGGCCCACCGCAGCTCCTCCACCAGACCCTGTCCCGGGCCCCACTCCTACCCCCAGGGCTGCCTCCTGATCCCTGTCCTGGGCTGGCCCTCCCCACTTCCCACCTCCGCCTTCCCCTCCTCACCCCCATGGACAGGAGACCTTGTTAGCAGCTTTTGGTTCACCCTGGGTCTCCAGTCTCCAGGCGGCTGAGGTTGGTGGGGTAACTCCGGGGAAGGGAAGACAGCATCCGGGTCCCCCTGGGTAGCACCTCCGGAGCTGCCCAACCACCTGTGGTCCCTGTGCTGGAGGTGCACACATGGGGGCAGCTCCTCCAAAGGCATGACCATAGCCCACACCCCCAGCACAGCCGGGGGCAGGGAGGACCCCCAGTGAGCTGCCTCATCTCATGCCTCAGCAAGATCTAGCAATGTCACTGTGCTGCCAGCTAGCTTCATTTTTTAAATAGTCTTTTCTGACTTTAAGGCTATCAGTGAGCTATATCATTATTGAAAAACGTAAATATTTAAACAAGGGGAAAAGTGGCCCCCTTACTCCACTACCCAAGGATAATGTGTGGTGATATTTGGCAAATTTCCTTCTAGATTCCCCCCAACATATAGCCAGCTGTGTGCGTGCGTGCGTAGGTGCGTGCGTGCGTGTGTGTGTGTGTGTGTGTGTGTGTGTGTGTGTGTGTGTGTGTTTTCCTGGTGCCAGGTGTTTTAAGTCTTCACCAGGTTTCCACCAAATCCTGGTGGGTGGGTAGCAGTGATCCTACCTTTCCTGCTGCCCTGCACTTCTTCCTTGGGCCTCTCCATTGGCTGCTCATGGCTTATGGTCACCAAATGTAGAAGGATGAGGGTGGATCCAGCCTTGCTAATTCTCTAGATCAGGGGTCCCCAACCCCCGGGCCGTAGATCGGTAGTGGTCCACGGCCTGTTAGGAACCGGGCCGCACAGCAGGAGGTGAGCGGCGGGCCAGCGAGCGAAGCTTCATCTGCGGCTCCCCATCACTTGCGTTACTGCCTGAACCATCCCCCACCCCCACCCCACCCCCATCGTGGAAAAATTGTCTTCCACAAAAGCGCTCCCTGGTGCCCAAAAGGTTGGGGCCGCTGCTCTAGATGACTTTCAGAAGCCCAGGAGAGAAGAGCCAAGTCCTGCTGTCTGACATGTGACTGGCGAGTGGGCCAGGCAGGGCATCCCTGGTGTCGGACTGCCCCAGGGCTCTGGGGTAGATGCGATGATCCTGGCAGTGTGCCCCTTTGTGCTTCTGGCAGCTGCGTTTCTTATTCCACTCTCTGCAGATTTCCTGCTACTCAGTTGGGCTTGGCAGGTAGAGGGTGCAGAAGTGGCGATCCATTTTGACCTAGCTACCCATTTCTGCCTGTGTATTTTTATACTAACCAGAAGTGGACTGAAAACAAACACAAAGCATTCTTGACTTGTCATGTTTTGAGTTGCATCTTCTTATCAATGGCATGTGCACCTGCCTCAGGCAAGGACGTGCCTTGTGTGAACTTCCCAGTCCTGGAGAACCTGCGGAAGTAAGTCAGAGTGGCAGGATTGGAAGGGAATGTGAAAGTCAGCGAATCTGCCCCCGGCAATTCCCTTTCCGTGTCGTGTTACCTCTAGGACAGATGTAGTTACTCCATCCTGCCTAAACACCTCAGAGGACAGGGCCTCGACTCATTTTGAGAGTGTCCACTCATGTTTGAATGATTCTTATTGAGGTTATGAATGATATCTAGGAACATTTGGGTAGTACTTCGTACATTCACGTCCATTATCTGTCTAGATGTACCTGCAAGGCAGATGAAGAAGGGCCTACAAATATACTGCCTTGTAGATGTTTTAAGTCAGGCTGGTTGCCTAAGCCCCTAGAGCTGGAAGGTGGAGGAAACAGGACTCAAAGCCAGGTCTTCTGACTCCCAGTCCGGCTCTTTCTCTCTTATCTGTTGTAGATAGAACATTCTTAGTTCTGTTGAGCTAAAGTTTCTTTCTCTGGAGCTTCCACTTGGTGTTGGTTCTCCTTTATGGAGCCATAGAAAATAAATCTTCGTTTCTCTTCCCAGTGCAGTCTGAAATGTTTGAAGACAACTGTTGTGTTCCCCATGTCTCCTCTTCTCCTGGTTAGACACCTCCCGTTCCTTCAACTTTTCTTCTCTCATTCCCTTGTTGATTCAAAAAGAGTTTATTTGGTATCTGCTTTGTGTTAGGCGTAGGAGGTAGAGAGATAATCTAGAGGGAGCCCCATTCTTTAAGGAGAGAGACGGTGAAAAGCATAGTTCATAGTGCCTCTTACTGCTGTGCCCAGCTCTGCAGGCCTCTCTAGAAAGCAAACTTCCTGCTGTCCACTGAGTGGGAGAGGGGCACCCACCTGGCTGCTGGGGAGATGGACAGGATCTGAGGGCCTCCCATCCAGCCCCAGGCCACAGCCCTGCTTTAAGGGGGTCCTCCTGGTCCTTCGGAGCCTTTGCATATTAGGGTGGTTCTTGGGCCCCTGCCCCCTCTGAGCACCCAGCACCTCAAGTTTCCACCCTCTAAGAAAGGCAGAAGTTTTTTGCTAAGTCGGTTTTCTAGCTTCTAAATTTGCACTGACCTCTTTTTCTCTCTTTGCTGCTGTCTTCCTGTTCTTTTTGCTCTTGTGGGTTCATACTTTTTTTTTTTAAACTCTTGTACTGTTACTTTAGTGGTTTTGGAGTATGTCCTCCATGTTTAACTAGAAATTTCTCAGGCACTTTCATATGCTTGTACTGCTGCTGAGGCCTGGCTTCTCCATTCTGTGTGTATAATCTTGCTGGATTTTTAAAAATTATTTTAATTTTAGAATAGATTCCTTTCACATAATTAAAATAATTTTTTAAAAGATACTTAAAAATTATACATTGAAGTTTTCCTTTTATCTGGTTCCTCCATCCTGTTCTCCCTCCTACCCCTTAGAGGTAACAACTTTAATTAGTCCTTATGCAGATAACACGCAAACATGAATAAGTATTTTTTATCTCTCTCTACTTTATGCAGAAGTTAGCACATTATGGCCTGTTGTGTATATCCCAGCAGTCTACCCACATCAGAGTGTAGGGGAGCTTCTTTGTCCTCCTTTACCACGCTCAGCCCTCCATCGTGCAGAAGGACTGCAGTTTACCTACCAAGGGACACTGGGTTCTTCTAGTCTTTGCTATGACAAATCATCTACAATGAATACCTTGGAATGTACGTAATTTTGCATGTGTCCAGGTGTATTGGAAAGATAGGTTCCCTGAAGTGGAGTTGGTGATGTTTTCAGGGATTGGTGTTTTGAGCCCAGGTTTTGGAACCTAGGTTTCTTGGTGTTGGTCTGGGACTGTTGTCTGGCTGGTGACTCATTCTAAAGCTTCATTTTGCCATCAGCGCTACCTGACATTGGATGTGCACGGGCTCAGAGTGGTTTGCCCTCTCCCTGCCACTTCCCATTGCTTCACACCAGGGTGGCTGAAGCCACCGGTGGGGCCTCGTCCAAAGCACCAGAGAGGGCTTCTGAAGGTGCCGTCAGACCCAGGCTCTGCCGTAGGGTGGGGCTGGCAGGTTCCACCGTGTCAGCTGCGTGGGAGGGCTGCAGATTGCATTGCGTGGGCAACATTGGTCTTATGATTCTCAGCCCTGGCTGCTGGAACTTTACACTTTTTTTCTACTGTAAGCGCTCAGAGGCAGGAAGCAGTGGTTGTCTTTTCACATCTGTCATCCTAAAGCGTTTTCTCAAAGTAGCGATTAAGGTGCTCTGGCAAAGGTATTCATAAAGCATCAGGGAGTTTGTGTCACTAGCAGCCTCATCCTCAACTCTGGAGCAGGAGAGGGCAGCTGTGAGCCTCCCCTGTCACAACAGCTGGTGACACAGATGTCAGCACGTGGCTGTCCCAGATGGAGGCAGGCTCCAGGGAGGCTACGCACCAGCCCGAGGTTTTGCAGCTCGTGGTGGCAGAGCGCAGATTTGGACTGACTTCTGAGCCTGGCCCTTTCTGCTCCAGCATTCTGCCTCTGGAGAACCAGATAACTTTGCTCCAGTCTCTAGGAAGGGTTCGTGATGTATGCTGTCATAGTTAGGGTGCCTTGTTCCCCTGGGCCCCACCCTTCCTCATTACGACCCTCCTCCCACCCTGGTCAGTGAACGCCCTGCACCCGCCTCCCCGGCCCCCAGCCCTTCCCGGGTATTTGGTCTTTGTCAGACACCTGGCCTCTGCCTTTCCTCCTCACCACCACCCCTCCCGTCTAACGCCCTCTCCCCGCTCCCCGCCCTGTGGGCACCACGCAGCACAAGGGTTAACTTTGCCAAAGGTCACTCTTTGCTGTTGCTGTTTATTCTTGCCAGTTGGCTGAGAGTTTGAAAGAGCTTGAGATGCTAAGGAATGCCCCCGGTTCTAGGGAGGAAGTGAGGTTTCTTGATCTGCCCAGAGGGCTGCAGCTGAAGCGACTGTTTGCCACAGGCTATCAGCTGAGCACCTCTGGGCTCTGAGGGGACGGTGGAGGTGGGCAGGGCCGAGGAGTCCTGCTCCACTCCTCCGGGGGGTCGCGGTGCGCCCCTGAAGCCGGCCGTGCGAGCCGCTGGGGGTAAGGGCTGCGCGGGCCCCGGCGCGTGCTCTGAGCTCTGCCTGTTTTTGGTCTTCCAGTCCACAGCCGCCACAGCCCCAGGTCCCCGAGACTCCCTGGGCAGATGAGGGCGGCTCCGTTTATCACCTGACCGATGAAGACTTTGACCAGTTTGTGAAGGAACACTCCTCTGTGCTCGTCCTGTTCCACGCCCCATGTGAGTGGAACCTTGCTCCTCTCTGCCACCGCCTCCCTCCCTCGGCCGCTGCAGGGCGGGCGCCGCTCTGAGCCTTTAGATATTACCTAGGACGGCAATCATCCCTCAGCTTACAGGTGGGGAAACTGAGGCCCCAAGAGGGCCCGAATCTTGCCCAGTACTTGCAAGGGCACAGTGAGGCCAGGGCTGGAGCCTCAGACCCCGCAGCACCTAGAACAGCTTCTTTCTGCTTCAGCTGGCGTCCGTCACAGCCTGAAGCAGCCTTTGTGCATCAAGGAAGGAAAACATGTGAATGCTGTAAAATGTGTTGGCCGTATTGGCTGAAAAGCCCTGTAGCTCAGGAGTTTTCTAGGCCAGTGTCCTCCCCGTTCCCGTGGAGAATGGAAAATTGATTGTAATTCGTTTCTCAAAGGGAGAAGGCTGCTTCTGGAAAGGTGAGCAAGGGGATGACAGCCCCTGGGCACAGAGTTCCAGGGAGCAGCTCCTGGGAAAGGTGGGCCCATCCTGATGGGTGAAGAAGGTGGGTCCCCAGCACCCTGGGACAGAGTGCATGTGTGTGGGGTGCTCCTCTCTCATAGCTTCTTGCCAGCTCTTGGGCCCAGTGATGGTGGGTAAGAGGAAAAAAAAGCAAAAAGAACTACTTCACGGATCAGTGTCATAATTGCCCAGTCCACAGAGGCATCTTTAGTGAGAGAATACTTTATTAATCATCTTTGTCATAGAGACCCTTACGCTATTCATTGTGTATTGCCTTACGGTGGCCAAGTGGCTGCCTGCAGGGTCATCTCCTTTTATCTCACCCACAGTGCTGCAAAGCGAGTATGATTAGCCCCACTTTACAGACAAAGAGACTATTGCACGGAGAAATGGCACTGCTCTGTGAGTCCTGCACTGCTGAGCCCTGGCCTTCCCGTCTTCCGCTTCCCCTATAGTATCACATGGGTTTGGTCAATCAGGAATTGTTCATATACAGACCACTACTGGGGATTTCCCCAAGTCCTCCTTTCTTATAAGTGCCAAATTCTTAAGAGAATCCAAAGGAAAATTATTTTGGGCCTTTCTTCTTCTGACTATCTAGAAAAATGACCGCAAAAAACCTAAAAAAAAACCCCAAAACATGAAGTTTCAAAGGGCCTCCTAATTAGGGGCAATGTCAGAGAGGGCCTTAGGAGCACATCACGCCCAGCCCTGCAAGGGCTCAGTGAGGGCATCCCTGTGGTTGAAGGTACCTGATGAATGCCCGCCAGGCAGCCCTGCAGTGCTCTCCCCGCTGAGGTGTGCTCTCCCGGCCAGTCTCAGCGTTGCTGATGGAGGCGCAGGGAGTCACGCTGCATCCAGAGCTGAACTCACCCTGCCTGCGTCCCTGTCCTAGCAGGAGAAGCAGATACCAGCTCACTGTTTTCAGTCCCCCCTGGGAACTTCCCCCCTGTGTGTCAGTGCTTCCAGTCTGTGTTGAGAGCCGTCTGGCTCCTGGAAGAGCGCAGAGTGGTTTGAGCAGTGCTTTATGCATCACAGCGTGAAGCATACGTATCCCCTTTGATGACTCCTAACAACATGTACCTGATAGATTGGAATTGTTTAATAATTGTTTATGAAGCCCTTTCTTTATAGAACCCTCGTTGCAGACCCACAAAAATCTTGGTCTGTGTTCTTTCTTGTACTCTTAGGTTGTAAGCAATCCATTGTAGTACCTGATGCTTGCAGGGTCTGGACCCCAGAGCCTGGCTGTAGAGTTCTTCCCTGCCGCCTCCCCTTATAATGCACCCTCCTCGCTCTCTGAACCAGAATGATCATCACTCCCCCAATCCAAGTCACCTATGGGTATAGAGTAAGGGCTTAATGAATGAGAAAACGAACAAATGAGGTTGTTGAGAGCTAAATTAGAGAACGAGAACTAGAAACCAGATAGCAGCTTTTGTTTTCCCCATTAGTCTTTGTTACTGAGTACACTACCCCTGTTGAGAGGGTTCCGACTCAAATTTAGGAAATGGAAATATCTGAGGCTTCTGTTGGTGGGTGTCTGCCTGTTAGGGACCCTGCATTCTCTGATGAGGTGTCTGTCAGCCCCCCGGCTTTGCCTGTGTGTGTGTGTGTGTATTTCTGTTGGACTGGCAGAGTGAGAGGGATCAGGGCAAAAGCCCGAGGTGAAGCTCCCTGAAGAACTGCCTGTTTAAATTCCCATCCGATGGGAGTGGCTTTTCGTTAAATAATCTCTCTACACAGTCCTCCTCCTTTATCTGGGAGTGTGGGCTTTAGAAGGGATGGACTGTACATGGTTTAGAGAGGAATCTGAGCCCAGGAGGGGTGAACTGACAGCAGGGCCCTCTTAGCTGCCTAGCTGGGCATCTCGTGCCAGAGTGTTCCCGAGAGCAAACACTGATCAGAAAACCACTTTTGTGGTGTTTGAGGGACCTAGAGAAAAGGACAAATGTCAGGAGGCCAGAGACTGGCAGTGCTGGCTCATGTTTCCCAAGCCAATAAAATGTGAATTCCGGAAATTACGGTGTTACAGGTGCCGATCCCAGACCAAATAGGGAGTGGTTAAGAAACAGACCATTTTGGAGACCTAGGAAAACAAGTTGGGATCTATCAACATAGAAGACCATAGATTCTACTAAGGATTGCCACATGTGCTTGGTTTGTTTCTTGGGATAGGATTGCTAAGTTGATGAATTAGTGTGTCTTTCTTTTATCAAAAATGAATTGTTGTTTTCCTAAGTGCAGTAGGGAGAACCGGGCAGGATGCGGCCACCATGAGGGGACCATCCCCTTGGTGCTCTGTGACTGTGAGTCTGGCCTGGTTCTGTCTGGAGGGTGGTACTTGTTTTTTTATAAGCAGTTTTGTTGAAACTATAAAAAGCAAGGCAAGCTTTCAAATCTGCAAGGGTTAGAGTTGGAAGAAGGAAGCTAGTTAAAATATCGAACAATGGTATTAAGATTTTAAAAGATCCCCACAGACTGAAATAGTGGAGCTCAAACTAAAAAGCTGAATTTATCTTGATGCCTTTTTGATAATTAAAAAAGAGTGTGTGTATGTTTTTGTTTTTTTTGCGGTACGCGGGCCTCTCACTGTTGTGGCCTCTCCCGTTGCGGAGCACAGGCTCCGGACGCGCAGGCTCAGCGGCCATGGCTTACGGGCCCAGCCGCTCCGCGGCATGTGGGATCTTCCCGGACCAGGGCACGAACCCGTGTCCCCTGCATCGGCAGGCGGACTCGCAACCACTGCGCCACCAGGGAAGCCCCATGTATGTTTTATAAAGGGATAATATAGGAAAATATAGAGAAGAGGATTAACATTATTCCTGATACAGACTCCCAGAAAGAGCCATGGTCTCTCTTTGCAGTGTTATTTCTGTACAGAAGACGTGCTCAGTGTTCGTTTCTTTCCGGGTCCCACTTGCCTGGAACCTTGTTTGGCTGCCTTCGGAGGAGCCGTACTCCTCGGTTCTTGGCAGGAAAGGCACCTGGGCCGCTGGTTGTTGCATATTAGTAAACATCTCCATGGGCCCCCTGCTTCTTTGCCCTCTTTTCCAGCTTTCCTGCCACTTTAATTCCCATCTCAGCCTTTCCTCCCTTCCCCTCCCAGCTGGAGTCCCTTAGAAACCCCACACAGATTCTTCTGCAGCCTGTACTCCTGGTGCCTGAGTTGTCATTGAACAGATAAGCTCAGCCCCCCAGCACAGTGCGGGGCCCTCCACGTACGTGAGCTCCAGTCCCGGCCCCGCTCACACCGAGGGAGCAGGGAGAGCCAAGATTCGCAGGCAGGTGTGCCCTCCAGAGCCCACTGTCCAGGATCCTGGGCCTCCTGGGAAGGACAGTGTAATGCAAGCAGTGACCTCCTAGAGGGCCGTGGGCACCATGCGGTGCGAGGACAGAGCCCGGGCCCCTCTGCCGTCCATCTGGCCCTCGGCGCGGGGCCCTGAGTGGGTGAGGGAGGCCACGGCACCAGGCCTGGCCCCCTGATCCCACAGAGCACTAAGTGGTGTCCGAAGAGGGCGAGGCAGCAGGCCACCGCCCCGTGGTGACTTTTGTTTCTTTCTGCAGCGTTCTGAACGAGAAGAGTCACTGTACATTGTTACTCGTCTTCTCTTGTCACTGTCCGTTTTGCTGCAGTAATGTCTACCTGCTTCTCCCTCTCCCTGTACCTGCAGCCCTGCGTTAGGCCCGGAAGGACATGGTGCTGTAATGACACCCCCCCTCCCCCGAGTGAGTGTCACTCGCGTGGGAGGTAGAAGGGACAAAGTGGGGCTTCCAGGAATGGGGACCCTGAGGAGCAGCCTGTCTCTCCCATGTGGGTGCTGACGGGGCAGACAGGGGCCTAAGAAGGAGCTGCTGGGGCACCAGGGCACCCCTGCTGCCCCTTCCCCAGGGCTACGGCGGCCCGTCCACAGCTCTGCCCCTTTCCTTGGCAACGGGCCGCCTGGGATGAGATGTTTCCCTTGCCATAACTCCCAGCAGCAGGAGTGTGCTGGAGGCCACAGGGCCTGACCTGCCTTCCAGGGCTGGGCTGCCTCTCTGGATTCGGCAGCAGGTCCCTGTCAGACTCCAGAATTTCTGCTTCTTACTTCATTTATGTCTTATTCCCAAGTAATATGTGATCTCTGTAGACAATGTAGACGGTACAGAGAAATATAAATGATTAAGGAAAAAAACTACTTATAATCCCATAGGTAGGAACCACTTTCCATTTTTTGTCATCATTCTTCCTAGTTGCATTTTCTTTTATCATTCCCTCGTTTTTAACTTTTATTTTTTTAAATTACCGTAAAGTTAAATTGATTTGTTTTCCTAACACGTGGAGACTTGTGTAACCATCTTGCTGTAAAACTCCTTTGTGCTACCACTTTTATTTTTTAATGACGCAGATAATTTAAGAACAATATTAACAACATTCCTGTTATTGGCAGTGCAAGGTTCAAGGGATGCATAAGAATATGGTGTGAAGAGTGAGAGTCCCCTCCGCGCCCGGCCTCCCTTCCCAGGTTTGACCAGTGCTGCCAGTTGGTTATCCTCCTCCTCCTGTGCTTCTTCCTAAACAACAGGAATCATTTCTTATCCATTTTTCTGTGATTTGCATTTTTTTCACTTACCAGTAAGTAGGTCTTAAAGATAATTTTGTGTAAATGTAGATGTTAGCATATAAATCTACCTCAATCTTTTAAACTAACAAATAGTATTTTATAATTTACATATGCCATAGATTTTAAACCATCCCCGTCATAGACATCTATTTCCAGTCTTTGTTCAAACAATGCAGTGAACATTTGTAAACATATGGATTTGGGAGCGTGTCTAAACGTTTAGGCACGTTAGCCTCCCAGAAGGGAAGGTGCTGCGCCTTGGGGTAAGTGTGCTTGAGCCTTGATAGATACCTGCCGACTTCCCTCCAGAAAGGGCTCACCACACCTGGCAGTGCATGGCGGAGCCTGCATCCCCGCCAGTCGTGGATGCTATCAGCTGTCTGCATTCCTGCTAAAAAGGGCAAAGGGGCAACTTGTCCACAGCTCCCTGGCTTCCAGGGGTGGTGAGCATCTCTTCATGTGGTAATCAGCCTTCCATGTTTCTTCTGTGAACCACCTGTTCATTCCCTTTGCCCATTTTTCTACTGGGTTGTCTTTTTCTTCTTGACCTAGAGCTCCATACTTATGGATATTAATCTTTATCTATTTTCTGGGTTCCAGATGTTCTCTGTTAGTCTGTTGCTTACTTTAACTTTCTTTATGCTGCCTTTCAGTGTACAAAAGCATTACATTTTCGGGACTTCCCTGGTGGTCCAGTGGTTGAGACTTCACCTTCCAACTCAGGGGTGTGCGGGTTCGAGCCCTGGTCGGGGAGCTAAGATCCCATGTGCCTCATGGCCAAAAAACCAAAAACATAAAACAGAAACAATATTGTAACAAATTCAATAAAGACTTTAAAAATGGTCCACATCAAAAAAAAAAAACTTTTAAAAAAAAAGAGCACTAGATTTTTGTAGTCAGATAAAAGCTAGAATGTTTATTGAGCACTTGCTGTGGATCAGACATTGTTTGAAGCACTTTCCATATATTAACTCGTTTAATCTTCACAGCAAATCCTGTGAAGTGGATATCATGATTATCCCTATTTTACAGGTTAGGAAAGGGAGGCACCAAGAGGTTGAGAAGGTTGCAAAAGGTCACATAGCCAAAAAGGTAGAGCCAGGATTAAAACCCAAGTTCTAGAGGCCACAGCCTCATCACCAAGCCCTCTGCAAGCCTGCCTTTTCCCATCCTGACATCCAGGATATAAAAATAGTGCCCTGCATTTTGTGATAATATTTTTGTTTTTCTTATTTTGCTTAATTCATCTGGATTTTTTTTTTTTTTTTTTTGCGGTACACGGGCCTCTCACTGCTGTGGCCTCTCCCGTTGTGGAGCACAGGCTCCAGACGCGCAGGCTCAGCGACCATGGCTCACGGGCCCAGCCGCTCCGCGGCATGTGGGATCTTCCCAGATCGGGGCACGAACCCGTGTCCCCTGCATCGGCGGGCGGACTCTCAACCACTGTGCGACCAGGGAAGCCCCAGTTCATCTGGATTTTTCATTTGTTGTGCCATGTGGGAGGAAGGGATTTCATTTCATTTGTTAAGTGCTTTTTCCTTGCTTTTTCCTTTACATTTTTCTTAACATTATCTTGTAAGTATTTTCTTATGTTACTAAAAATGCTTATTTGTACATACTTTTTGTGGTCACATAATATTCCATTATATAATGGCACCATAAATTACCTAACCAGCACCATAATGTTGAAGGTTTGAGTTTACTCTATTTCCCCACTATAAATCAGGCTGCAGAGAGCATTTTCATGCATAATTATTTGTCCACATGTCAGATTATTTCCTTAGGGTAGAATCCTGGAAGAAAAAATTTTAAAGCTTGTTATCTACATTTTACACTAACGTAAAGGAAGAAGAAAAAAATCCCAACTTTCTCTTCGTGCAAGAAGAGGGCTGCGTGGTAGATGAGGCATTCATCAGTGTGTGTCTGCCCCAGAGTGTCTGAGTGTCTACAAGTCAGCTTTGGTGCATATACAGCAGGAAGCCTCGAAAGAGCCCAGAGGTTTCTGGGGGGCCCATCACAATGTTACAGCATCATTGTTTCTGTTAGCATCTGTAGGAGCCCCACCTCCCTGGCACACCCAAGCCAAGGTCCAGGCAAGGCAGCAGGAATGTGGGTAGGAAAATCCAGGCTCCTCTTGAGAGCCAGGTACTAGGGAGCTTTCCAAAGTAATCTGGTCTCCTGGAAAATTCTGGTTACAGGAGCCAGGAGAGTCTCCATAGCTGGCCTGCAATAAAATCGTAGGTGTAACTGAAGTTAACGGAATCCAGAGGGATCTGAAGGTTTGGGATTGACGGGAAGCCAACATTCCCACAGCCAGAAAAGAGTGTGGTCAAGGAACTGACGGGCAGCCTCTTTGCCAGGTCATGAAAGTCAGTGTAAGTGCACTTACAAGCTGATAAAAACCCAACAAGGAAGTTTGGCAGTAAAACTTAATGGCCCATCAAATCACAATCAGGACAGTAAAACGCAGTGGGCTGGAGTCCTGCTCCGGCTTCTGACCGTCCTCCTCTGGCTCTCCTGCAGCCCACACGGCCAGGACAGCCTGAAGGCCAGGCCCGGAGGCTGTGGTCAAGGCAGTCACTGCTCATGACCCACAGTTCCCCAGGCCAGGCGGGTGCCAGCGAGGGAGACGTTTGCTCTGCCAGGGCCTCTCTCCTTCTTGGGGCCTGGCTGGTCTCATCGTCACAAACTCTGTTTACAGAGGTTTATTGCTTAGCCTGAGTATCTTGTCTAGGGAGCAGAGGGAATTGATGTTAGTAGTGAAAACCATAATGCTATCAAGAGAACTCTTGGGAATGTATGGTAACTTCAGAACAACATCCAGAGATGTTGGAGATTTCCAAAGATGTTTTCCAGACCTAGTAAGGATCGGGGGACGTGTATATAAATGGTGGTGTGGAGAGGAGCGTATGCACATAGTAACTGGTTTGGCTCCTAGTTTTACTAAGTAGAGGTGTTTAGTTAAACTAGCAACTCTTTGGTGTGACTTTTGCCCCAAAAGGATTTAGTTCAGTTAAACCTTGTGTGCACAGGTATAACCTGAACAACACAGCCATGACGTTCATTCATTCCCAAAGTGTGTGGGATGCCATTCTCAGTGGTGAGTGAGACGGACGTCCAAGCCTGTAGAGAGCTTATATCCACTTGGGGAATTGGAAGTTTCAAGTAAGCACATTACACCAGCTGTTTTGAGTACAGTCAAGGAAATAAGCAGGCTATTAGAAGTGAGTGTGATGGGTTGAGGCTTCTTGGGGTTAGGTGGTCAGGTGGTCAGGGAATTTCTCTGAAGAAGTGAAATTTGAACTAAAGCCTGCGTGATGTGAAGTGATCAGCCATGCAGAGTCCTGAGGGAAGATCGTGTTCCAGGCAAACAGCCCGATAAGAGCCATGGGGGTAGAAATGAGCTTGGTGAGATAGGAAAGCAGAAAGAGGCCACAGGCTGCAGAGTAGAGGACAGGAGGGAGATGGCCTGAGTTGAGGTTGGAGAGTACGAAAGTCCGACAGTGTGGGACTTGTGGCTGTGAGAAGGAGTTTGGATTTCGATCCACTTGTGATGGGAGCCATTGGAAAGTTTTTTGGTTTTTTTTAAAAAATTTTATTTATTTATTTATTTTTGGCTGCATTGGGTCTTCGTCGCTGTGTGCAGGCTTTCTCTAGTTGCAGCGAGCGGGAGCTACTCTTCGTTGCGGTGCGCGGGCTTCTCATTGCGGTGGCTTCTCTCATCGTGGAGCATGGGCTCTAGGCGCACGGGCTTCAGCAGTTGCGGCTCGCGGGCTCAGTAGTTGTGGCTCACGGGCTCTAGAGTTCAGGCTCAGTAGTTAGTTGTGGTGCACGAGCTTAGTTGCTCCGCAGCATGTGGGATCTTCCTGAGCCAGGGATCGAACCCTTGTCCCCTGCATTGGCAGGAAGATTCTCAACCACTGCGCCACCGGGGAAGCCCCATTAGAAAGTTTTGACCAAGGGAATTTGATATGATTGATGATTTGAAAAGGTGCCCTGGCCGCCCCTAAATACCAAGAGACAGCAATATAATAGTCACAGGGCACTACAAAATGAAATGCCATAGGAGGATATGAATAAGATGTCTTTTGTGAGTAGAAGAGAAATAAGTAGTTTGGTGGGGCTGGAGTGAACTGGAGACTCAAAGTAGGGGCCAGAGCCCAGGTGGACACTCCGCATGGAGAGGTCTCATCCATCAGGGCAGGGGCTGTGATGAAGTGAGCTGGGTGCTGGGGGACAGAACTTCAGGGAAAAGGTCAGCTCATGTGGTCACAGGTCCAGCCAGGAGATCCACCTTCTAATCCCATCTTGTTTAACGGTGGCCCTGGGATCCCCAGTTTATCACTATCTCCCAGAGCCGTCATTTCTGATGTTCCCTGCCCTGTGTCTCATGGGGCTGCTGAGATAGTGTGTGGAAGGCCAGCGCAGAGAGCGAGCGCTTTTATTCCTTGGCAGAGTCCTGGGAGATGGGGCCAGAGGTTCAGGAGAGAGCTGTGAGTACAAGCCAAAGAATCTGGCGCCTCCTGGCATGTCCTGCAGCCACCCCTCCTGTGTCCAGTGCAGACATCGTGAGTCGATCACAGCTCTTCTTCCCAGTGAGCCAATTCTCTGTCTTAAGAGGCCATCTCCCGCCCGCCACCAATAGAAGTTGGCAGGCAATGTGGAGTCTATTTGCTTCCCCAGCGGACAGTGGCCTCAAAGGGCTGAGCCTGGCAAAGGTATGAAGGTGAACTCCCTCATCTTCAGGGGTCCTGCCTCATTGACTGGGACATTTTGGAAAGAAACAGTGGTTTTCTATGAGTGGGTTTGTCTTCTTTCCCCCGATTCCCACCCAGTCCCACCACCCACCTTGACCGTGGGGCCTGCTAGCACTGGCCTGACAGCACCAATCATAACGTGGTAGAGGAGAGGGTGCTCAGGGGAGCATCCCCTTCCTGCCCCTCCCGCCTGCCATGGAGACCACTTGGAGCCTGAAGCCCGGGTCTCCTGAGGCCTGCCCGGGCATCCTCCCTTGTGCTCTGATGGGCTGAGCGGCTCTCACTCAGGCCGCTCACTTCCTACTCTCCAGGGGAGACCGAACTCTTGGGTGACAGACCCTCCATCAGCAGGAGAGCTTCCTTTTCTCCGTGTCTCTTCATGCAGGGTGAGCTCCCTCTGCCCCTGTCAGGGGAGGTCACCTCGGGGCAGGGTTCAGGGAGCGGTCAGCCTGGAGGCAGGCCTGGGGGTTCCTTTGAGAGTTGTAGAGCCTCCTGACTGTAAGCCCCAAAGAGTGATTTATTCTTTTTATTTTAGTGAGAATCAAAAAAAAAAAAAAAGTTTAAGTCTTAATATATGTCATGTTAAGTCAGTAGAATCCTCCTTAGGATATCCAGTTTACTCCAGACATGCGGATCTTGGTGGAAGGATACCTGAGCCTGGACTCCTGTGGGGACAGCTCGTTGTTCTTCTACGACCCCCCGCCGGGAAAGTGACTGCCTGGCAGTCAGCCCTTCGTTGCCTTGGCCTCGTAGCCAGGGGTCTGTGAGTGGGTCAGGGCATTCGGAGCCCTCTGCAGTTATTCATCAGTATGGAACATATATGCATCAGTATGGGAGAAGTGGGGGAGAAGCTTAAATTCTCAACAATGTCAGTGACCCAGAAAAGCCCGGAGTCTGCCCTGAGCTGAGGAGGATGCTCTCCCTTTTGCTGTTGTGGGCGGCTGCTGCCTGCAGGGAGAGAGGCCCGCTGGGAGTCCCGAGCTGGACCACGGTCTGTGTGCTTTCCATCTGGGGCATGGCTCAGTGAAACAGAAATAGCACTGCGTGCTCTACATGCTTCAGGTACATCCTGTTAAATGGACTTTTGTGGTCACTCTCGAGACTCTGCGTAGCATCTGTGTATAAGATTGGTTCTGTGGGGAAATCACATTTTCAGTTCCAAACAAACAATTTACCAAAACAAAACAAAAAATGCTTTTGTAACTCAGTTGTTTAGAAAGTGCAAATGGGTTGTGATAACACTAAGTGTTCATTTCTGGAAAATAATGTTCTTACATTTTAATATCATGATGACTTTGATACCTGTATGGTTCATGGGGGTCCCAAGTGGGCTCTAGTCAGACCATGAGCCCACGGGTGTCCCTCCCCCTTGCTTGGGCCCATTTGAGAAGGACCAACATGTTGGTACGGCTGAGAATTGTAGCCACTCCCTGGGCTGGATTCCATCAGTGAGTTTCCTCCACCGAGTCATCTCATGGCTCCCCCAGAGCACTCTGTCCAGAGGAGGGCTTGACAACACTGGCCAGGGTTTTCTGTTATCAGTGTGTGTGTGTGTGTGTGTGTGTGTGTTGAGGGGAACAGTTAGGGTAGCCACTGTGAGGCCCCCTGTCTCTGGGAGGAACAAGTTGAGAATGGACTAAGGAAGTTGGAACAGGCAGGAATGGAACGGACCTGTTTTTGTCTCAGTGCCATGTGGAGCTGAGCTCTGCAGGAATGACCTTGGAGGAGAGAGGAATTTTTGTCCCAGCCAAGTGCTCAGATGGAGGCAGGAAAGCTGTTTACATGGCCCAGTGGCTCCTGGAGGGTGTGGGAGGTCTTCTCTGATAATACTAGTATGTGTCTGTCTGCTTGCCTTTGTTTCTTTTTCTTTTTGGTCCAGATTCTTTTTTTTTAAATTAAAGTATAGTTGATTTACAATATTATATTAGTTTCAGGTATACAACATAGTGATTCAATATTTTTATAGATTGTACTCCATTTAAAGCTATTACAAAACAATGGCTATATTTCCCTGTGCTGTATCCTTTTTGCTTATTTATTATATACATAGTAGTTTGTATCTCTTCATCCCATACCCCTGTCTGGCTCCTTCCCCCTTCGCTCTCCCCACTGGTAACCACCAGTTTGTGCTCTATATCTGTGAGTCTGTTACTGTATCATTATATACATTTGCTTGTTTTATTCTTTTAGATTCCACATGTAAGTGATAACGTAGAATATTTGTCTGTCTCTGTCTGACTTATTTCACTAAGCTTAATACCCTCTAGGTCCATCCACATTGTTACAAATGGCAGAATTATTTTTATGGCGGGGTAATATACCATTGTATATATGTATCTATCTTCTTTATCCATTCATCTGTTCATGGACACTTAGGCTGCTTCTGTATCTTGGCAATTGTAAATAATGCTTCTATGAACATTGGGGTGCATGTATCCTTTCAAATTAGTGTTTTTGTTTCTTTCAAATACATACCCAGGAGTGGAATTTCTGGGTCATATTGTAATTCTATTTTTAGTTTTTTGAGGCACCTCCATACTGTTTTCCATAGTGGCTGCACCAATTTACATTCCCACCAACAGTGTACCAGGTTTCCCTTTTCTCCACATCCTTGTCAACATTTGTTATTTGTAGGCTTTGATGAGGGCCATTCTGAAAGATGTGAGGTGATAACTCATTGTGGTTTTGATTTGCATTTCTCTGATGATTAGCGATGTCTTTGGGAAAATGTCTGTTCAGGTCTTTTGCCCATTTTTTAATCAGGTTGTTTTTTTGTTAAGGTTTTGTTTTGGGGTTTTTTGTTTTTGTTTTATGGGTTTTTTTTTTTTTTTTTGATATTCAGTTGTATGAACTGTTTATGTATTTTGGATATTAACCCCTTACCAGTCATATCATTTGCAAATATTTTCTCCCATTCAGTAGGATGTCTTTTCATTTTGTCAGTGGTTTCCTTTACTGTACAAAAGCTTTTAAGTTTACTTAGGTCCCATTTGATTATTTTTGCTTTTGTTTCTTTTGCCTTAGGAGACAGATCCAAACAAATTTTGCTACAATTTGTCAGTGTTCTGCTTGTGTTCGCTTCTAGGAGTTTTACAGTTTCAGGTTTTACATTTAGGTCTTGAATCTGTTTTGAGTTTATTTTCATATATGGTGTGAGAAAATGTAATTTTAATTTCATTCTTTTACATTTAGCTGTTCAGCTTTCCTTGCACCACTGCTTGAAGAGAATGTCTTTTCTTCTTTGTATATTTTGCCTCCTTTGTCATAGATTAATTGACCATAAATGTGTGGGTTTATTTCTGGGATCTCTATTCTGTTCCATTGATCCATTGTGTCTGTTTTTGTGCCAATACCATACTGTTTTGATTACTGTAGCTTTGTAGTATACTCTGAAGTCAGAGAGAGTGATACCTCCAGCTGCTTTGTTCTTTTTTCTCAAGATTACTTTGGCAATTCAGGGTCTTTTGTGGTTCCATATAAATTTTATGATTATTTATTCTAGCTCTTTGAAAAATGTCATGGGTATTTTGATAGGGATTGTATTAAATCTGTGTAGATTGCTTTGGGTAGTATGGACTTTTTTAAAATTTTTATTTATTTATTTATCTTTGGCTGCATTGGGTCTTTGTTGTTACGTGCAGGCTTTCTCTAGTTGCGGCCCGTGGGGGCTACTCTTCATTGCGGTGAGGAGGGCTTCTCACTGCGGTGGCTTCTCTTGTTCTGAAGCATGGGCTCTAGGCGCACAGACTTCAGTAGTTGTGGCACGCAGGCTCAGTAGTTGTGGCTCGCGGGCTCTAGAGTGTAGGCTCAGTAGTTGTGGCGTATGGGCTTCGTTGCTCCACGGCATGTGGGATCTTCCCGGACCAGGGCTCGAACCCATGTCCCCTGCATTGGCAGGCAGATTCTTAACTTCTGCGCCACCAGGGAAGTCCCAGTATGGACATTTTAACAATATTAATTCTTCCAATCCATGAGCACAGGTTATCTTTCCATTTCTCTGTATCATCTTCAGTTTCCTTTATCATTGTTTTATAGTTTTCAGAATATAGGTCTTTCACCTCCTTTGTTAAGTTTATTCCTAGGTATTCTTTCCTTTTTGATGCAGTTTTTAAACAGGATTGTTTTCTTGCTCTCTTTTTCTAAGAGTTCATTATTAGTGTAAAGAAAACAACAGATTTCTGTATATTAAGCTTCTATCTTGCAACTTTACTGAATTCATTTATTAGCGCTAATAGTTTTTTGGTGGAGGTGTTAGTGTTTTCTATATATAGTATGTCATCTGAAAAATAGTGACAATTTTGTTTCCTTTCCAGTTTGGATGCGATGCCTTTTATTTCTTTTTCTTGTCTGATTGCTGTGGCTAGGACTTGCAATACTATGTTGAATGAAAAGGGCAAGAGGTGGGCATCCTTGTCTTGTTCCTGATTTTAGAAGAAAGGCTTTCAGGGCTTCTCTGGTGGTGCAGTGGTGAAGAATCCGCCTGCCAAGGCAGGGGACACAGGTTCAAGCCCTGGCCCAGGAAGATCCCACATACCGCGGAGCAGCTAAGCCCATGTGCCACAACTACTGAGCCTGAGCTCTAGAGCCCTCAATCCACAACTACTAAGCCCGTGTGCCACAACTACTGAAGACTGCGTGCCTAGAGCCCATGCTCCGCAACGAAGAGTAGCCCCCGCTCACCACAACTAGAGAAAGCCCGTGCACAGCAACGAAGACCCAACACAGCCAAAAATAAATAAATAAATAAATAAATTTATAGAAGAAAGGCTTTCAGCATTTCACCATTGAGTACGATGTTAGCTGTGGGTTTGTCATGAATGGCCTTTGTTATGTTGAGCTGTGTTCCCTCTATACCAACTTTGATGAGAGTCTTTGTCATGAATGTATGTTGAATTTTGTCAAATGCTTTTTCTACATCTATTGAGATGATCATGTGATTTTTATCCTTTCTTCTGTTAATGTGTTATATCATGTTGATTGATTTGTGGATACTGAACCATCCTTGCATCCCTGGAATAAATTCCACTTGATCATGGTATATGATTCTATTACAAATTCAACTTCACTACTAGTGATCAGTCTGTTCAGATAGGCTGTGTCTTCCTGATTCAGTCTTGGAAGGTTGTATGTTTCTAGAAATTTGTCCATTTCTTGTAGGTTGTCCAGTTTGTTGGTATATGATTGTAGTATTCTCTTATGATTTTTTGTATCTCTGATATTAGTTGTTATTTCTCTTCTTTCATTTATTTGGGTCCTCTTTTTTCCTTGATAAGCCTGGCTAAACGTTTATCAATTCTGTTTATCTTTGCAAAAAACCAGCCCTTGGTTTCACTGATCTTTTGTATTGTTTTCTTGGTCTCTGTTTTATTTATTTCCTCTCTGATCTTTATTATTTCCTTCATTCTGCTGATCGTGGGGTTTGCTTGTTCTTCTTTTTCTAACTCCTTTAGATGGTAGATTAGGTTGTTTATTTGAGATTTTTCTTATTTCTTGAAGAAGACCTATATCACTATAAACCTACCTCTTATATGCATCCCATAGATTTTGGAAAGTTGTGTTTCCGTTGTCATTTATCTCGAGGTATTTTCTGATATCCTCTTTGATTTCTTCATTGACCTGTTGGTTTTTAGTAGCATGTTGCTTGGTCTCCACGTGTCTTCCTTTCTTGTCTTTCTTTTTCCCAATAATCAGTAGTAGAATTGTGATGCTCTAAGCTCCCAAGCAGTAGCACACCCCATGAGAAGGCCAAGTCACATGTCCGCCATCCATTTAGCCTTGTCTGTGCCCCCCTACCCCCCACTCCCAGCCAGATTTCCCTTTAGAGTCATCTCCAGCCTGAGCCAGTCTGGTCCTACTCGCCTCACAGCCCCTTCAGCATAGATGCCAGAGAGTACTCTTTCTACTAAAATGAAAGCAATTTACAAATGTCCTGTCATCACTGACACAAAGTGCTTGCTTCCTTTTTAACGTATCAAATGTCATTATTCATAACATATTACTGCGTTCAAGTGTTGTAAGGAGAGGAGGGCAAAGCAGTCTTTGTCCCAAGAAAATACCATTTATTTGGGAATGACAAGTCAGATCACTGTGCCTGTCATATCATACCTCTTCCCTTATTGGGATAATTGGAACTTGACGTTTTCCCGTACTCTTGGTTATGTGAATTCTTATTCCCAGTTCAAGGCCCCGAATCCCTTCTGCCCTGGAGAAGATGATAGTGGTGACAGTAGCATAGTGCTGGGAAGCACACGCTGCCAGTGGCTGTGGCCTCCAACCAGACTGCTTGGGTTTTCAGCCCAGCTCTGTGACCTGTGGCTGTGTATGTAGCCTTGGGCAGTCATCCACCCTCTCAGTGCCTCAGTTTTCTCATCTGTAAAATGGAGATAATGTAGTTCATACCTTGTAGGGCTGTTGTGAGGGTATAAAGCACTTAGAGCCACGCCTGGCACACAGGACCTATATGCATATGACCAGTATTGTTGATGTAATTATTTCATTTTTGCCTCTTGTACCCCTCCCACACCCCCACCCCCAGTGGATCAGGCAAAAGATTTCTTTTCTCTGAGCTGGTGCTGTTCTTCTTTTCTCCTGGGTGCCCCTGGTAGCTGGGATTAGGACCCAGCTCTCTTACGGAAGCAGAGGACATCCCTGGAGCCTCTGTGCCATGGACATGGTTTCTCTTGATTTCTTCCTGCAGGGTGTGGACACTGTAAGAAAATGAAACCAGAGTTTGAGAATGCAGCAGAAGTCCTCCACGGAGAAGCAGATGTAAGCTTCCTTTCCTTAACTCCTCCACCGCTCTCTCCTGAAGAGTCAGTGATAGGAATCATTACAGTGACTTTCCCCTGCAAGCTCTGTAGCAGCTCTCCTGGCCCCTGGAGGCCTGCGGAACTTCTGTGTCCCCGAGTAGATGTGTCTTAGACAGGTGGGGCCCCTACCAGGGATGGAGGGGTGCAGAGAGATTAGGGTCACATTCTCATACCCTTCCAGGTGACCTCTGCCAGGTCATGGCTCTGGGGTGAAGCCCCAAGTTTCTCCCTCTTTTCTGTGGGAGCCTGCCGATTGGGAACAGCTACAGTCTACACAGCCTGGTTGGTGGGGGAGATTAAAAGGCTTCATCTCAGCCCACAAATGAGAATGATGGACATGCCCGTGTCCAGTTGTTCCCGGGATGTGTGAAGTTCCCGCCCTGTGAGGTTTCGGCAGGCCCTCGGTGGGTTGGCGGCTGGTGTCCGGGCTCCTCTTCTGCCAGCACCGCATCTGAGGCTGTCATGCATGGTTGGCCTCTCCCCCGTCCCAGAGCTCTGGTGTCCTTGCAGCTGTTGATGCGACCGTCAACAAGGCCCTGGCAGAAAGATTCCACATCTCCGAGTTTCCTACACTCAAGTATTTTAAGAATGGAGAGAAGTATGCAGTGCCTGCGCTCAGAACAAAGAAGAGCTTTATTGAGTGGATGCAAAAGTAAGTCTGCTGGTCTTGATAGCACATCTTGGTCCCTGGCTGTCGGCCACTGGAGAGGGCCTTGAGGAGATGAAGTAAACCTTAGGGGCCGCTGACCTTGGCTCAGGGCCTGAACGCCAAGACAGCCATGACTTCCCAATCCTGACGCCTCCTCTGGTGTGCTGATCACGTGTACTCATCCAGCAGGGCACGGGTAGCCTTTCTGGGTGCGGTTTCATCAGCTCCAGTAAACCGTGTATTTCTGTTTTTAGGACTCCTTCCCCAGTGTCCTGGCCCCAGGTTTCATCGTCTACATTTTATTCCATTCCCTTTGAGTGAATGAAGGAAACACACAGCTCTTCACATCCAGAGCTGGACTCACAGGGACCCGGGTCTGGGCCTTCAGTAGCGTCCACAGTGCAGCCTGTGGTGGTTTGGGGTTGAAAATAAAGGTTTGAAGAGCTCCCTCAGCCTGGGTATTAGTTTGCTAGGGCTGCCACAACAGGGAACACAGAACCGGTGGCTTCACAGCAGAAGTTAATTTTTTTCACAATTCTGGAGACCAGAAGTCCAAGATAAGATGTCAGGAGGGTTGCTTTCTCTGAGGCCTCTCCATGTCCATCTTCTCCCTGTGTTTTCACACGGTCTTCCCTCAGTGTCTGTGTCCTAATCTCCTCTTCTTAAAAGGACACCAGTGTGAAGTTGGGTTAGGGTCTACCCTAATGACCTAATTTTAACTTAATTACCTCTCTAAAGGCCCTATCTCCAAATACAGTCACCTTCTAGGGTAGTTGGCATTAGGACTTCAACATATGAATTTGGGGCAGGGGGCACAGTTCAGCCCACGACAGCCTGCAAGTCCAGAGAACACGAGGAGCCTTGCAATTGCTCATCCAAGGACCGTGGAACCTGCAGTTCTTAGCATTTCCCCCTCCTGTGAGGGAACTAACTGGGCCACCACACAGGTGCTTTCTCCTGTCCACACCCCTCCCCCGAGACACACACACACACACACACACACACACACACACACACACACACACACACACACACACAAACACACGCGCGCGCACGCACATCCACACATAACTTGAATATTTGAGAATACTGCCTTATTTCAGCACTGGGGGGATCATGAAGTAAAAGAAGACAGATTCCAGCCTTTGCAGAGGCCCCTGGTACATGGCATAATGATGTCCACGTGAGAACCAAGACTTTAGAGTCACAAGGTGACGCGAGAACTGTGCAGAACAGCAGCATCCAGAAGGAGTTACTTTGTTAGGACATCGGTCCTCGAACCTGGGTGGATGTAAGCGTTACAGGTGTTGAGGTGCTGCTTAAAGTGCAGATGCTAGGGCTGCTGTCCCTGCGGCTTTGATTCAGGAGGTGTGAATGAAACCCTCAGCCGTGGGGTTTTGAGAAACGTCCGCTTATGGAATGGGATGAGCCACTAGGTTCAGGAGAGGCCCTGGCAAGAGGTGAGTGGGCTGGCCAGGTCCAGGCTCAGCTTCCTACTGATCACTGGGGGCAGATTCTAAGAGTAGCCAGCCCTTGTCTTAGGGACCAGAACGGAGCAGTGGTTCATCTCCAAGAGGGGCGAGGTGCTCTCTCCTCCGGGCCTTTGGTGCAGGAGGCAGGTTGCTCTTCACACCCGCCTCTCTGGCCTCGCTCTGGTGCCAGTGCTGCTTTACTGGGAAGGACTGAGCAGGGTGGGGCCTCAGGTGAGGTCCCTGGTGCTTGCACTGTGGTTAGAGAGCTGGGGAATCAGAGCATTTATCGTTGCTAATCCCCGCTCCAGAAGCCTGGACACAAATAGCGAGCATGGAGGGGTGTCCCGGTCCGGGAAGATCCCACGTGCCGCGGAGTGGCTGGGCCCGTGGGCCATGGCGGCTGAGCCAGCTCTCATGCAGCACTGTAACTGACAGCACCACCCCCTAAGTGCTAGAACCTTCCCAGCCTTTGCAGCGTGCTTTGATAGCTGTTGCCCCATTTCATACTCAGATCCTACTGAGGCCAGAGTTTTTATTCCTGTTTCCTTGGTGAAGAAACTTAGGTTCAGAGAGGTGAAGGGCCTTGCCTAGGGACAAATAGTGGTTCTTTGGGGAGCTTGGAAGGAATCCTGCAGGCAGAGCATAAACAGCAGATGCTCTGAGATGAAGGGTTGAGGCCACCAGCAGGAGGGCAAGCAGACAGTGTCGAGGGAGGCTGATGGTACTTCCAGGCTTGTGCACACGTGGCCGCGCTTGGGTGACTGAGATGTGCCCACCAGCAGGCCAGCCCGGGGAGGCAGGATGCAGGGACAGGGCAGAGCAGAAGGTTGGTGTCAGCCGAAGAGTCCAGGGTGTTTGACAGGGCACCTGGAGGGCAAAGAAGTGGGGGAGACAGGAAGGGTGGGAGGGGCCCATCTTGGTCACGAGAGCAGGGGTGCCATTAACCAAAACGAAGAAGTTGGGGAAGAAAGCTGTTTTGGGAAGTGTGGACGAGAGGGAAGAGTTCTAAGTCTTGTTGGGATTGGGGTGACAGTGGGACCTCCAGGTGGAAATACCTGAAAAACACCTGGAAATAGGGGGCTTGGGTGAGAGGCCAGGGCTCGAGTCATCCTCAGCCTAGGGGATTATGGAAGCCACGCAGCGGGATGAGATCTTACAGGAATTGCAGGGGCACGGAGATAGAACCAGAAGAAGAGAGAAGGCTGTCGGGAAGGGAGGGAAGGGGTCTCTGGTAGGAGGGCTTCTGCAAGGTGAGAGAGGCCGTGGGGTGCCCGGTGCTGCGCTCCTGCTGCCCTCGCTGGGGACAAGGCCTGAGGCCTGGTGGTCAGAAGCCAGGTGGTGCTGACGTGAAGGAGGGAGTGCAGGGGGTGCGTGTGGCAGCACGGGGTCCGGCCCGCTCCCCAGAGACACTTCTCAGAAGGGAGAGAGAAGTGTGGTTGTAGGGAGGGGGACGAGGGCAGCACAGGCTTTAAAAGACCCTGGAGATCTATACTTTGGTGAGGCAGAGTGGAGGGAACCAGTGAACAGAAGGAGACTGAAAAATGATCAACCCTTATCGAATGCCTGTCATTTATGAGAGCACATAGGCTCTTAGCAACTGTTAGCTGCTTGACCGACTAGGTGCTTCATACACACTGTCTCTGCTCTTCGTAAGGAGTCCAGGAAGTAGGTCTCAACTGTACTCATTTAGCAGAAAAGAAAATGGAAGCTCAGAGGGGTTCGGTAACTTACCTAAGGTCACACAGGTGATCAGTAATCTGGATTTGAACCCAGACCCACCTCACTCCATGGCGCATGCTCTGTCCACCAG
Source organism: Stenella coeruleoalba (assembly GCF_951394435.1). NCBI lineage: Eukaryota > Metazoa > Chordata > Mammalia > Artiodactyla > Delphinidae > Stenella > Stenella coeruleoalba. The sequence continues at coordinate 76,346,400 of NC_137150.1, read as the reverse complement.
AACAGAGGCTCAGGAGCAGAAGGTAATGGAGGGTGCTTCAGGGTCCCAGAAGAGGCAGGAGGGAGGGGAAGGGAGCCCAGGTGCAGGGGCTTCTCCCCACGGCAAGGAGACGACTGGAGAGGTCCTAAAAGCGACTCAGGTCTTCCACACCTTCACAAAATGGCTTCTTAATAGGCTCCTTAGAGGGGATCTTTGCAGATGGTTCACAGTTCTTCATGTTTAAACTGAGGTTTTAAATTCAGTTTTAGAAAGGATGCAAAGTGATTTTTTTTCTCATGTGCACTCCGAGTGGTTGGGGGCGGCAGAAGTGCTTGCCTGTGCACGAGCTTCTCCTAATGACTGTCTCCCCTCCACCCCCGGTTCTTGCAGTCCTGAGTCCCCTCCACCCCCAGAGCCCGCCTGGGAAGAGCAGCAGACCAGCGTGGTGCATCTGGCTGGGGACAACTTCCGGGACACCCTGAAGAGGAAGAAGCACGCCTTGGTCATGTTCTACGCCCCTTGTAAGTAGCTGGGGCGCTCGCTGAGGGGCGAGGGAGAGGGGTGGGCCTGACTGAACTGAGAAGATCCCCCCAGGGACCAGGGCAGCCGCAGGCCGACTCTGGGCTGTCTGCTGTGAGCAGGTTTCATTCCAGGCTGAGGTCCTTCAGAATCCAGGTCCAGCTCTGTCAGGTTCTGTCCTCACATCAGTCCTGAAGCCCTCTGCTTCTGTCTGTGCCAGGGGCCTGCCTTGTAATTATTCAGTCCCCTCAACTGCCTGGAAACTGCCACCCGGCCGCCGCCTCCCTCCTGTCTGCTCCCTCCATCCCTGTACTCACTGACTTCACCTTTGAACCCTGCAACTTAGCAGCTGGGAATTCAGCCAGCCCGGTTAGGCCTCTGCTTCCCTCATCTTGCTGAGCACTCCCAGCCCAGCCTCCTTTCCCTGACCTTCCCAAGTGGCTCTGAAGCCATGGATTTGAAACTGGGGTAAAAGTACCGTCATAGTCACCCAGAGGTCCTCACCGTGATCCCCACTTTATTCCAAGCCTAAGTGGAAGGAATGACACGTCTGCTAATGTTGGTGTTTGTGGTCTCAAATTTTGTGTATTCCCATTTTCAAGTTGTTCATTGATACATAAAGGAAAGGCTCTTGGATTTCTCACTCTTCTGTTGCCCTCTCTCTCCCTGTTGCCCTCTCTCTCCCCCAGGTTACAGCTCCGTGTAATGGAATGGGGATAATAAAGCTGGGCTCCACAGAGAAGCAGGCAGCTCAGTCGAGTCCTAACCTCCTGCCCCTACCTCTCCAGTGTCAATAATCTGTAAAGTCTCTCCTCAGTTCTCACTGTCTGGGCAGGTCACCTCCTGGCCCAGCCTCAGACCCCGCCCTCAGGCAGCTGACACTTCCCTCTGTTTTTGCCTTTTCTTCCACAAGTGGGCCTTGTGCCCTGTCGGTTCCTTACAGAGCTTCTTGCTGTCTTCCTCTGTCCTTAGAGTAAGCCTGGAAGACTGAGTGGATTTTAAGAAGTTGTCTTGCTTCTGGGCAGAGTTGGGGGTGCAGGACTGAGACTCAGGGGATGCCTGACTTGCCCAGGCCACGGCAGCAAGTCAGTGACAGAGCCCTTCCTGCAGCCTGGGCTGGTGCCCTCCTTTAGTCACAGGCCCGATTCAGAGGGCGATTACTTTCCCGGCAGCCGGCGGGAACCTGGCCAGAGAAGTAGGAGTCCTTGACCAGCCACTGAGTGGATTTGAGAAAGTCCAGACTAAATACTTTCCCTAGAAATGCTCCCCGGGCTTCCCTGGTGGCGCAGTGGTTGAGAGTCCGCCTGCTGATGCAGGGGACACGGGTTCGTGCCCCGGTCCGGGAAGATCCCACGTGCCGCGGAGCGGCTGGGCCCGTGAGCCATGGCCGCTGAGCCTGCGCGTCCGGAGCCTGTGCTCCGCAACGGGAGAGGCCACAACAGTGAGAGGCCCGCGTACCGCAAAAAAAAAAAGAAATGCTCCCCGCTTCCCCCCAGACCTCAGGGGACGCCTACCCTGCTGGGGTGCTAACGACCTGCCTCAAGTAACCGCTGTGTGCTGGATGTTTTCGGGGACCCAGGATACAAGGGAAGGAGGCCTGGTCCCTGCCGGCTTCAAGGGCCTCACAGACTGCCCTGACAAAAATAACTAAACACGGTCCACACGGGGCCCCGTCACTGAGCGACTCACCTGTTGGCAGAGGGCTTGGTGCCTGGAGTCTCCCATCTCCCCTGCTGCACTTTCCTGTCCTGAGCTCTGCTCCAGGCTCCTGAGACGTGTGTGTTCATCAGTGGACAGAGGCAGGGAAAGAGGGAACTAGCTAAAGACAAAAAAAATCTTTAAAATGTTTTCAATGATAAAAATAATATATCCTTATCTATAATTTATGTAGTATATAACATATACTTCTATATAAAGAATCTAAATACTACAGATAAAGGTAGGTATAAAGTAAAAAAGCAAACACCAACCCCCATTTCTCCTCTCCCCCCACTTCCTGCCTGCCCAGTTTCTACACAGCTCTTCCTCCTGCTGTTTCATTGTTCTCTTCTGTTCCAAGCCCCCCACATTGCTCCGAATCATGGTCTGGTCGTGGTGACTGCCCTTTTTAGGCCAGCTTGGCTGAGTCTCTAGATTTGGAATTTTCTGTCCTGTCCTTGGTCTTTGTTCCTCTTTCCCCACTCTGGGAGGCTGCTTTCATTTCCAGTTACACAGAGGTGGTACCTTTTTAAAGAGCCCAAATTAAAAAATCATGCCTGTTCTGGCCTAACTGACACTTCTGGGAAACATCTTCATGCCCTTTCTAAAACAGCCTCCCCTCTAGTTATTCATCTGCCATGCTCTTTCTTTTGGATAATGAGAAAATGAGATGTACCAGAAGGCCATTAATCTGAGACCTAGATGCTTTAAATTGATGGCAGCAGGAATTTGCACTAGGCTGACAGTGACCTTTATACTTTCAGTAAGCAGAGAGGTTAGAAAGGAGAAATGAGTAGTGACACCAGATTTGGGGGAAGGAGTAGCTTATTTCCGGCCAGCCTGATGTCTTAATGGGTGTCCATGTGCCGCTCACAGGGGACCTCTAGGTGCCACAGGGCACGCTTTGACGCGCTCTCAACCAGCACGTTGTGCTCTTTACACGTTTTGAAAGCTATATGCCATCATTCCTTTGTAGTATGATGTTTTCATGAATTTGAGCCGTTCTTCCCTCTGTTGGGTCAAATTAGTACAGTGTTCTTGTAATTGCCATTAGCACCTGCCATGAGTTCGGCTCTGCGAGGTACTTTATCTCAGTTCTGGTGTAACACAGCTTAGCTGTCTTCTCTACTCCTGTGATGGATGCTGGGAAAATCCCCTGAAGCTGCCTCCCCATCACCATCCACGCTGCTCTGGGGCCAGCTGGCCACTCTGCCAGCCAGGCCACGTGGGTGGTCCCGCCCATCTCAGGAAAAGGCTCAGGTGCTAAATTCACATGTAGCTCAGCCTTAATTTGGATTCACAAAGCCCTCTGAAACGCCAGTCATTATTATCTTATTTTGAAAAGGGAAAGAGCAGATGAGCCAGGCTGTCTCGGTTCCCTCCCTGCCTGGGTTTCCCCAAGGCCATGGGAGAGCTGTTTGTCAGGAAGCTGGCTGGAGCCAGGTCTGCCCATGGGGCATCTGGCCTCTCCCACCCATGTTTTGATCAGAATTACTCACCACAGTCAGGGAATTCCTTCCCTCAAAGCAGTGCTGTTCTCTTGGCAGTTGGGTTCAGTGTCTGGAGGGTGGTTGGGAGGAGTGGGCTTGGGGTTTAATTGGCGAGCACTGAGGGAAGGGCCAGGGAAGCGGGTCTGGGACAGAGTGGCCTGCAGCTTCCTGGGCTTTCTGCTCAGTGGACGCTGCCCCGGGCTTGCTGAAACAGGAGGAGAAAGTGGTCCCACACAGGTCCCAGCCCCGGGCCTGAGACCTGTCACTGGAGCTGGAGGGGCTCAGGGCACCACATACACCTCTGTCCCATCCAGGGCCTCCAAAACTACGGATCCTCGTCCCTGGGTTGGGAACCCAGGCCCTGAGAAGTGTCAGGGACTCCTGGCAGCTTATCCTCCTCTTAGCCTGACCTTGAGTCTCCCTTTCCTGGATCTGGGGTTCGGGTGGATTGTGGAGCAGGGAGGAAGGACAGCATGAGGACCAGGGGCCTAGTTTGGCTGCTCAGTCTGGGGTGAGGGCTGCTGGGAATGTGGGAAACAGCGGCAAAGCATGAGTTGCCGGGGTCAGGCAGAGGGCCTGCTCCCAGCCCCCTACTTCCCCAGCCCCACTTTCTCAGTCATGAAGTGGAGAGATTTGCTAGTGTCACTGGGGCGAGAGAAGGGACCTTGTGACAGGCTCAGAGAATCCCGAGCATGCGTCCTCCTTTCTAAGCCCAAAGCTCCCGCTGCACCCTGGATCAGGCTCTTATGGACCCTGAGGGCAGCCCTGTGTGGAAGGAGCTTGCAGGGAAAGACCACAGTGTCTGTCTCCCTGACCCCCAGCCTCGTGGGTGTGTGTGTGATGGGAGAGTGTGGGGTGGGAGGTCCTGGGCAGGAATGGACCTGACGCTGGCACAGGCCTCCTGCAGAGCCCTCTTGCCAACAGCAGACGCGCAGTGGAGGGTCTGAGTGGTGGGGTTGATACGTGAACCCTGACAGTGGGGTGCGCGGGGGGTGGGAATCAGATGAGCCCCAAAGTCTGTTGGGTGGAGAGAAACTCCTGGAAAGGCTTCTCTGGAGGTTCCAGGCAGGGCCCCTGGCTCTGCAGCCTCCCCCATGTGTGTAACTCTCTCCTCCCCTCTCACGCAGGGTGCCCGCATTGTAAGAAGGTCATTCCACACTTTACTGCCACTGCTGATGCCTTCAAAGATGACCGAAAGGTAAAGGCCCCCTTCCTCTTCACCTCTCGTCCCACCTCCAGCTTCCCCCTGCCACCAGTGCCCACACCTTCCTCCCTTCTGTTCAGGTGCCCTCCCTCCCCAGACAGGTTCTGCTGAGACCCGGGGATTCCTGGCAACCAGGACATCCTTTTCACAAGGCAGGATAGAGCAGGCTGCATTTATGCTGCAAAATCAACTAAAAAGGATACACTGAACTGTTACAGCCCTTCCTTGGAGGAGGGGGTGGTAAAGGGGTCATTTTGTTTATTCTTCTTTAGTGTTCAAATATTTTTACGGTAGGATTTGTAGTCATGCATTACTTGTATAATTAAAAGTACAAATAAAAAAAAATCCAACAAAAGTCAACTGGAGGCAGCCAAGGTGGAGGAGAGCACGGCCGTGTGTGCAGAGCCTCATCCCACCTAAGTGAAAGGCTCCTGCAGCTGCTGACTGATGAAGCATAAAATTAACAAGCTAGAGCTGCAGATTGGATTAGAGAGCGGGGAGGGGGCCCCGGGCACATTCCCCCAGGGCGCTCCAGCAGCCAGGGCAGACTCCAAGGCTGAGGGAGTGTATGGCAGGGAGAAGACCCCGGAACTCAGACTGGTGCATCGGGGCTGCTGTTAAACTACGTGAGCTGGAAGACTCTCCAGGCCTCGAGTTCCCTTCTTCTAAAGTCAGGGTGCTGGTCTAGATGGTTTCAAAGGCTCTTCCCAGCCTGGGGTTCCATCATACGAACCTGTCCCCTGAAAGACCCCCAAGATGCGCTCACGCACACCCAAGGCCAAAGTCCGGTGCATCTCTGCCTGCTGCCTTATTTTCCCAGGTGGAATTGTCAGGTGCGGCCAGGGCAGGTGGGATACAGATGATGAGATCACCTTGCATCAGCCCTACGGTGGTGGAGATGGGATGGTGAGAGCTGTACAGGGACAGCGAGTCAGAGGAAGCCAGGGTAGGCCACGGGCACGTATGTGAAGACTTAGACTCCGAGCCCCTTCCCTGATCTTGGGGAGTCCCGTTGTCACCCAGAAGTCCTGCCTGTGCCCTTGAGGCACCCTTCACCATCAGGAGGGAATACAAGGACCAGAAAAATTTCTCTCCTCTCCCTGCCACTTGGCCTGCATTGAGAGGGGCACGGCAAGAAGGGACTTCCTGTCTTCCGTCTCCCTCACTGCTCCAGCCGATTCTGCCAGCCGGGGCCTGAGCACAGTGGCTGCCTCCAGTCTGAGAGCTCCAGCACAGCCCAGGCTGCTCGTCCCTGCGGGGCTGGGTGTTGGTTGGTGTGGGGAGGGGCCAGGACTAGACTGGCAGTCTCTCCGTATCAACTCCCATCATTCTTCACCCAGAACACTCGGTGCTCTGGACACGCAGGAGAGTGACAGGTGTGGGGGCTTCCCGCCCCACGAGATGCTCAGGTCTCCGCACTCCAGGGTCTGTGAAGGGAACACATCAGTCCCAACGAGGCCAGGCTGGCCGTGCCCACGGTAGGCAACTGAGGGCCATTCCTCCTCTTCCCTGTCCCCTCTGCTGATGCAGAGGGGTCCCATTTCCATGGTGACCCCCTCCTTCTCTGAGATACTGATACACCTTTGCTTAATTGTCTTAACTTGGGCCAGTAATGTCGCTGACCTTTTCCTGGAGTCATTCCCCCTGTTATTCCCTCTGTCCCTCCTTCCAACTTCCTTTATTCCAAGCCAGGCATCACTCTCACTCATTTTCAGGAACACACTTAGCTTCTCTGTCCCAGGCAGCCGGCAGGCCTGGGGTTCCTAGAGGCGGCTCTCAGTAATAGCAGGGAAGCCTTCTGTCTCTGGTCTGGGGTACTGGTGCCATGATGGCTGGGTGCCATCCTAGAACTATCAGCTCAGAGCCTCTGGGGGATGGTTCCAGGAATGTGTCATTTTTAAGAGCTGGCTCTTCTGCTGGCCACAGGCTGGTGTTTGGGGACCACTGGCCTGTCCAGCCCTCTCCTTCTCCTCAAGCAGATCAAGGCCCAGAGAGGAGCTGCGTCTCTTGCCCAGGGACGCGCAGTGGGTCACTGACAGCCGGAACTGGGTCTCCTGACTCCTTCCTGACACCCGTGCTGCCACCTCTGAGCCAGAACTGCATTTTTTTTTTCCACCCAGAAGTTGGTCCCTGTTCCTTCCCCAATCAATATGCAGTTGGTTGTTCACTTCCATTTTCATAGCCAAAGTCAATACTAGCTCCTGCAGAGATTTATTTTACTGAATCAATAAAGCTGTGTGAGGCAGCCCATATTTTAACTGGGGAGCCTCCCCCTCCCAGGAGGTTACTGGGGACTTTAGCAGTTGACATGCTGTGGGGGAGAAAGGGCTGCACACTGTTAGTGTTGGAACAGAAGCATTCTGGACGTGGCCATGGAGGACAAGGGTCTCAGGTGGGAAGGCTGGTGGGTGCAAGCGGGGGCCAGGGGATCACCGGGCTGGCAAAGTGGGGCCTCTCTCTCCCTTTACCTCAAGGTGTCCCAGCCTGGGGGTAGGGGCTGAGGGAACAGCAATGCAGCACAGCTCCCGGCCAGGTGCAAGGTCTTCCCAGGAATGGGCTTTGGGGCAGCAGGAGCCCCTCTGTGATTGGCTGACGAGGCTCTGGCCGTGTTGCGTGTGCTGTGTATGGTCCCCCGAGTTCCATCAGAAGGGAAAGCTCCCTGAAGACAGGGACCTCGTTTGTCCTTGAATCCCCCACAGTCTTGACGCCTGAAACCTCTGTAAACGTTGGCTAGATGAAGGAACCAGATGATGTGTTTGATGTTTCCTGTGAGCGCCTCTTCTGCTAGTACTTTTAAAGCCTTACGTTGTGTTGTCCTCACGGTCGTTTAGTCAGCTAGGTATTATTACTCATTTTACAGATGAGGAGGTTGACTCTCAGAGATGTTAAATGATTAGCCCAAAGTTACCCAGCTGGAAAGGGGCAGCATCAGAACTGAAAGAATAGGCATCGTCAGAGGTCTCCCAGATGTGGACTCAGGGCCTGGGACTCTTATGCAGGGGATTTTGGGGGAGGTGATCTTAGGAAGCAGTTGAGGGGATGGAGGAAGGGAAGCCAGAGCAGGTGTGTTAATGAGCAAATTACTGCATGGGTAACTAGGCTCAGTCCCTGGAGACCTCAGCAGGGACAGAGCCATCCCCCTCAGAGGCGAGAAAGCCAGGGGACATGTCTGCAAGCCCCGTCCATTGTGGGCCTTACTTCTAGCTCCCTTCAGCCAAGAGTTGCAGGTGCCAGTGGCAAGTCAAGTGCTGGGCGAAGGGGACATTGCAGGGCACGACAGCCACCTACCATGGAACGAATCTAGAAGTCAGTGTACGTTTGGTGCCGTAGGTGAGTCATTGCAGATCTTGAGTGGGTATAAGGGGGGCAGGCGCTTAGACAGGTGAAATTGGGATAGATGTGAAGAGGTTTATTTGCTGCCTTCTTTCCAAAGAGTCTCAGTCACTTCCTGGAGAGGGGCCTGTGCTTGTCTCCCCTCTTCCTACAGAGACTGAGAGCAAAGGAGCCTTTGCAGCCAGAAGTAGCATTTCGTGTATGTGGCTGGCAGCTGTTCAAGGGGATTCAGAATGAGGACCCATTTTTATTTTAGTCGATTTGTAAAACTGTACACGACATTTCCCACTGCTTCCCACATTTCCCCATTTTAATGTATACAAATTAAATTCATAATTTAAACTGGATGCAGGGAGAGCAGCGGCCCGGAGCAGCGCTCATCAAACGCTTTCACAGCCTAGCAGGGGAGTGACAGCCCCTAGCCGAGGGCTGGACACAGAGGCTGCCCCACGTGCATGGTCCCCCCCTGGGCCGGCCGCTCAGCACCTGCCCCGAGAAACGGAACCCTGAGGACGGCCAGAGGAGGCTCTGCCTCACGTTTCTGAATAATTCAGGAAGGTCTTTGGAGGGCAAGCTGGGGTTCTCAGAAGCCTGCAGGGGCGCAGGCAAACGGCAAGTTGACCCTGCCTGAAGGAGACAGCCGCCCTTCTTTTCCAGCCACACGTTGCCTATGGGAAGGCAGGGCAAGGGCCCTCAGATTTGGCTTTTAAAGAGAAGCTGGAGAGCCAAGCTTTACATAAAATCTTCTGGCTGTTTTTCTAGGTTGGCAGCTAATTCAGATTTATGTTTTTAAAATATTCTGCGTGGGCCAAATAGAACAGGACTGAGAGCCAGATAGGGACTGCGTGCAGAGTTTGCAGACTCTGCTCTAAGAAGTCTCATCATGTAGAACGTAACGTAGCCGAAGAGGTAGAAGGGGGGCGTGAGGGCGGGTGAGGGAGGATGAGCGACTGGTAACCAGAGTGCAGGCCACAGCTCACTCTTCACTGCCTGTCAGCGCTGCTGCCTGCGGAACGGTAGCCCCGCTCACCTGGGCACAGGTAAGAGGCCGGTAAGCGTTGACTGCTGGCGGCCTGCAGGGCTCTCCTACCTGGAAAGGGGGCCTCCACCCAAATGGAAATAACCAGCAGCCAGAGAACTCTGTGAGACACGGCTGTTCAGTAGTTTTAAACCTCCGGCGTGGTAGTAGTTCTGCCAGGGCTCCTGCGTGGGTTCCAGCCCTCGGAGGCACGGCGCCCATTCCTCTCCCAGGCCGGTCCCAGCATGGGCTGGTCCTAGCTGGGTGCTCTCTCCTCGGGCCTTCACGCAGCTGGCTGCCTCCTCATCACTGAGGTCTCAGGTCAAATGTTATCTCCTTGGAAAGGCCTCCTTGGCCTTCGTGGCAAAAGCAACCCCTCTGGCCGTGGTCCTATCCAAGCACCCTCTTTTGATTTCTTCAGAGCGTCCCTTGGACTTTGCAGTGATCTCACTTGTGATGTGTCTGTTAACTGCCTGCCTGCAGTAAGAATGTCAGTCGCTTGATGATGGACTTTGTCAAGGTCACCACTGTCCTCTTAGCATCTAGAACAGGCTTGGCCCATAGCAGGACTTCCATCAATGCCTCCTCTCCTCAGAAGCTGCTGGCCCCTCTTCTGTAATGCTTGTGGATTGCCGTTGCCTTTAATTGACCCTCTCCCCTCCTTCCCTGCTCTGTGACCCTCAACAGGAGAAAAGTTTCCCATGTCTGCTTTTTACCCTCTTATTGGGAAAGAACAATAAATAAGGAAAAACTACCCTGCATGTGGAATTTGTTCAGTGGGCAAGAATAGGCCAACGGCCAGTTAACCTCCTTCTGACCAAAAACTGTTTGCTTTACTCATGCTGAACTCTGTCCCGGTTTCTGGAATGTGCTCCCCTGGCTGGAACGGGCTTCTCCTCCGCCATCAGGCCTTGGCCCACGTGGCAAACTCTGCAGAGCGCCTCTGTGCCACTCCGTGGGCCGTCTTGGCACCCTGGACCACCTCCACACACCTCCTGTCATGCCTTGGATTCACCTCTTTATCCAACTCCCTGACCAGATGCTGAGCTCCTACTGGGGACAGAGCTTGTGTCCGGGGCCAGGAGGAGTCATTCTAACAGCAGCTAACGTGTACTGACCATTCACCGTGTGCCAGGTCGTGTGCCCTTTCACCTCACCTGACTTCTCTCACTCAGTCTTCATAATGTCCTGACAGTCTAGGTACTGTTATCTCCATTTTACAGACGAGACGTTGAGGCCCCAAGAGGCTGGTAATTCTCCTCAAGTCTTCATATGCAGCCCAGCCAAGAGTTGCACGTGGGAAACTTGACTCCAAAGCTCTTATCCTTAACCTTGGTCCTACCCTGCCTCCCCCAGAAGGTGTTCAGGAAGTATGAGTTGATGAGCGAATGAGTCCCACAGTGCCTCACAGAAAGCATCACAAAACTCGTGGTGTTTACAGATGCTTTCAAGTCATAATTTCCTTTACAGTCATTACACTCTTGATTTTAAAGGGTAGTCTGAGGGCATTCCAAGCTAAGTCCCCTAACCTCACCTGTCTGCCTGGGGGGTTGAAAACAGGCAGTCTCAGTCTCGGTGGAGCTATGGAATGGGGATGTTTGCTTCAGCGTATCCCTGCTTTTGGGGAGGAGATCCAAAAGCAGATGATGTGGGTCTCAAGTACAGCCTGGTCCAGGCCTCAGCTCTCAGACTGGAGACCCCCGTGCTGACCCTCCCTTTCTTCGGCCCCACAGATTGCCTGTGCCGCAGTTGACTGCATCAAAGAGAAGAACCAGGACCTGTGTCAGCAGGAGGCCATCAAGGCCTACCCCACTTTCCACTACTACCACTACGGGAAGTTTGCAGAAAAGTACGACACCAATCCGACGGTGAGTTGCAGGGAGGCACCTGCCCCAAGCTCTGTCTGCTGACGGGCAGGGAAACAGCCACTGAGGAGGCTTCCCGGACAGCACAGAGGTCAGCTGCAATGCTCAGAGCTGAGAAGGCAAGACTCTGGCCGGGCTGAAAGAAAATCTCAAGGGGTTTTCACACAAGTCTTGGCCCCAGAACCGGGGGGTGCAGGGGTGTGGTGCGGATTCCAGGGTGCAGGACAGTTTCCTCACCCACTTTTCAGGGCTTCTCTGTAGCCAAGCAGACCCTCCCCACATGGCCAGCCATCGCCACCCCCCATCGGCTCCCCCTGCCCCCACCTCCGCCCGCTCCCCCACGGCCCTGCTCCCCCACCCCCCGGCCTCCTCTCTGTGTCCCGAGGAGTGAGCACCCGGTGGCGGTCAGGGAAGGGGAGTAAGGAGGCGGGGGGCACACATCCGCATCAGGTTAAAGTTCCTTTTTTTTCTCTTTCCCTCCGCTACAGGAGTTGGGATTTACTAGTTTTATTCGAACACTCCGGGAGGGAGACCATGAGAGACTAGGAAAGAAGAAGGAGGAGTTGTAATTTCTGCCTCAGAGAAAGCTTTTCCATTACACTGTGAAGGATACCTGTTTTGTTGTTGTTTCTGAATTTCCACGTGTTCTGAAGATGAAGTTTTTTATAGCCGCTTACGGCCGTTTTGTACAATTTTGAAATAAAATTAAACCAGTTGTTTGGTGGTGTGGGTTATTTCCAGGGAGCCTGTTCTAACAGATAGATACCCGTGTTCTCCCTCCTTCCACGTCCTCTCCTGGGAGGTGGAGAGCCCCACGCCAGCCCAGAAGGGACTGGGGGGCAGGGGGGTGAGGAGGGAGGCATGGGATACGGGCCCCTGTCAGCCACTGGAGAGCAGGACAGCGGAATCAGACCACAAAATACCCTGTTGGAAAATGACTGATTTTGAGGGGAAACACGTTAAGATGATCAGGGAAAATGGGATTGTGACGCTGACGGGAACCAAGCATTAGCTTTTTCTGGGTCATTGCGGTTTCAGTTTTGGCGTTTTCCTGGAATGCATTTACATGTTTCTCTTTCTCTGGCTATTTCTGTCTTCTCTTGCTCTCTCCATTCCCTCCCAGCTCTCCCTTTAAAGAAAAGTAAGTCTCCACTTAGGGATGAGTGCAGCTGTCCAGCCCAGGCTGGAAGGGGCATCTCAGGTGGACTGGGGGAGGGGCTTTTGTGCTTGCTCGGCACACTGGCTGGAAGGGACGGTGTGTGGGACGTGGTGGCCTCTCCTCCGTGTGCAGATGCCGGTCTGTAAACCAGCTCCCCTCGCCCTGCCGCAGGAACCTCCACATCTTCGCACTGCGTTCTCATGGATGGGCGCCACCCAGGCCCCACTCTGTCTCTGTCACGTCTCTCTCCTGACTCTTTCCCACTAGGTCTGCTTTCTGCATCCCTGCATGACTAACACCGGGCCTGTGCCCAGTGATGCTGCCAGAGCCGTGGTCCTCCTCCATGGGGAGAAGAAGGGAGTAGAACAGCTTCACTCCCCTGTCTTGACTTCGTGGTAAGCGGCAGTCCTAGCCTTGGGCTCCTCGGGGAAGTTCAGAGGTGGCATTGCCGGAGCTGCAACACTGGGCAGCGCACTTTGGTGGCCTTACAGGGGAGTTGGCCTGTGGGCACAGCCCTGTTTCCTGGGCCGGCCCATCCCTTGCAGCCCCTGCCTTCTTTCTGATGTGTCCCCCAGGGCGGGGGTGAGAGCCGCAGAGCTCCCCATGGCGCCCTTGACGAAGTGCCACTGCGCACAGCTCCGTTAAGTGAGGTCAAAGGTCTTGAAAGCCCATGTCCCAGCTTCCCTAAGGTCAGCCTTCTCTTTTCCCTAAGCACCCACTTTTTTAAGTGGCCCCCTGGTCTCCCCCCAGGTGCATGGGTATGAAAGGAGCACACGTTTAGATGTCACGTTTACTGAGCTCAGCTGGTGCAGTCCTGACGCTGATTATCATGTACCCGCTCCTGCAAGGGGCTCATGAGGGAGTGTGTGTGCACATGGGCACACTTAATGGACACTTGGAGTATTTGTGGAGGAACATATTTCTTTGTGCCTCCAAAAACGTTGCTGTTTTTTAACTGCATCTTTAATACCTGACAAAATCCACTTCCTGGCAGAGGACCGTGGGCGCTCACATTCAAGGCACAGGGCTTTCTTTCCATCTGTTCCATAGCCTGGGTTGGCTTCTGTGTGAGGACTTGAAAGCATCAGGAAATGGCATCCTTTTCACTGTATATATGCAGGATTTGTTAATTATGGGGCCTTTGTCAGAAGGTCTAGTGTTTACCATGACTTTGGGCATGACCTGAGCAAGTTCTTCCCAGCTCTGGGCAGCTGCCTCTGCAGACAGCTCCCCTCCTCCACTCCCCCCGACCCCCACCCCTCAACGCTGTGCCCCAATTCTGGAGCTCTGCAGATTGGTTAGATCATGGCCCTTGGTTAGTTCCATTCCCAGTGGCCTCGCTTGGTTCATTTGGGGTTCACTGATCTTCAGTGCAGACCCCGCCCTAGCCCTCACTCGAGGACCTGCCATTTTCCCCTCGGTTCCCCTAGATCTTACCTCTGCAGGCTGATTTCTCTGCAAGAAGCAAGTGTAGAGTTAGGAGAGAACTGATTCCCAGTCTTCGTTCTGGTGGCTTTGGCATAACCTGTTTCCCCGCTTTGGGTCGTTGCTTCTGTTTCCATTCCCCATGGGTCTGCCTTACTCTGCGTCCTGCATACCTCTCACCCACCAGTGATTCCCCATCACCACTAACCAGAGCTCCCAGAGCTGGCCCCCCAACCCTTCTCCTCTTCCCCATATGGTGCCCTCCCTTTCTAGAGATGTTTGGTTCCAGAAACTGTTCTGTGCCAGGCACAGAAAGGTGATGCTCTGGGTTCAGGAACTGATTTGCTCCACCAGTGTAAAAAGATGTGGAATCTCATCTGGAAAGCACTGGGCCCTCTTATGTATCAGAGGCGAAGCTTGTGGCTCACGTGACTTGCCCAAATCACATAGAATGGAGGAGGGGCCAGTCCTGTTCCCAGTTAGAGTGACTGGGCATTGCTGGTCACAACTGAGCTCCCTGCCGGCATGCTCTTACTGTTTACCATTATTTTATTATGTTAAGCCTGGAAAGATGAAACTGATATCCTTGAGCTACATGTGAAAATCAAATTATTGTTACAAGCCCACCAAATATATGCCTCCCCCCAAATCCTTTATTTTAGGCCTAGAATATCCAACACAGTGGCCATTAGCCACATGTGGCTATTAAGTATTTGAAATGTAGCTGCTGCAACTGAGGAGTGTGTGTGTGTGTGTGTGTGTGTGTGTGTGCGCGCGTGCCTTTTTGTGTTGTAAAATACACATAACATAAAATTTACCATTTTCAAGTGTATACAGTTCAGTGGCACTAAGTACATTCATATTATTATACAACCATCATTAATATCCACCTCCAGGACTTTTTCAGCATCCCAAATTGAAACTCTGTATGCATTAAACAACAACTCCCCATACCCGCCTCCTCCCTGCCTCTGGTAACCACCATTCTACTTTCTGTCTCTATAAATTTGCCTGTTCTAGGTACCTCATGTAAGTGAAAGCATGTATTTACCCTTTTGTGTCTGGTTTATTTCACTTAGCATGATGAACAAGGTTCACCATGTTATAGCATGTGTCAGAATTTCCTTCCTTTTAAGACTGAATAATATTCCATTGTTCGGATACACCCACATTTTGTTTATCCTTTCATCCGTCAATGGACATTTGGGCTGTTTGTGCCTTTTGGCTATTGTGAATAATGCAGCTGTGAACAAAATTGTGCCAATCATCTGTTCGAGTCCCTGCTTTCAATTCTTTTGAAAGTGGAATTGCTGGATCATATGATAATTCTATGTCTAGTTTTTTTAGGAATCATAATACTGTTTTCAATAGCGGCTGCACCATTTTACATTCCTACCAGTAATGCACGTGGGTTCTGATTTCTCTACATCCTTGCCAAAAGTTGTTTTCTCTGTGTGTGTGTGTGTGTGTGTGTGTGTGTGTGTGTGTGTTTTAATAATAGCCATCCTAATGGATGTGAAGTGGTATCTCATTGTGGTTTTGATTTGCATTTCCTTAATGATTAATGATGTTGAGCATATTTTCATGTGCTTTTTAGCCATATGTATATCTCCTTTGGAGAAATGTGTTTAAGTTCCTTGTCCATTTTTGAAATGGATTGTCTCTGGTTCTTTTGTTGTTGTTATTGGTCCCATGTAGGAGTTCTTTATGCGTTCTGGATATCAATCCCTTATCAGATATATGATCTGCAAATATTTCCTTCCATTCTGTGGGTTGTCTTTTCACTTCCTTGATAGTGTCTTTTGATGCACAAAAGTTTTTAATTTTGATGAACTCTGATATTTCTATTTTTTTCTTTTGTCTCCTGTGCTTTGGGTGTGATTTCTAACAAATCATTGCTAAATCCAATGTTGGAAGTTTTTCTCCTATGTTTTCTTCTAAGAGTTTTATAGTTTTAGGTCTTACATTTAGGGCTGTGATCCAGTTTGAGTTAAGTATAAGGTAAGGGTTCAGCTTCATTGTTTTGCATGTGGATATCCAGTTTCCCCAACACCAATTGTAGAAAAGACTGTCTTTTCTTCATTGAACAATCTTGGCACGCTAGTCAAAAGTCATCAAGCTCTAGTTTCCAAAGATTTTCTTCTGTTTTTTTCCTAAAGTTTTACATTTAAATATATGATCTGTTTTGAATTAATTTTTATATAAGATGTGAGACTCAAGCCAGGGTTCATATTTTGACCTGTCGATGTCCAATAGCTCCAGACCATTTGTTGAAGACTGTCTTTCCTCCACTGCATTGCTTTTACATTTTTGTCAAAAATCAGTTGGCTGTACTTACAGAGGTCTATTTTGGGGTTCTCTGTTCTATTCCATTGATCTATATCTATCCCTCCACCAACACCATACAATCTTAATTACTTGTATCTATATAGTAAGCCTTGAAATCAAGTAGACTGATTTCTCCCACTACCTTTCTTTTTCAGAATTGTTTTAGCTATTGGAGTTCCTTTGCCTTTCCATATAAATTTTAGAATAATCTTATCTATATATGAATTTTTCCTGGGATTTTAATATCCTTTCAAATGATTCGGAAAAAAATATATATGTGCAAACACACACATAGATAAGGCTAAAGAGACAAAATGTAAATAACTGGTGAATCTAGGTAAAGGGCATATGTGACTTTTTACATGTGAAATTACATCAAAATAAAAAGTGCTTCTCCCCAAACCCCCACACCCCCCAAAAAATTACACATGCCCTAAAAAGAGCATGCCCTAAATATATAAACTAAGTGACCCAATTTAGCAAAGTGGGCCTGACTTTTAACTCTCTCTAGGCAGCCCTGCTTCCTGTCTGGCCAGGACCCAGAGTTCCTCTGTGCCCACACAGAGGGGTGCAGAAATGGGCTGATAATCTAGGTAATGTGCTTACCAGAAGCTGTCATCTCAGTGAGATCACAGGCTGACCTCGGGGGTCCACAGCACCAGCGGGAATGAGGTGGTGCCACAGCCAGGTCTAGAGAAGGAAGGAAGTGCATGAGCTCAGGCTTTAGGAACAGACAGCAACAGAATACCCCAGAAGCAGGAGGACCCTGTGACCCTCAGCAGCCACCATGCCAGGTGCAGCCTTGACCAGCAGGGGGCGCTAGGATCTGCAGGGCCTGGTGTGAGTCTAGGTCCCTCTCTCTGTCAGTTTCACTTTGTCCACACCTCGTGGAGAAGAGGGGCTTTGAAAGACTGGACCTTTACCTAGGGAGCCATCCTAGAGTTACCTAAAGAGAACTTTCAGTTTATTGGATCAGACTGAGGTAACCACTTCTACTAAATCAATTAATAGGAAAATACACACACACACACACACACACACACACACACACACACACACACACACTTTTCTCTGTATAAATAGGCAGAGTGTAAATATACATCTTCTACATTCCTGATAAAATGTGATGGCCAGTCCTGAACCTAAGAGTCCAGGTAAGACCTGGCCAGCACAAGGGGGAGAGGACCATGAATCACTCATTCCAGATCTTATAGGCTATATCTCCATTAATGTAGTCTAAGATTACAGGCTCACTGTCAGCAAAAACCATCAAAACTTTTTCACACTGCTCACAGAAAAGACCAATCCTTGATAATTAATTTTCATTGAATATTTTTCTTTACTTATTTTCAAGGTAATATATGTTATAAGAAACTTTGAAAAATGCAGAAAAGCATGCAAAAGAAAATTTAAATCATTCATAGCCCTGCTACTCATCAATTACTATTGATTAGCGTATCATCTTCCAATTTTTAAAAATCACACACAAATAAAATCTCTTAGTATTTTATAACTTAAAAAATTTACAAAATGTTTAAACACTCTCCCGTATCATTTCCTGTCATTATTCTTTCTCCACATAATTTTTAAGACCATACAGCAGAGTTTCTCAACACTATTTCTGGGCACTATTGACATTTTGGAACAGATAATTCTTTGTTGTGGGGAACTTTTCTACACACTATAGAATTTTTAGCAGTATCTCTGGTCTCTACCTGCTAAATGCCAGCAGCATCTCCCCTTCCCCACAGGTTGTGACAACCAAAAATATCTCCAGACTTTGCCAAATGTCCCATGGGAGCAAAATTATTCCCCAGCTGAGAATCACTGCTTTATAGTACTTTATCCTATGTAAATACTATCCTTTACTTATAAATTCATACCATTAGATATATATGTTATATATAGTTATTCTCTATCATAAATAATGCTGGGATGGCCAGCTCTGGTTTTGTTATTTCATGCATCTTACACATTTTCAAAAGTGGCTTTCTGGGTCAAAGAATATACTTGTTTTTAAGGCCTGTTTTTTTAAGGCCAGTGATATATATTGTCAATTTTCCTTCATCAGTGTACCTACTTATACTCTTACCAAGAGTTTATGAAGTAACCTGTTTTCGTAACCCTTGCTAGCTCTGGGATGTATATTTTTGTAAAGATCTTGGCACATTTTATTTTTGATATACAGTTGACCCTTTGACAACATGGATTTGAACTTTGCACGTCCACTTATATCTGGATTTTTTTCAGTAGTAAATACTATAATACTACACAATTGATCCACGGGTCCTTGAATCCATGGCTACAGAACCATGGATACAGAGGATTGGAGGATGTGGGGGGCCAATTCTACGTTACACGCTATTTTCGGCCACGCAAAAGATCGGTGCCCCTAACCCCCAAGTAATTATAAAACACAGTTATTCTAGTTACCTTTTATCTTGAAACTTCTTTGTTTTAGCCTGCCAGGATGTTTTAGATTGGGTTTCTGTCTCTGACAAGTTTTCTGTCTTTAACTTCATGTCCCTTGCAAATTTGATGAGAATTAAAACATTGCAAAAGATAGAGTGTAACCTAGACTCCTGTATTAGGCCAACAGAAATTTCCTGTCAGTTTACTAGTTCAGCTTCCCTAGGCACAGTCATTCCACAAGTTCCTCACTTGTCCCAGCATCTAACTCCTATTTTCCAACCTTTCCTAAAAGATACAGTGAAAGATATTGTCAGATGTTTTGTTGAGGTCTGGATATACTGTGTCTACCACATTCCTCTGATGAACCAATCTAATAACCCTGTGAAAAAATAATAATCCTTTACCTGTGCACAGCCCCTTACAGTTGGGAGTCATTTCTAGGACCCTTTCGTACAACGCTTGCACAACTCCATGATGTTGCAATGAGGAGGCCAAGGCTCCGGGAGTTTAGGTAACTCATAAATGTTGACAGAGGCGGTAAGTAGCGGAGCTCAGATGCAATGCAGGTTTCCTTCCTTACTTCCATGACCAGCAAAACTTTCTGTGGGTGATGCTTGCTTCTAGTAATTATTGCTTCCTTTCCAAGCCCCACTAGTCAGTACTGAGCTACCCAGCATAATGCCAGCTCGGGAAGTCTTCCCTTTCCTGGCCTATGACTTAGCCGTGTCTCACATTCTTTCAGGACCCCTGAGGGGAGATTTGTCTGGGTCAAAAAAATCTGAAATTATTGAGAGCATGCAAGTGCTTTTCTTCAAACTGTTAACCAGTGTTGATTTTTTACAGTTTTTAAAATTCTATATATCTTCTCTATAAAACTAAATAAACTAATACCTAAATACATATTAAATATATATTATATATTTCTATTATATATAAAATATGTATTTAGTTATTAACTTAGTGTATATATATCTACATCTACATGTGTATCTTTCTGTCTCTATATATAGAGAGAGAATATAAATGGAGAGAAGAGAGAGAAACTGTCTCACTTTATTGCCTTCCAGTTTCATGCCCCAGAAATAACTTCTGTTAAGTGTGGTGTGTATCCTGCCAAGCGTTTTGTCTGGTGCTTTTTTTTGGTTCATAAACAAACATGTAGTGTGCGGTTTTTTTTTAATATTTATTTATTTGGCTGTGCCGGGTCTTCGTTGCGGCATGTGGGATTTTCGGTGCCGAATATGGGATTTTTAGTTGCGGCATGCAGGACCTTTAGTTGCAGCATGAAGGATCTAGTTCCCTGACCAAGGATGGAATCCGGGTCCCCTGCCTTGGGAGCGTGGAGTCTTAACCACTGGACCACCAGGAAAGTCCCTGTAGTGTGATTTTTATGTGTGTGTATGTATGTGTGTACATGTATATGTGTATATAGATATATAGATTCAGAAAATTCTTTTCTACTCCAAGATCATATATTTATATATTTACTGGTGCTTTGCTGGTATCTAAAAATATACCTCAAATTTATTTTGTTATAAGGAGTGAGGTAGGAATCCAGCGTTTTGTTTTTCAAAATAGCTAACCACTTGCCCCATCATCATTTTGATTAATTTACCTTTTCCCCACTGAAATGCCACTTTTATCATATGGTAAATTTCAAAATGTGTTCAGATGCCTTACTTTTCTGCCCTGTTCCACTAATCTATCTATTCCTATTTTATTTTATTTTTAAACCCCATTTTAATTACTTTCTTTTTAAATAGAATTTTCTTAGCTGTTTTGGCTTTTTTTTTTTTTTTTCACTTAAAATTTCTATCCTGGATCTCAGTTCTTTCTAACCAAAGACCATCTTATTTTATTCAGTGATCATGTTCTTTGACAGAGTAAATGGAAATAAAAAGTTGTGGAGTTTCACTTTCTTTTCTCATCCATTAAAATGATGCAGTTGGCTGCAAATAGTGAGCCCAGATGTCCCTCCCTGAACCTCTTACTCTAGACTTAATTAAAACAGCCCTTTCTGTTGTCATAGCTTTTTTTTTAAACATCTTTATTGGAGTATAATTGCTTTACAATGGTGTGTTAGTTTCTGCTTTATAACAAAGTGAATCAGCTGTACATATACGTATATCCCCATATCTCCTCCCTGTTGCGTCTCCCTCCCTCCCACCCTCCCTATCCCACCCCTCTAGGTGGTCACAAAGCACGGAGCTGATCTCCCTGTGCTATGCGGCTGCTTCCCACTAGCTATCTACCTTACGTTTGGTAGTGTATATATGTCCATGCCTCTCTCTCGCTTTGTCATAGCTTTTTGTTGCGAGCCTCAGTAGCTAGGCTTTCCAGGAACTCTCCTCAAGGCCTCTTCCGTGTGCCCTTCTTGCTCCCTGTGCTTTGTGATCTGTGCTCCTCCGCCACTGGATTCTTTTATGTAGATCCTCCTTTTCTTTTCACTGAACCACTTGCAGCAATAAAGTCCCAGTCACTTTGAGAATGTCCTCATCCTCTTGGCCCATATCTCTGACTCTGAATATTTAGCTGAGAGGGAGGGCATCCTTTCTATGACAGTTACCTTCACAGCCTGAGCTGAGAGTTGTGCCCCACAGACCCCAGATACCCTCCTATTTCAAGCCCTAAGTACCTCATGATGAGGAAAAGGAAGGAACAGGTGACATCAGCATGTTGTCACTGGAAACCGGTAACCCCAGGGGCTGAGTTCCCTGCAGTCACCAGTATTGTCTGCTGCTTTGCTCCTTGGGAGCAGGAGAGATCACATTCCTGCCCATCTTTTCCCAGGTGCAACGGTTCTCAATCCTGGCTCCATAATTAACCACCTGGGGAGCTTGAAAAGCTATCAGAGCCAGGGCCCCACCCCCAAAACAACTGAACCTGAGTGTCTGGGGATGGGGTCCTGGCACTGATACGTTTCAAAAGATCTCCAGGTTGTTCTGAACTGCAGCCGGAGTTCAGAAACGGTGGGCTGAGTGCAGCAGGCTTCACCAGAGTGCGGTGCTTACTTGTATATATGGAACCAAGGCTGGGACAATGGAAAAATGAAGGGAAAGACGTTTTTCCAACAACATTATCCTCCGAAAGGTTGGTAATTTTTCATTATGATTAAGTAATTAAGTTGCTTTTCATCTATTGCTACCTTTAACTCTCCTGAAAATTGTTTCTAAAAATCATTTGCTAGGGAGCTATATATGTAAATCCATCCGCATTATCATTGCAATACAGGATCTATGCAGCTGAAATAATCTTGGCTCTAATACTCAAAAGGCAGCAAAGTAAGTGACAGTAATAATACCCCCCTCTACTTTTCCAGATCACAGAATAAGCAGCACGTGTGGAACATGGCGTTTCAAACGCTGCCACATCACTGAGTGTTCTGCGTGGCATCGAGGGTGGGAGTGTGCCGAGCAAATGTCTCCTCTTACAGGACGTTAGAACCTCAGCAGACACAGACTTTAATTCCTTCATCATCTGACTGCTTTAAAACCTTCCACTTTCTGCAGCGTGGAAACAAATTGGTCTGGGTTTCAAAATTCTTCTGTCAAGAAATAAACGAACCCGTGAAGGCATAGAGGGGCTTATCTGAGTGCAAGCAGACCCTGGGTTTTCAGAAGACTTTGACATGTTAAAAAAAAACCAGAGGTGTCTGAAGAAGGTAAATTGCTGATAGCAATAGCTCAGAGAATGAATTGGAGTAAACCAAGCTCCATCAGCCAGGGTGATGCATGAGGTGGCGGTAGAATCTGGGCACGTAACTTTTTGCTATATGTGTATTCAACCCATCCTCTTGTTTCCAGCATCACTTTCAGATGTACTTGGGATTCCAAATCCTTTTTGCCACGCGCCTGCAGCTAGTGGGATCTTTGTTCCCTAACCAGGGATCGAACCCGGGCCATGGCAGTGAAAGTGCCGTGTCCTAACCACTGGACCTCCAGGGAATTCCTGACCCAAATCTTAAACCTGCCCAGAACTATGTAATGTGAATCTGCTTCTGGGCTTTTCCACTGCCAGATTGGGCTTCTGATCTGCTGAACCAGTGACCACCCATCAGTATGGTGGAGTCTAAGGACTGACACCCAACATCATTCTCCCTTTAAGAGTTATGTCTGCCAGCCCCCATCGCAGAGAGCACTGCCAGCCACAGATTCGCGATTTGTGAGCACTGATGCCTATTCTATTTAGGGGCCCTCTTTAAGGAAAAGAATACAAAATTTGGGATAAAGGCAGATATTTATTTAGAATGAAAAGGAGAGGGACTTCCCTGGTGGTCCAGTGGTTGAGACTTCGCCTTCCAATGCAGGGGGTGCATGTTTGATCCTTGGTCGGGGAGCTAAGATCCCACATGCCTCATGGGCAAAAAACCAAAACACAAAGCAGAAGCAATATTATAACACATTCAATAAAGACTTTAAAATTGGTCCACGTCAAAAAACCTTTTTCAAAAAAAGGATAAAAAGGAGAAATTTCAAGTTAAACACTTAAAAAGTGGAAATCCACTACAAATAACACAAAATCCAGAAAAAATATATTGTATTTTTAATATTTTTTAAATTTGTTTCTTTAGATGTCTGCTCAGATATCTCCTTGGGCGCCCCTCCTTCTCTCACCACCCCATACAAAGGAGCCAACACCCTTTACATTGTTCTCCATCCCCTCGCTCTGCTTTCTTTTTCTCTAGCACCTGTCCCTCAGGATGTCATATCTCTTCTTATTTGTTTGCTTATCGTCTTTCTTCCTCACTAGAAAGTAAGCTGTATGAAAGTGAAGGCATTTTCCGTCTCCTTCTCTATATTTCCCAACACCCAGAACTTACTAAGTGCTCAATAAATGTTTGTTGAGGAAATGTTGAAAATTTTTACACAAAATTCAATATTTTATAAAATATATGTAGAGTACGATCCAGCTTTTGTAACAATATGCATAGGAATAAAGACCAGAAATAAACAGATCAAAATGTTAAAAGTGATTATCTCTGGGTGATTTTCATTTTCTTCATCTTGCTTTTATAGATATTCCAATTTCTTTTCAATGAGGTATTACACATTTTAGGTAAATTAGAGGTGAAATGCTTGTGATGAAATATGAAGTGAGAAAAGTTAGATACAAAATGTATCTAATAAGATCCTGATTTAAGTTGTTTTTTTTTGTTTTTTTTGTTTTTTTTGCGATATGCGGGCCTCTCACTGTTGTGGCCTCTCCCGCTGCGGAGCACAGGCTCCGAACACGCAGGCCCAGCGGCCGTGGCTCACGGGCCCAGCCGCTCCGCGGCATGTGGGATCTTCCCGGACCAGGGCACGAACCCGTGTCCCCTGCATCGGCAGGTGGACTCTCAACCACTGCGCCACCAGGGAAGCCCTGTTTTTTTTTTTTTTAAATGAAAAGAAGACAAAAGACATACAGGAATGAGTTAATAGTAGTTACTTCTTGGAATAACTGGTGGTTTTCAATTCTTCCTACATTTTCTGTTTTTGCAGTCTTTGTAATGGGCATGAATTACTGTGATACTCTATGAAAATTAGGACAACAAATATTAATATTAAAAAGAATAGGAGTTATGAAAAAAGATAACTAGAGACACAGCTAGATATTTGGTGATGTTCAAAGAAAGGGCAGGGCAAGACAAAAGGAGGGGCACCCAGAAGGAGGGAATAAAGTGGGAATACGGACCTGGATTAGATAAAGTTAAAAGAGTAATAGGGAAAGAAAGAAGGAACCAACCACAGGGACGGATGAAAATAATAATGGAGGAGGAGAAGTGGAACAGAAAAATGCCCTCGTTTTGATTCAAATAAGTGCCCACCCTCAGAGCTTCCTAAATTTCTAAAAAATCCAAAGTTAAGTGGTAAGTAAATGGATATCATTTTGTAAAATTTTTTTTTTAATTTCTTTTTGGCTGCATTGGGTCTTTGTTGCTGCCCACAGGCTTTCTCTAGTTGCTATGAGTGGGGGCTTCTCGTTGCTGTGGCTTCTCTTGTTGCGGAGCACAGGCTCTAGGCACACAGGCTTCAGTAGTTGTGGCACAAGGGCTCAGTAGTTGTGGCTCGCAGGCTCTAGAGCGCACGCTCAGCAGTTGTGGCACGAGGGCTCAGTAGTTGTGGCTCTCAGGCTCTAGAGCGCAGGCTCAGTTGTTGTGGCACATGGGTTTAGTTGCTCTGCCGCATGTGGGATCTTTCTGGACCAGGGCTCAAACCCGCATCCCCTGCGTTGGCAGACGGATTCTTAACCACTGTGCCACGATGGAAGCCCCATTTTGTAAACTTTTGATAGGCTCTTTTAAAAAGCAGTGAAGAAAAAATGTATTCTGAAATTGCCAAAATGCCTTCTTAACTTCGTTTTTTCAAGATAGACATCTGAATCGGGATATTCATGACTTGACTTAATTGTGCATTAATTTCAGGTGGCAATGATTGACCGTAACTGCAAGTAACTGGACAAATTCTTGTGGTCTCCAAGGACTACCTGAGTAATGGAATCATAATGATAATTAAGATGTGGTGAATCCACCTTCTCACTAAGAAATAGAATGCCAAATAGAAGTAGTTAGTATTCATTGAAAGCAGTGTGTGAATAATCAGATAAAAGAAAAGTACTTAGTGAAGGCACAAAAACACTTAGTGAAAATCCTTTAACATTTATTCTGTAGCACAATAAAATAAAATGTGGGTTAATTTTTAAATTCATAGCTTATCTAAAGGAACTCCTTGGGACTTATTGGCTATATTTAAAATTACTTTAAAGAGAGAAATAGAGGCCATATTACAAGATGGAAAGAATCCAAAGCTCCTTTTTACTAGAATACACATTGATATGTAAAAGTGCTTTTAATTGGAGATAATTAAAATAATAAGCTATATTTAAAATAATACATACTAAAAGATGTCTACAAAATGATGGGAACTTGGCTATAAAATTTTAACATGAGCAATATCAAGATATAATAATACCTTATCTAAATGAGTATTTTTTTTTACTAATTTATCTTTTCACCCCACTTGCCCTTCTGCTTAGGGAAAAAAAAAGTCTCACTAATATATAGACCCTGATTCAACAAGTACAGAAGAAATTTACTAGAATTATATCTCTATGGCAAAGTTATAAACATAAATTTACCATTGAAATAAAACTTGAAAGTAGTGCATCCCCTGAAATATATATTCGTATTCATATACCTATATATATAGATAGCTACATATTTAATATATTACAGGCTTAACTGTGTTCCTCGCATTAATAATTAACTTAAAAGGAAATGAAACCAGAACATCCCATCTATGTGGGCTGTTTAAGGAGTAATAAAATGAAATGCAAATTAAAACAAGAAGCTTTTTTAAAAACTTAAATTAACAAAGTATTTAAAAAATGATAGTACCCAAAGCATCATCATCAGTCATCATCAATAGCATTTCAGAGTGATTCAAATCTTTTGGAAAGTAATCAGGCAATATAATATTGAGAGACATGAAAAAAATTATAACTTTCAATTTAGCAATTCCAGTTCTAGGAGTGTATCTTAAGGAAATAATCCCAAGCATGGAAACAGTTATAAGCAATAAAACATTAATCTATGCATTACTCATAACAGGAAAAAAGAAAAAAAGGAAGAGGGAGAGATTCCAGAAAAAATGCCAAATATCTAATAAAAGAATAGTTATGTAAATTATAGTACATTCATTTGATATATTCTACAGCTGGTAAAAATGATAGTTATGAAAACTAGGGAGAAACATGGAAGAAATCTTATGGTGTGTTAAATTTTAACAGCAGAATGCAAATTTTTATATACTGTATGATTGCAATTCTTCAAAGATATGCTTAAAAAAAAAAGTACCAGAAGAAAATACATTAAAATGATAATGATGGGGCTGTTATGGTGATGAGATTATGGGTATTTTTGTTTTCTCTTCTTTCTACATTTTTGTAATGTAATTATATTACTTTAAAAATGAATGTTATTGGGCTTCCCTGGTGGCGCAGTGGTTGAGAGTCCACCTGCCGGTGCAGGGAACACGGGTTCGTGCCCCAGTCCGGGAAGATCCCACATGCTGCGGAGCGGCTGGGCCCGTGAGCCATGGCCGCTGAGCCTGTGCGTCCGGAGCCTGTACTCTGCAACGGGAGAGGCCATAACAGTAAGAGACCCGCATACCACCACCAAAAAAAAAAAATGAATGTTATTAAATTTTTGAATTGGAGATTTGATTTGCTAGTTTGGGATTTTTTTTTTTGCAATGTTTTCCAGCATCTTCTCCAATCCCACTATATCTCTGAAGCCTTGATAAAACTAAGTAGCATAACCTTAAAGTAAAATTTTGGGGAAATTTTTTAGGTAAATTACAGGTGAAAATGCATATGATGAAATATGATATGAAAAAAATCTAGATACAAAATGTTTCATCTAATATGATTCTGGTTTGTTTAAAAATATTTTTATTAAAAATAAGGCATGACCTTCTTATATATGACATCAAAAGCACAAGCAGCCAAAGAAAAAAAATTAATTGGACTTCATGGAAATTAAAAACATCTGTTCTTCAAAGGATACCATTAAGAAAGTGAAAAAACAACCACAGAATGGGAGAAAATATTTACAAATCAGATATCTGATAAGAGATTTGTATCCAGAATATTCGAGGAACTCTTATAACTCAACAATAAAAGAAATAACCCAATTTTAAAAATGGACAAGGGATTTAAATAGACTTCTTCTCCAAAGAAGATATGAAAAGGTGCTCAACCTTACTAATTATTAGGGAAATGCAAATCAAAACCACAGTGAGCTACAACGTCACTCTCAGTATGTTGGCTGTAATCAAAAGACAGACAACAACTAGCATTGGAGAGGATGTGGAGCAATTAGAACTCATTCATTGTGGTGGGAGTGTAAAATGGTGCACCTGCTTTGAAAGATAGTTTGGAAGTTCCTCAAAAGATTAAACATAGAGTTACCTTATAAGCCAAAAATGCCATTCCTAGGAGAAATGAAAATGTATGCCCACACAAAACACCTATACATGGATGTTCAAAGAAGCATTGTTAATAATAGCCAAAAAGTACAAACAACCCAAATGTCCACAACAGATGACTAGAGAAACAAAATGTGGTATATGCATACCGTGGAATATTATCAAATGAAATGAGGTTCTGATACATGTTCAGAAACATCATGCTAAGTGAAAGAAGCCAGTCACAAAGGACCACATATTGTGGGATTCCATTTATATGAAATGTCCAGAATAGGCAAATCATAGGGACAGAAAGTAGATTAGTGGTTGCCAGAGCTGGGAGGTAGGAGGGTCAGGGAATGGATGCCAAGCTTTTTGGAGACAAAAATAATCTAAAATTAGATGGTGGTAATGATTGTACAACTCTGTGCAGGTACTAAACCCACTGAATCTATAGGCTTTAAGTGGGTGAATCATGTGGTATGTGAATTATATTTCAACGACGCAGTTAAACAGGAAAAAGAATGACACCTTTATTTTGACCCAAAGCTGTTTTAAAAATGGTTGAAGGAAATAGAGCAATAAATTAGTAGCCATGACCTCTTGAGAGTAGGATGACAGGTTGATTTTCATTTGCTTCCTATTTTTTGGTGTTAACCAGTATTCATAATGAGCATTGTCTTATACAGTATATCAGTAATAACTGTTGTGTAATATCAGAGGTCCAGCGAGGCAGTGCTGTTAAGAGCTTAAGGAAGCTCTGGAGCAGACAGACCTGGGTCACAGTCCTTGCTCCGGCTGCTGATAACTAGTTATGCAACCTTGGGCAAGTCACCTGGACCTCTCTGTGCCTTAGTTTCTTCTTCTGCACAAAGGACATCATGATGATTTCTCCATACTGGGTTGTTTTGAGCATTAACATAGAAGAGTTTGTGTAAGTGCAGAACAGAGTGCATGACATATGGCAATCTCAATAAATGTAAGTTAGGGATAGGATTCGTAATAGTAGTGGTATTAGTACTAGTGGTGGTAGTACTAAGGGATCCACAATGCCAAAAAGGGTTAAGATCCACCACCCTCAGTGGCAAGGCCCTCTGTCTGCCAGTTGGTCATTCGTTGTAAGTGAGGAGGGCAAGGAGGGTACCTCCCTGTCTCACAGGGCTTTTGCAGATTATGTTGGGAAAAGCATTCTTTTGGTGTCCTGGACATTTTGAATTCCTAATACTGGTTATTTTTTTCCGTGAGCTTTGTGGAATCCAAAGGGAGGCCAGGCAATGGTATTTTTTTCAGTTTTGCTGCTATGTACAATTAATTTGCTCCTTTTCTTTCTTTTTAAAATTCACATCCAAATAAATGGTTGAATTTTGAATTTTTTCAACTAAATAAAATTACCTTGTTGGGTTCAAGACTACACTTCAAGAGATACAGAGTAATGAACCTTAATGAAATACAGGTTTATTTACTTCTATCAGATCTGTCTCAACAGGAGCACCGTAAATTCTACCATTTTATTGAGCTTCTGCACAACTAGGGGAAAATTGGGCTGGATTTTTGCTCTTTTTATTCTGAGACTTGCTGTCCAGATCAACCTGAAAAATTGGGATTAGTTGTTTTAATGACTAGCATTTTGTGTCTATAAATAAGTGGTCACATATTGTGTATTGTCACAAGCATCAGAAAGTAGCAATTTCTGATTTCTTCAATAATTTTCCTGATACCGATTGTCTGGCAGAGGCAACACAGGGCGTTCCTCATTCTGTTTGTTCTTGGATGCTGGGGAGCGGGGGGTTCTGCATTTCCCAGCTTTCCTTATAATTATGCTGTGGGGTCTATGACTGGCTTCTCTGCAGTGAAATGCAGGGGGAGCAGTGGAAACAACCTTCAGTCTGACTCTTAAAACATCCTGTAATGATCCTCCAGCTCTCTCTTCCCTTGGATGCCATGTGTTCCGGATGAAGGAACCAAGATCCCTGGGTCCCCCTTTGGAGAAGAGCTGCTAAGGGAGCAGCCCAAGACACTGGACCATGACATGAGTGATACGTAAAACTTTATTTTGTTGAGCCTACCTTGTCTTATCTAAAACAAACCTGCATTTTAACACAGAAACTCCCGAATTCTCCCATTAGATGGTTGGTGTCATATCACAGTAACTGTGAATAATTTTGGTTTATATATTCTGCTTTAGCAATGTAACTAGGATCAGATGTTCACGCAGTCTGCATCCTTACATGTTATGTGTAGCAACACTTGGATATTTGCCTTTACATTCTTTTCCCTCCAAAACAAAAGAGGGGCTCCTGTTTACCCATGCCAGGGCTGTAACATCTTTCACCAGGCTCACTGGTCTCCTTATGGCTTCTCTCTAACCTGTGTGCCTTAGTTCTTCACTTGTAGCCAAATGTGACAGTTCAAAAGAGATGAATGCATGAAGAATGGTATAAACTATGAGATATCTTCCACTGAATGCATTATGATAGTCTTTCCCCCTTTTTGGAAAAAAATTGTTTTGGTAACCAAATTACTAATACATTAGGGTAACTCATTAAGTGAAAGATTACTGTACTATTTCTTTTCTTTTTTTTTTTTTTCCAGTACGCGGGCCTCTCACTGTTGTGGCCTCTCCCGTTGCGGAGCACAGGCTCCGGACGCGCAGGCTCAGCGGCCATGGCTCACGGGCCCAGCCGCTCTGCGGCATGTGGGATCTTCCCGGACCGGGGCACAAACCCGCGTGCCCTGCATCGGCAGGCGGACTCTCAACCACTGCGCCACCAGGGAAGCCCTACTGTACTATTTCTTTGGCTAAGAATCCAGAAGTTCTTAGCACCTTACAAGCTATCACATTTATATTACAAAATCATTTTTCCTCTAATTTATAAGCACCTTAAGGTCAAGGGAAGGTCCAGGTTGTTTTGTATTTGTTTTTTTGTATTTTGAATTTTTTTGTAATCTCAAGTGCTGAGAGCTGGATTAATCTTATTCTTCAATTCATAGCAAATTATTGTCAGTCCATATAAGGTCACTTTCTTGTTTTATATAATTTTATTTTTACCCATTCATCTCTACTCTCCCCCAGATAGTCATCCACCAATGCACCTGATATATGTTTTTAAATATGCATGTATCCTTATGAAGTATGTGTTGTGTTGTGTTGTGTGTGTGTGTGTGTGTGTGTGTGTGTGTAAAATCTTTGTTTCTTCTCCATGGGTATTAAATGACACTGTACAAAGTCTGATGCAAAAGTCTAGGCTAGTTTCTAGAATGTCAAATAGGCCACTTTCTCCACAGACTCTCAGATAATGTGCTGATAATTAGACTGGGCAACTTTATTACATTTATATGCTTTTCATTGCCCTTTGAAATGTGATTAGTTCTTTTAAGGATCAGGGACCCATATGACACTTAGCTTATAAATAATTAAATCCAATTAATATTCCAGACTGAACCAAACCTAATTTATTTCAAGTTCTGGTTCTTAGCTAAGGAGGCCTTGGTTCACTACTTTTGAAATAATTTCATCTTCCCCTCAATTCATATGAGTAGAAAAATACAGGTGACAAGAAAGGGGAAGTTATGCATGTACAGTTTATATTAAAATATGGTATTTTCTAATATGTCTTAAAATAATGGTACATTTCCTTGGATTAAAAAAAGTGTGGGGCTTCCCTGGTGGGGCAGTGGTTGAGAGTCCGCCTGCCGATGCAGGGGACATGGGTTCTTGCCCTGGCTGGGAAGATCCCACATGCCATGGAGCAGCTGGGCCCGTGAGCCATGGCCGCTGAGCCTGTGCATCCGGAGCCTGTGCTCCGCAATGGGAGAGGCCACAACAGTGAGAGGCCCGCGTACTGCAAAAAAAATAAAATAAAAAATAATAATAATAATTAAAAAAAAGAAAACAGAGGGACATTTTACAGAGTAACTTGCTGTTATTTTTCAAAAGTATCAAGGTCATGAAAAACAAGAAAAGATTGAGGAAATGTCACAGATGGAGGAGACTAAGGAGATATGGTTACTAAATGTAATGTGGGATGCTAGATTGAATCCCAAGACAAAAAGACATTTTTGGGAAAACTTGTAAAATTCTCCGTAAGTCTATAGTTTTTTAGTTATTGCATCAATGTTAAATTCTGTGTTTTGATAATTATACTGTAGTGATGTAATTTGTTACCAGTAGGGGAAGCTGAGCGAAGATTATGCAGGAACTCTCTGTACTATTTTTACAACTTTTCTGTAATCCATGATTATTTCAAAATAAAAAGTTAAAAAAGTCTAGGCCCCATGCCTTGGGGGGGGGTGTCAATTTTTGATTATTGACACAATTTTTGAAATTAGTTATTCGTCTATCTAGGATTTATATTCCTTCTCTAGACAATCTTGGTATTTTTTCCTGAAAAATTTTCCATTTCAAGGATGTTTTCAGGATTATTGATAGGATATTAATTTGTGTTATTCCCCAATGTGTTTTGAAATCTATATTGGGTTTATATTTATGTCACCCTTTCCATTAATTCATTATGACAATATTCATTTGTGATTTTTCTTATCCTGTTTTCCTCTTTGAACAGGATGGCAAGAGTTCTGTCTTTTATTCACCTTTCAAAGAATCTGTTTTGGTTTTGTCGATCATTCTATTGTATGTTTACTATTTTCATTAATTTCTGGGTTTATCTTAATTTTTTTCTTCCTTCCATTTTTTTGGTGTTCATTCTATTACCCTTTTTCTCACTTCTTGAATTGAACGCTTTGCTCATTAACTTACCACCCCTCTTTTTTTCCCAGCGTAAACCATCAGACAAATAGTATTTCTTCTAGTTCTATTTGACTGCCTCACTCAAGTTTTCATAAGGAGTGTTTTCATTGTTGTACAATTTTAATGGTCATAATTTATGTTATAATTTTTCCTTTAACCTATGGATTATTTATAAGCTGGCTTTTAGCTTGAAATATATGAAATAATAATTAATACTAAGTTTATCTTATTAAAACATAGGCATTCTTGTAGTCTAAATAATATCACTGTCATTTGCCACAAGGCTTACAATATAATTTTAATAAATACTGTCCA
The DNA here is from genome assembly GCF_951394435.1 of Stenella coeruleoalba. Taxonomy (NCBI): domain Eukaryota; kingdom Metazoa; phylum Chordata; class Mammalia; order Artiodactyla; family Delphinidae; genus Stenella; species Stenella coeruleoalba. Next base: position 76,313,963 of record NC_137150.1, on the reverse strand, counting down.
TCTGCTGTTCGTCTTCCCTTCAAAACATTTATTGGTTGATTGAAATTAGGAAATAATGTTTCAAAATAACAAAACCAATAATGTTTCAAAATAGAGTATATATGACTGACTGACCTAAAAGTTCAGATCGGCTCACCCTCCCCACACCTTTCCGACAATTTTGTATATTTACGAAGAGCAAAACACACCTTTAGCTTGATTTGTGATTCAGTTCATCATCCTCAAACAAATGATAGCCAATAAAAATTTTCAAATTAGCATCTCCTCTCTGGCACTTGCAGGTATCAATGACATTTGTGTGTGGTTAGAGGTGATGAAGATTTGTGATGGTGCCGAAGAATATAGGTCCAGAATCAGTACTCCTTATTGCTGGTGTTAAAGTATGACAAGCAATATCCTGGTGAATTTATATATTCCCACTGTGAGAAACACTGAGCTAAGCTGGAATCTGAAGGCAAGGTCAGGTAAGTCACTCTCTAATATGGAACCTAATGAGGTTTAATATATAAGAGAAGGGAGTTTTTGTAACATATCCTATTTTGTGGTTTAGACTGCTCTTTTCTATGAGCCCAAGATGTTAGAAGTAATGCCCCTAACTCGTACAGACTAAAAAGGGAATCTAGCAGTGGTTATCCATCACTGCCTGTGTTACTCAGGGTTGTCTAGAGATACAGAACCAATAGGAGAGATAGATGGGTGGATGGATGGATAGATAGATAGATATATAGATAGATAGATAAAGATATGTCTGTAGGGTGGGCTGGCAGGCTGGAGACCCAAGAAAGAGCCAATTCTGTATGTAGTTCAAGTCTGAAGGCTGTCTGCTGGCAGAATTCCTTTTTGCTCAGAGAAGGTCAGTCTTTGTTCTATTTAAACCTTCTAGTAACTGGATGAGGCCCACCCACATCATGGAGGACAACCTGCTTTTCTCAAAGCCCATAGATTTAAATGTAAATCTCATGCAAAAAACACCATCACAGAATAATGTTTGACCAACCACCAAACACTGTGGCCTAGCTAAGTTGACACATAACATTAGCCATCATACTGCCCCAAGAGGACAGGGCTGTCATGGGTGGCTGCTAGTACTTTGGTCCCTGGGAGATAGGGTGCCCAAAAGGAAAAGTGCCTTGACGGAGACTTAATTGCAAGAAATAACCTATCCTCATTGGGAACCTTAAAATGAGTTACCTGCCCCATCTCTCTGAGGAGATATAGTCTTGTTCACTTCTCTTGGGCTTCCTTTGCTATGTTCTAAATGTCTGCTCCCCTGCGGCACTTCACAGACTCTCTGGCCCACCCTCTAAAAGACCTTGCAGCTAGCTCCATGCACGTGACATCTGACCAACCCATCCTTTGTGTTTATTAGGTCAAATTCAGAGAGTCTGATTGATTGCTAGCTAGCTCCTTTGGCCACATGGTCCAATCAGCTGTGGCTAAGTGGGAATGAATCATGTAATTGACAGGCTAATCCTTCCAGGAATATGAGTCCAAAACTTAAGCTGAAAGGGAAAGTTGAGAGTAACTACAACTTAGTCTCTAGTATGGTTTCCTAGCTGGGTCAATCAATGCACCTCAAAGAGCTGTGCTTGCCTTCTGCTCCTGTATCCTCAGCTCAGTTTGCCTTTAACTCACAGCAGGCCTCCAGACTTGCACAGGCTGCCTTCTGCCCAAGTGAGAGAAGCCAAGGCTCCCATAGGCCTTTCTGCCCCCGGCTGCCATTTGTCTGGCCACTGGAAAAGCTTATCCACTACATTAGGTGGCTCCCGATAGACTGCTATGATCCCTGGCATGGACTGGACATCTCTTGTCCTGATTTTGTATCCCTGTCTCCAGTCTCGGTGGCGTCCCTGGTCATTGCCTCCTCTTCCCTCCACAGACCTGCAGATTTTGAGTGTATTCACACTCCCCTTGCGTGATCTTAGATTTCTTCCCTCGGGATGCTCGTGGCCCAGTGGTTTACTCCACTCCAGGGTGAACCAACACATAGATAACATTGGCTTTCTGAACTTGCAGAGCTGAGAGGCAAACCCTGACATGGCTGGATCCCTAAGACATGTGAAGTGTCCTAAGATGACAGGCCTAGCACAGCTCGTCTGTCTTCCCTGTTACAGAACTACCAGCTGCAAGTGGCAGCAAAGCATCACAGTGAAAAGAACCAGCATGTGAGTCAGCAAGCCTGGATTTGAATCCTGGCTCTTACATTCACTAACTGTGGGACTTTGGCCAAGTTTACTGAGACTTACTCCTGTAAAATAATAATAATTATAATATTCAACGCACAGGTTTGCTAGAAAAACTAAATGAGATGGGTGCAAAGTAATTAGCACAAAATAAAGGAGTGGTAATAGTTATTTTTAATCATATTATCAGTGTTAATAGAACATTTCCTAGTCCCCAGGAAACGGTTAATGGGGAGGGATTACTATAGCACACAGGCAACTCCTCATTTCTGAAATAGGCTTTTCCCTCCACTCCGTCTATCCTACAAGGTCACTGCCGTATGGGGGCGGTGAAGAAATGACAGATGTATTTATAGCAGTTAGGGAAACGGTATTTTGGATTTTGAGAACTTCCCCCACCTAAAACCCTCTCCTGTAATAAAAGTTTAAAGCCCTTTCCTTGCAGCTTATTTTTTTTCTTAAACCTCAGCAGCAATGTCACATTGAGGTCTCTCTCTCTGAGCAATTACCGCTGTACTAAAACATATTTCGTACTGAATTTTGGCTGGAGTGAAAATTATTTCTAAGTCATTTTTTCCTTTAGCCAAGAAGTATACAGTAATTAAAACACTATACGTAAACAGGAACAAGAAATAATTTCTAGCTTATGTGCGATCGTTTCATTCTCTCATGAACTTACATACTTATGTATTTGAATAAAACCTATGAATACTAACTGCCTCTTTATTCCTGCAAACGAGACTGATGGGGAGTGAACTGAAGAAGGAAAATGTGGGGCATGTAATTGAAAAATAAGATGGAATGATGAACTTGAGATGCATGTCTGCCACTGAATCATTTTGTGACTCTAAATACTACACTTCGTGCTCTGAGTCTCCACCTGGAAGATTATGGTAATATACCTATCTGGAAAGTATGGCGTAAGAGTCTATTTTTTATAAACATAGAACATCAAAAAGATATTTGGACTTTTTGATCCAAACAGGCAAACATTCAAAACAAGAGTCTGGGAAATTAGAATCCTTGTTTAACCTGAAACATTTTATCCTTGGTTAACAGAGTTTGTAATATTTGAAGATGCTGCTTTAACTCTAGGGTTTCAACAGATTAATAGTACTCACACTTTGTTCAGCCAAAGACACAGATGAGTGGGCAACGTACAAAAGACAAAACACATAAAACAATTACCATCTCCACTAATAGTATAAAAACTGCAAGCTAAACAACGATGTCACGGTTTTTCACTTTCAAATTGGAAAAAAATTAAACAGTCTGATGATACAAGTCCAGCTTTGGTGAGTATTGGGGAAATGCACACAGTACTGGTGAGAGTATAAGTTAGTATAGGATTTTTGACAGCAATCTGGTAGTAATTTTAAATCCACATGCCCTTTGACCAGGAAATTCCACTTCAAGGAATCTGTCCTACCTAAACACATATGACAGCCTTTACGATATCAATGTTTGTAATGGCCTGAAAAGGGAACCTAAACATCCATTAGTAGAAAGTGATGCAATCACTTACAGTAATCCATATTACCATCTGCCACTGTGAAAAAGAATGAAGTAAGTCCACAGATACTGACTGGGGTAGAAAGAGGGACTGTGCATGAAATATTGTCATAAAAACAAGTTATAGAACAATATGTAGAATATCTCATTTTTTGAAAAAGCTTTGCATGGAAGACACTAAAACAGTAAGAAGAAGATTGTAAAAGAAGTTAAAAGTTAAAGGATGACTTCTTTTCTTACTTTATATACATTATAATTTTTTAAACAAGTATAAATTACTTTTTTTGTTAAAATAGTTTAAAATAGCATGTAATTTTACATGGATAGGCTCTTACAGCTATTTCTTCCTCCATCTTCTGCATTGCACTTGGCCAAGCTTTTTACTGGATTTTCTCTTCTTGTTTTGGGAGGCATTTTTTTTAATAAATTAATTTATTTATTTTTCGCTGCATTAGGTCTTCGCTGCTGCACGTGGGCTTTCTCTAGTTGCACCGAGTGGGCTTCTCATTGCAGTGGCTTCTCTTCTTGCAGAGCATGGGCTCTAGGCGCACGGGCTTCAGTAGTTGTGGCATGTGGGCTTCAGTAGTTGCGGCTCATTGGCTCTAGAGTGCAGCCTCAGTAGTTGTGGCGCATGGGCTTTGTTGCTCCGCGGCATGTGGGATCTTCCCAGACCAGGGGTCGAACCCGTGTCCCCTGCATTGGCAGGTCAATTCTTAACCACTGTGCTACCAGGGAAGCCCTGGGAGGCATTTTTAATATACACAAGTTTTCCCTCTAATTATAATAAAAGAATGTCTATTTATTGGAGAAAATTTGCAAAATTCAGAAGTCTGTCAAATAAAATAAAACAACACTAATCTCACTGTCTAGAAATAACTGCCTATTTTCCTGTATTGTCTTCCAGTCTTTTTAAAATAAATCCTTAAAAATTAGAATTATAGATATGGTATCATACAGTGATTTTTTGTTGTTGTTGTTGTTTTTTGCATTACGCGGGCCTCTCACTGTTGTGGCCTCTCCCGTTGCAGAACACAGGCTCCTGACACGCAGGCTCAGCGGCCACGGCTCACGGGCCCAGCCACTCCGTGGCATGGGGGATCTTCCCAGACCGGGGCACAAACCTGTGTCCCCTGCATCGGCAGGTGGACTCTCAACCACTGCGCCACCAGGGAAGCCCCACTGATTTCTTTTTATGTACTGATTTTTAACTTGATGTTTTATTATGAGCACTTCCCCATGTTATTAACCACTTTTGACATAAGTTTAATAGTTACATAATATACCATGTTGTAGATATACCATCAGTTTTTTCATAGTGAACATTTGATAGTTTCTAATTTTTTACCATGGTAAAGAATTTTATATATGTGTATATATAAATATATATACACATATATATGTATATAAAGTATATATTCCATTATATCTCTTGATTGTTTCTTCAAGATAAATTTCTTAAAAAAGGAGGAGGAGTGCAATATTGGCATGAGTATTTTAAAGACTCAATGCGTATTGCCAAATTCACTCCCAGAAAGGCTGAATTAATTTGCTCTTTTACCAGAAGGGGATCAAAGTGAATGAAACTTCAACCATCCTACTCTGACCAGTGGCTTAATTTCTAATTTAAATAAAATATAAAAAGAAACCAAACTAATAAGAAGAAATCTATTTAACAGGTAAAAATGTTTTTCCTTTTTAAAATTTGTATTTACTTGTTGGTGTAGCTGAAAAAATTTAAGTATATTTTTTACTTCAGTTTGTAGTTTAAAAAAGAACATTTCCCTCCATAGTAAAAAATTATCATAATAATTTCTTCATATTACGTGAATATTTATTTGATAGTTAAATTGCACCAGTTGTCTCAAAAATGTCTTTGCTGGTTTGTTTAAAACAAAATCCAACCCAAGACCATGCATTGAACTTGATTATTATGTCTCTTAAGATTCTTTTAATCTACAGTTCCTTTATTTCTCTTTCTTTTTCCCTCTCATTTCTTCCTTCCTTCCTTCCTTCCTTCCTTCCTTGCATCGTTCTTTCTTTTCTTCTCTGTCTCTCTTTTCATGGAGTGACTTTTGAAGAGATTGGGTCAGTTGTCTGTAGAATGTTTTATTTTTCCAGATTTGTCTTGTTTCCCTGCAGTGCTGTTCACTTTGATCCTCTATTCCCTGTATTTTCTGTAAATGAGGAGCTAACTCTAAAGGCATGAGATTCAAGCTAAACATTTTTGGAAAGAATACATCACAGGTGTTGTGTATTTCTTATTGCATCATATCAGAGGTCTAACCTGTAACATCTTGTGGTCAGTCATTAGGAATGTTAAGGTTGACCCCTGATGACAGTGGTGACAACCTTCTCCCTCCATTGCACAAGTGGGTTTTCCCCTTTGCAACTGCTCAGCAATCTGTGTGGTGCACTTTTGCACCAGAGGAATGTCCTTTGTGCATCCACCATTCACCTACAGACTTTACCACCAATAGTTAATTTCTGCTTAAATCAGTGTTTTCATTTGGGTGGAAAATGATGATTTTATAATTCTATCATTCCTTCTGTTACATTTACTTCCTATTATTCTATTAAATAGAGCTTTCTCTCATCAACTGGGACCAATTGTTTACTCTGAAATACAACTCCTACTCGAAAGGTAAGATATTTATTTTTTTCTCTTTAATTACCACTTAAATATTTGTTGGCCACTTATAGCTCTTTTGTCAATTATCTTTTTAGTCCCTTGCCTATTTGCAGTGAAAATGTTCCTAATTCTCTTGGCATGTACTTGCCTCAATTTGTTGTCTGGTTCTTAATTTTTCATGTACACATTTTATATTTTTATTTTATTTATTTATTTATTTCACGGTACGCAGGCCTCTCACTGCCGTGGCCTCTCCGGCCACGGAGCACAGGCTCCGGACGCGCAGGCTCAGCGGCCATGGCCCACGGGCCCAGCTGCTCTGCCGCATGCAGGATCTTCCCGGACCGGGGCACGAACCCGCGTCCCCTGCACCGGCAGGCGGACTCCCAACCACTGCGCCACCAGGGAAGCCCTATGTTTTTATTTAATCTCATTCCCTAATCTTTTTCTTTGTGGTTTCTTCATTGCTTTCTTGCTTAGAAATCCTTTATCCAAAGCCAGATCCAACTTTATCTTCCTATAGCTGTTTTAATGGTTGAATTTTTTTTAAAACTATAGAACATGCTTATTTTTTAAAGCACCATTTTTTTTTTTACAATTATAGAATACACTTATTTACCATTCCTCTGCTTAAAATCCTTTGAAGTTTGCAGGATAAAAGTCAAACTTGGCAGCTTGGCATATCAGCTTTTTGGAGTCTGGCCTTTCTTTTAGCTTCATCTCCCATCTACACTCTAGCAACCAGAGGCCACTTGCAGTTCCCTGAATTGTTAATGCTGTTCCATGTGTCTATGTCTTTACAAATATGGAGTCCCTTCTCCATGACTCACCACAGCTTGCCTGATTAACTTTCCTTCTTCCTCTTTATCACCTCTTTTTGTAAAAAGTTTTCTGTTTCTCTGCAGCTTAGTTACCCCTTTGTGATCCCCCTAGAGCCTTCTGGTCATATTTTTATTGACATTTATCTTATTGGATTATCATTGTCTTTATACATGTTTCTCTCCCCATCTCCATTTAATGCCTTAAAGGGGAGGACCATATCGTGTTTACCATTGCCGCTGCCAGCACACATAGGGCACACAATTTGTTGAATTTGTGAAAGGTTAATGAAAATATAGTTTTGGACAATAAACCAAGATAACAGTTTGCAAAAGCCTTTGCAGAGTGGTGGAAATGTCATTTCAGAATTTTCAAGATACAAATAAGAAGCTTTTCCCCTCCATTTCTAAGATATATGGCTGTCAAAAACAGCACTAACCTGAAAGAAAAATATAATCATATAAATATGAGACCTATGTGTTAGGGATGGCCTTTTTTTTTTTTTTTTGGCGGTACGCGGGCCTCTCACTGTTGTGGCCTCTCCCGTCGCGGAGCACAGGCTCTGGACGCGCAGGCTCAGCGGCCATGGCTCACAGGCCCAGCCGCTCCGTGGCATGTGGGATCTTCCCGGACCGGGGCACGAACCCGTGTCCCCTGCATTGGCAGGCGGACTCTCAACCACTGAGCCACCAGGGAAGCCCAAAAAACTCACGATTCTTGATCACGGGTATCATGATTCCTTGTATCCCTAGTAGGAAAAATACATGAGTCTCAGTACCAAGGGGTAGAAGCAGATTGGCGTCTCTTATTATGACTCTTAAAGACTAATAGAGGGACTTCATATTTCTTGTCTCCACAACCCTGGGCTCTGAGGGGTTTGAGTTCCTGGTCTCCAAAAGTGCCACACGTTTGGCAGGTGATACAAGAATCCCATTGGTTTATGAGCTATGGCTGCTGCCTGAGCACTTTGGGCTCCTGTGTCCAGGGACCAGGCAAGAAGAGTGTCACTGTCTTGCCAGGGGTTACGGAGCATCAGGAAGAGGTTGGGCTGCTTTTACACAATTGGGGCAGGGAGGAACACGTATGGAATGCAGATGACCCACTTGGGAGCCTCAATCCCCTGCCCGATTGTGACTGTAAAAAATCAGGAACAGTAACCACAGCTGGAGCAGGGCATGTTGACCAGGGGATGAGAGCCTGGGTCATGCCACTGATAAGACTGCGGCCAGCAGAGTTGGAAATTGAAGATGAGGGCAATTAGAATGGATAGTGAAGGAGGGGGATGATGATTACATCAATGGTAGCCTTGAGACCAACGGCATCAGCTGTAGCTCATCTCCCTCCCTTCCTTCCTCTAAGTTTTCCCTCCGGAAGAGGTCCACCATATTCCTGGAGAAGTGGGTCTAAGCAACACAGGCATTGGCTGTGGTAGACACGGAGCTAAGCTGCCCAGACCTCCCCTCCCCTCCCCCACTCTGCCAGTGAAGAAATTGCTGCCCAGCTTCAATGCGTGAAGACCCTTCAGGGTCCGTATCAGCTGCAGAGTACTGCCTCATCTGGGGTCACACCCTTCCCAGGGCAGCCTGCATCTGGTCACTGAATGAGGTGGGACTATAAAAGACTGGTCATTTTGTCCCACATAGGACACTCTGAGAGGCAATACTCACTCCAGAGCGCCCACTGGATCAGGGAAAGCTTTGTCAGGTCTGAATTGCAGTTTGAACTCTTCTCAGTCCTGTTTCCACTCCATTTCCCTTCATAGGTGTTAATCACTAATACGCATTTTGCACTCCAAACTCTGCCTCCAGAGAACTCAATCTGTGACAGTGTCCTTTTCAGTGCATCACATTAGGAAACACATAAAGTCAGTTTGTTCTATTTATTTATTTGTTTATTTATTTTTGGCTGCGTTGGGTCTTCCGTTGCTTCACGTGGACTTTCTCTAGTTGCGGCGAGCGGGGGCTACTGTTTGTTGCAGTGTGCAGGCTTCTCCTTGCGGTTGTTTTTCTTGTGGAGCTCGGGCTTCAGTAGTTGTGGCTCGCGGGTTCTAGAGCGCGGGCTCAGTAGTTGTGGCGCACGGGCTTAGTTGTTCCACGGCATGTGGGATCTTCCCGGACCAGGGCTCAAACCCGTGTCCCCTGCATTGTCAGGCGGATTCTTAACCACTGCACCACCAGGGAAGTCCTAGTCAGTTTGTTCTAAAATAGCGACATTAACCTTGGTGACTTGGTGGTGTCTGCCAGGTTTCTCCACTGTAAAGTTCCTGATTTTCCCTTTGTTTAGTAGGCAATTTGGGGAGATGTTTTGAGAATATATAAATACCCTGTCCCTCATTATACTTTTGTCTAGTTATGTTGGCATTGGCATCCATTAATAATTTTCTAAGTCCATCATTCTTCCTGTATTTATTACTTGGCATTCTACTTTAAGGAAAAGCTTTTCCTCCTCATCTATCTATTTATATTTATCTATCTACCTATTTATCTATCTATCTTTTAAATTTATATCAGTATGGACTCATGAATTATTTGTTTCACTCATTTTTATTCCATTCAAGGGGGGTTATAAAAATTACAATTATTGTTTAAGTTTGATACTGTGATATTGTCACAGATTGGATCAGTGGGAATTCCTTCAAGCTAGCTCTTATGTCCTTTGGATACATCTCTGTCATTCTTTGGCACGTCTTTGCTTTCTGGCGTAAGATGGCCCAGGCTCCTATCGTTCTTTCTGTGCCCCAGGCCTGAGGTCAACCTTTTTTCCAAAGATTTCTGGTCCCTTTTATTGGAAGTGGCATTTTGCTCTCTTATTTTCAGATAACTCCTTATTTTTAACTCTCTTCCCTGACTTGAGAAACCTGTCTTCCATCATTCTCAGTGTATTGACTTCTTTGCTCAAACCTAGAAAACACAGAAATAGTTTCAGAATTGCTAATTAGACTTTAATATTTGTATGACACTTTTTTCTCTTGAGGTAAAATTTACATACAATGAAATGTAAAAATCTTAAGTGTACCATTTAAAGAGTTCTGAAAAATTGACACACCTGTGAAACCCAAACCCCTATCAAGATGACACAACATTATCACCACCCTAAAAATGTCCCTCATGCCCCTTTCTAGTCAATCCAACTACTAGAGGCAACCATTTTTATGATTTTCTTTTTCACTACAGATTAGTTTTACTTGTTTAGACTTTCATTTAAATGGAAAAATACAGAATGTACTTTTTAGTGTCTGGTTTCTTTTACTCCACGTAATATTTTTAAAATTATTTTCATGGCCCAGGATATGGTGTAGCTTAGTGAATATCGCATGTGCACTTGAAAGGAAGGTATATCTTGCTGTTGTTTGCCTTTATTTCACCTTCATACTTTGAAATTTGAAAGAATTTTTGCTGGATATAAAGTTCTAGATTGACAGAACTTTTTCCTTCAGATCTTACTTCGTTAAATTCTGGCTTACTTTCTTTCTGATGTGGAGTCAGTAGTACTTCTTGTCTTTGTTCTCTGTATACAACGTGGCTTTTTCTCTGGTTGTTTCTAATATTTTCTCTTAATTATCGGTTTTGGGGTAATGTGCCTTGGTGAGGATTCTTTGTGTTTATCCTGTTTGGGGTTGGTTTGATTTCTTGTTATCTGTAGATTTATATTTTTCCTTAAATTTATAAAAGTTTTGGCTATTATTTCTTCAAATATTTAAAAATCATCACTCCGCTCTTTCTGGGTCTCTGTTTATACAGGTGATATGTAACTTAGTATTGTCCTTCAGGTCACTAAGTCTCTGTTCATTTTCTTTCTTTTTTTTTTTTTTTTTTTGCCACACTGCATGCTTGTTGGATCTTAGTTCCCCGACCAGGGATCAAATCCATGCTCCCTGCAGTGGAAGCACAGAATCCTAACCACTGGACTGCCAGGGAATTCCTCTGTTCATTTTCTTTTCAACTTTTCTTCTACTTGTGCTTTGGTATAGATAATTCTTTTGTGCTGTTTCCTCATTCTCAGATCTTTTCTTCTGTAGTGTCTAAGCTGCTTTTATGCCCATCCAATGAAGTTTTCATTTCGCATATTGTATTTTTCTGCCCTAGAAGTTCTGCTTGGTTATTTTTATAGTTTTCATTTCTTTCACGTTTTCCTTTAAATTCTTGACCACATTTTTAACAGCTGCTTTAAGTCCTCTGATAATTTCATCATCACTGTCATTTCTGGCTCCATTGACTAATTTTTCTCCTGTTCATGGTTCACATTTTCCTGCTTCTTCACATATATAATAATTTTTGTTGGATACTGGACATTGTGGGTGTTACATTGTTTAGTGCCTGGATTTTCTCTTTAAAGACTGTTAAGTTTTGGGCTTCCCTGGTGGCACAGTGGTTGGGAGTCCGCCTGCTGATGCAAGGGATACAGGTTCGTGCCCCGGTCCGGGAAGGTGCCACATGCCGCGGAGCGGCTGGGCCCATGAGCCATGGCCGCTGAGCCTGCGCGTCCAGAGCCTGTGCTCCGCAGTGGGAGAGGCCACGGCGGTGGGAGGCCAGCGTACCGGAAAAAAAAAAAAAAAAGATTGTTAAGTTTCATTCAAGGAAGCAGTTAATTTACTTGCAGATAAGCCTTTTTGGCTTTGTTTGAGTGAATCTAGAATAGCCTTTACTCTTGGGCTAGTTTAGCCTTATCTCTAAAGTGTGGCCTTTCTGAGGTCTTTTTACCAAATTCCCCAACTGTTTAATAGGGTTTTTCCATTCCAGTTGGTCAGAAAGTGAATGTTTCCAAACTTTATTTAAGATCTAGTAGTTGTTCAGCTTACAGTTCCCACAGTAGTTGTTATTTAACCAGCCTCCTGGAGTTTCATTAAACCTACACCAAAGATTCAAGGAGACTCATGCCTATTTCTGGAGCTCTTCATCTGGTTCTCTGCCCTGCAAATTTCAGTTGCCTCCATCTCTCATATTTCCAATTTCTCTCTCCTCAGTTAGCGAGAGTACTGTATTCTGCTTAGCTTTCCTCTATCCTGTGCTTTGGCAAATATTGCCAGAAAGAAATCTGGGGAAAACCTTGGGCTCATCTTAATTGTTTTTCTTCTTTCCTGGATCACAGTTCTACTGTGCCTATTGTCCAATGTCTGAAGACACTTGTTTCATAGATTTGGTTCAGTTTTCTATTGTTTGTGGTAGGAAGGTTAGTCTAGTACCAGTTATTTATTCATGGCTGGATCACCATAACATTTTTAAAATGTAAACTTTCTACTGAATAATAAAATGCATACTGAAAAATTGCATATATCTTAAATGTACAATTTGTTGAATTTTCTTTTCTTTTTTTTCCTTTTCTTTTTTTTTGTCTGCCCTGTGAGGCATGTGGGATCTTCGTTCCCTTACCAGGGATTGAACCTGTGCCCTCTGCAGTAGAAGCATGGAGTCTTAACCACTGGATAGCCAGGGAATTCCCAACTTGGTTAATTTTCATTAATTGAACACATGTGTAATCGACACCCAGATCAAACATTATTAGAACTCCATAAGCCCCCTAGGGGCCCTTTCCAAACATTAATACTACCTAAGGATAACCAATAGTCTGATTTCTATTACCATATATTACTTTTGTATGTTTCTGAACATTATGTAAGTGGAATCAAGTAATACACAATTTTTGTGTCTGGCTTATACCAGTCGATTTTACGATTGTGAGATTCATTCATGTTTTGCATGTAGTTGTTGATTGTTCATTCTCTTTCCTGAAAACTAGTCCACTATGTGGATAGTCTAAAATTTATTTATCCTATGAACATTCTTATATATGTCTTGTAGCAAACATATGAATACATTTCTGTTGCATATATACCTAGGAGTGGAATTGCCGGGTTAACCCACTCCAAAAACCACCAAATTTATATAATTAGTCCAGACTTACATATCCATATCTGTTTGACACCTCCATTTATAAGCATCTCAAACTTAACATATACAAAACCATTTTCCCCTCCTTCTAGGTTGGCTTAATTCATCTAGTTACTAACGGACTCATCCTTAATGCCCGTATTTTCTTTATCCTTCTTGGCAAACCAATCCATTAAGTCCCTTGGATTCAACCTCTGACTTATATATGTCTCAAAATTATCCAAATCTTTCTGTCTCTACTGTCATTACCTTAGTTGAAGCCACCATCATCTCTGGCCTTGACTAATATAACTGTCTCCAGACTGGACTTCCAGCAAGCCCTCCTGTCCTCTTCCAAACTATTCCCCACAAACAGCTTAAGTGAGCCTTTAAATATGTAAATCTGATCCTACTTAACACTCTATTAGCTACCCATTGACCTTAAGATACATTCCAAAATACAGTCCAAAATCTATAATGTGGCCAGTAAGAGCCTGCATAGTCTGGCCTCTCTGCCTCACCTCAGCTCAAGTTGCTCCCTACACCTCAACCACACTGACTTCCTTTCAGTTCCTAGAACACATCAATTTCTTTCATGCCCCAACAACCTCAAACATAATGTTCCCTTGGCCTGCAACATTCTTTAAGGCTCTTTCATATGCCTGGAGCTTAAAAGGCACTTCTTCAAAGAGCTCTTCCCTGATAGTCCTGGTTAATCTATCATCGCATCCACTAATTTTCCTTCGTAGAACTGATTACGATTTATAATTATGTAATGATTTATGCTTTAGCATCTCTTGCTCCTATCACACTTCAGATCCATCGAGTGTTATGTTCACTCCTGTGACCCATTGCCTAACACTGTGCTTGGCACATAGTATGCAGTCAGTAAGTCCTTGTTTAATAATGCGTGATCAATGCAAAAGCTGGAAGCGGCTGCAGGAACAGCATCTGGCATTTCTTTGCCAAGGATAGGTCCCTCCCAGTGTGTAGTGGTAGGTGGGGCAGGTCTTCTTGTTCACTCAGAGGGGGCTTTTCCCCCTGCTTGTTCGATAAGTGTTTGCTGTAGGGCCGCGTAAGAAACAAACTGCCTCCAGATACAGGCGGCAGGCGGGAGAGATCAGCCTTATGTGTGAAAGACAGCATAATCTGTCACCCGAGGATTTTGCACTCTCTTGACGTACAAGAGGGAAACGCCCCTTGGAAGGGGCGAGTCGGTGTGTCTCTCCCCCAGAACCGGATTGGCCTGGACGAGCCGAGGGAACGGGGGCGGGGCTTGATCCCGCCGGGCGCCAGCGACGTCTCACGTGGGCCTGCCCAGCAGAACAGCCACTCCCCGGCCCCACAATGCACTGCGGGCAGCGTCACTCGTAGCGGCGGGTTGTGGCTAGACAGGTATGGCTCGGCTCCTCCCAGTCCTCGTTCGTCCCTTCTCCGCGTCGTTCGAACCCCTGCCTGGCCGCTTCCCTCGCTCGCCACGGCCCCCGACCCTCGCCCTCGGGACTACAGACCTACCTACCCCGGGCGGGAACTAAGCTCGTGGCGTGGGGGCGGGAGCGGGGAGTCGTCGGAGTCGCGGAGCTTTGGAGGGGTGGGATTGCGGGGACTTCGTCCCCAACGACTTGAGGGGTCTGTGGGCCGCGCGAACGGCGGTTGCCCTTCGGCTGACCTGCCCTGATATGGGGCAACTCATAGGGTGGTTATAGGGGGCCCGAGGAGGAGGACAGTCGCTCTGGGCTGCCAGCGGTGGGGCAGCATTTCCTGGCGCCCAGGTGTCAGAAACACGGTGATCCTCCTAGGCTGTTTAGGTGGCCCAGAGAGCTTGACGTGGCACTTCCTATTTTTTAGGTAGGGTTACTTTGCCTTTTGTGGGGTTGAATGAGCATTGAACCCAGAATTTTGCCCCCGTTGGCTCGCGGAAACCTCTTAAGGCCTTGTTAATGGCACTTTGGGAACGATGTGGCGTAAAGGAGACCTGAGCAATTAGCTCGACAGGTGGAAGAAGGTTTCGAAATAGGAGGCTGAGCCCCAGCTGGCTTAAATCTCTCTGAAAGTGAAAACAGCTTTGGCTTTTTCTCCTATTTAGTTTCCTGGATCATCCACCTGAGGCAGTGGGAGAGCTTGAGATCCAGTTCCTCCTATGCCTCTTCAGCCAAGGCAAAGCCCAGAGCTACAGTGGCAGCCACCAGGCGGGAGATGTTGGGATCTCAGCTAACAGGTGGAACAGCCACTTTTTGAAACTCTCTGAATCACATTTTGGGTTACTGGCATTTGCTCACGTTCTAAGATAATAAGTAATTAAGCAATACCTTAAATAGTACCTACAGTTTCTGGTGTATGAAGGTTGTAGTTCAGTATTTGAATATGACGTCTGTGACCATGCCCTAAACTTAAGGGACATCTGGGCATTTCCTGTGTTGAGAACCACGATCAGTTTAGTGCTTGTGTGTGTGTGTATGAATGATTCTTAAAAATCTAAATATATTTTATACTGGTGTGTGAACAGAGCCTAGGTCTTTTCAAAGGGGTGCCTGTGACCTTCCTGTCCATGTAGTTGAGTAAGAAGCTTGACTATGTTGAGAGGCAATGTCTCATAGGGTGGTTAGAATTAGGCTTGACTTTAAATCTGTCACTTGGTAGTTTAGGGATTGAATAAATTACTTTTCTGGGCTTGAATTTCCTCAAAGGTAAAATGGAACTGATAATACCTACCTCACAGGTTATTGGAAGGCTTAAATGAGGTAATGTGTATAAAGTGTCTGGTAAATAGAGGGCAGTCAATAAATAATAATAGCAAACGCTTAATATTGCACTTTCAGTCTGCAAGGTGATGTTTCGGGTTCCTTACATGTTCCTCTGAGGTAGATACCATTAGCATTTTAAAAATAACCCTATGAGATAGATACTGTTGGTAGCCACAATTGACAGATGAGGATATTGAGCATAAAAAGACAAAGCTTGCCCAAGTTTACCCAGTTACTACATGGTGGAGCCAGTTTTTGAACCAAGGCAATCTGGTTCCAGAGTTCATCCTGTTATCTGTAATACTATACTGCCTCTTAAAGAAAACATAAGCTGTTGTTTAAAATTGTTATTATTTCAAAATGAGTAGCTAGATAGTTTCTGTATCACTGGGTTCTTGCCCCTTGTTGGTTATAGGAGGAGCACAGTGATGTAGAGATACGAGAGACTCAGGTTTAAGCACTGTCATATATTAGCAGCGGGACATTGAGAAAGGGCGCCTCAGTTTCCTCATCTGTAAAATGGAGGTTTTACCTACCTCACTCTTCGTGAACTATGAGGTGTTACGCAAATGATTGATGTATTTGTGTATGTGTTGGAGGCCCTCTTCGTAGATATAGGTATAATCTACTCTGGAACTCGAGGTATTGTACATACTGTGCAGTACAAGCACCTGTAATAGGAATACCAAA
Organism: Stenella coeruleoalba; assembly: GCF_951394435.1. Taxonomy (NCBI): domain Eukaryota; kingdom Metazoa; phylum Chordata; class Mammalia; order Artiodactyla; family Delphinidae; genus Stenella; species Stenella coeruleoalba. Next base: position 76,297,519 of record NC_137150.1, on the reverse strand, counting down.
GGCTGCTGGTAAGGTGGGGAGCACAGGCCAAGCTGCAAAATAAACTCTGGTTGTTCTTGGTACCCTTTCCCCCTCTTTTCAAGCTCTGTCTCCCTAGTGACTTCCTGCTAACCTGTGGGTGTATAAAATCCTTCCCTTTTCACTCAATCTTGTGCCAACGCTGTGCATCACAATTAGTGTAGCTTTCTCCACAAGTAACTCCCCAAGTCCCAGATCTCAGCTAGCACTTTTATAAAATAGTATGTACCAAGGTAGTGTTTCCCAAACTTTGGTAACATCAGATAGGTAATATAATTTGAATGATAAGCAGATGAACTTTAAAAAAAAATTCTCCAAAAATTTCCACACACATTTGAATGAAACAGAAGTTCTTTATATGTTTTAATTTAAATTAGGAGAAGAACCTAACACCTCTAAACTGATTTCACAGATACTATTACTAAGCATAGGGCAAAAAAATAAATCAATTGAAAGACCTGTATTAGGTAAAAAATAGTACAGGTGAGATGCAGATATGGTAAGACTTCTGAAAGTGGTACTTGGGTGACTGAAGTTTGGGAAATAATGGACTAAAATAAAATATGAGTGATTAACCTATTATGAAATGTTTTTTATCTTAAAAGAGGCATTTATGAAAGCATCTTGCTGGAAAGTAGATACAAAATGTACTTATATGTTGGGTTTTGTTTATTACTTTTTGAGTGATTACTTCCTGGAACCTTGGGCCTACAGTCATCACCCCACAAGGTTCTGAAGAAGACAGGTCAGCATCTTGTTATCTTGGGTCTAAAAGGCTGGTAACCACTGCTATAGGTATTTGGTGTTGTGGAAGTTTATTTTCCTCAGCCTTTATGTAAATGTTTACCCAGACCTATCTAGATTCTGCTTTGGGCTTTTTCCTCTAGCAGTTGCTATTGGGCAAAGAATATATTAGCCAGCACTCAGATTTCCCTGTGAGTTTGCTGCTGCTGTCTAAAGGCATATGTTATATATTTTTTCTGTTAAAGGTGAGGGAAAATGGACCAGTGGCCTAAAAATGTATCTGTGGCCCCAATAAAACTACTACTGCTCTTGAATCTTCCCATGCAAGTGTTTTAACCTCTTCCTTTCCTCAATTCCTACTGGCTCTTCCTTGGTTTTTCTAGCCACCACCTTGCCTACTCTCTAAGGGTATCCTAACCCTAGCTTGGCCTTGATGTTGACAGATTCCTTTTTCTACTACCACAGTCCAGATAAGATTGGAGTGTGTGTTTGTTTTTTTAAGGAACTGTATTAAGAATTCGAGGTAAAAAGAAAACAAGGGGGGGTATATTTATTGAGTTGATAAAAGAGAGATGGCTTATCCTAAGGTGACTGAAGTCTATCTGCAAAGTAGTCAAGCCTCACATTGTTCATTGGACAGTCATCCCAGTTTCTTTTGTTAGTTCACTGGTTTGGATGCTAGGTTAAAGGACTCGGGAAGGAAGAGATTTAATTTTTTCTCCTCAGAAAAATCCTATCTACTGATAAATACAGGCAATTCTCTGAAAACCTTTCAAGAATTTAGGAAGGGAATATCACTGCTGTGTTGTGCTTTCCATGACAAGCCTAAAAGTGTGTATTAGGAATATCTGAAAGGCAAGTTTGTCTAACTATAGTTTTCCAGTTAAAGCGGTGGGCGACATAGCTTGTGTTGTATTTGCTCTTTCCTTCTGAATTTCTTTAATTCTGGACTGATGCTTCTCAGTGGTAGGAACTATCTATTCCTAATGTCTGAAATAGCCCCTGGCATACAGTATGTACTCAGTAAATATTTGTTAAATGAATTGAACTTAACCAGGTTGTTATTCTTTTTTCAGTATATGTTTTAGGAAGTATGAATCATATCTTTCTGTCTTTTAAGTCATAAAAAAGAGCAACTTTGAAGATTACGTGAAAGTTGGCACCCTATAATAAAGATTATTCCTAATATTTCTGTTGGGATCCTAGAAAGATCAGGCATAAGGACTGCAGTCTGCTTTTAAATACTACTAAGAATATGGATGTTTGGAAACTACAAGACACAACCCTGCTCTCATGTTAATTCCCAGAGTGATCATTGTGTTGCAGTATACTTCTGGAAAGACAAAGTTTTATATTTAAATCATAAATTTGTAAGGGTATGAATTAAGACATTTTCCTAATTTGTTACACTTAGGCTAAATGTTCAGTTGTGGTTTCATAAATAAAGAAGTGTGATAACAATTTTTAAAAGAGATTCATAGTATAGACCTTATCCCTTGAGGGATCTCTGCTTTCTTTTGCTACTGCTTTTAGAAGAAAAAAGAAACTGGTTGAATAGGAAAAAAAATGATTTGGATATGTCATGTTGGAACTTTCGTTCGAAGGTTCCATTATGGTAAAGGCTAATTTAATTCCTGCTGGGTTTTTTTCCTTTTAAATAAATGGAGGAGAAAAATATTAAAGGGTAATGACATATTAATACCTAGCTTTTCCTCAGAGGAAAAGGGGGAAGGAAATTTAAAGCATTAGCTTTATTATTTGGATTGATTTTAACGTCAGTCAGTTACCATCATGAATGGGCACTCAGATTTTAACTTGACATAGCAACAAAAGCTAGGGACCACTGGTTTCCAAAATTGGTAGCAGTTGATTTTCTTTGTCATTTTTTTGATATATTACTAAGTTTTTCATTTTTGGAGTGAGATAATATTGACCTAGCTGAGCTGGGCAGGTAAGGATTAATTTAGTCTCTGAGATACAATATCTTGAAAACCTATGAAATTGTTACCAGATTTTTCAGTTTTTTACCAGTTGTGCCTCCTGTTAGTGAAGGAGAAGTATTTAGTGGCATTGTGCTCTTTCCTGCCTGGCAGGAAAGAGTTATCACTTAATTTCAGACTGTGAACATGTTTTAATTCAGTGTTTATCAAAGTATGATCCTTAGATAATAAGCATAGTAATTACTTAGGGAATTTGCTGAAAATGGAAAATTCTCAAGCCCCACCCCATAGTCAATGGATCAGAATTTTGGGGGGAGGGTGGACCCAGAAATCTGCATTTCTAATCAAAATTCCAATGGTTTTTACACAGGGGACCACTGTGTGTGTGTCTGTGTGTGTATTTTATCAAAGTTTGACTATTTACCTGATTTCTTTCAGAACTGCATAGGCCTATGCAGTCCTTTTATCTATTTTTGTAAAGCATGATTAGAATATAAGAAAAAAGGTAGTTATGATTTGCTTCCTGATAAAAAGATTGAGAACAACATTAAAAGTAGTATTCCTTTAGGACTTCCCTAGCGGTCCAGTGGTTAAGACTCTGTGCTCCCAATGCAGGGGGCACGGTTTTTTGTTTGTTTGTTTTTTTGCGGTATGCGGGCCTCTTACTGCTGTGGCCTCTCCCACTGTGGAGCACAGGGTCTGGACGCGCAGGCTCAGCGGCCATGGCTCATGGGCCCAGCCGCTCCGCGGCATGTGGGATCCTCCCGAACCGGGGCACGAACCCGCATCCCCTACATCGGCAGGCGGACTCTCAACTACTGCGCCACCAGGGAAGCCCCAGGGCGCACGGTTTTGATCCCTGGTGGGGGAAGATCCTGTGTGCCTCAAGGCATGGCCAAAAAAAAAAAAAAGTAGTATTCCTTTAGCTTTAAAATTTATTTTAAATAAAAACATTTGTTCTGATTATAAAAGTAATATGTGCTCATTGTGAAAAGTAATATGTGCTCACTGTGGAACATTACAGAAATTTAGGAAATTATAAAATGATAACAATAACCCATAATACTATTTTCTGGAGATAAGCATTCTAATTTTGTCATGTTTCCTTCCAATATCTATTTCTCTATTTATCCCTCCCTTCTTCCTCCTCTGTGTCTTTATGGAAAACAGCATATGCAGTTTTGATCCTGCTTTTTTCCTACCTAACATATAAGCATTTTACCACATTACTAAATTATTATTATTATTATTATTATTTTTGTGGTATGCGGGCCTCTCTCACTGTTGTGGCCTCTCCGGTTGCGGAGCACAGGCTCCGGACGCGCAGGCTCAGCAGCCATGGCTCACGGGCCCAGCCGCTCCGCGGCATGTGGGATCTTCCCGGACCAGGGCACGAACCCGTGTCCCCTGCATCGGCAGGCAGACTCTCAACCACTGCGCCAGCAGGGAAGCCCCACTAAATTATTTTTAACAAACATAACTTTTTGTTGCATCATATTCCATCATAGTGGTGTACCATAATTTGTTTCACCATCCCCCTATTGTTGAACGTTTAGGTTGTTTTCAGTTATTTCTATGAGAAGAATGTCTTTCTGTTTAAAATCTTGTCTAATTCTTATTATTTTCTTTAGGATAGGGTTATGTATATAAATTTATTGTGGTCAGGGCTTCCCTGGTGGCGCAGTGGTTGAGAGTCTGCCTGCTGATGCAGGGGACTCGGGTTCGTGCCCCGGTCCGGGAGGATCCCACATGCCGCGGAGCGGCTGGGCCCGTGAGCCATGGCCGCTGAGCCTGTGCGTCCGGAGCCTGTGCTCCGCAACAGGAGAGCCCACAACAGTGAGAGGCCCGCATACGGCAAAAAAAAAAAAAAAAAAAATTTATTGTGGTCAAAGGGCATAAATATTTTTAAACTCTTGTTGAATATCAACAAATTGTTTTGAGAATGGTTTTTATTCCAATATGTACTTCCACATATACTTATGGAAATACCAGAAAGAAGTATTTTTTTAACAGCTAATTTGTGAAGGAAAGTATGATATATCATTGCTTTAATTAATATGTCTTTGATTATTAGTGAGTTGCACATTTTTGCACTGTGTTTATCAGCTTTGGCTTTAATTTCTTACCTAACCCAAATTGTTCATTTTGTTTCAGGTCTTCTCTGTCACTTGAAATGTCTATGATTTTATCTGCCTCAGTCATTCGTGTCAGAGATGGACTGCCACTTTCTGCTTCTACTGACTATGAACAAGGCACAGGCATGCAGGAGTGCAGAAAGTATTTTAAAATGCTCTCGAGAAAACTGGCTCAGCTTCCTGATAGATGTACACTGAAAACTGGACATTATAACATTAAGTAAGACATTGGTTTGCTCCATTAGAATCATTTGCTTAGTGGTTGTCATTTTAATGAAATTTAAGTTGTCTAAATAGAAATTAGTGTTTGATTAGTTTAGGAGAACTTTTCAAGTCAAGAATCATGTGGTTCTGAACTTATACTAAATAGTATTCATCATGTAATCACCCTTCTTATAGTTTCTCTGTGTTTATGTCTGGCTTTAGAAAATTTTATAGTTTTGCAGATTACAGATATTGTATCTTATAATTGATCATTAGATATTTATTGGTGTTCTTACATGCCCAGGAAAACTGTCATGGGAAATATAAAAAATCATACCTGATATCTGCCCTCAATGAACTTAAGAAGTTTACATCCTAGTGAGAGGGGATAGTGCTCATCACTATTTATTGTATGTAAAGAAAGTAAAACTGGGCAATGGAATAGTGACTTCATGGTGGTCAAGGGCCTCTCTGAGAGGTTTACATTTGAACAGAGACCTAAAACATGTGAAAGACGGCAGTCTTAAGAATGCAGTGGATGAAGATCAAGGCAGAGCTGATAGCCAGTGCAGAAAGCCTTCACTACAGATCAAGGGATGGAAGGAAAACCAAGACAATGAAGCAATACGGACACTTAATAGAGTGGTGGAAGGTGAGGTTAGAAAGGTAGGAATGGGACAGGTTACGTAGGGCCTTCTAGGCTATGATAAGGAGTTTGGATTGAGTTTAATGTAATAGGAAGCCATTGGAGAGTTTTAAGCTGGAGAGTTATATAAATCTAATTTTGGCTGTGAGTAGATCATCCTGGCTGCTATATGAAGAATGGGCTGTAAGAGAGGAAGCAGAGAGGTCATTTGGGAGACTCTTAGAGAAGTTCAGGTAGAGGTGATGCTTATAACTTGAATAAGAGTGATAAGGGGGCTTCCCTGGTGGCGCAGTGGTTGAGAGTCCTCCTGCCGATACAGGGGACACGCGTTCGTGCCCGGTCCGGGAAGATCCCCCATGCCGCGGAGCGGCTGGGCCCGTGAGCCACAGCCTCTGAGCCTGCGCGTCCGGAGCCTGTGCTCCGCAATGGGAGAGGCCACAACAGTAAGAGGCCCGTGTACTGCAAAAAAAAAAAAAAAAAAAAAAAAAGAGTGATAAGGATGAGAAGGGGTTGGATTTGGGCTCTATTTTGGGAGCAGTACCAACAAATCTTCCTAATGGATTGAAGTGGAATGTGAGGGAAAGAGAATAATCAGAGTTACCTCTAGATTTTTGGCCTAAACAATGTCCATAATTACTTGGATAATGGGACTGAAATGAACAAGACTGGAGGATATGTGTTTCAGTGGTAAAAATCAAGAGTTCTGTTTGGACTGTTAAGTCTGAGATGTCCTTTAAACATCCAAACGGGACTTCAGGTAGGCAGTTGGATGTATAAGTCTTAAGTTTAGTGAAGAGAAGGACAAGTGTGGAGATTTAGGTTTGGAAGTTAGCTTACAGTTTATAATTAAAACCATGGGAATAGATGAGACCAAGTGGGAGAGCATACACATGAAACAATTAGAGAACAATTAACTCGAGCAATTTAATACTGATTGTGTATACAGTGGGAAATCAGATAAGAACAAAGTCCATATGTGATATAATAAGGAGAGGACTTCGTTACTGAGATGAGACATGAGCCACGTCCTGGAGAATTAGTAAGATTTGGCTAAGGCAGAGAGGAGGGCAATTCCAGGTGTAGAGAGGAGGCAGAAAAAGTAAAGACTGTGACTTAGCATGGTAGGTGCATTAACCTGCTCGGCCTGGTGTAGTGAATGGTGATTTAGGGATAGTTATGGGAAATGTGAGATACTTAGCGTGGGGCCAGATCCTGGATTTCCCTGCAAGTTCAGGTTGAGGGATGTCACTTTGATGATGTAATAGGTTATAGGAAACTCCTACTGCAGGATTGAGGGAAATGACTTGATAAAAAACAATGCTGAGACAGTGAAATAGAGGGTGAAATGGAAAGTCTGAGGAGAGGAGAGGCGTCAACTTACAATTAGGGCCTGAACTGGTAACATACAAGTGCAAATGAAAAAGAAAATGCCAACCAGAAAGACACTTCAGAAGAAGAAACGGTTGAGCCTGATAAGATAGAATACCAGAGATGAAGAGAAGGAAGGGACAGAGATGACTTGGAATTGGAATTGGACAGAATGAGATCTTTGGAAAAGGTTGCTTATGGGGTGAGGGAGAAGAGGAAGACAGTGAAGCTCCATTTTGAGCATTTTAATTGAGGTTATGACAAGGTGTCCAGTTGAGGTGGGATAGAGATTTTGGAATCATTCACATAGAAATTGAAACTGTGAGGGTAGAAATGCCCACTGAGTTTCAGAGAGGCCCAGAATAGAACCTTAAAGAAGGTCCATATTTACTTGGATTACCTGGGATAATGAGGTATTATCTTTAACTGGGTTTTCTGAGAGTTTTAACTAGAAAATGTGGTGGTGGTCATGGTAGTTAAAATATGTCTAAAACGATGTCTTAGTGTACTTCTATTTTTTGAAGAAAAAGCCTGAAGCATTCTAATATTTAATAGGCTCTTTTAGTGCTCTGGGTGTAGTGTTCTGAGTTTCAGTTATTGTATAGTGTTGTAGACAGATACCAGCATTACAGAAGATTGGCTTGAATGTGTATTAATTCTGGCAGATATCCTGGACTTTAAAAAAAACAAAAAACTTCTTTGCAAATGTTTTTTGTTCCTCTACCTATTGTCTTAAAAGTAGAGTAGAATGTAGTAAAATGTTAACACCCCTCCAGTGCCCAATGCTGTTTAATTGTTGTGAATTCTAGATTTTGTATTATTTATTTGCACCCCATGTTATTCCACAAAGGATGTGAGGCAATTAAAAAAAATTCAAGAGTACAGGTAAGAGAATCATATGAGCGAAAAAATAAACATAGAATAATAAACTGAAATAACATTTTTTTCTGGAGATGCAAACTATGTAGTTTGTTCATTTTTTAGAAAAGGGCTACAAACATTGTTCTGAACTTCCTTGGGGCCAAAACAAAGGGGATAATAGATCATTTATAGAATTCACAGTATCCATTGGATAAAAATGTTGCTTTTCATGTTATTGAAACCTGCTATACATAAAGAGAGACAGAATTTGGATAGCATTCTTCCAGAAACCATAACAATGAACTTTTTATGATTTTTCTTATAATATTCCTTAGTGTAAACAAATAGCATGATGCAAAAAGCAATTTATTAGTGAGTTTAGGAGTGCGGTGAGTCAGCAGAGGTCTAGTCAGCCTGATTTAAGAATACAATTTAGAAATGTCTAAAGGATTAAATAGATTACATGGCCCCCAGAACCACACATAGAAAAGCCTCTTTGTGTATTTTTGTAGACAAGTGTTTTTTTTTTTGTTTTTTTTTTTGCGGTACGCGGGCCTCTCACTGCTGTGGCCTCTCCTGCCGTGGAGCACAGGCTCCGGACGCGCAGGCTCAGCGGTCATGGTTCATGGGCCCAGCCGCTCCACGGCATGTGGGATCCTCCCGGACCGGGGCACGAACCCGTGTGCCCTGCATCGGCAGGTGGACTCTCAACCACTGCGCCACCAGGGAAGCCCTGTAGACAAGTTTTAAAAAAGGATTGAATAACAGAATTTTCAGTTCTAGTTCCTGACAAGAACCTGGATTTCATATATTTTCTATTATTGATTGGAAGGCTTGTTAGTTGGTTTCTAGGTTATTGAGGTGTTTATGCTATATGACAATAAATTTAGCCTGAAATATATAAAATTGGGAATTTATGTGTTACCTGACTTATTTAAAATTCTCATAGGACACCTCTTTTTATAACCACCATGAGTTTGCCAGATAAAACTCACAGATCTGCAGTAGTTGTAGCACAGCATGAAGCTGGCACCAGTCTGCTTTCTCAGCCGTGTTTTTAAATGCTTCTTTCTTTCAAAGCCCAGCTTATAGCTTGTGTCTTTTGAATCACCTTCTGCCTCATTACTACTATTTATTGGGTTGGCCAAAAAGTGCCTTCAGTTTTTTAAGTAAAAATAAAAGACTCATTTTCACCAAGAACTTTATTGAACAACGTATTCACCCTTTTGTTCCACTACCTTCTGCCATTTTTCAGGCAACTTCATAATTCCATCTTCACAAAACTTTTTATCTTTTTGAGCAAAGAACTGTTCCAGGTGCCTTTTACAGCCTTCCAGGGAATTGAAATTTTTTCCATTAAGGGAATTTTGTAAAGACCTAAATAAATGGAAATCCGAAGATGCAACGTCTGGTGACTACGGCGGATGAATCAGAACTTCCCAGCCAAGCCATAACAGTTTTTGCCTGGTCATCAAAGAAACATGCAGCCTTGCATTATCCTGATGGAAGGTTATGCGTTTTCTGTTGACTAATTCTGGACGCTTTTTGTGGAGTGCTGCTTACCGTTGGTCTAACTGGGAGCAGTACTTGTTGGAATTACTAGTTTGGTTTTCCAGAAAGAGCTCGTGATAGAGGACTCCCTTCCAATCCCACCATATATATACAACATCACCTTCTTTGGATGAAGACTGGCCTTTGGTGTGGTTGGTGGCAGTTCATTTCGCTTGCCCTATGATCTGTTCCATTCCACATTATTGTACAGTATCCACTTTTCATCACCCATCACAATTTGTTTTCAAAACAGAACGTTTTCATTATGTTTAAGAAGAGAATTGTATGCAGAAATACAGTCAAGAAAGTTTTTTTCACTTAACTGTTGTGGAACCCAAACATCAAAGTGATGAACATAACCAAGCTGGTGCAAATGCTTTTCAGCACTTGATTTGGATATTTTGAGTCTGTCGGCTACCTCCTGCATGGTATAACATTGATTGTTCTCAATTAATATGTCAATTTGACTGCTATCAACTTCAACTGGTCTACCTGACCGTGGAGCATCGTCCAGTGAGAAGTCTCCAGCACAAAACTTCACAAACTACTTTTGATGTGTTTGATCGGTCACAGCACCTTTTCCATACATTGCACAAATCTTCTTTTGCATTTTGGTTGCGTTATTACCCTTCTTGAAATAATAAAGCAAAATATGCTGAAAATGTTGCTTTTTTATCTTCCATCTTCAATATTAAAATGGGTACACAAAAATTCACCAACTTTGGGCTTCCCTGTTTGGCGCAGTGGTTGAGAGTCTGCCTGCCGATGCAGGGGACACGGGTTCATGCCCCGGTCTGGGAAGATCCCACATGCCACGGAGCGGCTGGGCCCGTGAGCCATGGCCGCTGGGCCTGCGCATCTGGAGCCTGTGCTCTGCAACGGGAGAGGCCACAACGGTGAAAGGCCTGCATATCGCAAAAAAAAAAAAAAAAAATTCACCAACTTTGATAAGTCTTTTTAAATGTACGCTGATATGACAGCTGTCACATACAACCTAACAAAATTGTTTCGAATGAAGTTAAAGACAACTAAGTGCTACTAGAGCCATCTTATGGAAAAAACCGAATCGACCTTTGGCCAACCCAATGATTTCTTTAGTGATCTTACTCCCTTCACAGATTGCTTGTAGAACTTGTTGACTGACTTTTTCATCATTTTTTTCTTAATAATATTTTTAAAAATTTCTATATCCACTCTCTACAACTAGGTTGTAACTCATTGAGATAGTTGATGTGCCCTGGCTTATATTATTTTTGATTCCTCATCTCTTAGCATTGTGGTTTTCAAATTTTTACAGAAATTTAAGTGCTCTTTGCAGAATACCTCTGAGAAGCAAAGCTAAGTGTCTAATTATGTGCTAAATCAGATGGTACCTCACATTAGATTCTAGTTGAATAGGTAAAGGAAGTCCAAAGTTTTAAGGAAAAGAAATAGGTAACATTTAAAATTGTGAAAATTCCTTTAATTTTCTACCCCTATGTATTGGGAAAAAGATGAATTTCATCAGATTGTAGTAACTGAATAATTCAGTTCAGCTAATGGAGCACATTCTGTGGAGCCTGGCTTGTGCTGGCACAATGCCTTGCATATATCATAGTAGCTGTTACATGAGGGATGGTTGTTTGTGGGGTATGGCAGGATTCTGAGTGCAATGGAGTTAAAGTTAAGTCTTCATTTCCTCCAATATTCTTCAACTTGACTCATTGATTGGGGGTGGGTGGGTAATCCAGGTTTGTGATTTCTTTTCACATTACATAGTGATATTATAATTCTTCGTATAAAATTTTAAGGAATTCATCTGTTTTATTAGTTGAAGGATACTTAAATTGTAATAAATGTTTAATAGATAAACTTATGTTACTACTTAGGAAACAACAGTGACTGAAGCAATAATTATGAACCATATGAAAATTAAGTTGTGTCTTATGAGACCTTAAAACTTTGAGATTGGTTTTAGGTGCTTAAAAATCATAGTTGTACATTTTGATAAACGTTGAGACACTGATCTTATGAAAAGACAAACACTTTGGGAGGTCAGTCATGCTCTGTTGAGAGTTTTAGTGCAAGAAGTGAAATTCCTTAGTTCTTTCACAGTGAATTCATTTCAAGTCTGATAATGGCCGTGAACTTCATAGGTTCTCTCCTTACCTGAGGAGTTGCTTTCTTCATATTTGTCTTCAGACTGCTACCTGCAGCCAGGAATGCTGTTTTAGACTTACCTGCCTTTTGGTTTTTGTTTCTGGCTTTCCTTTCACTCTTTGGTGGTATTTTCTGATTACGGGAGTAACAGCTTCAACAAGGACCCAGTTATTAAGTACCTGCAATTGCCAGGCAATTTAGTTACTTTTCATTAAATTTTGCAACAGCTCTGTGAATGGCTTTTAAATAGAACTTTTCCCCATTGCCAAGGGCAAAAACACAACTCACACGAGCTTAAGCAAAAAAAGGGTATTGTGAAGGATAAGCCAGTTACCTAGTTGGCTGGAGCCAGGGAATCAGATGTTATCAGGAATCTTTGTCTCATTTCTCCAGTCTTTCCTTTTGCAGACAGATATTCTGCACATATTGGAAAACACTGCACAGGTAGCTCCAGGCTTACTTCATTCCAGCTGGCAACCCCACTGCCTCCATGTTTCAAGAAAAGGACTTCAATTGGCCTTGCTGTGTGATGGCCCATCTCTGGACTAACATTGTGGTTGGCGGGCTAAGGTACTCTTAGTTGGCCTGGCCTGGATTACATGCCCACCCGTTTGATGGACAGCTTTATCAAAGCCGTATAGAGTAGGTGGTGGGGCTGGAAATAGTTCTCCAAAGGGAAGGGGAGAAGGGACGCTGGGCAGATAGCCATTATAGTACTACCAACCCTATTTTCAGAAGAGGGAACTGAGACTTAGGGATGTAAAGAAACTTGTTCAAAGTCACAAAGCTAATAAATGGTATATCTGACATGCAGTCTTTTTTTTTTTTTAATAAATATATTTATTTATTTATGGCTGCGTTGGGTCTTCGTTGCTGTGTGCAGGCTTTCTCTAGTTGCGCCGAGCGGGGGCTACTCTCCGTTGCGGTGCGTGGGCTTCTCATTGCGGTGGCTTTTCTTGTTGCAGAGCACGGGCTCTAGGCATGTGGGCTTCAGTAGTTGTGGCATGCAGGCTCAGTAGTTGTGGCTGATGGGCTCTAGAGCGCAGGCTCAGTAGTGTGGCTCACGGGCTTAGTTGCTCTGCAGCATGTGGGATCTTCCCAGACCAGGGCTCCAACCCACGTCCCCTGTATTGGCAGGCGGATTCTTAACCACCGCGCCAGCGGGGAAGCCCCATACAGTCTTTTTGCTTCAGCAATCACATTATTCTCTGGTAAAAGATGGAGTTACCTCCTTTTACCCTTAACCTCTTTCTTGACAGGGTGCATTCCTAATTCTCCTAATCCTTTTCACTTTATGGACAGCGAAATTAACCAGGGAAGAGAATTAAGTGAAACTACTCCCCCCCCCCCCCTTTTTGGTTGAGTAATGATGAGGAACAGAGTATATGTGAAGTCTAAAATTGATGAGATAGCATTGTCTCATTGAAGACAAGGTGTTTGGTGGGGAGGGGGTGTGACAGGGGAATGCAACCCACCAGTAGCTACCAGACCACTTGGGGGGAGAATGTAACCTGTGTTTTGTCTCATTATTAGCATCATATCACTTTTCTACCGTTTAAAATTATGGTAAAATCCACAGCTTTTCAGCACCACATATGTTAAATAGGCTCTTATGAACTGGTCTAGGAATCTAATTACTCTTACAGTACAGTTTCTGTAGGTGCAGTAAACTTCTGGAATACAACTAACAGGCAAATGAGGGACTGTCTACGATTGGTTATCTGAAAAAAGTCAGGATCTTTATTCTCTGGTGTGTGAAGGTGTGAAGGTACTAGGGTTAGTGGGAAAGGGTGAATCAGGAGATTAACTCTGCAGAAAAAGAAAAGGATGTCAAAGGCAAATTTTGTATCCAAGGTTTTGATGGTGTAATCACCTTTGGCTGCTTAAAATCATCTGATTCTCCTTTAGCTTACTGTTATAAGTTGCTATCACCTGGCATATTACATATTAATACATATTTTCTTATTTAATGAGGTTTAAATTAGTGACTAAAATGGGTCTTTTATTTATGGGATAATGTATTTAGCTCTTCACCATTGGAGGATAATTGAAGGTTGGCTACCTAAGAGAGGAATAAGTGAGAAAATACGAAGTTCCTGGTAGAATGCTGCTCATGGCAGACAGTGTTACTGAGTTCTCTTTCTGGTTCTTATCACCTTACTGTCCTACTGATGATGAAGTCTTGTTTTCACCTTGTTTCTCATCAGATGTATTTGGTGATAATAAATTCATAAGGTATACTTACTTTCATAACATCAAACCCTTTTTTATATTTAAAAGTGTAAACGCTTTATTTTAGGGAATAGAGTTCAGTATGGAAGGTTCTCTTTCGAAAATAAAATTTTTCTTACGCTTAGCAATTTTAAGAGTAGATTAGAGATTTCATGTCCTACTGGAGAACTTTTCTTCACCCAGGGAAGCTATTTACTGGGTAAATATGACTACAAAGGATAAGCAGATTTCCTGTGTGCAATGATACAATAGCAGTATGAAAACTATATGTAATACAAATATTATTGCTGTTTCAATTTATAAATAGTTTGCTATATACTTTGTCATTTGGCATGCTAAAAAATTCAGTGTTGTTTCTTTAATCTTGTTTTGTATATTGTTTTAAGTGTATTCCCAGTACCTAATTGCAGGCGCCTGGCGGGCAGGGACTTGGTCTTTGACATCAAAGCCTATAGAGTAGAATGCTGGACATATGCTAGGTGCTCTATTATTTGCTGTGGGGAAAATCATCATTTTCACTTATTATTTAGTTTGGTACAGCAAGTCCTAATAATGTCGGTGTTTAATTGGTGATGTCTAAAATTTTTTTTTTAATTTATTATTTATTTAATTTATTTATTTTTGGCTGCATTGTGTCCCCGTTGCTGCGCGCAGGCCCTCTCCAGCTGCGGCTTGTGGGCTGTAGGCACGCGGGCTTCAGTAGTTGTGGCACACGGGCTTCGTTGCTCCGCGGCATGTGGGATCCTCCCAGACCAGGGCTCGAACCCGTGTCCCCCTCATTGGCAGGCAGATTCCCAACCACTGCACCACCAGGGAAGCCCTAAAATTTTTTTGACATTTCATAAATAAAATTAGATACCAGGAAAAGTTAGTGTCTAAAACCACTTATTCGTTTTGTTGGACTTTAGGAATCGCTTGAGGTATGGCCTGCTTGGATACATGATAAAATTAGCTTTTAAACAAAGTGATTGAAAGGGGTAAATCCTTCTACCTAGAGTTTGAACTTCCACCAGCCTTACCTGTTCAAGACACACTTGATCTTGGAAGGCCCCAAAGAAGTTCCTAGTGTGTGTGTTGTGGAGAGGAACCAAAGATGTAATGAGGTTGGATAAATTCCTTGGCCAGAAGAAAGGCAGTAGCTATAGAGATCAAATCCCATTGGTCCCAAAGGACAGAAGTGGAAGGAAATAAAAAAGAAAAAGGAAATTAGAGAAAAGTAGGAAGAAAACAATGGCAATTTAAGAATTGTGCTCAAGGTGGAGAAAAGAAGACTTTGTGTTGTTGTGAGATTAGTTAATGACAGTGATAAAAGGAAAGCAGACATACTTGTTAGACCTTTATAACCATCTGGAGGTACTCACTGCAGTGGTGAGTGATTCTGCATGGTCCCTGAGAACAGCCCTGTGTTTTAAGCAGGGGGATGTTGAAGACTCAGTGATCTGAACTGAAGCCTTCTGGTAACACTGACCTGGAAGAGCAGGTGAAGTTCTGCTCCCTTCTGTCATTTGTCAAATATTTATTGACCTTCTTCTTTGTGTAGATACCACTGAGTTGTGCAATTATCTGTGCACAATATACTAAACAAATTAGGTATAATGATGCCATCTATGCACTCATTTATTTACTAATTTACTGAGCACTTATTGTGTACTAGACATAATATTCTAGATGCTAAGAATACAGTGGTGAACCATAAAAAAATCATCCCTGCTCTCATGGAGCATAGATATTAGTGAGAGACATTACAACAAACATACAAATATATAAGTACGAGCTGGGTTAGTTACATGAAGAAAAATAACAGGTGCTTTGTTTACAATAAAGTAAGAATGAAATTAGATAAAATATGTAATATATTTAGCAAAGGGCCTAGTTCACACTAAGTGGTCAGTAAACCGTAGCTGCTACTGCTACTACTTTTCTTCCTCCTCATCAAGGCAGAAGGATAACAGCCAGATTGTCTATAACAAGTGAGCTAAATGAACCTGATGGACGGGCTAAAGGCTGCACAAACTGGCATGCCTCTAGTGACGTTAGACTATTTCATGTGAGTAGTCCTCAGTGCGATGGTAGGAGTCTTTCAGTTTGTACCAGTGATATGAAAAAGCAGAACTTTTGATAACAAAGGTAAATCAACAGAGCTGTATGTACTTTTGGAAAACTGGCTTTGCATTTCAAATAAAGACAGCATTGTAAAGGTAAATTCACTATGAAAAGTCATAATATTATAGAATATAGCGTTTTCAGAGAATATCATGCATTTATAGAAAATAAAGACTTTGGAATAAAGACTCTGAAAACGTTAACATACAATCTTAAAAACATAGGTTATTTTTTTTTTTAATTTCACAAAAAATTCTCCAGTTAGATTGAGCTCAAGCAAGAAAAACCATTTGGGATAAACTCACGTAGGTGTCTGTGGTTTACTTATTAATATGGAAGTATAGTAAAACCCTGTTATAGAACAAGAAATAGAGTCTAAAAGCTTCAGTCGTCTTATTGAAGGATAGTGAAATAACTCCTATCTAGCCACTTGGAAGTTCCAAGTGTGTAGAAGCCAATCACCAATTGTGTTTTATCCCAATTCAAGTTATTGTAAGATATATTTGAATGCTAATGACATGTCAAAGAATTTTGATAACGGCAGGGAAGATTATTTTGGAAAGGGAAAAGTACTTGGGAAAATCATACTTTGATTTTTGATTTAGTTGTCAATTTTGTAGGAAAATACAGTATGTTATGACTAAACTTTTTTGACTGTGACCCATAAGAAGAGATGCATTTTACTTTGTGACCATTACGTAACATACAAATAGGATAAACAAAAGTTTTATGAAACAATAAACATTCTGGTATTTTCTGTTATATTCTATTTCCATTTTTAAGAAAACGCTGTGTGTAATTCACTGAACTAATTTTATGATCCGCTAGTGGGTCACAACTTGCAGTTTGAAAAACGTTGCATGAAATGACTATGTGTTAAGTGGAACTTCAGAAAGGAATTCCAGGTTATTCCAGAAGCATAATTTCACTAGTAGTATATCCCACACTGTTAATAATAGACAATTAATAGGTGCGAACCCCACATCATTTGGCTGCCTTGGGTGGTCTTTTAAGAAAGAAAGATATATGTACATTTGTTTGCATATGCATAAACTCTCACCGGAAGGATACATACGAAATTAATAACATGAGTTGCTAGAGGGACAGAGAACTGGCTATCTGAGCAGAGGTGGGAGTAAGACTTCAAGTATAGTATTTCCTTTCATTTTTCATTCTTTTAAAATTTGAGTCATGAATATATTTATTTTAAAAGTTAAATTAAAAATAGTAAATAAATTCTGCTACTACAGTATTAGAGAAAAGAGGGGAGAGGGGGACTCCAACATGGATCAGGGTTTGGCAGTAAAAATTGCTTTGATAGATTAGCAGTGTCTGGCATGGGAGTGGGAGTTACAGCCTGTATGCTCTGTTTGCTCCACTTGATCTAGACCAGAGCTATGTTGATAGTACCATGAAAGAATGTTTAAGTGACTCATTTAAAAGGGTTAATTTTTGTCCCATACTCTGCTTGTTACAGGGGAGTGTATACTTTAGAAAGTTTTTTTTCAATAGAAGATGGTTAATTTAAACATTTTTGTTTTTAATTTTTAACTTGTTATTTAGAAATACTTTCAAACTTTCAGAAAAGTAGTACGAATAAGAAAATTACAAATAATACTTGTTCCCAGACTCACCTCTTGTTAACATTTTACCCTATTTGCTTTATTGTTTTATCTGTCTACCTATCTATCTGTCTGATTTATTTTTGTCTGAACCATTTGAGAGAAACTTACAAATACCATGCCTCTTTATTCCTAACTACTTCAAAGTGTATTTTCTAAGATTAGGGGTATTCTCTTGCTTGACTATAGTACAGTTATCAGGTCTATTAAATTTAATATTGATACCATACTTTCACCTAAACTACTGTACCGCCTGTTTTCCGTTTTTGTCAGTTGACCCAGGAATATCCTTTACAGCATTTTTCCCCCTCTCTGGCACAGGATCCAGACTAGGGTTAGGTATTACATTTAGTTGTGTCTCTTTAGCCTCCTGTGATCAGAAACATTTCCAAAGCCTTTATTTCTTTGTTTACAACACTGAGGTTTTTAAAGAATACAGCACCCCCATCCCTCTTTAAAGAAATAGAATGTTGATTATTCTGATGTTCCTTCATGATTAGATTCAGGTTATGCATTCTTAGCCAGAATACTACATAGCTGACATGTCTTACTGAGGCACAGGAAGCCCATCTTCCCCTCATTAGTGATTTTAGAGTACTTGGTCAAGGTATTGTCTAGTTTCTACTGTATAATAAATAGAGTAGAATTCCCTTGCAGCCAATAAACAATCCATGGGAAGACATTTTAAAGCCATGCAGAATCTCCTGTTCCTCACCAAAATATCCACCTAGATTTAGCATCCATTGATTTTACTTGCTTGATCCAGTTTTTGCTCTGTGGGTTGCAAAATGCTGCTTTTTCCAGTTCTAACACTATCTCCACATTTACCAGGTGTCACTCGGCATTCTGCTGTGAACTAGTCTTCCTTTCTTCCCTTTTGTTTGTTGTTATGAACTCATAAATTCTCTTCTTTCCCCCTAATGATTCATAATTCATTATTATGTGAGTAGAGGATTTGATGCTGGGGTCAGTGGATGACTTTAGGAGGTCAGTAATCACCTGACCTTGAAATTGTGTGCCAGGTTCTGGGTTGTTTCTGGGGAGAGTGTCCATAACTTTCATCAGAACCTCTAAAAAGTTCTTGATTCAAACAGTGTTAAGTTCCACTAAGTTGAAGGGTTGAAATGTTAAGCTGTTACCCTTATCTGTTTGAATAGTCTTTCCTGATTTCTACCCCAAGTGATAAGTAACTGAAGTGTTAGAATCATAATATGTGTCCCTCTCTAGATACATTTCACTTTTTTTAAATTAATTTTTATTGGAATATAGTTGATTTACAATGTTGTGTTAGTTTCTGCTATACAGCAAAGTGAATACATTCCACTTTGTTGTCTACTGTTTTTAAATTACACCTGAAACTAGTATCATATTTTGGTTCCTTTAATTTTTTTTTGCTGAAATATGTAATAAATGTTAATATTGTCATTGCCTCTGTAGCAGCAGTTTATGGTGTATAGAGCCAGTCTTCTGAAGTAACGAATTACCTTGATTTAATTTGAAATTTTAAATCCAATGTTTTTTACACTGTAGTTTTATTAGCTCTATGGGAGTGAGCTACATGATGTTGTGCACTGAAAATTACCCAAATGTTCTGGCCTTCTCTTTCCTGGATGAGCTTCAGAAGGAGTTCATTACTACTTATAACATGATGAAGACAAATACTGCTGTCAGACCATACTGTTTCATTGAATTTGGTAAGGGCCTGATTTTCTTTTCTTTTTCATTATCCTGTCTCCATTCAGTCGTAAATGATTTTTCATCTAATACTGAGGGGCAGAGGGAAAACTCAGAAAAGTCTGCTAGCTTGCTTTTGACAGAATAATTTGACAAATGGTCTATAAATTATGGCAACCTCTTCATTTAGGTGCCTCTTAAAAAAATTCTGTTTCAGCTGTGTAGAGGATCCTGATTATTGGTTCAAAGAATTAATTCCAGAGGTTAATTTTTCAGTGAGAAATTTATAAGCTAGAGGTTCAGAGTTTTGTCTTTATGTGATAGTATTTTTAGGCTGCTTAATGTAGAACAGAGGTTGGCAAACATTTGTTGGAAAGGACCAGATAGTACAATTTTAGGCTTTAAGGATCATTTGGTCACTGTCACAGCTACTCAGCCCTTGCTATTATAGCTTGAAAACAGCCATAGGCAATACATAAATGAATGAGTATAGTTATATTCTAATAACATTTTATTCACACACAAAAAAATCAGCAGGCTAGATTTGGCCTATAGACATTAGTTTGCTTGACTCCTGATGTAGAAGAGGGAAAAAAAGTAAATTCAAGGTGTAAATAGTGAAAATAAAATCGGAAGAAATTTAGGAAATGTCTTTTATTGTTTTCATTAAATTTTTTCTTTAAAACATCTGTCCTAATGGTGTAAGCAATAAATAAGAAAACAGATTTATATGAACATGCAATTTACAGTGTATGTTTTAATGTAATTACAACTGGTAAATACTGACAGACTTAATATTTTATGAGATCTGAATCCCTATAAAAATGAAGACTTTGGTTTAAGTTTAAAGGGAGCTGTTTTTGGTTTTCTTGTAGAAGCTCAGAGTAGTTCCTTGAAGTGGATATAATAGTAGAAATATTCTCACAGTCATGTAATATTAAATCCTTAGTATATTTATAATTATTAATTTCTAGAGTATATAATTTCTAGTGAGAAAAACTGATGATGCCATGATATATTAACCATAAACACAAATAATATTAGGACATTCATGACAGATTGAACAGTTTGGGATAGCAAATTAAACCGTTTATCGCAAACTTTACTGTCCATAAACATCACACTTTCAAATGATTTAATTAACAAATGACTGCAAGGAAATTTATTTTTTATTTTACATAGATAACTTCATTCAGAGGACCAAGCAGCGATATAATAATCCCAGGTCTCTTTCAACAAAGATAAATCTGTCTGACATGCAGATGGAAATCAAGCTGAGGCCCCCTTATCAAATTTCCATGGGTGAACTGGGGTCAGCCAATGGAGTCACATCTGCATTTTCTGTTGACTATAAAGGTGCTGGTAAGATTTCTTCTGGTGAGTTCTGGATCTCAATTACTTCATTTAAAAAATATTTTCTAAGAACCGAGGAACTCTTAAAAATGAATTAATTTAGTCTAAAACTTTAAGTACATGAGAGAATGTAGAAGTTCAAAGTAATCATTTCTCCCAGTGTTTTATATAGTCATCTCTCAGATATGTGACTAATCAGCAATCTCAATGGCTTTTCAACAGCAATCTCAAAGGAACTCTTTGCTAGGGAGACATTCAAGAAGATTTCTTGGTACACATTCTTCTAGAAAAGAGTAATTTGTTTGTAATATATACCTATAGGCATGTAAAGTGCTTTGCATTATGTAAAAATGACTACATTCAAGGTTAGGGTTCTTGACTGTCACAGCACATGTGATCATCTACTCAGACATCCCCTCCCAAACAAGGAAAACAGTTCTCAACAGTTGGGACATGTTGAAAACTTCTGCTTAAAAGTGGAAACCCTTGTTATTTTATAAGGTAGCATATGCCGTTGTTGAATTGCTTATTTTAAAAATTCTTTCGTGTATTTTGAGCTAAAATCTGTTCCCTATAATGCTAACACTTGTCTAAGTTCTGTGACTTATCCCTCCCTGACTTCAGCTGTACCAGAACTTTGATGTCAGCAACTCTGTGTCCTTTCTATCCTTTTAGTCTGATTGACTTCATATAAAATATCCCCAGTTTCCTTAGCCTTTGGTAATTTGAAACCCTCCTCATCCTGGAAGATTCCTCTTTATATGCTTTTGTTTGTTGGTATTCTTTAAAAGTGGCATTTAAGGCTGAACAGAACACTTCATATTTGGTTTGATTAATACAAATTATGGGAGAAAAGGGGAAGCAGATTTCACTAAAATGATCCAGTTAGTCAGGAAACAAGTAAACAAGCAAATAGCAGTAACAAACCCTGGGGGAGAGGAGGTGGATCAGTACTTAGAGTTGTTAAAATATGTTATCTAAAATGTCCAGTTTTCAATTAAAAAAAAATTACAAGACACGCAGAAGGAAAAGAAAGTATAATTCATACACTGGGGATGGGGTATGGTGGGGAAGGCAGGCAATAGAAACTGCCTGAGAGAGTGATCTGATGTCAGATTTAACAGACAAAGAGTTCAGAGTTCAAAGCCATTATAATTTTCTTCAAAGAAGTAAAGAAAACCATGATTAAAGAAGTAAGGAAGGTATGATGGTGATGTCACATTAAATAGGCAGTATTAATAAAAGATAGAAATTATAAAGGAAAAGAACCAGATTCTGTAATTGAAATTGAAATTCTGGAATTGAAAAGTACAACTGAAATAAAAAATTAACTAGTTGGGCTCAACAGTAGATTTGAACCAGCAGAAGAAAGAGTTAGTAAACTTGAAGATAGATTGAGAGAGATTATCCAAGTCAAAGAGCAGAGAGAAAGGTGAAGAAAAATGAATAGAACTTCAGAAAAATATGGGGCACTATTAAACACACTAACATATGCATGATGGGAGAACCAGAAGGAAAGAAGAAGAGAGGGGAGCAGAAAAAGTATTTGAAGAAATAATGGCTGAAAAGTTTCCATTTACTCAAAAAATGTTAATCTATTCCAGGAAGCTCAAAGAATTCCAAATAGGATACATGCAAGAGATCCACAAATAGATGAATCATACTAAAAATTCTGAAAGACAAAGGCAAGGAGAAAATCTTTAAAGCAGCAAGAGAAAAACAGCTTGTCATTTACAAGGTTTACCACAACAAAATTAACAACTGGCTTCTCAACAGAAACAATGGAGACAAGAAGGCGGTGGGATAACATGTTCAAAATATTCAAAGGAAGAAAAAAAACCTCAACCAAGAATCTTGTATTCAGCAAAGCTATCTTTCAAAAATGAAGGTAAAATAAAGATATTTGCAGATAAGCAGAAGATGAGAGAATTTGTTGCTGGCAGACTCACCTTAAAAAAATACTGACAGTAGTTCTTCATATTTGAAAGCCAGACCTAAACAATAATTTGAATCCATACCAAAAAAAAAAAAAAGAGCAATGGTAAAGGTAATTATAAAAGACAGGAAGAATGCATTTTCTTCCTTCTGCTAAGTGATTTAAAAAGCAATCATATAAAACAGTGTATATATATCATCTCAATAGATTCAGAAAAAGCTTTGGACAAAGTTCAACACTCACTTATGATAAAAACTCTCCAGAAAGTGGGCTTAGAAGGAACCTACCTCAACATAATAAAGGCCACATTCAACAGACCTACAGCTAACATCATACTCAGTGGTGAAAAGCTGAAAGCATTTCCTCTAAGATCAGGAACAAGACAAGGATATCCACTCACCACTTTTATTCAACATAGTTTTGGAAGCCCTGGCCATGGCTATCAGAGAAGAAGAAGATAAAAGGAATCAAAATCAGAAAAGAAGAAGTAAAACTGTCACTGTTTGCAGATGACATGATACTATACATAGAAAATCCTAATAATGCTAATAGAAAACTGCTAGAGCTCATCAATGAATTTGGTTGCAGGATACAAAATTAATAAACAGAAATCTCTTGCATTCCTATACACTAACAATGAAAGATCAAAAGAGATTAAGGAAACAGTCCCATTTACCATCACATTGAAAAGAATAAAATACCTAGGAATACCTAAGGAGGCAAATACCTAAGGAGGCAAAAGACTTGTACTCAGAAAGCTATAAGATACTGATGAAAGAAATCAAAGATGACACAAACAGATGGAGAGATATACCATGTTCTTGGATTGGAAGAATCGATATTGTGAACATGACTGTACTACCCACAGCAATCTACAGATTCAATGCAATTTCTATCAAATTACCAATTGCATTTTTCACAGAATTAGAACAAAAAATTTTACAATTTGTATGGAAGCACAAAAGACCCTGAATAGCTAAAGCAATCGTGAGAAAGAAGAACAGAGCTGGAGGAATCAGGCTCCCTGACTTCACACTATACTACAAAGCTATAGTAATCAAAACAGTATGGTACTGGCACAAAAACAAATATAGATCAATGGACCAGGATAGAAAGTTCAGGGATAAACCTATGCATCTATGGCCACCAAATCTATGACATAGGAGGCAAGAATATACAATGGAGAAAAGACAGCCTCTTCAGTAATTGGTGCTGGGAAAACTGGAAAACTACAATGTAAAAGAATGAAATTAGAACACTCCCTAACACCATACACAAAAATAAACTCAAAAGACCTAAATGTAAGGCCAGATACTATAAAAAACTCTTAGAGGAAAATATAAGCAGAACGCTCTCTGACATAAGTCATAGCAAGATCTTTTTTGATCTACCACCTAGAGTAATGAAAATAAAAACAAAAATAAACAAATGAGACCTAATTAAAGCTTTTGCACAGCAAAGGAAACCATAAACAAGACGAAAAGACAACCCTCAGAATGGGAGAAAATATTTGCAAACAAAGCAAGTGACAAGAGATTAATCTCCAAAATATACAAACAGCTCATGCACCTCATTATAAAAGAAACCAACCCAACCAATCAAAAAATGGGCAGAATATCTAAATAGACATTTCTCCAAAGAAGACATACAGATGGTCAACAAACAAAAAGATGCTCAACATCATTAATTATTAGAGAAATGCAAATCAAAAGTACAATGAGGTATCGTCTCGCACCAGTCAGAATGGCCATCATCAAAAATTCTGCGAACAATAAATGCTGGAAAGGGTGTGGAGAAAAGGGAACCCTCCTACACTGTTGGTGGGATTGTAAATTGGTACAGCCACTATGGAGAACAGTATGGAGGTTCCTTAAAAAACTAAAAGTAGGGCTATCATATGACCCAGCAATCCCACTTCTGGGCATATATCCAGAGAAAACCATAATTTGAAAGGATGCATGCACCCCGATGTTCATTGCAGCGCTGTTTACAATAGCCAGGACATGGAAGCAGCCTAAATGTCCATCGACAGAGGAATGGATAAAGAAGATGTGGTACATATATACAGTGGAATATTATTCGGCCACAAAAAGGAACAAAATAATGCCATTTGCAGAGACATGGATGGATCTAGAGATTGTCATACAGAGTGAAGTAAGTCTGAAAGAGAAAAACAAATATCATATAATATCGCTTATGTGTGGAATGTAGAAAAATGGTAGCAACGAACTTATTTGCAAAACAGAAATAGAGTCACAGATGTAGAGAACAAACTTATGGTTACCAAGGGGGGAAGGGGGGTGGGATGAATTGGGAGATTGGGACTGACATATATACACTACTATGTATAAAATAGATAACTAATGAGAACCTACTGTTTAGCATAGGGAACTCTACTGAATGCTCTGTGGTGACCTAAATGGGAAGGAAGTCTTAAAAAAGAGTGGATATATGTATACATATGACTGATTCACTTTTCTGTACAGCAAGAAACTAACACAACGTTGTAAAGCAACTATATTCCAATGAAAATTAAAATAGCAATGTATATACTGTATTTTGGTGCCTGTGACATATAGAAATATAATACATTTTCTAACAACAGTACAAGGGAGGTGGATGGTAGCAAAGCTGCATTGGGTTAAAGAAATGACTCCATACAGTAATTTGATTCCACAGGAACAAATGAAGAAAGCCAGAAATGATAAGAATTCATATTAACAAAACCTACAAAAATATAATTGTCCTTTTTTCTCTTAGTTTCTTTAAAAGACATAAAATTATGTAAAGTAATAATTATAACAATGTATTTTAGGGTTTATAATATTTATAAATGTAATATATATATGTATCACACATATATTCAGCAATGCCACAAATATGGGAGAAAGGAAATAGAGCTATATAAGAGTAATGTGTCTATAGCTCACTTGAGTTAAGTTAGTATAAATCTGAATCTGTTTCTGATAAATTAAGGTGTATCGATAGATGGTAAATCCTAGAGCAGCCACTAAGCAAATAACTCAAAAAATAGTGAAAAATCATTAAAGAAAAATACTTCAGTATGAAATATTCACTTATTGCAATTGTAGCAGTAAAGGAGGAATAGAGCAAAAAGGCATGAGAGATATCAAAATAAGTAAGAATGGCAGATATAAATCTACTGTCTCAAAAATCACATCATATGTGAATGGATTTTAAAAATGTGAATGGATGAAACATTCTAGTCAAAAGTTAGAGATTTTTAAAGTGGATTAAGAAAAAACAAAGATACAGATAGATTGAAAGTAAAAGGAAGAAAAAAGTTATATAATGCAAACAGCAACCAAAAGAGAGCCTGAGTGGCTATTTTGATATCAGACAAAATGGACTTTAAGACAAAAATTCCTGCTAGAGACAGTGGACATTTTATAATGATAAAAGAATCAATATATTAAGGTATAACAATTATAAATATATATGCATTTATCAACAGAGCCCCAAAATACAGAAAGTAAAACCTGTCAGAAGTAAGAGCACAATGGGCAATTAAGCAGTAATAGTTGAAGACTTAAATACCTAACTTTCAGTAATGGGTATAAATGGGTAGAAGATAAACAATGAAATAGAAGACTTAACACCATAAACCAGCTAGATTTAACAAACATCAATAGAACACTCCATTCATTATTAGAAAATACATTTTTCTCAAGTACACATGGAGCATTCTCCTTATGATAAGCCATTAAAACAAGACACTTCATAAATTTTTTTTTTTTTTTTTTGCGATACACGGGCCTCTCACTGTTGTGGCCTCTCCTGCTGCAGAGCACAGGCTCCGGACACGCAGGCTCAGCGGCCATGGCTCACGGGCCCAGCTGCTCCGCGGCACGTGGGATCCTCCCAGACCGGGGCACGAACCCGTGTCCCCTGCATTGGCAGGTGGACTCCCAACCACTGCACCACCAGGGAAGCCCCACTTCATAAACGTAACAGGATAGAAATAACACAAAGTTCTTTATCCACAATGAAAAGAAATTAGAAATTAACAGGGAAAAAAATTGGGAAGCCTCACAAATATGTGGAAATTAAACAATACACTCCTAAATAAGTATACATTCCTCTAATAATAATAATACACTTCTTTTTCTTCAAAGAAGAAATCAGGGGACTTCCCCGGTGGCACAGTGGTTAAGAATCCGCCTGCCAATGCAGGGGACATGGGTTCAATCCCTGGTCTGGGAAGATCCCACATGCCGTGGAGCAGCTAAGTCTGTGCACCACAACTACTGAGCCTGCGCTCTAGAGCCCACAAGCCACAATGGCTGTGCCCGTGTGCCACAACTACTGAAGCCCACATGCCTAGAGCCCGTGCTCCGCAACAAGAGAAGCCACTGCAATGAGAAGGCCGCACATCACCATGAAGAGTAGCCCCCGCTCGCCGAAATTAGAGGAAGCATGTGCACAGCAACAAAGACCCAACACAGTCAAAAATAAATAATTTTTTAAATGAAATAAAATATTCATCACATTAAAAAAAAAAAAAGAAATCAGAAGGGGAATTTAGACTTTGAGATGAGTGAAGATGAAGACACATCATACCAAAACTTATGAGATGCAGCTCAAGCTGTGCTTAGAAGAAAATTTTTAGCTATAAATATCAGCATTAAAAAAGAAGAAAGATCTCAAATGAATAACTTAACCTTCCACCTAAAGACACTGGATAAAGAAAAGCAAATTAAACCTAAAGCAATCAAAAAGAAGGGAATAGTAAAATTTGAAGCAGAAATAAATGCAAATGAAATAGGAAGCAAAAACAATAGAGAAAAATCAATGAAATCAAAAGCTGGTTCTTTGAAAAGATTAACAAAATTGACAAACCTTTAGTTAGACTGACCAAGAAAAAGAGAAATTTACTAGATACAGACATGAAAGAGGGGCCATTTCTACTGACCTTACAGAATAAAGGATTTTAAAGGAACACTATGAAAAACTGTATGCAAATGAGTTAGGCAACTTTGATGAAATGGACAAATTCTTAGAAATATGCAAACTACAGAAACTCAAGAAGAAATAGATAATCTTAATAGATCTATAACAAGAATAGAGATTAAATTAGTAATAAAAAACTATTCACAAATTCCAGACCCACGTGGTTCTACTGGTGAATTTTATCAGTTAAAGAGTTTACCAATTCTTTACAAAATGTTCCAAAAAATAGAAGAGAGAGAATACTTTTCACCTCATTTTATGAGGCCAGTATTATTCTAATACCAAAATCAGATTAACACATCACAGGAAAAGAAAACTACAGACCAATATCTTTTATGAACACAGATACCAAAATCCTCAATATAGTACTAGCAAACCAAATACAGCAGCATATAAAAACCATTATACACCACGACCAAGTGGGATTTATTCCAGTGCTGCAAGATTGGTTTAACTTCTGAAAACCAATTATTGTAATACATGATATCAATAAAGTAAAAAATAAAAACCACATGATCATTTCAATAGATGAAGAAAAAGCATTTGGCAAATTCAGCAGCCTTTAACGATAAAAACACTCAACAAACTAGGAATAGAAAGGCGCTTTCTCAACTTGATGAAAAGTATCCACGAAAACCCACAGCTAACCTCATACTTAATGACGAAAGACCAGATGCTCTCCTATAAGATCAGGAACAAGACAAGAATGTCTGCTTTCACTACTTCTATTCAGCACTGTATTGGAGGTTCTAGACAGTGCAGTTAAGCAAGGAAAAGAAAAGTCATCTGGATTGCAAAAGGAGAAAGAAAATAGCTGTGTTCACATATGATATGGTCTTGTATATGGAAAATCCTAAAGAATCAACTAAAATACTATTAAACTAATGCATCCAGTAAGGTTGTAGGATACAAGATCAAAATGTAAAAATCAGTCGTATTCTACTATCAGTGGACAATCTGAAAATGAAATTAAGAAAATCCTAGCAACTACTGGCCAAAACAAGACATTATGCTTTCTGTTGTTTGCAACTAAAAAGAAAGAAAATCTCATACACTGAAAACTACAAAACATAGGAACAAATTATAGAAGACCTAAATTAATGGAAAGTAAAGTAGTCCTGTGTTCATGGATTAGAAGACAGTATTGTTATGATAGCTAGACTCCTAAATTGATACACAGATACAATGAAACTCTGAAAAGTCCAGTGCTATTTTTTTTTTTTTTTTTTTTTGCGGTATGCGGGCCTCTCACTGTTGTGGCCTCTCCCGTTGCGGAGCACAGGCTCCGGACGCGCAGGCTCAGCGGCCATGGCTCATGGGCCCAGCCGCTCCGCAGCATGTGGGATCTTCCCGGACCAGGGCACGAACCCGTGTCCCCTGCATTGGCAGGCGGACTCTCAACCACTGCGCCACCAGGGAAGCCCCAGTGCTATTTTTTTGTGCAGAAATTGACAAGTTGATCCTAAAATTCATATGGAAATGCAAGGAACCAAGAATAGTCAAAATAATCTTGAAAAAGAACAAAGTTGGAGGACTCACACTTCCAAACTTGCTACCAGGCTAGGTAATCAAGACTATGTAGTTCTGGTGTAAGGATAGACATATAGGTCAACAGAATAGAGCTGAGAATACAGAAAGAAAGACTTACATTATGGTCAATTCATTTTTAAGAAGAATGCCAAGACACTGTGAAAGAATAGTCTTTCAACAAATGATGCCGGGACAAGTGGATATCTACATGCAAAAGAATGAAGTTAGGCCCCTACTTTACAAAATGTGTTAAAACTAACTCAGAATGAATCAAAGATCTAAATTTAACAGCTAAAACTATAAGATGCTTGGGAGAAAACTTAGGTGTAAATCTTTGCGATTTTGTATTAGGCAATTTTTTTTTTTTAGATTTGACACCAAAAACACAATGAAAAAAAAGTAGACAAGGTAGACCTCATCAAAATTAGAAATTTTGTTCTTCAAAAGACACTCAAGAATTTGAAAAGAGAATTCACAGACACGGAGAAAATATTTGCAAATCATATATCTTCTAAGGCACTGTGTCCAGAATATACAAGTAACACAACTCAAGTAACAATACAACAATTCAATATTAAAATGAGAAAAGAATTTGAATACACATTTCTACAAAGAAAATGTGTGACTAGCACATGAAAAGATGCTGAACATTATTGGTCATTAGTAAAATGCAAAGCAAAGTGATAAGGAGATACCACTTCACACCCGCTGGGATGACTATAATAAAAAAGACAGACAATAACAAGTGTTGGCAAGGATGCGGAGAAATTGGAAACTTCTTACATTGGTGATGGGGTTGTAAAGTGGTGCAGCTGCTTTGGAAAACAGTTTGGAAGTTCTCAAAAGGCTAAACATAGTGTTACCATATGACCCAGCAATTCTGCTTCTGGGTACATACCCCAGAAATTGAAAATGTATGTCTAAACAAAAATGGGTACACGAATATTCATAGCAGCTAAAAAGTAGAAATAACCCAAATGTACATCAACTGATGAATGAATAAACAAAATATGACATATTCAAGCAATGGAATATTACTAAGCAATAAAAAAGGAATGAAGTATTGATACATGGTACAACATGGGTGAAATTAAAAACATGAAAGAAGTGAAAGAAGCCAGATACGAAAGGTCACATATTTATAATTCATTTATACAAAATGTCCAGAATAGGCAAATCCATAGAGACAGAAAGTATATTAGCAGTTGATGGGAGCTGGAGGGAAATAGGCAGTGATAACTATTAATGGTTATGAGGTTTCTTTTTAAGGTAATAAAAATGTTACGGAATTAGATGATGATTGTACAAGTCTGTGAATACACTAAAAACTTCTGAATTGTACACTTTAAAAGGGTGAATTTTACTGTAGTTGGATTATATTTCAGTTTTTAAAATCAGTAATAGATGAAGGGGTTATTACTTTGAAGACGTCCAGTAATGATGGAATAGGTAATTCAGACCAACAGTCCCGCTAAATACATGTGGGAAAGCTAAATGGAATGTATATATTATATAGAATATATAGGTCTAATATAGAATTAATCTAAAATATAATCTTCCTGAAGTCTTTGGAGATCCAACAAGATTACTAAGAATTACTAGGATACAGGGTAGAATGGAGGCTCAGGGAGATGAGCCCAATGTTTGGAGCTACTTTTCTTTTTGGAACCTTTACCAGTTCTGAAGGGAACTGCTGATGGCCTCTCAAGACTTGGGAGACAGGGATTAGAGCAGAGCCCACCAAGGTGGTGAACCTCATGAGCAACCCTTCAGCTCTGGGTTACGATTTTGCATGTTTGCACTCTAGGAGTATAGGTAGACAGGAATATGAAGTAGGCTTTTATCAGGACTACAACTTAGTTTTGAATCATATTGGTCTCTAAAATTGGATTGAGCTGATTACACAGTGCTTTGTTCCAGAGATCCTGGCAGAAGCAAACAAATAAATTTCCTGTAAGAAATAGTCTCACAAGCTTCAAATTATGTCTACAACAAGATTTTGAAAATAGAATGGCAAACAATCAAAAATAACCAGGCTCCTGAAGAGACTAGACTGTGAATGCAAACTATTAGGAACACATATGCATGCGTGTGCACACACACATGGTCTCAGGAACCATGGAAGCCAGAAGACAATGATGTCTTCTAAAGGATAAAAGAAAATAACTGCAAATGTAGAATTCTGTGCCTAACAAAAATATCCTGAAAGAATGAAGTAGCAAGAATGGATATTCTTGCATTGTTCCTGATTTTGATGTTACCAGGGAAAGCTCAGTCTTAAAGAGTTAAATATAATATGATGTTAACTTAGGGTTTATACTGATGCCTTTTTACCAGGTTGAGAAAATTCCCTTATATTCCCAGTTTGATGAATTCGGTTTTTATCAGGAACCGAAGTTGAATTCTGTCAAATGCTTTGTCAGCATATTTTTTGTCTGCATTTATTGAGATGATTGTATGATTTTTCTTTTTAAAGTCTTTATGTGGTAAATTACATTGTTAGCTTTTCAAATGTTAAATAAACCTTGCAGTTCTGTGATAAACCCCAGTGGGTCATGATGTGTTATCCTGTTTATATATCGTCAGATCCAATTTGCTGAAATTTTGTTAAGATATTGTATCTGTATTCATGAGGGAATTGGTTTGTAGTTTTCCTCTTTTGTGATGTTTTTTGTCTGGTTTTGCTATCAGGAAAAAACTGGACTCATAGAATAAATTGAGAGGTATTCCCTCTACTTCAAAATTTGAGAAACGTTTCTGTAGAATTTTTATTTCTTCTTCTTTAGGTGTTTAGTAAGTGAAGCCTTTCAAGCTTTTGGTTTTCTTTGTGATGAGGTTTTTAACCACAAATCAGTTTCTTTGGTGAATGTAGGGTTATTCAAGTTATCTGTTTCTTCTTGATTGAGTTTTAGTAGTTTGTTTCTTTTAAGGATTCTGTGTATTTCACCTAAGTTATTGAATTTTTTGGCATAAAGTTTGGCATCAGTCTTACTAGAGTTTATAAATTTTATTGATTTTCTTAAAGAACCAGCTTTTGCTTTCTTTGACATTTTATTGTTTTTGTTTTCTGTTTCATGATTTATGTTCTGATGTTTATTATTTCCTGTCTTTTGCTTCCTTAGGGTTTAATTTGCTTTTCTTTTTCTAGGTTATGAAGGTAGAAGTTGAGGTCACTAATTTCAGAACTTTCTTTTCTAATACAGGCATTTAGTAGTATGTATTTCCCGCTAAATATTGTTTTAGCTAAATTTCATACATTTAAATGCATTGTATTTTCACTTTCAGAATGCTTTTTAATTTCCCTTTTGATTTCTTTTGCTATCCATGGATTTGTTAGGAATGTGTTGCACAGCTTTAAATATTTAGAGATTTTCCAGATGTCTTTCTGTTAGCTGATTTCAAATTTAGTTTCATTGTGGCCAGATACCAAATTTTGTATGATTTTAATCCTTTTACATTTATTGAGACTTGTTTTATTCCCTCAGAGTATAGTCTATCTTAGTCATTTTTCTGCGTTCATTTGAAAAGAATGTGTATTCTACTGTTATTGGGTAGCTGATCACCCAATATAATATCAGTGATTAATATCATTTAGACCAGGTTGGTTGATGATGTTCAAGTCTTCTATAACTTTCTGATTTTTCTGTCTACTTTGTTAATTATTGAGAAAGGGGTGTTGAAATTTCTGACTATATTTGTGAATTTATATTTTTCTCCTTTTAGGTCTGTTGTTTTTATTTTGTATATTTTAAGTCTTGTTAAATATTTAGTATTGTTTTGTTCTCTTGGTGCATGCACACCTTTGTCACTTTGAAATTACTTTCTTCATACCTAGTAGTATTCTTAGCTCTGCAGTCTACTTTATTAATATAGCCATGGTATCTTCTTTTTTTAAATTAATGTTGGAATGGTATGTCTTTACCATCTTCTTTCTTTTAACATTTTTGTGCTTTATATATATATATATATATAATTTATTCTATTGAAGTATAGTTGATTTACAATGTGTTAATTTCTAATGTACAGCAAAGTGATTGAGATTTTTATATATATATACACACACACACACACACATTGTTTTTCATATTCTTTTCCATTAAGGTTTATCACAGGATGTTGAATATACTTCCCTGTGCTATACAGTAGGACCTTGTTGTTCATCCATTCTATGTATAATAGTTTGCATCTACTAATCCCAAACTCCCAGTCCATCCCTCCCCCACCCTCCTTCCACCTTGGCTACCACAAGTCTGTTCTCTATGTCTGTGGGTCTGTTTCTGTTTCGTAGATATGTTCATTTGTGTCATATTTTAGAATCAACATATAAGTGATATCATATGGTATTTGTCTTTCTCTTTCTGACGTATTTCACTTAGTATGGTAATTGCTGTAAATGGCATTATTTCATTCATTTTATAACTGAGTATTCCATTATATATATTATGTACCACATCTTCTTTATCCATTCATCTGTCAGTGGATATTTAAGTTGCTTCCATGTCTTGGCTATTGTAAATAGCACTGCAGTGAATGTTGGGGTGCATGTATCTTTTCGAATTATAGTTTTATCCGGATATATGCCCAGGAGTGGGATTGCTGGATCATATGGCAACTCTATTTTTAGTTTTCTGAGGAACCTCCATACTGTTCTCCAATTTACATTGGTGCATACTGCACCAATTTACATTCCCACCAACAGTGTAGGAGGGTTCCCTTTACTCCATACCCTTTCCAGCATTTGTTACTTGTAGACTTTTTAATGATGGCCATCCTGACCCATGTGAGGTGGTACGTCATTGTAGTTTTGATTTGCATTTCTCTAATAATTAGCGATGTTGAGCATCTTTTCACGTGCCTGTTGACCATCTGTATGTCTCTTTGGAGAAATGTCTATTTAGGTCTTCTGTCCATTTTTTGATTGGGTTGTTTGTTTTTTGTTATTCAGTTGTATGAGCTGTTTGTATATTTTGGAAATTAAGCCTTTGTTGGTCGCATCATTTGCAAATATTTTCTCCCAGTCCATAGGTTGTCTATTTTTTCGTTTATGGTTTCCTTTGCTGTACAAAAGCTTGTAAGTTTGGTTAGGTCCCATTTGTTTATTTTTGCTTTTACTTCTGTTGCCTTGGGAGACTGTTGTGTCTTTATATTTAAAGAGGTTTCTTTTAGGTATCAGGTAGTTGGGTCTTTTGAAAAAAAAATCCAATTTGACAATATCTGCCTTTTTATTTAGGTGTTTAGATCATTTATATTTAATGTGATTATTGATATGGTTGGGTTGAAACCCACCATCTTGGCTATTTGTTTTCTTTTTGTCCTTCCTGGTTTTGATCACTTTTCTCTTTTCCTGCCTCTTTTTTTTTTTCGGTACGTGGGCCTCTCACCATTGTGGCCTCTCCCGTTGCGGAGCACAGGCTCCAGACGCACAGGCTCAGCGGCCATAGCTCACGGGCCCTGCCGCTCCACGCCATGTGGGATCTTCCCAGACCGGGGCACGAACCCGTGTCCCCTGCATCAGCAGGAGGACTCTCAACCACTGCGCCACCAGGGAAGCCCCTTCGTGCCTCTTTTTGTATTGGTTACTTTTGATCTGTTTTCTGTTCTTTGTTGGCTTACTTTACCTCCTTATTTCATTTGTTTGTTTTTGTGGTTGCTTTGGGTTTTATCGTATATATCTAACATTTTGTGGTAGGGCCACTAGGTTCTGCCATGGCTAACAAGCAAGCCAAGAATTAGTTCTCAAAATGAAAACAGGTTTTGCCTAAGGGCCGTGTCATTGCTTCAGAATACCTGGAGCCTCTTTTATGATTCTTCTTTCCAGGTTTGCAACAGGCTCAAAACATCATCCCTGTTTTCCACAGATATTTTGAGCACCATTGGATCCATGGGTCATAAGCGCTGAGTGGCAGGATGTCCTGTATTGAAGCCTGGATCCTTCTGTTGCTCTGGGCCCTCCTCAACCATTGTCGTTTAGTAAATAAGTTGGAGCATCATACTGAAATCTAGAAAGGCATATGTTTCTAGAAGTATATGTTTTCTTAGTGCTATGAGTTGAAAGGTGCAACTTGATCTTTACTTTCAGTGTACTCTAGACCTTTAACTACCTGAAACTTGACTGAGGTTGTAGACTTTTCTAATTTTGTGATTTTTTTTTTTTTTTTTTTTTTTGTGGTACGCGGGCCTCTCGCTGTTGTGGCCTCTCCCGTTGCGGAGCACAGGCTCCGGATGCGCGGGCTCAGCAGCCATGGGTCACGGGCCTAGCTGCTCCACGGCATGTTGGATCTTCCCAGACCAGGGCACGAACCCATGTCCCCTGCATCGGCAGGAGGACTCTCAACCACTGCGCCACCAGGGAAGCCCTGGATTATTTTTTACCCTCTGGCATATACATGTCATCCCAAGGTATCTAATCTAAGGCATATACTGTCTGTTCTTCAGGTACTATCAGCATGAGGTCATCAGTAAAGTAGATTAATATAATGTCCTATGAGGTGTTAAGATGTTAGGTCCTTTGTAAGTGAAGAGTTAGCAAACTTTTTCTGTAAAAGGCCAGGTAGTAAAGGTTTTACAGGCCATATGGTCTGTCTTTCAGCTACTCAACTCTGCTGGTGTAGTATGAAAACAACCATATACAGTATGGAAAAGAATAGGTGGAGCTGTGTTGCAGTAAAACTTTATTTACAGAAATTTGTGCTAGGCTGGTTTTGGCCTATGGGTCGTGTCTGGCAACCCCTGCTATCGACTAATCAGTGCCACATAGTTGATATAACCTGGTGGCAATATCATAAATGTACTGATATCTCTACTAAGTAAAAGTAAAATGCTTCTGATTTTCTCTGTTTATTAGGATAGAGAAAAAAAAAGTGTTCAAAGATTAGTACCTATGGGCCAGGGAATTAATTGATTTGTTCCACATGGAGACCACATCTGGTAAAGCATGTGCAATTGGAACCTACAGTAATCTGTTGTCATCCTCTAAGATGCACCCATTTTGGAGACAAACTAGAGAGTTAAAAGTTTTTGAGTATAATAGGAATCACCATACATGTGTCTTTTTAAACAAGCCTTGGATGGTGGCACTGATCTCTGCAGTTACCCCAGGGATTAATGTTTTTATGATATTTGGGTTGGGGGAGCTCCAAGACTTCCATTGGCCTTTCTTTCTCAAATATTTTTAATTCCATAGGCTTGGCAGTTGCTAAGAATATATGTCCATTAACATACACACTCAGGATCCAGGAGAATTACCTTAATTTGGGGTAGGGGTCCAACTTGACCTACTAGGAGGCAGACTCTACTAGAAACTCCTTGTATTACTTGACATCCGTAAGTCTCCACTCTGACCTGTAGACTGCAGTGGTATCTTGGATAACCAAATAGGAGATACTTGAAAAATGGGGAGAATCTGGGATTTGTTATGGTTTTAAGAAAGAGAAAGAGAGAAAAGTCTAAAGAAAGAGAAGTTTTTAAAGTAATTCACAATTAGAAATTATTTTAATATTAACTTTAAATTTGTTTTTAATTCAGACCAGGCCTGCATAATATTTTCTGTAGTCTTCCAGTTTAAATATACTTTCCTGTTTTACAATTTTCTTTCCTAAATAAATTTACTTTATTTTGGAATCTGGTTAATAGGTATTTGATAAACCTTATTTTGCAGACCTTTTTCTCTGTTATAATATCTTACTTTTGATTTCTTTTTCTTGTATTTCTTGACTTTTTTTCTTTCCTCTTCCTAACCTTGTGACCTGTCTCTCCGCAGTCAGGCATAAATTTTTTTTTTTTTTTTTTGCCATATTATTATTTTCTGAAGTCTACAGATGTTCTGCTGGGGTCAATATGTTGAATAGTATGTCCTCTTTTACTTGTTTTCTTTTTAAAACATTTTATTATAGAAAAATTTAAACATATATC
The DNA here is from genome assembly GCF_951394435.1 of Stenella coeruleoalba. Lineage (NCBI taxonomy): Eukaryota > Metazoa > Chordata > Mammalia > Artiodactyla > Delphinidae > Stenella > Stenella coeruleoalba. The sequence goes on along the minus strand of NC_137150.1, from coordinate 76,260,581 downwards.
AAGTAAACAGAATATGATAACTAACACATCACCTAACTATAATAACTATATCAACATTTTGACATTCTTGTTTTATCTATACCTCCATTCACTCCCCACTTATCCACTTGATAATTTCTACAGTTCTTTCTCTTTTTCTTTTTTAATTAATTTTTTATACAATTTATAAAGGTTACTTTCCATTTGCAGTTATTACAAAATATTGGCTATATTCCCCATGTTGTATAATACATCATTGAGCCTGTCTTACACCCAGTAGTTTGTACCTCCCACAGTTCTTTTTTAAGGGAAATTTGCACATATTGAAATGTATAAATATTTGCTATATGGTTTCAACAAATGGATACAGTTGTATAAACCACACTGTTTCAAAATGTAAATTTTACTGTTATTCAAGTATGGCAAGGCCAACAGATTAGGAGGCAACAGCTGTTGAAAAGATAGTTCTCATGGATCCCAAGAGAAGGGAGCACAGCACCAGCAGCCACATGGGGAAGTGTCAGTGAGAGTCAGGAGGCAAAGGGGCAGGAGGGAAATGTGGGCAAGAGCCTTTAGTGTGATTTCCCCAGGAAGGAACTGGAGAGGCAGAGTAAGCAAGTTTAGGATTGGCTAGTTTGAATACTTTTATTGAGCTGTGGGACATAGGGCTCTTTGTCTGATACCTGACCCTGCTGTGATTTGGGCAGGGGAATAGTGGCCCTGAGTGTGAGAACCCCATAGAGCAGATAGTTAGGAGTGTCATCGGCTCCAGATTAGGGGTTTGCTTATGAAAGGCACTCTTGCAGGCGAGTTGTTTGCTATCTCTAGGAATTAGATAGTCCTGGGACGGGCAGTCCTCTGATGTCAGCAAGGCCCCAAGATGTCAAAGTACCAAAAATACAGAGTAAAAAACCATGATTAGTACACTCCCCTATCACAATGTAGACCATTTCCATCTCCCCAGAAGTTCCTTTGTGTCCCTTCCCAGTCAGTCTCTGCCCCACTCCAGACAACCGGTGTTCAGATTTTTTACTTTAAATTAGTTTTATTTGTTCTAGAACCTGATATAAACAAGATTATATCATGTAATTCTTGTGTTCCGCTTCTTTTGCTCAACACGTCATATGTATGTGTTGCTTGTCTCTTTAGTTTGTTGCTCTTTATTGCTGAGTAGTAGTCACTGTGTGAACATACCACAATTTGTTTATCCAGAGTGGATAAACATTGGACATTAGCTTGTTTCCAGTTTTTGGTTATTGTAAATAAACCTGTTATAAACATTCATCTTTTGTTGACATATGTTTTCATTTCTCTTGAGTAAGTATTAGGAGTGGAATTGCTAGGTCAAGGGTTAGGTGCATGTTTAACTTTTTATGAAACTGCCAGGTTTTTGAAATAGTTGTGCCATTTTACATTCCCACAAGCAATGTATGAGAGTTTTGATTGCCCTGTATCCTCACCAACATTTAATGTTGTTATTCTTTTAAATTTTATATCCTTTAAAATTAAAAAAAAAACACTTCCTGAAACCCTGAACTTCTTAATACCCTTTTCTCAGTTTCTTTGACACCTCTATTTTTAAGATAAATACTTGGTTAATCAGCCTTTTTTTCAATCTATACAATTTTCTAGACAGTTTGTCAGTTGCCTGAAAATGGTGCTGTATTTGGCTGGTACCCCACAAGGCAAGGAGATTTCCCAGTCTCTTTCTCTTACACATACACACACACACCCCTCACAATCTAACAAGTATTTATTGCTTTATTTTCTCCAAAGTATTATGCTAAATATTGTAGGGCATTTTATAAAGATAATAAGCACATTATCTGCTTTCAAGATGGGAAAAGCAAATAAAAGTCAATAAGTAAAATACAAGGTAGAATGCAATACATGCTCTAAAAGAGATAAAAAGGAAGTAACACTTCTGGACCTTGGAGCCTTGAAGGACATGCAGGTTTTGACAGGTGGTGATGATAAGAAAGGGCCTCATAGTGAAAAGAATAGTGTGTTTTTGTACCATACAATTAGTCTCATTTAGTCATAATTTAGTAATAAATTATGCTCATTTAGATAGAACTGACTTGAAATCTCTCTCTAATGTTCGAAAACCTTTTTCTCCAGGTATTTTGGGCATCACTGAATAACTGCACCTTCTGAACTTTATCTTTGACTCAGAACACAGACACGTATTAGGATGAGGTTTGAGGGTTAGAATGGTACCATCTTTTTGAATCCTCATTATGACTGTTCTGGTACTCTGTTTCACCAATTATTTTTCCTTTCTCTTGATTCTTCTATTTCATCTTCACTGAATTTTGTTGTTACACCTATAAATGTATTAAAATCTCCCTCCTCCACCCCATTACAGGGGGAAAATAACTCTTTTTCAATCCTATTGTATCTGTCAAGCTATCATCCTGTTTTCCTCTCCTGTAACTGCAGAAGTGTTCACTTACTGCTTCTATCTCTTACCTTCACCAGTTATTTAACCTTTTGCTGTCTGATTTTGCCTTCAGCCTCTCTTCTGAAACTATTTTATGAAGGGTCGAAACCATCTCTTAGTCAATAAATCTAATCTTTTTTTTTTTTTCTTTTTCAGTTCAGATTGTCTTTGGCCTGTCTACAGGCTTTGTAAGTCATGTCTTTCTTCTTGATGGTCTCCCCTTCCTAGGCTTCTGTGGCTCTTTCCTTTTCTGGTTGTTCTACATCTGTCTTCCCTGCCTCCTCTTCCTCCCTTTAAAGGTAGTGTTTCCCAAGGATTTGCCCTTGGCCCACTTCTTTCATTGGTAATCTCATCCGAACCCGTCCCATCATATGCAGACCTCATCTGTTTCTCCAGCTCACTGCTTTTACATTACATTCTTCAGTTGCTTATTAAACATGCCTCACCATCACTTCAAGTTTGATATGTTTAAAATATCTCCATACTCGATCAAACCTGAGTTTCTTCCACTGGGCCTGTTAATAGCACCCTTATCTTTCCAATCACCCACACTTCAAACCTTGGCATTTTCCTTGATTTTTTCTCTTTTGTTTCCCACATCTAGTTAGTTGCCAAGCCTAATAGCTTTAGCCTCTGTGATCTCTCTCCCCTCTTTCTTCTTCTCGACTTCTACTGTCACTATCCTAATTTAGGTCCTCATTTCAGTAAGTCTTTTGCAATGACTCCCTCATGAACTTCCTAATACAGAATTGTAGAAAGAGCGTGGGCTTTTCAGACCCAAGTGCTAACTGTGAAGATGGCACTCACTAGCTGACTGGCTTAGAGCAAATTGTTTAACCTCAGTTTATAGATGAGAAGATTCAGACACAGAGAAGTTAGTCATTCTTAACCTCGTGAAGTACTCTGTTTTGAAGGATAAATGGGACAGTGTATACCTAGTGAGAAGGCACTAAAAAAATATTATTTATCTCTCCCTACTTTTAATCTCTTTACAACCCATTAACAGATTAATATTCTTTAAGCACAGCTTTAATCGTCAATCTCTTGCTCTTCCGTGTTTCCCCATTGTCTAATTTGCCCATCATTTTTAGCCTAGTGTTTCAGACTGTTAATTTGCTTCAGCCTCCCTTTCTGACCTTATTTCTTCCTACTCTTATAAACATCTTTTTGAGCAAAACAAAACCAGTAGCAATGCCCCATAGCAAAGTGGTTAAGAGCATGAGTTCTAGAGTCAGGCTACCTAGATTTAAATCCCAGTTCCTTTACCCAATTTGGGCAAATTTCTCAATCTCCCTAAACCTTAGTCTCCTGTCTGAAAAAACTAGGATAACTATACTGCCTACTGCATTGGGTTCTTGGAAGGATAAAATGAGATTATGTATATAAAGCAGTTGGTGCCTGGCACATTGAAAGCAGCCACTTTTAGAAGGATTAGTAGAAGGAGTAGCAGTAATAGTTTTTGTTGATGCTGTTATTATTTGCTTCTCCCATTTCCATCTCCAGGCTATTCATATGCTTTTCTCTGCATGGAATGCAGTTCTTCCCATTTGTACCTGTCTAAATTTTAACCATCTTTAAAGATCTCCCTTGGTTCTTGTGTCACCACCTTTCCCCTAGTTATCTTTCCTTTTCAGAACTCTTTAACTCTTTTAGTTTAGAATACTTATTACTTTCATGTGCTTATCAGTCCATTTCCCTTTAAAAGACTAGAAGTGCCTTCAGGGCAGATTGTGTAATTCATTTCTTTTATCCTCTAAAACACACCATCTTACACAGAATCATGACAAAAAGTATTTGCTTAATAAATATATTAATTCACTATAACCAATAGCCCTTTTGTTCCAAAGGATTTACTCTTATTTCTTTAGGAATTTTTGTAAACTCTCCATTAATCGTTGGTACATGAAAACTTTAATTTTGTCATGAAAATGAAATTATTGGGCTCAAGGAGACTAATTAAAGAAAAAGCATTGTAGCAGAAGACAATAATAGCAAAACAAAACAAAAACTGACCAGGTGACACTGTTTTGAATTCAACAAAATTATTTTTTTCTACATCGCCTCTTATTTCTTCATTTCTTACTGTTCCAAATCTGCTCTGTACCTAATAGTACCTATCATGGTGCCAGATTGAGGTGTGAAGTAAGCATTTGTGGATAACAACTGATATAAAATCTGTTTTATGAAATAAAGAATATCATATAACATAATACATTAAAATGTGATTAAATATCTCGTTCAATTTGTTAAAATGAGAAAGTGTCACCCTCACGTTCTGTGCAGATGGAGTTTTTTCTTAGTAAGCATTCCCACAGGTCTTAGGAAGGGGGTAGGGTGGGAGTGGGGGAATCTCCACTTGAGAATTTCCTTTCTCACGGTGATTTGGCACTTCTCCAGCCTATCCTTCAGCATAATGTGTGCCTTGTCCTTGTTAAAGGAGGCTTGTCATTTGCTTTCATGTCTTTAAAAATATTTCTGGTCATTTGAAATAATTAATTTATAAATGGTTTACTATCATTATAAAGAGAGTGCTCCAAGGGCAAGAGGCAAGTGTTAGCAACTGAGTAAATATTTAATTTGTATAGACATATTATTTATTTCTTCAATAGGTATTGATCAACACATTAAAATGGTAATATTTTTCTGTTCAAGAATGGCCATTCCTTACTTGACCACAAAAGGCTATGGTTCTTCAAATGTAAAATAGATAGCTAGTGGGAAGCAGCCGCATAGCACAGGGAGATCAGCTCGGTGCTTTGTGACCACCTAGAGAGGTGGGATAGGGAGGGTGGGAGGGAGGGAGATGCAAGAGGGAAGAGATACGGGGACATATGTATATGTATAACTGATTCACTTTGTTATAGAGCAGAAACTGACACACCATTGTAAAGCAATTATACTCTAATAAAGATGTTAAAAAACAAAAAACAAGACAAAAATTATAATTGTGTGACATGATAGAGGTGTTAGCTAACACTATGATGGTCATATTGTAATATACAAATGTATCAAATCAACACATCGTACACCTTAAACTACACAGTGTTATATGTTATTCATATCTCAGTTTTTGGTATGAAAAAATTTTTGATTGAAACTTTATTGCAGCTTTATTGTAGTAGTGTTTTACATCTTGATGTATATCTGTTCAGTTTTTTGTCTGTTTCTATGTATGCATGTATGTGTGTTTATATACATATAAAAGTGACATTATACCATACACACAAATATATATACTATAAATAAGTATGTTTTTTAAAATACTCATGATAACTGCATTAATTGTAATGAAAATGTAAATTAAAACTATGGTTAACTTCCAAGTTATATTAAAAAGAACGATAAGGATGGAGTGCTATCTGAATTCTCATTAAAAAATTTTTTTTCAAAAGCCTACGGTTCTTAATTACAGTACAGAATATTGGTTTTTTTTTTTGTAAGGTAAACTTGCTTTGTATACTTCAGAAATATTATTTCTATAATCTATTTAGTTATCAGGTGTCTTTATGCTTGAGGCCCTTGTTAAGGATCTCTTTTTTACTTAGAGCCCAGTTCCCCCTTACTACTCAGAGGGAGTGGGGAAGCATGGAGGGAGGGATGTAAAACATGACTAATTGATAGACCGGCTGGATAGATTTTCAAATTGCGAGATTTTTTTCTGTAGTGATAGAAAATTTGGTATCAGTACTTTACAAAGGCATTTAGTTTTTTGTTTTCATATTAAAATCTCAAGGAAATTGATTAGGAGACCAAGCAGTCAGCTCGGGCACAGAAGAAATTTAAGAAAACTCATCCTGTATTAGGTGGATTTTCTGCTGAACCTGGGGAATAAATACTTTTTTGCGACATGTGGGTTTTCGTGTTTTTATGAATTGTTTAGGGAAGCTTTTCTGCTGTAATGGCTGAATATAAGTTGCAAAGATTTAAGCCCTTCCTTATATTAATGTTCCACCTCATTAACTTCATTGTTAGGGCTTTTACACTTTAGTGATTTAAATAAAATGATCTAAATGTAGTTCTGCTGTCCTCTCTTTCTCCCTTTTGAGGTCTAGATGATTATGTATTTAATTTTGTGTTTTCATTTAGACTCTATAGTTAATTCTGTTAACCGTAAGATGATGAAGGGAAGCTATTGTATATCTAAATATCTTGTGCTGCAACTTCTTCAACTGTTGTTTTAGCTTTTTTACTTTCAAGTGGTCTTCAGAGACCAGGAACCTCATAACTATAAGAATCCATTCTACTGTAGAGTTCAGATCGGTGATTATAGATGAGCTTTCACATATATCCTGTGGTATTTATAGAGCTGGAACCCAAATAAGGAAGAGCTTTGCTTAAAAGCAAGCTATGTTTGTCCTTAAAAATGTTTTCTAAGCATTTTCAGAAAAAGTAGGAATTATAGTGAATTTCTGAGCAGACTCACCTTTGCAAATATTTGCAGCTACTTGTAAATGGTAGACATATTTAGGCATAAGGGTTTTTCCTATATGATTTACTGCCAGATATGAGGACACCTTAGCACTGTATACCCCAAATGCAAATTAGGTGTCTTTGTTAAAAGTGTAGAGAAAAAGAATTTAATTTGAGTTCAGGGGACTTAAGCTGTCATGTCAGACATTTTGCATTTTAAAAAATATTTAATTTCTAAGGTGCATTATTAAATAATTTTATGAAGATTCATCAGTATTTGACCCCTTTAAATTGAGCAGTGAATTTCATTTTACATACGTGTAGGTATTGACGTGAGATATTGATGTTTATTCCTAATCATTTCTTTTATTTTCCAGCTCACCAGCGACTGGAACCAGCAACTCTGTCAGGGATTGTGGCATTTATCCTTAGTCTTTTATGCGCAGCTCTGAATTTAATTCGAGGCTTTCATGCCATAGAAAGTCTCCTGCAGGTACTGTGCTATTTTTGCAATTTCAGGTGACTATGCCTTTTGATTCTACTTGTTACACAATTGATTTAAATTGATTTGGGTATTACTACAACTTACAATGCATGCTCAGATTTTGTATTCTTTATACCTACTCTAGTTTCCCCTTCCTCTAAAAACACTGATTTCTAGTTGACTTCTTTGACCTAATTAACACATATTTATTTATTATCTACTCTCCCAGGAGGTACTGTTTAGAGGTATTCTGGGGACACCAAGATACATGTGACAAGGGCCCTGCAGTCTCAGACCCTAGAGTTGAATTGGGGAGGCAAAGAAGTCCACAAACAAATGTCAAGTACAGAAAGTTTGGAAGAGGAGTGGTCAGTGTGAGTCAGGATAGAAGAAGAAAGCTCTGTGGTGAGGGAAACTCTGGGAGGGGTGAGCGGGACCTAGAAGGATCTGAGTGGACAGAGAGGAGTAGAAGAAAGAAGAGGGCATTCATGGGCAGGTTTTTGTCCTACCGCTGGGTATTCCTACCTAGTTATCTGCTCCTTTTCCTTTTTGACTGGTGGCTGCCTGTGAAATGACTAATTTCTTGAGATATTGCCAACTATTTTGTTTTCCAGAGAGTAACACTATCAGAGTATACTTTTTCTCTTATTCTTTTTGTAAGCTTTTGAAACTCCCTTTCTTAAAGTTAAGCACATCTCAGCCAACCTTTCCGTGTTTCTACTCACTTTCCCTGAAGATTTTTTTGACACTCCCATGTTGTAAATTAGTTCTCTTTTTTTGGCCAGTATTAAGCCAAGAATATCATTTGTAAAAACCCAATCAAGACACCTTCTATTCTGTTTTTAAATAGCTGTTAGTTTGGGGGAATACTCAAGAGAGTGCCATTTTGAGTACCCTCTGAACGTCCTCAGCCATATGAAGCCAATAGCAGAGGACATCACAGGTTCCAGGCAGCTGAGTTTTGCCTGCAGGGGGTTGGGGGTCTTTTCATGACTTCCGAATTCCTCTCCCGAACATCCTGGGCATGCAGGTAAAGCCCCTCTTCCCTTTCAGGCACAGGACAGCTGGCTATTGTCTCTTGTCATTCCTGCCTCTGTTCCTTAGCCAGTTAGCTTTATTCCAGCAGGATTTCAATTTCGAGCTAAACAACCTGCCAAAAAGAAACAAAGGCAATTTGGAGACTGCTGACTGAAAATACTAATAAATAAGATCCTCTCTTGCCTTTTTTTTTTTTTAACTTGATGTAGTGGAAAGAACAGTAGCATAGGAGTGTGAAGAGTTGATTTTTGTTCGTGGAAGAGAGAGCAAGAGAGAGGGTTGGCTCCAGCTGAGCTACTGATTAGCTCGGTGACCTTGAGTAGCTCACCTTACTTTCTGGTCCTCAGTTTTATTGCTTATAAAATGAAGGAGAAAGGTGGATTTGATGAGTATTTCTCTAAGAATAGGACACATTTACACCTGGTTACACAATAGATGACTTTAGGTGGTAGAGAGAGAAACATTTTTAATTTTAAGAGTTATGTATTTAATGTATATTAATGTATAGTGTCTGTGTTTGGTAAGGGATACTAGTTTCTATTAATGGTAGAGATATGAAAATTTCCTTTTAAAAGAAATTAATTTTAATAAAAGTCACCTTTATGACATATCTTAATAAATAATGGTATAATTAGTATTTAGAGTTCCAAAATTATGAAGGTGGTTCTGTGAGGTTAAAATTTCATTGTTAAAATAATTCTCTGGTTGTTTGAAATTGGCAAACTAATAAAGGGAGGGAGCAGGCCTGGGTAGAGGAAAGGAGAGCTTTACCATCCCTGACTTAGAAGACAGTACATAAGTTGCAGAACCTGGGGTTTAGTCTGTATGATTTTTAAGTTAAAATTCAGGCAAGGCTGTCATATCTCACAGTTTTTTCAGGCACTCATATCCTATCCTTCCTCTTCCTGGATTCCTGATTCTTTCCTCTGATTCACAACTTCAAAACTAAGCAAGTAGTATAGAACGGATGAACAACAAGGTCCTACTGTATAGCACAGGGAACTATATTCAATATCCTGTGATAAACCATAGTGGAAAATAATATTTTTAAAATATATGTATATGTATATCTGAATCACTTAGCTGTACAGCAGAAATTAATGCAACATTGTAAATCAACTATACTTCAGTAAAATAATTTTTTTAAAAAACTAAGCAAGTAGTATAAACTACAGCTTTTCATGGCTTTTGAGCTGTTATCCCCGACTAATGCCTGCCTTGATTCCTAAGTGTTTCATGTTCTCCCTCTGATCAGTAATGTCTTTGCATCATCACAGTTGAGGTTTTCAGAAGAATAGTAATATGATTAAACTACTGCTTATGTGTAACTGATTGATAGCTCTGAGACTTCTCAGCCTACTTATATTTTAAAAAGACAACATTACAAACGAGTATCTCTCATGAACATAGAAGCAGAAGCCCTCAACAAAATATTAGCACATTGAATCCAACAATGTATTAAAAGTATTATACACTACAACCAAGTGGGTTTTATTCCAGTTTTGCAAGGCTGATTCAACATTTGAAAATCAGTTAATACAATCTATCACATCAACAGCTAAAGAAGAAAAATCATATGGTCATATCATGCTTTTTTGTCAGAAAAAGCATTGGGGGGCTTCCCTGGTGGCGCAGTGGTTAAGTATCCGCCTGCCAATGCAGGGGACACGGGTTCGGGCCTTGGTCTGGGAGGATTTCCACATGCCGCAGAGCAACTAAGTCCATGCACCACAACTACTGAGCCTGTGCTCTGGAGTCCGCATGCTACAGCTACTGAGGCCCGCGCTCCTGGAGCCCGTGCTCCGCAGCAAGAGAGGCTGCCGCAGTGAGAGAGGCCTGCGCACCGCAGCGAGGAGTGGCCCCTGCTCGCTGCAATTGGAGAAGGCCCGCGCGCAGCAACGAAGACCCAATGCAGCCCAAAATAAATAAATTAAATTAAATAAATTAACAAAAAGCATTTGACAAAATCATGATAAAACTCACAGCAAACTAGGAATAAAGGGGAACTTCCTTAACTTGATAAGGAATATCTACAGAAACCCTACAGCTAACATCATGAATGATGAGAAAGTACATGTTGTCTTCCTAAGATCGGGAACAAGACAAGGATGTCCCCTATCATCACTCCTATTCAACATTGGAAGACCTAGTGAATGCAATAAGACAAAGAAAACAAAAAGTATACAGTTTGGGAAGGAGGAAATACAGCTGCCTTTATTCATAGATGGCATGATTATTTATATAGAAAATCCCAAAGAATCAACAAACTCCTAGAACTAATAAGTGATTGTAGCAAGGCCACAGGATCCAAAGTTAATGCATAAATGTCAATTGCTTTCTTATATATCAGCAAGGAACAATTGAAATTTGAAATTAAAACTACAATTCCATTTATATTGGCACCTCCCCCAAATGAGACACTTAAGAATAAATCTAGCAAAATACATAGAAGATCTATATGGGGAAACCATAAAACTCTGATAAAAGAAGTAAAAGAAGGGCTACCATGTTCATGGATAGGAAGACTCAAAATTGTTAGGATGTTGGTTCTTCTCAACTTGATCTGTAGATTCAACACAATCCCAATCAAAATCCCAGCAATTTATTTTGTAGATATTGGCAAAGTGATTTTAAAGTTTATATGGAAAGGCAGAAGGCCCAGAATAACCAACACAATACTGAAGAAAACAAAGAGAACTGATGCTATCCAATCTCAAGAATTACTGTTAAGCTATAATTAAGACAGTGTGCTACTGTCAAAAGGACAGACAAATAATTTAGTCAATGGAACAGAATAGAGAGCCTAGAAATAGACCCACACAAATATAATCAACTGATCTTTGACAAAGCAACTAAAGCAATTCAGTGGAGAAAATTTTCTTTTCAATGAATGGTGCTGGACAGCTGCACATCCACGTGCAAAAAAAAAAAAAAGCTAGACACAGATCTTACACCTTGGACAAAAAAGTTAACTCAAAATGGATCACAGACCTAAATATAAAACAAAACTATAAAACTTATAAAAGGTAACAGGAGAAAACCTAGGTGACCATGGGTGTGGTGACGAATTTTTAGATCAATAACAAAAGCATGATCCATGAGAGAAAAAATTGGTAAGTTGGACTCAATTTTAAAACTGCAAAGGACATTTTTAAAGGAATGAAAAAGATAAGCCATAAGCTAGAAGAAAGCATTAAAATATTTGCCAAACACATCTGACAAGGGCTTGTATCTAAAATATACAAAGAACTCTAAAACTGAAGAAAGCAAACAACCCAATTAAAAAATGGGCTAAAGAACTGAACAGACACCTTAACAAAGTAGATATACAAGAGGCAAATAAGCATATACAAAGATGCTCAACATCATATGTCATTAAGAAAATGAACATTGAAACAGCAGTAACACACCACTAAACATCTATTAGAATGGCAAAATCCAAAAAACTGACAATACCAAATGCTGATGAGGAAATGGAACAGTAGGAGCTCTCACTCATTGCTGATGGGAAATCAAAATGGTACAGTCACTTTGGAAGACAGTTTGGCTGTTTCACACAAAGCTGAACATAGACTTATCGTATGATCTAGCAGTCATGCTTCTAGGTATTATATACCCAAATGAGTAGAAAACTTACATCCACACAAAAACTTGTGCATGAATGTTTGTATCAGCTTTATTTGTAATTTCAAAAAGCTGGATGCAATTAAGATGCCTTTCAAAAGGTGAATGGATAGGGACTTCCCTGATGGTCCAGTGGTTAAGACTCTGTGCTTCCAATGTAGGGGGCATGGGTTCAATCCCTGGTCGGGGAACTAAGGCCCCACATGCCGTGTGGCATGGCCAAAAGAAAAAAAAAAGCAGAATACACCCAAATAAATCCATCATTAAAAAAAAAAAAGTGAATGGATAAACAAACTTCAGCAATCCATACAATGGAATATTATTCAGTAATATATAAAAAGAAGTGAGCTATCAAGCCAGAAAAAGACATGGCTAAACCTTAAGTTCATATTGCTTAATGAAAGAAGCCAGTTTGAAAAAACTATATACTATATGATTCCAACTGTATGACATTTTGAAAAAGGCAAAACTCTAAAGACAGTAAATGAAAAGATTTGGAGGGAGAGAGGAAGGGATAAATAGTAGGAGCATGAGATTTTTAGGGCAGTGAATCTGTTCTGTACGTTACTGTAATAGTGGTTATGTCATTATGCATTTGTCACAACCGATAGAACGTACAACACAAAGAGTGGGCCCTAATGTAAACCATGGACTTTAATAATAGTATGTCACTATTGGCTCATCGGTTGTACCCCCTTAATGCAAGATGTTAATGATAGAGGAAACTGGGTAGGGGAAAAATGGTTATATGGGAACTCTGTACTATCTGCTTCATTTACTGTAAACCTAAAACTGCTCTAAAGATAGCAGTCTATTCACACATACGTACGTACACACACACACACACACACACACACACACATACACACATGCTTCTTGCCTCTGTCTTAGAGTCTACAATTTCTGTAGAAGCTTCAAGGGTTTTTTTGTTTGTTTGTTTTAAATAGTTCCTTAAAACTGTGGTGGTAGGGCGTGAAAGCAGCATGGGGTACATTTTGAATGGGGAAGAGGTTAGAGTGGTCTTTTTCATAGTAAAAGTAGTAGATCATTTATAATTTGGGCACTCTCTGCATGCTTGTATCTTTGAAGATGTGTCTTTCTGATGGTTGATACGGAATTCTTTCTTTTTCACTGTCGTCCTAGACTAAATTCACCCCAACAGCACTGCTTTCTCACTTGACCCAGGGAACTGTAAATTGGTCCATATGGGATTTTTAGCTATCTGGGAACTAGGGACACCTGGTTATTCTGTTCTCTTAGCATTGTTTTAAATCTTCGTTCTGCCATAACCCACATACACTCATCAACTCATCAACAGTTGAGGTTCCTAAAACAGTGATGCTTTAAGAGAGCAGTGAGGAAACAAGAGTGCAAAGTTGGGGGAATGTAGTCCACAGGTACTTTGTCACTCATAGGTAGTTTTAAGGTATTTTCCAGCAAATTCTGATCCTCTCACCTAAATGAGAAATACTGCTTTTGGAAATTCACTGGACCAAAAGTAGAGATCCCATTGTTCCAGTTATTGGGGATTTTACATCTGCATAGAGATAATGTTCTGGTAAGTGACTGGTGCTTGGAGATATGTTTCCTTGTCTTGTTATGAGAATAATGAGGGAGTACTATGTAGTGTTGGATTCTGTGTCCTAAAAGATGGAATGGACCATAGGCAAACAAATGGAGATGAATGTCAGAATGCAGAGGGCACTGTGATAAACTTAGACCTCTTAGCAGGATAGGATTAGGGGTGCAAGCTAGATTAATTTCAGTGAGTACATCCTTTATAGCTTGAATTAACCTGAAAAAAAATATACACAAAATTAGGGGCCTGAGTTCTCTCCCTTTTAATTTTCCCGCATTAGCACCTATTTTATCATTGTTCATGACTTGTACTGATTAAAAGGTCCTTTTTATTCTCACTAAAGACATTGAACTTAAGACATACTCTTAGCCTTCTCTCTGGTTCATCATTTTACTTTGTGTTAGGAATAATCTCTACTTTAGCTGAAAGTGTGTAGTGTATTTCCTGAGTGTGAGCAATATATCAATATTAATTTAAAGTGTGCTTTCTTGGGGCTTCCCTGGTGGAGCAGTGGTTGAGAGTCCACCTGCCGATGCAGGGGACCGCGGGTTCGTGCCCCAGTCCGGGAAGATCCCACATGCCGCGAAGCGGCTGGGCCCGTGAGCCATGGCTGCTGAGCCTGCGCGTCCGGAGGCTGTGCTCCGCAACGGGAGAGGCCACAACAGTGAGAGGCCTGCGTACTGCAAAAAAAAAAAAAAAAAAAAATTAAAGTTTGCTTTCTTAAGGCTGTGAATTCTAAATACTCTTCTTGAATGCTAAAAATGATTGCCACGTGTAGCTTGGTGCCTGAGGCATGTTTAAATTTCAGAACCCACATGAACCAACATACCTGTATAACGCTGGTTGAAGATTCAGCACAAGTTTGTTTCTTCTAGATTAATAACTGCCTCTTAGGGTGATAAGGAGGGATTTATTAAAATGTGTAGTACTGAAGTTTTTCTTTGGTATCTTGAGTTCAGACTGAGCAGGTTTAGGATGAATACAGTTTTTTTTTAATTAAGTTGGTGAATTTGATTTGGTGTTCACAGTAATGTGTAAATTAGATTATTTTCACTCATTTCCATACTTTGTTCTGAGTTTAGAGATGTTAATAAGTTTATTGTGAATTGACACCTCACAAATGTATGAGCTTTTATCACATTGGGTTTATTTTTCCTGTGTTCCTTTAAGGATCAGCCTTGAAGCAATGATCTTAATTAAGCTGATGCCAGCCTAGAAGTAATTCGCACATGGTACATTAGGAAAAAATATGAGTATTCTGATACAGCAGTAGAAATGCTGACCTGGAAGTCAGAATACCTGGATCCCCTCTGCCAGTTAACTAACTCTGTGACCTTGGATTGGTTATTTTACCTTCTTGGAGCTCATTTTCCTATTCTGCAAGAGGAAAGTTTTAGACTACATAGGCTCAAGGACCACTTCAGTACTAAGGTGCTAACTCTCTGATTCTAAAATGGTTTGTAATGGATACTACAACTAAAAGTAATCAACTTACTTTTATTCCTTGAGTTCTTTATTTCCAGTAGATTTGTTACTACCTTTTAAAGAAATTACATACCTATTAAAGCTCACTGGAAGTTTGGATTTATTTAGTAGCGTAATATCTATGCTAAGATGCATTGCTTGCTTTCTTCTAAAAAAATAAATGTATTTTTCCTGAGTTCTATGCTCATTGTTAAAGAATTGGGGGAAAATGTATAAAGAAGAAAAGAAAAATCCCAAATTTTCTTATTTTATTAATATATACCATATATATACATATCATATCCATTATGTAACTTTGTGTCCTTTTTTTCACCTAAGATTAAAAAGTGAATTTTTCCCAATTATTACAAACATTTAAATAGTATCATTCTAATACATTTGTATGGCTATTATATGAAGCTTCTGCTTACCTCTTTATCATCACCTTAAAAAAAAATTCTTTCCCTTTATTTGTTATTTTTCAAGCAATGTTGGTAATCTAGTATCCTCTGAAGGTGAATGTGATTTTTAACAATTTGAACTCCTTACCTTAGCCCTTCCTTCCCCACCCCACCTTTATCCCTTCTCGTGTCGACCCTGCACCCACCCCACTCCCACTTCTGTCCATTCTCTAAATCTCTGCCTCATGTTTCCTCAACCTCTAGCTATTCATCTGTTTTTCATCTGCTTCCTCTCTACTGGCTCTGTTCTCTCAGCTCATAAATATGTTATAGCCTGCTGATCTTTAAAAAACGAACAAAAAACCCTAAAAAAAACCTCTCGATGCATGTTCCCTTCTAATATTTTGAAAGCATAGACTATGCCTGTTGCCCCCGTTCCCTTACCTCTGTTCTCTTAGTTTACTGTGATCTCTTTCCGCCCTCATAATTCTTTCAAACATCGACCATTAAGTTCACCAGTGTCTTTCTGGTTGCCAAATATTGCAGCCACTCTTGAGGCCTTGTTTGATGTTTCCTCTCTGTCTCATCTCACACACTGTTCAGTTCTTCCTTTTGAAAATAACTCATTGTTTAAATTCAAAAATAATGTTTATTTTAGAAAACTTAGAAGCAAGTGAAACAGATCACTATTAATAGTTTGATGTGTTACTTTACTCTTCTTGACATTATCTCATTCCTTCAGTTCTGTGAAACAATTTTCTCCTGTTGTATTTTTTTCCTATCTCTTCTTGTTCCTCAGTTTATTTGGTAAACTTTCTTCCTCCACCTCTCCTTTAAATAGTAGCGTTTGTGTCATGTCCTGGGCTTTATATTCTTCTAACTATACCTTCTCTTTGGATATTTTCATAACTTAAAGAGTTAATACATGTATATCCACAAATATCCACAGTCACGCATACACACAGTAAAATGTGTAGATGGTAAATTTCAAAGCCTTTAATTTTCACAGTAAGTAATTCTCTTCCCATTTCTGCTCCCCAGAGTCAACCACTGCTGTATCCTTCTAGAGCGATTATGTGCCTATGCTAATACATATGTATTTCTATATTTACTTATATAATTATTCTTTTAAAATTATTCCTTTATAAATGGCAGTATACTGTTCATAGTGATTTGCATCTTTTTCCACCTGACAATGTGTAGATCATTTCATAGCAGTATATAGAGATTCTTTTTAGTGACTGCATAGCATTTTTATTTTCATTTGTATCCCTGTTTTCCCCCACCACACAACATTTTATTTTGAAAGAATTTAAACCTACAGAAAGTTTTTAAAAAAAAATACAATTAACATCTACCTGTATACATACCTACCTTTCTTTCTTCTTTTATCTCTTTATTTTCTTTTTTTTCTGAATCATTGGAAAGTAAAATTGTAGGTATTATGACATTTTATTCCAAAATTATTCAATATGTCTGTCTTAAGGACTAGGACATTCTCCTGCATAATCACAATACCATTCTTTTTTTTTTTTTTTTTTAAATTTAATTTTATTTATTTATTTTGCGGTACGCAGGCCTCTCACTGCTGTGGCCTCTCCCGTTGCGGAGCACAGGCTCCAGACGCGCAGGCTCAGCGGCCATGGCTCACGGGCCCAGCCGCTCCGCGGCACGCGGGATCCTTCCGGACCAGGGCACGAACCCGCGTCCCCTGCATCGGCAGGCGGACTCTCAACCACTGCGCCACCAGGGAAGCCCCCACAATACCATTCTTACACCAAAGACATTGAAGATCAGTGCAGTATTAGCTAATATAAAATCTATATTCAAATTTCACAATTCAAAATTGACCCCGAATGTCCTTTATATATACTTTTTTCTCTCTCCAATCTATCAGCCAATCAAGAATTAAGCTTTGCATTCTGTTGTCATAGTCCTTTATTTCATTTAACTACTATTTAAATATATGACAACTAAACTAGAGCTCTAGGTTAAACTGTTCCCTGAAGCTGACTTAAATGTCTACTAAACATAATTATTTGGATATGTCACTAGCAACTCCAAAATACCTTGTCCAAAATGAACTGAAGTTTTTTCTGCTCTCAGACCTACTTTTCCTCCTATATCCCCAACTTGGTGAATGGTATCATTTAAATGTTGCCTGAATAGGAGACCTTGGAGTCATCCTAGCCTCTTCCTTCTTGAAACTGCACAAGCTACTCCCTTTGCCTGGAATTCTCTTCCTACCTTGTCTACTAGTCCATCCTTCAAAATGCAAATTAAGCTTTATTTTCTGTGCCAAACCTTCCCTGATCCTTTTTTTCTCCAGGTAGAATTAAATGTGTCTCTAGTAGGCTCCCGTAGTACCCTGTACACACTGCTATCCCATCAGTTACCACTTCAGGTGGGAATTGTTGCTCTTTGTATCTGCCTTCCTGTTTAGAGTTGAGCTTCTTGAGTTGGTGTTGACTTGTTTTCTGTCCTTGGTCTAGTAACACAGTACTTGGCCCATAAGTGTTCAATGAATGACTATTTATTGAATGGAAAAATATGTTTATAGATATTCTCTTTAGCAAGGGGAAATAAAGATTTTTCAAAGCTGAACTCAATTTGGCATGCATTTGTTGAATTCCTACTATGTGCACAGTTTCATGCAAGTAGTAAGATTTAGTTTCTGCCCTGAAGGAAGGTTAGGATCTCATTGAGAAGACAAGGCCAGTACATTAGAGATTTAAACAATATTGAAAGGTAATCCTAATTATCTGATGAATGATGCAGACAGTAACCTCTGGGAAAGAGAAGTTAGAGAATGTTTTTGAATACTTACTGTGTGTCAGTTACTGTTCTATATTTTTGCCAATGCTATTTCATTGAATCTCTACTTTTATTTTCAAAAAAGGGAATTGAAGTTAAATAAATAGTCCATGATCATACAGCTAATAAGTAAAGATTTGAACCCAGCTCTGATTGCCCAGAAACATGCTTTTAAGTGTTCCAAAGGCAATTAAGAGAGTTATAAAGTGATAGTGTAAATTTAAGGAAAATACAGTATTCAATTGTAAGACAGTAATTAAATTATTATATAGTCCCACAATTAAAGGTTATATAATTATTACAAATTAAGTAGTTGAGAAATATTTAGTATCTTGAGAACATGTTTATGATATAGTGTGAAGTACTAGAAAGCAGTATGTAAAAGGATGATTCCATTTTTTTAACGTACATATATTTTTGTACAGAAAGGATTGGAAGGAAGTACCTAAGTGGTTAATAGTAATTCTCCCAAAGTTGTAATATTATGGACTATACGAGTTTCTTCTTTGTAACATTCTGTTTCAGATTCTCTACAATGAACATGAACTTTTATAATCAAAAAAGATCATTTAATGGCTGAAGAAAAAACAATCAAGCAGAACTTACTTAAAAGTCTTAGAATTATTAAAGTAGAAGGGTTTTGTGTTGACCTTCCCTGCCTCTGGGATTGAACTGGCCTAACCATCCCAGACAGATTAATGGTTTCTATTTTAAGATCCTCTCACTAGGATAAGCCCCTCTCCCTCTGCCTTACAGGCACTTCTGTTGTCCAATAGCAAATGGAAGAGCAATTTTCTCTTTATATTATTTCCTGAAGACATGGTCGTGAGAGACACTCCCATGTCTTCTGGAAATTTTTATTGTATAAAGAGATTTTTTTCTAAAATAAGGGCCAAATTTAATGTTTCTACCTAGAAGAAAGAAATTTGATGCTCCTGCCTGGGCTTTATGTTCTACTTCATAAAAACATTGAAAGAAATGATAAATATAGATATTTAAGAGGAATCAGAAAGGAATAGAAAAAAAGGGTTTGTTACATGTCTCTATTAGTTTTCTTTTAAAAGAAATATTCTATGAATAATCTGTCTCTGTTTTTCCTCTGGGTGGTTTTTTTTCTAGCATAGCATGTACGACTGAATGTCCTCATTGGGATTTAGCACACTCTAGTGGACAGTAGCTTTTCAGTTCGGGTTGTCTTTTTTTTTTTTTTTTTAAATCATGCCAGAGACTTTATTGGACAGTTCAGTAATGTGCTTACTAGATGGTGAAGTTTGTCAATATTTATTTGAGCCAAATAGTAATCCTAGCAAGCAGGCTTAACTTTATAGGCCACTGGGGTGTTGTACTTTTTTTAAAAAATTAATTAATTTATTTATTTTTGTCTGTGTTGGGTCTCCGTTGCTGCATGCAGGCTTTCCCTAGCTGTGGCGAGCGGGGACTACTCTTCATTGTGGTGCATGGGCTTCTCATTGCAGTGGCTTCTCTTGTTGCGGAGCATGGGCTGTAGGCACGCGGGCTTCAGTAGTTGTGGCACGTGGGCTCAATAGTTGTGGCTCACAGGCTCTAGAGCGCAGGCTCAGTAGTTGTGGCACATGGGCTTAGTTGCTCCGCAGCATGTGGGATCTTCCCGGACCAGGGATCAAACCCATGTCCCCTGCACTGGCAGGAGGATTCTTAAACCACTGCGCCACCAGGGAAGTCCCTGGGGTGTTGTACATTTTTATTTGGTTTCTTTAGTAGCAAGAAGAGAGGCTTTCTACGTTACATGGAAATTTGTTTCCATTGGCTTTCATCTTCTCTTGGATAAGATATAATTGATGGGGAGGCCCAGACATAGAGGAAGACTGGTAGCCTTCCTCTAACTCACACTCCCTGGTTCTTATAATGTATTTTATGTTTCTATTTCAGGACTCTTGAGAATTTTTATATGCCACTTTTGAAAATTTTGACCATTTGTGCGTAAATGTTGTCATATCCTATCCCAATGGATTGTTTTTGGAAATGGGCTTGCACTGGAAAAAAAAAAGTAATTTTTATTTTGTTTTTGCAGAGTGATGGTGAGGATTTTAATTACATTGTTGCATTTTTCCTTGGAACAGCAGCCTGCCTTTACCAGGTAGGTTCTCTCCGATTTTAAGAAACACTTTCCCATTATTGCTTGTTTCAGGTATCAATTCTAAAAATTTCTTGTGCACTTTGAATAAATAAAAATAATGTCTGAGTTTTTGCCCCTTTTTTAAATTTGAGCCTCTGTTAGCTTTGTGACCCTTTTGAATGGACATAGATCCCAGTGAACTCAGTGTTAGCCCTCTCCTGTGCTGGGGCTTCATTGGCGGCAGGTCCTCAGCCTATGGCAATAAAGACTATACTTCTAGATATTCTGGTGACTTATTATTCAGCTTCAAAGCTCTGCTTTTACTCCAGGTTGAGGATTTTGTACTTTGGGGAAAGTCTTTGAAGAGGGAACGGTAAAAGCAGGATTTTAGGATATTTAATTTAGCACTGATGAGTAGGCTGGATTGTCAGAACAGAGAGACTAGAAGCAAGGAAATGAGTTGAGAGGCAGAAGGTAATGAAAGCCTAAGCTAATGGTAACGGCAGTAGGGATAGGAAAAGGAAGGACGCTGAGAAGGAAGACTCACTAGGACTCAAAGACAGAATAGATCTCAGACTTTAGGAGGGAGGAGGTTTTGTACCTGAGTGATAGGGAGATACGTACTCCCATTTCTAAGAACAGAGGAAGCACAGATGTGTTAGGGAAGGGAGAGGTAACCATGCCAATTACCCAGATTCAAGAATGTCTTTGCTGGGCTTCCCTGGTGGTGCAGTGGTTGAGAGTCCGCCTGCCGATGCAGGGGACACGAGTTCGTGCCCTGGTCCAGGAAGATCCCACGTGCCGTGGAGCAGCTGTGCCCGTGAGCCATGGCCACTGAGCCTGCGCGTCCGGAGCTTGTTGCTCCGCAACGGGAGAGGCCACAACAGTGAGAGGCCCGCGTACCGCAAAAAAAAAAAAAAAAGAATGTCTTTGCTAAAACACGTTAGAGCAAGCAAGGCATTTTGACCTAACTTTTATAAGTGACACATTTCTCTGTCTTGCATAGAAAAACATTAGGAAGATTCAGGACTGCAAATAAAAGGCTACCTAAAACTCGGTAGAAGCCTTTAGGGAAATAAATATGCATATATGTGTATATATATATATAAAGTACATGTACACTTTTTTTTGACCGCGCTGTGTGGCATGCAGGATCTTACTTTCATGACCAGGGATCGAACCCGTGGCCCCTGCATTGGGAGCGCAGAGTCTTAACCACCAGGGAAGTCCCGGGAAATATTTTGAATATATGCATTTGACTTTTATGTAAAGACATATTAGAAATTTCAGTTTCAGTGGCCACATTTAAAAATGTATTTATTTATTTGGCTGCTCCAGGTCTTAGTTGCGGCATGCAGGATCTTTAAAGTTGCAGCATGCTGTCTCTTAGTTGTGGCATGTGGGATCTAGTTCCCTGATCAAGGATCGAACCTGGGCCCCCTGCATGGGGAGCGCAGAGTCTTAACCACTGGGCCACCGGAGAAGTCCCAGCACCATTTTTTTTTCAATCCCCTGATTTTTCTTAATCATTTATATTAGCTTCAGAAATTTTTCCTGTAAAATTTGGCAGGAAATGTGAAAGCTTGTATTCGTTGATGTCACAAGTACTTTAATTTTATGAAATATTCTTATGTAGATTTTCTACTTTAATCTCTACAGTCCTATCACACAGGGTATATCCTCATTTTTGAAAAGGAAAAATCTGAGACAGTTTCAGTACTATCCTGAGGTCACATAGCCAGTAAGTGGTAGAGTCAGAACTCTGAGTCTTCTGATTTTCAGTGTCATATTCATTCCACTATATCATGCTGTCTCTAAGCAAAATTCCTATATTTACATGATTTTTATAATGCTATAAAGTTATAATTTAATAACTTTTATAGGCATTATTTCATATGATTCTAAAACAGTGTGAGGTAAATCTTAACTTTAAAATAATTTCCTGAATGATTGTTCTTATAAAATATACTTTTAGCTGTTTTGCCTTAGTGAAATAATTTTAAATTCTAAAAATAATGCAAAAATATGTTGAGCTCTTGCTTTGTGCTAAGCTCTTTGCTTTCCTTGTACCATTAAATCCTCAAAGAAAGCCCCACACTAATCCTATTATTATCACCATTTTTCACTGAGGCCCAGACAGTTCTTACAGCCAGTCAGTGACTTGAACCCAGGCGACTCCAGAACCAGTGCTCTTGCCTATAGATAGACACACCTCTGTTACCTTTCTCAGAACACCTAAAAGTAGTTTTTAGAGTTGCCTCATGGTGGAGCAGTGTCACCCAGGTGACCTTTTAACTTGAGAAAAATAAACAAATTCATGCTTTAAAAAAGAAAATCAAAAAACCAATTTCCTTCATATTGACAGGCATGAAACTGCATGCTTTCCAAATATGCTGAGCAGAGTGATAATAATGTTTTTCCCACAGTAAAAACTAAGTGATTACATTTTACCATATAACATGCTCTATCTCCAATTGTCAGGATATTTTTTCATCTCCATCGGATCAGACCTCAAAGGGTATTACTACATGGTTTGTTGCCTTTTCCTCCAGGCCATGGGTACTTAGGGAATCACAGCGTTCAGCCAGATAGAGATAATCTTGATATGGAGCATTTAAAATAGGAAATCAGGGAATTCCCTGGTGGTCCAGTGGTTAGGACTCCACGCTTCCACTGCAGGGGGCACGGATTCGATCCCTGGTCAGGAAACTAGCATCCTGCAAGTCACGTGGCATGACCTAAAAAAAAAGATAAAATAGGAAATCAGAGGAAGTCTGAAGAAACTAGAGACTATTTTCCTTCAGTGTTTTGTTTTGAAAACCTTCAGACTTACAGAAAAGTTGAGAAACTGGTGCACCTAGAATCACCAATTGTTAACATTTTGCAGCACTTGCTTTATCTCATTCTCTCTTTGTATGTTTGTGCGTATAGTGTGTATTTGTTGTTTATAATGTAAGTTGCAGATAAAATGAATGTATAAAGTTGTTTTTCTTATTAAACTTTTTATTTTGAGATAATTAGACTCGTGGAGTCATAAGAGAGCGCCTGTATAATGTTTACCTGCTTCCCCGCAATGTTCCATCTAGCAAAGCTATAATACAATATCACAACAGGATATGGATATTGATGCAGTTAAGATAGATAACAGTCCTATCACCATAAAGACTCCTCATGTTGCCTTTTATAGTTCCCTCCTGCCCTAACCCCTCCTTAATCTCTGGCAACAACTAGTGTGTTCTCCATTAATACAATTTTCTCATTTTGAGTATGTTATATGAATGGAATCATATAGTATGTAACCTTTTGTGATTGGCATTTTTTACTCAGCATAATTCTCTGGAGATTTATCCAAGTTGTTGGATGTATCAATTGTTTGTTCCTTTTTATTGCTGAATTATATTCCATGGTATGGCTGTACCACAGTTTGATCAGTCACTCATTTGAAGGACATCTGAGTTGTTTCTAGTTTTTGGCTGTTATAAATAAAGCTGCTATAAACCTTCATGTACAGGCTTTTGTGTGAACAAAAAAGTCTTCATTTCTCTGAGATAAATGCCCAGGAGTGCAATTGCTGGGTCATGTGGTAGTACATAGTAGTTGCATGCTTATTAAAAGACAAACTGTTTTCCAGAATAGTGTACGATTTTACATTCCCACCAGCATTGTGTGAGTGATCCAGTTTTTCTGCATCCTTATTGGCATTTGGTGTCGTCTCTATTTTTTATTAATACTTTATCCATTCTGATAGATGTGTAATGATATCTCATTGTGGTTTTAATTTGCAGTTTCCTAGTGGCTAATGATGTTGAAAATAATTTTATGTGCTTATTTGTCATCTTTGTATCATCTTGGGTGAAATGTCTATTCATGTCTTTTGCCTATTTTCTAATGAGATTGTTTGTCTTAAACTGTTGAGTCTGAGAGTTCTTTATATATTCCAGATATTAGTCCTTTGTCAGATACGTAGTTTGCAAATATCTTCTCCCAGTCTTAGCTTGTCTTTTCATCCTCTTAACAGAGTCTTCTGCAGATCAAGCATTTAAAATTTTTATGAAGTTTAATTTTTCACTTTTCCCTTTTTTTTTTTTTCTGTACTGAATTGCTTTTGCATTAAAAAAAATCAGTTGGGCATGTTTATGTGGATCTTTTTCTGGGCTGTGTATCTGTTCCATTGATCTATGTGTCTGTCCCTCTGCCAGTACCATATAGTTTTGATTACTTCAGCTATTTAATAAGTGTTAAATTCAATTTTCTTAATAGTTATAGAGATATTCAAATAATGTTTTATAATGGGTGAATTATGGTGGTTTGTGTTTTATGAAGAAGTGGTCCATTTCACTTAGGTTATCAAATTTGTGTGTCGAATGGTTATAGTATTCCCTTACTATCCTTTTGATGTCCGTAGGCTGTGTAGTGATATTTCCTGTTTCAGTCCTCATATTGATCATTTGTATCTTATCTTTTTCTTTATCGGTCTTTCTTGTTAATTTCATTGATCTTTTCACAGAGCCTGCTCTTTGTTTTATTGGGTTTTTTCCTATTTTCTATTTTATTATTTCTTTCCTCATGCTTGCTTTGTCTATTTGGCTCTTTTTCTAGGTTCTTGAGATGGGAGCTTAGATGATTTGATTTGAGAATTTTCTCTTTTGTAATGTATACATTTAGTGTTACAGATTTCCCTCTTAGCACTTCATTAGCTGTGTTCCATAAATTTTGAGCTGTTGTATTTTCATTTTCATTTAATTCAGTGTATTTAAAAAAATTTTTCCCTGGGATTTCCTCTTTGGCCTATGGATTATTTAGAATTGTGTTGCTTAGTTTCCAAGTGTTTGGATATTTTCTGGTTTTCTTTCCATTATTGATTTCTAGTTTGATTCCATTGTAGTTTGAGAACATATTCTGTGTGATTTCAGTTATTTTACATTTGTTGAGGTTTGTTCTGTGGCGCAGAATATGGTCTGTCTTGGTATATGTTCCTTGGGCACTTGAACAGAATGTGTATTCTGCTGTTTTTGAGTGGGTGTTCTATAAATTTTGATTAGGTTCTGTTGGTTGATGGCGTTGTTCAGTTTTTATGTATCCTTGCTGATTTTCTGGCTAGTTCTATCAATTGTTGAGAGAGGAATATTGAATTTTTCAACTGTAATTGTGTATTTCTCATTTGAGTTCTATCAGTTTTTGCAGTTCTGTTGTTTGGTTCATACACATTTAGGATTGCTGTATCTTCTTGGTTGATTGATCCATTTATCATTTTTTTAACATCTTTATTGCAGTATAATTGCTTTACAATGGTGTGTTAGTTTCTGTTTTATAACAAAGTGACTCAGCTATATATATACATATATCCCCAGATCTCCTCTCTCTTGCGTTTCCCTCCCTTCCTCCCTATCCCACCCCTCTAGGTGGTCACAAAGCACGAAGCTGATCTCCCTGTACTATGCAGCTGCTTCCTACTAGCTATCTGTTTTACATTTGGTAGTGTATATATGTCCATGACACTCTCTCACTTAGTCCCAGCTTACCCTTCCCCCGCCCCGTGTCCTCAAGTCCATTCTCTGTGTCTGCATCTTTATTCCTGTCCTGCCCCTAGGTTCTTCATAACCATTTTTTTTTATTCCATATATATGTGTTAGCATACAGTATTTGTTTTTCTTTTTCTGACTCACTTCACTCTGTATGACAGACTCTAGGTCCATCCACCTCACTAAAAATAACTCAATTTCGTTTCTTTTTATGGCTGAGTAATATTCCATTGTATATATGTGCTACATCTTCTTTATCCATTCATCTCTTGATGGACATTTAGGTTTCTTTCATGTCCTGGCTATTCTAAGTAGTGCTGCAATGAACATTATGGTACATATATATCTTTTTGAATTATGGCTTTGAATTATGGCCCAGTAGTGGGATTGCTGGGTCATACGATAGTTCTATTTTTAGTTTTTTAAGGAACCTCCATACTGTTCTCCATAGTGGCTGTATCAATTTACATTCCCACCAGCAGTGCAAGAGGGTTCCCTTTTCTCCACACCCTTTCCAGCATTTATTATTTCTAGATATTTTGATGCTGCCCGTTATGACCGGTGTGAGATGATACCTCATTGTGGTTTTGATTTGCATTTCTCTAATGATTAGTGATGTTGAGCATCTTTTCATGTATTTGTTGGCCATCTGTATGTCTTCTTTGGAGAAATGCTTATTTAGGTCTTCTGCCCATTTTTGGATTGGGTTGTTTGTTTTTTTGATATTGAGCTGCATGAGCTGCTTGTAAATTTTGGAGATTAATCCTTTGTCAGTTGCTTCATTTGCAAATATTTTCTCCCATTCTGAGGGTTGTCTTTTGGTCTTGTTTATGGTTTCCTTTGCTGTGCAAAAGCTTTTAAGTTTCATGAGGTCCCATTTGTTTATTTTTGGTTTTATTTCCATTTCTCTGGGAGGTGGGTCAGAAAGGATCTTGCTGTGATTTATGTCATAGAGTGTTCTGCCTGTGTTTTCCTCTAAGAGTTTTATAATGTCTGGCCTTACATTTAGGTCTTTAATCCATTTTGAGTTTATTTTTGTGTATGGTGTTAGGGAGTGTTCTAATTTCATTCTTTTACATGTAGCTGTCCAGTTTTCCCAGCATCACTTATTGAAGAGACTGTCTTTTCTCCATTGTATATTCTTGCTTCCTTTATCAAAAATAAGGTGTCCATATGTGCGTAGGTTTATCTCTGTGCTTTCTGTCCTGTTCCATTGACCTATATTTCTGTTTTTGTGCCAGTACCATACTGTCTTGATTACTGTAACTTTGTACTATAGTCTGAAGTCCAGGAGCCTGATTCCTACAGCTCCGTTTTTCTTTCTCAAGATTGCTTTGGCTATTCAGGGTCTTTTGTGTTTCCATACAAACTGTGAAATTTTTTGTTCTAGTTCTGTGAAAAATGCCATTGGTAGTTTGATAGGAATTGCATTGAATCTGTAGATTGCTTTGGGTAGTATAGTCATTTCACAATGTTGATTCTTCCAATCCAAGAACATGTTATATCTCTCCATCTGTTTGTATCATCTTTAATTTCTTTCATCAGTGTCTTATAGTTTTCTGCATACAAGTCTTTTGTCTCCTTAGGTAGGTTTATCCCTAGGTATTTTATTCTTTTTGTTGCAGTGGTAAATGGGAGTGTTGCCTTAATTCTTCTTTCAGATATTTCATCATTAGTGTATAGGAATGCAAGAGATATCTGTGCATTAATTTTGTATCCTGCTGCTTTACCAAATTCATTGATTAGCTCTAGTAGTTTTCTGGGAGCATCTTTAGGATTCTCTATGTATAGTATCATGTCATCTGCAGTGACAGCTTTGCTTCTTCTTTTCTGATTTGGATTCCTTTTATTTCTTTTTCTTCTCTGATTGTTGTGGCTAAAACTTTTTGTTTTGTTTTGTGGTACGCGGGCCCTCACTGTTGTGGCCTCTCCTGTTGCGGAGCACAGGCTCCGGACGCGCAGGCTCAGCGGCCATGGCTTATGGGCCCAGCCACTCCATGGCATATGGGATCTTCCCGGACCGGGGCACGAACCCGTGTCCCCTGCATCGGCAGGTGGACTCTCAACCACTATGCCACCAGGGAAGCCCTTTTTTTTTTTTTACATCTTTATTGGAGTATAACTAAAACTATGTTGAATAATAGTGGTGAGAGTGCACAACCTTGTCTTGTTCCTGATCTTAGAGGAAATGGTTTCATGTTTTCACCATTGGGAACAATGTTGGCTGTAGGTTTGTCATATATGGACTTTATTATGTTCAGGTAAGTTCCCTCTATGCTTACTTTCTGGAGGGTTTTTATCATAAACGGGTGTTGAATTTTGTTGAAAGCTTTTTCTGCATCTATTGAGATGATCATATGGTTTTTATCCTTCAATTTGTTAATATGGTGTATCACATTGATTGATTTGCATATATTGAAGAATCCTTGCATTCCTGGAATAAACCCCACTTGATCATGGTGTATGATTCTTTTAATGTACTGTTGGATTCTGTTTGCTAGTATTTTGTTGAGGATTTTTGCATCTGTGTTCATCAGTGATATTGGCCTGTAGTTTTCTTTCTTTGTGACATCTTTGTCTGGTTTTGGTATCAGGGTGACGGTGGCCTCGTAGAATGAGTTTGAGAGTGTTCCTCCCTCTGCTATATTTTGGAAGAGTTTGAGAAGGATAGGTGTTAGCTCTTCTCTAAATGTTTGATAGAATTCACCTGTGAAGCCTCTGGTCCTGGGCTTTTGTTTGTTTGAAGATTTTTAATCACAGTCTCAATTTCAGTGCTTGTGATTGGTCTGTTTATATTTTCTATTTCTTCCTCATTCAGTCTCGGAAGGTTGTGCTTTTCTAAAAATGTGTCCATTTCTTCCAGGTTGTCCATTTTATTGGCATATAGTTGCTTGTGGTAATCTCTCATGATCCTTTGTATTTCTGCAGTGTCAGTTGTTACTTCTACTTTTTCATTTCTAATTCTATTGATTTGAGTCTTCTCCCGTTTTTGCTTTTGTTTTTGTTTTTTTGCAGTATGCGGGCCTCTCACTGTTGTGGCCTCTCCCGTTGCGGAGAACAGGCTATGGACGCGCAGGCTCAGTGGCCATGTCTCACGGGCCTAGCCGCTCCGCGGCACGTGGGATCTTCCCAGACCAGGGCATGAACCCGCGTCCCCTGCATCGGCAGACAGACTCTCAACCACTGCGCCACCAGGGAAGCCCCCTCCCTTTTTTTCTTGATGAGTCTGACTAATGGTTTATCAATTAATGTTTATCTTCTCAAGGAACCAGCTTTTAGTTTTATTGATCTTTGCTATTGTTTCCTTCATTTCTTTTTCATTTATTTCTGATCGAGTTAATCTTTATGATTTCTTTCCTTCTGCTAACTTTGGGGGTTTTTTTGTTCTTCTTTCTCTGGTTGCTTTAGGTGTAAGGTTAGGTTGTTTATTTGAGATGTTTCTTGTTTTTTGAGGTAGGATTGTATTGCTATAAACTTCCCTGTTAGAACTGCTTTTGCTACATCCCGTAGGTTTTGGGTCATCGTGTTTTCATTGTCATTTGTTGCTAGGTATTTTTGATTTCCTCTTTGATTTCTTCAGTGATCTCTTGGTTATTTAGTAGTGTATTGTTTAGCCTCCTTGTATTTGTATTTTTTACAGATTTTTTCATGTAATTGATATCTAGTCTCATAGCATTGTGGTCGGAAAAGATACATGATACTATTTCAATTTTCTTAAATTTACCGAGGCTTGATTTTTGACCCAAGATATGACCTATCCTGGAGAATGTTCCATGAGCACTTGAGAAGAAAGTGTATTCTGTTGTTTTTGGATGAAATGTCCTATAAATATCAGTTACGTCTGTCTTTTTTAATGTATCATTTAAAGCTTGTGTTTCCTTATTTATTTTCGTTTTGGATGATCTGTCTGTTGGTGAAAGTGGGGTGTTAAAGTCCCCTACTATGATTGTGTTACTGTCGATTTCCCCTTTTATGGCTGTTAGCATTTGCCTTAATTATTGAGGTGCCCCTACGTTGGGTGCATAAATATTTACAATTGTTATATCTTCTTCTTGGATCGATCCCTTGACCATTATGTAGTATCCTTCTTTGTCTCTTGTAATAGTCTTTATTTTAAAGTCTATTTTGTCTGATATGAGAATTGCTACTCCAGCTTTCTTTTGGTTTCCATTTGCATGGAATACCTTTTTCCATCCCCTCACTTTCAGTCTGTATGTGTCCCTAGGTCTGAAGTGGGTCTCTTGTAGAAAGCATATGTACGGGTTTTGTTTTTGTATCCATTCAACCAGTCTATGTGTTTTGGTGGGAGCATTTAATCCATTTACATTTAAGGTAGTTATCAATATATATGTTCCTATTACCATTTTCTTAATTGTTTTGGGTTTGTTATTATAGGTCTTTTCCTTCTCTTGTGTTTCCTGCCTAGAGAAGTTCCTTTAGCATTTGTTGTAAAGTTGGTTTGGTGGTGCTGAATTCCCTTAGCTTTTGCTTGTCTGTAAAGGTTTTAATTTCTCCGTTGAATCTGAATGAGATCCTTGCTGGATAGAGTAATCTTGGTTGTAGGTTTTTCCCTTTCATCACTGTAAATATGTCCTGCCACTCCCTTCTGGCTTGCAGAGTTTCTGCTGAAAGGTCAGCTCTTAACCTTATGGGGATTCCCTTGTATGTTATTTGTTGTTTATCCCTTGCTGCTTTTAATATTTTTCTTTGTATTTAATTTTTGATAGTTTGATTAATATGTGTCTTGGCATGTTTCTCCTTGGATTTATCCTGTATGGGACTCTCTGTGCTTCCTGGACTTGATGGACTATTTCCTTTCCCGTGTTGGGGAAGTTTCCAACTATAATCTCTTCAAATATTTTCTCAGTCTTTTGTTTTCCTCTTCTTCTTCTGGGACCCCTATAATTCAAATATTGGTGCGTTTAATGTTGTCCCAGAGGTCTCTGAAACTGTCCTCAATTCTTTTCATTCTTTTTTCTTTATTCTGCTCTGCGGTCGTTATTTCCACTATTTTATCTTCCAGGTCACTTAT
Organism: Stenella coeruleoalba; assembly: GCF_951394435.1. Classification (NCBI taxonomy): domain Eukaryota; kingdom Metazoa; phylum Chordata; class Mammalia; order Artiodactyla; family Delphinidae; genus Stenella; species Stenella coeruleoalba. The sequence goes on along the minus strand of NC_137150.1, from coordinate 76,229,696 downwards.
CCGTTCTTCTGCTTCAGTTATTCTGCTACTGAATCCTTCTAGAGAATTTTTAATTTGAGTTATTGTACTGTTCATCCTTGTTTGTTTGCTCTTTAGTTCTTTCTTCTAGATCCTTGTTAAATGTTTCTTGTATTTTCTCCATTCTATTTCCAAGATTTTGAATCATCTTTACTATCATTATTCTGAATCCTTTCTCACGTAGACTGCCTATTTCCTCTTCATTTGTTTGGTCTGGTGGGTTTTTGCCTTGCTCCTTCATCTGCTGTGTGTTTCTCTGTCTTCTCATTTTGCTTAACTTACTGTGTTTGGGGTCTCCTTTTCGCAGGCTGCAGGTACATAGTTCCCGTTGTTTTTGGTGTCTGCCCCCAGTGGGTAAGGTTGGTTCAGTGGGTTGTGTAGGCTTCCTGGTGGAGGTGACTGGTGCCTGTCTTCTGGTGAATGAGGCTTGATCTTGTCTTTCTGCTGGGCAGGACCACATCCGGTGGTGTGTTTGGGGTGTCTGTGACCTTATTATGATTTTAGGCAGCCTCTCTGCTAATGGGGGTGGGATTGTGTTCCTGTCTTGCTAGTTGTTTGGCATAGGGTGTCCAGCCCTGTAGCTTGCTGGTCGTTGAGTGGAGCTGGGTCTTAGTGTTGAGATGAGATCTCTGGGAGAGCTTTCGCCATTTGATATTACGTGGAGCCAGGAGGTCTTTGGTGGACCAGGGTCCTGAACTTGGCTCTCCCACCTCAAGAGACACAGGCCTGACACCCGGCCAGAGCACAAAGACCCTGTCAGCCATATGGCTCAGAAGAAAAGGGAGAAAAAAGAAAGAAAGAAAAAAATTAAATTAAGTTAAGTTATTAAAATAAAAAAATTATTGAAAATTTAAACAATTAAAATAATGCAAAGAAAAAGAAAGAAGAGAGCAACCAAACCAAAAAGCAAATCCACCAATGATAACAAGCACTAAAAACTATATTAAAATTTTAAAAAACGACAGACAGAACCCTAGGACAAATGGTAAAAGCAAAGCTATACAGACAGAATCACACAAAGAAGGATATACATACACACAAAAAGAGAAAAAGGAAAAAAGTATATATATCTATATATAAAAAAAGGGAAGAGAGCAACCAAATCAATAAACAAATCTACCAATTATCATAAACTCTAAATACTGAACTAAGATAAACATAAGACCAGAAGCAAATTAGATGCAAAAAGCAAACCCCAAGTCTATAGTTGTTCCCAAATTCCGCTGCCTCGATTTTGCGATGATTTGTTGTCTATTCAGGTATCCGGAGGTGCAGGATGCATCAAGTTGATTCTGCAGATTTAATCCGCTGCTCCTGAGGCTGCTGGGAGAGATTTCCCTTTCTCTTCTTTGTTCGCATATCTCCTGGGGTTCAGCTTTGGATTTGGCCCCACCTCTGCGTGTAGGTCACCTGAGGGTGTCTGTTCTTTGCTCAGACAGGACAGGGTTAAAGGAGCCGCTGATTAGGGGGCTCTGGCTCACTCAGGCCAGGGAGAGGGAGGGGTATGGAATGCAGGGCCAGCCTGCTGCAGCAGAGGCCAGCATGACGTTGCAACAGACTGAGGCGCACCATGTGTTCTCCCGGGGAAGTTGTCCCTGGATCCTGGGTCCCTGGCAGTGGCGGGCTGCACAGGCTCCCGGGAGGGGTGGTGTGGTTAGTGACCTGTGCCTGCACACAGGCTTCTTGGTGGCTGCAGCAGCAGCCTTAGTGTCTCATGCCCATCTCTGGGGTCCACGCTGATAGCCGCATCCGTCTCTGGAGCTCGTTTAGGCAGTGCTCTGACTCCCCTCTCCTCGCATACCCGAAAACAGTGGTCTCTTGACTCTTATGCAGTTCCAGACATTTTCCCGGACTCCCTCCTGGCTAGCTGTGGTGCACTAGCCCCCTTCAGGCTGTGTTCGTGCAGCCAACCCCAGCCCTCTCCCTGGGCTCTGACTTCCGAAGCCCAAGCCTCAGCTCCCAGCCCCCACCTGTCCCGGTGGGTGAGCAGACAAGCCTCTCGGGCTGGTGAGTGCTGGTCAGCACCGATCCTCTGTACGGGAATCTCTCTGCTTTGCCCTCTGCACCCCTATTGCTGCACTCTTCTCCGTGGCTCTGAAGCTTCCCCCCCGCCACCCATCTCCAGGGGGTGAAGGGGCTTGCTAGTGTGTGGAAACTTTTCCTCCTTCACAGCTCCCTCCCATACGTGTAGGTCCTGTCCCTGTTCTTTTGTCTCTGTTTTTTCTTTTTTCTTTTGCCCTACCCAGGTACGTGGGGAGTTTCTTGCCTTTTGGGAGGTCTGAGGTCTTCTGCCAGCATTCAGTAGGTGTTCTGTAGCAGTTGTTCCACATGTAGATGTATTTTTGATGTCTTTGTGGGGGGGAAGGTGATCTTCCTGTCTTACTCCTCCACCATCTTGAAGGTCTCTGTCCGATCCATTTATCATTATATCCATCTCTGTCCCTGGTTATTTTTACTTTCTTTGAAATATTTTTATTTATTTATTTATTTTAAGTTTTTATTTTTTGGTGGCACCGTGGAGCACATGGGATCTTAGTTCCCTGACCAGGGATAGAGCCTGTGCCCCCTGCAGTGGCAGCCTGGAGTCTTAACCACTGGACCACCAGGGAAGTCCCGAAATATTTTTATATTTATCTAATAGTAAGATAGCCACTCCTGCTTGCCTTTGATTAATGTTTGCATGCTATATCTTTTTCCATCCTTTTACTTTTAACTTGCCTATGTCATTTGGATTGATTTTCTTGTAGACAACATGGACTTCATTTATGTTTTTTAATATACCCTGCCAATCTCTATCTTTTAATTGCTATATTTAAGCCATTTATATTCAGTATAATTATTGATATGTTACAGCTTAAGTCTGCCATCTTATTTTTTGTTTTCAGTTTTTTATTTTTCTGTTTTCTTTTTCTTGTCTTCCTGTGGATTATTTGAACATTCTTTTAGAACTCCATTTTGGCTTATCTGTAATGTTTTTGAGTATGTCTCTTTGTATAGCTTGAAATATTGCTCTAGGTATTGCATTTCATCTTCTTATCTCAGTTTTCTGGTGTTATCATTTTACCAGTTCAGGTGAAGCATAGGAACTGTACCACCCTTTATGTCCCTTTGTCCTCGTCTATTTATAATATAATTGTCTTAAATATTTCCTCTGCATATATTTAGAACCATATCAGGCAGTGTTAACAATTTTTACTTCAACCATCAAACATTTTAGAAAGTTCTTAAAAAGGCAAGCTTATTACATTAACCTGTATTTTTGCTGAGTTCCTTTTCATTATTCCAAGGTTCCTTCTTCTGTTGTTTCCTTTCTATCTAGAGAGCTTCCTTTAGCCATTCTTTTAGAGTACATTTGTTGGTGATAAATTCTCTTAGTCTTCTGTCATGTCTTTATTTTCCCTTCATTCCTAAAGGATATTTTTGTTGAGTATAGGATTCTGGATTGACAGCTCTTTTCTTTCAGCACTTGAAAAATGTTGTTCCACTCTTACCTGAACTTTATGGTTTCTGATGAGAAATCCATTGCCCTGCTAATGCCAAGTGGAGGTGAATGTCCAGAGTCCCACTTGGTCTCCACTGACACCACAGGGTGGGAGTCAAAGTTCTGGCTTCCCACTTGCCTTCTCTGAAGCCCTGGAGTGTTAGAACATCTCCTTAGAGCATTATAGGCTCCCACATAGGCTTTGATGGGGTGGGTGTGGGTGGTCACAGTTTTTTTGTGGGTTGTTTTGTTTTGTTTTGTTTTTGGTGGTTGGTGTAGAATAGTTATTATGTAAAAGTTCTCTGTCTTGGAAAGGTACCCCTCTCATGGTCTTTTGGCTAGAGAGAACAAGATTTTACTGAGTGTTGTTTTGTTGATGTGCATCCATTGGTGTTTCTAGTTGCCAGCTTCTTCCGCTCCAAGTTTGGGATATATGAGGCAAAAAAAAAAAAGGTAGTTTACCACTGTGTCATTCCCTGGGTCTCAAGGTCCTTAGCCTATCTGCCTTCTCTTCATCATCCAGAGTCATCTTTTGCTTGATATATAATGTCCAGGGTTTTTAGTTGTACTTAGTGGGAAGAATAGAGGAAAGTGCATCAACTCCATGATCCCAGAAGCAGAAGTTCCTGCACAGTTGTTTTTAAAATAAGTTACAAACATCCAGATATTTCACCTCTAAAAACTTGAACATGTGTCTTTTGAGAACAAAGACATCGTTCTACGTAGCCATGATACCTTTATCACACCCAAGAAATTTAACATTGATACAGTATTATCTAATAGAGGATTCATATTCAGATTATGTTGTCTCCAAAATGTTCTCTATAGCTCTTTTCCTCTGATTCCAGATTATGCAAACCTATTTCTTAAACCTATTTCCCTTTTAAATAGGGAGTATATTAAAGATACATTGAGTGTAAGCTGAGTGTATTAAAGATATTACACTGTCTTATCCGTAGTTGAAAAATCCCCTTTTCTACTCTCATATTTTACCCTGTGACCTGTTACAGCTTTATAGTAGAAGCATCTATTTCTTTTCCTGTAACCCTAATCGTCTTTCATTTTTATATTTTCAACAGTGTTATTTATTTGTCTACTACACCGGCTGGCGGAATGTCAAATCTTTTTTGACTTTTGGCTTAATCTGTCTATGCAACATGTATCTCTATGAACTGCGCAACCTCTGGCAGCTTTTCTTTCACGTGACTGTGGGAGCATTTGTTACACTCCAGATCTGGCTGAGGCAAGCCCAGGGCAAGGCTCCTGATTATGATGTCTGACACCATCCTTCAGACTTGTTGCCTTGGCTTCAGGGGAAAAAGGAGGGAGCATATCTTAACTACCACTGTGATGAAGAAACTGTTCACCACAAATGAGAAGCTCTGCTGTCTTTCTCTCCAGCTGTCCTTTTCGTTTTAAGTCAGCATGGCATGCCTATGAGCGTGCCATACCTGCTACGCAAACTCCTCTCAGCAGAATGTTGGCCATGAGATTATCAATCAGAAGAAGATGAAGAGATCTCTCTCTGCAGGGCCATGGCAGTGGAAGAACAGTCAGATGCCATTGGAAGACTTGGCCAGCAGCCCTGAATCCTGGCTGGAGAGTTCAGTCAAAAACTATGTGTGGTACTTGCTCTGAGAACTAAGCAGGAGCTCTGCAACCTGGGTTTGCCTTTGTGAGGCATTAGTGTAGACCAAATAAAAAGATGCTGCAGTGAATTGGAAAGTTTATGTGTAAAACAAATTACTCACTAAATATTAGATTTTGCACATTTATGGTACCATGAGTTTGTGAAGTCCAGATTGGTGTGGAATGGGTTCTTTTTCCTTTATATTTTTGCTTGAATCTTAACCCTGGAAATCACCCGATGTAGGAGAAGGCTCTGGTGAGCTCATCCCTGGAGCATTGCAAGTATTGAAAACACAGTGACACATGTTTCTTTCCTAGGCCATGTTTATACTTCCTTTTGAAATCACTTTTTAAAAATATTTGTTAGGCTATAGCCATTGTTTGCCAAACTTCAATCAGTTGAGTATTACATATGCTATTATTTACTTAATATTTATCTTTTAAATTTTAAAATATTTAAAAAAGAAACTAACCTCTATTCCAAGTAGAAAACCAGCATCAGTTTGCCATAAAAAAATGATAACTACAAAATAAATAAAAATAAAACAAAGATGTTATTAAATTCTAGCTGGATACTAATTCCTGCCAAGGCTCTGAATCCAAAAAGCCTGTTCTTTCTTTGTTGCAGTGAGAGAGACGTTACCCAGCACCAAAATGGAGCTCTGTCTGTGGAATTATCAGAAGTTTAAAAGAAAATTATAAAGGGAATGCCATTCTCACTGTGATTCAGCATTATTTAATTCTGTGTTGTGTATCACCTAAAATCATCTTGCATGCCACCAAGTGGCATGGGTCCTGCACTATGGAGACACTGAGCTGTTCTAAAAGAATCAGAAGGTGACTCTTCTCTCAGCACTTCTTATTATTCCTCTTATCATTTTATGGCTTTGAGGAGTTAAGCACCTACTTGTCTTAGAGAACTTACTTGCTTTTTGATAACTTTATAAAGATTGTTTAAACAGCTTTGAATTAATAATAGAGGAAGCATAGTTTGTTTCCATTAGCAAAATCTACAGCTCTTCTGGTTTCGAAGTCATCTTCATGAGTGATTTTCTTGAGAAAAGATTCCAATTAAGGAATTCATAAGGTACTGAAATTTGATATCCAGAAAAACAGTGGACCCATTACATATAATTCATGTTCTGGGTATACTAATTTTCCAGAAGAAATTGTCCAGAGAGGTAAAGTCACTGAACTGCACTGTTTCCAGAACCAGTATACATAGGTATGTCTACAATGAGAAATCTTGCTTAATTAGAACCTTTTTGCTACACTCTTCTTTCAGGAGAATGAGACAAAAGAAGACAGTAAGCTTAACGATTTCGGGGATTTATTTAATGCAAGAAACTCCAGTTCCCTCCAATTTTCTGCCTCTAACAAAACTGCACAGAAATTATGAATATTCTGAGAGATATCCCAAGGTACCACATGATCCTAAGTCATCAAAATAAAATTGATTTATGTTTGGCGTTTTGTAGTCACTGAGCCAGGAAAGTAAAGTGGTTCAATTTAGTAAGTTTTTTTTCTAAACTAATGGTTAAAGCAAGAGGAGTTTTCTTGTAAATAGTTGATTAACCAGGAGATTGGAATATTCTGGTTCATTGTGATTTTGCTGTATATTGATATTTTATAGCTCTTTTACCAGTTTGGTTCTCCTAATGATTGAATTATAATATTTGGTATTTGGATACATTGAGCAAGGACACTTGAAAACTCACCAGCTATCTTTAAAGGCTTAATTTGTTTTTTGTTTTTGTTTTGCTTTTTCACCAGCTATTTTGGATAAGGGGATGTTTACATTTTAATGTAAAAAATGAAAACAGGTATAAATAATGTTTTATGTATAGAAATGCTTTCTTTCATTATTTGGTGCCTGCATCTCTCAGTGTTTATACAACTCCCCTGCCTCTATCATGTTGTTGCCAAAGAAACTGAATTTGGAAAGATAAATTTTTGCCATGAATGTAAAGAAGTTTTTAAGCTCTTGAGAGAGAACCACTTAGGCTTCTAATGTGTATGATGGTAATACGTTGTGTTTATATTGCAATTTTACTTCTAAGAGCAAGTCCGCATTTACCTACCTAATCATAATGGGTTTTGTAGTGTCGGGGAATAGTATTTGCTCTCCTATTAGGAAGGAGGACACTAAGGTAATCAGATGGTAATGACTTACTTAGGGTCAAGAGCAAAACACACAGTTTCTAATCTCGTAGCCCAGGGTTTTTCCACTAGAGTGGAAAGTAATGAAGATAACTAAGATTATATTCAGGGAATATGTCCTTGATAAAATTGAGGTACTGGAGACTTCTTAAAATAATGAGATTTAGCCAGCTACTGTCAAATCTAGGTGTATATTTTCTTCCTTAAGGTAATTCTGAAATACTGCTTTTGATTGAAGTATGCTATGAGGGCAAAGATACTCCTTTTATATCCTAAAAGTAATTGCAATAGTTGCTTGCTTTTTTTGGTCTGTATTCGAAGTGTATTTGTACCTGGGCTCTTTCCCCAAAGAATTCGAAGCAGCATACCCAGAAAAGACATACTAAATAATGTTAACAAAATATGAACTTTAAGGGGGGAAAAGCAAGACCAATGAAACTGGAAGGAAGGGTGAACAAATTGCTGTTAGCATAAAATTTGATTCTTGAACTTCTTGGAAGTCAAGGCTAGAAGAAGGAAAACAAGTTTTGCCTTGATCTATATTCCATAAGTCAAAGCATGTTTCTCAGAGGAGACGTCTTCCTGATGAATTCAGGTAAGAATGTTTGCTCTTGGGGGTCCTGTGAAATGCTAAAATGAACAAAATCCTCAATTGTTTTACACACATTTCTGTATTACGATTGTGCCTTGGATCCTCAACTTTGTACCAGCTTTCAAAGGCTTTCCTTTCAAGGTTTTTTTTGTGTGGTTAATAGAGGATTTTGTTCCCATGAGAATTCTGCTGCTAAGCTAAAGACAAGTATCTGTGTTAAAGCTTGAAAATCCATTCAAGACAAATGCCTTGAGACATGGAAAACCTTTACCCAATTTTATAATTTTGTAACTTACGTAAAATGAATCTGCTGTCCCTGGGTTAGCACATTTATTTGGTATTAAATATGGTCTTTTTCATAGTGGAATGCAGTCTGGAGAAACACATAGCTCCATATCTGTTGGGCTATGTCTGGAATCTCATTAGATTCCTGATTTGTCAAGGCTTCACAGCGACCAGCTTTGTCAGGTGAGTCTTTAACCCCCATGTCACAAAAGGGCTTCCTCCTGGGGTTAGCTACCTACCAAAAAGGCAGTCGCTTGGCCTTTATTCCAGAAGGCTTACTGAGTAACCCAAGGACCCACGCCAGGCTGTTGGATTTCCAAGAGACACAGCAAAGAGTGTGTGTGTGTGTGTGTGTGTGTGTCTTCACTTTTTGTTATTTTAACAAACTTTGTGTTCACTTTAAAAGTTAGAGCTATAATAGTGTATGTGGTAAAAGAACAAATAAATTATTTCAAAATCAGCCACCACTCAGGCCAAATTGAACACTTAGCTTTACCACACATTATGGGTCACTCTTCAGGGCTGCATTCTTTGTCTGTGGTCAATTTGTATTTTTCTGCTTTATTATCTCTAAGGAAATGGAGTCTTTCTACCTAAAAATACTGTGGTAAAATCAAACCTGATTTTTGGTTTAAATTGGCTTTAGGAATAGCCAAGCCTAAAGTTAATGGAAGAAACCCCTCCAACTCCAGGGGTTATGAATGGATTGCGTATAGAAGCCATGTCAGCTGAGGATTTTACTCTTCTAGTCTTACTGATTAGGATTAGAGGTGTCTGCTCATCTTCATCAATGTTCTAAGACTGCTGTTGAATGCTGGCAGCCTTCTGTTTGAGCACTGAGCTTTTCAAAGAGAAGTGGTATCTGTGGCTGCCACTCTTGTAGCATCTCTTCCTTGGGTGGCCAACGTTTCTAGGTTTCTTTATTCAGCAGATGAAATCACAGTGTTGCAGCACTGCATGGTTGGAAGCCACATGGCTTGTATCCTCCTTGCTTGTTTACAGTGAGTGGCATTGACACGTGTGCACACGTTTTCTTCTGTATTGGTGGTGCTGGTGTGTAATGAATAGTCTAAGCACAGTGGGGTCTGTAGGAAACTCAAGGAGAGAACAGGCTTCATTCTCAGAGTTCTTGAAATCAGTACCGTGGCCTTATGAATTCTTCCTGATGTTTTCTTGGCAACAAACGGTATTTTCAGCCCAACCCCACCGACGGTTCACATTTGCCCTTTTCTCCTACATCCCACAGTACAGCAGTGCAGCATTGCCTGCAGAAGCACATTCAGGCTCCATCTAACAGTAGGAAAATAGGGCTCGTATGTTTTGTTTCCTGTCTGGTCCCAGCAGCCCCTTCCCAGCTCTGCCTAGGTCACCTGCCTCCTCTGGGCCAATGCTTTTCTTTAAGTCTGGGTTGTCAAGGGGACCTTGCCTGAAGGTGAACAAAGAATATTTTGCCCTTGCACTTTGAATTCCTCCATACCTAGGACTAATGTTGTAAGAAAGCTTGTTAGAACCTTTTGTGCTAGTGAGGACCTCCTACATAGTAGTTAATCCTTATGGCAGCCTACGGTGGCGGGGATGGGCACCATCTCATGTTCACTTGCGGAAACAGGCTCAGGTTCAAACCTGGGATTCAGGATTAAACGACTCGAAAATTGGTGCTCATTTTTCCATGCCAACAGAGCCTTTCAGAGAGAAAGTTCTTCGTGTGCTGACAACACTGGGCTCTTACTGTTACAGCAGCAGAGAGAACAGATGAAGCCATCAGGGAGGGGAAAATAGCACTGTGTATGCTAAGCATCCTCACAGGAAGCTTTATGAAGGCTTTGTTTTATAGATGAAGCACCTGAGCCCTAAAGAAGCTAAGTGACTTGAACACAGTCACAATCTAACCTATGTGGTGGCACCAGGATTTCAATCCAGATCAGTCTTACTCAGAACTCACACTCTTTAACCACCCTGTAAATATTAAGCTAGGAAATATGTTGAAATATATAAGGAATATATATATACACAAGGAACACAAATTGCTCTTAAAAGAGATCAGGTCACTGCTAATTCCTGCAGTATAGATGTCCTAGACTGAATAAAATTGTTTCCTAAAACTCCTACATCTATAACAGTCACATAGGACAGATGGCTGCCATAGGTATAGTGAACCTTAAGTGTGCCTTAGATTTTAGGGCAAGGAGGTATAAAGTTTAGTCTTTCTCATAAAACTAACACGAGTTAGTGATTCTTTTTTTTTTTTTTTTTTGTGGTACGCGGGCCTCTCACTGCTGTGGCCTCTCCCGTTGCGGAGCACAGGCTCCGGACGCGCAGGCTCAGCGGCCATGGCTCACGGGCCCAGCTGCTCCGCGACATGTGGGATCTTCCCGGACCGGGGCACGAACCCATGTCCCCTGCATCGGCAGGGGGACTTGCAATCACTGCGCCACCAGGGAAGCCCAAGTTAGTGATTCTTGATATAGAATGTTAAAGCTTCATTGGTGATTCATGTGTTACAAATATTTACTTTTTCTAGCTGAAGGCCAGCATAGATTGGTTCTTTAATATGAAGTAATTTCATGGGAATTCTGCTTTAAGTAGTCCCTATATCTGAAAACATTAAACAAAAGATAGAAGGTAACTATTTGCTTTATCGAATAGTGATTATGAGTTTAGAGCCAGACCCCTGGCTCTCCCTGCCACTGGCATTGTGACCTGGACAAGTCATGTAACCTCTCTGCCTCAGTTTCCTCATCTTTGAAGTAGAGATAATAGTGCTTTGGGCAAAGTGTTGTGAGGATTGAGTGAGTCAATAAACGTAAATCACCTAGAGCCTGGCGCAGCAAGTGCCAGGACAGCACTTGCTCCCTCGCTGTGGTCTCTCTGGTTGGTGTTACTATTACTTTCAAGATAATAGGAGTCTTTTAAATCACAAATGCCCCCAAATATATCATCGCACATCGCTTTTCGGAAATTGTGAATTAAGAGAGGATCCTATTGAAATATTTAATAGGCAGGTGCCCTGCCCTGGCAAGCTCTTGTGTGAAGATTTCTGGGCAGGGCACTGGGGATGCATTCAAAGACAGAGAAGGGAACTGAGGGATTGACATTTGCCAAATGCCTGCTGTACACCAGGTGTTTTACATACAGGCTTTATGTGAGCTTAACAAATTCCATTCGAGGTAAGTAAGCAGGATTAAGTTGTCACTTAATCCAGTGTCACTCAGCCTGGAAGAAGTAGACTGCTCTCCAGGACCCTGAAGTCTCCTAGGTACTGGAGCACTGCTGTCAAGTGGGGAAGGTACCTCTGGGAACCTCACCTTATACAGTGTGGCACCGGCACTATGGCCCCATCATCCTTTGCTTTGAACATCCAATTTCGGTCTATCGGGTATTCCTGGATGGCCGCCACCTAATGTCCACTACTCTATAGGGCCCCCGTGGGTGTGTATGTGCATGTGGTCTGTGTATGGATGAGAGGAAGGGGTGGGGAAGGCAGCCAGCAGCCCTCAAGCGCAGTATGGAAAGATATAGACGCTCAGGACGTGAGAGCTCAAGGCACTCTTCAAAAGCGCAAATGCAGTGTGGCTCTTGACAGTAATCGGAAGAGGATGCACCCCTCGCCCCTCCAAAAAAAAAAAAAATCCCATGTGAGCCAGGGAATTGCCACTTTAGCTAACAAAGTCAAAGCAGAGAAGCAAATTTTGCAAAATTGGAAAATAGTCTAAGTTAGAATAACCAGAGATGCTGACAAACTAGAGATTACAGGCGGGTCTAAATTGGAAATTGGCTGGGAGGGAAAAAGTGATGAGGCTCCCAATAGATTCTAGTGAAGTTTATTTTTTTGAATTTTATTTTTTTATACGCAGGTTATTATCTATTTTATACATATTAATTATTTTATACATATTAGTGTATATATATCAATCTCAGTCTCCCAATTCATCCCACCACCACCCCCACCCCCTGCTTTCCCCCCTTGGTGTCCATACGTTCTCTACATCTGTGCCAGTGAGACTTCTTTAAATTCACAGGCCTAATAGACCAGCAATATGAAAAGGGCCTTGGGGATGAATATGCACTCACCAAGGGAGAGGGTAGCTCCACTCTGCTCACTAGAAACAGACGGTGAGGTTTGGGGCAGGCAAGCCAGTGGGGACAGGATGCCTACTTACCCCTCAGCCCCAAAGAATCCTTTTCCTTCTCTTTGTCTTCTCACCATCATCCTGCCTTTCTGGACCTCTGATTGCTCTGTGAACCTAGGTTGACCTCCATCACCTCTCCCCACTCCGTGGATCAGGGCTCTTGATAGAAAAGGGCATCCATCATGCACCACTGCTGCCGCTGCTGGGTTGGCAGGAGGAGGATAGAACAAAGGCTGCTTCCAACTTTGGTTTGAAGGTGATCTTCCCACAGAGCCCCCTTGGCAACATGTTTTCATCCCATTTTTGTCTCTGCTGTTGACTCTAGCATCTTAAAATCCTAATTGGACTGTGTTTTATGTTTTCACCATCCACGTAGTCTGGCACTACATAGGATAGATAGGATAAAGAGTTGCACAAATATTTAGAGTTAGGGAATGCCAGAGGAGGAAGAAACCTTGGAGGTCAGCCATTTTAATGGCCTCACTTGGCTTTGTTCTTGTGTCTGTATTGTGAAGCAGTGACTTTGCCGGTAGGAAGGAAAGATAGGCTAGAGGAAGAGAGCAAATATATTTTTCCTCCCAAGACAGAGAGGAAAAAACCCACCATAGGGCCTTTTTGAAAGTTTGGAAAGATAAGGAAAGCTATATTGTACCACAGTAATGGGATCTCATCTCACCTACTGTCAACCTTGAAGAGTGGCGAGCCCTCTGTTCCTGCCAAGATCATCGGTACTTAGCCAGGTGGGCCCAATGAACAGAAGTGCCCCTGGGCTAATGCCACAGCTTTTGTCCCCAAGTGTCCAAGCCACTGCAGGAGCTGCACCAATTTCTCCCACTGCCTCCTAGGCCTAGGGGGAAGCACAGTGAGAAAATGTATGTGAAAGTTCTTTATTCACTGTGAAGTTCATCCAAATGAGGGGACATGGTATTCTCTGGTCGTCTGTCCCCTCACCCCCTGGCCCACAGATAACACCAGCGCTTCCAACTCTCCTCCTGACACCTGTGTTCCATGCTGCTTGCCACAGCCAGCATGGCCCAGCCGTGTCACTCTTCCCTTCTGGACATGATGATCTGTACAGTATTCTCTTCATTGTGGAGTTGTTTCGATCTAGAAAAATTCAAAAGCTGTGGATTTTCATAGTGTGCTTGTCCCTACCTGTGCAGTTCTCTTGTTCAGGTGGCAGTGAATCTGCTCAGCACTACTTTTGGGTGTGTACATCTTGTGCCTAAGAATGCTTTCCTGCCCTATGACAACATGAACTCAACATCTCTTGCAGGCTCTGGGAAGCTCATTTTCTATCGATTAGCAACTCATGGCCAGATTGCATATGGAAACACCCATGTTTTATCTTGTAAAGACTACAGTTCTGAGCATGATTTATCTATGTGCCACTCAGGTGAAATTTGCTTTAGGAAAAGTTCTGTAAATGTATTTGTAATTTTGAAAGTCTTAACGTAACATGGCTACCTGGTGAATATTTACCTTCAGCTTTCTCAGTACACCAAGGTTCACTGTGCCTTCCTGCTAACATTGCTACCTCCCTACCACCATCAAGTCATCCCCCTGTTGGGTGAAGTAAGATCATGGTTTTAGCAGTCTTTGCTTCTTTGCTGTCAGTGGGCATTAAAGTGGTGTTCAAAACTCACTCTACATAATAATGGTGCCCTTGCCAATTAACATTCTAGGTATGGATGTGCTTTTGAAAAAAAAAGTATAAATCTCTATGGGAGAAACGAACATGTTCTCTGAGATTAGCTCGATGGGGATGGGAAGGTCTCAGATGTGTCCTTTGTTGTCGTGGTGTGCCCTGGGTGTGCACATGCCTGCGTGCATGGTTTCATGGGCCTGCCTGAGGCTTGGTCTCCACTACCCACAGCAGGGCGGGAGTGTTAACTGAACCAGGTTCATTTTGCTGGATGTGCAGCAAGACAAAATGCTGTGATGCTGAGGTTTGCAGCAAAGACAGGGTTTATTCGCAAAGCAAACAAGGAAACTACAGAACAAATCTCAAATCCGCCTCCCCAAAAGCAAGGGACTTGGGGTATTTATGGGATAAATAAAGACGCAGGGCGGACTGTGGCATGGGGAGTGTGGGGAAAGATGATTGGAAAAAGGTGTGGTAATTGACGTTTTGTGCAGGCATAACCAGGCTATAGTCCTCTGCGTTTTCTGAAGATGGAGTTTTCAGCCCTCTGATGTCAAAATGTCACTGAGAGGATGCTTGCACATGCCCAGTTGAAGGATTGGTGGTCCTACCTAGTCTTAACCAGCTCAGCTTGAACTGGATACAGCTGACTCTTGGCTAAGCTGAACTAGACACAGCTGCAAACATCTTGTTTTTTAGGCTCTGTGCCCCTTGGAAGGCATGCAAGTCTTAAAACTACCTTGATTAGTGAAAACAGGTGAAATGGATTTAACCCATGGTTTCAGTTCCCCCTAGCTTTTGATCATTCCTCAGTCATGGGGGAAGAGGGGCTGTTACTGAACAGAACTTAGGTCTGCTAGCCACAGCACAGCAAAGCCAATATACTGACACCTGGCTGTGGTGGATAGTACAGTGTTTATTGAAGGGTGCCCAGTAAGGAGAACAGCCATCTTGTGCTCAAATGACCCAAACTCCCTGGTGGCTTTCAGGGGAAGGTTTTGAAAGGCAACATTTGGGGTAAGGGTTGCAAGGGGCATGACCTTCTTCTGATTGGTTGGTGGTGAGGTAACAGGGTGATGTTTCAGGAATTTTAATCATCAACCTTCTGGTTCCAACCAGTCTGGGTTCTACTGCTTGTGGTCAGCATGTAGTCACTATCCTTAACCTAGGTGGGGGTCTTAGTTTCTGCAGAACTCAGAGATATGCATCAGATTGTTATATATATATGTTCCTTGAGGAGGAGCTAGGACTGTTTTGTTTAAGCTATCATTACTTGCTTGACTGCTTTTCTTTGGTTTCTGCATTCTCTCACTTCCCTAATTAGTAACTGCTTGAGTCTGCTCTTTGGAACTCAGGGAAGGCCTAGGAGACTAAAACCTTTTTTCTACAAACAGGAAACAGGGAACACAAAGGGTCTTTTGTACCTGGAATGGCCCTGCAAGGTCCTGCTCAGTTTCAGTCCCCCCTTTTCTTTGATACTCCTCAATCCTGAAGGGAACAGGGGAGGGATAAGAAAGGGAATACAGTTTGGGATAGAGAGGTTAATCATAATCTTGGCAAAGGAACTTGGTTTTAGGGGAGCCCTGTTTCAGGGCAGTGACCATTCTGGCTACATCCTGCTGATAAGGGATGTAGACTAGACCTCATGAGGGCTTAAGGAATGAGTCTGTTTAGCACTTATTTGAAAATATTCTCTTGTTCCCTGCTTCAAGTTAACATTTTGACCCTGTTAACTGAGGAAAAGCACACCACCTAAAAGTTGTGAGTTAAGTTTAATTTGGGGACCTTACTGAGAACTAGCCTAGAAGACAGTCTCTCAGGTATCTCTGATGAGCTGCTCTGAAGAGGTAAGGGAGGAGCCAGTATATATATGATTTTTTGCTGGAAAAAAAAGTGTAGTTAACCATCAAAACATTACTCCTATTCACAAAAAAACCCAGACATCTCAAGTTAATGATTTTAGTCTTTTTCTGTGTATGGGAAGATGCAAGAGTCTGGGCTCATTGAAATTATTCCTTTGATACGCATCTTAATTATATAGGGCCAGTAGTCAAAATACAGAATGCTTCCTGTATTTCTCCCTAATGGATTCCCCTCAGAGTGCACCATCAGGGGGCAGCAGTGGCTGTTGGCTTGATCCTTGTAGAACTGGAATGGCAGGCAACATTCCCTTTCCACAGGGCCCCCTCTTGGTCATAAATTTGACCAAGGTTTGGAAGGCATTTCATGACTTATTTATCCCATGGTGCCAAGAATTTTCATTCCTAGGACAGATGAGGATTTGGTTGATAGTCCATGCAATGTGTTATTTTTGTTTTGCTTTTTCAACTTTTTTAAAATTTATTTTTAAATTTTTTATGTAAAGGTTACATTTCTATTTACAGTTATTACAAAATATTAGCTATATTCCCTGGGTTATACATCCTTGTAGCCTATCTTACAATAGTTTGTACCTTCCACTCCCCCACCCCTACAGTGCCCCTCCCCCCCCCACTGGTAACCACTAGTTTGTTCTCTATATCTGTGAGTCTGCTCCTTTTTTGTGATATTCACTAGTTTGTTGTATTGTTTAGGTTCCACATATAAGTGAAACCATACAGTATTTATCTTTCTCTGTCTGACTTATTTCACTTAGCATAATGTCCTCCAGGTCCATCCACATTGCTGCAAATGGCAAAATTTTGTTCTTTTTTATGGCTGAGTAGTATTCCATTGTGTAGATATACCACATCTTCTTTATCCATTCATTTGTTGATGGACACTTAGGTTGCTTCCATATCTCGGCTATTGTAAATAATGCTGCTGTAAACATTGTATCTTTTCAAATTAGTTTTTTTGGATACATACCCAGGAGTGGAATTTTGGGGTCATATGGTAGTTCTGTTTTTGTTATTTGAGGAACCTCACTCCTGTTTTCCACAGCGGCTGCACCAATTTACATTCCCACCAACAGTATACCAGGGTTCCCTTTTCTCCACATCCTTGCCAACATTTGTTATTTGTGTTCTTTTTGAGGATAGCTGTTCTGACAGGTGTGAGGTGATATCTCATTGTGGTTTTGACTTGCACTTCCCTGATGATTAGCAATGTTGAGCATCTTTTCATGTGCCTGTTGACCATCTGTATTTCCTCTTTGGAAAAATGTCTAATCAGTTCTTCTGCTTTTTTTTTTTTTGGCAGTACGTGGGCCTCTCACTGTTGTGGCCTCTCCCATTGCAGAGCACAGGCTCTGGACGCGCAGGCTCAGCAGCCATAGCTCACAGGCCCAGCCGCTCCGTGGCATGTGGGATCTTCCCGGACCAGGGCACGAACCCATGTCCCCTGCATCAGCAGGCAGACGCTCAACCACTGCACCACCAAGGAAGCCCTCTGCTCATTTTTTAATCAGGTTTTTCTTTTTTTGATATTGCATTGTATGAGCTGTTTATATGTGTAGAAATTAGTCCCTTATCGGATTATCATTTGCAAATATTTTCTTCCATTCAGTAGGTTATCTTCTCATTTTCTCAAAGGTTTTCTTTGCTGTGCAAAAGGTTTTTAAGTTTAATTAGCTCCTCTTTGTTTATTTTGCTTTTATTTCCTTTACTTTAGGAGACAGATCCAAAAAACAACATCACTGCAATTTGTAAAGAGTGTTCTGCCTATGTTCTCCTCTAAGAGTTTTATAGTGTCCGGCCTTATATTTAGGTCTTTAACACATTTTGATTTTATTTTTGTATATGATGTTAGAGAATGTTCTAATTTCATTGTTTTACATGTAGCTGTCCAGTTTTCCCAGCACCACTTATTGAAGAGGCTGTCTTTTCTCCTTGTATATTCTTGTCTCCTTTCTCATTGATTAATTGACCATAAGTGCATGGATTTACTTTTAGGCTTTCTGTTCTGTTCCATTGATCCATGTGTCTGTTTTTGTGCCAGTACCAAACTTTTTGATTACTGTAGCTTTGTAGTGTAGTCTAAAGTCAGGGAGCCTGATTCCTCCAGCTCAATTCTTCTTTCTCAAGATTGTTTTGGCTATTCAGGGTCTTTTGTGTTTCCATACAAATTTTTTAAATTTTTGTTCTAGTTCTGTGAAAAATGCCATTGGTATTTTGATAGGGATTGCATTGAACCTGTAGATTGCCTTGGGTAGTCTAGTGTGGTCATTTTAACAATACTGATTCTTCCAATCCAAGAACACAGTGTATCTTTCTGTTTGTGTCATCTTCCATTTCTTTCATCAATGTCTTATAGTTTTTGGAGCACAGGTCTTTTGCTTCCTTAGGTAGGTTTATTCCTAGGTATTTTATTCTTTTTGATGTGATGGTAAATGGGATTGTTTCCTTAATTTATCCTTCTGATAGTTCATTGTTAGTGTATAGAAATGCAACAGATTTCTGTATATTAATTTTGTATCCTGCAACTTTACCACATTCATTGATGAGCTCTAGTAGTTTTCTGGTGTTATCTTTAGGATTTTATATGTTTAGTATCGTGTCATCTGCAAACAATGACAGTTTTACTTCTTTTCCAACTTAGATTCCTTTTATTTCTTTTTCTTCTGTAATTGCCATGGCTAGAACTTCCAAAACTATGTTGAATAAAAGTGGTGAGAGTGGACATCCTTGTCTTGTTCCTGATCATAGAGGAAATGCTTTCAGCTTTTCACTGTTGAATATGATGTTAGCTGTGGATTTGTCATATATGGTCTTTATTATGTTGAGGTATGTTCCCTCTATGCCTGCTTTCTGGAGAGTTTTTATCAGAAATGGATGTTGAATTTTAGTGAAAGTTTTTTCTGCATCTATTGAGATGATCATATGGTTTTGATTTTTCAGTTTGTTAATATGGTGTATCACATTGATGGATTTGCAGATACTGCGTCCTTGGGATAAACCCCACTTGATCATGGTGTATGATCCTTTTAATGTATTGTTAGATTCAGTTTGCTAGTATTTTGTTGAGGATTTTTGCAACTATGTTCATCAGTGATATTGGCCTGTAATTTTCTTGATTTTTGATATCTTTGTCAGGGTGATGGTGGCCATATAGAATGAGTTGGGAAGTGTTCCCAATTCTTTGGAATAGTTTGAGAAGGATAGGTTTTAACTCTTCTCTAAATGTTTTGTATCATACACCTGTGAAGCAATCTGGTCATGAACTTTTGTGTATTGGGAGTTTTTAAATTACTGATTAAATTTCATTACTGGTAATTGGTCTCTTCGTATTTTCTGTTTCTTCCTAGTTCAGTCTTAGAAGATTGTACCTTTCTATGAATTTTTCTATTTCTTCTAAGTTGTCCATTTTATTGGCATGTAGTTGTTCGTAGTAGTCTGTTATGATCTTTTCTATTTCTGTAGTGTTGGTTGTAACTTTTTCATTTCTGATTTTATTGATTTGAGCCCTTTCCCTTTTTTTCTGATGAGTCTGGATAAAGGCTTATCAATTTTGTTTATCTTTTCAAAGAACCAGCTTTTAGTTTAATTGATCTTTTCTATTGTATTTTTAGTCTCTATTTTATTTATTTCTGCTCTGATCTTTATGATCTTTTTCCTTCTACTAACTTTGGGTTGTGTTTGTTCTTCTTTTTCTAGTTGCTTTTAGGTGTAAAGGTAGGTTGTTGACTGGAGATTTTTCTTGTTTCCTGAGGTAAGATTGTATCACTATAAGCTTCCCTCTTAAAACTGTTTTTGCTGCCTCCCATAGGTTTTGGATCATCATGTTTTCATTTTCATTTATCTCTAGGTACTTTTTAATTTCCTCTTTGATTTCTTCAGTGATTCATTAGTTGTTTAGTAGCATATTTGTTTAGGCTCCATGTGTTTGTGTTTTCTTACAATTTTTTTCTTGTAGTTGATTTCTAGTCTCATAGCATTGTGTTTGAAAAAGATGCTTGATATGATTTCAGTTTTCTTAAATTTACTGAGTCTTGTTTTGTGGCCTAGCATGTGATCTATCCTGGAGAACGTTCCATGTGCCCTTGAAAAGAATGTGTATTCTGCTGCTTTCAGATGGACTGCTCTATAAATATCAATTAAGTCCATTTGGTCTAATGTGTTATTTATGGCCTGTGTTTCTTTATTGATTTTCTGTCTGGATGATCTGTCCATTGATGTAAGTGGGATGTTAAGAGTCCCCCACTATTATTGTGTTACTGTCAATTTCTCCTTTTATGTCTGTTAATATTTGCCTTATATATTGTTGTATTCCTATGTTGGGTGCATATATATTTATAGCTTCTTGGATTTGTTATAGCTTCTTCTTGGATTGATCCCTTGATCATCTTGTAGTGTGCTTTGATTCTTATAACAGTCTTTATTTTAAAGTCTATTTTGTCTGATATAAGTATTCCTACTCTAGCTTTGATTTCCATTTGCATGGAAAACATTTTGCTATCCCCTCACTTTCAGTCTGTATGTGTCTCTAGGTCTGAAGTGAGTCTCTTGTAGGCAGCATATATACAGGTCTTGTTTTTGTATCCATTCAGCCACTCTTTGTCTTTTGAGTTGGAGCATTTAGTCCGTTTACATCTAAGGTAATTATCAATATGTATGTTACTATTGCCATGTTAATCGTTTTGGATTTGTTTTTCTAGGTCTTTTCTCCCCCTTTTTCTTTTTTTCTTTTCTCTTATGATTTGATGACTATCTTTAGTGTTATGCTTGGATTGCTTTTTCTTTGTTGTGTGTATATATATTATAGATTTTTGGTAGGAAGTATCTGTATAGCTGTCTATATATATATGTGTGTGTGTGTGTGTGTGTGTGTGTGCGTGTGTGTGTGTGTATGTATAATTGTTTTAAGTTGCTGATCTCTTAATTTCAAATGCATTTAAAAATCCCTTTGATATATTTTACATCTAATTGTTTTGTGTATCCCTTCTTATTGAGGAGATAGATGATTTTTACTATTTTTGTCTTTTAACCTCCCTATTAGCTTTGTATATTGATGATTTCCTAACTTTACTGTATGTTTGCCTTTACTGGTGAGCTTTTTCATTTCATAATTTTCTTCTTTCTAGTTGTGGCATTTTCTTTTTCACCTAGAGAAGTTCCTTTAACATTTGTTGTAAAGCTGGTTTGGTGGTGAACTCTTAGCTTTTGCTTGTCTGTAAAGATTTTGATCTCTCCATCAAATCTGAACAAGAGCTTTGCTGGGTAGAATATTCTTGGATGTAGGTTTTTCCCTTTCATCATGTTAAATAATCATGCCACTCCCTTTTGGCCTGCAGAGTTTCTGCTAAAAAAATCAGCTGATAGCATTATGGGCATTTCCTGTATGTTATTTGTTGCTTTTCCCTTGCTGCTTTTAATATTCTCTTAATCTTTAATTTTTGTCATTTTAATTACATGTTGTGGTGTGTTCCTCTTTGGGTTCATCCTGTATGGGACTCTCTGCTTCATGGGCTTGGGTGACTGTTTCCTTTCCCAGGTTAGGGATGTTTTCAGCTATTATGTCTTCAAATATTTTCTTAGGTCTTTTCTCTCATATCCTTTTGGAACAGCTATAATGCAAATATTAGTGCGCTTGATGTTGTCCCAGAGATCTCTTAAACTGTCCACATTTCTTTTCATTCTTTTTTCTGTTTGATGACAGCGATTTCCAGTACTGTTTTCCAGCTCACTGATCTGTTCCTTTGTATCATTTATCTATTATTGATTCCTTCTAGTGTATTTTTCATTTCAGTTATTGTATTCTCCATCTCTGGCTAGTTGCTCTTTATATTTTCTAACTCTTTATTGATAATTTCTGACTTACTGCTGTGCATTCATTATTTTCCCAAGTTCTTTGATCATCTTTATGATCATTACTCTGAACTCCTTCTTGGGTAGATTGTCTGTCTCCCCTTCACTTTGTTGTTCTGGGGTTTTAGCTTGTTCTTTTGTCTGGAACATGTTCCTGTGCCACCTCATTTTGCCTAAGTTGCTATTTGTATTTTTATGTATGTGTAGGTTAGTTATGTGCCTCAACCTTGGAGAAGTGGCATTCTGTAGGAGACGTCCTATGAGCCCCAGCAGTGCACTCCCCTCTCGTCACCCAAGGTATATGCTCTAGGGGTTCCCCCTAAGAGGGCTGTGTGGGTCCTTCTGTTTTGGCAGGTGACTAGGTGGGCATTCTGGTAGGCTTGGTTGGCCCTTAGCCTGGTTGGTTGCCAGTCCCTTCTTTGGGTGGATGCTGCTGGCTGCTGCTTAGCAGGACCTGGGCACAAGGCAGCTGGCTGCAGAACCCTAGGGGGCCCTGGGGCTAGTGCTGGCTCAGTGGTGGGCAGAGTCAGGGTCTGGAAGACTCGGGCTGCTGTCCACCCACTGGCAGGTGAAGCCAGATCCTGGGGTTAGTGCTGGACTGCTGGCAGGTAGAGCTGGTTCTTGGAATCTGGCTGCAGGGCCCAGGGATCCCAGAGCTCATTTCAGATTGTTGGGGTGGTGGATACTGTTAGGGCAATTTCTAACACAGTTGAATGTGGGGTCTGGGGTGTCCTGAAGCTTGCATTGGTCTGCTAGTGGACAGGGCCCAGATGGTCACAGAGTAGGGTCTGGCCTGCTGTGGGTACCTGGGTCTACAGGCTGCTGGATTGTAATTTTCCTGTGTCTGGTGTCTGACCCCTGGTGGGTGAGGCTGATTTAGAGGCTAGTGAAGGCTTCCTCGAGAGTAGGGCCGGTGCCTGACCAATAGTGGGTGGAGCTGGGTCTTGGCCCTCTGGTGGGCAGGGCTGTGTCTGTGGATGTGTCTAGAGGTGGCTATGGGCTCAGGAAGCCTTTAGGCAGCCTTACTGCTGATGGGTGGGACTGTGTCCCTGCCCAATTGGTGGTTTGGCCTGAGGCATCACAACACTGGTGCTTACAAGTTGTTGGGTGGGGTTCTGTTTTCTCCACATTCTTGCCAGCATTTGTTGTTTGTGTTCTTTTTGAGGAGAGCCATTCTGACAGGTGTGAGGTGATATCTCATTGTGTTTTTGATTTGCATTTTCCTGGTGGTTAGCGATGTTGAGCATCTTTTCATATGCCTGTGGGCCATCTGTATATCTTTTTTGGAACAATGTCTATTCAGGTCTTCTGCCTATTTTTTAATTGGTTTTTTTGATCTTGAGTTGTATAAGCTATTCATATCCTTTAGATATTAACCCCTTATTGGACATATCATTTGCAGGTATTTTTCTTGCATTCAGTAGGATCTTATTTTCATTAATGGTTTCCTTTGCTGTGCAAAAGCTTTAATTAGGTCCCATTAATTTTTGCTTTTGTGTCTTTTGCCTTATAAGACAAATTGTAGCAAAATTTTTTTCGGATCTATGTTAGAGTGTTCTTTCTACCTATGTTCTCTTTTAGAAGTTCTATGGTTTCAGGTCTTACATTTAGGTATTAATCTATTTTGAGTTTTTGTAGATGGTTTGAGAAAATGCTTTCATTTCTCTTACATATAGCTGTCCAGTTTTCCCAGTACCACTTGTTGAAGAGACTCTTTTCCAGTATGTATGCTTGCTTCTTTTGTTGTAGATTAATTGACCATAGGTACGTGGGTTTATTTCTGGGCTGTCTATTCTGTTCCATTTATCTGTGTGTTTTTGTGCTAGTACCATACTGTTTTGATTGCTGTAGCTTCTTTGTATAGTCTGAAGTCAGGAAGTGTGATTCGAGTTGTTCTTTAAAAATTGTTTTGGCTGGATTGGTTCAAGATGGTGGAGTAGAAGGACATGCTCTCACTCCCTCTTGTGAGAGCACCAGAATCACAACGAACTGCTGAACAATCATCGACAGGAAGACACTACCTCACTAAAAAAGATACCCCACATCCAAAGACAAAGGAGAAGCCACAATGAGATGGTAGGAGGGGTGCAATCACAAAACTACTGGGTGGATGACTCACAAAATGTAGAACACTTTTATACCACAGAAGTCCACCCACTGGAGTGAAGGTTCTGAGCCCCACATCAAGGTTCTGAGCCCCACATCCCCCAACCTGGGGATCTGGCAACAGGAGGAGGAAATCCTAGAGAGTCAGACTTTGAAGGCTATCAGGATTTCATTGCAGGACATCAACAGGACTGGGGGAAACAGAGACTCCACTCGTGGAGGGCACAAACACAATAATGTGCGCATCAGGACAAAGGGGAAGGAGCAGTGACCCCATAAGAGACTGAACCAGACCTACCTGCTAGTGTTGGATGGTATCCTGCAGAGGTGGGGGGTGGCTGTGTCTCATCATGAGGACAAGGACACTGGCAGCAGAAGTTCTGGGAAGTAACCCTTGGCATGAGCCCTCCCAGAGTCTGCCATTAGCCCCAACAAACAGCCCACGTAGGCTCCAGTGTTGGGTCACCTCAGACGAAACAACCAACAGGGAGGGAATCCAGCCCCACCCATCAGCGGACAAGCAGATTACAGTTTTACTGAGCTCTGCCCACCAGAGCAACAGCCAGCTCTACCCACCACCAGTCCCTCCCATCAGGAAACTTGCACAGGCCTCTTAGATAGCCCATCCACCAGAGGGCAGACAGCAGAAGCAAGAAGAACTACAATCCTGCAGCCTGTGGAACAAAAACCACATTCACAGAAAGACAGACAAGATGAAAAGGGAGAGGGCTATGTACCAGATGAAGGAACAAGATAAAACCCCAGAAAAACAACTAAATGAAGTGGAGATAGGTAACCTTCCAGAAAAAGAATTCAGAATAACGATAGTGAAGATGATCCAGGACCTCGGAAAAAGAATGGAAACATAGATCGAGAAGATGCAAGAAATGTTTAACAAAGACCTAGAAGACTTAAAGAACAGAGATGAACAATACAATAACTTAAATGAAAAATACACTAGAAGGATTCAACAGCAGATTAACTGAGACAGAAGTACGGATAAGTGACCTGGAAGACAGAATGGTGGAATTCACTGCTGCAAGTCAGAATAAAGAAAAAATGAAAAGAAATGAAGACAGCCTAACAGACCTCTGGGACAACATTAAACACAACAACATTTGCATTATAGGGGTCCCAGAAGGAGAAGAGAGAAAGGACCTGAGAAAATATTTGAAGAGATTATACTCGGAAACTTCCCTAACATGGGAAAGGAAATAGCCACCCACGTCCAGGAAGCACAGAGAGTCCCATACAGAATAAACCCAAGGAGAAAAATGCCAAGAAACATAGTAATCAAATTGGCAAAAATTAAAGACAAAGAAAAATCATTGAAAGCAGCAAGGAAAAAACAAAAAACATACAAGGAAACTCCCGTAAGGTTAACAGCTGATTTCTCAGCAGAAACTCTACAAGCCAGAAGGGAGTGACATGACATATTTAAAGTGAGGAAAGGGAAGAAGCTACAACTAAGATTACTCTACCCAGCAAGGATCTCATTCAGATTCGATGGAGAAATCAAAAGCTTTAAAAAGCTAAGAGAATTCAGCACCACCAAAACAGCTCTACAACAAATGCTAAAGGAACTTCTCTAAGTGGGAAACACAAGAGAAGAAAAGGACCTACAAAAACCCAAAACAATTAAGAAAATGGTCATAGGAACATATATATTGATAATTACCTTAAACGTGAATGGATTAAAGGCTCCAACCAAAAGACACAGGTTCACTGAATGGATACAAAACAAGACCCATATACTGTCTACAAGAGACCCATTTCAGACCTAGGAATACATACAGAATGAAAGTGACAGGATGGAAAAAGATATTCCATGCAAATGGAACTCACAAGAAAGCTGGAGTAGCAATACTCATATCAGATAAAACAGACTTTAAAATA
Organism: Stenella coeruleoalba; assembly: GCF_951394435.1. Lineage (NCBI taxonomy): Eukaryota > Metazoa > Chordata > Mammalia > Artiodactyla > Delphinidae > Stenella > Stenella coeruleoalba. The sequence continues at coordinate 76,204,030 of NC_137150.1, read as the reverse complement.
AAGAATGTTACAAGAGACAAGGAAGGACACTACATAATGATCAAGGGATCAATTCAAGAAGATATAACAATCAATATATGCACCCAACATAGGAGCACCTCAATACGTAAGGCAACTGCTAACAGCTATAAAAGAGGAAATCGACAGTAACACAATAATAGTGGGGGACTTTAACACCTCACTCACACAATGGACAGATCATCCAAACAGAAAATTAATAAGGAAACACAAACTTTAAAGGACACAGTAGACCAGATGATTTAATTGATATTTATAAGACATTCCATCCCCAAACAGCAGATTATACTTTCTTCTCAAGTACACATGGAACATTCTCCAGGATAGATCACATCTTGGGTCAAAATCAAGCCTCAATAAATTTAAGAAAATTGAAATCATATCAAGCATCTTTTCTGACCACAACACTATGAGATTAGGAATTAGTTACAAGGGAAAAAACATAAAAAACACAAACACATGGAGGTTAACAATACATTACTACATAACCAAGAGATCAGTGAAGAAATCAGAGGAAATAAAATACCTAGAGACAAATAACAATGAAAACACGACGATCCAAAACCTATGGGATGCACCAAAAGCAGTTCTAAGAGGGAAGTTTATAGCAATACAATCCTACCGCAAGAAACAACAAATATCTCAAACAATCTAACCTTAGACCTAAAGGAACTAGAGAAAGAAGAACAAACAAAACCCAAAGTTAGTAGAAGGAAAGAAATCATAAGTGGAGGGGAAGATGGCAGAAGAGTAAGATGCGGAGATCACCTTCCTCCCCACAGACACACCAGAAATACATCTACACGTGGAGCAACTCCTACAGAACACCTACTGAATGCTGGCAGAAGACCTCAGACCTCCCAAAAGGCAAGAAACTCCCCACGTACCTGGGTAGGGCAAAAGAAAAAAAGAAAAAACAGAGACAAAAGAATAGGGATGGGACCTGCACCAGTGGGAGGGAGCTGTGAAGGAGGAAAGGTTTCCACGCGCTAGGAAGCCCCTTCGCAGGCGGAGACTGCGGGTGGCGGAGGGGGGAGCTTTGGAGCCGCAGTGGAGAGCACAGCAACAGGGGTGCGGAGGGCAAAGCGGGGAGATTCCTGCACAGAGGATCGGTACCGACCGGCACTCACCAGCCCGAGAGGCTTGTCTGCTCACCCACCCGGGGCGGCTGAGGCTCTGGCTTTGGTGGGAGCGCAGGGAGAGGACTGGGGTTGGCTGCGTGAACACAGCCTGAAGGGGTTAGTGCACCACGGCTAGCCAGAAGGGAGTCCGGGAAAAGGTATGGAGCTGCCGAAGAGGCAAGAGACTTTTTCTTCCCTCTTTGTTTCCTGGTGCGCGAGGAGAGGGGATTAAGAGCGCTGCTTAAAGGAACTCCAGAGATGGGCGCGAACGGCGGCTAAAAGCGCAAACCCCAGAGACAGGCGCGAGCCACGGCTAAAAACGCGGACCCCAGAGACAGGTGCGAGCCACGGCTAAAAGCGCGGCCCCCAGAGATGGGCGGGAGACGCTAAGGCTGCTGCTGCCTCCACCAAGGGGCCTGTGTACGAGCACAGGTCACTGTCCACACCCCTCTTCCAGGGAGCCTGTGCAGCCCACCACTGCCAGGTTCCTGGGATGCAGGGACAACTTCCCCAGGAGAACGCACGGCGGGCCTCAGGCTGGTGCAACGTCATGCCGGCCTCTGCCGCCGCAAGCTCGCCCTGCACTCCGCGCCCCTCCCTCCCCCTGGCCTGAGTGAGCCAGAGCCCCCGAATCAGCGGCTCCTTTAAGCCCATCCTGTCTGAGCAAACAACAGACGCCCTCCAGCGACCTACACGCAGAGGCGGGGCCAAATCCAAAGCTGAGCCCCTGGGAGCTGTGAGAACAAAGAAGAGAAAGGGAAATCTCTCCCAGCAGCCTCAGAAGCAGCGGATTAAAGCTCCACAATCAACTTGATGTACCCTGCATCTGTGAAACACATGAATAGACAACGGGTCATCCCAAATTGAGGAGGTGGACTTTGAGAGCAAGATTTTAAGATTATTTCCCCTTTTCCTCTTTTTGTGAGTGTGTATGTGTATGCTTCTCTGTGAGATTTTGTCTGTATAGCTTTGCTTCCACCATTTGTCCTAGGGTTCTATCCGTCCTTTTTTTAAAATAATTTTTTCTTAATTTTAATTATTTTATTTTACTTTATCTTCTTTCTTTCTTTCTTTCCTTCCTTCCCTCCTTTAGACAACAAATGATCCCAAATTGAGGAGGTGGACTTTGAGAGCAAGATTTATGATTTTTTCCCCTTTTCCTCTTTTTGTGAGTGTGTATGTGTATGCTTCTCTGTGAGATTTTGTCTGTATAGCTTTGCTTCTACCACTTGTCCTAAGGTTCTATCTGTCCTTTTTTCCTTAACAATTATTTTTTAATTTAATAACTTTATTATATTTTTATTTTACTTTATCTTCTTTCTTTCTCTGTTTTTTCCTTCCTTCCCTCCTTCCTTCCCGCCACCAACCCTCCCTCCCTCCCTCCTTTCTTTCCTTCTTTCCTTCTTTCTTCCTTCCTTCCCTTTCTTTCTTTCTTTCTACTTCTACTAATTCTTTCTCTCTACTTTTTCTCCTTTTTATTCTGAGCCATGTGGATGAAAGGCTCTTGGTGCTGCAGCCAGGAGTCAGTGCTGTGCCTCTGAGGTGGGAGAGCCAACTTCAGGACACTGGTCCACAAGAGACCTCCCAGCTCCACATAATATCAAATGGCGAAAATCTCCCAGAGATCTCCATCTCAACACCAACACCCAGCTTCACTCAACGACCAGCAAGCTACAGTGCGGGACACCCTATGCCAAACAACTAGCAAAACAGGAACACAACCCCACCCATTAGCAGAGAGGCTGCCTAAAATCATAATAAGTCCACAGACACCCCAAAACACACCACCAGACGTGTACCTGCCCACCAGAGAGACAAGATCCAGCCTCATCCACCAGAACACAGGCACTAGTCCCCTCCACCAGGAAGCCTACACAACCCACTGAACCAACCTTAATCACTGGGGACAGACATCAAAAACAACGGCAACTATGAACCTGCAGCCTGCAAAAAGGAGACCCCAAACACAGTAAGATAAGCAAAATGAGAAGACAGAAGAACACACAGCAGATGAAGGAGCCAGATAAAAACCCACAAAACCTAACAAATGAAGAGGAAATAGGCAGTCTACCTGAAAAAGAATTCAGAATAATGATAGTAAAGATCCAAAATCTTGGAAATAGACAAGACAAAATGCAAGAAACATTTAACAAGGACCTAGAAGAACTAAAGATGAAACAAACAACGATGAACAACACAATAAATGAAATTAAAACTACTCTAGATGGGATCAATAGCAGAATAACTGATAAGTGACCTGGAAGATAAAATAGTGGAAATAACTACTGCAGAGCAGAATAAAGAAAAGAGAATGAAAAGAACTGAGGACAGTCTCAGAGACCTCTGGGACAACATTAAACGCACCAACATTTGAATTATAGGGGTTCCAGAAGAAGAAGAGAAAAAGAAAGGGACTGAGAAAATATTTGAAGAGATTATAGTTGACAACTTCCCTAATATGGGAAAGGAAATAGTTAATCAAGTCCAGGAAGCACAGAGAGTCCCATACAGGATAAATCCAAGGAGAAATACACCAGGACACATATTAATCAAACTGTCAAAAATTAAATACAAAGAAAGCATATTAAAAGCAGCAAGGGGGCTTCCCTGGTGGCGCAGTGGTTGAGTCCGCCTGCTGATGCAGGGGACACGGGTTCATGCCCCGGTCCGGGAAGACCCCACATGCCACGGAGCGGCTGGGCCTGTGAGCCATGGCCACTGAGCCTGCGTGTCCGGAGCCTGTGCTCCACAACGGGAGAGGCCACAACAGTCAGAGGCCCGCGTACCACCGACAAAGGATTAATCTCCAAAATTTACAAGCAGCTCATGCAGCTCAATAACAAAAAAACAAACAACCCAATCCAAAAATGGGCAGAAGACCTAAATAGACATTTCTCCAAAGAAGATATACAGACTGCCAACAAACACATGAAAGAATGCTCAACATCATTAATCATTAGGGAAATGCAAATTAAAACTACAATGAGATATCATCTCACACCAGTCAGAATGGCCATCATCAAAAAATCTAGAAACAATAAATGCTGGAGACGGTGTGGAGAAAAGGGAACACTCTTGCACTGCTGGTGGGAATGTGAATTGGTTCAGCCACTATGGAGAACAGTATGGAGGTTCCTTAAAAAACTACAAATAGAACTACCATATGACCCAGCAATCCCACTACTGGGCATATACCCTGAGAAAACCAAAATTCAAAGAGTCATGTACCAAAATGTTCATTGCAGCTCTATTTACAACAGCCCGGAGATGGAAACAACCTAAGTGCCCATCATCAGATGAATGGATAAAGAAGATGTGGCACATATATACAATGGAATATTACTCAGCCATAAAAAGAAATGAAATTGAGCTATTTGTAATGAGGTGGATAGACCTAGAGTCTGTCATACAGAGTGAAGTAAGTCAGAAAGAGAGAGACAAATACTGTATGCTAACACATATATATGGAATTTAAGAAAAACAAAATGTCATGAAGAACCTAGGAGTAAGGCAGGAATAAAGACGCAGACCTCCTAGAGAACGGACTTGAGGTTATGGGGAGGGGGAAGGGTGAGCTGTGACAGGGCGAGAGAGAGTCATGGACATATACACACTAACAAACGTAGTAAGATAGATAGCTAGTGAGAAGCAGCTGCATGGCACAGGGATATTGGCTCGGTGCTTTGTGACAGCCTGGAGGGGTGGGATAGGGAGGGTGGGAGGGAGGGAGACGCAAGAGGGAAGAGATATGGGAACATATGTATATGTATAACTGATTCACTTTGTTATAAAGCAGAAACTAACACACCATTGTAAAGCAATTATACCCCAATAAAGATGTTAAAAAAAAAAAAAAGCAGCAAGGGAAAAACAACAAATAACACACAAGGGAATCCCCATAAGGTTAACAGCTGATCTTTCAGCAGAAACTCTGCAAGCCAGAAGGGAGTGGCAGGACATACTGAAAGTGATGAAGGAGAAAAACCTGCAACCAAGATTACCCAGCAAGGATCTCATTCAGATTTGATGGAGAAATTAAAACCTTTACAGACAAGCAAAAGCTGAGAGAGTTCAGCACCACCAAACCAGCTTTACAACAAATGCTAAAGGAACTTCTCTAGGCAAGAAACAAAGAGAAGGAAAAGACCTACAATAACGAACCCAAAACAATTTAGAAAATGGGAATAGGAACATACATATTGATAATTACCTTAAATGTAAATGGACTAAATGCTCCCACCAAAAGACACAGATTGGCTGAATGGATACAAAAACAAGACCCATATACATGCTGTCTACAAGAGACCCACTTCAGACCTAGAGACATACAGACTGAAAGTAAGGGGATGGAAAAAGATATTCCATGCAAATGGAAACCAAAAGAAAGCTGGAGTAGCAATTCTCATATCAGACAAAATAGACTTTAAAATAAAGAGTATTAGAAGAGACAAAGAAGGACACTACATAATGATCAAGGGATTGATCCAAGAAGAAGATATAACAATTGTAAATACTTATGCACCCAACATAGGAGCACCTCAATACATAAGGCAAATACTAACAGCCATAAAAGGGGAAATCAACAGTAACACATTCATAGTAGGGGACTTTAACACCCCACTTTCACCAATGGACAGATCATCCAAAATGAAAATAAATAAGGAAACACAAGCTTTAAATGATACATTAAACAAGATGGACTTAATTGATATTTATAGGACACTCCATCCAAAAACAACAGAATACACATTTTTCTCAAGTGCTCATGGAACATTCTCCAGGATAGATCATATCTTGGGTCACAAATCAAGCCTTGGTAAATTTAAGAAAATTGAAACTGTATCAAGTATCTTTTCCAACCACAATGCCATGAGACTAGATATCAATTACAGGAAAAGATCTGTAAAAAATACAAACACATGGAGGCTAAACAATACACTACTTAATAACGAAGTGATCACTGAAGAAATCAAAGAGGAAATCAAAAAATACCTAGAAACAAATGACAATGGAGACACGACGACCCAAAACCTATGGGATGCAGCAAGAGCAGTTCTAAGAGGGAAGTTTATTGCAATACAAGCCCACCTTAAGAAACAGGAAACATCTCGAATAAACAACCAAACCTTGCACCTAAAGCAATTAGAGAAAGAAGAACAAAAAACCCCCAAAGTTAGCAGAAGGAAACAAATCATAAAAATCAGATCAGAAATACATGAAAAAGAAATGAAGGAAACAATAGCAAAGATCAGTAAAACTAAAAGCTGGTTCTTTGAGAAGATAAACAAAATAGATAAATCATTAGCCAGACTCATCAAGAAAAAAAGGGAGAAGACTCAAATCATTAGAATTAGAAATGAAAAAGGAGAAGTAACAACTGACACTGCAGAAATACAGAAGATCATGAGAGATTACTACAAGCAACTCTATGCCAATAAAATGGACAACCTGGAAGAAATGGACAAATTCTTAGAAATGCACAACCTGCCAAGACTGAATCAGGAAGAAATAGAAAATATGAACAGACTAATCACAAGCAGTGAAATTGAAACTGTGATTAAAGATCTTCCAACAAACAAAAGCCCAGGTCCAGATGGCTTCACAGGCAAATTCTATCAAACATTTAGAGAAGAGCTAACACCTATCCTTCTCAAACTCTTCCAAAATATAGCAGAGGGAGGAACACTCCCAAATTCATTCTACGAGGCCACCATCACCTTGATGCCAAAACCAGACAAGGATGTCACAAAGAAAGAAAACTACAGGCCAATATCACTGATGAACACAGATGCAAAAATCCTCAACAAAATACTAGCAAACAGAATCCAACAGCACATTAAAAGGATCATACACCATGATCAAGTGGGGTTTATTCCAGGAATGCAAGGATTCTTCAATATACGCAAAATCAATGTGATACACCATATTAACAAATTGAAGGAGAAAAACCATATGATCATCTCAATAGATGCAGAGAAAGCTTTTGACAAAATTCAACACCCATTTATGATAAAAACCCTGCAGAAAGTAGGCATAGAGGGAACTTTCCTCAACATAATAAAGGCCATGTATGACAAACCCACAGCCAACATCCTCCTCAATGGTGAAAAACTGAAAGCATTTCCACTAAGATCAGGAACAAGACAAGGTTGCCCACTCTCACCACTGTTATTCAATATAGTTTTGGAAGTTTTAGCCACAGCAATCAGAGAAGAAAAGGAAATAAAAGGAATCCAAATCGGAAAAGAAGAAGTAAAGCTGTCACTCTTTGCAGATGACATGATACTATACATAGAGAATCCTGAAGATGCTACCAGAAAACTACTAGAGCTAATCAATGAATTTGGTAAAGTTGCAGGATACAAAATTAATGCACAGAAATCTCTGGCATTCCTATACACTAATGATGAAAAATCTGAAAGTGAAATCAAGAAAACACTCCCATTTACCATTGCAACAAAAAGAATAAAATGTCTAGGAATAAACCTACCTAAGGAGACAAAAGACCTGTATGAAGAAAATTATGAGACACTGATGAAAGAAATTAAAGATGATACAAATAGATGGAGAGATATACCATGTTCTTGGATTGGAAGAATCAACATTGTGAAAATGAGTCTACTACCCAAAGCCATCTACAGATTCAATGCAATCCCTATCAAACTACCACTGGCATTTTTTACAGAACTAGAACAAAATATTTCACAATTTGTATGGAAACACAAAAGACCCCGAATAGGCAAAGCAATCTTGAGAACGAAAAACGGAGCTGCAGGAATCAGGCTCCCTGACTTCAGACTACAAAGCTACAGTAATCAAGACAGTATGGTACTGGCACAAAAACAGAAAGATAGATCAATGGAACAGGATGGAAAGCCCAGAGATAAACCCACGCACATATGGTCACCTTATCTTTGATAAAGGAGGCAGGAATGTACAGTGGAGAAAGGACAGCCTCTTCAATAAGTGGTGCTGGGAAAACTGGACAGGTACATGTAAAAGTATGAGATTAGAACACTCCCTAACATCATACACCAAAATAAGCTCAAAATGGATTAAAGACATAAATGTAAGGCCAGAAACTATCAAACTCTTAGAGGAAAACATAGGCAGAACACTCTGACATAAATCCCAGCAAGATCCTTTTTGACCCACCTCCTAGAGAAATGGAAATAAAAACAAAAATAAACAAATGGGACCTAGTGAAACTTCAAAGCTTTTGCACAGCAAAGGAAACCATAAACAAGACCAAAAGACAACCCTCAGAATGGGAGAAAATATTTGCAAATGAAGCAACTGACAAAGGATTAATCTCCAAAATTTACAAGCAGCTCATGCAGCTTAATAACAAAAAAACAAACAACCCAATCCAAAAATGGGCAGAAGACCTAAATAGACATTTCTCCAAAGAAGATATACAGACTGCCAACAAACACATGAAAGAATGCTCAACATCATTAATCATTAGACAAATGCAAATCAAAACTACAATGAGATATCGCCTCACACCAGTCAGAATGGCCATCATCAAAAAATCTAGAAACAATAAATGCTGGAGAGCGTGTGAAGAAAAGGGAACACTCTTGCACTGCTGGTGGGAATGTGAATTGGTTCAGCCACTATGGAGAACAGTATGGAGGTTCCTTAAAAAACTACAAATAGAACTACCATATGACCCAGCAATCCCACTACTGGGCATATACCCTGAGAAAACCAAAATTCAAAACGAGTCATGTACCAAAATGTTCATTGCAGCTCTATTTACAATAGCCCAGAGATGGAAACAACCTAAGTGCCCATCATCAGATGAATGGATAAAGAAGATGTGGCACATATATACAATGGAATATTACTTAGCCATAAAAATAAACGAAATTGAGCTATTTGTAATGAGGTGGATAGACCTAGAGTCTGTCATACAGAGTGAAGTAAGTCAGAAAGAAAAAGACAAATACCGTATGCTAACACATATATATGGAATTTAAGAAAAAAAATGTCATGAAGAATCTAGGGGTAAGACAGGAATAAAGACGCAGACCTACTGGAGAACAGACTTGAGGATATGGGGAGGGGGAAGGGTGAGCTGTGACAGGGCGAGAGAGAGTCATGGACATATACACACTAACAAACGTAGTAAGGTAGTGGGAAGCAGCCGCATGGCACAGGGATATTGGCTCGGTGCTTTGTGACAGCCTGGAGGGGTGGGATAGGGAGGGTGGGAGGGAGGGAGACGCAAGAGGGGAGACATATGGGAACATATGTATATGTATAACTGATTCACTTTGTTATAAAGCAGAAACTAACACACCATTGTAAAGCAATTATACCCCAATAAAGATGTTTAAAAAAATAAATAACATAGAAGTACTACATGAAAAAAAAAAAAACTACAAATAGAGCTACCATATGACCCAGCAATCCCACTACTGGGCATATACCCTGAGAAAACCATAATTCAAAAAGAGTCATGTACCAAAATGTTCATTGCAGCTCTGTTTACAATAGCCTGGAGATGGAAACAACCTAAGTACTCATCATCGGATGAATGGATAAAGAAGATGTGGCACATATATACAATGGAATATTACTCAGCCATAAAAATAAACGAAATTGAGCTATTTGTAGTGAGGTGGATAGACCTAGAGTCTGTCATACAGAGTGAAGTAAGTCAGAAAGAGAGAGACAAATACTGTATGCTAACACATATATATGGAATTTAAGGGAAAAAAAAAGTCATGAAGAACCTAGGGGTAAGACAGGAATAAAGACACAGACCTACTGGAGAATGGACTTGAGGATATGGGGAGGGGGAAGGGTGAGCTGTGACAACGCAAGAGAGAGGCATGGACATATATACACTACCAAACATAAGGTAGATAGCTAGTGGGAAGCAGCCACATACCACAGGGAGATCAGCTTGGTGCTTTGTGACCGCCTGAAGGGGTGGGATGGGGAGGGTGGGAGGGAGGGAGACGCAAGAGGGAAGAGATATGGGAACATATGTATATGTATAACTGATTCACTTTGTTATAAAGCAGAAACTAACACACCATTGTAAAGCAATTATAGCCCAGTAAAGATGTTAAAAAAAGAAATATAAAGATCAGAGCAGAAATAAATGAAATAGGAACAAAGAAAACAATAGCAAAGATAAATAAAAGTAAAAGTTTGTTCTTTGAGAAGATAAAATTGATAAACCATTAGCCAGACTCATCAAGAGGGAGAAGACTCAAATCAATAAAATTAGTAAGGAAAAAGAAGTTACAACAGACAATGCAGAAATACAAAGCATCCTAAGAGATTACTACAAGCAACTCTGTGCCAATAAAATGGACAACCTGGAAGAAATGGACAAATTCTTAGAAAGGTATAACCTTCCAAGAGTGAACCAGGAAGAAATAGAAAATATGAACAGACCAATCACAAGTAATGAAATTGAAACTGTGATTAAAAATCTTCCAACAAGCAAAAGTCCAGGACCAGATGGCTTCATAGGTGAATTCTATCAAACATTTAGAGAAGAGCTAACACCAGTCTTTCTCACACTCTTCCAAAAAATTGCAGAGGAAGGAACACTCCCAAACTCATTCTTTGAGGCCACCATCACCCTGATACCAAAACCAGACAAAGATACTACAAAAAAAAGAAAATTACCGACCAATATCACTGATGAATATAGATGCAAAAATCCTCAACAAAATACTAGCAAACAGAATCAAACAATACATTAAAAGGATCACACCATGATTAAGTGGAATTTATCCCAGGGATGCAAGGATTTTTCAATATACACAAATCAATTAGTGTGATACACCATATTAACAAATTGAAGAATAAAAACCATATGATCATCTCAATAGATGTAGAAAAACCTTTGACAAAATTAAACACGCTTTTATGATAAAAACTCTCCAGAAAGTGGTTCTAAAGGGAACCTACCTCAATATAATAAAGCCCGTACATGACAAACCCACAGCAAACATCATTCTCAATGGTGAAAAACTGAAAGCATTTCCTCTAAGATCAGGAACAAAACAAGGATGTCCACTCTCACCACTATTATTCAACATAGCTTTGGAAGTCCTAGACACAGCAATTAGTGAAGAAAAAGAAATAATAAAAGGAATACAGATTGGAAAGCAAGAAGTAAAACTGTCACTGTTTGCAGATGACATGATACTATACATAGAGAATCCTAAAGTTGCCACCAGCCAACTACTAGAGCTAATCAATGAATTTGGTAAAGTCACAGGATACAAAATTAATGCACAGAAATCTCTTGCATTCCTATACACTAACAACAAAAGATCAGAAAGAGAAATTAAGGAAACAATCGCATTCACCATTGCAACAAAGAGAATAAAATACCTAGGAATAAACCTACCTCAGGAGGTAAAAGACCTATACTCAGAAAAGTATAAGATAGTGATGAAAGAAATTAAAGATGATACCAACTGTTGGAGAGATATACCATGTTCTTGGATTGGAAGAATCAATATTGTGAAAATGAGTCTACTACCCAAAGCAATCTACAGATTCAATACAATCCCTATCAAATTACCAATAGCATTTTTTTTTTTTTTTTACAGAACTAGAACAAAAAATCTTAAAATTTGTATGGAGACACAAAACACCCTGAATAGCCAAAGTGGTCTGGAGGGAAAAAAACTGAGCTGGAGGAATCAGACTCCCTGACTTCATACTATAGTACAAAGCTATGGTAATCAAGACAATATGGTACTGGCACAGAAACAGAAATATAGGTCAGTGGAACAGGATAGAAAGCCCAGAGATAAACCCACGCACCTATGGTCAACTAATCTATGACAAAGGAGGCAAGGACATACAATGGAGAAAAGACAGTCTCTTCAATAAGTGGTGCTGGGAAAACTGGACAGGTACACGTAAAAGAATGAAATTAGAACACTCCCTAACACCATACACAAAAATAAACTCAAAATGGATTAGAGACTGGACACTATAAAACTCTTAGAGGAAAACATAGGAAGAACACTCTTTGTCATAAATCACAGCAATATCTTTTTTGATCCACCTCCTAGAGTAATGGGAAAAAAAATAAACAAATGGGACCTAATGAAACTTAAAAGCTTTTGCACAGCAAAGGAAACTACAAAGAAGATGAAAAGACAACCCTCAGAATGGGAGAAAATATTAGCAAACGAATCAAAAGACAAAAGATTAATCTCCAAAATATATAAACAGCTCATGCAGCTCAATATTGAAAAACAAACAACCCAATCCAAAAATGGGCAGAAGACCTAAATAGACATTTTCCAAAGAAGACATACAGATGGCCAAGAAGCACATGAAAAGCTGCTCAACATCACTAATTATTAGAGAAATACAAATCAAAACAACAATGAGGTATCACCTCACACCAGTTAGAATGGGCATCATCAGAAAACCTACAAACATCAAATGCTGGAGAGGGTGTGGAGAAAAGGGAACCTTCTTGCACTGTTGGTGGGAATGTAAATTGATACAGCCACTATGGAGAACAGGATGGAGGTTCCTTAAAAAGCTAAAAATAGAATTACCATATGACCCAGCAATCCCACTACTGGGCATATACCCAGAGAAATCCGTAATTCAAAAAGACACATGCACCCCAATGTTCATTGCAGCACTATTTACAATAGCCAGGACATGGAAGCAACCTAAATGCCCATAGACAGACGAATGGATAAAGAAGATGTGGTGCATATATACAGTGGAATATTACTCAGCCATAAAAATGAACAGAATTGGGTCATTTGTAGAGACGTGGATGGATCTAGAGACTATCATACAGAGTGAAGTAAGTCAGAAAGAGAAAAACAAATACTGTATATTCAGACACATATGTGGAACTTAGAAAAATGGTACAGATGAACCGGTTTGCAGGGCAGAAATTGAGACACAGATGCAGAGAACAAACGTATGGACACCAAGCGGGGAAAGTGGTGGGGGTGGGGGGGTGGTGTGATGAATTGGGAGATTGGGATTAACATATATACACTAATATGTATAAAATGGATAACTAATAAGAACCTGCTGTATAAAAAAAATAAAATTCAAAAAAAATAAAAACTGTTTTGGCTATTTGGGGTCTTCGGAGTCTGGGCTCATTCAAATTATCCCTTAGATATGCATCTTTACTATATAGGGCCATCGTCCAAAGCACAACATGCATCCTGTTTTTCCATACTGAATTCCCCTCAGTGCACACCATGGGAGCAACAGGCAGTGGCTGTCGTGACTGGTAGCTTGATTCTTGAACTGGAATGGCAGGCGACATTCCCTTTCCACAATCCCAGTAATCAAATACCACCTATGTGTCAGCTGTCAAGGCATTCATAGGCCCAAGACTGGTAATCAAAATTTAGACAAAAGACATATCCTGAGGGGGCACACAGAATGCCAGACCTATTATTAAGCTTTTAGGACATGGTCAAGCTAGGGACCAGTGTCTTACCTTTACAAATTGGACTTTGTCAGTCATTCTTAGTTTGGCTCAAACACTTTGATATTAAATATGGAAGTGACGTACGCTGGGAAATATAGGTATACAAAGGTCTTTTTTTAAAATCTGAGGGCCAAATTTCAACTTAGTCAAAAAAACAGGGGACAGGAAATTCTGTTGATTAGCCTAACCTGATATGTTACAACCGAGGACTTTTTTTGTAAGTCACAGTGACATTAGGGATGGTTGAAAATTCATGAGAGGCACAACCCAGGGGTCAGCATGTCAAATACAGAAAATAGTTTTGGATGACATATCCAACAGTTAGAGAGATTACCTGCTTTTGCCAAAGTCTGAGAAATCCTCATTATTGAATTGTTCTTCCAAGCTTGGGAAGTTAGAAACAAAGCAGAAGCATAATAAAAGAAAACAATCATTCTGGTAACTAACAAGCTATTGATATTTAAATTGCCTTCTGAAAAGTTTTACTTTACAAAGTTACCACTGCAGCAATCCTGTTCACCTCAATTTCTTTCTTGCAGCTTCCTTCTGAAAAGCAACTTAAGAACTGTTAGAGGTTCACTTGCCCACTTGGAGAAGCCTGTGTCAGGGTCTGAAACCAGCCATGATTTGCATGATCTGTCAAAGTTCTCTCCTTCCACATGGTTTCCATTTCCTGTAGACAGATGTGTGGCTCTGTTGATCTCTGCAAGATGAGCTTACTGCGCGTGTGATGAATCCATGTCTTAATTCCGTTCTTAATTCCCTTCACTGAGGAATGGGTCACAAGTGGCACCTCATAAGGTCCAATCCAGCAAGTATGGAACGGGTCCAGGAAGCGTAGAGAGTCCCATACAGGATAAACTGAAGGAGGACCACACTGAGGCCATGTTAATCAAACTGACAAAAATTAAAGACAAAGAGAAAATATTAAAAGCAACAAGGGAAAAGCAACAAATAATATACAAGGGAATCCCCATAAGGATATGAGCTGATTTTTCTGCAGAAACTCTGCAGGACAGAAGGGAGTGGCCCAATATATTTAAAGTGAAGTAAGTCAGACAGAGAAAGACAAATACCATATGATGTCACTCATATGTGGAATCTAATTTTTTTTAAATGATACAAATAAACTTACTTCCAAAGTGAAATAGACTTACAGATATCAAGGACAAACTTATAGTTATAAAAGGGGAACCATGGAGGGATGAGAGATAAATCAGAAGCTTGGAATAAACATACACACACTATTATATATAAGATAACCAGCAAGGCCCTACTTTATAGCACAGGGAATTCTACTCAATATTCTGTGATAACCTATATGAGAAAATCTGAAAACAAATGAATATATGTAATATGTATAACTGAATCACTTTGCTGTACACCTGAAAGTAACAACATTGTAAATCAACTATACTCCAATAAAAAAACAAGCAAAACTAATATATGAGTAAGGAGTCAGTAGAGTGGCTACCTTTAGGGAGGGAGATTAGTTGATGGGATGGTATATGAGGTCAATTTCTGAAGTTTTCTTGTACTTGACTGTGATGGTAGTTACATGAGTATGTTAACTTTGTATAAGTTCTTTGTACATTCATGATTTGTATGCTTTTTGGAATACGTTATATTTGAATTTTAAAAGTTTATTAAAAGGGAAACAAAAACCACAATGATCCAAAACCTATGGGATGCAGCAAAAGCAGTTCTAAGAGGGAGGTTTACAGCAATACAACCTTAACTCAGGAAACAAGAAAAATCTCCTGTCAACAACCTAACCTTTTACCTAAAGCCACTAGAGGATGAAGAACAAACAAAACCTAAAGTTAGTAGAAGGAAAGAAATCATAAAGATCAGAGCAGAAATATTAATAAATGACAGATGAAGAAAATCAAAAAGATCAATTAAACTAAGAGCTGGTTCTTTGAAAAGATAAAATTGATAAACCTTTAGCTGACTCATCAAGAAAAAAAGTAGAGAACTCAATTCAATAAAATTAGAAATGAAAAAGAAGTTACAACTGACACCACAGAAATACAACGGATCATAAGCGATGACTGCAAGCAACTATATGCCAATAAAATGGACAACCTAGAAGAAATGGACAAATTCTTAGAAAGGTACAATCCTCCAAGACTGAACTAAGAAGAAACAAAAAATATGAACAGACCTATCACAAGTACTGAAATTGAAACTGTGATTAGGAAACTTCCAACAAACAAAAGTCCAGGACCAGATGTCTTCACAGGCGAATTCTATCAAACATTTAGGGAAGCGTTAACACCTATCCTTCTGAAACTCTTCCAAAAAACTGCAGAGGAAAGAACACCCCCCCAACTCATTCTATGAGGCCACCATCACCCTGACAGCAAAACCAGACAAAGATACCACAAAAAGAGAAAATGACAGGCCAACATCACTGATGAACATAGACATAAAAATCCTCAAGAAAATACTAGCAAACCAAATCCAACAATACATTGAAAGGATCATACACCATGATCAAGTGGGATTTATCACAGGGATGCAAGGATTTTTCAATATTTGCATATCAATCAATGTGATATACCACAGTAACAAATTGAAGAATAAAAACCGTAAGATCATCTCAATAGATGCAGAAAAAGCTTTTGATGAAATTCAACACCAACTTATGATTTAAAAAAAAAACCTCTCCAGATAGTGGACATAGAGGGAAACTAACTCAACATAATAAAGGCCATATATGACACACTCACAGCTAATATGATACTTAATGGTGAAAAGCTGAAAGCATCCCTCTAAGATCAGGAACATGACAAGGATGTTCACTCTTGCCACTTTTTTTTTTTTCCTGTATGCGGGCCTCTCACTGTTGTGGCCTCTCCCATTGCGGAGCACAGGCTCCAGACGCAAAGGCTCAGCGGCCATGGCTCACAGGCCCAGCCGCTCCACGGCATGTGGGATCTTCCCGGTCTGGGGCATGAACCCGTATCCCCTGCATCGGCAGGTGGACTCTCAACCATTGCACCACCAAGGAAGCCCCACTCTTGCCACTTTTATCCAACATAGTTTTGGAAGTCCTAGCCACAACAATTACAGAAGAAAAAGAAAAGGAATCCAAATTGGAAAAGAAGTAAAACTGTCACTGTTTGCAGATGACATGATACTAAACATAAAGAATCCTAAAGATGCTACCTGAAAACTACTAGAGCTCATCAATGAATTTGGTAAAGTTGCAGGATACAAAATTAATACACAAATCTCTTGCATTCCTATACACTAACAACAAAAGATCAGAAAGAGAAATTAGGGAAACAATCCCATTCACCATCACTTCAAAAAGAATAAAATGCCTAGGAATAAACCTACCTAAGGAAGCAAAAGACCTGTGCTCCAAAAACTATAAGACATTGATGAAAGAAATTGAAGATGACACAAACAAGTGGAAAGATACACTGTGTTCTTGGATTGGAAGAATCAGTATTGTTAAAACGACCATCCTAGACTACCCAAGGCAATCTACAGGTTCAATGCAATCCCTATCAAATTACCAATGGCATTTTTCACAGAACTACAATAAATTTTAAAATTTGTATGGAAACACAAAAGACCCTAAATAGCCAAAGCAATCCTGAGAAAGAAAACGGAGCTGGAGGAATCAGGCTCCCTGACTTCAGATTATACTACAAAGCTACAGTCATCAGAACAGTATGGCACTGGCACAACAACAGAAATATAGATCAATGGAACAGGATAGAAAGCCCAGAAATAAACCCATGATCAATTAGTCTATGAAAAAAGGAGGCAAGACTATACAGTGGAGAAAAGACAGTCTCTTCAATAAGTGGTGTAAAACTGGACAGCTATGTGTTAAAGAATGAAACTAGAACATTCTCTAACACCATACACAAAATAAACTCACAATAGATTAAAGATCTAAATGTAAGACTGGATACTATAAGACTCTTAGAGGAAAACATAAGCAGAACACTCTCTGACATAAATCACAGCAATATCTTTTTTGGCCCACCTCCTAGAATAATGAAAACAAAAAACAGACAAATGAGACCTAATTAAACTTAAAAGTTTCTGTACAGCAAGGAAACCATAAACAAAATGAAAAGAGAACCCACAGAATGGGAGAAAATATTTGCAAATGAAGCGACAAGGGATTAATCTCCAAAATATACAACAGCTCATGCAGCTCTATATCAAAAAAACCAAACAGCCCAATCAAAAAATGCACAGAAGACCTAAGTAGACACTTCTCCAAAGAAGACATACAGATGGCCAAACAGCACATGAAAAGATGCTCAACATCACTAATTATCAGAGAAATGCAAATCAAAACTACAATGAGGTATCACCTCACACTGGTCAGAATGGCCATTATCAAAAAGTCTACAAACAATAAATGCTGGAGAGGGTGTGGAGAAAAGGGAACCCTCTTGCACTGTTGGTGGGAATGTAAATCGGTACAACCACTATGGGGAACAGTATGGAGGTTCCTTAAAAAATTAAAAAATAGAACTACCATATGACCCAACAATCCCACTACTGGGCATATGCCCTGAGAGAACCATAATTCAAAAAGATACATGCACCCCAATGTTCACTGCAGCACTATTTACAACAGCCAAGACATGGAAACAACCTAAATGTCCATAGACAGAGGGATGAATAAAGAAAATGTGGTATGTATATACAATGGAATGTTACTCTGCCATAAAAAAGAATGAAATAATGCCATCTGCAGCAACATAGATGGACCTAGAGATCATCATACTAAGTGAAGTCAGACAGAAAGACAAATACCATATGCTATCACTCATATGTGGAATCTAATTTTTTTAAACTGATTCAAATGAACTTACTTACAAAACAGAAACAGACATACAGATATTGAAAACAAACTTATGGTTACCAAAGGGGAACCGTGGGTGGGGGAGAGATTAATCAGGAGTTTGGGATTAACCTACAGACACTACTATGTATAAGATAACCAGCAAGGACATACTGTATAGCACAGGGAACTCTACTCAGTACTCTGTGATAACCTATATGAGAAAAGAATGTGAAAAAGAATGGATATATATATGTAAAACTGAATCATTTTGCTGTACACCTGAAACAGAAAATTGTACATCAACTATACTATAAAATAAAAATTAATTAAAAAAAGACTTGACACAGTTAAAGACTTGATTACAATGCAACTATCAAGGGAATTTGGGTATTTCTGTGCCATAAAATATTTCAGATAATAAGACATTTATATTAATGACATTTACCCATAAAATGTAATCAAATGTTTACCACTCATTTGACAGTGCTTCCCATGTAATTTAACATATCATATAATCCTAATTAGTTCAATATCTTTCTTTGCTACAGAGAGAAAAGAAATCTCTTGAGGTGTTCCAGGGACCTTCTGGAAAACGCTAAATAAAGTTTTGCTAGAGGTCAAACAAACTTCAACTGGAATTTTATTCTTTGGAAGTTTATTAAAAATATATCTGAAAAAAGCTTTAAAACGGTCAAATAGGCTCACAGTTCACTGTGAAATTATACTTATTCACTTAAGTGACAGTAAGAGGTTTCAAAGACTTCAAAGACAATACAGAAAGTTACAACAGATCACTTTAAAAAGGTACAGAAACATCAGATCTGTTATCAATAGCAGCTCAGTATTCCAAAAAAAACTTTGTTCTCCTGAGAGAGAAATCAAACTCCAGTCTCATCGGTTTTTAATAAAAATTCATTCACCATTGTATTCAATCCAATCTAACCAGCCCTGACCATCCACAAAACTCATCAAGGTTCCTTTTCTACAAACTTCCCATAAATTTCTGTATCTGTTAGGTAATCCCTTATTTTCTTTCCTATTTTGAAATAACCAGCTTTAGGACAAAATTACTTTCTTTTCCCTTAACACAATAGATTTTCATTCCTCATACCTTTTTACTGAACACATACATCCTACTTTCCTTGCATACTGAACCATTTCCCATATTTCTAGTAGTTTTAGTTACAATTTAACCCTTTAAAACCTTCATCTCCAGCAAAAACAAGAAGTAAGTAATTGTGAACTGTCATACCAGCATTTCCTGATTAACCAACTTATGAACATATTCTATAGCCTCTAGAAACATTTTCTCACAGTAATTTCTTTCCTCAATGTGGTATAAGAGGTGTGTCTAGTAAACCCAAACACCTTGAGTTCCTCTCTAGTAAGAGGACAAAAAGTAAACAGACCTGTTTAGCAATTAATGTTCTAACGGTATCTTATTTGAAATAATCTGGATATTTAATGAATTTATTTAACTTAATTTAGCAAAACTCTGAAGCTTCAAGTTACCAAAATCTGTAGAGACTATTTTTAGACATTCCAAAAACATAGTTATTCCTGAAGAGTTCACCTAAAAACCTCTTCTCATTTACATTTAATTTACTTAAGTTTTATCATACCAAGTTAATTTTCTTGTTGAAACATTTTGTAACAAATATGAACTTGACATAGTAAATCTAGGTACAATGAAAGTATTATACTTAATGACTTTAAAGATATGTCTGTATTAAATCAACAACTTAAACTTGTTATTCATTGAAGAAATCCTAGATCGTGTGATCCTTTTAAAAATTTAGCTTAGTTTCTTGTGTTTTAGGATTCATATAAACTTTAATTTCCTTTAAGCCAATTAAATAGAGCTCATTTACAAGTTAATTTTGGTAAAATCCAGAGGTAGAGACATATTTATAATTGTACACATAGACATACATACATCTCTATAGACACAGACAGATCTCAGTTTTCCTCCTTGAGTTTAAAAAGGCCTCTTTTTCTTCTCTCATCTCAGGACTTGGGAGATAGTCTAAATAAGAGTAAGATAGGAGTTCCTGAGAGTCCTGGTTGAACACTGACATCTCAAAGGCACAGGGATAGAAATGCAAGATCTTCCTAAAAGGACTTCTTTCCTTAGGGTCAGAATTCTGAAAATGTTTTAATCAAGCCAGCTTTCTCTAACACATACACAAAACCAGTTTTGGAACGTCAAAGGAGCCCCATCTTGGGCATTTTTCTCTGGAATCTAAGGAGTATCGTGGCCATGCACTGTTACAAAAAAGTTTTTCCTTTGAAAGTCACCCAATTGTGGAGAATGCTCCAAGGGGAGAATCGAATTAAACCTTTTTTTTTTTTTTTTTTTGCGGTACGCGGGCCTCTCACTGCTGTGGTCTCTCCCGTTGCGGAGCACAGGCTCCGGACGCACAGGATCAGCGGCCATGGCTCACGGCCCCGGCCGCTCCGCGGCATGTGGGATCTTCCCAGACCGGGGCACGAACCCGTGTCCCCTGCATCGGCAGGCGGACTCTCAACCACTGCGCCACCAGCGAAGCCCAACATTTCTTATTTTGAAGAGGTTTTTCCTCCAGGTGGCCACAGCAACAAAGTTTTGCTACTGTTGCAAAGGAACTCAGCCCCCCAACAGACTTTTTTTTTTTTTTTTTTTTTTTTTACTTAAACAACAGAAATTTATTTCCTCATCGTCCTGGAGGCTGGAAATCCAAGATCAGTGTCACCAGGTTTGGTTTCTTTTGAGATCTCTCTCCTTGGCTTGAAAATGCCCACTTAGTGCTCACATGACCTTTCCTCTGGCTAGACAACTTTTTTTTAAAAATTTAATTAATTATTTATTTTTGGCTGCATTGGGTCTCCATTGCTGTGCGCGGGCTTTCTCTAGTTGCGGCGAGCAGGGGCTACTCTTCGTTGTGGTGCGCAGGCTTCTCATTGTGGTGGCTTCTCTTGCTGCAGAGCACGGGCTCCAGGCGCACAGGCTTCAGTGGTTGTGGCTCACAGGATCCAGAGCGCAGGCTCAGTAGTAGTGGCGCACGGGCTTTGTTGCTCCGCAGCATGTGGGATCTTCCCGGATCAGGGCTCGAACCCGTGTCCCCTGCATTGGCAGGCAGATTCTTAACCACTGCGCAACCAGGGAAGCCCCAAGACAGCTATTAATAACTAAGACAATCTGACATAGAGGGACATGAACAAGACCAAAACAAGCAAACAAAAAAAAACAATCCAGAGGCCCGAGCCTTTAACCCAGGTACTGAGTACCTCAGCAGCTGTAACCTTTCATATTGTCTGCCAAATTCTCACCAGGTGGACCTCCAACCCAGGACCTGGACAGGACTGCCAAACAATCTTGGCACAGGGACATTTCTTTAACGAGGTTACTCACGCAAAAGACACCTTCCAACCCAAACCCCAAACAGTTTTTTCACTGCAAAAGAAAATTAAGCGCCAGAAGTCTGCAGTGCCTCCCTGGGGAATTCCAGGGGATGGTCCCTAGAATCTGGGAACTGCTGAGACTTGTCCACAGGCTCTCAATACCAGCAAGGGGCCAACAAACCATGGGCAAAAGCTCCATCTGGAGGTAACCTGGCTGGCTTGCCAAATTTGTTACCAAACTAGGTTTGTTTTGCCTGTCACACAGCAAGCCAAAATGCTGAGAACTGTTTACTGCAAACCTTGTTGATTCACAAGGCAGTCAGGAGAGGTGATGGGAGAACAAATCTCAAATCTTCCTCCAGGAAGGCAAGGGGTTCAGGGTATTTATGGGATGAAGAAAAAAGAAGCAGGGCAGTCTGAAGCCTGGGGAGTGTGGGGAAAGGTGATTGGAGTAAGGTGTGGTGATCCACGTTCTGTGCAGGTGTAACTAGGCTACAGGCCTCTGCATGTTCTGAGGGTGCAGTTTTAGCCCTCATGTCAAAAGGTCACTGAGAAGATGCTCGCACATGCCCAGTTGAAGGGTTAGTGGTCCCATCCAGTCTTAACCAGCTGAGCTCTATCTAGACACAGCTAACTCTGGCTCAGCTGAACTAGACACAGCTAAATCAAGTTCCTGGAAAACTCGGGCAAACATCCTATTGTTTAGGCTACATGAGGCTTGGAGGATATGCAAGTCTTGTAGCAACAATTAGAATGACCTTGATTAACAAAGGCAGATTACAGCTGAAATGGAATTAACTAATGTTTACCCACTGTTTCAGTCCCCTGAATCTTTTGATTATTTTTCAATCCTGAGGGAAGAGGGGTTATGACCACTCTGGGCTACTTGCTGCTAAGTAGCATAGCCCTAACAAGGGCTTTAGGAATGAAACTGTTCAGCATTCATTGAAAATACTCTTGTTCCTGGTTTCAAGCTTAACAAGTCTTGGTACAGCATTTAAGAGCACAGTTTATAGCTAAATACCCAAATAAAAGGATGAGAAGTATAAATAAACCAAGTTTTAATAGTCTCTGACATATAGATCTAATCTCTTGGAGAATCCAAGAAAATAGTCCTGAAAACCAGTCTGGACCCAATACTTCTGGGGATACTTATAGCCAGTGGCTGAATTGTCTATACTGTTTTCTGTTTCAGCAGAATCATTAATTTATACACAGGAGGTATCACCAAGAGCATAAATCCTACTCTTTGGAGCCAGAATATAATCTAGAGCGATGCAGTTCTCTAGGATTACTTTGGCTAATGAGTCAATTTCTCTTTGTAGGCCAGTCACAGCTAAAGCATTTTCATTTGCTGTTTCAGCTAGCCTAGGGGTCAGGTTTCTGATCATGTGATGAGACTCCCCAGCGTGGCAAAATTGCTCTCAGGAGCAATTCATCTTCTTGATACCCAAGCAAGTAGGTGGTCCTTTGTATTCTAGAGAACAATTTTAAAGACCTGGTCCAATGTTGGGTCTCATTTGGATTGTGGACAGAAAGGAGGTGACTAAGTATCCCAATAAACAAATACTACCTAGGTACCAGTTGTCAAGGCATTCATAGGCCTAAGATTAGCAATGGAAACCACAGACAAAGATGTAGCCTAAGGGACACAGAATGCCAGGTATATTGTTAAAATGTATGCTATTTTTAGGAATTTTACCTAGGACACAGTCAAGCCAGGGATCCATGTAAGGCAACATCCACGAGGAATCATTTAATTAGCAAATAGGCAGAGGTGTGTGCAGCCCTCGAGAGGACGTTTTTTCTTGTTTTACCTTTTATATATTGAAATGTCTTTATCAGTTTGGGTGAAACACTCGGATATTATATATGGAAGGGACATAGACTGGGAAAAACAGTCCTGTTTCTACAATATCCTGACCAAGTAGAATTTTGACAAAGGTAGACACCAGGGTTTTGTTTGTTTTGGGGGGGGTTGGTTTTTTTGGGGTTTTTTTGTTTGTTTTTAGGACAGGAGAAGACCAAATTTTGGCTTAGTCAAGAAAAAAACGGGGCAGGAAATTGCTGATTAGCCTAACCTGGTTATATCTGAGGGCTTTTTATCCTAAGTCACAGTGATGTTAGGGATGGTCACAAAATTGACAATTTTGACAAATTGACAGACGCGCAGGCTCAGTAGTTGTGGTTCACGGGTCCAGTTGCTCCGCGGCATGTGGGATCCTCCCAGACCAGGGCTCGAACCCGTGTCCCCTGCATTGGCAGGCAGATTCTCAACCACTGCGCCACCAGGGAAGCTCAAGAGACTAGTCTTTTTAAGATTATGATTCATCTTTTGTTTTGCCAGTAGATTAGAAATTACATGCTTCGTGGCAACCCCAACGAAGGTTTCAAGCTCTAGATGCTTGAGTTACTATAAAGGCCCCTCCACTGTCACTCTGAATGGACAGTTAACCCAAACCTAGGAATTATTTCTTTTAGTAGGGTTTTTACAACCTCAGAAGCTTTTTCAGACCAACAGGGAAATGCTTCTCACCAGCCAGTAAAAGTGTCCACAAATACTAGTAAGTACCTAAGGTTTCCAGTGGCTCTTGGCATCACAGTGAAGTCAGTCTACCAATCTCGGGGTCTAGCACCTACAGTCTCAACTCCTTTGATTGGTGGTAGCCCAGGTTTAGCGTTATTTTTAGCACATACCATGCGTTTCTGTATCACCTTTTGAATTGCCCTTTGCATGTTTGGTCCTATAGTGGATTTCTGAATCCACTGCAGGGATTTTATGTAAAATCCCTGTATATAATTTATTAGATCTTCCATAAGGTACTCAGGTACAAGCACCTTGCCTTGTCTATTCTAAACCCACCCTTCCTTGGTGTACCTATACAGTCAGCCTCCTGACAATGGACAGGACTCCAGTCAAATCCCCATTCACTGGCCCTTTCTAAGTCTTCAGAAGACTACTTTGGATAGCATTTTGTCAAATCCATATCAGAGGTAAGGGCCAAATTGGGAACCCAGGTGTTTTAGTCCTGACTGTTAGCTTTGCCACTTGATCTGCTAGATTATTCCCTCAAGCAGTCAGACAACCAGATTTCTGACGTCCTGCACAGTGGACAACAGCCAATTCTTTTGGCTCCATGACAGCTTCCAACAAGTTTAAAGTTTCTTGGCATGTTTAGTTTCCTTCTTTTCTGCAGTTAACTGTTCTTTTTCCAAACAGCCCCATGGGCATGGACCACCAAGAAAGCATATTTGGAATCAGTGAAAATAGTTATTCTCTCATCCTTACCTAGGTGGAAGACTCATCAGGGCTATTAAGTTCCACCTTTTGTGCAGAGGTGCCTGGGGAATGGCTTCAGCTTCCAGTGTCTTTTGATGAGTCAGTACCACATACACAGCTTTGCATTGACCCTGGTTCCTAAAGCTGCTTCCATCTATGAACATCTTGTCAACTTAAAAATTCACAACCTGAAAGTTGAGAATTATGTCTTATTTGGGGCATTACTGAGGATATAAGCCCAGGATACAGCCTCTTGGATAGCTCTGAGGGACTGTACTGAAGAGGTACGGAGGAGCTAGGATATAGAGGAGTTTTTGCAGAAAAAATCAAAAACAGGTAGTCGAACATTACTGCTAATTAAAGCAACAGACATCTCAAGTTAATGAATTTGGCGCTTTTCTTTGTATGGGAAGATGCAAGAGTCTGGGCTCACTGAAATCATTCCTTTGCTATGCACCATAACAACCTATCCCATTTTTCTCCATCCTGAATCCCCTCAGGGTGCACTGTCAGGGGCCGCTGCAGTGGCTGAGGGCTGCAACATTCTTTGCTGATACGGCAGGTGACATTCTGTGTCCAGAGTAGAGACTGCTTTCAGAGAAACATTAGGATTACCCAATAATATGGCCTGACATTTTCCCCATCTTCCTGAAGTTAAGCAGTATTCTCCCTTCTGTTCTAGGATGGGAAGTACACAGTGAGGGTCATGCACAGTGGTAAGTTCTCCTAGTGTAAAATTCTCTGCTTCTTATATAAGCTCATAGGTAGCTGCTGTGGCCAGAAGGCAAACCGGCCGTCCCTTAGTGACTGTATCTAAATGCTTTGAGAAATACGCAGCAGGCCTCCTTATGCTGCCCAGGTTCTGAGTTAGGACTCCAAGGCCGATTCCTTGTTTCTCAATAATAAGTCAAAGGGCTTTATGATATCTGGAAGACCTACAGCCAGGGC
The DNA here is from genome assembly GCF_951394435.1 of Stenella coeruleoalba. Taxonomy (NCBI): domain Eukaryota; kingdom Metazoa; phylum Chordata; class Mammalia; order Artiodactyla; family Delphinidae; genus Stenella; species Stenella coeruleoalba. The sequence goes on along the minus strand of NC_137150.1, from coordinate 76,177,991 downwards.
AGTTAGTTTCTTGACCTGGAATGCCTTATGGCATCCCCAGTCCAGTTTAGAGGTTCACTGTCTACTCCTTTAAGAGCTTCATAAAAAGGTTTTGCTACGAGTGCAAAGTTAGGGATCCAAATGCAGAACCCGGCCATATATAGAAATCCCCACAATTGTCTCTTATTAGTGAACTGCAACCCTGGCGAGATCTTCCCTTCTGTCAAAGATTAAGTCTCTGTCCTTGTGAAAGTTCAAAACCCAAATATTTAACAGAAGGCTGAGAAATCTGTGCCTTTTTATTAAACACCTCATAGCCTCGTTCAACCAAGAAGTTCAAAGTCAAAACTGTATTTTGGTCTGAGGTGTCCTTTGTCTTATAAGAAAACAGACTATTATCTACACACTGGAGCAGGGCTCCCTCATTTAATTGAGAGTCCCTCAAGTCTTTTGCCAAGATTTCTCCAAATATCATGGGGATTTTAAAATTCCTGAGTGATAGGGACAGAGTAGGTGATCAAATAGTTAATTCCATTAGGGGACTGTGCGTAGAGAAAAAAGTATGGGAGACCCCTGTAAGTTAATGACCACTCAAGAAAGGAAGCTTGCTTAACAACTAAACCAAGCAACAGAAACACGAGACATGCCCCCAAACAAAACAATGGTGGAATGAGACCCACATCCTGCCCAGTGAAGTCAGCAAGTTAATGAACGTTGAGAAGGCGCTTTTTCTGCATGTACTAAGAGGAGAAATATAAGTGAAAGGTGACATTATACTGAAACCTGAGATGATTTACCATGTTTTCACATATGTTACCGCCTTTTTGCTCATTTCCTTAGCGCCCTGACAGTGCCAGTTTGACTATGTAGGGACAAGAAGACTCCCCTGCCCGACGTGGAGGAGGGGCTGATGCTGGAAGTTTGACATCTACTCCAGAACGAGGAAGAAGGTGGGCTTCTCCCCCTCCCCACTTTTCCCCTGATTATAAACCTATAGCCCACTAAGTTCTCGGGGTGGCACTCCCTTGCCTGCCTGTTTGTATCTCTCACAAGCGTCTTATACTAATAAATCACATCTTGCCTGTCCCTTTGCCTCTCGCTGAATTCTTTCTGCGCCGAGACAGAAGAACCTGTGCTTCATTAAGCCCTGAGATGAGTTCTGAGTTTTCAGCAACTTACGCTCTACTGAGTCCCAAGACAAGTTGTACGGTTTCATGAGGAAGTATTGTCCAGGAGTACTGTTTAACTTTTGTATCTAGATCTTCCCATTCGAAAGCAGACAACTCTTGTGATTCAAAACTCAAGGGTACACCCCAAAATGGCATCTTTCAAATCCAAAATGGTAAACCAACAAAAATCTCCGAAGTAGTGAGCAGAGTGTGTGGTTTAGGCACTAGATGAGTATCTTCTACAGTTTGATTGTTTTTGGTCTTGTGCACAAACCAGTATTCATCTGCGTCTGGTTTCTGACTGGTAAAATCAAGAGTACTAGAAGGTGACAGGCAGGGGTGTATTAAACCATATTCAAGGAAGGCCATTAGCAGGGGTTGATTTCCATGCTTTCACTGTTTCTTTAATGGGTAATGCTTTTAAGTTTGGAATTTTTGCCCCAGGGCAAAGCCTAACCTGTATAGTATAACTGTCTTTGTTCTCCCTGGTCTCACATCCACCCACACCTCTGGGCCTCCTACCTTCTGCCATATCTCTCCTCGGACAGTTACTGGATGTTCTCTTCAGGGTCAGAGCAATAGGGCCGGCAATGTGTAAGCCTGCTCTGGTGGTATTTTAATGTCCATTCATCTAGGTGCAAAGGTACCTTTGGCATTTAACTTAGTAAATCTCACCCCAGAAGGGGATGGGAACTTCAGGCATGTATAAAAAGCCATGCTTTAGATGGGTGTCCCCCATCTGACTGTCTAGCATCTGGAGAAAAGGCTTTTTCAAGGTCTCTCCGGATACCCTAGTCTCAGAAGACAGTTTAGAAAGCTGGGTATTTAAGACTTAAGTGGCCCCGGTATCCATTAGAAAGTCCAGAAGTTGACTTCCCACCTGGGGTTCCATATTGATGGATGCAGGATGTAAAGGAGCCCCTGGTCCCTGTCACTCTCAGTCACTGTCATTTTCAGCTCGCACATCTGATCTGCCTCCTGTTTACCTTCAAGAGTCTTATTTGGGGGCTTCCCTGGTGGTGCAGTGGTTGGGAGTCCACCTGCCGATGCAGGGGACACGGGTTCGTGCCCCGGTCCGGGAGGATCCCACGTGTCACGGAGCGGCTAGGCCCGTGAGCCATGGCCTCTGGGCCTGTGCGTCCGTAGCCTGTGCTCCGCAGCGGGAGAGGCCACAACAGTGAGAGGCCCGCGTACCGCAAAAAAAAAAAAAAAAAAAAAAAGTCTTATTTAGGATGTGACAGTCTCTTTTCCAGTGTCCCTCCTGTTTGCAACATGCACATTGGCGGGGTCCCACTGTTGAGTGCCCCATTCGAGTGGGAGTTCGGGACTTGAGGCCTCCTACCTTTTGCCGAGTCCCTTGTGAGGGTCCTCGATTTGATCTAGCTCTCCCCTGTGTTAAGGCAGCGGCCTATTTTGCTCTCCACTGTTCCCTTTTCTCCTGAACCTGGTTTTTGCCATGAAAAACTTTGAAGGCAATTTCAACAAGATGAGACACAGGCAGCCCTAGAGCCCCTTCCACCTTCTGCAGTTTCTTCTGTGTATCAGGGTTGCTCTCACCAAAAGTCATTAAACATCTTTTCAATTCTCATATCCACCAGGGAGCTACCCAAACTCAGGTAGGGCAATCCCACCTGGGTCTTAGGGTCTATATCTGCATGTTGCCTATAGGCTTTAAAGACCCTTTCTAGAAATTCTGAAGGATCCTCATTCGGTTTCTGTTTTACCTCCCGTACTCTATTAAGGCTTCTTTGTTTTGGCACCCTCTTCGCAATCCTGCAAGAATGCAATCTCGATAATGTTCAGTATTCTCGTCCCAGTTAGGGTCCGTTGTTGCTATAGCTAGCTACACTTGCAGCAGCCTGTACTGGGTTACCAGGGGCTTCTGTATGAAGCCCATCTATTTCCTCCCTAGCTTTATCCAGCACCATTCTATGTTCTTCTGAAGTGTGGAGGGAATTTAATAAACTTTCAACAACTGCCCGGGTTGTGGGTTTCAGAAATCAGAAGGACACTTTCCATTTTCGGGGGGGTCATCTCTATAAATTGGCATATTGTTGTTTTTGTTTTGTTTTGGCTGCACTGTGCGGCATGTGGGATCTTAGTTCTCTGACCAGAGATCGAACCCGGGCCCCTGCAGTGGAAGCAGGGGTCTTAACCACTGGATCGCCAGGAAAGTCCTGGCATATTGTTCTTCTAATCGATTAAACCTGAAGTTGAAAAGGGGGCGTGGACCCAGATCAATGCCATCGGCTGCTCAGTCTCAGCATTTATACCTCCAATGGGGATTTGCCTTGACAGTGGGATTGCCCTACCAGAGTTTGGGTAGCTCCCTGGTGGATATGAGAGGGGGAGACCATTCCTATTTCTCGATCCTCAGAGACAGCGGGGGAAGGGGGCCTGAGACTGTGGCTCAGGCACTGGCAGGGAAGGAGCAGCAGCCTTATCATATGGGGGTGGAGGAGAAGCAGGCAGAGTGTTCCACTGAATTAACAGCGAGTCGTCCTCCTTTTCATTGGGATCAAGTAAAACAGGCTTCTTTGCCTTCCCCTTCCTATTGGATTGTAATCTTATTTTCTTTGTACAGGTTTACTCTGATACAATGACATAAAAGACTGTACATAAGGTATTTCATTCCACTTTTCTTCCTATTTACAAAATAAATCTAGTTGCAAAATTGTAGCATAATTTAGACAGAAAGATAGACAAGATGAAAAGGCAGAGGGCTATGTACCGGATGAAGGAACAAGATAAAACCCCAGAAAAACAACTAAATGAAGTGGAGATAGGCAACCTTCCAGAAAAAGAATTCAGAATAATGATAGTGAAGATGATCCAGGACCTCGGAAAAACAATGGAGGCAAAGATCAAGAAGATGCAAGGGCTTCCCTGGTGGTGCAGTGGTTGAGAGTCCGCCTGCCGATGCAGGGGACACGGGTTCGTGCCCCGGTCCGGGAAGACCCCACATGCCGTGGAGAGGCTGGGCCTGTGAGCCATGGCCACTGAGCCTGCGCGTCCGGAGCCTGAGGCCACAACAGTGAGCGGCCTGTGTACCGCAAAAAAAAAAAAAAAAAAAAAGAAGATGCAAGAAATGTTCAAAGACCTAGAAGAATTAAAGAACAAACAGAGATGAACAATACAATAACTAAAATGAAAAATACACTAGAAGGAATCAATAGCAGAAAAACTGGGACAGAACACCAGATAAGTGACCTGGAAGACAGAATGGTGGAATTCACTGCTGTGGAGCAGAATAAAGAAAAAACAATGAAAAGAAATGAAGACAGCCTAACAGACCTCTGGGACAACATTAAATGTAAAAACATTCTCATTATAGGGGTCCCACAAGAAGAGAGAGAGAAAGGACCCAAGAAAATATTTGAAGAGATTATAGTCAAAAACTTCCCTAACACGGGAAAGGAAATAGCCACCCAAGTCCAGGAAGCACAGAGAGTCCCATACAGCTTAAACCCAAGGAGAAACACGCTGAGACACATAGTAATCAAATTGGCAAAAACTAAAGACAAAGAAAAATTACTGAAAGCATCAAGGGAAAAACAACAAGTAACATACAAAGGAACTCCCATAAGGTTTACAGCTGATTTCTCAGCAGAAACTCTACAAGCCAGAAGGCAGTGGCATAACATATTTAAAGTGAGAAAAGGGAAGAAGCTACAACTAAGATTACTCTACCCAGCAAGGATCTCATTCAGATTCGATGGAGAAATCAAAAGCTTTACAAACAAACAAATGCTAAAGGAACTTCTCTAAGTGGGAAACACAAGAGAAGAAAAGGACCTACAAAAACAAACCCAAAACAATTAAGAAAATGGTCATAGGAACATACATATTGAGAATTACCTTAAACGTGAATGGATTAAAGGCTCCAACCAAAAGACACAGGCTCACTGAATGGATACAAAACAAGACCCATATACTGTCTACAAGAGACCCATTTCAGACCTAGGGATACATACAGAATGAAAGTGACGGGATGGAAAAAGATATTCCATGCAAGTGGAAACAAAAAGAAAGCTGGAGTAGCAATACTCATATCAGATAAAACAGACTTTAAAATAAAGAATGTTACAAGAGACAAGGAAGGACACTACATAATGATCAAGGGATCAGTCCAAGAAGAAGATATAACTATTATAAATATATATGCACCCAACATAGGAGCACCTCAATACATAGACAACTGCTAACAGCTATAAAAGAGGAAATCGACAGTAACACAATAATAGTGGGGGACTTTAACACCTCACTTACACCAATAGACAGATCATCCAAACAGAAAATTAATAAGGAAACACAAGCTTTAAAGGACACAGTAAACCAGATAGATTTACTTGATATTTACAGGATATTCCATCCAAAACCAGCAGATTACACTTTCTTCTCAAGTGCACACGGAACATTCTCCAGGATAGATCACATCTTGGGTCACAAATCAAGCCTCAGTAAATTTAAGAAAATTGAAATCATATCAAGCATCTTTTCTGACCACAACTCTATGAGATGAGAAATCAATTACAGGGGAAAAAATGTAAGAAACACAAACACATGGAGGCTAACAATACATTACTACATAACCAAGAGATCACTGAAGAAATCCAAGAGGAAATCAAAAAATACCTAGAGACAAATGACAATGAAAACACGACGATCCAAAACCTATGGGATGCACCAAAAGCAGTTCTAAGAGGGAAGTTTATAGCAATACAACCCTACCTCAAGAAACAAGAAACATCCCAAATAAACAATCTAATCTAACCTTACACCTAAAGGAACTAGAGAAAGAAGAACAAACAAAACCCAAAGTTAGTAGAAGGAAAGAAATCATAAAGATTAGAGCAGAAATAAATGAAATAGAAACAAAGAAAACAATAGCAAAGATCAATAAAACTAAAAGCTGGTTCTTTGAGGAGATAAACTAAATGGATAAACCATTAGCCGGACTCATCAAGAAAAAGAGGGAGATCAAATCAATAAAATTAGAAAGGAAAAAGGAGAAGTTACAACAGCAATGCAGAAATACAAAGCATCCTAAGAGACTATTACAAGCAACTCTATGCCAATAAAATGGACAACCTGGAAGAAATGGACAAATTCTTAGAAAGGTATAACCTTCCAAGACTGAACCAGGAAGAAATAGAAACTATGAACAGACCAATCACAAGTAATGAAATTGAAACTGTGATTAAAAATCTTCCAACAAGCAAAAGTCCAGGACCAGATGGCTTCACAGGTGAATTCTAACAAACATTTAGAGAAGAGCTAACACCCATCCTTTCAAACTCTTCTAAAAAATTGCAGAGGAAGGACCACTCCCAAACTCATTCTATGAGGCCACCATAACCCTGATACCAAAACTAGACAAAGATACTACAAAAAAGGAAAATTACAGACCAATATCCCTGATGAATATAGATGCAAAAATCCTCAACAAAATACTAGCAAACATAATCCAACAACACATTAAAAGGATCATACACCATGATCAAGTGGAATTTATCCCAGGGATGCAAGGACCTCAATATATGCAAATCAATCAATGTGATACACCATATTAACAAACTGAAGAATAAAAACCATATAATTATCTCAATATTCAGGAAAAAGCTTTTGACAAAATTCAACACCCATTTATGATAAAAACTCTCCAGAAGGTGGGCAGAGAGGGAACCTACCTCAACATAATAAAGGCCATACACGACAAACCCACAGCAAACATCATTCTCAATGGTGAAAAACTGAAAGCATTTCCTCTAAGATCAGGAGCAAGACAAGGATGTCCACTCTCATCACTATTATTCACCATAGTTTTGGAAGTCCTAACCATGGTAATCAGAGAAGAAAAAGAAATAAAAAGAATACAAATTGGAAAAAAAGAAGTCAAACTGTCACTGTTTGCAGATGACATGATACTATACATAGAGAATGCTAAAGATGCCACCAGAAAACTACTAGAGCTGATCAATGAATTTGGTAAAGTCGCAGGATTCAAAATTAATGCACAGAAATCTCTTGCATTCCTATACACTAATGATGAAAAATCTGAAAGAGAAATTAAGGAAACACTCCCATTTACCATTGCAACAAAAAGAATAAAATACCTAGGCATAAACCTACCTAGGGATACAAAAGACCTATATGCAGAAAACTATAAGACACTGATGAAAGAAATTAAAGATGATACAGATAGAGAGATATACCATGTTCTTGGATTAGAAGAATCAATATTGTAAAAATGATTATACTACCCAAAGCAATCTACAGATTCAATTCAATCCCTATCAAATTACCAATGGCATTTTTTTTTTTTTTTTTTTTTTTTTACAGAACTAGAACAAAAAATCTTAAAATTTGTATGGAGACACAAAACACCCTGAATAGCCAAAGCGGTCTGGAGGGAAAAAAACAGAGCTGGAGGAATCAGACTCCCTGACTTCATACTATAGTACAAAGCTACGGTAATCAAGACAATATGGTACTGGCACAGAAACAGAAATATAAGTCAGTGGAACAGGATAGAAAGCCCAGAGATAAACCCACACACCTATGGTCAACTAATCTATGACAAAGGATGCAAGGATATACAATGGAGAAAAGACAGTCTCTTCAATAAGTGGTGCTGGGAAAACTGGACAGCTACATGTAAAAGAATGAAATTAGAACACTCCCTAACACCATACACAAAAATAAACAACATGGATTAGAGACCTAAATGTAAGACTGGACACTATAAAACTCTTAGAGGAAAACATAGGAAGAACACTCTTTGACATTAATCACAGCAAGATCTTTTTGGATCCACCTCCTAGAGTAATGGAAATAAAACCAAAAATAAACAAATGGGACCTAATGATACTTAAAAGCTTTTGCACAGCAAAGGAAGGTACAAACAAGATGAAAAGACAACCCTCAGAATGGGAGAAATTATTAGCAAACGAATCAATAGACAAAAGATTAATCTCCAAAATAATAACAGCTCATGCAGCTCAATATTAAAAAACAAACAACCCAATCCAAAAATGGGCAGGAGACCTAAATAGACATTTTCCGAAGAAGACATACAGATGGCCAAGAAGCACATGAAAAGCTGCTCAACATCACTAATTATTAGAGAAATGCAAATCAAAACTACAATGAGGTATCACCTCACACCAGTTAGGATGGGCATCATCAGAAAACCTACAAACATCAAATGCTGGAGAGGGTGTGGAGAAAAGGGAACCCTCTTGCAGTGTTGGTGGGAATGTAAATTGATACAGCCACTATGGAGAACAGGATGGAGGTTCCTTAAAAAGCTAAAAATAGAATTACCATATGACCCAGCAATCCCACTACTGGGCATATACCCAGAGAAAACCGTAATTCAAAAAGACACATGCACCCCAACGTTCATTGCAGCACTATTTACAATAGCCAGGACATGGAAGCAACCTAAATGCCCATAGACAGACGAATGGATAAAGAAGATGTGGTGCATATATACAGTGGAATATTACTCAGCCATAAAAATGCAGGGAATTGGGTCATTTGTAGAGACGTGGATGGATCTAGAGACTATCATACAGAGTGAAGTAAGTCAGAAAGAGAAAAACAATTATTGTATATTCAGACACATATGTGGAACTTAGAAAAATGGTACAGATGAACTGGTTTGCAGGGCAGAAATTGAGACACAGATGTAGAGAACAAACGTATGGACACCAAGGGGGGAAAGTGGTGGTGGGGGTGTTGGTGGTGGTGAGATGAATTGGGAGTTGGGATTGACATGTATACACTAATATGTATAAAATGGATAACTAATAAGAACCTGCTGTATAAAAATAATAAATAAAATTCAAAAAAAATTGTTTTGGCTATATGGGGTCTTTGGAGTCTGGGCTCATTCAAATTATCCCTTAGATATGCATCTTTACTATATAGGGCCATCATCCAAAGCACAACATGCATCCTGTTTTTCCATACTGAATTCCCCTCAGTGCACACCATGGGAGCAACAGGCAGTGGCTGTCGTGACTGGTAGCTTGATTCTTGAACTGGAATGGCAGGCAACATTCCCTTTCCTCAATCCCAGTAATCAAATACCACCTACGTGTCAGCTGTCAAGGCATTCATAGGCCCTAGATTGGTAATCAAAGTGTAGACAGAAGACATATCCTGAGGGGGCACACAGAATGCCAGACCTATTATTAAGCTTTTAGGAGATGGTCAAGCTAGGGGCCAGTGATGAATTGGGAGATTGGGATTGACATGTATACACTGATGTGTGTAAAATGGATGACTAATAAGAACCTGTTTTATAAAAAAATAAAATAAAAGTCAAAAAAAACTGTATCATAATTTAAGGATCCATTTTCAGGCCATTTTGGTCTTAGGCCTAAAGCCATGCAGTGTTACCAAAAAATAGCATCTTTTTCTTTTCCATGGATTCATAACTGAGATCTCCCCAGTTTTGGAGAACGCAGCCTAGAAGGCTGCAAGAGGGAACTGAATTAACATTTCCGATTTTGAAGAGGCTTTACTGCCAGGTGCTCACAGCAACAAAATCTTTCTACCAGTCCTTGCTATGGTCACCAAGAAGCTCAACCCCCAACAGCCAGTTCTTAATAAGTAAGACCACCCAACACAGACATGGATAAACAAGACCAAGACAAAACCAAACCAAAACCGCGGGAGTCCCAAGCCTTTAACCCAGGTTCAGGGTCCCTCAGCAGCTGTAACCTTTTACCTCATCTGCCACAATCCCGCCAGGTGGGCCTCCAGCCCATGATCTGGTCAGGCTTGCACAGGTATGTTTCTTTAACAAGGTTTACTCATCCAAAAGACATCTTCCAAACTGTTCCTTCACTCCAAAACGAAACTAAGCGCCGGAGGTCAGCGGCGCCTCCCCGGGTAAATCCGGGGTAGTGGGTGGGAGAGGTCGCCCCTGGAACAAATGGCCCAGGCAGCTACTTGGACTTGTCTACAGGCTCTCAATACTGGCAGGGGGCTGATGAACCATGGGCAAAACTCCGTTTGGACTTACCTTCTGGCTGGCTCACCAAACCTGTTACGGAACCAGGTTCATACTCACCGAAGCACAGCAAGCCGAAACGCTGAGACGCCAAGGTTTGCAGCAGACAGAGGGTTTATCTGCAAGGCAGCTAAGAGAGGAGACGGGAGAACACACCTCAAACCCACCTCCCCAAGGCAAGGGGCTCGGGGTATTTATATAGGATAACCAATAAAGAAGCAGGGCGGTATGAGAACCAGGGAGTGTGGGGAAAGGTGATTGGAGAAAGGTGCAAAAATCCTTGTTCTGCGCAAGCGTAACTAAGCTACAGGCCTCTGCTCGGTCAAAAGGTCACTTGCGCATGCCTAGTTGAAGGGTTGGTGGTTAAGAGTCTTAACCAGCTCAGCTTGAACCAGAAGCAGCTGACTCTAAGTTTCTGGAAAACAACTCGGGCCAATATGTTATTGTTTCGGCTACGTGCAGATTGGAGGACACGCAAGTCTTTTGTAGCAACAATTAAAATGACCTTGATTAGCGAAGGCAGGTTACAGGTGAAATGGAATTGACTAACAATTACCCATGGTTTCACTCCAGCCTGAAAAGATCTTCGAATTAAACTTTAGCGCTATGCAATTACATCCTTCACCACGCACATTTGAATTCCTAATACCTATTCTCTTTGGGGCAGGAGACCTGCCTAGGACCAGGACTACCACATCTGTGTCCCCATGTGGCCATTTTGCAATGAACCCCAGTGAAGTGTCTTTCAACGGTTCCTTCATTTTCACTTGTGTTCAATTTAAGTTGACCAAGCCCCTCTCGTTTTATTTCCTGAACCCAAATATAACCCTGCATTTGATGGGTGCAGCAGCTGGGAGTTGCTGAAAAGTGTCCCCTGGCTTCCTACCCCCTTTCCCTTCCTCTCAGGGGAGGAGGAGTCCTGGACACATGTGAACTTACTCCCCTGCGTGGGCTTACCAGACAGGCCCGCTTTAATCTCATCTGTTAATTACCAGCTGTGTGGACTTAGGCAAGTAACTCAACCTCTCTGTTTCTTCATCAGTGAAATGCGGTGGCCAGGATGATTAAATGACATCATGTTTGTAGTGTGCTTATCCCATGCTCTGGCACACAGAGTGCCTAATAAATGGTAGCCCTTGTTCTTAGCTATCCAGGTCAAGTCAGTTCACCTCCTGCCTACATCTCCCCCACTGCCACCTACTTGGGTCCTTTCGATGATCTGTGTTCCCTCTCGTATTTTCAATTTTCATTCACTCAGCAAAGAAACATGTTTGGCTCACCTGTTTTAAAACATCCTCCCCTTGACCCTGGATCTTTTCTGGTTCCATCCTCCATCCCTTGTCCCCTTCACCCCTGGCCCCTCTCCTCATCTCTCCATCCCTCAGCCTCCTGCACCCTGGCATGTCAAAGGTCACCAGTCCAAGGTCACCAGCGTTCTCCCACCTGCTGCTACAATGACTGCAGTCTTCAGCTGACATTCTCGCCACAGCAGTGCGCTGTGTCCACTCAGGGGCGCTCTCCACCCTCTGAGGCTCCCTCCGCAGTGCCTCTCCTGTGCTGAGTGCACTGTTCTTCCAGCTGGAGCCAGGCCCACGGCCCAAGATGTAAATCAGACCAGGACACGTTACCAGTGAAAGTGTTTAATAGTTAAATTAGTTAAATAGACTTTTCAATTTCCATGGGAAATCATAATTGTATTCATTTTTGCAAGAGCAGGGATAAAAAGTGTGCACACCCCTTGGAGGGAATGAAGAGCTAGCACTACACGTTGTCACCAGTCACTGCCGGGATGGGGAGGATGGGTCCCCACAAGGCCAGGGAGGCCATGACCAACAGGGGAAACACAGGAGAAACTCAGCACACGTATTACTCAGGTTGGGAGCAAAATGAAAACCCAGCACCACTGGCGGGCCATATGGAGGGGTCAGGGACTTGAATACAACACCAGGGAGAGAGCCGGCCCCTCGTGACAGATGCAAGAGGCGTGATGCAGAATTCAGAGGCTGGAGCAGCAAAAGCACAGAGAGACTAAGGCTGCCAGTTTTAGGTCCATAAGCGTTGCTTCTCAGAGCTGTGTTCAAACTGGGGTGGGAGACAGTGTGTGGAAAGGGGAGGGTGGTGCTAGTGTCCAGTGAGAGGTGGTGCAGGTGGGCATCAAAGTAACATTTCGCAGCTGGCATGTAGCTGCCTCCTCACCTCCTTCAAGCCCATGTTGGAGGTAAGAATAATGCTGCCCTGAGAAGCAACGAGAAGATCTGGGCACAGGACCAAAGGATTCTGTTTGAATATGTCTCTATAATAGTATATCATTTCCCAAATGCCTCCCTCATAGGGTATAAAAAATAGAGCTTTTTCTTCGTATATTTGACTGCTCCCTCCCCCCAAAATAAAACTCAGACAAAACGAAATTTCTGCTAGCTTTGCCCCATGGACTCCGAAGCTGGCCTCTACTCTTTCCTCTGTCTGGTTTGCAGGTGGAGAGCAAGGCCACCGCCCTTTCCTTGCCTGAGAGCTGCACATTACATCCCCAAGTCTGAGGGATCATCTCCAGAGAGAGCCACCTGCACCTCGGCCAGCAGAGGAGCCAAGCAGGCGAGGTTTCCTCACACCCCCAACACCAGCTGAGCTCTCAGAGTTGCAGAAGCTGCCTCTCTGCAGGCAGCAAACGCTGCCATCTCAGGGAGTGGAAGGGTGGAAGGTGGCCGAGCTGTCCACGGCAGGTTGAGGCTGCTTCCCTTGATTCCGACTTGGCCTGAGATGGGAAAGAAGCTTTTGTCTTCTTTTCATTTTGTTTGCATTTTACTTAGGGGAAGTGATATGTGTGTGTGTGTGTGTGTGTGTGTGTGTGTGTGTGTGTGTGAAAGAGAGAGAGAGGTGGGGTAATGTGTGCATGCATCTTCCTACCTATGGTACCCCGAAAGGACATGCTCACTGTTCTGGTTGGACCTGGGGAAATCTGAAGTGAGGGAAACAGGTGTCCTGAATGAGACCAGTTCCGCAGCATAAACACACACACACACACACACACACTCCAGTACACTGACATACGTACAGTACAAGTGAGCACAAATGCCCTGCTGTGCACAGCTGTTTTCTAATATAGAGAATTTACAAAATATAGAATTTGGTATATTTGTTAGATCTCCAAGGTTTTCAATAATACAAAGTAAAAAATACAAAAAGACAAGTTGGGATCCCCGCCCCCCCCTCCCCAGTGGCATCCTGCTTTGCCTGTGGGTTTCTTACACGCATACAACTAGCATAGTCTAAAGAAGGGCACAGAAACGTGTTTTGTTTTATTTAATAAATATTTTCTTTTTCTCAGAACCGCCACTCCTTGCTCCGGGGCCTCTGGCCTCCCCCTCGCAGTTCTGCCCCCTCCAGGGGCACCGGCTGTGTGTGTCGGTGTGGGAGGAGCCCGCGAGGAAGGCCTCGGTCCCTCCAAAGCCAGCACTCCTGACCCGGGCCCCCTCCACCACGGAGCAGGGCCTCGGCCTCGGTCTGAAGTTTAAAGGCTCACATAGAAAAGCAGCCCAGGGCCCGAGGCCAGGTGGCGCCGCCTCCCGCCCGCCGAGGCCGTGCTCCCGCGGCGCCGCACACAGAGCTGCCGCGCGCCCAGGCCCCTCCAGCGGCGCCTCTCCGCCCGCGCACGCGCCGCAGCACCCGTTAGAAAACGAGATTCCGACCGAGTCTGGCGGCGTCTACTACAGGGGGAGACATCTTTGGTCAGCTTGGTGCTCGCAGGACGCTGGCACCCCGGGGCCTGGGACGGAGACCGCCCGCCCGCCAAGGCAGAAGCTGCTTCTGGAGTCAAAGTGGAAAATCTCAGGGCGGCTTCGTGGGCTGGAGCGAGGCTTCCACCGTTTCTCTGGAGGCCAGGCTACCTGGCGTACGCAGTGGCTGCTAACTGGGCGGGGGCCCTCCGTTGAGGAAGTATGTCATCATCTCGCCTTTGCCCTTGACCTTGACCACACCCCGGCACTCCAGCTGGTACGTGTTGGCGGCCAGCACCTGGTACATGTCTGTGGTGACCTAGGAGGCAAACGAGGAGAGAGGACAGGCCATTCATGACCTGAGCCCTGACTGCCTCCGACTCGGAAGATGGGCGGCGTGCCCCTGCGGGGCGGCTCGTCCAACGAAGAGCCTCAGAAACGGGAAGGACGGCAGCACCCACCCCTGCTGCGTGGCGTGGCGAGCACCTCGCGTGTGCCTGCGGCCCGCAAACTGCCTGCCATCGTCCACAGTGGGAGAAACGCAGACGCTGAGGGGAGGCGCTCAGGAGCTCACAGCCGTCTGACTCCCCACAATCAGTGCCCAAGGGTTTACCAAAGTCTCACTCCTGAGTGATCAGAAAGTTCTAGAAACCAGTTTTTCACCACAGACAGTTGGAGAACCACTGCTGATCTCATTTCATCCTGTGAGGTAAGAACTATGATCTCAGGCTCATAAAATCTAAGTCACTTGCCTGATGTTACGTAGCTAATAAAGGCGAGAGCCCGGATTCACTTCAGATGCCTGTCTCTGCTTTGGCTTTTGGAACAAAGAGGAGAACTCACAGGTGGTTTCAGTAATGACACAGCACTACTGCAGGGCGAAGGGCCAGAGCAGGGGGCACAGGAGCAGCAGGACGACGAGTGCCTCACCCCAAGGTGATCCAAGAGCCATTTCCGAGCATCGCCAGCACCCGCCCCCCGCCAGCGCCCCCATCACACGCCTGCTGTCGGACCAGGGAGGAGGGGGCAGCATGTTCCGTGAAAGGTAAGCCCCATGCAAAGGCGAGGTGCTGGGTTGTCTTGTGGTTACTGACTGAGCCCCTCACACCTGTCTGTGGGTGGGGTTGGAGGCTCTGTAAACACTCATCCTATCTCCCCATCTCCCTTGAGGACCCCCACTCCCATCCTGCTGTCCCTTCCCCCGCCCCCCGCTTTGGCACAGGGATGGAGGTGAGAGAAGGCCATCTGGCCAGGGCCCTCAGGCAGCACCCACAGGCCAGCCCCTTTGTTCAGAGGCCCCCCAGGGGAGAGAAGTTAGGGGCCGGTTAAGCAGCGTCCGTGTGAGCAAGGACCTTAACAGTGGCCCCCGAGGCCGGGGAGGCTAAATGACCGGCCACAGCCTCACAGGGACCCGGGGGTGTCAGACTAGAGCCCAGTCCAGGGCCTCTCTGTGTCAGATTGGAGCAGAAAGAATCAAGGAAGGCCTGAGAAAAACAAAGAAAAGAGGCTGAAGAGCAGCAGGCCTGGGAATCCCAAGCACCAGCACAAAGGATGAAGAGGGGAGAACGTCTCCAGGTCTCTGGCCAGGCGCCTTGGCTGTTGAGGCTGGTGGGAGCGCCATCCCGGGACCAGTGGCCTCGTCTGGTTCTCACAGCTAGGCCCTGAGTGCTGTGGGCTCCATCTGGCAAGACCCTGCTCGTTGCGGCCGCCTCGTGTCCGCTCTGCGTGCCTGGTGGCTTGGCATCTGCAGCTGGCTGCCCTCATCCCCCCCAGTTCCTTCTGTGGCCAGTAGAGGGCTTGCACAGGGTAGAAGATCTGTCCAAGGTACCGACGGACCAAAACACAATTGTGTTCTCCAAGCTTCCAAGATACCAGCGCCAACTGCCCCATCACCCTCAAATCTGGCTGCGGAAATTCTGACTGGGAACAGCGGGCGGCCTGCCGGAAGACCACTTAGCCTCACACAGAGGTCCCCACAGGGGTGCTCCTGCACTCACCTGGATGCGGTCGGGCACGCCGGTGCTGTCCATGCGGCTGGCCACGTTCACTGTATTGCCCCAGATGTCGTACTGAGGTTTGCGGGCCCCAATCACCCCAGCCACTACGGGGCCGATATTGAGCCCTGCAGGGGACAGAAGTGAGAGTGCTCATCAGGGTTCAGACTGACGCTTGCCCTGCCTGCCCTCACTACCGTTCCCCCCCACCCCCGACTCTTGGCCTGAAGACACCCAGGGTCCTCCCGCCCTGAGGCTGTGCCTAACCCCACAGCTGCCACTGCTCTGCTCCCATCGCATGCTTGCTATCTTGAGACCACAGGAACCCAATCACATAGCCGCTGCTGCTGTGTCCTCGCCACCCAGGCAACGTTCAGCTCCTGCAAATCCACCGCTAGACTGCCCTCTTCAAAATTTCCAGTAACCTCTGCGTTGTCTGATTGCCTTTCCTTAATTCTCCCTCTCTCGGTGGCATTTAAGTTTTCACCTTCAACTCGGACTCAATATACCAGACTCGCCATTTCCTTCTTCCTTGCTCCTCTGTTTGTTTCAGGGGTGCCACCATTCTCGTTCTTAGAACCTACCTCCTAGCCCCCCTCCCTGCCCCCAGAGTCTCCTCTCTCCAGGTAATCCTCCCTCAGGCCTCTGAGCCAGGGCGGTGATGCTGCCGCACCGTCCACATGGGCTCTCCCTCTGCATCTCTCTCCTACGCTTCTGCTCCGGTCTGTCCGCCTTCCCAGTCCCGCCCAAGACAACACTGAGCAGCCCTGCCCCTGAGCCTCTGCCGTGCTGGTCTCCACCTCAAGTGTCCTTCCTCCTTCTCTCCTGGCGAAGTCCTTCCTGGACACATCTGCCTCAACCGGCATTCGCTAGACATTTCCTGCCCCATCTCCAAGCCCCAGGGTGCTCCCTCCTATTACATAAACTGTCTCTCACACTGTGCCTTATTAAGCCTCACTGTTGCTTAACTCTTGTGTGTGAGCAGCAGGCCCACGAACACAGCAGAAGCTCCCACATACACCCCTTGGCCACTCACTAAGTCAGAAATGTCATCAGTTTTCAAAACTGTTTCCTCCACGACCCTCCTCTTTGGTCCCATCAAACCACATGTAGCTTTTTACCTCATGTGCTATTCCCAGGCTGGACTGTCGCCCTCACTGGCCAAAAGCCACGCTCCCCAGGGAAGACGTTCCTGAGTCTGTAGGACGGGATCTGCCACACAAGGCTCCCAACTGCCTGCCCAGCTACTTATCTGCCTGCCACTCAGTCCCCAGTCCTGGTCCAATGAAGGAGCTGGGGCAGCTCACAGAAATAAGTACACACTGGGAGAAAAGTGCAGAAGAGTGCGGATGAGGGAGATGGGGTGAAAGGAAAATAAGAATGGCAACATCCCAGGAAACCAAGAGTGACATTAACACAGAAGCACAGGCTGCCCGTCGGTTAAAGCAGGCCCCCAGCTGGATCTGGTTTGGCTTTCCAGCAGCCGATGCAAAACGAAAACCTGGTCCAGTCCATAGGCATGTGTCCACAGGCCCACACGGCCAGCTCCTCGGGGAAAGCCCAGTTCCCAGCACTCGGGCCGGAACGAAAGGTCTCCTGAGGACATGCATGATCACAATATTGACTTTTAGGAATCCAATATTTCAGTCTAATGTGCTAATTTGTAGAACTGAAACACCAGTATTTTTGTTGGTGAATCTCTGTTCCTTTTTTACAAAATTTGAAATCTGAATAATTTTTGGCCTGAGATATTTCTTGGAGGGGGGGTCGATCATACAGTAAAATTTTGACAAGAACAAAGGTCTGCCCTTTTGGAAAGCATTCTTTACCTCCACCATCCTCAGCAGGAGGAGAGAGCAATGCTCGACAAAGCGGTTTCCTCTGAAAAAGGAACACTTACTCTGAAAGCCTGGGCATCCTTGGCAAGATACATGCTAAAAAAACAAACTGCTGAGACACCTTGAACCTTATCAAGCAACACAGAGTTGTGATTCTGAGATCATTTTGTGGATATAGCAGGGGAGTGAACAGGCAAGTGTGCTGATGTACGTGGGTTTTCTCTGCGCTATTCTTTCAGCTCTTCTGTGGAGCTGAAACGTGTCAGAATAAAAGGTTGGGGTAATAAAACAACAAAATTGAATACCAAAAGGTGTACGGCACAGGGAATATAGCCAATATTTTATAATAACTTTAAATGGAGTATAATCTATAAAAATATTGCATCACTATGTTGTACACCCGCAACTAATATAATATTGTAAATCAACTATACTTCAATTAAGAAACAAAATAACAAAATTAATACAAATAATGAAAAAAAATTATATAGGGTTTTGGTTCAAAGATTTTCTGAACAAGTAGAGTATGGCTCTGCCTGTTTTAAAACTGACCCAGGGCCTCTGCTCAGAGCTCCCCACTCTCTCCCGCAGCAGCCCTGCCTCCAGGACACCACAGCATCTACGAAGCTCCTCAAAGCCACACAGCGAGGGCCAAGGCATTTGACAAAGAAGGGATCCAGGGAAGATATGCGGACTTGACTTATCTCCACATCCTCACCATTTCTTTCCCCAGTTTGCGTAGACCAGAAGAGCTTTCACAGCACCTAGAAGATCGTGCTCACGTGTGCACAGAAACCACCTGGAGCTCAGTGATAACCTGTCTCTGAGCTCCCGCCTCTCCCACTGGGGGCCCCTCTGCCCTTGGCGCACAGCATCCCCCCACAAAGCCTTTCTGGCAGGCACGGTGAGTGGGAGAGGCAGGAGCTCGGAAAGAGGGTGTCCAGTGCTTACCACCATGCAGAGGAGGCACCTCCAGGCCCTGGGAGAACTCTGCTGTGTGATGGGGGCCTACCCCCACCCCTCGGGCAGGGACACACTGCAGTGTCAGCCTCTGCTTGGACTGGGTCATGGTGGCGGCAGGGGGGATGGTGGGTGGGAGTCCCAACAAGCCCTCGGGACTCCAGGCCGGGCTCACCGATCTTCATCTGGAAGTTGTTGAAGGAGTGCTCGTTGATGTACTTCATCTGGTCCATCAGCTTCATGGCGAAGTCAGCCAGAGCTTTGATGTGGGTCTTGCCCACCTTGTCATAGGTGGAGTCGTTGAGGCCCGAGGCGGCCATGTAGGTGCTGCCGATGGTCTTGATCTTTTCCAGCTGCCTGAACCGATCCTCACTGATGA
The DNA here is from genome assembly GCF_951394435.1 of Stenella coeruleoalba. Taxonomy (NCBI): domain Eukaryota; kingdom Metazoa; phylum Chordata; class Mammalia; order Artiodactyla; family Delphinidae; genus Stenella; species Stenella coeruleoalba. The sequence continues at coordinate 76,158,934 of NC_137150.1, read as the reverse complement.
TCTGGACAGATGGAGGACAAACTGGGTCACCCCCAAGGTGGGCACTGAGGTCTGCAGGGAAGTGCAGCAGCACGGCCCCTCTTGTCGCCTCAGTTCACACAGGGGGCCCATTTCCGTCACCAACTCAGTGCAAAGCCCTGGTGCTCCCCAACAGTCTGGGCTTCTCCAGCACTTACCCTGTGGCTGTCTAGTGGCTGTGGGCTATCTGTGAGCCCAGCCCCGTACAAGAGCCCCCAGGGCCAGGTCACTAGTCACCTCTGGGGCTCTGTCCTCCGACAGGGACTGGCAGCCATCTTCCCCTTTCCCGGCTCAGGTCTCCATCCCTCCCAGGGAGACCTCCTCACCATTGTCCAGCAGGACACTCTCCTCCTGTCTCCAGGACCTGCCGGAAGCCTGTCCACACCCATTGCAGCCAACTCCAGTTACCCCGCCGCCCGGGAGTCTCGGGGCCTGCTTCTGACACTGCCTGATCCCAACTCCACGCCCCAGCCCCTGTATTCCCGCTGGGCTCGTCCCTCTCACGCTCACTAGGCGGTGAGCTCCCAGCCCCGAGACTGCTCTACTGGTCACAGCATCCCCAGGTGGCGCACACTGGGTGCTCAACAAGGGAGTAATAAACCAAGAAGAAAATGTCTTTGTTTCTGCCTCTGCTGTTCAGGGCTTTGCATCTTTGTCCTGCCTCCTCCTGGAGCCTGGGAACTCCTCCTCCCTCGGACTCGCTCAAATGCTGAGTCCCAGCCTGAGCCCCATCCAGTCCTAGCTGGCATGAGAGGAATGGCGGGTGATGGGGGCCAGTCAGCCAGGCGGGGCTTCGACGGGGCAGCCAACGTGCACAGACTGCGAATTCAAACAGCTGGGCTGGAACTCCAGCTCTGCCGCTTGCAGGCAGTGACCCAAGGCAGGACGCTTAACGTGCGGGGGCCACGTCCTCCCCATCGTGACGTGGTGATGGGGAGGAAATGTATGCAGGTGCCTGTGACAGTGCCTGGGACACAGAGCGCCTGACGCCTCTGCTCACATCTGGTGATGGGAAAGGGGGCGGCGGGGCCCGGCCGCACCTCGTCAAAGTCGGCGATGATCTCGTTGAGCAGCCTCAGGCACTCGACGCCCTCGTTGTTGGCCTCCAGCTCCACGTAGAACTCGGAGAAGTTGGCGATGGAGGCGAACATGACGGCCACACACTCACACGACTGATAGTAGAGCTCATCGTTGCGCCGCTCGCGGGCCAGGAAGTGCGCGGCTACGTCCTTGGGCAGGATGTTGTGCAGCAGCCGCCGGTTGTAGGCCTGCAGCTCCTCCATCTCCTCCTTCTCCTCGGTGGCCTGGGACAGAGGACTCGGTCAGAGGGAGGGCAAGCATCGTGCTGCTCAGAAAAGGCAGTGCAATCCGCCCACGTGCCAACGCAGGCCCAAGATTTCAGCAAGTGCTGACTTTGCAGCCTCGCTGCTGTCTCTACTTCCTGGTTTTCTATGAAGAGCATCTCTTACTTTGACCAACAGAAAAGAGAGATCTGTAGGTAGCTAACTCTTCCCGCCTACCTCTTGGAAAGCGACGCCTATGAGAGCATTGATCCTGAAGGAGGGAACCCTGAGTGGACACAGGTCCCGGAGGAGAGGCCGGAAGGATCCTGTCTGCCCCAGATGAGGAGAAGGCAGGAGGGTAAAGGGATGGTCCAAAACCACACCCAAATGGCTCTCCAGCCACCCAAAGGCTCCTCGACCTTCCATTTTCCCCTTCATATCGGGAAATGTGATCGGAAAGGCGGTTTGAGAAAAATCACTTTAGCAGACTGACCACAGAGGAAAGGGCTCGAAGCACTGCCCGTTCTCCCTGGTTCCCTGAGAGCTGACTCATCCCAGGGCCAGACGCAACCCGCAGGGCCAGGAGGTGCAGGTACCCCGAGGTTCCCACCTGGGCGGGACAAGGACATCACTGATGACTTTGGTTCTCCCCTAGCTTGGGTCCTGGGTCTGGGACAAGCTCACTCTCCAGGATAAAGGGGCAGTGCAGAGCCCTCGGGTCAAGAGGCCAACAGTGGCCCACAGGCTGAAGCACAGAGGTAGTCCTGCACCTCGGCATGCGACGAGCCAGATGACCAGAGTGTTCAAGGGACACGGGGGTACAGACTGGAGTCTGCAGGCTTCCTCCCCTCGATGGCAAACAAAATGGCCCCCTGAACTGGGGGTGGCCGTGTTGGTAAGGCAGGCAGGCAGGCAGGCAAAGGATCACTGGCAGGGCTGTTTAAAGGATCCAGCCAGCCTGCCTGGGCCTTCCCTAACTACACATGGAGGCCCTTCTATTCACTGCAACTAGAACATCCAAAAGGGCCAGGACTATTTCTCAGGGCCCCGGATCTCCCGGTAGGCGGTGGCTGCCTACAGGGAAGGAGCTGGCACACCTGCAGGGCTGGGTCCAGCAGGGAAGGAGAAAGCTCAGGGACCCTAAGGCTCAGGGTCTAAGCCTTGCCTCTGAGGTGAGAGGACCCACTGCATTCCTGGAGCCACTGGAAATGTGGCCACAAGGATGGGGATCACACCCGAGGAAGCTCCTGGACCCTCAGGTGCCTGGGGGCGGTCCTCCTGCCAGGTGACCTCTGCTCCTATGAGGTGGGACAGTTTGACCACCCCCCTCCCCATAAATAAGGGCCACCTTCTCCTGCTCGGGAACGGGTGTGCCAGAGGGAGAAGGCTGGAGCGGGAATCCCCTGCTTCTCGCCTGCTGTCCCGTGGAGGAGCCCAGCTGGTCCATCTGCCTCTGAAAATGCACCTGACTGCCCCCACCCCTGCTCCCCACATGTCTGGGGACGCTGGAGCGCCTCAGCTCCTCGGATCAGCCTGCAGGTGGCAGAAATGTGACACGTGCCTTCCCAGAGAGCCTCTGCCCAACATGGCAGGCAGGGTGGCTGTGGAGGCTGTGGGTGGGGACTCAGGGAGCAGAGACGCGGCTGGGGACGCACGCCAAGCGCAGAGGCCCTGGCCAGGTATGGCTGCCACATCTGGGGAACTCTGCCCAAGACATGCAGCACAGCCAGCTGCTTCTAGGGCTGGGCTCTGCCCAGGCAGGATAGCTTAGGGGTCCACAGACGCTTGCTGGTCCTAGTAAGTTCAATGCTGTGGGAGGGGACAAGAATGGGCTCTCCCGAGAGCTGAGGCCGAGTGGAGGGGGCCTTGCGGGTTAGGGTGTGTTCCTCGTGCAGGTGCTTCAGGGAAGCTAAGAACCCCAGGCTCCCCACCTCCCCGTCAGCACCGCACCCACCCATCATGACCACAGACCCGACAGCTAAATGGGCTGCTGCATAAGACTGGGCGTGCGGATTGGACCATCACTCACCCATCCCAAGGACCTGCGTTCAGGTTATTGTTTATCCCTCCCCAAAGCCCTGGAGCACAAGGGGAGATGGAGGGAGGTGGACGCATCATGAGCCTGTCAGAGAGCTTGAGTGGAGAGAGGCTGACACACCTATAGCAGGTAGAGACACGCTCACCACCTGCCCGCAGACACACACACAGTGTGCATGGCCTTCTTAATTGTTTTCAAAATGGGAAGTGGTCAGCCACTTCCCTTCCAATTTCCCTTCCTTCCCGCCCTCGTGCAGAGCCCTCGGTGCCTGAAGAAGGAAGTGATCAGAGGAAGGGGTGCCACGTGTGGTAGGTCCAGTGTGCAAGGAAGCAGGGCAGTGAGGGGGAGACGGCATGGTAGGGCAGAGAAGGGGGCTGGGGTGGGTGGGAGGTCGGTTCCGCCGAGCAAATGAGTAAATAGATGAAAGGAATGGAAGGGGAGGTTCTCACTGCCAGAGATGATATTTGCATGCGTGGAAGGGAGAAGCCTACAAAGAAGCCTGAGGTGTTGCACTGGCAATGGGGGTGCTGCTGTAAACTCACGGTTTTAAATATCAACAGACAGATATTGGAGTAGTATCCATCTATATGTATGCGTGTATGTGTATGTTTGTTTCTATGTTCCTCTATACCTACATACATTTCCTGGCTTTGTCCACAGAGAGGACCTAGAACAGTGAGCACACTGAGTGCCCTGATCTGGGTTTCTAAATACCATTCTCCACTAAAAAGAATTGGGGCACTTTGAGGGGAAAGTACGTGATGAGCCCCAGACATCTTCTTGTGCCAGAAAGTAAGAAGATGCTCAGAGAATGATGGAGCCAACTGAAGACACACCAACCAGAGCCAGGACAATTAAAGCATTAAAATAAATAATGAGAGGCGCAGAGTAAACCCCATTGAATCCGATAGGAATCCGGGAGTCTGTGCTGATGTAGATAAATGAATGACCAAGTAAATGCGAGGGGGAGGAGGAGAACTCTGCCTTACAGGAGAATGCCGATTAACAAATGCAGAAGGAATGACAGACATAGGTCATCACTGGCAGGCAGGAGTCAGCAATGGATGCAGAGGCTGGTGGGTGAGGTTTGCTGGAGATCAGAATATTGGCGTAATACCAGAGTATCTTTCCACAAAATGCTAATTGAGTACAAAGGGGAAGATGGGGACCTGACAGTGGAGAAATCTGGCAGACGCCCACTTGAGTGGGTGATCAAGGTAAATGTCACCAGGGGTGGGACAGACCAACATAGAGGAGTCCCCAGGGTGATGCTCTGAGAAGTGCACAGTGTCATCTCCACGGTTTTCCTCCAAGAAGGCATGGCCTGAGTCTGGACATGGGAAACATCAAGGGCTCTAGACTGAGAGTCACAGAATAAGGACCTCTTTAAGACTGGCAAACATGAGAGGAGAAGAAAGACAGGAGACATGACAACTAAATGCATAGGGTACACCAGATGGGATCCAGGGCCAGAACTGGGACAGTTGACACACGTGAACAGCTCTGTGGGTGGGATGGCATTGTGGGTGGACGCTGTTGATTTCCTGACTGGGAGTTCGCACAGGGATAATGCAGAGAGTGTCCCTGCTTTTGGGAGGTAGACACTGGAGAATTCAGGGGGTTGATGGGGCATCGTTTCAGAAAAGAGAGAGAGGGGGTGATGGAGCAAATGTAGACAAATGGCTGGGGAATCTGATGAAGGGACTGGTGGCGTTCTTTATACTGTTCTTTTAACTATTCTGTAAGTTTAAAGTTATTTTTTAAAACTTCCATAAAAGAAGATAAAAATGGGGGGGTGCATGGGTGTGGGGTAGGAAGTCAGGGAGGAAAGATAAAGAGTGGAAATGACCTGTTTCTGCAGCCACATGTGGAGAGAAACACTAACAATACAAGTGCCTGACATCGACTAGGGCTCCAAACCTCCCCAAACTCTCAGCACAGCTGGGGTCGGTGGGGGGATGGATGGGGGCAGGCTGCAGCCGGGGACGCAGGAGGCAACGGGAGTGCTTTGGGCAGATGTTGGGGCCTCAGACCAAGGGGACTGGAGGAAGTCTTGTCCACAACACACACTTTTTTCCCTGGCTGTTTTGGTTCAGGGAGGTTCACCCTGGCTGAAAGCTGGAAGGCTTCAGCTCTCTGGGAGAGACAGGCACCCCGCCTCATGGCTCCTCCAGGTCTTCCGGGGCTACAAGAAAGCTGCTATTGCCTGGGCACCGGGGAGCCAGAGGTAGGGGCTCCGGGGAAGCTCCAGGCTACTCTGCTCAGCAGGCAGGCGGCCTCGGTTTGACCCTGTGCCCTCAGGAGCTGGACAAGGCCCCGAGATGCTGGTCACAAAGATGCGGAGTGGCAGGCTCACCCTCCCTGGCCTCCGCCCCTTTCTCAGGGCCTTTGTAACAAAACAGGGTCACCCAACAGCAATCACCTTGGGAGGGGCTCCCTGGGGGCTCCTGGGGGAGGCGGGGGTGTGAGCAGAGGAGTGGAGGGGCATTGGCCCTGGACCCCACAAAGCCTGGTCAGCCCCCAGGAGAGACCTGAGGACCTCCTGGGAGCTTCCCCAAGAAGAGAGGCGTGAGCAAGTCGGGAGGAGGCTGGGAGGCTGCTCTCTGAGAAGAGAAGGTACAGCCTCACACTGGGTAACCCCGAGGCCCCTCCCAACCCAGGGCATTCTGCATGGAAAACATGCTCCCCCAGCCTCAGGGCATCCCCACCAGAGACACCCAATAGCAGGGGCAGCCAGATGCCCCCGTCTTCACTCAGCATCCAGTGAAAATCCAGGGCCCCCTGCCCCGGCCCGAAGACTTTAATCTCAACATTACTAGGAAGCAGAGGATGGAGGAGGCCTAAGCGAGTTGCAGATGAGCTGAAGAAGTGGTCTGCACACAGGGGCCAGGCCAGGGGAGGCAAAAAAAGCCGGGCTAAGCTAGGCCTTGCAGGCGGCTGGGCTAGAATAACAGGTCTGAACCCCACCTTCACTCCCATCTAAGACCAGGCTTTCTCTTGGGGCTTCCCTGGTGGCGCAGTGGTTAAGAATCCACCTGCCAATGCAGGGTACATGGGTTCGAGCCCTGGTCTGGCAAGATCCCACATGCCGCGGAGCAACTAAGCCCGTGCGCCACAACTACTGAGCCTGCGCTCTAGAGCCCGCGAGCCACAACTACTGAGCCCGTGTGCCGCAACTACTGAAGCCCACATACCCAGAGCCCGTGCTCCGCAACAAGAGAAGCCACCACAATGAGAAGCCCGCACACCGTAACGAAGAGTGGCCCGCGCTCGCCGCAAATAGAGAAAGCCCGTGCACAGCAACAGAGACCCAACACAGCCAAAAATAAATAAAATAAACTAAACATATATATATATAAAAGGCAAGACCAGGCTTTCTCATGGGCCCTTGGGTGCCCTCTCTTGCATCTTTTGAGGTGGTCCAGCAGGTCGGAAGGGGCCATAGGGGCTGCTGCTGTAGCACCTGGAGTACCCTGTGCACGGCCCAGCAGCACCCCTCCCGCAGGTGGACACAATCACGGCGCAGGGCACAGAGCCTGGAGGGCAGAGTGCTGACTGGGTTCCAGCCCCACCGGGGCACCCAGCACCCCGCACCTCTGCCCCTGCCTGAGCCACCTCTCATCAAGGCCGGGGCACAGCCACCTGGCCGGACTTCCTGTCGACGATCTTTGATGACCCTTCCAGCCATCTTCCCCTGGAGGGGTCTTCAAGCCCAGTTTAGGTCACATCGAGCCCTGCTCAGAAGCCTCTGGCACCAACTCCTGCACTAAGGCCTCCGCGGCCCCAGGACTGCACTCCCCCTACTTCTCTCCTCTCCTCCTGCCACTGTTTCCCCCTGCCCTCCTGACTCCTTGCTGCCTCTGCCACAAACTGGGCCTGTCCATGCCTCCCCTCTGTCCCGGCATCTGGATGCCCACTGTCTTTGTGGCTGAAGAGCCTCTCTCCCAGGCCCATCAGAGTCCCAGTACCAGGTACTGTCAAGGGTGGGTTTGTCTGGAGCTCCAGGGTTTCGCCTCTTGGCCCCAGAGAGCAGGGAGCAGACTCGCTGGGACGCGGGGCACCGGTCAGCTGGTGAGCAGGACGCCTTGTCAGTGCAGAACCCAGGCCCAGCCCAGCCCAGCAGATGAACTGCTCACTCACAAAGTGCCATGAGGCCTGGGGGTCCCGCCCCACCCAACCCCACCCCCGACCCCCAAGCCCGGGACCACCCACCTGCAGTTTCCAGAGGAAGTCGAGGCGGGCGGTGGACTCCACCTGCTGGGCGTGCAGGTACAGGGCCAGCACAAAGACGGAGATGATGATGGGCGTCACCACCTTCAGCGCCACCTTGGTCGCGTGCTCAGGGCTGCAGGCGGGAGGGAGATGTCCTGGCACTTCAGGCCGGGCTCAGGCCTTTGTTTCTACCTCCCACTCCAGCCCCCCTATCCTCACCCTCCTTCTCTAACTGCCTGAGGTGTGCCTCCTCCAGGAAGCCTTCTCAGTGGGCAGCCCCGGCTCAGCCCCGGCTCAGCAGCCAGCACTCTTCTCCTGATGGCTCCCTCTCCCCCATCACTGGGGCGCTTCCCTCTGGTTACATCAGGGGATGAACGAGGCCCTTGTAAAAGGCAGCATGTACATCTCAGGTCTTTCTCAGTTGACAAGACAGGGGTTGTAACAGGGGAGCCAGGCAGGCCATACTGACCATCTTTGGGCAACCTTGGGCAAGTCCTCTTAACTTCTCTGAACCTTAGTTTCTTAATCTGTAAAATGGGATAACACCCATATTTCAAGATTGTGGCAAGAATTACAGACACTGTATGCAAACTCCTTGTACAGTGTCTGACAAGCAGTAGAAAATCCAAAACTGGTAGCTATTATTGTCTGACTATATTTCTGTTAACATTATTAATCCTCCCAATAAAAACAGCTGTCCCTGACCCTGCTCCTGTCCCAGCAGAGAACCCAAACCTTGAAGGCTGTGTAGACTCCCTGCCCAGGAGCAGCCCCGAGGCAGGGCCTAACCTACACACCCTGCAGGCCTCTCCTCTGCTCCTCTCCTCTGGTGGCAGAAGGGGCACCTGTTCTCCTGCACCCAGGATCTCGTGCATGCCCCTGGGGAGAGCTTGAGGCCTGTGGAATGACCTGTGGATCCTGATGACCTTGGTCACTGAGTCTATAAATCATCTTGGGGTGGTAGAGAGATCATAAAAGAAGGACACCTACCCAGTGAGGCCCCCTTGGTACCAAGGGAGGGGAGGGCCTCCTCCTTCATCACCCACCTTGCCACCAAGGCCCCCTCCCACCTGGGTACCGCTGGTGGCCTCTGGCTGCTCGGTGCCAAGGGCAGGCAGGGGTTGTATCAGGGAACTCGGAGAAACAGCTTCAACTCACCACTGGGAGGTCCCATTGTTGCTGAAGTCTCTGTGAACAGGAGTTGGGGAGGGCTGTTCAGGGCTGCTCCCTGCATCAGCAGCCTCCACGCCTGCTCTGCTGCCCCCCAGCCCTGCTGTGCCCCTCTACACCCAGCTCTGCTTCCCCACGCCTCCTACTTCTGCCCCCACCACTGCTGCTCCTTTGCCACCCCCCCGCCACAGCACCCCTCTTCCCAATCCAAGGTCACTTTCAGGATGGGAGGCTTGCAGAAAGGCCAGCCCCGATTAGCATCTGGTCACCATGACCACAAATCACCCAGCCCTTACCTGGGAGCCTGGGGCCCCCCCAGCACATCCACCTGGGCTGAAGCCTGTCCCCTCTCCCACCCCAGCCAGTCGCTGCCACCCGGAGGAGGAGAAACACTACACCTGCACTGTCCAGTATGGTAGCCACTAGCTACATGTGGCTACTGAGCTTAAAATGTGGCTAGTACAGGTTAAAATGTCCTGTAAGTGTAAAATAGATACCAGGTTTTAAAGAATTAGTGTGGAAAAATGTCAAATATTCCATTAATCATTTTAAACTGACTATATATGAAAATAATACTCTGAATATATTGGTTAAATAAATACATTATTAAAATTGCTTGTTTTGCCTTTTTAATATAGCTACTAGAAAATTTTAAATTACATCTGTGGCTTGCATGAGTTTTCTAGTGGACAGTGCTGCCCTAGAGCCACACCAGGGTCGCCCAACCCAGAAAGGACCTCCATTCTCTGTGACTGCTTCAGCAGGAAGAGTGGAGGGGCTCTGGGGAGGGGTGGGGCAGGAGAGAAAGAGGAGGCAAAGTTCCCAGCTCCCGCCCTGATCCACAGGGAGAAGGGTCGACCTCCTCCCTCTCCTGTCCCCAAGGGACTGCAGCCTGCACCGCTCATGATGCTACAGCGTCTCCCTGTCATCTGCCCACAGCCCTGCACAGCTGTGGAGAAGTTCTTCCTTGCATCTGACTTAGATCCTTCACAACATCTTCCTTTTCTCAGGCGATACTCTGCACAAGAAGGTAACATTTCTGACCCTGGAGTTATTGCCTATTTTATCCATGACTGTACCTTCACTGCCAAGCTCAGTGCCTGGAACAGGGTAGGCCCTCAATAAATATTTTTCAGTGAATGGATAGATGGATGAATGGATTCCTTCCTCTAACTCAGAGAAAGTACAGTTCACTGCATTTTCTCAGGGGACACAGACCTGTCACTCACGTGTTTTGCTCTTCCTGATGTATGTGTGTGTGGGGGGGATGGTAATGGGAAGAGAAAGGTACTACATATCAGGCACTTTATATACATCTTACTACTGTAGGTATTACTATTCCCAGTTTACTGGGAAAAAATAATGAGGTTCAGGAAAAATAGCCAAATGTGTGTCTGAGGCTGAGATTCAAACTCAATTTGACCCAAGATCAGAGCTCTTTCCCCTCACGGAGCTACCTCCCCTGGAAATCTGACATCTGTCACTATATGACCAGGCTGACTGCCAGCTAGATAGCCTGGGGCACAACCCCCATACATGCCACCTCTGGGCTGTAGGATTTAACTGCTCACCATCACAGCCAGGAGCCTTTGAGCAGTGCACAAACTACCCAACCGTCCAGGGTGGCCCTGCCTACTTTGCTGAGTTGCTATGAGGATGAAAGGGATAATGTATGTCCAACTGTCTGGTTCGAGGCAGGACAAGTGCCTACGAACAGCAAAGGTTGTTCTTTTGCTTGCACACACCTTGCTTTCCAGCTCTGTTGGACCTTGACCCCTCTGGGCCTGAGGCGCAAGGGCAGTTAGGTGGAAATAGGTCATCAAAGGCTGCCCTGGACAGAGGAACAATTCACTGAAGCCTGAGGTCAGGACTGAGTAGGAGGCTGGAGGCAGAGGGACAGGGGACCTAGTAGCTCTGAGGCCACCCTCACCACTGGGGGAGGGATGGAGGGAAAGAAACAAGACACTGTGTTGCTTTGCCCCGGTGGTCAGAGCTGGGAGCAACAGAACACTCCCCTGGCAAGCCCCCTGCAGCCCAGGAACCCAGCCTCCCGCTCTTCTTGCCTCTCTGCAATGCCCCAGACCCCGTGCAGAGCGCGAGGCGGGTGCCACCTACATGGCGTTGGCTGTGACCAGTAGGTCGGCATTGTCAAAGAGCGTGACACCGGGCACCTCAACGACAAGCACGTAGATGAGCTCGATGGCCAGCATGAGCACCAGCTTCCCGATGCAGCTGATCTGCAGGAACACGGAGCAGGCCAGCAGGCTGAGCAGCACGCTGTAGGTGAAGTACTGTGGAGAGAGGGCAGCGGCTTCAGCGCCCCGGGCCCCGCCCTCCCCGGCCCCGCCCCCGCCCCCCAGCATCCCTCCAGTCTTGGGCTGTCCTCAGGTGAAACCAAGGGTCTGGGGATGCTTCTGCTGATGCAAACTTGTACTGTGGTGTGAGTGGCCCTGGGTAGGAACCAGGAGGTGGGGCTCCAGGCTGAGGAGAACCACTACCAGCAGTGTTGCCCAATGGTTAGAGCAGGGCTCCAGGCTCAGGCAGACTTGAGTTTCAGCCCTGATTCATTATGGACTGTTTGTGTGACTTAAGCCATTTAGTCAACCTAAGCCTCAGTTTCCCCATATGCAAAACCTTCTATCTCATGGGCTTACTGTGATGATTACACAATAGGAAGCCCCTGGCACAGTGCATGGTGCCCTCCATTACTGTGGGACCGCAGGCCTCAGCCCCTGATCTGCAACATGACATGTGGTGGCAACATCTGAACTGACCTTATTTGGTGGCCAAACTGACCTACTGATGCGATGCAAATTATCACCTTTGTCCTGCTTCCTGTGACTATTCATACATTTTGCTGCAGAAATATTTCTGTGTTTCATTATCAGGTGCTGCCCATACTGCACTGGGGTGTGAGGTAACCTTTTAAAACCTGAAAAATTCCCAAGTCCACGACATATCTGACCCAAAAGGCTTCAGATGAGGGACTGTGCTCTTCCCCGTACTTTGGGGAAATCCTGGTCTCTGAACCTCAGTTTCTTTCTCAGACAACCAAGGGGCCAAACCGGGTGATCTCAGAGGTCGACTTCTGCTCTGTCGTCCCCTGACACTAGTCCTAGTCAGGTCAGCAACTATTATTTTTCTCTTTTACCTTTAGCATTGTTATTTCTGCATCAGGCAGAGCGACTCACTGTTCGCTGCCTCCGCCTTGGGCTGGGGGCCAAATTTGGTGGCTGGCAGTGGGGCAGTCCCTTCTGCCTAGGCCTTCAGGAACCCAGAGAGGGACTGCAGAGGTCCCTGGTGGTTGGGAGGGGGAGGGACCAGCCTCAAGTCACCAGCAGGAAAGGGGCAGAGGAAGGAGTAGGGAAGGCACAACCCGATACATCAGCCCTAAGGATAATAGTCCTGTCCTTGCGGGATGGGGAGGGGAACCCAAGCGCCAGCCTGGATTCCTATTCAGACCCTGGGCCCAGACATCCAGGAGGCCAAGGCATAATACTGAGGTCCACCTCAGGGTCTGTGAGGAGCTGCTGAAAAAGAACAACACTTGTGGGATGGGGTCAGCCCGAGGGGTCTGTAGCTGGTAGGGCCTGGGATCTGAGGGCCTGAAATTGATCGGGCTGGTGAGAGCTGAAGTCGGTGACCAGCCAACCATCTGCCACAAACGAGGAACCAGAACAGGCCCTGACACCACTGCTTTGTTCCCCCATTCTCCCACGGAGCAACCACCAAGGCGCATGTGCTAAGACCAAAACCAGCCTCTGCTTCTCAGCAAACAGCCCTCAGGCAGCGGCTCCTGTGGGCTGTGGGCCAGATGTGAGAGGGAGAGAGGTGGGGAGCAGAGGGCGGGTGCTGGAGCATGGCTGCCTGGGCAGAGGGAGGGCTTGGCGGGGGCCCAGGGACAACTGGTCTAGGTGAGCACCGGTGAGGGTGAGCCCTACCCCTCACTGAGTTTCCTTGCCCATGTGTACAGGGGAGTAGGATCGGGTCCATTCCCTGGGGCGGGGGAGGGAGGCCAGCACTGTGACAGCCCACGGGGCCCTCACTGCGGTTCTGAACCCTTGTTATGAGTCATGGGCCCTTTGGGAATTGGATGAAAGCACGGGCTTTCTCCCCAGAAAAGGGCAAAAGCTGCCACCATCTTACAGGTTTCACGTGAGCCCCGTCAGGGAGCCGGGTTGTGGGAATCACCCAAAGCTTGGAGCAGATACCCTGGGCTGGAAGCCTGGCCCTGCTGCTCGCTGCAAAACGGCTCCCTGAGGAAGCACGGCAGGGTGAACGAAGCACCTCGCATACCGTGGGCGCTTAATGCACGCTGCTCTCGAAAGGTTCTCGCCATTTTTCAAACCCAATAGCCTGTAGGTACGTGATTTCTTTCTGGGGTGACAAAAATGTTCTAAGATTAGATTATGATGATGGCTGCACAAGTTTGTGAATATACTAAAAGCTACTGAATTATACTTTGAATGCGTGAACTTGGTGGTAGTACTGGTTTGGGATTGGGTTCCCTTTGCTCCGCTCTGCTCTGACCCACGGCAGAGGGGTCAGACAGGTCCTCCTGAGGCCATATCAGGAATGCTGCTGAGGCTGAAAAACAGCTCTGCCTTCAGGTTAAGAGCAAGAATTCTGAAGCTAGGTGACCTGGGTGGGAGCTCTGGCTCTGCCACTTACTAGCTGTGTGACCTTAGGCAAGTTACTTAACCTCTCTGTGCCTCAATGTCATCTGTATAAAATAGTATCTTTGTCATAGGGTTGCTGTGAGGATTAAATGAGTAAATGTGAAGCCCTTAGCACAGTGTCTGGCACATGGTAAATACCATATAAACAATAGCTATGCTATTATTGTCGTTATTGCTATACTGAGGAGGTCGGCCTTGTTCACTGGTGTCTGGCACAAAGAGTGAGAGAGACTGAGGGGTAAGGAGGTCTCTGTAATGGCAGAGGGCCCCTGACTGTCCATCAGAGTAGCCAAGGGTAGAGAGGGCTGGGGTGGCAGGTCCCCATCCGTGTCCAGTCCCTCCCTGCCCAGTACCTCGGGGAAGTTGCAGTTGGGCCAGGGGCTGCCGCAGAAGCCCCGCTCATCACCCAGGCTGTAGTTGCCGGCTGACTCCACCACGTGGCACGCGCTGACCTGGCTGGCACTGATGTTGTGTTCGTCCGCCAGGCAGCCAATCAGGTCCTTGGAGTTGCACGTGAACTGGTAGGGGAGGAGAGGGTCAGCCTGTGGGGACCAGGCCAGGGTAGCTCATCTCCACAGGCAGCAGGTGCCCATCCCGCCTCGCCTCAGGTGCAGCCTGACACTGGCCGCGACAGGAGAGGAGCCTGGAAGAGGCCGAGGAACGGGCAGGATTTGCCCAGCTACCCGGGGCAGGGCTTGTAAACCTCCCTTGGGGCATACTTCCCTGAGTCTCTGGCTCCTCCAGCCTCGAGAGTGAGGACATAAGGCTGTGTAAGAGGCTTTAGGAGCTAAATCTGATCCCAGACCCAAGGTGAGACCCAAATAAGAACCTCCAGGGGGGAGAACGCCAGGGCCTGGGGGAAAGTCTCCTCCCGGCCCATGCTTGTGAGGTACAGGGCTCCACTGGGTTTCACCCAATGGGCTGAGGAAGTGCTGGGGAGGTGGAGCCACCCACCACGTTGACAAAAGCCGACAGGAACACCAGGGTGATGGTGAACACGCCCACCAGGGTGCTGTTCATCTTGGACCGCACGATCTTCCTGGAGAGCCTCTGCAGCGGGGCCGGGAAGAGCTGTCGCGGGGTAGAGGGAGGACAGACGTGGAACAGAATTCAGTGGACTCCGCACACCGCCACAGAGGAGCTCGGTGGACGCCCTCCCCACCTTTGTCTCTCGCCAACAGAACCACAGGGGCTTTCCTGACCCCCTCCCTGTGGGCGAGCCTCCAGCCTCGCACCGTTGCACCCCCGCTTCCAGGCCAACCACAGCACAGATTCTCCAGCTGGCCAGAAGGGGGTCCACCTGGGGAGCTCACAGGTAAGAGAGGTAGGACGAAAGGAAAGATGCTACCTTCACCCCAATGGGGAAGCAGAGAAAAAAGCACATGTACCCGCTGTGTGAATGCTGGGCCGCTTGGAGTTACAATCAGGGAGGGGCAGGAGGTGGGAGTGAAGGAGACATTGAGGTGCCCAGAACGTTTCCAGGGAGGGTCAGAAGGCTTCAGGGAAGAAGTAGGGAGCTGTGGGTCTGAGGGCTTGGAGAGAACCTGGGGTCTGGAGGAAAGGGATGGGCACGTGAGAAGGGGGCAGAGCAGCGTGTAAGCGGACAGCGGGGCCCCAGTCGTGTGAATTAAGTGAGCTTTTCTTCAGCAGGATGCCCATGGATCTGCCATTTCCCTCACCTAATCCTCCCTGTATTTCCTTCAGATAGACAAACTGTATGTCCACTCAAGACCCACTGCGGTTTTGGTAATTAAATGATTGGGTCTACCAAATCTGATATACTTGGCCTTGACCCCCATGTGCCCTTCATCTCCCAAGCAACCTAGACTACAAAAGAAGTTGACAGACCCCAGAAAAGTGAAGTAGTGGATTCGTGCTTCCCCCATCCTATCTACCTTAATGCCTCCTGGTAAGGCTGATCTGCAAGCATGCCATGCGTCCTTTGGAAACCCCTAAGGGCGGACGAAGGTGGTGGAAAAAGCACTCACCAGAGCCTGGAGGCCCGGGTTCTAGGCGTGGCTTTGCCTGTGTGACCCCTGAGCACACCTGCGCATTCTGGCTGAGAGCGCCAGACTGCAAGGTTTATCCACCCTCTGATACAGAGCGTTTCTGTAGCTGGTCACACAGACAGCTACGTAGGCAAGGGGACACACTGGGACCATGGTGTGACTGCTCGTTCCCAGTGCGGAGAGGACTGGCTAGTGTGCTACAATGTTTAAGGCCATTAAGTGCCGGGCCCTTGGTCCAGCGTTCCTCAGCTGTGACCCAAACTCACTACATGCAGGGCGTCTACATGGGCCCATCAGGTTGCCCTCATGGGCCTTTGGGAAACGAACACAAATATGCTGATGCTTGTGCTGCTTGCTATGCTGTGAGTAATAAAGTCTCTTGTCTCTGACCCAGGGGTCTCGTGACGTCTGCCAGTATCTATGAAACAGCAACAAGCTAATTTATTAGCTTGTCATTAGGGTAAAACCAAATCTCAGACCCTTCATACTTCTTGACACCAAGAAAGTGCCCTGCTTACCCCCTCAGTCTTGGGCTTTGGGCTGGGCGTGCATGTAGGGAAGCAGTATATCTTTCCACCCCAAATCCTCCTCCACCCTTCCAACAAGGCCACTTCCTATTCAGCAGAGGGAAAGAAGGGACCACAGAGAAGGAATGCAGCAGTGGCAGAGGCCTGCAAGCCATTCAGGCTCTAGGCTGAGTGGTGAAGACCTTGGACCTCCATGTCCCCAGCAGGGGTGCCTCTCAGATGTGTTCATGCATCATCAAGTCTGTGGCATTCTTCTGAAAAAACACTTCCTTCTGGGGTAATAAAGGAGGCACTCTGACTGAACCCTCTAACATGGCAGAAGAAAAGACATGTGTGATTTGGAGAACATAAGCTTGGATTAAAATATTGCTTTACTACACATAGAGATCAATGGAATAGAGTGAGAGTCCAGAAATAAACCCTTACCTTTACGATTGATTGATTTTGACAAGGTAGCCAAGAAAACTGAATGGGGAAAGAATAGTCTTTTCAACAAATGGCGCTAAGACAACTGTATCTCCACATGCAAAAGAATGAATTTGGAGCTTACCTCACACCACATACAAAAATTAACTTGAAATGGATCAGAAACCTAAATGTAGGAGCTAAAACTATAAAAGTCTTAAAAGAAAATACATAAGTAAATCTCTGTGACTGGATTAGGCAATGGTTTCTTAGATATGACACCAAAAGCACAAGCAAAAAGGAAAAAACAGATAAGTTGGACTTCATCAAAATTTTGAAAATTTGGGCTTCCCTGGTGGCGCAGTGGTTGAGAATCTGTCTGCCAATGCAGGGGACACGGGTTCGAGCCCTGGTCTGGGAAGATCCCACATGCCGCGGAGCAACTAGGCCCGTGAGCCACAACTACTGAGCCTGCGCGTCTGGAGCCTGTGCTCCGCAACAAGAGAGGCCGCGATAGTGAGAGGTCCGTGCACCGCGATGAAGAGTGGCCCCCGCTCGCCACAACTAGAGAAAGCCCTCGCACAGAAACGAAGACCCAACACAGCCAAAAAAAAAAAAAAAAAAAAAAATTGAAAATTTTTCCTTCAAATAACACCATCAAGAAAGTAAAAAAGGTGTTGGTGAGGATGTGGAGAAATTGGGACCTTTGTTTGTCACTGGTAGTTATGTAAAATGATATAGTTGCTGTAGAAAACAGTATGACGATTCCTTAAAAAATTAAACACAGAATTATCATATGATCCAGCAATTCCATTTCTGAGTATAGACCCAGAAGAATAGGAAGCAGGGGCTTATACAGGTATTGGCACACTCATGTTTATAGCAGCATTATTTTCAACAGCCAAAAGGTTAAAGCAACTCTAGTGTCCAGCTATGGATGAGTGGGTAAACAAAATGTGGTATACATACACAATGGAATATTACCCAGCCTTGAAAAGGAATGAAATTCTGAAACACGCTACAGCATGGACGGCACCTCGAAGACACTATGAAAGAAGCCAGTCACAAAAGGACAAATACTATATGATTCCATTTTTTTGAGGTACCCAGAGCAGTCAAATTCATAGAGACAGAAAGCAGAATGGTGGTTGCCAGGGAAGAGGGCAGAATGGGAAGTTATTGTTTAATGAGTATAAAGTTTCAGTTTGGAAAGATAAAAAAGTCCTGGAGATGGATAGTGGTGATGGTTGCACGACAACATGAATGTACTTAATGCCACTCTACTGTAAACTTAAAAATAAAAAATTTATATTATGTATATTTTACCATAAATTAAAAGTGATTAGGAAAAGGAAAATGAAAAGACAACCCACAGAATGGGAGAAAATTGTTGTAAACCATATTATCTAATAAGGGTCTTATAACCAGAATATACACAGAACTCTTACAACTCAACAAGAAAAGACAAATAACCCAATTAAAAAATGGACAAACAGGGAGTTTCCTGGTGGCCTAGTGGTTAGGATTCCAGGCTTTCACTGCCATGGCCTGGTCAGGGAACTGGGATCACACAAGCCACGAGGTGTGGCCAAAAACAAAACAAAAAAAGCCCACAAATACTATGAATAGACATTTCTCCAAAGAATCTACACAAATGGACAACAAGCACATGAAAAGATATTTGACATCAGTAGTCATCAGGGAAATGCAAACCAAAAACAAAAGCAACCACTTCGCATCCACCAGGATGGCTATAATCAAAAAGTCAGATAATAACAGGTGCTAGTGAGGATATAGAGAAATTGGAACCCTTGTACACTGCTGGTGGGAACGTAAAATAGTGCAGCTGCTTTGAAAAACAGCTTTTCAGTTCCTCAAAATATGACCCAACAATTATACTCTTAGGTACATACCCAAGAGAACTGAAAACATAAGTCCATACAAAACCTTGTATACAAATGTTCATAGCAGCATTATTAACAACAGCCTGAAAGTGGAAACTACCCAAATATCCATCAACTGATGAAGGAATAAACAAAATGTGGTATATCTACATGATGGAACATTACTTGGCCATAAAAAGGAATAAAGCGCTGTCAGACAGTACATCATGAATGAACCTTGAAATATGCTAAGTGAAAGAAGCCAATCTCAAAAGGCCACATAGTGTATGATTCCATTTATACAAAATGTCCAGAACAGGCACATTCACAGAAACAGGAAGTAGATATGAGGTTGCTAGGAGCTGTGGGAACAGGGACCAGGGAATGAGGAGTGACTGCTGAAAGGTACGGGGCTTCTTCTGGGGATGATGACAATGTTCTGGAATTAGTGGTGATAGTTGCAGAACTTTATGAATATAGTAAAAACTACTGAATTATAATTTTATAACCTTTATAAAGGTGAATTTTATGGTATGTGAATTATATCTCAATAAAGCACTTATTAAAAAAAATCCTGCTCAGCTTCTTACTGTGTGATCCTGGGGAAGTCATCAAGGGCTCTGAGTTTCCTTATTGGTAAACAGGGAATATCTACCTTCCAGGGTGGTAGATTTTCCAGGGTGGTTATGAAATGATGCATTTGAAAGTGCTTTGAAAGCTGTTAAATTCGATAGAAATTTTACTTAATATTTGCATTTTAAAGAGCTATGTTGCCGATAAGAACAAAAGTCCTTGTTTCTCAGTAAAGGAATTTTTGGTTTCACAGCTGTAGAAAGTGTTTTGGCACTAGCATGAGGATCTTACTCTGAAATGGTATGACAGATGGCTTCTAATCTTTGCCTGCTTAAAATTTTGCCATTTCATCCCCCCATCCCCCGTGTTGCTTAAACCATTTCAGTCCTGATCACCCTATCCATCAATTGAACGGCTTCTCTCAACGCCAGTGTAATGACTTGATTTAGACAAAACTTATTAGAAGATGGTAAAGCCTTTATAGAAGGTGGTTGGGGAACAGTATATGCACACAGGCTTCCTGGTGAACCTGGGACCAGGAGCCCCACAGGGGCCACCCAGAGAAGAACTGCAGGCTTTTAAAACAAAATCCAACCTGGAATACTATAGCTCAGGGGTCCCCAACCCCCGGCCTGTTAGGAACCGGGCCGCACAGCAGGAGGTGAGCGGCAGGCCAGCGAGTGAAGCTTCATCTGGGGCTCCCCATCGCTCGCATTACCGCTTGAGCCAGCCCCTCCCACCCCCATCCCGCCCGTGGAAAAATTGTCTTCCACGAAACCAGTCCCTGGTGCCAAAAAGGTTGGGGACAGCTGCTACAGCTCTAACATCTAATGAGTGATTACCTCAATGCATTGCCTTTTTACAAGCCATTTTCCCTTGTCACCCTTTCAAAAGACCGGCTCTTGACTTAAAGTCTCAGCAGGAACCCAGGAATTGCTGCCTTTTTGAAGTCTCCAGAAGATTTGACATCCTGCCCTGGCACTGGTTTATAGAGTATCTCATCTCCTGTAACAAAAAGTTCACCTGTATGTTGACCCCAAATCCCACCTTTACTAATCCCGGTGTGGACAATAAAATTCTTCACCTGGAGTAGAATCTCCTCGCAGGGCTGCTCTACAGCTGCATACAGATCCTGGAGAGCATTTTTCTGGAAGGATAATCGTGTCTGTGCAAACCAATTGCTCAGTGCCTGTTCACCATCAGAGCTCAGAAAAAGAATCAATTAAAAGAAAAAGTTCCAACCCCAATATGATTAATTCAAATCAATTCAACTTGAAAAATGGGAATGGCAACACAATTAATAAACCATGACTGAGGCGAGGGACAGTTTTGATGCTGGCCTCTCAGGAAGTCTCCAGGCAAATCAATGACCTCCCTGGGGTCCTGGCTCCCTGTCTGTCACGTGGGACCAGGGTATTGCAGGAATGAAATAAGGTGATGAAATCTGACAGCAATATAATGTAAGAAAACAGACTTTCTGACAAGGAGTTAATAAATGAAGCAGTGGCTCCTACTTCAGAAAAATATTTTTAAAGATATGAAAACTTCAGAACAAGACATAGTAGACGCTGACTACTGCTCTTATCACCTGGCCTTTCAGCGTTCAACTGGACATATTAACAAAGGCAGTGTCCTGGAGAGGAAGGACTGTGGGCTCTGGAGTCAAGAACCATCTGGGTTTAAACCCCAGCGATACCACTTCTTAGCTCCGGGACCTAGGGAAGGCTGTCTAACCGCTTGAAGCCTCATTTTCCTCATCTGCAAAGTGGATATAATAAAAGCCACCTTAAAGGTTTGGGAAACGCTGGTCAAGGTGGCATGGCTGGGCTCTGGACCCAAGATGGCTTCACTTAAAAGCCATGGGAGGAACCTAAGATCTCCTTCCTGAAAATGAAGCCTTCTCCACCCCCAAACGAACATGCACCTGACAGCAACACATCCTCTTCAAGTGGACAAAGTGTGACCCCGAGCCTCTGGAAAGGGGAGTGTGGGGATTCCGAAGTCGTCACAAGACAGAGGCCAGCTGGGAGGTGAGAGGTACTGGTTGAGGAGTAGGGCCCTGTTTTAGAAGCTGTGGACGGGAGTCAGGAGGGCGTGGTAGGAAGGAGAGCCGGCAAGGCGGGACCTGGCTAGCTTCAGGCTTCGGGGAGAGGAGAGGAGGCTTTTAGGTGACTGCACGGAGCAGACAAGGGCCTAGAGGAAGCCCTGGTCAGATTCCAGGAGGTCAGACAATCAGGTCCAGGAGGTCAGTGGGAGACAAGCCAAGAGGGAGCCAGCGGCCTAGAAGATGAAAGAGATTTAAACATGCACACGCACACGCACACACGCACACACACGCACACACACACACATGCGCGGCCCTGTAGCTGAGTACTCCTTCTGGGCCTGTCTGTACCCAACCCCCGAACTGCAGGAAAGCAGAGTTTGGCCTTCTGAGTGAGAACGTGCTAATGAGCCACTGGAGAGCAAGGGGGCCCAGTCAAGTGCGGGGACAGAAGGGAGCCACTCTCTTCCACCTACGTGGGCGGTGGCAGCAGAAGTGCTGGCACTGTCAGGGGCAGGCCTGAGCTGCCTCACAGGATGAGGGGGCAGAAGCCACAGGGGGCCTGACAGAGCAGTTAGAGCTGGCCAAGGAGGGAAGGGGCTGCACTCAGGAGACGTGAGCTGACACGGCAGAGGCTGGCCCACCCCTTGCAGGGTTATGCAAAGGGGTTCCGCCTCAGGAGGGTGTCTGGGCTGCCTCACTGTTCGGGCCCCTACCAATTTGAGATTCTCTGAGTTTGGGGACCACATGTGACGGCAAGAAGGGATTTAGCATGGTTTTCTCTGATGAAAGCAGCTCTGGAGCCCAGATGAGCACCAATGCCAAGGGAAGGAAGGAGTGGTGTGTGCAGATGTTCAGACTGGCCCTCTAAGACAGCTTCACCAGAAGGACACGCTCAGGGGAGGATCCCTAGGACAAGGCATCCCAGAGACAGAGGGGCTCCAGAGGGCAGCTGATGCTCTGAGAAATCTAGGGGTGTGTGTGTGACCTGGGTCAAGCTGTGTCAGGAAAAGATCATACAGGCCCAAGATGGAAAAAACAATCAGAGCCTTCGGTGAGCCGTACATTTCAGAAAAGCAGAAAGGACCCAGGAATTGCTCCCTGACAGACAGCTAAGACGACTACGTTGACTAACTCAGACCACACTTTCTTCATGTTTCTCTCTTCGAAAAGGATAAAATATGGATGATTTAAGAAAGTAAGTCCAAGTTGTTTTGGGGAACTGGAAAAGTAAATGAAACAGAGAAAGAGACCACGTCTGACAGAACTGTTTGGCTTTGGACCTGCGGAGCCCATAGCAGGCAGGGGTAATTTAGGAACTGCTGTATCTCATCGGAAAGCCACTAGGCATGACTTCTGAGAAATTGTGGAAATCAGATGAAAAATGTCTGAGTTCTGGCAAATCTTTTCACAGGGAGAAACAGAATGACACTGAAAATTCCAGTCCAGTCAGCTTCACAGCAGTACCTGAAAAGGTGATACAATCAACTTTCAGTCAGTCGGCCTGCAGGCAGTGTGACAGGGGAAGGGGGGCCAGGCCGCCCTGCTGCAGAGATGCCAAAAGGGAGACTTACCCCTTTCACATCTTACTATGCAGTTAATCCACAACACAAAGAGGAAAGAAGACTGATTATTAACTGGAAGAGGAGTTCACGCTACAAACAATTGCTCAGGTCGGGGTCTACTTTCCAGAGAGTGGATAAATGCTGAGACAATGGCTTCTCAGAGACTGTGAGAGAAGCACACAGCTAGGAGCCCAAGATGGGTATTAGTGTCTCTTCAACTTTTGGTCCAGATGAGCAGGTTTCAGGCTTGGTAAGTCACAGAGCACTTTTTTTATAAACAAACTCCTTACAGAAGCTCTACAACTGCAAGATGGAAGAAGCAGGCTCCTCTGGTGGGAAGGGTGTGGGGAGGTGGGCAGAATGGAGTCAGGCAGGGAGGGGAGTGTTCCATCCACCGGCCCCCCCCTTGGGAAACTGAGGCCTCAGAGCCATCAGAAAGATCACTGGGCTGGACGAAGGAATTGAGAACAAGATTATTGACTGTGACACTGATTACAAAATAGGTCGATTCTATAAAACACAAGGAGGCAGGAATGACTTTTATAAATAATCTCTAACAGTGGCAAAAAGAATTCACTAGACCCAGGAACTAACTTAAAATGGCCAGTGCAGGCCGGGCCCGTCCCCTCCCCTCCCCACCTCCTCCCCCTCTGCTTCCTTCTCTTCTCCCACCAGCAGATACACACGCAAGTCAGGCAACACAAACCAAATGCAGTCCACGAAGCTCAGGTTCACCAAAGCAGCTAACAGAAAAGAGAGAAGCTCGGCTCCAGTTTACAACTTGTAAACAACAGATAGCTTTGATTCTGATTTGAACAGCCTACTTAAGTGCCTCAGATGAACAAACAAAACAATGACTTTGACTCAGTTTATAACTTAAGATTCTTTTTGAGTGTTCACCCAAAGAACGTTTAAGAGGGCCTTTTAGCTATGGTACGCTTTTTGTTAGGTTGTTTTACTGTGGTAAGATATATATAACGTAAATGTGCCAATTTAACCATTTTTTAAGTGTACCATTCAGTGGCGTGAATTACTTGCACGGTGTTGTGAAACCATCACTGCTATTTATTTCCAAAACCCTTTCATCACTCCGAACGGAAGCTCTGTACCCAAGAAGCAGTAACTCTCCACTCCCCCTCCCCCTGCCCAGGCTACCCTGCAGTCTACTTTTTGTCCCTATGAATTTGTCTAGAATAGATATTTCATACAACTGGCATCATACAGTATATGCCCTTTTGTGTCTGGCTTCTTTCACTTAGCGTAATGTCTTCAAGGTTCATCCATGTCGGAGCATGTGTCAGAATCTCAGTCCTTTTTATGGTAGAACAATATTCCATTGTACAGACATAGCACTTTTGTTTGTTCGTTCATCTGTTAATGCAGCGGTCCCCAACCTTTTTGGCACCAGGGACCGGTTTCGTGGGAGACAGTTCTTCCACGGACGGGGTTGGGGGGGATTGTTCAGGAGCTAATGCAAGCGAGGGTTCAGGCGGTACTGCGAGCCATGGGGAGCCGCAGATGCAGCTTCGCTGTCTCATCAGCCACTCACCTCCTGCTGTGCGGCCTGGTTCCTAACAGGCCGTGGAAGTCCGAGGCCCGGGGGGTGGGGACCCCTTTGTTAATGGATACCTGGGTTTTTTCCACCTTTTGGCTCTTGTGAATGTACGGCGCGCTTTTACAGCCATGGGAGGAAGAAGGTGGGACCGTCCACCGGGGGAAAAGCAGGCTGGGGTGCCTGACAACGGCAAGACCAAAAGGCAAGAGAGACTGAACACAGAGCAGGAGGGAGGTCATAGCCTTGAGGAAGGAACTGGTGGAGAGGCAGGGAGCCAGGATTAACCCCTACGATGCAGCGAAGGAACTGGCTAAGCACACTGCTCAACGTGCCGAGTGACCCCGGCCGGTCCTGCCCCTCTCTGGGCATCCACCTCTGCACCTGCTCAGGGGCACACTGCAGCACACTAGATGCTTCTAAGGTCCTTCCAGTTCTGACAATCAGTCCACCAAGATCTTGACCATCAGGTGATTAAACAGTTTACAGCCTAATGAAGGACTCTGTTTGGAGGATGGAGCGAGAAAGGGGACTTTGGAGATGACAAAGGTCCAATCCCCCAGGAAGGAGAACACGGTGCCCACCGCAGAGGGTGTAGGGAGTGCTGGCAGGGCCTGGGCCCCCCAGGGGCTTGCTCCAAGTGAGTGTCAGGGAGGAGCAGAGAAATGGTTACAGCAGAAGCTAGAAAGAGCTTGTCTCTGCTGGGACAGAGAGGTTTCTGGAACCAGCCTGGCCCCATCAGGGAATTCTTTTTTTTTTTTTTTTGATGTGGACCATTTTTTAAGTCTTTATTGAATTTTTGTTACAATATTGCTTCTGTTTTTTTGTTTTGGTTCTTTGGCCGTGAGGCACGTGGGATCTCAGCTCCCGGAAAAGGGATCGAACCTGCACCATCCCACGCCCCTGCCCCCGCCCCCCCCGCCCGGCATTGGAAGGCAAAGTCCCACCACTGGACCGCCAGGGAAGGCCCATGGGAATTCTTAAACCAGTGGCGAAGGAACTGAGGAAGAGGCTTGGTGGGCAAGGCAAACAGGAACCTGAGTGATTTCTACAACAGACCCTAGTGACCTGTGGTCAGGTCCCCTTGAAGGACACAGCTTGGATGGCAACACAGCATGCCTAAGAGGTGGCGTGGGAGAAGAACACAGGACAGGGTCTCACGCCCATGCTACTAGCTGTGTGGCCCTGTCTGAAACAATGAACCACTCTGGGTCTCCCTCTCATCTATATGATGGGCAGCTCAAAAGCCATCATCTCTATGGCCTCCCTCCAGGGCCATTTCCAGGGCACATTGGAACAGAGAAGGGGTGGCAAGAGCGATCCCTTTCACACTCATTCTTTCAGCAAATGTTTATTGACCACTGCTCTGTGCCAGGCATTGTGCTACGTGCCCTTCCTTTGGCCTACCTGATACCCAGGGGACAGACAGAAGAGACAGCAACAGTATCTTCTTGCAGAGATTTGCAAAGGCTAACTGAAACAGCCAGTACAAATAAGGCTCCTCGGACAAACTACGCCCCCTGCAGTCTGGCTTGCTGCGAATGCCAATCAAGAGCTGTGATCCAGCATCAGGCACCTGGATCCCGGGTGTGGCTCTCCAGCCCCTGGGAGGGGCCCTATCAGTGGGCTGGGAAGGGCGGGAAGAAGGCAACCGGGGTTCAGGTATAAGCTGGACTCACCTTCACGCAGGAGTAGATCACGGACACAAATACCACCAAGGTCAGCAGCAGGAAACAGGTCAGGTAGAAACTCAACATGAACACGGAGCTGGAAGGAGAGAGGAGGTGGGGAATTCTGGGGCTCTGAGACGCCCCACGCAGGAAGCAGAATTTGCTCCATTTCTGCTGCACCTCCTGCCCAGTCTTGGGTGCCCGGCCCCTGACTCACTGAGGAGGGATTACTGAGCCTTGAGAACCGATTCGGAACCTGCCTCCGTAACGGTGTGGCTCCTGCCCTTCCTCCCGGTCTTGTCACTTTCCTGGGGGAGCATAGCCCACACAGGAGCCAAACGAAGAACGGGGTGACACCTGCCCAATATTTTGCCTAATTCTTAGCTATCCATAGACTCACTTCATTTAGCCTGGAAGGACCCATTTTAAAAATCACCTGGCTGTTCTCTCTAGGTAGTCACTTATGGCCTGACAAGTAACTCTGAAGGCTGAACACTGGTTTGATAAATGGCCATCCTTTATAGAAATGCATTTGTCAACAGCCCAACCAGCTACTCTGAGAAACAGCAGTGACATGTCCCTTTGGAGGGCAGAGTCCCTAAACCCTGTCCCCTTCCTACTTGCCAGACGCACAAGTCCTGTTCAGCTTCTGTTCCCCTATTCCCAACCCAGCTCAACAACAACCGTAAAAACTGCAAGGATCTCCTGCTGCCCCTCCTCACAGAGGCAGATCACAGGTGAGCTCAATGTTCACAAAGGGCTAGTATCCTCGGGCGAAAGAACTGCAAGTGACTTTCCATCCGGAGCCCGCTGTGGCCCTCCTGGGGCAGGGGCCGGTCGAGGCACAGCACTCCCTGCCAACCACAGGAGGCCCCAGAAACCCCTTCTCCCTCTCAGGGAGTGCGACAGCCTGACATGACAGGTGTTGTCAGCAGGTTAAAGGCAAGTGGAGGACACAAGAAGGCAGGTGAAGGCCTCTAGGGAGGCATCTTTGTTCCAGGCTCCCCCAGAAGCCGGCACTTAGCTGCCTGAAACAAACAGAGCAGGGGAGAGAACTCTCTTCAGAGGGAAAGAAAGACCTTTCAAGTAGCTTTTAAGGCTTCCCTGGAGAGAGGACGGCCAGAGAACGACCTCCATCCATGCCTTAGCAGCTCGGAGCTGTGGCCAGAGGAGGGAGTGAAGCTACTGCGGGCAGAGCAGGGATCTGGTATAACCCGGCCCCAAGCCACGCTACGGAAAGGAGAAGCAGCAAAGAGGCAGGATTATGCCCCCAAGTGAAGGGGACTCTCAGCTGCAATGGGACGGAAAGTCTAGGTTGCTTATTATACCTATAGCTCCATTTCAATACAGAAAATGAGTCCTATGACAGCAAAGACCCACAATCCCACCAGCTCTGCACGGTCTCAGTGCAGGGGCAACGGACATTAACTGCATAGCCAGGGTGCAGCTGGCTGCCAGTGTCTGGTTTTCACCTGTGGTATCCTGACAGGGTCATAGCAGACACAAACGCAAGGGCCATCTCTTCAACGATAAGGTGCCATTAAAAATAAAAGGCACTGAGTGATAAGACATGCCCACGCCACGCACCTCCTGATGTGATGCCCCGAGCAGGACACGCCACTCCTGTGGGATTCTTGTGAAAAATACATAACCTCCATCCAATCATGAAAAAGCATCAGACAAATCCGATTTGAGAGAGTCCACACTTTAATTAGCCAGTACTTATCGGAAGTGCCAAGGCCATGAGAGGTAAGTAAAGGCCAAGGAAGCACCACAGATGGGAGGGGACTAAGGAGCTACAGCAGCTAAATCCAATGTGGGGCCCTGGCCCAGCTCTTGGAACACAGAAAGGACATTTGGGGGAATGCTGATGAAATCAGAACACAGCCTACAGATTAGTTCATATATCATTGCAGTGTTATTTCCTGATTTTGATTACTGCAGTTATATAAGTTGTCAATAGCACGGGAAATTGGATGAAGGATGTACAGAAACTCCCCGTGGTACTTTTGTGCCCTTTCTCTAAGTCTATAATTATTTCAAAATGAAAAACAGAAGGTGTTGGAGTGAGGGGACTCTTCCAGATTAAGTTAGATTTATGAGACATAACCAAACGCATCCAGTGGATCTTGAGTAGATCCTGGCTATGAATAAACTAAGAGTAGAAGACATTTAGGGGGACAGTTTGGGAGATTTGAATACAGACTTGGTATTAGATGATTATAGAGGAACTGGGGTTAGTTTTGTTTGGTACATAAAGCATTGTGGTTAAGAAGCAAAGTGCCATTAAAACAGGTGTCTATTGACGTGTTTAGGGGCAAAATGTCCTTGTGTCTAAAATTTACCTTAAAAAATCAGAAATATACCTGTAACTAACACAACATTCTAAAGCAACTATACTTCAATTAAAAAAATCAGAAAAAGATAGATAAAAAAATCTTTCAAAATATTAACAATTGTTCTGGGACTTCCCTGGTGGTGTAATGGTTAAGAATCCACCTGCCAAAGCAGAGGACACAGATTCAAACCCTGGTCTGGGAAGATCCCACATGCCGTGGAGCAACTAAGCCCGTGCGCCACAACTACTGAGCCTGTGCTCTAGAACCTGCGAGCTGCAACTACTGAGCCCACGTGCCACAACTACTGAAGCCCGTGCACCTGGAGCCCATGCTCTGCAACAAGAGAAGCCACCGCAATGAGGAGCCCGCGCACTGCAACAAAGAGTAGCCCCTGCTCGCCGCAACTAGAGAAAACCCCCTGCACGCAGCAACGAAGACCCAACACAGCCAAAAATAAATAAATAAATAAATAAATAATTTTTAAAAAGAACAATTGTTCTATCTAGGGGATGAGTGTTGATTATATTAATTACTTTATGTTTCTGTATGTTTGAAATATTGCATAATAAAAAGTAAAAAAATATGTGTATATATATATATATGTGCATATATACATATATATACACACACATACATACATGGAGAGGTTATCTTTCTCACTTAGCTGTGACCCTACTGTGAATGACTACCTAACAAACATTTCATGTCCAACAGCCCATTTCAGAGGGGTCCCCTTGGAAGCCACAGGCCTCTCTCAGTGACACAGCCAGTCCTCAGAAGATTTCAGGAACACCTCTTAGAGAAAAGTCTTCAGAATCTGAAATCCATTCTTTGAAATATCTGGAATAGCATAAAACCCTTATTTTTTGAAGATATACTGTTTTTTTGCAAGAACCAAAGGTCATGCAGAAACCAGCTTGGTGAATACTTTGGGTGGCTCAATGGGCAACAGTGGTCTGCGTTAAAATGGGATGAAGTGGAGAGAAGGGGTCTCCCGTGCGCTAGGCAGTGCCCAGACAGAAGTTTTCCACCTGCAACGAGCATATGGCCTACCCATCATGGGGCAGGCAGACTCTTGGCTTCCTGGTCTCACTGAGGACAAGACTGTAAACCTTTCTCCCTGTCTGAGCAAATTCAGCTCAGACTCCCACCTCTGCTCTCCTACATGACCTCCCCTCCCACCCCTGGAGCCCCTGCAGCCAGAAGAGGGAGCCCGGGAGGGATGGGGTACTTACTGGGGCACAATGGTGATCTGGACAAAGCAGATGAAGAGGAAGACGAGCGAGGCACATGCCACGTAGGCACCGAATCGGTCATCCACCTGCTTGGAGTACTGAGAGGACATGGGCAGGGTGAGTGGGCGGAGGCACCTGGCCCTGTCTGTTCCAGCCCCCCTCCACCCCAGACACACCTGGGACAGCACGCTCCCAAGACTTGGAAGACCCAGTCGAGAACCAGCACTAGCCTTAGCTCTCAAGAAACCAGTCCACTCACTACATGGTGGTGCCTGTGGGGAGGGCTGTTGAATTATGCTAAACCAGAAACTCTGCAGGCTGGGTCACCATGAGAATAACTCATAATGATCATGGCTCACATTCCTGAGCACGAACTACACACCAGAACGCGTGCTGGGGCTTGCAACCATCACTGCACATCCTCACAAGAGCCCCAGGAAATAGGCACAGGACTGCTGCTGTTTCTACTTCAGAGATGAGCGAGCTGAGGATCAGAGAGGTCACTCAACTCGTCCAGTGTCACAGAGCTCATCTCCAAGGTCCTGACTCCCAGCCCCCACCCTCCCCACGACACCAACCAGCTGCACAAATGGCCGTGCTGGCAGAGTCACCCAGAGAGGGTAATCCATGAGTCAGTTCCATTTATGCTGGTAAACAGACTAAGTTCCCTTCCCATAATTCTTCCCTCCTGATTAGGCGTGCCTCATTTGACCACGGCATGAGTTCACAGGAGCCCATGTTGACGGAACACAAGGGAGACTCTGTGACATGTAGCAAAGACCCTGGACCAGGGTCTTGTTCTGGCTCTGTCACTACTTCACTGGGTGGCCTAGAGCAAGTCACCCAGATACTCTGAGCTTTATTTTCTCAGTCACAATTAAAGGAGACAGGACAAAGAGCTCTTGACTGCCCCTTCCAACTCTAATACTCTGAGTTTCCAGTGTGCCAAAGGCAGCTGGATGGTCCATTGGAAACTATAATAATAATAACAATAGCAATAAAATAATACAAATAGCAGTGTTTATTGAACACCTACTATGTGGCAGGTACTGTTTCACGTGTTTTACATATATGGATGTTTAATCCTCACTATGACACCATGAGGTAGGTATGTTAAAAATCCCCATTTCCCAGATAAGGAAACTGAGACACAAACAAATTAAGATGTATCCTTTTCCACCAAGGAAGTCTCCCTAAAACCCCCATTTCCTGGGTAGGGCAGCATCAGAGCCGGGAAATGGAAGTGACAAGAAGGAGCTCTTTCCAGGGCGGAGACAGGGGAGGGAGCCGTCCTGTTGCCTCCTTTCCCTCCCCTTGGTCCTGGTTCTGCACCAGGGTAGGGGTGTGGGGGTGGGGGGTGGTCCCCCCCAGGGTGCTGTACCTTCTTCTCTAAGTCAGGCTCCCTGAAGGTCAAGAGGAACTTGCGAACATGCTCAGATCGTAGCCTGTCGATGCTCCTGGCGTCAATGGCACGGCCCAGAAATTCATCCACTTCATCCTCAGGGTTCGCACTTTCCTGGGCGTTCCTGGGGAGCAAGGGGTGCAGACACAAGACAGGCTGACCACCAGGGGGCGCCGCTAGGGGGCCGGCTCAGCCTGCACACCCGGACCCATCAGAGGGGCTTGATCAGCTCTAATAAGGGGTGGGGAAGCTGGGATTGACACCAGGACGGGCCAGAAGCCCGAGTACTCACATGCGCAGAACACTGCCCAAGGCTCAGACCCGCGGGCTGGGGGGGCCTCACTGACAATAAGGATTTTCTAACCCTATTGATGTATTATTAAATGATAATGATAATATGAATTATTCTCAAGGGTTTGTTTTTCCCCTACAGGTAACAGGCTCTGCTCTTCACTCTCTAGCTGTACTGTCATCCTGAATTGAAGGCTGAGACCAGGAGGCAAGACCTCTGCCGCAGGGCCTGGGAGCCACCTGGCTGCTCTCGCCTGGCCCAGGGGACTCTCTGGGAAGCACGTTTCACAATCTTTGGGTGCTGAACTAAACACTCTACTTGTAGCGTGGAGCCCAGTCCTCGAGTGGGATTTCTGACAGCCCCTGAGACTGGGGAGTGGAGGAGAGAGACAGGCATATTCCTTCAGGGTGCTGGGACGTGGCCAGGCGCTGGCGACCAATGTGCAAAGCCTGCATCTTCCTGGGAGCCGCGCGTGTGTGTGTGCGCGCGTGCACATGCGTGTGCTGAGTGTGTTGTGTGTAGTTGTGTGTGCATACGTGTGTGTGTGCGTGGAGTGGAGATTATAAATGGGGGATGCCCAGGCCCAGCCTCTCTGCCGGGGGCCTGGGCTCCCGGGCTGCTCGTCTCTCAGGTGCAGTGGGCTCTGTTCACTCCCAGCCAAGACTGCAAGACCTGGGCTCCTCCTCCATGGAGTACGGAAACTGAGCTCCAGGCAGATTTGGAGACGTCCCCCAGGCCGAGGGAGCTCAAGTGAAGAAGGACAGGTTACTCACTTGTCCTTGGGATCTTCAAAGCCCTAAAAGAGAGGGACGGAGAGAGGAGGAGAGGAGGATGAGAACCAAGGGGATGAAACGGGGAGGCTGCAGCGCATCCCCTCTCACAGGTCACAGAGAGCACTGTCACTCAGTCATCCCCTCCTTCCTTCATTTGGCAAATACAGCTGGGTTGGGGACAGGCTCCACAGTGCTCACAGGCGCACTGTGATTTTACTTCATCCACTGGCAAAATCCATGAGTCTAAGCTCTTCGTGTCCCCATACCCAATTCCTTGTCATTCCCCAGACCTTCCTTCACCCTCCTCCTGGACCCTGGGCTTGGTGGGTCCCCTCCCAATTCTGCCACCTACTCGGAAATAAGAGACACTGCCAGGCCGAGCAATCCCACACGCCTGTGCACACCTGTGCACACACACAGCTCATGCACACTCACACACCCCCAACTCCCGCCAAGCACACATAAAATCTCCTGGGACTTCACAAGTTTTGAGCTTAAGAAAACTAAACTCTGGTTACCTGCAACAGCTCTTCTGGTATCGGAGAACCAATGTGTTCTTCTAAGGCTGGAGCTGGCTGGGGACCCAGGAGGTGAGGAACCTGCCTGCCCTGGTTTGATTACTGTTCTGATGTTCACACACACAGGGCAGGGGTGAGGGTGGGAAGGGCCCTTACTGGTTGCCAAACTCAAGGCCCTACCTAGAGTTCATCTATAAAGGACAGAAGTGTGTCAGGGTCTGACCAACTGTGGCAGAATGGAGGGAGGGGCCTCTAAAATGGGAAGGGGTGGGATCAGGGAGGCAGTGGGGGAGGCACAAGCACCCCAGGACAGGCGGCTTCAGGTTGCCAAGACAAGGACAGAGGGCGGCCTCTTGTCCCTGTGGCCCAGCATGGAACACGCTGCTGGGCAGCCAGGGGGCTTGGCAAATGTCGGGGGAACCCAAACCCCAAATGAACACAGCTCTCTTCATTCCCACTGAGGAGTGGGGTTTACGATGCTCTCCACGAGCCGGAGCTGCCGGGCTCCGAAACAGACGTGGGGCCCGTGGGCACTGAGGTGCTGTCTCTTCTCCTCACCAGCTCAAGGCTCCCAGGGGCCTTGGCAGCCCCTAGTGCCACATCCAAGTGCCCAGCCGTGGGCTCTGAGCTCCTCCCGGGCTGCCCAGTGGCTGTCTTCCTTTCTCCTCGTCCTCTGAGAATCACCAAGCCCTCGGTCCAGGCTGCAGGGCCCCGCCCACCTCACTGTCCCCACTCGAGGCTAGAGGAGTTGGGGTCTCTCATGTGAGTGCCCCATCTGGGGGCAGGCAGGATCTCTAGGGCACAAGCTCGAGTGGGCGGCAGAGAGTCTGGACAGGCCAGTCTCTGTGGACCATGGCGAGGGGCTGGCCCGCTGATCTCCACCCCAGGGGCCAGCAACGATTTTACTCGGAGGACATCCAAGCCACATTATGCCTACGCTGGTCTCTACAGCTCAGAACTATACCTGAAATGTGTCTAATGAACCTGTCTCGGACTTCCTCCAGTGCTCCTTTGGTGGTATGCAGGGGCTGGTGTTGGGGGCCAGGTCCGCTCTAGGCTTCCTGGGTGCCGGGCTGGGGTGGTGAACTGACCGCAGTCAGGGAACACTTTGGTGGATAAACCATGGCAAAGGGCCTTTAAGAACACAGGCCAGCAGACTGGGTTCCAGTCCCCCGACCTGCTTTCTAGTCCTAGGACAACGGTCCCCAGCCAGCAAGGAGGACACTCAGATGGGTTCCTGCCGTTGTGCCTCCGCACTTCTGGAGAGCAGCTCAGCTCAGTGCTTCTGTTTGGTCCCTGAGTCCTCTCCTTCTGACCTACAGCAAGACCAGAGGCCGTGGGCCCCTCTGCTCGTCCACACTGAGGTGCAGACTCCGGTTTGCACGCCTGCCCTGGCAAAGCTGCTGTGGGGAACACTTGGACCCAGCCTGCCGCCTCTGAAGAATGCACAGCTTACCCGAGCCTGGTTAGATGAGCAGGAGTCCACATACGATCTCCCGTCAACCTTTTTATTAATAAAGAACCTTAGAGAACGTCCCTGGTGGCGCAGTGGTTAAGAATCTGCCTGAAAATGACTCTACTACCCGAAGCAATCTACAGATTCAATGCAATCCCTATCAAACTACCACTGGAATTTTTTCACAGAACTAGAACAAAAAAGTTCACAATTTGTATGGAAACACAAAAGACCCCGAATAGCCAAAGCAATCTTGAGAATGAAAACCGGAGCTGGAGGAATCAGGCTCCCTGACTTCAGACTATACTACAAAGCTACAGTAATCAAGACAGTATGGTACTGGCACAAAAACAGAAAGATAGATCAATGGAACAGGATAGAAAGCCCAGAGATAAACCCACGCACATATGGTCACCTTATCTTTGATAAAGGAGGCAGGAATGTACAGTGGAGAAAGGACAGCATCTTCAATAAGTGGTGCTGGGAAAACTGGACAGGTACATGTAAAAGTATGGGATTAGATCACTCCCTAACACCATACACAAAAATAAGCTCAAAATGGATTAAAGACATAAATGTAAGGCCAGAAACTATCAAACTCTTAGAGGAAAATATAGGCAGGACACTCTATGACATAAATCACAGCAAGATCCTTTTTGACCCACCTCCTAGGGAAATGGAAATAAAAACAAAAATAAACAAATGGGACCTCATGAAACTTCAAAGCTTTTGCACAGCAAAGGAAACCATAAATAAGACCAAAAGACAACCCTCAGAATGGGATAAAATATTTGCAAATGAAGTAACTGACAAAGGATTAATCTACAAAATTTATAAGCAGCTCATGCAGCTTAATAACAAAAAAAACAAACAACCCAATCCAAAAATGGGCAGAAGACCTAAATAGACATTTCTCCAAAGAAGATATACAGACTGCCAACAAACACATGAAAGAATGCTCAACATCACTAATCATTAGAGAAATGCAAATCAAAACTACAATGAGATATCATCTCACACTGGTCAGAATGGACATCATCAAAAAATCTAGAAACAATAAATGCTGGAGAGGGTATGGAGAAAAGGGAACCCTCTTGCACTGTTGGTGGGAATGTAAATTGATACAGCCACTGTGGAGAACAGTATGGAGGTTCCTTAAAAAACTACAAATAGAACTACCATATGACCCAGCAATCCCACTACTGGGCATATACCCTGAGAAAACCATAATTCAAAAAGAGTCATGTACCAAAATGTTCATTGCAGCTCTATTTACAATAGCCCAGAGATGGAAACAACCTAAGTGTCCATCATTGGATGAATGGATAAAGAAGATGTGGCACATATATACAATGGAATATTACTCAGCCATAAAAATAAACGAAATTGAGCTATTTGTAATGAGGTGGATAGACCTAGAGTCTGTCATACAGAGTGAAGTAAGTCAGAAAGAGAGAGACAAATATTATATGCTAACACATATATATGGAATTTAAGGAAAAAAATGTCATGAAGAATCTAGGGGTAAGACAGGAATAAAGACACAGACCTACTAGAGAATGGACTTGAGGATATGGGGAGGGGGAAGGGTAAGCTGTGACAAAGCGAGAGAGAGGCATGGACATATATACACTACCAAACATAAGGTAGATAGCTAGTGGGAAGCAGCCACATAGCACAGGGAGATCAGCTCAGTGTTTTGTGACCGCCTGGAGGGGTGGGATGGGGAGGGTGGAAGGGAGGGAGACGCAAGAGGGAAGAGATATGGGAACATACATATATATATAACTGATTCATTTTGTTGTAAAGCAGAAACTAACACACCATTGTAAAGCAATTATACTCCAATAAAGATGTTAAAAAAAAAAAATCTGCCTGACAATGCAGGGGACACGAGTTCGAGCCCTGGTCTGTGAAGATCCCACATGCCGCGGAGCAACTAAGCCCGTGAGCCACAGCTACTGAACCTGCGCTCTAGAGCCCATGAGCCACAACTACTGAGCCCGTGTGCCACAACTACTGAAGCCCACGCACCTAGAGCCCGTGCTCCGCAACAAGAGAAGCCACCGCAATGAGAAGCCTGCACACCGCAACAAAGAGTAGCCCCTGTGTGCTACAACTAGAGAAAGCCTGCCAGCAGCAACGAAGACCCAACGCAACCAAAACATAAATAAATTTTAAAAATAAATACATAAAAATAAAAATAATTTAAAAAAAAAGAACCTTAGAGACCTTACAACACTAAACCAGCACAGCTCATTACTACATCTTAAAAGCTGAGCAAAAGTTGGAACAAGATTTAAAGAAATAAACTGCTGACTACGAGTTACTCCCCTCTAACTGCTCTCAGTCACTGCTTAATCCAATCCCCTCCCCTCCACTGTATCTTCAGTGGAAGTCAGGGTAGAAGCTTTCTTTTTGCATATCTTTCCCAAGGGTTTCTGGGCGAGTTTAACACCAAAAGCCAATGGTGTGCCTGGCGGCTGCCAGATCCCATCCCATCCCTGGCCTAGACACTGGGCTGGCAGGGGCCCAGGGGATGGTACTTTGATGCTGGCCCCTCAGGTGACTCTGCCCAGCAAGGACAGGGATGGGGAGCCTCTTCTCTCCCTCTACAGGGGTGTCCCCGAGCTTTCTGATCACTTTGCATTCCCTCCCCACTGGGTGAAGCAACCAACACCACGGAGGAGCCTTTCTGACAGCCAGTCTCCCGTGAGACTGTTTCCCCAGTTACAGCCCTTCTGCTAATTCTTCCAAGGTTTCTTGTCCTAACAATGATTAATGTCTGCCAAATCGGTGCTTATAGTCCAAACTGCCCCCTTGGAGACTCTGAAATACCTAAAGAGTCCACCTACACCAAATATCGCTAAAGAAAAAAACTTTCCGAAGATTTTAAACGGAGAACGTACCAGCAGGCACCTTTCTTGCCTGCTGGTGGTTCCTCTCCACCTCTGTCCTGTCCCATCTTTTTATTCCCTGCTCTCCCTCATCTCCTGCTCCCCGCCCTGCATCTCCCCCTTACCCTCTCTGTCCTCCCGCTCTGGTCTTCCTGAGACCTGTCCTCCTCTTTCCTCCCACCTGGATGAGAGCCTCCCTCCTTGCATTCTGCTCTCAGTCTCCCCCTTTCCTCTCACTCCCTCTCTCACCTCTTGGCTGTCCTGGTCAAGTGGGTAGACAGTCCACAGGAGATGATTCAAGAACTGGGGTGAGAACAGGGGAGGATCCAGCAACTGCTCTTTGCTTTGGGGAGGGGCCTGGAGGGAGCAGGAGTGGGGCCTGGAGCCCTGGGTGGCACTGACCAGGCCTGGGACGTCTAAGTTCAAAGCCCTGGGGCAAGGCTGACCTTTCCCACTCTTTGTCGCTTAGGACCTTGTTGTCCTGCAAGTTGTTTCTTTACCACCAGAAGTTAAAATGGTGATCTTGACTCAATTCACTTTTTTCTTCTGTACATTTTCCTTAAACCTTTGTCATCTGCTATTTGCTAGCTGGCAAGGAGCAGAATGACTGGTCCCTAGCCTGTCCCCTCCCTCAGACCCCTGGATCTGTCTGCCGACTCAGCTGGACTCCCATGGAGTCTCTCTCTAATCCCTGCTGCTGCAGCTTAAACCCAGTCTGATCCACAGGCCCCCAACGTGGGGATCCTAGTGTCGGCATGGACCCCCATTCCTCTACCTGGATCTGTGGGAACTCAGTGGACATGCACACACACACACACACACACACACGCACACACACACACACACACACACACACACGGCTTCCTCACCCATCCCTCCCTCAGAGTGGGCAACTCCTGCCTGGGTACCAGGCTGCCCTTGACCTGAGGAGTGTGCTCAGATGCAGAAGCCAAGATCTCAGATAAAAATAAAGAACTGCTTCAAACTGACTTCTTGTCATCCCTCATTCTCTTCTTCCCACCCTCTGAAGTCTTCTTTCTAGCATGACTGATAGAACACAGGCAGGGCATCCTGAATTAGCCCGTCCCTGCTGTGTGCAGGGGTGGTTGAGGGTGTCTGTCCTCTGAGGCCGGCAGGGTCCCTTGAGATGGAAGCAGCACCCCTACCACGGCCTCTGCTCACTCAGCCTGCGTGCTCCCACAGGAAGACTGGAATTAGCAGGGCGGTTCTCAGCACAGAGGGCAAAAAGACCATCACCTGGCACTCGCCAAAAAGCACAGGGATGGTTTCTGAGCGACTGGGCCAGAAGATGTGTTTCAACTGCCTGGGAAATGCAACAGATGCTGGAAGGTGTCTGACAAGCCTGTGCCCACCCAACTCCCCGGGGCTCCCCAGACAGGGCCAAGAGGCCCTGGAGGCTGTGTTTGGACCTTGAGTCCAGCCAGATGGGTCTGCTTCCAGCCTATACCAGCAAGGTCTGCCAAGGGGGAGGGAAGAAGGGGCTTCACCGCTCTGCTCCAAAGCCAAATCTGGCCTGCCAAGAGATGGTGGGGCCCGCGGAGAAAGCCCAGGGCCGGAAGTCAGGCGCTCTGTCTCCTGGTCCAAAGTCAGGGTGAGCCCCCTTCCAACGATCCCTTCTGGGTAACAGGAGGGGCCTGGCCCAGTCCTCACACCCACAGAAGGCCCTAGCCCTGGACAGTGCGGCCCACACACTGCGCTGCCAGCTACTCACCATCCGTTTCATCTCCTTGGACACCTGGTTGCCACCCAGGTGGTTGTAGAAGGGACGCTCGGCCCCCCAGTGTGGTGGGTTGTGTCCGATCGAGTTGGTTCTCTGGCGATTCATCTTGGCAATCATGGCCTTCTCTTCTTTCTGGGAGAGCAACATAGATGCGTCAGCCCGTGGGTAGGGTCCATCAGGTGAGCCCAAGTAGGGGGTTTCTCATTCCTCCCAGGTGCCTGGCCAGGTAGGGGTCAAGACAGTACCTCCCTCCCTTCTCTGCACAGTCCGGAGCCCTGAGGTCTGCCAAGATCCTAAAGCTCACCCAAGAAATCGTCCTAAATCCCTCCGAACTCCCCAGCGCCAGCCCTGGCTGGGAGCTGGGAGCCTCAGGTGGGAGCAGCAGAACAGCATGACGAGGTTTGTCTTGTTAGAAAGCCAAGGGGCATGGGAACATCTGTCGCTGGCATTGAATTTTAGATGTGGGCAGAGCCTGGGTCTGAAAGTGCTTGGGGGATGATGGACGGAGAGGAAACATGAGATTCCAATTTCCACCCCAAAACAGGCATGTTCTAGCAGAGCGGGTAGTAGGACAGGCCCTGCAGCTTCCGGACGTTTGGGTCATTAGAACATGAGATTCAAGGGCTGACGCGCACTGCACAAATACAGCAACGGGGCCTCAGCCAGCTCTCCACGTGCCAACCACAACCTATCTGTCCATCCATCCAAATGAGCTCGAGGTGGAGGGTTGGAGAGGCCCTGGGGGGACCTGGGTGGCCTTCCCTTCAACTCCCTCCCTGAGCCTGGGAAGGGAGCCGGCCAGATCAGAGGCAGAGGGGAGGGGACACAGCCTGCTTCAGCAGACACTGCTCTGAGTCGGGGCTGGAGGGGTGGGGGGTGTCCTTTTCTGTCTCCATTTCATCTTTTCTGAGCCACTTGTCAAGCTAGAAGAATCAAGACCCAGAGAACCCAGGGCAGAGGGTACCCCTTCAGCCTGGGCAGGGCAGGAAGGTGAGGCTCGAGGCGCTATGGGCCCAGCAGACAGGAGGAGTGTGGGAGGGGGCCTGGGAGGATTTCAGTTCATTTATACTCCAGCCGAACAACAAGCAAATGCTTTAAAATGAGTCGATTAAGCCACTAAGTGCTTTCCCCAGAGTCCCTAAATCCTCCCATCCCTCTTTCCGGATGTCTGTGGCAGGGCCTGACACCGCTCCCTCAGAGGCACCCCGTAGCCAGGTCCTGTGTGCTGGGATGTGTGGAGGGTGAGGTGTCCCTCTGATGTCCCTCTCAGGGTGGACACCTGCCTCAAAGAGCTCTGCCCACCTTGAAGAATCTACTTTTGCTGTCTCCAAGACTTTCTCTGAACTTTTCTCGCAGCTTAATTTTGTCTTCAGTCTAATTCCTTAGGACAGAAACAGGGAAGCTTTTCTCTATCAAAGGGCTCTGACCAATAGATAAATTCAATTGAAAGATTTATAAGTAAAAGGCATTTTAATTAAGGAAAAATGTAAAATATAACATGTTCTCATTTGCTTTAAAAATTAAGAACATGGAACGTGACACTATTAAAAATAGAACACTGAAGTCTGCTAATAATTCAGTTTTATATTTTGGCAAGTGTGGGCTGAGACAAAAGAAGGAAGAAGAAAGACTGGAAAGTGCAAGAGGGGAAAAGACAGAGTTTCAAGAAACAGAGGTGTATAAGGACAGGCAGAGAGAGAGCGAGATCCACCTGGTTTAGGTAACAGACAAGGAACGAGATGGAAATAAAGGACGTGGTATACAGAGTTCCCTGATGCTTCTTTTCCATCTTGTGGCCTTCTGCTGTATTGTTACTAACCGATCTGAGGTGTGTTGCTTTTTCTGCAACAGAAGCAAAATGAAAACCTCCCCTCTTTGCCACCAGCCTTTACAAAGCCTCTGTAGCTCTCACGTCCTTCCTGAGATGCGGGAACCACGACTGCATAAGAAATTCAGGAGTTGCCTCAACGAAAGAGTAAGAGGAGAAGGAAGCAGCAGGCTAAGCAACGTTCCTCCCCAAAGAATGAAGCCCTCCCACCCCCCCGCCCCCCACCCCAGCCCTCGGTCCCCGGACCCGCTTCTGGGTGCAGCGCAGGATGAGGAAGGTCTCGATACTGTGCTCTTTGAGGTAGGCGTTGCGCTCGCCCCCACCGCCCGGCTCCACTTCGTAGTCGCCGTTCAGGTAGTTGAGTGTGGCCTTGGTGATGTGGATGCGTCTACGGGTAGGGGGGGAAGCAGGGAGAGGAGGGCAGCAGACGTGAATTCAGAACCCCTGCTCCCGTGCAGAACCAAACTGTAAGCAACTCAGTCAGCATTCGAATCCCAGGGCCCCGAACTCTGACTCAAATGCTAACCCCTACCTAGATCTCTCAATGGACTGTATCCCTCCAACCTCAACAAGATGGCAAGGTGGGCTCCTCGCCAGCTCGTGTTCACCGAGACCACACCGCATCACATCTGCATCACGTTATTACAGGGATGTAACACATCGGCCTGCCGGGAGAGCACGGCCTCCGGTCTCACAAACTTTGCAAACCTGCTCAGGAGCCAGCAGTGGCTCCTGCTGACTGCAGGACTGCGTCCAAATTCCCCAGCCTGGCATGCACGTCCTTAACACAGGCACTGTTTCTCCCACTGGTTCCTAAAAGGCCATCTGCTCTACTTGCATTCCCTGAAGTACTGTGTTTTCCTCTGCCTGTGCCTGTCCTCAGCCTGGCAGCTCCCCTGACCCTCACCTTCCTCACCTGCCCCCATCCTGCCCCGTCTGCCAGGCCAGTTGACCTTCCACCTCCTGGCCACCCCCGGTATTATCCAGGGGTCCTCCCTCCTCTATAAGCCTACCCTGACCTCCTGCGTCTCACGACAGGCCGCCAGGTTCTATGTAAATATTTTCTGGGTGAAGACTGGGTGAAGGTTGGGGCCACGCTCCCTACAAGTTGCCATGTGTGGCGTCAGTGCTTGGTTACTAGAGGAATTCCACTTAAATTCTGCCAACCCCAGGGCTGCAGCTACCCGGTCCTGCCCACCCTAGCCCTTTCCCCATGACAGACACCTGGGTGGGCCGGGCGGGAAGCTGCCCTCACTCACTCACCCCGCCTTGCCTCCAGCCTCCATGTGGTTGGCCAGCGTGACGTCGTTAGACCAGACGTCGAACTGCCACTTCCTGAGGCCAAGGACGCCACAGTGCACTCGCCCGCTGTGGATTCCCACACGCATGTTCACGTTGACACCTGTCACCTCCCGGACCAGCCTAGGGATGGAGTAGGGGTAAGGCCGGGAGGGGGTCAGGGCCATGCGCAGAGAGGTCAGGGTGCGTGAGAAGGTGCAGGGGTCAAAGAGTCATTTCTCTCCAGGCCAGCCCAAATCCAGAGTCTGAGACTGCGCATCCTGAAGGGCAGGGCTAGGCCCTGGTGCCCAGGGGCTGAGGGTTGTGAGAGGCGCTGCTTCCCAGCTTGCCCGCAAGGTGGCGCAGTGCCTCACACTACGCCCCAGGCCCACTGCTTCTCCCCAGCGAGGGCACCTGAGCCAGCGCTACCCTCAGTCAATAATTAAGTTGTTCTGAAAATGCAAGCGCACGTTAGTGCCGATTTGAGTCGACAGGAAAGTTATAGTCACTCCAAACCCCACTCATGTAATTCTCGGATTTACCCACATTGCTGCTTCTTCGACATTAGCAGGATAATGGAGAAAAAGAGAACATAGGCCCTGCCCAGGAAAGATAGGGGAGCTGGGGCAGGTGCGGGGGACCAGGGGTGCTCCACGTGCTAGAAGACAGCGCCAACCCCATCACATGTACCACGCACGTATTCGGGGCGGGCCGCCTGTAGGAGGGGGAGTGGGATGGAAGCTCTACAGCTCTGGGTATGCGTCTGGGGCCCGGGGTCTGTGGAAAAGGGAGCCGGTGCTCTGGGGGGAGGGTCACAATGTGCACTTCTTGGGGACCTGGACCTTCCTTGGCTCCCTGGGGATGGACCCACTCAGCCAGCCATGGGGCCGGCAGTCTGACTTGGCCTGGTGGGCAGGACCACCGTGTGGGCTCCAGCTCTCACCCCACCCCACCACTGAGAGGCTGACACCTACCACAGGGAATATTTATGTCATCCATCTATTTCTCTCGTCCTGGGATCAACTCTGCAAATACCTCTGCTGGAGCTGTGCCTTCCATCCACAGGGCCTCTGGCCACTGGCTTAGGTTGATATCTCTCATTCTACCTTTTTGGCTTCACTCCAAGGCCACTTCTTCATGAAGCCTTTCTGGGTCCTCCCAGTGAAATCAACTGCCCCCTCCTGGCCCCTCCCACCGCAGTTTGCCTCTCTTACCTGATGGTGTCCACTGGGCATGCCTGGTATCAGAGCAACGGGAGTCCTGGCCCCTCAACAGGCTCTGTGCTTCCGGGCAAGGGACCCCCTGTCTAGCCCGGGCACACAGGGGCACTCGGCAAACGCTGCCGAAAGGAACTGAGCCAAACAGGATGGACCCGGCCACCTTCTGGGCCAGTTACTCTGACCTCTGACCTTGCCCACTGTGGCTTTTCCTTTGCCCCACTCAGTCTACTTCTAAAGCTCCCAGTTTTGGAAACTGGACGCAATCTCTGGCCTGCTCCCTTGGCTGACCTGTAAGCTGGGCTTGTCCATGTTGCCTAAT
Organism: Stenella coeruleoalba; assembly: GCF_951394435.1. Classification (NCBI taxonomy): domain Eukaryota; kingdom Metazoa; phylum Chordata; class Mammalia; order Artiodactyla; family Delphinidae; genus Stenella; species Stenella coeruleoalba. Next base: position 76,116,008 of record NC_137150.1, on the reverse strand, counting down.
GACTGGGGCTCCTTCTGTGGTCAGCAGTGACCAAGCATCGGCCAAAGATCCTGGCTGCTACTGCCGGCAGGGAGGATGGACTTTCTTAAACGGGAGCACCTGTGTTTGCATCCACCTGCCTAGCAGTATTACCCTGGGGAGCCGTTTAGCCTCTGTGAGCCCAACCTTTCTCATCTGTGAAGACATGGGACTGGTGACTTCTACCCCTGGCTGGGTGGTTGTGAGAAGACATGAGGCCTGGGGTGCAAGGCCCTGCCATGGCACAGGGTACAGCACAGCCGCCAGCCAGTCCTCCTTTCCTGGAGGGGTGACTCCATACCTCCTGCTGCCCTGGAGTCTGCAAAGCCCTCCCTTCTTCCAGGACATGTCCCTCTGTGCAGAGCTTCCCAGGCTGCTGTGAGCACAGGAGCCCGGGAGGAGGCTCAGAGCCTGGAGGTGTGAATCAACCCTCCGGTGTGGCCAGGGTCCTTGGGAGGTGGCTTTGCCCCACTATTTCCCTGCTTCCATCAGTCCAACACGAGTCAGTTACTCGGGATATGGGACAGTCCCCCTGCAGACGGACGGTCCCACTGGAGATGGACAGTGTCCCCACAGGCGGGCAGTCACCCTGGAGACGGGCACTTACGAGATGGCCTCAATCATGTCCATGCCCATCTCCACGCAGCAGTGGGCATGGTCAGCCCTGGCTTCAGGCAGCCCTGAGACGCAGTAATAACAATCTCCCAGGATCTTAATACGTAAACAGTGATTCTCCTGGAAAGCAAATTAATTTTAAAAATTAAAAATAGTAGGAAAGAGAAGTGGGAGGGAAAGAAACAGGAAGCAAACAGATTCACCCCATGCCTGGAATAACTTGCCTTTTAGGGCAGCGAGCACAGACCCAGTGCCGGCATGAGGTGTGGCCCCAGCCTGGGGACAGGCTTATCGGGAGCCGTGGGGGACGGAGGACAGGCTGAGCCGCGCTCGAGAAGCATTCCAGCCACCCCAGGCCCAGGAACTCACTCTTTTGGCCACAGCTGAGGCCCAAGAAGAATACAGCTGGTCCAGTGTGGCAGCAAATGGGGCAGACTCATCAGGGTGAGAGGCCCCGAGCTGAGAGTGAGGGGCCCATCCCACTCCCAGCCCTGCGACACGCTCTGACTCCTGGTCTACGGTTCTACTAACAGTTTTATGACTCTCCTTTTATGAAAAGACTGAAGCAGAAGTGAGATATAACCAAAGCTCGCCTGACCCCCAGCCTGAGATTTTTATCCAAGACAGTTCTGCTAAGCCAAAGACAGCCACAGAGCGGAAGCACCCGCCCGCTGCAAGGTCACCCCTCAGGCCGCAACCGATGCATAACTGGGATTGAGATGGACCGTCATTAATCACCAATTCTGAGCTGTCCAAGTCTGCTTCCCAGAGGTTACTTCGTGAAGCTGGTACGCTGGGACCCAAGTATCTGTGCGCCCTGGACTCTCCTTCAAGGCCCTTCCAAAACCCAAGGGCAGAGCATGTCCCCGTTCACCTCGCCCACACTCGGTGATAAAATCAGTGAGGTGTGAGGCCCACCATCAATGCCCTTGGAGGCCCTTGGCACCGTCTCTCATCCATGATCTGCCTGGTGTCCTGTGACGGCCCAGGGGACGTGTCCACCTCTCGGTGGACACTGCAGTAAGTGGGCCCCGACATAGGACTCTCCAAAGGCACAGAGCATCGCTCAGAGCCACAAAGGCTGGGAAAGGACGGCAGAGTATAAACAGGGACTAACGAACGTGTGTCCCTCACCACTCCATGCCCGGGGAGGGGGTCACTTCCAATCTGTCCCAACGTGGAAGAGTCCTCTTTCCATAAGTCTCTTGGGTGACACACAGCTGTCTGCAGGCCAGTTGAGATTCAGACTCATTTATTATTTTTTTTTATCACTCTGGCCACCCTCATCAGCAACGTGGCTCTGTGGCACCGAATTTGCTCCTCCAAACACAAATTCCACAAATTCAGGGGTCAGGGCAGCATTTCCTGCAGGCCTCACCACCCCTTTCCACTGATGGAGGGCTTGCTCCCTTGCGACCGGTGACACTGTGAGCATCTCTGAGTGTGCGGCGGGGCTGACGTGAGGCGTGAGGACACGCAGCCACAGCCTGTACGGCCCCCCCTCCCCAGTCCCCGATGGCGGACTCTGCAGCACCCTACCCCAGGCGGCCCAGATCAGGCCACCCTTCCGGCCCCGGCTCGGGCACACGGGGTCCCCAGGGCAGTGGGCAGAAGGTGACTCACTGCAGCCAGCTTGTCGAAGCGGGCGAAGAGCTCGTTGAGGGTCATGACGAGCTCCTGGGCAGTGCACTGGGACGCCAGGCTGGTGAAGCCCTCGATGTCAGCAAACAGGATGCTAGAGAGACAGGGGCAAGACCCCCGTGAGGAAGGAAGGTTAGGGGGACGCAGCTGGGGCCACCCTCCGCCTTAGGAGGGCTGCCAGCCAGCAAGAGTCCCGGGAGCTCCAAACGGCTGCTGGGGAGGAGAGAGAGAGAGCTGACGCTGGTGGTCTCTCCCAGCTGGTAGGGAAATGCCAGGCCAGCCCTCCTTTCTGTAACTCCCTGCACCCTCGCTCCCACCCAGGAGGAAAGGGGGGCCGAGGCGCGTGAGGCCGGGGGGCATACGTCTGCCTGAGGCCATGCAAACAGGGCCTGCTCCCCTCACCCTCAGCCACCTCTCAGGCCTGCCCCCCGTTTGACCCCTGAGCAGCCCCCTCAAGGTAGCTGGGTCCAGGAGAAGGGTCTTTGGTTCACCTTGTCTGCAAAGTGTTTCAGGCCCTAATGGCGGCCGTACAGAGGTCTCACTTCCCAAACCCATACACAGGGAATCCAACCCCAGGCCCTCCATACCGAGGGAGTCCTCTAGAAGAGACAGAATAAAGAGGCCCAGGGAGGAGGGAGAGGAAGACACAGCCAGTAGGCGTCTCTGGAAGCCCCCCAACTTGTCCTGCCGGCTCCTTCGGCCTCATCCCCGGGGCCCTCGGGTGCACCCGCGGGTCCCTGCATCGCACGCTGTGATCTTTCATCTGTTCCCGAGACTGAACGTGTCTTCCTTTTCTTTCCAAACAGACTACGAGAGGTGAGGCCCCAGGGCCAGAATGTGTAAGGGCCCCAAGAGTTTTTTCTTAAAATGGACACAGAAATGCACTAACTCTTGTGGGCTGAGATGCTCCTGGTGGCTGGGCCCGGGGACTGGGGTTTCCGACCTGCCACCTCACTGAGCCCTCCAGGCAGCCCTGAAGGGGGGCCCGGTGGGCCCATCCCAAGATGAGGAGCCTTGGGGAAGAGCCACGGACGGTAGCTTGGGGGCTCTTCCCCACGGCCTCTGCTCTCTCCTCTGATCCACGCGGCTCCCGAGGCTCCGGACCGACAGTCTCGCTTCAAATTAGAGTGTAGAACTAAACATGCCTTGTCATTTTATTTGGAAAATGTGTGTTCATGCATTAAGCATATCTTTTCATTCTGCTGTCTGACATCCGGGGTCTTCCTGACCTGGGGAGCCTGCCTCTCCCAGGCCAGCCAGTTCCTAGAGATGGTCAACCACTCGCCTTGGAGTCCAGAGCCTCCCACCCCAGTCAGGTTCCCACACCTGGCCCACCACTCCCCTGCCCTACTCACCCGAGGGACAAGTGCCAGGTAACTCGGACAGTCCTACGCCTCAGAGCCCACCGACATTATTCAAACTAGCCAATCCCAAGCCTGCTCACCCTGCCTCACCCATTCCTTCCTGCAGAAACCACAACAGAGGCTCTAGCCCATGTTTCCCCTCACGCTGCCTCCTCACTGACCCCTGTGCTTCCCTGTATAGCCCCCCAGCCCATGGTGTAACGCATCCTCTCCCCTCGGGACCTGTGAGTAACAAACTGTCTTTTCAATGGCAGCCGTCTCCTGATCTGTTGGCCTCACCATACCTGTATAATAATAACACCTACATTTTAAAATAGTTGGACATTGTTCTAAGCACTTTACATGTATGAACTCATTTAAGCTTCACAACCACCCTTTGAGGTTGGAATCCTTTTCGAGGTAAGAAAACTGAGGCACAGAGAGGTCGAGTCACCTGCCCAAGGCCACACAGGCTCGTGTGGGTCCACAATCCAGGAGTTAAGCCAATAAGTACTATGCTGTCTGTTGGCCCCACAGTCATCTTAAATGAGTAAAAGCACAGGTCACTGGTCTGGCATTGTCTACGGGGCAGAGGGAGGGGGAGGGACAGGTGTGGGCTGCCGTAGGCGGGCAAGTACAGGACTCCATCGTGAGGGGACACGCTCTGCACCAGCTTACACGAGGGGAAGTGGGAGCGCATCTTGGGGCTTGGGCTAGGCAAGTACAAGAAAAGTACAGGAGGGCAGCCCCCAGGCCCCGAGCCCAGTGCTGTTTCCCGGCTCCGAGGCTCCTCTGGCCATCCTGACCCCAGTTCAGACCAGCAGACAAGTGCAGGAGGAAAGCCAAAGAGGGTGGGAGAAATGGGGGAGCTGGCAAGAGAGGAGACAAGTGAGGGGGACGGAAGGAAAGGTAAGGAGGAGGAGCAGAGAGGAGAGACTGTCAGCCCACAGGACTCAGAAACCAGACAAGCAGCTCCAGAGTGGCAGCCACGGGGCCGGGGCTCAGAAGATGAAAGGGAGCCGGAGCCCCCATCAGGCTTTTTTTGTTGTTTTTTTTTTGCCGTACGCGGGCCTCTCACTGCCGCGGCCTCTCCCGTTGCGGAGCACAGGCTCCAGACGCGCAGGCTCAGCGGCCATGGCTCACGGGCCCAGCTGCTCCGCGGCACGTGGGATCCTCCCGGACCGGGGCACGAACCCGTGTCCCCTGCATCGGCAGGCAGACTCTCCACCACTGCGCCACCAGGGAAGCCCCCCCTCCCATCAGGCTTTGATGCCTGGTGTCTGGCAGACAGGCTCAGAACCCCGCCCGGGGGAGTCTGTTGGTATCCACACTGGTGAGAGAGAAGCACGTGAAGGGAAGCGGCCATGCTCCAGACGCTGACCCCGGCTCCCCAAGGATGTTCAGACCCCTAGCCCAGCCCACCAGCCACCTCCCTGGCTCTCAGTCTCTCAGGAGCCCCACCCCACCCGGGAAGAAGGGAAAGGTCTCTCCTGGTCTACGTGAAAGCACCATGACACAGTTGTTCTGGAAATTCTTCTTTAACTTAGATAATCAAAGCCAAGGGGAGTTGGGGTCAAGACAGCTGCTCCGGAGTCAAGAACACCTTTAATAAGTGTCAGTATTTTGAATGCAAAGCCGCAGGCACCAGGCCCACAGCTGTTCCACACTGGGTCCCAAAGCCTGGCTTTGGGGGCTGATGAGACCCCCCCCCCCATGGTGGGAAGGAAAAAAAATCTCCAAACCCGGCAGAGGCAGGAACGCTACTGGGCAGGGCGACCCGCAGCACCAAGCCAGGGAGAAGAGGGCAGGAGGAAAAGCACGGGCCGCCCCTAGAAGCACTAGGCAGACGTGTGTGGACCAGGGCTCGGGGGCCTCGCTTCACTGAGCCCTGAGCCCTGCAGCTGCTTGAGCTCACCTAGCCACTCAGCCAGGATGGCCTCTGCCTGCCACGTGTGGACATGGGCAGACCTGCAACCCTTCTCCTTCTCCACAGGCACCTGGCTGGGCCTAGGAGAGCACTTTCTCCACTGCAGCTTTCATCTGCTAGACCAGTGGTTCTCAGAGCTGGTGTCCATCAGAATCCCCCTGGAGCTTTTATATGGAGAAGTCCCAGAGCCCCATCCCCAGAGATTCGGACTTCATCGGCCTGGGGTGGGGCTCTGCTATTGATTGGTTTTGTTCTGTTCTGTTTTGTTTTATTGTAATCTTCCCTGGTGACTCTAATATGCAGCCAGGGTTGAGAACCAGGGTACTGGTTTAAATGTCACCTTCTCAAGGCTTCCTCCACCCTATTTAAATCTACAACCCCTCCCATATGTCTAAGTCCCTTATCTACTGTATTTTTCTCCATTGCACTTTTCACCATTTAATATTTATTATTGTTGTTGTTATTTATTATCATGCTCCTGTCTGCCTCTCCCCACTAGAATGTAGTCTTTGAAGGAGGGATTTTTTGTTGTTGTTTTGTTTTTGGCTGCATTGGGTCTTCGTTGCTGTGCACGGGCTTTCTCTAGTTGCGGCGAGCGGGGGCTACTCTTCGTTGCGCTACTCTTCGTTGCGGTGCGTAGGCTTCTCATTGCGGCGGCTTCTCGTTGCGGAGCACGGGTTCTAGGCACGAGGGCTTCAGTAGCTGTGGCATGCTGGCTCAGCAGTTGTGGATTGTGGGCTCTAGAGCGCAGGCTCAGTAGTTGTGGCTCCGCAGCATGTGGGATCTTCCCGGACCAGGGCTTGAACCCGTGTCCCCTGCATTGGCAGGCAGATTCTTAACCACTGCGCCACCAGGGAAGCCCTGAAGTAGGGATTTAGTCTATTTCTTTCAAAACCACATCCCGGCCCCTAGTACAGTGTCTGGCACACAGAGGAACTGCTCAATACACAGCACATAGTAGGTGCCTGTTAGTTTCCTAGGGCTGCTATAGCAAAGTACCACAAGCTGGGCCGCTTAAGACAACAGAAATTTATTCTGTCCCAGTCCTGGAGGCTGGAAGTCTGAAGTCAAGGTGTCGGCAGGGCCACGCTCCTCTGCGACTCTGGGTAGAACCCCTCCTTTCTTCTTCCTGCCTCCAGTGGTGGCTGTCAATCCTGGTGCTCCTCACCTTGCAGCTGTGTCACTCCAACCTGTCTCTGTCCTCATAAGGCGTTGTCCATGCGTATCTGTGTCTTTGCATGGCATTTTCCTCTTCCTATAAGGACACCACTTATATTGGATCAGGGGCCCACCCTCTCCAGCATGACCTCATCTTAACTTGATTTCATCCACGAAGACCCTATTTCCAAATAAGGTCACATTCACAGATACGAGGGGTTAGCACTTCAACGTATCTTTTAGGAGGGCACAGTTCAACCCACACAGTGTCTAATATATATTTGTTGAATGGAAGAGAATATTCATAGTGTAAAGCAAGGAAGAGGCAGGACCAGTAACTCTAGTAGCTCTTCCTTCTACCCCACTGGGCCTCTTGAGGTCCCAAGCACGTTATCTGAGACACAAGTGTGGGGAGCCCCGGGCCTGGCACCCAGCAGATATCCAGCAGTGTTCACGGGACAAACGGTAGAATAGTGATGGAGGCCAGGCATCTTCCTGGTCTGTGCCAGAGGACATCGGAAACAACATCCGTGTGGACGGGACCTCCAGGTGCCTTAGAAAGCCTGACCCTCCGGGACTTCCCTGGTGGCGCAGTGGTTAAGAATCTGCCTGCCAAAGAAGGGGACACACGTTCGAACCCTGGTCCGGGAAGATCCCACATGCTGCAGAGCAACTGAGCCTGTGGGCCACAACTAATGAGCCTGTGCTCTAGAGCGCGTGAGCCACAACTACTGAGCCTGCGTGCCACAACCACTGAAGCCCACGCGCCTAGAGCCCATGCTCCACAGCAAGAGAGGCCACTGCAACGAGAAGCCCGCGCACTGCAACGAAGAGTAGCTCCCGCTCGCCACAACTAGAGAAAGCCCGCGCACAGCAATGAAGACCCAGTGCAGCCAAAAAATAAATTAATTAATTAAAATTTAAAAAGAAAACAAAAAGAAAGGCTGACCCTCCCTCCAATCTGCTGGGACCTATTCTTCCGTAAAAGAAGTTCTTTCGACAGCTACTGAGGAATCAGGGAGGGGCAGGTTGCTGGTTCCCTTCCTTCAGGTGTTGTGACAGCGACCAGCAGCCAGGGAGGAGGTTGCTCCAAGCAAGGCTTCTAGCTGGTGCGGAGCTGGGACAGGTCCCACGTCTGAGCCCTGCAGCCTCTGCTCCATGCTGGTGGAGACTCTGCCACCTCCACATTCCCCCGCCTCCTGTCACAGGCAAAGTCACACTCCTCTGCCTCCTCGGGGGAGGATTCTGCTTCGTGTCTGTCACTTCTGGAGGCTCCTCTGTTTTACGAGGCTTACCCAACGGCAGGCTGTCTGTTCTGCTGGCCAACATTGCCTGATCCGCTCCTTGGTAATTCCGAAGGCCATTTTACAACAGCGCGGGGCCCAGACACGTGGCAAGGTACTAATTCGTCGATTAGCTCCCACTTGAGAGCTTGTCTTGGCAACGTGATCAGGTCCTCGTGGTGGGTCTGCGGAAGCTGGGTAGGCCCGCTCCGGCTGTGCGCTCCTCCCTAATTGCCTGCCGTCCATCACTCATGGTCGCCTGCATTCTGTTCCAGAGGCAGGAGCGGGCAGGCTCTTCATCCCAATTACCACAACAGGCCCTTCAGCTCTGTCACAGCTTCAGCTCAGCCTTCCCACGTGCAGTTTTGGTTAAGTGCCTTTCCTCACTGTTGCTCCCTCTCACTGCCAACAGGCTCTAGGACTTATGGAACTGCCGGCATCTGATCCCGTTCCTGTGCAGAAGCCACATTCCATAGCATCTCTGAACAGCCAGGAGCTAGGGGCCTGGGCGGGCAGCAGCATGAGAACCCACCCGTCTGAACTCCAGCACTCCCTGCCTGGCACAGAGAGGGAACTTGAGAAATGGCAAGAAGAAAGCCATCCGTCCAGGTGGGCCCAGGAAGAGCAGGGGCCTGGGGAAACAGAGGTCATGGGGTGGGGGCCGGGAAGGGAGCATGGCAAGGTCTCAGCCCAACTCCTGGGACTGTGGGCCCAGAGGCAGCGGAAGGTTCTGGGGAAGCAGGGCAGGAAGTGCCCTGGAGGCCCCCGGTGTGTAGCTCGGGGAAGCCCAGCCACAAGCCAGGGGTCTCTTCCGGACCAAGAGGGCTGCCCCCTCAGCATCGCTCTATTTGCTCCAAGCCCTACCACCCAGAAAGCCACCCAGGTCCAGGCCCCTTGTAAGATAAAGGAGGGTCAGTGGGCCTCTGCCGTGCCCTAGGTGAGCAACACAGTCAGGTGTGGTCCTATTACCACCCGGCTGAGAATGGGCTCCAGACGACTGGGCATTTTCTGAGGGGTGGTGGAAAACGATCAGCGGGGCATCTGAACTGGGAGCAGCCAGAGGACCAGCCTGAGGACACAGGCTGCGAGAGGCAAAGGGGGAAAGCCAGCGAGAGGATGCTGAACACACTGGGTACACATCCACCTACAGGGAGAATCTGCCCTGGGACAGCCGTGCCCTCTCCACTCCCACAGAGACGGGACACCTTCCTTCAGGAAGCAGAGGGTTCTGTGACAAGCCTGACCACCAGGACCAGGTCCAGGGGGTCTGGGATCAAGGTATGTCCTGGGATCCCCACTGCCGGCCTCAGGGCCTCCTGCCGACCCCATTCCAACGCCCCAGCGCCTCGCTCTTATTTCTGCCCACCGAATCCTACTCCCCCCACCCAGACAATGAAGCCTCCACGGCACTTGCAGGCTTTCTGTTTCCAGAGTCTGGGGAAACGCTTCCTAAAGGAGAAACACTGAAGGGAAGGGAACTGCCCCAGAACCAAGCCGCAGTCGGGACCTCTCAGTGGTGAGAAGATGGGTGCTTTTGATTTTCTTCTCATGCTGCTCTTATTTTCCACTTTTTCTATAAAGAACCTACATCCTTTGTATAATAAAAGTGTTAATTTTTAAAAGATGGAAAATAAATCACATTCTTCTTTCAGGCCTTCTGAAAGAAGATTCTAACCCTTCCATCTTCACGATGCTTCTTTGACTCACCCTGCCCAGAATCAGCCTTCTTAGGTCTGAATTCTTATTAGAATCAGAATCACAAAGCACAACTGATTCCAGCTGTTTCCAAGACAGCCTGACATGTTTAACTGGTCAGTGACCCTGTGCCCCAACTTCTCTCTCTTCTAGTTTCCCCCAGGGCCCCCCATTTTGAGTCCAGAGCAGTGCTGGCTCCATTCCCCACTGATCCCCATTCTGTGTCCCAGGACAAACTCAGGTCTGTTGTCAAGACCCAATCCCAGGCAAGGATGCGAAGAAACTGGAACCTTTGTGCACTGCTGGTGCAGAGGTAAAATCGTGAACCACTACGGAAAACAGTATGGGGCTCTTCAAAAAGTCAGAAATAGAATTACCATGTGATATAGCAATTTCACTTCTAGGCATATCCCCAAAAGTTTGAAAGCAGGGACTCAAGGAGATATTTGTACACCCATGTTCATAGCAGCACTGTTCACAATAGCCAAGAGATGGAAGAAACCCACGTGTCCATCTACGGATGCACAGATAAACAAAATGTGGTAAATACATACAATGGAATATTATTCAGCCTTTAAAAAGTAAGGAAAACATGATACTTTCTATAACATGAGTGAACCTTGAAGACATTTAGTGAAATAAGCAAGACACAAAAGGACACATACTGGATGATCCCATTTAAATGTGGTACCTGGAAGTCGCCAAATACATAGAAAGTGGAATGGTGGTTGCCAGGGGCTGGGGGGAGCTGAGGAATGGGGAGTTAGTATTTAATGAGTAAAGAGTTTCAGTTCTGCAAGATGAAAAGACTTCCGGAGACGGATGGTGGTGACGGTTGCACAACAATGTGAATGTTCTTAATACCACTGAACTGCACCCTTAAAATGGTTAAAATGGCACATTTTATACTATGTATATTTTACCACAACGAAAATAATTAATTAATTGATTGACTGATTGAAAGAAAAGACCCAACCCCAGCGGCTCCAGCTGGGTCGTCAGCCATGTTCCCAGAGCACCCGGCTCAGCCCTACCTCACTGGTGAGGGCTGGATATTCCTTAAGGGGCGAGCATGGTGTCTTTTCCATCTCCTCTTGAGTCATGTGTGGCACACAGTAGCAGCTCAATCAATGTTTGTGGAATGAATGAGAGGATAATATAAGACCACTTATATCTATAATTGATACAGAAGATGACAAGAAAAGAATACTTTTCTTAATATCAAGCTGGAGACAGGAAAGCTGCATGTTTGTGGGCCACGCCTCTCGTCCATCCGCTGGCTGGGGACATGGGGAGGTAAACGTTTTCAGTCTCTGCCCACAGGGTGCACAATCGCCCACGGGTATCAGAGCATCGCAGACGTTGCGGAGTGGTCATTATAATTCAGAACCATGCTGTAGCTGAGCCAGACGCCCGGAGTGACCCGGGGACGCAGCCAAGCCCTTGAAGGAGACAGGAGAGGAGCCGATAACCTTAAAAGGGGGAGGCTGGGGAGAGACAGGGAAAGAAGGGAAGGGCGGGGGAAGGGCAGCCCTCCCCAGACTCTGCTACACCCACCCTGTGTAAGGCGAAGGTGTAACCTCACTTCCACCCCCGGGACAGCAGCTCCTCTGCCAGGCCCCCAGCTCCAGCCCCACAGGGCTCCTGGGTCTCTGAGAATGAGGCTCTCATTCAAGCCAGTGAGTCAAGACTGCACCCCGCCCCGCCCCGGCACTCCTTCAGCAGAGGACCAGCGCCCCCTGGAGGAGGTGGCCTTCTCTCCAACCCCACAGAGAGCAGAGTCTGGAATGATCCCACCATTTGCAACCTGTAAAACCTAAGGGCTCCAGCGTTCTGGCCAATCAGGTACAGGTCTTTCTCATCCAGCAGGGACCCTTGCGGAAGCAGGGGACCCTTCAGTACCCTCTCAGGCCTGGCTGGGTGTTCCCTTCCTCCTGAAACCTCTGGGGTTACCTGACCTTGACTCTCACCTGGTAGCCTGCCCAGGAGCCTGCTCTGCTTCCGCAGGGCAGTGTGCAGCCACCTCCTGGGCCTGGTGCTTTACACACTGAACGCTGTAGCTGCCCTACCCTTCCAGCACCCCTGCAAGAAGCCCCAGGGCCCCCCTCCTACAGGCTCTGCTCCTCAGTGACTGAGAGGTGGGCTGTCTAGCACTGTATTCTGTCAGAATGCCAAGTCCATGTCGCCAGGTCACTACCCCGACTCCCCATGTGATGCATCCCCATTTTACTAATTAACCTGTTGTTTGTGTGTCCTCCCAAACAGAAGAGGAGTTTCCCCATGACAGAGACAGTGTCCCCCCTCCCCCCCCGCCATTGCCAGCACGGTCCTGCCTCTGGCTAAGTGTCTGAGAGCACAGCTGGTGATTCCCAGTGATGGAGGTAGAGGTGAAACCTCTGCTGAATGGATGAATGGAAGGACATCACCATTCCCATGTCACAGATGAGGAAACCGAGGCTTAGACTAGGTGACCTGCCCAAGTGCCCACAGCTACTAAGTGGCAGAGCGGGGAGTGAACTAGCCTGCTCAACACAGACACTCATCTTCCTCCACAATGGTGACCTCTTGGCAGGGGGAACCCGGTGGCACCTGGGTTCTGGCTGCATCAGTACCTTTACTCTGCTCCCTCATGTGGTACGTTCTCTGGGTGTCCCTTCCTCCAACCCCCATCTCCCTCCCCTCAGAGCAGAGCACCAGGAGCCCCCAGCCCAGAACAGCCTCCGCTGACATGTCCCGGAGGCCCTTGTCGCAGGAGTAGGGACAGCACGGCCCTCCTCTCACCCTGGCGCTGTGGCTGCAGCAGGGCCAGATGTCTGCGGGGAGGGGAGGGTAGGCAGGAGGGCTCTCAAGTCACAGGTCTGAATCCAGCCATGGCCCCAGCCCCAACTGAGCTGTCCAGCAAGGGGCTGAAACATCTCCACCCGACACATCAGACAGGAGAGGCATCTGGGGGGCTCCACGGGGGTCTTGCGGGTTCCTTGGCCTCTGGCCTGTCTCAACCCACAGCCAGTGGTGGCCCAGCACCAGAGCATCCAACAGGCCCCCCGGAATCCTGAGAATTGTATACTGTGCAATGATCCTCCTCGGGGCCTGGGGAGAATGAGGCCACGGAAAGTGATGGGCACCTGTCTGTCCCCCTTCCCTGCCCAGGCCAAACTCTCTGGCCACGCATTAGTCTCTTCTCTCCCTTAGATCCAGGCCCAAACTGTCACACCTCAGAGTTGATTTATTTTTCTTGTGGCCTTGCTCTCAGTGGGGTTAGAGAACAGCATGTCATCACCCTGTCTAAATATTACAACTCCACAGAGAATTGACGAATGTGACTCATCACCCTTCCACTCCAGATTGAGAATCCCCAGGCCTTTCTTTGCTGATAGGAGTGTCGTAATAATCATAATAATAACAGTAACAATAGCTGCTCCCAATTAGTGAACACTTGTTCTGTGCCAGATATTGTGCTAAGCGCTTTCCTCATATTATTTCATTTACTGTTTTTCTTTTTTTTTAAATAAATTGATTTATTTTATTTTTGGCTGCGTTGGGTCTTCATTGCTGCGCACGGGCTTTCTCTAGTTGCGGTAAGTGGGGGCTACTCTTCGTTGAGAAGCACAGGCTCTAGGTGCACAGGCTTCAGTACTTGTGGCTCGCGGGTTCTAGAGCGCAGCTCAGTAGTTGTGGCGCACGGGCTTAGTTGCTGCGTGGCATGTGGGATCTTCCTGGACCAGGGCTCGAACATATGTCCACTGCATGGGCAGGCGGATTCTTAACCACTGCGCCACCAGGGAAGCCCTTCATTTCCTCTTTAACAAACCCTGTTAAGTAGGTACTTTTCCTATCCTATTATGCAGATGAGGAAACAGGTTCAGAGTGGCTCAATGCCTGTAACTTGCCCTGGCCACACAGCAGAGCCAGAATGACATGAAGGGCCGCCTTGCCTAGGGCCCCAGGGTTAACCACTGGACCCTGAGTCAAGCCCCAAAGTGCATTTCTACACTGTTATGTCATCCCTCCACCTACTACTCAACCCCCAACCCAAGCCAAAGGTTCAGCCCAAAACCAGAGACCAGAGCAAGCAATGTGTTTCCACCAAGAGCAGCACGCGGAGGCTGATGAAACAGGGAAGGGGCCCCAGCGGGATATTTGCATATGATTGCTTGCGGCTGGCCTCTGATGTGTACCAGCCACCCCTAGTCCTGGCAATTTCAGAGCCAGAATTATGTCTGTCCCCGTGAAAATGATGGCCTCTTAGCTCTTCTGTCCTTTCATCTCTTTCCTGATTGCTCTTATTGATCCTGAGCGCATTCTAGAACAGACAATCCCCACCCCCCATGGCTGGGTCTGATTCTGATTCTTGCCGTGCCGATGCTCTAGCCACTCTTGTGATTCTTGTATTGACCCGAAGTCACAGCCTTTGTGGGAGTGGAGGGGGGAGGGGGTGTCACCCAGAAGGTGGGCCACTCCGTAGGGCAGTCACTGCGGAAGAGGCCTGAGTCAGCCTCTCTGACCAAACCCTTTTGCTGGAGGGCTGTGGGCCCAAGAGCCAGCACCAGAGGGACGGGAAGTGAGACGAAGCCCCCCATTTGGGAGGACAGAGGGGTGAGAGGGCAAGGTACTGGACAGAGATGCAGAGGAGGCCAGACGTGGCAGCCGTGCCAGCCAAGCCAGGCTGAGAACCTGTGCCTTGAGCGCCAGACGGTTCCTGAGTGGTGAATTTTCTGGATTTCCTTTGGGTTCCACTTTTTAGTTTAGTAAATCTGCTGAAAGCTCTGCTGTGCTAAGAGCAATCAAGGAAAGCACCTTCTGTCCATGCTCTGCCTGGAACAGAGCCATGCCAGGGCCAGCGGCATGGTGAAGACGGAACCGAGAGAGAAAATTCCAAAGGGCGGAGCTCAGGGGTTTGTATGTGCTGGGACCACCTGGCGGGTCACTCCTTCCCACCTGAACTTTGGACCTCTGGGACTCGTTCTGATAAAGAAGGCTGTTTCTTTACAGGTCCTAAGGTGGGGCCCCCCAGATTTGAGGGGCAGCCAGCAGACAGGAAAGGCCCCGTGGCTCCTGAGTCGCGCACACGCAGGTGGGAAGCCAAACCTCTCTCCTCCTCTCCTCTGAGTCCCCTCTTCCCTGAGGGCTCCTCAAGCCTCCTTCCTACAGAGTCGTCCACAAACCCCTTCTGCTGGCGTATGAAATAAATCTGTCAAGTAGTCAGACCAGGTAAAAACTCCAATACCAAAACGCTTTCTGGGGGCGATTCCCTCACTTAACCAGTCATGGATCTTGGACAAGTTAATCTCTGTGCCTGTTTATTCACCTGTTAAAAGGAGGTAATAATAATACCAACCTCTTATATTTGTTGTGGAGATTAAGCGAATATACAAAAGCGCTTAGAACAGTGCTTGGGTTAAAGAAAGCTCTATACAAGCGTTAACTATTGCTAGTGATTATTCCACCACGTGAGGACAGAGGCAGATGTGACGAGCCGAGGACGGAGACCTCGCATCAGCACCACCTACCGAGGCCTGGACCCCACCTCCCTCTTGAGATGAGCCCGCAGCCCCTCGGGACACCTCCTCGGCGTGGAGACTCGGCCAGGGCAGCTTTCTTCCTGAGAGTCCGAGGCTGCTGCTGGCCACGCTCTCCCTGCCTGACAGTGGAGTGTGGGTGGGCGTCATGGGGCTGGGATACTCTGAAAACTGAGGACAAATATATTGTCCAGGTACTATTTTCTCCCAAAGGCTTCAAATCTGTCTTGGGAGTTGGATGGAGGACACACGGGCAGAATCGGCAGTGTCGGATTCCAGGGCACCCTGGGGACTGGGCAGCTCTGTCCACTCTGCAAGACAACACATGCCCTCCCCACTCCTGCTGCCATCAGCCTCACCTCGAATGTGTGTATTTGTGTGTGCGTGCACGTGCACCCACGCACAATCATTTGTATTATTCTCTTTAACCCAAACTTGAAAATTCAGCCCAAACCTCCAAAATGTCCTCTTTACACCAACCTTAGAGGACTCATGGGTCCTAGGAAAACTCGCCCAGGGAGGAAGCAACCCTCTCGAAGGCAAACGCAGCAGCTCCTTTTCTGGGCATGTGGGAGAATTAGCAGGCTCTCCAGGAAGCCATGCTGGATGAAGGCCACTGCATCGCTTCATGTCCCCGTGGAACACAGAGGCAGATTTTGCACTCTGTTAATCTACATCTGTTTGCTCGTCCCTGCTGTCAGAGCTTCCGTCTAGGGAAGCCACAAACACGCACTAAAAGGAGCGTGGGCTTCAAGGTGGGCCGACCTGGGCACACACCGCTTTACCACTCCTGGCTGAGTGACCTTGGCCGGGGGTCTTAGCCATTCTGAGCTCAATCTCTAAACAAGGGATGTTAATAAGGGTCCCCACCCTGCAGGGTTGTCAGCCTCCTGACAGGATTAGCAGTGAGGTGGATAATGCCTGGTACAGTGCCTGGCACACACTGGCTTAGAAGGCATGGAGGCTGCCGGATGGTGGTGAAGATTGAGACAATGATGGTGACATGTGGGTCCCAAGTCTGTACTTTCTGTCTCCCTTGTTAGGCTAGGAGTTTCCCCAAGAGCTGGTGGTGTTGCTTTCTCCTTCCTCCTCCTTGCTGCAGCCTCACCTCCTCCCCACCAATACTAATTCACTTAACAGACCTAGAGGGGCAGGGCTGGGGTGCCCCAGACAACACACGTTCCAAAGCCACCAGACCACCCCGTTGGGCTGTGCCCTCGTGAAGGGGAGGGAAGGGACATGCCACTTCTTTTGGGGTTCAGTCTTCCCACCCTGCCTTTGCCCCCCAGCCTCACCCCTACCTCACGTTGTCATGTTTCTGGATGTAAATTTTATGGAACATCATATCCTCCTGTTTGGCATTGATGTCTGCTTTCATCTCCATGGCAACGTGACGGGGAAGGACAGACAGCAGGAGCCGCTCCTGGGGAGGGAAGCAGATGCTTTCATCACAGCTCCTCCCCCTGCCTGGCAGTCCCCTCCCCTCCCCAGGCTTCACTCCTCCCCACCTGAGCCCCCACCCACAGGGCCCTGGAAAACTTTTCAGGCTCTCCGGAAACTCATGGAGCTAACGCTTGTATGTGCTGGGTGTGGAGTCAGGCCCCAGGGCTACCTGGCCCCCATCTCCCTGGGACAGCTCCTGGTTCTTCCGCGTACCTGGGGAAAAGTACTCCTGGTGAATCTGTAGTACCAGGCACCTGGGGTCAGAATCCTGGGTGTCACCTGAGACTTTGGGCAAATGACTGAACTTCCCTGAGCCTCCAGTTCCTCATCTATAAATAGGGATGGGGTTGTTGGGAGCTCTCGATGAGATGCGTTCAGTCACCAAATATTCACTGAGCACCGCCCATGTTCCTGGCGTCATGCCGGGTGCCAGGAGTGATAACCGTGAACAAGACGGGCAAAGTTCCTCCTTCACAAATTCCCAGTCTTGTGGGGCTACAGGTACTACAGGGCACTGAGCAGGGTGACCTGACGCAGGCTGGGGAGAAGCAGGGTGGTCACAGAAGGCTTCGTGGGCACCAGAGGATGACCTGTGAAGGAGGGGGCTCCATTTCGACGTAGGGGATGGTGGCCCAGGAGGATGGGAAAGCTTGCTGACTGAGAAACCAAGAAATTAAGACCGGCTGAAGGGGAGGTTGGAGAAAAGCCAGGAGAGGGGCCAGGGCCACCCTGTGAAGTTGGGTAGGGTCATGGCAGCCCTTGATGGGGTCTGGACTTGGCCCCCTTTCTGTGTTCTCCTCCAGGGCCTGCCTGCTCCAAGAGGTCCAACCTCTACCTGCACCCTCTGTAGCCCCCTCCCCACACCAGGAGCTCTGCCAGGCTCGCTCACGAATCCTCTCATCTGGAGCCTTTCCTCCTGGCGGTCTCCAGCCATCCTCATTCTCTCTCCACTCCTTCAGCACCGGAAGCTGGGCCGCTCTCTCACGTGGCCCTAAGACTCTTCTGCTGCTCCCCTCCCTCCTCCTGGCCTCTGGGAGCAAGGTTTCCATCAGCGCCTCCGCTGCTCACCTCCCACACCCACTGCCTCGGCCGGCTGCCCGCCTTATGTCTTGCCACCAGCAGATGACATCATGCCCACACCATGCTCACCATGCCCCCGATGGTCCTTCTTCTCAAGTTCCCTGCCTTTGTCCATGGCACCCCCGTCCTGATCACGAAGGTCAAGGCCTTGCTCCTCAACTAGAATCACCATCCTCAAGTACTGCTGCTAACCTACCTCGGGCTCAGCCCTCTCCCAGGAGGAGGGTCCTGGCTCCAGCTTCCAGCATCCCCTTGCCACCCTGGGCCTTCTTATAGACCCCCTGATCACTCTGCATTTCAATGTCCATGGTCTGTTACTGGGGTCTCCCTGAGGGTGGGAACTGCGTCTTGTTCAGCTCCAGAGCTGACAGCCTTATGCTTAGGAAACTCTAGTGGACTAGTGAGGAATGGTGCTCTCTGTGGGCTGGGCTGGCCACCCCAGACATCAGTGCACACGGCCATTAAAGGCCGTTTCGTATTTACTGAACTCTCAGTGAACAGCTCCTGGTGATAAAAATATCAATACAAGCTAAAGGACAATTCTGTGGAAATACAGGATGACTGGGAGAAAGTGTGCTACGAATTGTATAGATTCATGAGAGACCTTCCTACATTTATAACTAGCCCTGGGGCTGAGGGCCAGGACGAGCGGGAAGGGGCTGGCTGGGGAACAGTGCTGAGTCCCCTCATCAGGGGGCACCTGGGAGCATCCTCAGATCTAAGAGCATCCTTTCCTGCAGAGGGCAGGGGAGGCTCGACTCTGGGCCCCGGCTCGGTGAGGAGTGCCTGTCCCCTGGAAGCATGCCTCCCCTCCCCAGTACCTTGGTCTGAAACATGGTATGGCAAACATATTTTCTCCCCCAAATCCCTGTGGAATTTCTGGAATGTCCAGCCTGGCCAGGGCCAGTGCAAGTAAACTGTGAGGCATTGTAAATGCTAATTTATTTTATTTATTTTTTTTTTTTGCAGTACGCGGGCCTCTCACTGTTGTGGCCTCTCCCGTTGCGGAGTACAGGCTCCGGACGCGCGGGCTCAGCGGCCATGGCTCACGGGCCCAGCCGCTCCGCGGCATGTGGGATCTTCCCGGACCGGGGCACGAACCCGTGTCCCCTGCATCGCAGGCAGACTCTCAACCACTGCGCCACCAGGGAAGCCCTGTAGATGCTAATTTTACTGGAGAAGGGACAGGACCCAGGAGTGAGGGGGAACATTCCCTAATCCAGAGGGGAAGGAAGGTATCCTGATCTCACGTGAGAGATGCTGGGGTCTGGAACAGGGATGAGAGGGGGGCTTTTGAGGCAGGTAGGAGCTTGGGGGTGAGCAGGGTGCAGAGAGGTGAGGTAAGCTTGTCAAGAAGAGACAGTGGGAAGACTCAGGGACACCCCTGGGGACAGGTTTCATTCAAGAGGCTGGACCTGGAGCCCAGATGGGGCTAAGAGAGCACATGGGAAGGCCAGGCCTCAGACTGGACAGCCTGAGCTGGGGACTTAGCCAGGCACAGCGGCCGGGCGCGGGGCTGGAAGGGAAGCAGGGGCAGATGGTGACTGGGGGAGGGCCTGGAGAGGCTCAGCAGAGCTCTCCCCCCAGCACAGCCATCTGGATGTCACCAGCCGTGGGCTGAATCCAGACAGAGGCAGAGAGGCCCTCACACTGTGGGGTGTTCACAGCGCACACGCCGTGCTGGGCGGGAGGGCACAGATGACTACTGCCGTCCAGGCCTCCGGTTCCCTGTCCTCACGATTGAAGGCAGACCTCCGTGTTTACACCTGTCGTCGGCCGACACGGTGTGCAGCACAGAAGAGGACTCCTCCTCCAGTGTTCGTGCAGGGTTTGGCAAGACACGAACCTAAGAAGAGAGGGAGGCCCCTCCGCTTTGGAGTAACCTTATCTCTGAGAGCCGGGACAAGTCCAAGGCCAGTGGGAGTCCCAGCACCCTGCTGACCTGCCCACTCTCCCCCGGGGTCTCCCTCCGGGCCTGCTGTCTGGGAGCCATGCACAGTCTCAGAGATCCCAACTTCTATCTGGTTCACACACAGGAGAAGACACAGTGGTGAGCCAGCCAGACCTGAACCCCAAACAGGACACCCCCAGGATGCCAGGTAGGGAACCCTGACAAGTCCTCAGTCCTTGCCCCGCCTCAGCCAGAGGAGTACACAGGGGCAGGTCCCTCTGCCCGGGGCTCACGGGGAGAAGCCCCCGAGTCTGTGAGCTGCATGAATGGCCTGCCTCCCGGCCCAGGAGTCTCCTGAGGGTGAGGGTTAGGGTGAGACACAGTCGTCTTCCTTTCTCTGAACTAACCAAACCCCAGAGATCATCACAGAGGAAGTGCCTAGTGAGGGTGTCACAGGGGCTGACAGCTTGGTCTCCTCTCCTCCCCCCTCCCCCCTCGCCTGGCGGGCACCTTGATCCCAGGAGGGAATGCTGATGCTCTCACCACCCCAACTCATCAGCCCCGGGGGAGAGGCGGAGGGCTGCTTCCTGCCGCCCGAGCTGCTTGGTTTGCTTGCAAACCCCAGGGAGACTGAGGACGCAACAGGCAAGGGCAGGGCTAGAGCTGGTGCTCCAGAGCCGCCCCTAGAGCATTCCCACAGAGCCAGGAACGCTGGGCTCCCTCCAGGGGAAACGTTCCCCATAGGCTGGGCACCCCCCCAGGGAGGCGGGGCTGGACAGCTGCCCTGAGCACAGCTGGTGGGCAGGCAGCAGCTGGGCCGAGGCAGGCTCCCTGCCAGCTGTGCTCAGGGCAGGAGGGCCTCACTCACCTGCTGCTGGTTCTCCCGCTGCGAGTGCAGCCGAGCCTGGATGCACTCCCGGGTCTCCTGGAAGGCCTGTCTCTGGGAGACCTCAGCCGGGTAGTGGGTGCAGACGCCCACGATGTTGGTGCAGGAGAAAATGAGGACATTGGAGACGAGCTGCAGAGGGAGAGAGGAGGACACGGAGCTCAGGCCTGGAGCAGGCACCAGGCACTGGAGCCTCAGCCATGACCCTCCCAGTCCCAGAGCTCGGAGCCCCCCCCGCCCCACGGTAGCAAACACACACCTAGCTGCCCGCAAACAAATGCCAAGGGCACCCACCCGCAGCCAACTGCTGGGAGTAGCCAAGTGTCATCAGTCAGGCTCTCTGATGTCCTCAGAGGCTAAAGCTTGGCTGGCCTGTGACAGAATATGGCCCCAAGGATGCTGAGTCACTGAATACTTGCACTGGCCGTGTCCACGGTACCAAAGGCTAAAAGGTTAGGTGTCTTGGGGATGCTGTGACAGAGCTGTGTGTGTTGGGGGCGGCAAGGGCACGGCAGGGAAGGCTCCTTGAGGGGGACAGGGTTTCATTGTTTGAAAGTACGACAGGGTCCACATAGGACAAAGGGCTGCTCTTCCACAGAGAGGTCTTAGCTGGCTCTTCCCCAGGAATCAGCTCCAAGAAGCAAATACTTGCTGATACCCAGCACTGCGTGAAGTCCTCTGGGGACTGAGGGAAGGATGAGGTCCCTGGCCAGCAGGGCTGTGTCCACACAGGTCTCATCTCTTTCTCTGCACCAGCACCAGGGCCTCCTGACGACCCCACCAGCACACCTGTTGGCAAGCACCCACCATTACCCCCACTCCTCACGGATGCCCTCCTCGGTGCAGACAGAGATGTGTGTGGAGAAAGACCACTGTCCCTCGGGTCAGAGACAAGGCTGCAATTCTTTTGAAAGCAATACTTACTGAAAAGCTAAGGGAAAACACAACTCAACCCACAAAAGCAGGGTTGACATAGCACATTCCAGGTCCTGGCAAAGGTACTGTTTGCTCAGAACTTCTCTTGGCAGGTACAGCTCCTGGGGTATCTGGGTAAACAGATCCTGGTCCTGCCCTTGCCTCAGGCCATACCGGACAGAAGCCACACAGAGGCTCAGCTTTCTAGACCTCAATCACTCCCTCCAAACATTTAGTTCTTAGTCCCAACTGCAGAGGGGGAGCCCAGGCCGACCCCTGCGCCTCCCGCTGCGGCTCCTCCGGCCCCCAGGAGCCCTGCACTGGTCTCTAGTCCACTTGTCTATTGGGATCCCAAAGGGCCTCCCTCTGGGACTTCAGCTGCCTGGCAGCGACTCTTCTTCCAGGGTGTCTCTGGACCTAGAGGTCCTGTCCTTGGCTCTGCTCTGCGTTCTACCTGAAGGCTTTCCCCAGCCCAGCTCTGAGGGGGCCCTGACCTCCACCCAGGCTCTCAGGCCCAGAGCCATGTGGGCTCCATACCAGATGTGCTGCCGTCTTTCCCTGGAGACATCCTATACCATGTCTGTCCCAGTCCATGCACAGAAAGAGACTTCTCCTCTCCCGTCTCAGTCTTGCTCTCTCCTCGGCTACACAAAAAATTCTGATTTTCTGGCTGAAGGACACTGTGGGCTCCCCTCAAGCACCTCCTGGCTCCCCTCCAGACGCCTCCCTGAGGACCCTTCAGGGAAGGGGCAAACTCAGATTACCAGCTCCACAGCTCCACCAACTCAGCTGCTCACTCCCAGCGCCCCCACCCCAACCTCAGCCACCCCCGAATCCTACCACTGTCATCTTATGTAAACGCACTGCAGAGAAAAACCCCAACCTATTTATCACAAGCAAAGAAGACCCCTGCTCTACAGAAGCTTACAGTCCAGTTGAGGAGATAAGCGGTCAAGACTGACAGAGAACCAGCAACAGGAAGCAGAAACTGACTCATGCCAAGCAAGAGGGAGCGGAAGAGAGCACAGAGTAAGGAGAGACCGCTGGGCAGGCCCGGGCTCCCTGGGCCTGCGGTTAGGGGCATGTTTGCCGAGGCTGGCAGACGTAAGAAAGGGCGTCCCTGGAGAGGGCATCCAGGAAGCTCAGGCTTGCGAGGTACTCAGGGTCCTTGAGTAAACAACCCAGGCTCTCTGATCCTGAGGGCAAGTCCACAGAGAGGAGCTGGAGCTGGAAAGGCAGACTGGAGCCAGAATGAAGAGGCATCTGCATGTTAGGCTGACAAGTGCTGGCACAATCCTACAACAGGAGCCACGAACACTGCTGAAGCAAAGAATGGCAGGATGAGCACACGGCTTCAGGAAGGTTCATCAGGGCAAGAGGAATGCAGGGCGTCGAGAGGTGGGCCAGGAGGCTACCACTGAAGCCCAAAGCATGAGGGAACAAAGACCTACATGAGGCTGGGGGCTGGCAAGGCAGAGCTGACTCAGAAAGAAGAGCCCCCAAGGGCAGGGAAGAAACAGACTGCAGCCTGCAGTAGGAAGCAATGCAATGACTGTGAAGGGAGAGCCCAAGGGCACACCTCCTGGAAGTCGCTGGGGACCACTGAGAGAGGGCTAAGGAGAGAGAAGGAGATGAGGAGGTGGAGGTGAAGGTGCAGACTACAGGGAATTCTGAAGAATGTTCTCTTTAGGGGATATCTTTTGAAAGGTGAGAGGAAGGTGCCGGATGATAAAAAAAGGAGTGAGGA
Organism: Stenella coeruleoalba; assembly: GCF_951394435.1. Taxonomy (NCBI): domain Eukaryota; kingdom Metazoa; phylum Chordata; class Mammalia; order Artiodactyla; family Delphinidae; genus Stenella; species Stenella coeruleoalba. Next base: position 76,092,847 of record NC_137150.1, on the reverse strand, counting down.
GAAACTGGAAAGGAGAATATGAAAAGTTACCCTCAGACAGAATAATGCAACATGATGATGCAACATGGCCACGAATGGAAGGCTGTTTCAACATCAAAAATCAATGTAATTCACCACATTAACCGACTAAATAGAAAACCATATGGTTATTTCAATAGTTACTGAAGAAGTATTTGACAAAACTTAACATCTATGCAAGATTTTTAGCTTAATTTAATTTTTTTATTTTTTTGGCCGCACTGTGCAGCATTGGGATCTTAGTTCCCCCACCAGGGATCGAACCAGTGTCCCCTGCACTGGAAACGTGGAGTCTTAACCGCTGGACCACCAGAGAAGTCCCTATACAAGATTTTTTTTTTTTAACTCCTAACAAATTAGGAATAGAAGGGAAATTCCTCAATCTTGGTATATGCCAATCAATGGCATATACAAAAACCTATAGCTAACATCATACTTAATGGTGAAAGACTGAATGTTTTCCCCTAAGATCAGGAACAAAGCGAGACTGTCCTCTCTCATTACATGTATTCAACTTCATATTGGAGGTCCGAGGCCATGCAATAAGATAAGAGAAAAAAATAAAATGCATACAGATTGGAAAGGAAGAAATAAAACTGTCTGTATTTGCAGACGACATGTTTGTCTGTGTAGAAAATCCCAAAGAATCTCCAAAACAGCTACCAGAATTAATAAGCAAGTTTAGAATACAAAGATACATGATCACAGGAAACAAGGTCAATATACAAAAAAGCAACTGTATTTCTACAGGCAAGCAACAATCAGAAGTGAAATTTTTTTAAAGTGCCATTTATATATCACCAAAACTATGAAATATTTATCCATAAATCTAACAAAATATTGCAAACCTGTTCACTGAAAACTCTAAAACACTAATGAAAGAAATTTTAAAAGACCTAAATAAATGGAGAGACATACCATGTGCATGTATTGGAAAACTCAGTATTGTTCAGATGTCAATTCACCCCAAATTGATGTATAGATGCAACGTAATCATAATCAAAACCCAACCAGGGTTTTAAAAAGAAATTGACAAGCTGACTTTAAAATTTATATGGAAAAGCAAAACAACTAGCATAGCCAAAACAATTTTGAAGAAGATGAACCAGTTGGAAGACTCATACTACTCAATTTTAAGACTGACTATAAAAGTACAGTAATTAATCTAGTGCAGTACTGGCCTAAGGATAGAAATATAGATCAATGGAATAGAATTGAGAGTCCAGAAATAAACCCTTACATTTATGGTTTGCTGATTTTTAACCAGAGTATCAAGACAATTCAATGGGAAAAGAATAGTCTTTTTAGCAAATGATACTGAGATAACTTCAAATCCACATGCAAAAAAATGAAGTTGTACCTCATAACTCATACCATATACAAAATTAACTCAAAGTGGATCAGAGACCTAAACATGAGAGCTAGAGTTATAAAACTCTTAGAAGAAAATATAGGAATAAATCTTCATGACCTAGGATTAGGCAATGACTTCTTATACATTACACCAAAAGCACAAATGATAAAAGATAAAAAAAGAGATAAACTGCCCTTCATCAAATTTAAGAAGTCCTGTGCTTCTAAAGGAATCATCAAGAAAGTGAAAAGACAACCCACAGAATGGGAGAAAATATCTGCAAATCATTTATCACACCTTTATTTTTGACAAATATACAAAGGCAACTAAATGGAGAAAGGAAAATCTTCTCAACAAACGGTGCCAGAAAAATCGGATACCCATATGAGTAACTCAAAATATACAAAAATTTACTCAGAACAGTTCATAGGCCTGAATGTAAAACCTAAAACTATTAAACTTCCAGAAGAAAACACAAGACTTTGGGTTAGGCAAAGATTTCTTATATACCACAGCAAAACATGATCCATAAAAGAAAAGAAATGATAAATTGATAAATCAGACTTCATCAAAATTAAGAACATTTGCCTTCAAAAGACACTGTTAAGAAAATGAAAAGACAAGCAGCAGAATGGGAACGATTATTTGTAAATCATATATCTAATAAAAAGACTTGTACCCAAATTCATAAAGAGCTCTCAAGTCAAAAATAAGAAAACCAACAACCCACTTTTTAAAAGAGCAAAATATTTAAGTAGACAATTCACCAAAGAAGATATAAGATGACAAGTAAGCACAGAGAAAGATGCTCAAAATCATTAGCCATTAGGGAAACGCAAATTTAAAACAAACAATGAGATACTACTAAACACTATTAGAACGGTTAAAATAAAATAGAAAACGAAAAGAAAAGAAGAAAGAACTGCCAACACTGGCACAGGTGAGAGTGTGTAGCAACTGGAACTCTCATACCTTGCTAGTAGGAATGAAAAATGGTACAGCCACCTTGGGAAACATTCTGGCATTTCTCATACTTATGCCTGCCATGTGACCAGCAACCTCCCTCCTAGGTATCTGTCCAAATCAAATGGAAAGTTATGTTCACACAAAAATCTGTGCAGGAATGTTTATGGAATACTACCCATCTAGAAAATGGAACAAACTAGTGATAACACACAACATGAACGAGTCTTAAGAACACTATGCTGAGTGAAAGAAGCCACACTCAAAAGGCTACCTACTATATGCTTCCATTTATGTGGCATTCTGGCAAAGATAAAACCGCAGGGACTGAAAACAGATCAGTGGTTGCCAGGAGGCAGGAGGAGAGGTCGGCTAAAAGGGGCAGCAGGAGGAAATCTTTCAGGGTGATGGAACTGTTCCATATCATGATTGTGCTGGTAGTTACACATCTATATGCCTTTGCCAAATCCACAGAACTGCACGCCAGAGAAGCTGAATTCTGCTGTATGTAAGTTATACTTTAATAAAGAAAGGACAGGACTAAGATCCAGGAGGGACTAGCAGAGAGAATACGAGGAGCCGGCTGGACGGGGAAAGGGCAGCCTTTCCTCTCTCTGAGGCCAGAAAGAGGGACCAGACTCTCTTCTGAGACATGATCTCCGAAGTAATTATCAACTGGCCGATGCTGTATCTCAGTACTAATCCTCCTGACCTCTCCTGCTGTAACCTTACTCCTCCTGCAGCCAGAAGGCCAATAGCAACAGACGGTGCAAATCCAGGTAAAATGATGCTCCGTAACCCAATAGGGTCCAAATGGCTTGGCTAAGCTTAGCACGCCTCAGCGTTCCCCTCTCCCATTCACTAAACACACAATGGGGTGAGGAGGAAGAGAGTGCTGGGTATGAGAGAGGGGTCTTGAGCAAGGCCCCACTGGGAAGGGTGATTTCAGCAAATTGGACCTGAGAGTGAAAAAGAGATGAACACATCAAACAAACACACACACCACACACACTCACACACACACACGCCACCCATCAAAAAAGCAGGAATCTGTGTGCCAGGTTTTAATAGATGCTAAGGCCACTGTGCAGACACTAAGGTTATGAATGGAGAGGAAACGTCAGTAAAATCTGATGGAATTCTGCTTACGGCCTTCCAGGAAGGAGTTTGTAGCTTAAAAATTATCTCACACCTCAGGCACAAGGGTCTAAATGCGGACCAGCTTTCTTCTCTACTAAAAATAATTATCAAATATTGAGCCCCTTCATATGTCCTTATGTAAAATACTTAATTAGTAAATAATAGCAGGTATCATTCACAACAAGTAAGCAAGGCCTAATTAAGGGTTTGTTGGTTTTCCTTGGGCCGGCCGACCTCACAGGACATGTCCAACCACGTGGAAGAGGCGCGCACGCGCGCGCGCGCCTGTGTGTGTGTGTGTGTGTGTGTGTGTGTGTGTGTGTGTGTGTGTGTAAAGGGATACCTACATTACACCAGGTGGAGTAACAGGGACACCTGACAATACAGCAAACCTCAGTCCTGGCAGTGGCCTCAGCATTTGCTTTTAAAACCAGGCCTACATATGGTTTGGGTCTGGGAGGTCCCAGGACCACACCAGGAGAAACCCCGTGAGTGGGGAATGTTTGGAATTCTGGTCTCCTAGTGGAAACCCAGAGGAGATGCCTAGGTATATGTACAACTCCGCTGGCATTTCTAAAGCCCCAGCACTTCAGAAACCCAATCTTTGGCTGTGTGTAGGCTGCAGGTTTCATTTGGCCACAAGTGAAGAGACAGTCCTCAGTGTGTGCAGTGTCTCCATGGCAAAGGTTGAAAGGAGCTTGCCTTGGGCACTGCCATCCTTGCTGCCTCTTCTCTCTGAGTTTTCAGGGGGGACCCAAGGGCCCGCTGCCATAGGCCTGCTACTAACCAGTCTTGAGAAAGGCACACAGCAAAGAGGAATGAGGAATGAACAGTTTGGAATAGAAGGAAATAAGCTGGGGAAGACCCCCTCACAATCTGCTATTTTGCAGGAATTCTGTTCTGGACAAGCCAGCTTGCCCTTGCAAGTTGGTTCACAGGGTGGATCTGGTAGGAGATGGGGAATGAGAATTCCCCAGGGAGCCAGATTTGGTGACTGGGGAGAGGGGGCAAGATGTTCAGTTATATTTGAATTTCAGATAAACAACAATTTTTTTTAGTATAAGTATGTCCCATGCAATATTGGGGACATATACGACAAAATTATTTGTTTATCTGAAGTTCAAGTTTAACTGGGCGACTGTATTTTCACTGACAACGCTAACGGGGAGCCCTTTCAAACCTGCCCTCCCCCAGCTGACACCGCCCCCCCTGGCTGAGCCCCAGCACACTAAGCGTGACCCAGCCCCCACTCCGCCCCACTTCCTCTTCCAGACCCTCTTCCACTCTCAGTGGCTCCTGCACAGATAGACTACAGTAATTCCTCTTCACATCAGGGCCTGAAATCACCCCACTTAAGTGCAAGTCAAAGCTGAGATCGAATTTTCCAAATCCACCCGCCTGGACCCAGGGGGCTAGACCAACTCAGGGCCCTGGGGGCTGAGGACCAGCTCCCCAGTACTCTGCAGCTGTGACCTGGGACTCCAGCCTTAAAGACAGGCAGAACCCTTTCTGTCCTAGTCCTTTTTCTGTTTACAAACACACAAAACTAGCAACCAAATAAGTCCCAAATAAAAGGAGCTGACAAGCAGGACAAGGGTTCCTTCTGCCTGTCCCAGATTTCACTTCTCCTCCGTGGTGCTGGTGGGAAGCTTGGGGGACCTCGGTGGAATCCCATTATGATGTAAAATAAATCAAGGAAGGATAATCTTAAATTATATACTGAGAAGGCATATCAGCAGGGTTTCTTGTATACTGTACCATGCTCGATTAGGTGCTAAATGGCTTTTTAAAAATATTACATATATTAACTTTTTTTCATCATAGTGATGCCTCTTTTAAAATTTTTCCTTTACAGAGAATAAAGATTGTGTACTTTTTTTGTGATCAAAGCCACATTATCTCTGCCTGAGGGTTTCTGTGACGAGGTCCTCTTTCATAGAGGTGGCTGGTCCAACTCAATGGCTCTGGACAAACAAGACCAGGGTCTCCGCTCACTTCATTCCTGCTAGGGTTCTGCCCAGGTGGCACCCCCTCCTCCTCTCCATTCCAGCCAGGATCTAGCTGCTCAGTGCTTGTCAATGTCTCCTGCACTGGAATCCTCTATGCAACTATCCTCTATGTCAGTGATCCTCATATCCCCTTATGTCATGACACTTTCCTGCTCAAAAGCCCACCAGTAAAATAAAGCCCACACTCCTGTGCTGGTATTTAGATTCTACAAGTCCCATTGTGGGCCATGTTCCCCTTCTCCTCACTACTCCAACCATATGGGCTACTCACTGCCTCTGGAAATACCAATCTACAATATGATTCTAAAAGTACAATGTTTGGGACTTCCCTGGTGGTGCAGTGGTTAAGAATCTGCCTGCCAGGCTTCCCTGGTGGCGCAGTGGTTGAGAGTACGCCTGGCGAGGCAGGGGACACGGGTTCGTGCCCCGGTCCGGGAAGATCCCACATGCCGCAAAGCGGCTGGGCCCGTGAGCCATGGCCGCTGAGCCTGCGCGTCCGGAGCCTGTGCTCCGCAACGGGAGAGGCCACAACAGTGAGAGGCCCGCACCGCAAAAAAATAAAATAAAATAAAATACGGCATCATCAAAAAAAAAAAAAAAATTTAAAAAAGAATCTGCCTGCCAATGCAGGGGACAAGGGTTCGATCCCTGGTCTGGGAAGATCCCACACGCTGCAGAGCAACTAGGCCCACGTGCTGCAACTAATGTAGCCCGCGTGCTCTAGGGCCCACAAGCTGCAACTACTGAGCCTGAGTGCTGCAACTACTGAAGCCCCCGCCTAGAGTCCGTGCTCCACAACAAGAGAAGCCACTGCAATGAGAAGACCGCGCACCGCAACGAAGAGTAGCCCCCTCTCGTCACAACTATAGAAAGCCCGTGCACAGCAATGAAGACCCAACACAGCCAAAAATAAATAAAATTCTTAAAAAATAATAAAGTGTGTAATTCAATGGTTTTTAAAAAAGTAATCTATAAAAGTACGATGTTTAATACAATTTTACTATTACTGAAAACAAATCAATAATTAGCATCTGCTTAATCCATATTTAGGAAAGACAACGTAGACTAAAGTAGAAAAAAGACAATTATCTAGGAATGATGGGGGTCAGCAATTTACAGCCTTCAAAACACCTTCACAGGTAATATTTCATTGCATCCTCATTGCATCCTTCTAAGATAAGCAAGTTGGGTGGCATCACCCCCTCCTGCTGATGCAGGAACTAAGGCTCGAGGCAGGAGCCTCAAAGGCAGTCACACAGCAAGACGGCGGCAGAACTCAATCGGATTTTCATTCTGAGTTCAGAGCTTGTCCTGCTCTACTGTACAAAGCTGTTATTTATCCCAACTTAATTTAGGTCCACTTTTGTTTTATTCTATTTAATAAAGAAACACTCGACTTTCTTTCACCCTCGTCCTAAGTGCCCCAGGCCTTCTTCATAGATCCTGGTCACATAAAATGCTGCTGATTAGGGCCCTCCTCCCAGCTGCTGCCTCCAGCCCAGCTCTCTCCCAGGAACTCACCCCTGCGGGTGAGAAAGGCCTATTGCCTGTCTTGTGAGGCCAAGCCTTACCCTCGTAGAGTGTCCTTTAATTATGTTTTCAGCGAGATACAATTCATATACCATACCATAGAATTCATCCGTTTAGAGTATACAATTCAGTAGCTTTTTTTTTTTTTTTTTTTTTTGCGGTACGCGGGCCTCTCACTGGTGTGGCCTCTCCCGTCGCGGAGCACAGGCTCCGGACGCGCAGGCCCAGCAGCCATGGCTCACGGGTCCAGCCGTCCCGCGGCATGTGGGATCTTTCCGGACCCGGGCACGAACCCGTGTCCCCTGCATCGGCAGGCGGACTCTCAACCACTGCGCCACCAGGGAAGCCCAATTCAGTAGCTTTTAATGCAATCTCAAGGTTGTGCAACCCTCACCACTGACTCCAGAACATTATTAACATCCCCCAAAGAAATCCCACACCCATTAATCCTCGCTTATTTCCCCCTGCAGCCCCACCCCCAGCTCCGTCAACTACTGATTTACTTTCTGTCTTGATGGACTTGCCTGTTCTAGGCATTTCATATAAATGTATCATGTAATAGCCTCCCATGTCTAGCTCTTTTCACTTAGCATAATATTTTCAAGATTCATCTCTGTTTAGCATGTATCAGTACTTCATTCCTTTTTATGGCCAAATAACATTCCATAGTACAGATATACCACATTTTGTTTATTCATCCATCAGTTATAGACATTTGGGTTGTATCTACTTTTTGACTGTTATGAATAATGTTGCTATGAACATTTATGTACAGCTTCTTTCAGAGACATCTGTTTTCAATTCTCTTGGGTATATACCTAGGAGTGGAATTGCTAGATGTTATGGATTGAATGTTTGTGTCCTCTTCCCCTAAACGCATACGTTAAAATCCTGACCCCCAGTGTGATGGTATTAGGAGGTGGGGCTTTGGGAAGATGATTAGGTATGAGGGTGGAGCATTCATGAGTGGGATTAGCACCCTTACAAAAGAGATCTCATAGAGTTTTCTAATCTCTAATTAAGTGAGTACTCTCTAAGTGTGTACACAGTGAAAAATTATGAACCAGGAAGTGGGCTCTCACCAGACCCAAATCTGCTGGTGACTTGAACTTGATTTCCCAGCCTCCTGAATGTGAGAAATAAACGTTGTTTTATAAATAAATAAATAAATACATTTATTTATAAATAAATAAGTAAATATAAATAAATAAATAGCCACCCAGGCTATGGTATTTTGTCAGAGCAAACTGGATGGACTAAGACGCTGGTCACATGGTGACACTATGTTAAACGTTTTGAGGAACTGCCCAAGTGTTTTCCAGAGTGGTTGCACCTTTTATATTCCAACCAGCCGTGGCTGAGGGCTCTGACTCTCCACAATCCTCCCCAACGCTTGTTTTGTCTGTCTTTTTTATTACAGCCATCCTAGTGGGAGTGAGGTGGTATCTCATTGTGATTTTGATTCCCTTACAATTTAAAGCAAACAGTGACAAGAAAATGTAAGGTCGTCTACTCTGTAACTTAAACAGCTGTGCCTTTAGAGAGAAATGGCCACACTTATTCCTAGGAAGACCCCAGACCTTGTGTACACAGCCAGAGAAAAACAACAGCTTTCATATAACAGTACTTATTTGAACAGGACATCCTCTGAATTCGCTCAAAAAGCATTGACTAAGCATCCAGTGCAGAGCACCATACTGGGACCCGGCGGAACCTTAACCCCGGCCACCCAGCCCCTGCCCTCCAGGACTCCAGGTCTGGTGGTGGAGGAAGGCATATGCACAGAAGCATCTGAGAGGACACAAACTCTGCAGACCTTGCAGTGCCGCTAATCCCAAGTTAGTTCCACAAACGCTCAACAAATATGGCAGAGGAGATAATACTGTTATTATATGAAGTGGTTTATACATTAACAAGGAATAAGTAAAATTTCACAGAAAAATGGATAACGTAGATGAAGAAGCTTTTCAAAGAAGTAAAATTACAAATGACTTATAAACACATGATATGAAAAATGTGAACCTCACCAGTAAGCAAAGAAATACAAATGAAAACAATATTTTGCCTATTAAACTAGCAAAGCTTTTTTTCATGGTAATAAGGATGGCAAGAATGCAACAGAAGAGGCACCATACCATCAGTGGGGATGTGAAGGCACAACCCTTCTGGAAAGCAATCTGGCCATGTGTATGAAGAGCTTTAAAAATGTTTATACTCTTTGACCTAGATTCAGTCTCCTCTCAGGAATCTGTGCTACAGAAACTCAGTAGCTTGGACAGGGCTTTATATCCAAGGAGAATTAGAAAACTTAAAAATGGGGAACAGATAAATGTTGAACAACTAGAGGATAGTTAAATAAATTACGGTGCTTCAATACCCTGGAACATGTCAAGGCCTTTCAAGTGTTTTATTTGAAGAAGATTCAACATCATGGGGAAGTCTGCAAAATATAATGTCAAGTGGGGTAAAAAGACAATACAGAATTGCATATTCAGCATGATCCCAATCTGAAAGTCTATGTATGTTAACAGTGGTAGACTGTCTCTAGGTGGTAGCATTACAAGTATTTTTACCTTTTTTCTTTAGACCACTGAATACTTTCCTACTTTTCTACCATACGTACGAATCTTAAAAGAGAAAAATGATCAATCTATTTTAAAAAGAGGAAAATCTTACATGCTTTTACTCTGAGCATGGCAGGCTGAAGGAACTTCTTATCCTAATTGAAGAGATCAGAATTCAAATGCCTACAAAACGAGCCAGAGTAAGTCAAATGGGAAAAGAGATTCGAACAAGAAAAAGACGTCACGTCTGGGCAGTGGGGACCAAGAAGGCTAGAAGTGTCTGGGGATGGAACCTGCAGCGTGGGCAGCATCCGGGCAGCCAGCGTGACAGGGGAGGGGTGTCCAGGTGGCAGAAACAACCTGAATAAAGGGGTGGAGGGAGACAGGTGCAAGGCTGCCTGTGGAATGCGAGGAAGTCAACGCTGACTGGGACAGAGCCAGCAAGGGGAACTGGGCAGAGACAGGGTGGGGTTCGTGGCTGGATCACGAAGGACATCCTTGTCAGGTAAGGAGCTGGCACATGACCCAGGAAGCATTAAAACCTCTTGGTGGTTGGATTTCCCAAAATAAAAAGTATATTAATTTTTCAATTTATAAAATGTGCTTTCATTAGAGAAAATTTCAAAATCATAGAAAAAAATCAATTTATCCCCCAAAGACAACCAGTGCTGTCTGGTTCCTTCCTTCCTTCCCTCCTTCCTCTCTAATCTACTCACAGTTTTTTGTTTTTGCTTTTGTGAAGCTGGGATCTTACTGTTTCTATGATTTGGTATCCTGCTTTTTTCACCCAACGCTGTAGTGTAAGCAAGTTCCCCTGTTATTACAACTTCTAATGCTGCAGGCTTTCAACAGGGAAATGTGATCAGAGATGCACTTCAGAAAGATTAATTCGACAGCTGGGAAAGAGGTAGTCAAGAGGAAGGTGCTAGAGATGGAGAAACCAAAAGAAGAGGTGGGGAAATGGCACAGATGAGAAAGGCCAGGGCCTGAGGGGGGCTAGGAGCCTGCAAAGGGAAGGGGGAGCCGTGTTGGGAGGTCCCAAGCAAGACATTTGCCAGAAGTAGCTCTCCAGGGGAAGGGAAGTTTCCATGGTGAGTGGAATGAGTGAGACAGTGTCACGAAAGCTAACTGGAAGAGAGAGATTAAAGGAAGAGTTGGAGGGCCAACCGAGTCAAGTCTGTGGAAGAGGCTGACAAGGTACCATGAATCAGAGGTTGTTAGGGCCCTCCCACAGGTGACCGCTGAGGGAGATTGGGTAGAAGAGGGGTCTAGACTGCAACGGATTAAGTCACAGGGGCTGTGAAGGTGACTCTTTCTTAGGATGCTTGAGAGGGAGCGTGGAATGAAGGGAAAGGTGGGAGAACCAGATTTATCCAAAGGCAGAGGCAGGGGAGGACTACAGGGGCAAAGGAGGACAGAAGTCTATTGAGCTGCAGGACAGCACTGTCCACAACGGCAGCCGCCAGCTGCACGCAGCTGTGGGCACTTGAAATGTGACTAGTCTGAACTGCGGTGTGCTGTAAGTGTAAATACACATCCGAGTTTGAAATCATTTTTTAATTACTTGTTTAAATGATATACTAAAGATACTGGGTGAAGTAAAAATACACTATTAAAATTAATTTTACCCGTTAAAAATTTTTTTTTAATTAATTATTTGCTACGTTGGGTCTTTGTTGCTGTGCGCAGGCTTTCTCTAGTTGCAGCGAGCAGGGGCTACTCTTCGTTTGCGTTGCGCGGGCTTCTCACTGCAGTGGCTTCTCGTTGCGGAGCATGGGCTCTAGGCGCACAGGCTTCAGTAGTTGTGGCACATGGGCTCAGTAGTTGTGGCTTGCGGGCTCTAGAGCGCAGGCTCAGCAGTTGTGACGCACGGGCTTATTTGCTCTGCGGCATGTGGGGTCTTCCCGGATCAGGGCTCGAACCCGTGTCCCCTGCACTGGCAAGCGGATTCTTAAACACTGCGCCACCAGGGAAGTCTAAATTTTACTCATTTTTAAAAACTTTTTTGGCTACTGGAAAAGTTAAAAGTATGTATGTAGCTCTCATTATATTTCTGTTGGACAGCATAGCTGTAGAACAAAGGGGAGGCAAAGCAAGAGGGACTGGGAACATGGTAGACAGGGGACAGACCACAAGCTGATTTGCACAATATCAAACTGCTGTTTTTGAAAAGCTGACACTCAGTGAATTGACCTAGAGCCCCACCTTTGGGCCACAGAGGGACTGGCCTCCCTCCCTGCCCTTTAGGGGGTCATTTTCCAAAGACTCAGATTCTTTCATCTACTAGGCTCAGAGCAGACTTCAGATGGTGTGCCCCAAGACAGCCACTCTCTCTGGCTTTTGGGAGCATGAAATGTGCAGGAGAAAAGGGACAGGGGTCTCTGGGCGCTGAGGCTCAACCATAAGACCCCAAGGGACCAGAAAGTCTCTCACGGGGGGCTCAGGCATAGACTGAGGTATTAAGACCGTATTAAGACAGGATGTCAACGTTTCTAGCATGTCATGAAACTTGGGGGCTTTGGGAAAGTATATGAATTTAAAACCATGGGGAGAAGGGGCAGCCCGAGAGCAATGAACAAATGTCCGGAAGCAGCACAGTGTAAAGAAAGTACTAGGGACTTAGGAGGCTAAGTTCTCATCCTGGATTTGCCACAGAAAAAAAAAATAGCACTTTGGGGGCTTCCCTAGTGGCTCAGTGGTTGAGAGTCCGCCTGCCGATGCAGGGGACATGGGTTCGTGCCCCGGTCCGGGAAGATCCCACATGCCGCGGAGCGGCTGGGCCCGTGAGCCATGGCTGCTAAGCCTGCGCCTCCGGAGCCTGTGCTCCGCAATGGGAGAGGCCACACCAGTGAGAGGCCCGCGTACCGCAAAAAAAAAAAAAAAAAAAAAAAAAATAGCACTTTGGCTCTAAGCAAGTCACTTTTCCTCTATGGGCCTCAGCTTCCTCATCTATAAAACCGGAGAGGCAGTGGGTGATGGCCAAGGTCTCTGCCACCTGGGACAGTCCATGGAGTGGCCGTGGCCTGGGGCTCTGGCAGCGCAACCGCCCTGGGCACACCACTATGAATGGGGACACCAATTACAGGGTTTTCTGGGAAACCTGATTTCAAATATTCTGTCCCACGTTCTTCTGAAATGCAATAAAATGCCCAACGTTTCAGCATATAAGCTGCAGCTTCAAGACAGCTGGTCACACCTGGAAGTCATACAAAAGTCTCCCGTCTGATCCATGCTGAATCTGTGGGGAATCCCAGAGGAAGCCGGAGTCCTTCAAAACCTATGCCAGGCAACGACCCCCCTCACGCACCCCCAAGGTGTGGGAATCACACGTACAAAGCAGTGTGGAAATGCAGATACGTTCCCACACAAACCAAAGCTATGAGTTGGGGCAGAGGGGTCGGGGGTGATGGACAGGCTAGCTCAGTGGGAGCGCCTTGGTAAGGCTTTCTAGAGAAGCTGGATGGGGCTTCGCCACCCATAAACTGCTTCCCACGCAGTTCTCTGACCTCTGCGGTGAGGGAGAGTTTGCTCTGTGGCCTGGCAAGAAGTTTCTGTGGGCTAGAAGTTTATTTATAATCTGAGTGCAAATGAAGTTCCTCTCCTCCATCCTGGAGAACAATTATCCAGCCCCACCTCCCCGGGTTCCTCCACCCTCAGCATCCTCCTCCCCCTTCCAGGAAAATCAGACAAGCCTTCATTGTTCTAGGTGAGCAGTGGTGACAGCTGAGGATGATGCTGGGCTGTGTAGGTGGAGGGAAGGGGCTGACGAAATGCTGGAATCAGATCCCGCCGGGAGGGAACAGAGCAGCCCCTCCCCAAACACTGGATTCGGCTTTCCACCCTACACAGGTATAGCGCGGCTTTCCCTCGTGCCTTCCCTACCCACACCTCCTCCCTCCCTCCAGTCCTCACCTCCAGGGGCCCATTTTAGGTCTGCTGAATTTGGAAGGAAGAAAGAAACACTAAAGAGAAAGTGAAATTGCCGCCACGCTGCTTACCTAACCTCTACTTGAGCGCAGAACATGTATGGGGCTGTGTCTGTCTGTGTGGCAGGCTTGGGCACCCTGTGAATGACCCAGGATGGAGGGTCACCCTGCAGCTGCTCGGGACAAGGCAGGCTTGCCCAGCTCCGTCAGGTACCACAGCAGGTATTCAGGGGGCTCCAGAGGGGACCCGGACTGACCTTTGCTGGCCTTGTGCCTTTGGGCAAATCACATGAGCTCCAGAGCCAGCTCTGAAATGGAGCTTTGGATGCCTGCTGACTTTACCAATACAAACACATCACAGGTGTAAAGCAGTACAAGTTGGTCTAGCGATGCCCGGAGTGGCTGGGAGGGGTGAGAACTAGATAAAAGCCCTCCAGGGGCTGGCCACGCCTCCTTCTGCTCACTATTCCATCCTCATCCTCCAGGACAGGCTGATACGTATCAGGCACCAATAAACACTTATTAAACGAATAAATGGATGAGAAGGACATTGAGGGCTACAGGGTACTTTCAAGGCCTTGACTATTCCAGCTCACGTCAGAAGACAGTCCAGACCCCCAGCCATCTTTGCCTCTGGCGCTGAGCACCAAGCACAAGGCAGGAGAGGGGGTTACAGGACCCCATCCATGGGAATTCAAAGGCCTGAGTTAGAATCAAATAGAACACAGATAAGGCCGAGAAAGATGGACAAATGAATGTGGCACTACGTGCCGTGGCCGCTAAGGGCTTGGAGACGGTTTCTACCAGACAGATGAGCCAGGAAGCACGTCTGTGTGTCCCTGTGAGCGGGTGCACAGCTCTGCTGGGCTGGGACCTGGGAGACCCACGTGTGGTCTTGATGGGCCCCTGCCTAGCTGGCTGGCTTTGAGCAGATCACTGGGAAATCCCCGGAGGCCGGACCTGGGAGGAGAAATGAGATAATGTGGAAATGAGGCTTGTGAAAAGGCTGGATAAACCGTAAGGACCTGGATTACTGCAGGGCCTGCCCTTCTCCGCCCAGGCTGGGCTGCCTCATGAGGTTTCTTCTTATGTAAAACAGGAGAACACGACCCCACGTCTCTCAGCTGCTTCACAAGGGCCCTGACATCCTAGGACTCGGTGGGGGGGGCCTTCTCTGTGATGTGACTCAGCCTCCCAGAGAGAAAACCAAGAGTTGGCCCTGGCCGCCACTTACTCCCAGCTGTCCTGCTAACGAGAGGTAGAAAGGTTGACCGGGGCTGGCACTGAGACTAAGAGCCCAATTCTTGGGACGAAAGAGTTAAAAAGAGTTAAGTCTTCTTCCTCACGAGACATGACCTGGGTGCCAAAGGGTGAGCCATTAAACTCAACCATTACTGATGCAAGTCTATAAAAAGCGCCTAGTGGAAAGAGTGCAGCAAATGTTCATTTGCAAACTGAAACCCCAGAAACGTACTTTCAGCTCGAGGGCCATCTGATGGACTATAGATTATCACACTACCACCTCCCACCAAGTCCCTTTAGAGTAGATAATTAGGATTAACCCTTTTATTTAAAAATTAATTTTACATTTGCAACAACATGGATAGACCTAGAGATTGTCATACTGAGTGAAGTAAGTCCCACAGAGAAAGACAAATATCATATGACAGCGCTTATATGTGAAATCTAAACAAATGGTACAAATGAACTTATTTACAAAACAGAAATAGTCACAGATGTAGAAAACAAACTTATGGTTACCGGGGGAAAAGGGCAGGGAGAGAGATAAATTGGGAGACTGGGACTGACATACACACACCACTATATATAAAATAGATAACTAATAAGGACCTACTGTATAGCACAGGGAACTCTTCTCAGTACTCTGTAATGACCTATATAAAGAATAGGGCTTCCCTGGTGGTGCAGTGGTTGAGAGTCCGCCTGCCGATGCAGGGGACACGAGTTCGTGTCCCGGTCTGGGAAGATCCCACATGCCACGGAGCGGCTGGGCCCGTGAGCCATGACCGCTGAGCCTGCACATCCGGAACCTGTGCTCCGCAACGGGAGAGGCCACAACAGTGAGAGGCCCGCGTAACGCAAAAGAATAGATATATGTATATGTATAACTGATTCACTTTGTTGTACAGCATAAACTAACACAACATTGTAAATCAACTATACTCCAATAAGAACTAAATTGAAAAAAATAATAATTTTAAGGGCCATGACAGAGTCTGTTAGTTGTCCACCTAAATTCATTCTCCCCTTCTTCCAAAACATTACACCGTCGCTGGACACATGGCTGCCCAGCTAGAGTATTTTTCAGCCAGCGTTGCAGCTAGGTGTGGTCATGTGACTACGTTCAGGTCAAAGGGATGTGAACAGAAGTGATGTGTGCAACTTCTATGCCATCTCCCTCTCCACCATCAGACAAGCCCCTTGCCCTACCTGGACCAGCACCTTTTTTCACTTTCTTCTAGGCTGGAACATGGATAGCCCCCAAACGCAGCTTTGATGATATAAGTGAGGATAATGGCCTTTTGAGTGGTGGAGCAACCTCATGGGACCAGACCAGGTCACTTTGGGACTACTACCTGAGAAAGGAAGAATCTCTCATCTTCTGAAAGCGACTGTATCTTGGTGTCTCTTTGTTACACTAACATGCCTGCAAACTGCAGAGGTCCATAGACTGGAGCGTCCAATGACAGCCTGATCCCGTCCTTCCCCCTCCTCTCCCATCACTTCCTCCGGTGCAGAAGGGAGAAACCACAACACGCAGAGCACAGAAGATGAGGGAAGGCAGGATGGGGTGGGAGGTGTGAAAATGGGAAGCCCACTTCAAAAACAGTGGACGGTTTCCGAGGCAGTGGTCCTGACAAGAACTGAGCCTGAGCCCAGAAACCAGACCAGAGACAAAGCAGACAGACTGGCTGGATTCTCAAGGGCAGGAGGAAGTAGAGTGGCTGTACTCCACAAGGTGGGAAACGGAGGCCCAGAGGAAAGATGGAACGGGCTCTGCGTTATCTCAAGGAGATGAAGCATGGTGTGGGAAAGAACACGGCACCTGGTATCAGAAGACCTGGGTTCAGGTCCTGGCTCAGTTACTTATGAGATGAGTGGTGCGGACTGAGTCATTTCACCTTAGAAAGCCTCAGATTCTCCTAGAAAATAGGGAGATACTATCTACTTTTCAAGTAAACTAAATAAACTAAATAAACTTCTCGATAAACTAAACAGGGTAATAATATAAAATGTCAGAAAAGCAGTTATTCTCCCACCGCCTACCTGGTTTAGTTATAGTGAAAGCGAGAAACTGAGAACCGCGACCAATCTATGCCCAGTCCCAGCGTGGGGAGTGGAGTGGGGAGGATAAGAACATCGGTCAGTATTTGTCAGGCACCAGGAACGGGGCTGGGAGTGCTTCTCAGAGCATCTCCCAGGGAAAGGGACACGTGGCCAACCGCCCGAGAGTCCTAGTCTGGAGCCTCAGGACCCTGTGCACAGGCAGCCTGGCCTCTCTCACCCACGCTTGGAGGACCAGGCAAGGGCTAGGGCAAGGCTGTCACTCCCATAGCCCTGGGGGCAGGGGATGAGAGGAGCTGGAGAAGCGAGCTCCTCTCCTCTGTCCAGTGGCCACTGCAGGCTCTAGCCTGGCGACGACAGGCCTTGAGTGGGAGTAAAGGCAAAGACCAAAGCTTCTCTTCTCAGGGGGCTCTCAGCAAACTGTCAGGCATGCACCAGCAGAGGCGTCTGAACCTTAGCTTCCTGCCTCATGGTCACTCGGCATTTCCACACAGTGAAGCACAGGAAAGCAAAAGGTGCCTGAGGGCCTCACCTCGGGAGCAGCTGGGCCTTGGGCTGCTCCTCAGCCAGCCTTGGGGAAGAATGAGGGATTTTTGAGAGGGTGGGGCAGCGAAGTCTCTGAGGTCTGTAGTGAGACTAGAAAGAGGGCCTGGGACCCCTGGCCCGGTGGTTCCCTTCTCATCTTTGAGCCCTTTTTCCTCCTTCTCTTTGAATTTTACTTTATTTTATTTTTTTTATTAAAATACAGTTGATTTACCATGCTGTGCCAACCTCTGCTGTACAGCAAAGTGACTCCGTTATACACACGTAGACATTCTTTTCCTCCCTCCCTTCTACAATCCAAGCTCTTTTCTTTCTTCAAAAAATTATTTGAGTTGGTGGAGAAAAGTGCACTCAAGCTCAGCGCCCTCCCGGTCCCGGAGGGGTCCCTGATACCGCAGCAGCACCATCGGATGACCATCCTGCAGACTTTGCCTCTCTGTCCTGGGGTGCGTCCAGGAGCCTTGAAAGGTGAGCTGCCACGCCAGTCCAACGCCTCTTCTCTTGCCTCGGTTTACCCCCATGCTCCCTGCTAGAATACCAAGCCTTCTCGGTCCCACCTGCTCACACCTGCTCCAGCCCCAGCCCCGTCGTGGCTGGTCCTCCTCACCTCTCCCCAAAGACTGGGCAGCACTACTCTGCTCTGCCCCCCAGAACACAGGCAGAGAGGGCATTTCCCAGGAATACCACGGGATCTGGAAAAGCATCACGATGCCCTGTGGGGCAGGATACCAACCCCCCGAACGGTACTCCCATTCTGAGAGGGCCCCGGGTGAGAGGAGCCAGGAGAGTCCTTTCTCCTCTTCATCTGGGGGAAGCAGAGTCCTTCCCAGGGCTCAGACGTGGATGGAGAGAGCCCGAGTCCTCGGAAAGGATTCTGGAGTGGAACCTGAGCCAGCAATACCAGATGCTCTCCATTCTCCGGCCACGTGCATGTGCCTGGAGTGACAGAGCGTGAGAACAAGAGAGGAGAAGAACATAGCAGCCTGCCTCCCCCCCAACCCCCACCCCCCCGCCCTGCCCCACGCCAGCAGTGAGGGCAGGAAAGCCCAACCAGGCTCGTGTCTGGCAACAGAGCCATGTGACAGTCCCCTGTGGCTCAATGTCTGCACCAAGGGAGCTGCCGTGGTAAGGTAGCCTAGGGCGCACCCTATCTGAAGCAAAGGGCCACTCCCCTAATAAATCAGCTTTGCAAGTCTGGATGTTCGTCAACTGCACTCTCTTAAAAAGGGCCACAGCTACAGCAGAAAGCAGAGTCTGGCAAAGCCACCTTGGACCCCAAGCAGCCTGAACCCTGACAAGCAGAGGCTGGGGCAGAGGGGCTCAGAAAGGTGGACACTGCACCACTCGGCCTCCTGTTCTCTCCTGGTGAGCTCAGGTGCTCATCCACTGTGGGAATTATCTACAGCAGATGACGAGCCAGGGTCAGCCAGGCTGCTCTCTGGGCACAGGGACCATATCTCGCAGAGCCTCAGTGCCCCACGCTGTGCTTAGCATGCTACAGGTACTTGATAAATGCTGGGTGGGCAGGAGGATGGGAAAACACATCAAGGAATGACTGGCTCCTCCTCACCACAGCCATTTCCAGGCAGCGATATGTACACAAGGAATACAGACTGATCTGACCTCAGCATGAGCCCAAAATAATTAAGAGAGGAAGTCTGCTACAAATCATCCAGTGCATTCCAAACTATCAAATGCATTTAGAAATCCTCTGCTGTTTGGTATTATCCATGCCTCTGGCTTCCTAGCTTAATGGCGCTAACTGGATGAACACTCAGAGGGACAGAGGACTCTCTCGGAGCTGACCAGTCTCAGCTGGGCTGCTCCAGCAGCCAGACTGGGACTGGGAGAATGAGGGCTGAGGGGGCACAAGATCTCCCCACCCCAACCCCATGGTCTCACAGCAGTGACCCCCCTGCCCTGAAGGGCCCTGGGGAGGGAGTTGGGGCAGGAGTCCTGGTGAGCACCGCTAGCACAAGCCGAGTGAGCTGCATCGCCCTGTCAAAACAAACCACTGCAGGCACTTGCGGGGCTGGTCCCTGCTTTCATCTCTGCCACTTGCTGAGCTGTGGAATTCGGCCAAGAAGCCAGGAGCCCCTAGGTAACAAGGGATCAGGGCTGAGGGAATACAGGACCTGGGCTGGAGTCCAATCCCATTTCATCTGCATGGTCACTTGGGAACTTTAGGATACATTTCTTGACCTTTTGGCCCCTATCAAATCTGGACAGGACTTCCCTATATTTGATGGACACGTTTCTACTGATCATTATGGTCAACTCCCAACTCTCCACATTAGGGGAGTCAAATCAGTCCGTGGCTGGCCCCATGAGACAGGCTGGAGACCTTCAAGATGTGGCCCCTGCCTTCAAGGTGCTCACAGTTAGGTGGATGACACGGGAGAAATCACAGGAATAGATGATGGAGAGCAAGATGGCTGGGTTTAGACTGCAAACACCTCTGTGGGCCACAGAGGCCAAGACAGGCTTCAGGGAGGGGGGCGAGGTTTGGGTGGGGAGCTGACTAGGGTTTGGATGGGGAGGGGATGAAGTGACAGCCCTGGAAACTTTCAGATGAAAGTGATAGCCCTGGAAAAATCCTGGCATGGCTGGGGCGGTGAAGAGACTGCCCAGCAGGATCATAGAGTGACCGGTGACAATGCTGCACCCAGCTGTGGCCCAGGTGTGAACCAAGGTCTACCAGGATGGAAAGCTTGTCTTGGGATCACAAGCAATAAGGAGCCACTGAAGGTTGGTGGGGGAGGGGGGAGTTTCACGATGAAATGATTTTTAATACCAACTACTGTCTATTGAATGACTACAATGTGCAGATATAACCTCCTATAATCCTCAGGACAATCCTATGAGGTGGGTGCAATTAGAATTCCCATTTTACAGACAAGGAGACTTGTGAGGCATGGCCAAGTTAAGCAACGTGCTCAAGTCCACACAGCTAGGACGTGGCTAACCACTATGCTACCTGGCCCCCAAGAAGGAAGAATACATTGTCGGCAGTTGCAAAGAGGCACGGATATGGCAAAAGGGAGGAGCCGCAGCATCCACTGGGAACCTGTGTCTGCAGGCCAGGAATACTGTTACGTCAGGGAGACGAGGACAGGATGGGGCTGGAGCGGAGAGCTGAATCCAGGAGAGTCCATGAGGAAAGTATTGGCAAAATTTGGGACAAACCCATACCAAGCCTCAGGGAGACTCAAATGTTTAGGGGACCCTTGACAGGAATGGAAAAGTTGAGAAAGGCACCAAGTATGGGGCAGATGACGGGTTCAGTCTGAAGAGTTGTGAGTTGTCCACAGAGTGGACACTGCCGTCTCTCTCCTCGTTGAGTTCTTCTCCCACATAGCCTAACCTTCACCTGCAGCCCAGGTTTTCACAAGTTACCCTCCAGGGGACCGAAGCTCCCACCTTCCCTCATCCCTTCCACAGGCCCCATCTCAATGACACGTCCACCTCTACCAGAGTCCCTTCTCCAGGGAAGCACATCTATCCCCGGGGGAAACGGACAGGATCTGGTTAGTGTCTGTTCACTGCCATGGAGTCCAAAGTGG
This sequence comes from Stenella coeruleoalba, assembly GCF_951394435.1. NCBI lineage: Eukaryota > Metazoa > Chordata > Mammalia > Artiodactyla > Delphinidae > Stenella > Stenella coeruleoalba. The sequence continues at coordinate 76,071,931 of NC_137150.1, read as the reverse complement.
GGGACTTATTATTTCCAAGGCTGTGCGTGTGAAAGCATGCACATATGTGTCAAGATCCTGCAGATATAAACAGCTCTGCCTCCAAGAAGGAAGCACACTCTCATTTTCCCTCAGTGGACGACAAACAGAGAGAAACCAGGCACTGAGCTTTCCCAGGTCCTGCTGCCAGTAATCTCAGCCAGAGGGCTCTGCATAGGGTGTCCTTCCTGAAGACTCTGGGCCCTGACGGTCAAATGTCAAGGCATCACCCCATTCCAGCCTACTCCCCTCTGGGCTCAGCCACCCATCTGGGACAGGCCCCTCTGTTCCCAGTTTTCAGAGAAATCTGGAGAACGAAGGATATTTACAACCCAAGGTCAGCAGGCGCCATCTTGCTTTCTTGAGAAAGAATGTCTGCAGCTAAGGGTTTGCCCCAAGAATGCATGAGGGGTCAGAGGGACAGGAGGCTTCTGGCAGGCCAGCCATTCTAAGAGTTGGTTTCATCCTTCAGTGTTAACTGAGGGGTCCCTGTGTGCCGGGCACTCTGGCATCTGGGGAAGCTGGACAGGGCACTCACACAGCAGGGGACAGCTGGGAGGCTGGGAGGGTGACTTCAAAGGCCTTGTTTAAACCCAAGAAGCGAACACCTTGCTCACCTATCCACATCAGCGTCTGTCCTGGCGATTCTTAGGCACACGCAGTGAGGAAGCCTAGCAGAGCCCCACAGCTGGGCTCCATGCAAAGCCTTCAGAATGGTGGTGGGAGTCATGATGGTGATAGTGGTACAGGGGTTTTAAGCCGAAAGTTGATTTCCTTCATGGCTGTTGGGGGGCATGTGTGCTGCAGACCTGGAATTCCTCAATCTGCCTGCTCTCCAGGGCAAGGGGCTACAGTGGGGTGAGGGGAGACTCAAGGACTGCTTGGCAGTTCTGCTTGTCTCAGCAGGACTGTGGCTAAGGTGGTCTTTGGTTTGGGGGCCCACAGGATAGAAGAGCAAGCAAATGCCAAGAGTGTGGCACAGGGGGTCACAGTTAAGCTAAGGGGTCCAGGGGCAGGCTCTGGACCTTGGCACTTCCAGAAGAGAAATCAGAATTTCTTCTGAGGACTGTAAGTCCTTCCTGCCTGGGGCTTCCCAGTCCAGGCTGTATGTTTTTGAGAAATGTCTCATTAGGAGGAGGGAACACTTGTTCCTAGAGGCCTTTCCTCTACTCGAGGCCTCAGGACATAACCTGCTAAGTGAAAATCACGATCAGCCCATAGCCAGTCTGCCCACTATTTGGATGCCCAGGGAGGTCTAAAATAGGTAACAATGGGGACTCCTCTGGTGGTCCAGTGGTTAGGACTTGGCGGGGCCCAGGTTCAATCTCCAGTTGGGGGACTAAGATCCCGCAAGCCGCGCAGTGCAGCAAAAAAAATAAAAAACAAAAAAATAAGTAACAATAAACCCCTCATCCTTAGTTCCAGAGCAGAGGGGGCCGGGTGAGCTAAGAGGATGAGGAGAGGCTGGAAAAGAGAGGTCTGGGCAGGCAGGAGGGAGGAACCAGCACCAAGCCCTCAGCAAGGAAAGGTCAGGAAGAAGTTTCACTGAAATATTCCCAAAGCCTAATTTTAGACAATAGTTCCTTTCTCCACCAGCATTCTTCACAGAATTAGGATCTGCTTCTGGTGAATTCCCGTCATTCCCTGGGGAAGTTTCATCCTCTGGTGTTTCAAGCATGGAACACGTCTAATCTGTGCTGAGGTAGTCCAGGGTGAGATGTGCACCACCAAGAAGCAGGCAGCCTTGGATTGAAGGCTTTCTAAAATCATACGTATGTTCCGCCCTCCACACATAACCTGTCCACCTGCAGTTGACGAGGGCAGAACACACAAGAACTGGAGTTGTACACAGCAGCCAAGGTGATCTTTTCAAAACACATATTTGATCGTGTAAACTATACATCCTCTCCCACTTCAAACTCTGATAACGTCCAAGTCCCTTGGAATAAAATCCAGTCTCCTAACTCAGCTCCCTGGGCTCGTGTCATCTGCCTCCTTCTGCATCTCCAGCCTCATCTCACATCACCTCTTGCCATCACTACCTTAAGTTCAATTCCACTCCATCTGGCCACAGGGCTTCTGCAAATGCTGGTCCCTCTCCCAAGAAAACCCCATTCCCACCCCTCTCTACCTAGTTACCTCCTACTGCTCTTTTAGTTTTTAAAATATTCATTTATTTATTTGTTTTGGCTGTGCTGGCTTTTAGTTGTGGCACACGGGATCTTTGCTGCAGCACACCGGCTCTTAGTTGTGGCATGTGGGCTTCTTGGTTGCGGCACGCAGACTTCTTAGTTGCAGCATGCATGAGGGATCTGGTTCCCCAATCAGGGATAGAACCCAGGCCCCTGCATTGGGAGCTCGGAGTCTTGCCTACTGGACCACCGGGGAAGTTCCCCCTCCTACTCTTCTTTTAGATTGCAGCCAAATATCCAATTCCTCTGAAAAGCCTTTTCTGACCTCCCAAAGTGACGTTCCCCCAACAGCTACCAAAGCCCATGTCTCTCTCCCTTTTGTGTCGAGTACGGCTGGAATTTTACCATTACCAGTGTGATTTCTCATCAGTGTACAACTTTCCCACTAGAGTGAGAGCCCCATAAGGGTAGGACCTGTCTGCTCACCAGCGAAACATCAGCACCTAGCATGGTGCCCGGCATGTAATAAATGCTCAAGAAACTGTGCATGAATGAATGAGTGAATGAATGAATGAATGGACAAGAAAATCAAATCACTAACGAGCTGGGCATTCTCCAAAGCTAGAGCCATCCGTAATTCCACCTGAGGATGAAGCTGAGAAACAGCTTGGGCATAGCAGCCACCTGCCCTGCCTCTTTTCACCCTGAGCCCAGGAAACCTTCCTTCTCCAGCATGTTTACTCAACTCTGATCTTCACCGCCTCTCCAAATTTCAGACCCTGAGAGGGCTTGACGCTCTACTTTTTCAGATGAGGAGATGGGTTCCGTGCCTCAGATCACACTTTCAGGCAGCAGGACAGCAGGACAGCAGGACTACATCAGGCCCCTTGATTCTAATATGCTGCTGTGTTAGTCAGAACAGGCAAGGCTATGCTACAGGAACAAATACACCCCGGCGACTCCAGCACTTGGCTCCGTACAAGTTGAGTTCTGGCTCATAAAAAATGTGATACAGGCCACATTTGGACCATGTGGAAGGTCCATGTCAGGTCCCTGTGGAAGGGGCCAAGAGAAGGCACTGGGTATTTTCATAGACCAGGCCTGGAGGTGGTACACATCGAGCTGTACATGGCTTTCGCCCACATTCCACTGGCTACCACTCAGTCACGTCACCCCAAATTAATTGTGAGGGAGGCTCAGGAACACAGTCTTCCCAAGTACCCACAAAAAGAGAATGACGTGGAGAGCACATCTCCACACTGCTGTGTGGCCCCAACTAGGGCTAATTCTGTCCAGAGTCCTGAAGAGCCCTGCAGCCTCCACTGACCTAGTGGCCCCATGTCCCCACTGGGAGGACAAAGCCTCCTATCCCAAGATGACACGCTGACTAGGAGCCCAATTTCCCAGAACACAGCGCCCCAGGCAGAGATCAGCATGTGGTCCTCCCGACTGGTGTGGGAGTCGCTACGGAAGGACTGAGGTGGTGGGGAGACCACGCCCTCCTGCTCCAATCACCCTGACCTCACTCCTCAGAAGGTCCAGCTGGTCCCATCCTGCAGGAGGGCAGCATGACACTGTCCTAGGGAAGCCCCACTACCGTGTTGAAACGGGAGGCTCTTATCCCTGTCATCTGCCAGAGATGCCGAGGGCTGCTCTGACTGGCCAAATGTCTTTAGTTGTGTCTCTTCGTGCCTTTGTTTCCCCAAAGGTAAACTGGAGATGCCCAGCACCAACTCCACCCTATCCTCCACTGGCCGAGGGTTAGTGTGTGGATTCAAGAGGAGGGGGAGGAATAATGTTCAGATGAACACGACATCAGTTACTATCAACAGAGAAAGTCCTCTGAAGCTCCAAGGCCGCTCCTTCTCTTTGGCCATCCTCTGACTCTGCAAAAAGGCCCATGTTGTCAATGCCCTGTCCCACACTCTCGTTTTCAGGGTACACGTCCCCGGTTTCCAGGAACTCAGGCTGAACTTCTCCAGGTGAAATGAATTCCTGGTACTGGCTATTGTCCTATGGTCCTTGGAAAGAGCATCAGGCGCAAATGTTTACTTTCCTACAGGCTTCACTCGCCCACCCTCTCACAGACAGGTTCCACCACCTCCAGCCGAGGGACACAGGACCACTCGTAGCACTTGACCGTAGTGCTTGGTCTCTTGCTGGCAGAAGTTCCGGTGTTGGAGGGCAGGGCTGATAGAGAGGACGAGGGGTGCGGTAGGGAATGTTCGAGACCCCCAGGAGGCTGAGCCTGGGGCACGCTTTGGCTTCCCTGGGTCGAGACCTCCCATCAGCTCCCCTCACGGAGGACTTCTGAGGCAATTCTCTCTGCCTGTTTGAAATAGCACTGAGTCTCTCCGCTCTGGGGAGGGGGAGTCTTATGAGGTAAGAAAGGAACTGACACAGGGCAGGAGGGGAGAGGCTGCAGGCCCACAGAGCAGGTGGGTTTGCAGGAACTCTGGGAGACTCCAGGACAGCAATTACTGTTGGGGGGCGAGGTGGGGGGGGTTGCTTGGAAGTGGGGGCAATGGGAACGGGGCAGGTGGGGGGAGAAGGTGTGAGAAGAGAGTGGGCGAGGCAGACAATGGAGGCTGTCAGGAACAGCTCTGTGACAGCACAGAGTGTGGGAAGGGTGTGTGGGTGAGGGTAGGGTCGCCTCACGGGGGCTCAGAGACATGGGGACTTCAGAGCGGGGCGGGGGGTGGGGCGGAGCGACAACGGCAAAGTTGAGAAGCCCAACCTGAGGCCCCAGGTCTCCGCCAACTTCTGATCAGACCTTGTCTGAACAGCAGAGAGACTCCGGGCTAAAAGCGTTCCTAGAACTGCATTTCTCCTTCCTGTCACGTATCTCACCCCAGGTCTCTACAGCAACTTGAACAGATTACCCTAATTTTTGCAGAAGAGGAAACCGAGACTCAAAGGCGAAACCAACTCAACCCAAGGACACGCAGATAAAAATATTAAATGCAGGGTGAGAATTCAAGTCCAGGTCCTTTTAGCCCAAAGGACACAGCCAGACATCTGGGTCTGAATTTCCTCTCCCATCAATAGGCCAGACTCTCCTAGTTAGGACTAATTCCCGAATTAGAAGAAATTAGGGGACTTCCCTCGCCTCTCTTCTCAGAAAGAGTGAATCCAGGCTTGAGTACATTTCGGTTTCCCAGGAAAAAATAAGCCAGAAAAGTCCCGGTTACAACGACCAATGCCTTGGTATAATTACCAACCACAAACATTTACAGGGAGCCAGGTAAATGGGGAACAAGCTTAGTGGTGGGTGGGAAAATGACTATACTACCCTCTGCCCTCAACAGGATTCTGGTCCTGTCAAGCAAAGCCAAGGTCTGAGCAGCATTTGGGGGACTGTGAATCCTGGGCCCCAGAGTGGGGAGCGCAGAGAGAAGAGGGGAGACCTAGGTTAGCTTTGTCAGTTCACTTACCAACCAAAACCACGTGCTGCAAACTGCCCCCCACCCGCCCTCTTTATAAACACGAGCATTGCTGGCTCCCTTTCTTGGAGTCAGGATGCCCCACAGGGGCCCGCCTCCCTAAAGTTAGGGTGGGCACATACCCACAGTGCCAGGCATGGGGTCACCACCACGGGCCCTCCTCATATCCCATCCTTCCCCCATGAGAAGTGCAAACAGCATGGTGCCCCTCCCGTGGTGCTTCATCTCTACCCAAGGGAAGAACCTGACTGTGCCTCAGTCTCGTCTCCTGTGAAATGGGGACACCTTCTAGGTTAGCATGAGGATTAAACGAGTTACTGTATTATAAAGTGCTAACAGTGCTAATAAATGTAGCTCTCATCCCACTCAGAGTAAAAGGAAGGGCCAAGTCATGACAGTGGTCTTGAGGCCTTTCACAGTCTACACCCTTCTCCTTCCCTCACTGACCAGGCACATTCTAACCCCAGGGCCTTTGCTCTGGCTGTCACCTCTGCACGGGACACCCTTACCCCGATATCCTTCCCCAAACAGAGGACCAAACATCCCTTTCAAGTCAGAAAAGTCCTCTAAAATCATACCTATCCCTTTGTCCCTAAGCTGGACTGCACTTAATCCAGACTTTAAAAAGCATAGAGTGTTGGTAAGGATGTGGAGAAACTGCAACCCTTGTGTATTGCTGGTGGGAATGTAAAATAGTGCAGCCCCTGTGGAAAAGAGTGTGGCAGTTCCCCAAAAAATTAAACATAGAATTACCACCTGATCCAGCAATTCAACCTCTGGGTATATACCCAAAAAAATTGAAAGCAGGGACTCAAAACAGGTATTTGTACACCCATGTTCACAGTGGCATTATTCACAATAGCCAAAAGGTGGAAACAACTCAAATGCCCATGGATGGATGAATGGATAAACAAAATGTGCTATATACACAACGTAATATCATTCAGCCTTAAAAAGGAAGGAAATTCTGACACATGCTACGGTGTGGATGAACTCTGAGAACACTATGCTAAGTGAACTAGGGCAGACACAAAAGTACAGGTATTGTATGATTCAACTTACACGAGGTACCTAAAATCAGTAGAATTCATAAAGGCAGAAAGTAGAATAATGGTTACCAGGGCCTGGAGAAGGGAGGAATGGGGAGTTATTGTTTAACAGGCATATAGCTTCTGTTTAGTATAGAGAAAGGTATGGAAATGGAAGGGGGTGATGGCTGTACAACATGGTGAATGTGTTTAATGCCACCGAATTGTACACTTAAAAACGGTTAGAGTGACAAATTTTATGTTATTTATATTTTGCCATGATAACAAAAAGTCGAGGAACAATCATGAGGTTAAAAGACTCAATTGCACACGGAACCATTCTGGACCTCGCCCTCCCTCCTTGACCCCCTCGGCCTCCTCCACACCCGCCCCAGGGTCTGATGCTGCTACCAGGTGACACTGACCATCATGCACAGTGGGTGGCCGAGTGCTGCCCCGCTCTGGAGAGGGAAGGGGGTTCTCCGGGTCTGCCGCATTCCCTAGTCTGCCGCATTCGCTCAGGCACAGATACACGGGAAGTCTCTTGCCCAGGAAATGGGGCTTTGTGAATGGGTGGAAAGTGCAAAGGGAAAGGCAGTCGCTGGTGAGGCATCTGGGGGCCTCTGATTCTGCCTCCAGGACTGTGGGCTTCAGCAAAGCCAAGTCAGGGGCACGCATGGCCACAGTGTGTGACAGAAGGAAGGGAGGAGCCCTCCGTCCCCTCCGCAGCCCAGCCCGCCGCTGCTGCAGGGATGTGAAGTGGGTCGGCGCCACCCTTGCACTCAGGCAAGCTCTCAGGCCCACTCTCGGCTCCCCCTTTGGCTTTACCAGCCATCGGTCAAGGATGAGAGGGGAGAGACAGATTCTTCTGGTCTCCAGGGAAGTTTGCGATGCTCACAGCTCTGCCCCAAAACCAGGGTGGGATGGGGTTGCCCAGCTGATCTCCAGGCTCCCACCTTCTGGAGATGGACAAGCTCTTTAGGGAGAGGAAAGCCAGATGGAAAAGTGCCTGCCCACGGGCCTAATTTTAGGCTCCACAGCAGCAGGGACAGCTCCCTGTGCAAAGGCTCCTGTTAAAGTCAGCTAGGGAGGTTTACACTATGGGGCCACACAGAAGGGCAAGGAAATACACACACACATGCACGCATGCACCCATGCACGTGCACATACAACCATGTACACGCACAGGCGCCCGTACACATGCACGTGTGCACACGCACACCCTTCCTCCCCGTGGGCTTCATGAATTCTCCTTCCCGCCCTGTGAGAGGAAGGGAATCTGTCAATCCTTTACTCCCTGCAGTTCTGAACCCAGTCAGGCCCCACTACATAGTATTAACCACGTGACCATATGACTCCCGGGTCAGAGGTGGCTAGGTCCCAAGAAAAGACCCTGAGGGAGATTTAATAATAAACAGCCTTTAGACCACAGCTGCAGATGGGACCAGCTGTCCCCGCTGAGAACAGAGCAGGACGGCTCAACAGTACATATTATCAAGGAATTTGGTTGGACTTGAGGATGAGCCGTCCAACCAAGGGAAATCTAAAACACTGAGTCACGGAGTCTGGTCCCGGAGCATGAGTGCCTCACAGAAGGCTGCCTCTTCCCTTGGGCAGGGTCAAGTGTGGCCCACCTGTGGACGAGGGGTGGCGTCGATGGCCTTTGGAGCCCTTGACCACACCAGCTGTATCTGCGCCATCACTGGCTGTGCCCTTTCCATACATTACCTCAGAGATGCTGAGAGCCTTGCCTCAGGGCACACAGTGCATGAGGGCCAGAGCTGGGACTTGAAGCCAGGTGTGTCCTTGTAAAGCCTGCCCACTGTCACGCGCACTGCCCTTTCTCTGACCCCAGAACCAAGCTCCAGGGGCCATGTAAATTCGCTGCCCAAGAAATTGCTCCTTCTTTGCCCCTCCCCATTAAAGCCACAGGAACTGGCCCAAAGCCCAAGGGCACCTCTTCTCTCCCAACCTCCCGCTCTGGTGCTCGGCTCTGGGACAAGCTGTGAGCCCCAACTTTTCTAATTTAAGGAGCAGAGAGGCCACCAGTAACCATCTTGGCCCCCCTGCTGCTCCTAAAGGCACCACTCCTTCTGTGACCCTCAGCTCAGAAGAAGGAGTGGAAAATAGGACTTCAGAGACGCGGCCACCAAGTGCAGGACCAGCCCTTCAGTCTCCTTGAAGTCCCTGGGACCCCGCCCCCTCCTCCAAGTCATAATATTTACAGGGAACACTGCAAAGCCAGCCATCCAGCAGCTCCGCCTGGCTGGCAAGTTACAGCAAACAGCAGATGCCTCTGAACAATGTGAACACAGGTCCCTCTCCTTATACTCCGCACCCCCCCCACAGCCCCGGTAAACAAACAAACAAGCAAGACGCTGGAGCCAAGCTAGCTGCCCCTCCCGCAGAGGTCACCCTGGAGCCTGCGCTGCACTCCACTCGAGAGCACGTCCTTCTAGGGGCAAAAAATGTCCGTCGCAGACGTACACACACACACACACACACTCACGACCAGGGTTATAATCTGTGTATGTGTCTGTGTGTGTGTGTGTATGTGTGAGAGAGAGAGGCAGGGGTGGGGGAGCAGTGGAGAAAGGAGAAGGAATGTCAATAGAGCCAAAAGGCTTATTTTATTAAACCTTTTATAAATAAGTCCCACTTAGCCCCAGCCAGACATGCAGTGTCAGTGCCAGAAATCACGACTCCTCTACTTTCTGGAGACCTAGCTGCTGAGACAGAGGTGTGCACAGGGTGGGAGGGGAGACCTGCTAGCGTTCTGTCAGAACCCTGAGTTCCAGGGAGAAGGACGCCCACAGGCTTCCAGCTCGCACGCCAGCTTCTCAGCTTCCCGCCACACTGCCCGTGATGCCCCAGTCTGCCTGGGGTGTCCTCTGGATGGAACTGAAGAGCTCCCAGAGCAGGCCTGTCTTCCATTCAGGAGGCCCTCTGTTCTGATTTGCCCAGGACAGTCCTGGTTTATGCCTAATGTTCTGGAGCAATTATTCAGTGTTCCCTCCCCTTTAACTGCCAAAAGGGTCCTGGTTTTGATGCTAAATTATATGGACACCATACTCTGACTCCCCACGCACAGCTCCGGAGCCCTGGGCCTAAATCTGCCCTTAAGGGGGGCAGCCCACCGTCCTTGGGCAGTTCCAAGGACCTTTAAGAAATGCCCCTGACCAGCTTCCTTGATTTTCCAGGCTATAGAAACTTTCTTCCCACACTGCCTGCCAGCCACCCATGCCTGTGACTTCTAGAAGGGGCCCAGCTGGGCCTTCTCAACACCACATAAGTGACCGAAGGTCATAAGCCAGCAGGAAATGGAAAATGGCCACTCCAGAAGAAAGGAGGCGGCCAGAAGTATCACCCAGCACTGCTCGTGGACGCGCTAGGATCCTTGAGAAATCACCGTATCTTCAAGGAGAGAAACAGATACTCCCTCAAGCTCTAGTCTGTTTGTTTGTTCATTCATTCAACAAAAATTGATTAAACATCAACCAGGGGCTTCCCTGGTGGCGCAGTGGTTGAGAGTCTGCTTGCCGATGCAGGGGATACGGGTTCGTGCCCCGGTCCGGGAAGATCCCACATGCCGCGGAGCAGCTGGGCCCGTGAGCCATGGCCGCTGGGCCTGCGCGTCCGGAGTCTGTGCTCCGCAACGGGAGAGGCCACAACAGTGAGAGGCCCGCGTACAGCAAAAAAAAAAAAAAAAAAAAAAAAAAAACATCAACCAGGCTCAAGGCTGTGTCCTATAGTCAGTGGAACCAGAACCCACAAAATTAAAGTATATACACAACCTATAGAATTAGGATGGAGGTACACACACATATGCATATAGAGATTTAGTTATTTGTGCTTGTGAGTTGTGAGCTATCCCAGGAATCTGAAAATCACTGGAATCAGGCTTTGAAATGCATTAGGTGATATTTTTTTTCAATACTTTTCCTCCTTGATGATGTTTTAGCCCATTTGATAGTACATTGTTATTCAAATGAGCCTGGATTCCGAGACCTCTTCTACATTCTCAGAAAATGCCTGGGCTTGAGGAAGCTAGCCAGGGGAAAAAAAATCAATTTGGCCAACTTTATCAATCTGGAAGTATGGATTAATTGCCCAGGATGTGACCAGCATGCAGGAGGCTGGGGGTAAACCAAATGCAAACCGAAGGCGAGAATAAAAGAACATGCAAATCCAACAGCCTGCAGAGTGAAGCCTGAGCACAGCTGAGGAAGCCTGAGGGAAGCTGAGGAGGACATTGACCTCAGCCCAGCCCAGTCACAAATATGGGGCATTCAAACCAAGTGACATAGTAACCTCCTTTAAAAAGGTCTATCAGCAGATGCAAGTGAGAATTTATCTTCATACAACATTAATTAGACAAACATGTTCTGAGGCCAATGGCAGGCCGGGCACTCTGCTAGGGCTGGAGAAATCAGCAATAAATAAAGCCCGATCTCAGATCTTGAGACACACCTAGTCTAGGGGGAGAAAGAGAAATAGAACCAGGAGGGCACAACAGCTGGGTGAGTGTGGTCAGAGAGGGGTCCCAAGGAAGGAAGGAAAAAGCCTAACCCTGCAACTTGGGGTATGGCCCAGGAAGGCTTCCTGGAGGAGGTGAAGTTTGACTTGGATTCTGGAATGCAGATGAGTAGTGGCTGAACAAGAAGCAGTTGGAGGGACTGAAAGCCTTCCAAGAAAGCTTGGAGAGGGAGCTATGCATGGCAGATGGGGGCTGGGGGGGGAGCCAACATGCAGAGCCAGAATGGCCCGGAAGTGATGTGCTCAGTCCTGAGTTATGGAAATGCAGCGTCATACAGCTGTGTGGAAGGTGCGCCAAAGAGGGAAACAGCCAAGTCAGGGTACCCCGTTAAAAGGCTGTTGCAGTGGGGTAGATGAGAGATGATGAGGGCTAAGCAGGGCAGGCTCGGAGGCAATGTGGGAGGTGCAGGAAGGGCGAGAGGGTTTTCAGAGTCCCAACCATCAGCACCAGATGACCAGGTGAAAGTGGGAGGCAAGGAGAGGGCGTGGTCAAGGATGACTCCCAGTTTTCAACTGGGCACCAGGGGAGGGTGATGCCAGAAAACAAGATGCAGAAGAGAAGCTGGCCTTGTCGGGAAAGTGGGGTGGATGCATCAGGCAGTGCCACGATAGGTATTTGAGAACAGCCTGGGAGCAACAGACAGCTTGAGATCTGCGAGTGGATCTCCAGAGAAATCAGGGCCAAAGGGACAGATATGAGGGACAACTAACTGAATCACAGAGGCTGGCAAGATCAGCCGGAAGCGGGCCCACTACGGAGCCTGGGAAACACCTCAGTGTTAAGGAGGAAGGAGAGGACCGCAGGTCCAGATAGGAGATGGAATGAGAACCAGCAGTGTCAGGAAGGAGGCGGGGCCGGGCTGACAAGAGGCAGGAGACCAGCAGCTGAGGGGGCTCGACCACATGGTAGCCAGGAGACCCCAATATGTGAAGCAAGGGCTTCCTTCATCGTGGGGGGGGGCATTGCTGAGTTTAGGGAAAGCTCCCCCGTTGAGAGGGCTGGTGGTAACAGAGAAGAGAGAGAACGTGAGAGGTGGAGGCCTGAAAGAGACTGAGGGTGGGTTTGATACGGGAGAACCTGTGTCCTCACTCAGCATCTGAGGGAGCAGAGGCTGAATGACACTAGAAATGATGGAGAAAGAGCAGAACAGAGGCCAGGCCAGTGGAGGGAGCACCCCAGGCAGGAGAAGGTCGGGGCTGGGAAGGGCACCCAGGAGGTAGTTGAGACAGAGAGGCACAGGGGTTGAGGGGTCCTCAGGGAGGCAGGAAATTCATCTGCAAACAATGAGGGCTCAGTGGTGACACAGAACTGGAAGCCAGAGAGAGACAGTGGGGAGGGCTCCAGCTGGCTACTCTGGGGAGGAGGATATGGATAAAACTGTGAACCTCATTAGAAAATCCTTGCAAGAAATAATGGCCCTGGAGGGGAAGGGAACTGGTTCAGAAAAATTAGGAACACAACTTAAAGAGTTTCCTCTGGGCTAAGATTTATAGTCTTGTCCCTAAGCCTTTCAGTCCCTTTTCCCCAATACAAGTAGGGTCCTTTTGCACATGGAGAGCTTTCATAAAAGACAGCTAACTGGGGACTTCCCTGGTGGCACAGTGGTTAAGAATCCGCCTGCCAATGCAGGGGACACGGGTTTGATCCCTGGTCCAGGAAGATCCCACATGCTGCGGAGCAACTAAGCCCATGCGCCACAACTCCTGAGCCTGTGCTCTAGAGCCTGTGAGCCACAACTACTGAAGCCCCTCCGCCTAGAGCCCGTGTTCCGCAACAAGAGAAGCCACTGCAATGAGAAGCCTGCGCACCGCAACGAAGAGTAGCCCCCGCTCGCCGCAACTACAGAAAGCCCGCACAGAGCAACGAAGACCCAACGCAGCCAAAAATAAAGAAAATTAAATCTTAAAAACAAGCAAACAAAAGACAGCTAACCGCCCCCCACACACACACACACTCCCTGCACACCACAGCCAGGACTCCAGTCCAGCACAGGCCCACATCTGTTTCTTGCTCTTGGTGACGCCCCCAGCACAGCACCACATGTAGAGAGGCATGTGACAAACAGATGAGAGGGACACTAACCCTGAGGTTAGAAAAACCTGTAACTTTCCCCCTCGCTGACCACAGGGTCAATCAACCCTCCCAGAATAAGTGCTTCTCAGTCCGTGGCTCGGAGCAGGATAAACTCCAGCGTGAAGTGAATACGACCGGAACCTAATTGCATGGAGGGTACACAGATGTCCAAAATGGCCTGCGTCCTTCCCCAAGAGCGGGCCAGGGTGGGGGAGTGTACAATGGGGGCAGAGCCAGGGGAGGGGCCTGGGGAGTCGTCCTACAGACGTCTGGACACTGGGACAGAGCAGGTGGCCCTGGGTGATGGGGGTGAGGGTGGCTGCCAATCCCTGGGCCATCGAGCTTCCAGCTTCAGTCTCAGGCTGGGAAGCTGGACAGACACTTTGAACCATCGGCTCAGAAAACAGAACCCGTGCCCTACTGCTCATCCCCAGCAGACACAGCTCACAGCCAAGCCTGACTTTTATGCTGCTTAGAAAAAGGGGGAAAGAAGAGGGAGCTGGTGGTCCCTGAATGCTGTCATTGTGGCAGAAGCAGAGGAGCCTTCAGAATCTGCTTGACCACCCAGTTGGGCATCCGTCTAGTGCTTACTCGCGAGGTCTCCCACTGCATCTTCAAGCCTGTTTCCCACGTGCATGCTAGTGGAATGGGCCACGGAGGGCCAGCCTCTCTGTGAGATCTGGTTAGCAGGGGCTCTACCTGAGGCTTGTATAGGTGGTCTTCAGGTACATTTGTATATATACATTTATACAAATGTACCTAAAATGGTACATTTCCCTGCAGGGAGGGTTAATAGCCTTCCCTAGATTTTTCCCAGGGGCTGAGACACAAAGGAGGATACAAAGTTGCTTTAGAGAATTAAGAGGTGCTGTGGAGCACGGAACGAGGGCTGGTCCTGGACTCCTGTGGATGTGGGTAGAGCACCCTCCTCATAATCCCCTGGTGGTCCTGGGCCATCAAGGTGAGGCCACCCAGCCACATCCTTGGAATGGACTTGTCCTGTTCCTTCTCTCCCCTTCACCTGCTCAGGACAGCAGGCTGGAGTTTGCATCCACGAAGGTTCACTTCTGTGGTCTGTCCCCTAAAATCTCTACCTGAGAAGAGAGTATTTGTTCAACCTTCAACCGTGCTACAGAGACTTGGGGCATGAAGGGGGCATTTCGAGCTGCCTCTCCTCCCTGGAATGACTTTGGAAAAGCAGAAGCAAACACTAAAGCACTTTGCGCTGATCCAGCTGTGGGTAGGGGCCAGTGCACCTCCCATCCGCCCCTCCAGGGGCTTGGGGGCCGCCCCGTGCACCTGCACACAAGGACCAGCTGCCCAAACAGACTGGCCGGGGTGCGCGGAAGCTTGAAGGATGCACAGGCACACTGATCCCTCCAGGTGGGTGAGATGGGAGGATATGGACGGGAAAGGAAGCCAAAGTATGTGGGTCTGAGATGAGAAGAGCGAGCTACATTCTCAGAATTTCAAAGCATGTGCCACCCCTGGGGCCGCTGGGCCACTAAACTAGGCCCAACCCACCCTTGCCGGTCGGTTCGTGGGGCCACTGCGTGAGGACCACAGACTGTCTAAACACTTCCAGATGTCCTTGAGGGCCTTACAGGGGAGAGCAAGTGCAGCTCAGACAAAACAAAGTGAAAGATCATCTCTTGGGAAAGAGAGACTATAAATGACAATTTTGACTTCCCACCCAGGAGGGAGAGACCCCAGGGCTGAGGCCTGAGGGCGGAAGATGGGTATGTCCTTCCTGAGAGGAGGCAGCCTCCACCCAGCCCAGGAGGCTGAGAAGCAGCAACGCCCCCGAACAACCCCACCGGGGCTATCCCTGGTCTCCTTCTTCCAGCCCAGCTCCCACCCGCCAGCTCCCCTTCCCAAGGTCCAAAGACCACAGGATGGAAGCACAACCGAAATAACCTTGCCCTGTGAGATGTGCTGAGCCATTGCCAGGGCCCAGGGCTCCTATTAACTCACAGGAGTGACACGGGCAGTCCCTCGGGCTTTGGTACAACCTCTCATTGCACAACTCCAGGGGGCGCCACTCAATGCAGATTATGTGTGAACAGCTCCCTCTGCAGCTACAGGGCTTTGCCCCATAGTCCTGCAGGCAAGCGGGTGGCCAGGTGCCCCTGCGGTCCCTGCCATGGCACCTCCGTCATGGTCAGTCCTAGCAGACCAGGACTCCGAGGCTAAGGGCAGGGCCACAGGTTTCCAGAGGCCTCAGAAGCGCAGCTGCTGACACAGGCCGCTGAAGGGCAGCCAGCTCCACCTCTTCCTCAGGTCTAATTTGCTTCACGTTATTAAGAAAGATGCACTATGTCGTGGCAGGCATGGGGGAAGCAAGTTACAGAACAGAATATCCTGTATTATACTAATTTCAGTTTTAAATGATTAGAAGGAAGTATCAAAATGCATAGAATTAAGGGTGATTTTCCATTTTCTCCTTTAGACTTTTTTTTTAATCTTCCAGATTTCTTCAAAGGATATATATAGCTTTTATGATCAGAGAAAGAAAGCTATGCGTGCAGTAAAGATTTTATTCCTCAGAGAAACCTTGAGTGGAAAATTCTGTGAGTTCCAGGTACGACAAAATCTATCGGGTTTGTAGAAAGTCTGAGGAGCGGTGAAGACGGACTGGTGTCTGCAGGTATCACAGGTGAGGGCGTGTTCCTTGAGATTCTCATACACCACAGAGTTAGAGAGACCAAGGAAACCATTTCCAGCTCACTCAGCTTATGACGGGCTGCCCGAGGCCCAGAGGGCACGAGGCTGGCCTCAAGTCGGTTAGCCAGGAGTTAGCGGCCAAGTGGAGTCTGAACCCAGGGCTCTCAACCCCCAGGCAGAGAACACTGTTGTTACCCTGCTCTGCATCTCTCTGTCTCTGTTTCTCACACACACACACACACACACACACACACACACACACACACACACACACACACACACACACACACACAGCCCTTACCTATCCCACTCCCCCAATAGAACAAGCTCTTTTTTCGTGTTTGTGGGAGGCCACCAGTCTCCCCTACCCCAGGTGGCTCAAGGGACATGTGACTCTAACTGCACTGGGCCTAGACAATGGCACCCAGTAGGAAGACTCAGGACTTCAGTCCCTGTAATCAGGCCACATACCAGGCAGGCAAGCGAGTAGCCAGGCACAGAAATCTACGCACCCTCTGCCTGAATCACCCCCCACCCCACCGTACCGACACGGGCCTTGGTTCAAGCTGTTTCACTCAGAGCTGAGCTCTGCGGCTGTGGGCATGTTAGTCCTCTCCTCTGAAACCCCGCGCAAAATGAGGACAAGAACTTTTGCTCCTAGGGGCGTGGTATCACATGAGAACTAGATAGCGTGAGCCAAGTGCCCATTCGAGTTGGCCTGGCCAGGTGCTCACTAACTGGCAGCTACTGTTGTCATGAACTGGGGCCTTCTGCAGACCCACCTTCCACCCCCATACCAGCCGCAGGCCGGGCTGGCCCATTCCCAGTCCTCCCTCCTTCCCTCCAGCGCCAGCTGCTGAGGACCCTCAGGGACTATGTACAACAACAAATTTTAAGATAGTAACATTTTAAATTTACTTTTCTAACTTTAAAAAGTACTTACCTTGTCTTTATCCTCTTAATTTGATTAAAAAATATTTTTTTCTCACCCGAATTAGAAATAATAAAGGATGTTGCCTCCAATACTTAACCAATCAACTGTTTTCTCTTCCCTTCCAGGGACCTGACCGTTTTTGAATGAATAAAAAAGAATGCGTATTTACACTAGCCTTCTATAGCACAGCTGAGAACCCAGAAATAGCCAAAAAGATACCCTATATGGGACAAAACAAATGCACTTAGACTATGCGCTCACATTCATAAAGTTTACCCACGAGTGATCATCTCAGGTTATCTCTAAGTACCTGGTAACTGTTAGTTTCCACAAATTCTAATAATATAGTTGCCAAGCTCATGCAGTTTAGAAATAGCAAATTAGAAGTGGTGGTGGGATAGGGGTGGGAGAGGTGAAGAGCTGCTTGGGCAGGTGCTGTGATAACTTAGAGAAGTGACAAGTGACAATCTATTAACCAAGGAAGAAGACAGAAAATGGTTTTTTTTAAGTATGAGTAAGTTATCCAAAAAAACCCAGTACTTGGACTATTTCATGTAGGAGCAAACATCTCTGCAACCCCCAAGCACGTCTGCCCTGTATTATAGCAGAAGACAGTAACTTACACAGTGATGGCTGGAGTTATCCAGAAAAGGTTACATTGTATCAGTAACTATTTAAGGAGTGGACAAAGTACATATTTTAGGAAGACTTCCATCAGAAATAGTTATAATAATAAATGCAGCATAAATACTTAATTATCTGGAAAAGCAGGCCACACGGAATGGCGTACTCCCCAAGGGTTCTGGAGAAAAGGGGGTTACCGTGCCAACTTCATTTCTTAAGTGAACTGCCCCTCAGACTCTCCCCACTTTGAGCAGCCTTGTGCGATGAGGAGAGGGGCGCCCCAGCTCTCAAGGCCATAACATAGACTACTCCCCACTCAAAGGGCCCATCCGGCCAGTGCCCAATGTCCAGGCGGAATCTCAGTCTATGCAACATCCCCAAACTGGGCTCCGCTGAGGCCCCAGGAGGGCCTACCGTACCCACGCTCCAACCCCAGTCTGCCTCCCTCCCCTGACCATGCCCACACACCCTCACGCCGCCGGCTGCGTTTGCCCACGGTGTTCCCTCACAGAGCCTGCCACCGCTCTCCCCATCAAAGTCCCACCTGCTCTGCAAATCCTCCTCACGTGCCCTGGCCTGGGCCTCCCCTCGAGCTCCTTTCCATCCTGTGTTGCCTGGCGCTGCCTGCACGCCCGCCTCCCCTGCTCGGCTTGACGGTCAGCTGTGTGCAGACAGCACGCAGCCTGTTTGGGTCCCCACAGCTGACGGCATGCTCAGCGCCTCACGGGCGTTCAGTAAACTTTTGTCAGATGTGAAGACCCGTGTCCGCACCACAGCAGATCAGGGGCCCTGCTTTCTGGAGCACACATGGGTGTGCATGCCTACAGGCACCCTCACACACATGCCTTCCCACCACTTTGGGGAAACTCACGGAGGATGTGATCTCCTGGAATTGGGAAAGGATGACAGGAGGTCCAGCTGGGAAGGAATTCCCTCTTGCCCAAGAAGGATTTTATGCTAATTTTTTTCTCCATAAACTCTGAAAAATAGAAGGGCTAAATTTGTCTCTGCCCTGGTGTTCCTGAGAATGGGTGGAACTAGGTGGAAGGGAAGGAGGTCCTGCCAACAATTTCCTCTGTGCCTTGCCTAACTGACTTTTTCCTTACTCTTTGCTGTGGCATAGTGGGGGCATAAGCACAGAAACATCCAGAATCACGCAGCCCCTCTTTTCTCCTACTTGACCAGGCAGGCGTCTCCCTGGTGCTCAGAGACTGCTGAGGAAAGGAACAACTGACTCACCCATTCCAGCACCTAATCGTCAGGTCTGGAAGGTCTTCCCGACATCTAGCTTAAACCTCTTCTTCTGTTCTGTGGGAAGGATCTTCTTGCCCACTCTCAACCATTTTTTTTTGCCCTCTGATCTTAAGTGGTGGGCTTTTCAAACCAGAGATGAAGAGGGATGAGGAAAAGGGGGCCTTAGTTAAGGGTATCTCTGGCTCAAACTAAAACAGTGAAGGGGGTACGTAGGGGAGACCCAGCACAGAGACGCCACTGTGGAGAGCAAAGAGGGGACAGGAGAAAGTAAGAAGGAAAGCTTAAGGGTTAACCCTCCTGTTGCAAAGTCTAGCTGACTGTTGGGCTCACAGGTATCTTGGGGTTCAGACACCTCCTCATCTGGGTTCCCCCCCTCCTCAGCCTTGTAGCACCCAAGCAGCCGTCTGCTGCCCTCCTCCTCAGAGCATTGCCAACCTGTGCCCATTGCCATGGCAACCAGCTCTCCCAGCACCCGGAGAGCGGGGCTCATCAGCGAAAAGGCCCCCAGTTGACCTCTAGCAAAGCCCCCTTCCCTCTAAAACCAAGGGCTTTACCTGCCCCTCAGCTGGGACCCACACACCCCGGCTACACAGTGATGGGAGAGGCCAGCGTGCACCCTCACTCAGGACATTCGTACAGGCCACCACATGGTCTAGGGGGCCTGTCTCAGGGATCCCCAGGCTG
Organism: Stenella coeruleoalba; assembly: GCF_951394435.1. Classification (NCBI taxonomy): domain Eukaryota; kingdom Metazoa; phylum Chordata; class Mammalia; order Artiodactyla; family Delphinidae; genus Stenella; species Stenella coeruleoalba. The sequence goes on along the minus strand of NC_137150.1, from coordinate 76,052,540 downwards.
AGGGGATACTGGGAGGTGCTCAGTTCTCTGAGAGTTTGCAAGGATGGATCCAAATGTACCTTACCATCCATCATCACCACACCGTCTACCGCCCTCATCACCTCTGGTCCAGATTCCAGGCCAGTCTCCGGTGTTCTAAACCATCGCTCTCACAGCCACCACCACCAGGATAATCTTCTTCAAGTACCATTTTTACCCAATCACTCCTCAGCTCAAGCGCCTAAAATAGCCTGCCCCAGCTTATCAGATCATATCTAAACCTTTACCCTATGTACACACCCCCACACTCCAATCCCAAACCCAGGGCCTTGCCTTTCCAGCCACACCCGTCTCTTCTCTGTCTCAATTTCCTCGTTCCTGCCATGTTCTCTTTGCTCATGCCATTATCCCCCTCCTGCCATGTCCTTGCATCCTGGCTCACATTCCTCTCCGTCAACAAGCCATGCTGTATCCTGTCACTACAGATACTTGCATCTACCTTGATGTTGCTATAAATGACCATTTGATTGTGGGTTCCAAATTTCTAACTTCACTGCAAACTCATGGGGGGATCTTCCTCTTTCATTAGGCTGCGAGATCCCCCTGTTAGACTAGGGGCTCCCAGAGGACACACAGAGCCTCCTCCATTAGACTGGGCACTCACTAGACAAGCACCGCAACTATCCCATTAGCATTCCCCAGGGACAGGGCTTGGGGAGCCCCCTCTCCGCCTCCCCCAGGCCTCAGCCCCTCGTGGGCTTCTCTACATCGCAGCCATAGCTTCCAAAGCAAGGCGAGGGGTGAAAGTGTAGAGCAGTGCTATTCACTGGAACTTCCAGCAGCACTGCACATGTTCTGTAGCTGAGCTGCTCACCAGTCGCACGTGGGTACTGAGCACTTGACATGCGATGAGTCTAAAATGAGATGTACTGTAAGTATAATACAGACACCAATTTCAAAGACTTAGTAAAGATGCAAAATATCTCATTGATAATTTTCTATATTGGCTACATATTAAAATGATAATACTTTGGATATGTTGGGTTACATCAAATATAGTGCTAGTATAAATCCACCTGTTTCTTTTCTTTTCTTTTTTTGGCTGCACCGTATGGCCTGTGGGATCTTAGTTCCCCGACCAGGATTGAACCCAGGCCCTCAGCAGTGAAAGCGCCGAGTCCTAACCACTGGACTGCTGGGGAATTCCCTGTTTCTTTTCATTTTTTAAAAATGTGGCTACTGGAAAAATTTTTAATTACACGTGGTTAATGTTATGTTCCTACTGGACAGTGGCAGTCTAGGGAGCTCTGGGTGTGTTTACTGGTCTGTACCTTTTAGTTAAAATAGTCTCTCTTTGGGGCTTCCCTGGTGGCGCGGTGGTTGAGAGTCTGCCTGCCAATGCAGGGGACACAGGTTTGAGCCCCGGTCCAGGAAGATCCCACATGCCGCGGGCTGGGCCCGTGAGCCATGGCCGCTGGGCCTCCGCGTCCGGAGCAAAAAGAAATTCACATAAAATAGTCTCTCTTTGACCTCTGAAGGGTATAATGAGTGTTCCTTTTGAACTGTCCCCATGTCTCACTTTTCTTTCTCCCTCTCCATATTGCTTAATGTGGTAAAAACCACATAACATGAAATTACCTTTTTAAACAAAATTTTATGTATATGGTACAGTATTGTTAACTTTATGCACTTTGTTACACAGCATCACTTTTCTTAGTTTTATTGATCTTCATGTATACCCTCTCTGATAGATGCTTCATATTCTCTCTGGAACAAACTGGTATTATAAATGAGTTAATTAAGTTAGACCTTTAGTGTCCTAATGCTGAATCTCCCATCCCAGGAATACTTTCAGAATAACCATAATCGTAACAGCATGTTTCGTTTGGATTGTTCCTTACTGTATTGTGGCGCTTTCTGCACACTGACCCTGTGAAGCAGGCAGGTCAGGCACTGACAGCCCCGGAAAAGAGGTAAGGGGACAGAGGTCAGGGGGGGTTAAGTCAGGTGTGTGCAAAGGTGGTGTCAGGACTAGGACCCAAACCCTTGACACCCGGACGCCTTCCAGTGCACACATGCAGGAAGGGCAGTAGACATGGTTCAGAAGCAGCAGAACTATATGCTCTCCTTGTTTCCACAGGAAAGACTAGGACATAACTCAATAAAAGGAAAGGAAACATTATTAAAACAGGAGTAGGCAGTGAGGACAGTTAAGAGGTCTAAAGTGGGAGTCTATGGGCCTTGATTCCAGAATCACCTCTGCGCTCAAGGAACTGTGCGCCCCTGGATCACTACTCCTCTCATGTCTCTGCACTTCAGTTTCCTCATCGGTAACATAGGAGCTGGATGCTTTGAGAAGCAGCTGGATAGGCACCCGCTTACCCTGCTATTGGGAATGCAAACCAGCTCAATCCTTTTGTACAGCAATTTGGCAATATGTGTCAAGAGCCTTAGAAGTGTTCAAACTCTTTGACCCAGTAATTCCACTTCCGAGAACCCTAAGGAAATAATCCTAAATAAGCAAAAAGCTTTATGTGCAAGGACTTTCATCTCAGCGCTACTTCTGACACTAAAATACTAATAATGAGCTAGAGTCTAATAGTAGGAGAATGTCTAAACTATGATATGGCCATTTCATTTAATGAAATATTATGCAGTTATTTGAAAAAACAGAGCACTGACATAGACTGTGCTTTTGGCCACATGAAAAAAAAAACCAGGATATTAAAAGGCTGGTACTGTATAACTGTAATTAAATTTTTTTAAAAAAGAAGTTTTGGGCTCCCCTGGTGGCGCAGTGGTTGAGAGTCAGCCTGCCGATGCAGGGGATGCAGGTTTGTGCCCCGGTCCAGGAGGCTCCCACATGCCGCGGAGCGGCTGGGCCCGTGAGCCATGGCCACTGAGCCTGCACGTCCGGAGCCTGTGCTCCGCAGCGGGAGAGGCCACAACAGTGAGACGCCCGCGTACCGCAAAAATAAATAAATAAATAAATAAACAAACAAATAAAAAATAAATGAAATAAAAAAGAAGTTTTGCACCCCTATATGGGGGGTGCAACACCTATATGTTCACAAAAACTCAAAGGAAATTCACCATAATGCAAATAGTGACTAGTTAGACTGACGGGACTACGGGTGCTTGTTTTTTTCTTCTTTTCTCAGTTTCCAAATGTGCATAAATAATTTTGGGAAAAAATACATGATGAGGGTCCTGATTTGAAGTTCCCCAAGAGTACTCGTGGCTCCAACAGGTGGCTGGATCAGGCAGATGGGGCGGGAGGTTCGGATGCTAAGCCCAGGCACATGCCTGGGTTGGTCACGGGAAACCCAGCGCCTGAGGACTCCTTCTCAGGAAAAGCAAAACACCATGACACCAGGGCAGCATAATTCATGTGCAAGTGGGGAACTACCGTCCCGATCCCACCACTCTACTTAAAAAAAAAAAAAAAGACCATTTCATGGCTATTGGCACTTAGGGTAAAAACAAGCATATGTCTGATCACTCTACAGCCTAGAGCAGATGACTTTCAACCTGTGCTCCTTGGAGCCCAGGTAGTAGCTGGGGTCACGGTGGAGGAGCTGGGCAGAGGAAGGGGAGATGGCTACCCAAATGATTATAAATTGTTTTTCCCAGAGAGACCTATATAAGATTTCATTGAAACACATGGTGGCAAGATCAAGGCAACTTTTCCTGAGGGAGTGGGGAAGAAAGCTGGGATCACCCTGAGCCCTGACCTCTCTCTCTGGTCAGCATTCTTCATGGTAGGAACAACTTCTTCCCAAACTTTCCAGCTGTTCTCTGGGGCCCCTGCTGTGACATGTGGCTATAACCAAACGAACCTAGAGAACGTGGCCTGTCTCAGAAAGGGCCTTAGAAACATATCAGGAGGGACTTCCCTGGTGACGCAGTGGTTAAGAATCCGCCTGCCAATGCAGGGGACACGGGTTTGATCCCTGGTCTGGGAAGATCCCACATGCCACGGAGCAACTAAGCCCATGAGCCACAACTACTGAGCCTGTGCTCTAGAGCCTGCGAGCCACAGGTACTGAGCCTGCACACCACAGCTACCGAAGCCCGCGTGCCCTAGAGCCCACGCGCCACAACTACTGAATCCTGTGCCCTCTAGGGTCCTTGTGCCGCAACTACTGAGCCCGCGTGCTGCAACTACTGAAACCCACGTGCGCCTAGAGCCTGTGCTCTGCAACAAGAGAAGCCACTGCAATAAGAAGCCCGCACGCTGCAACGAAGAATAGCCCCCGCTCGCCGCAACTAGAGAAAGCCTGCATGCAGCAACGAAGACCCGACGCAGGCAAAAAAAAAAAAAGAAAGAAACATATCAGGAGACTGAGATGACCCCGGATGACCCCATGGTGCCTGCCCCTGGCCCAGAATCCACAGGCAATGCCTCAGACAAGGCCTGGCCAGGCTGGAGCAGGTCCCCAGGGGAGAGCCGAGTAGACAAGGGCCATGACAAGGCAGACCTTTTGTGCACCAACTCCTCTAAGACCAGGGCTAAATGCCCCTGAGAGCTTAAAGAAGCACAGTTAGACATAAGAAGGAAGTGCGTTCTACCAAGCTGGACGGGAACCCCTGGTTCCCATCTCTCTTAAGAGCTGAGATAGGCTGAAAACAGAACAGGCTCATGGAGGGTTCAGATAAATTAAGAGAAGGCAAAACCACGACTGGATATCAAGGGACCTGAGGGATGCCTGGACCACAAGCAGGACCTTTTAAGGCTGATGGCAAGGAGGACAACCCTCCGCTCTCCAAATATATAGCTTGGGCTAGGCCCAGAGGTGGAATGCTGGGGCTGCAGAGCATGGCTCTAACCCAAAGTTACTATTCTTGGGATCAAATCTGGCTGCTGGACAGCACTGGACTGCTGGTAACCCTGGTGACAGCGTGACTGACAATGCTGGCAGGATGTTAGAAGGCAGGGGTTGCGGGGGAGGGCTTGTAATACAAGCAACGGTGTCTTCCAACCTCTCCATCCCAAGGCAGAGCCGCTCATAGGACCATGGCTGGGAAAAGTGTTCAAATGGGGCTCTAGTCACGTCTACAGTTTTTCCTTTTTGGCAGGGGAGATGTACCTATATTTATTATCTAATTAAAGACTGGCAATAAAGAAAACAAAGAAACCATTAAAGCATCCCTCAATACAGATGCGATGAACAATGAAATCGAAAGCTTTCTTTACCATGTCTTGCAGAGTCTTGAGTAGTATGAAGAGCACAGATTCAGAGCCAGAGAGACCTGGTTTTGACTCGTGGCTCCACCACCTACAGCATGTGTGACTTGGGTTCAGTTTTCTCGTTGGTGAGATGGGGATGGTAGTAACATCCACCTACCAGAATCACTATGAGGAAAATCTCAGGCCATGTCCCAGTGCAGTGAGGAACCCATTCTTAGTTCCATCGTCCTAAGGACGCCACCTTCTCCTACTCCCAATCCACCCCATACGACCACCAGGTGAATGAACCAACCACGTCAATCAAAAGCTCCCAAAGGGTTCCCACTGTCCATGAGATTGAAAATGAACCCCTGAGCCATCCCTTCCCAGCCCACGGGGGCCTCTCCTCACACAGCCTCCCTCACGGACCCCGGGTCTCTCCTTCCTGTGTGTCCTTGTCACATTCCTCCTTCTATCCTTCTGCGTCCAGTCCCATCTCTCTGTGGAATCCATACCCATCTATAGTCCCTCCCCCGTGAGGTCTCCTCTGACACTCCAGCCAGAAGGGAATCTCTCTCTCCCACCACCTTCTCACATGCCGCTCGAGTAGAGTCAGCTACGTGGAGGTGTTCACCTCCCTGATTTAGCAAACAGTTTGGGTTTGGTTAGTTTACAAGAAAGGAGTAAGACCCACCCCTCTTCCCTCAAAGGATCTGAAACACAGTGAGGAAGTACAGAGCTATGCCCACCCAGGAAACACCAAACGAGGCAGAACAGCCAACTGCAAAGCGCCAGCAGAAGCGACACAATCGGCGCTGTGTCCGAGTCACAACCCTGCCCGCCCCAGGCAGAGAGCCACTGCTGCCGGCTTCGGGAGGGGACCTGTAAATACAGCGTGAACCCCGGCTGGTGAACAAGCACTGCCAAGCACCCGAGTGCTGGGAACACGAGACCCCAGTGAAGACATGGTTCCTCTTCCCCTAGCTTCCGACCTTGGACAAACACTGCCCCTGCCAGACCCAGGGGATGGACATGGTCACTCCAGAGCTGCCAGTCAGTTCTGAGCATCGAGCAGAGGGCCTCCTGGTACCTCCGGCCCTTGACTCACCACCCCCCGGCCCGGACTTCGTGCTCTACTGAGGCCTGGTTCCTGCCTTGCCCCCGTCTCTCCAGCTGTGCTCTGGAGAGAAGAATGTGTACTATGCCCAGAACAAACACTTGCACAGGCCTCCCAGGTGGGAAGGCAGCTCGGAAGAGTGGGAGCCTCCACCCCCAACAGACAAGGGCTCCTGGCAGCTCTGTGGGCTGCGTGTATGTCACCAGAGCCGCTGAGTTCAGCTCTAGGGGGTTCTCAGACCAGACGGAGCCTGGTGGGAGAGTCGCACAACCAGGGCTCCCCGGAGGAGTCAAGCGGAACCTGGACTCGTCTGGGCACGAGTGACCCCAAGCTGCAAGAGAAGGTGGCTGACAGACAGATTTCTGTCTTATTCCATCTTTTTACACTCCATCTTCAACTGGCTCTCAGAGAGAAACCCTGTCCGAGGGGTCTGGTAAACGTGTTTGCTTTGGGGCTTGGGCCCCCCGTTCTGGCCTCCTCTGAGCCTCCATTTTCATGTACCACAGAGAGAATTAGACGGACCCTCCCTGCCTCTGGGGTGCTGCTGGGACAACACAGAGACGACCGAGGGAGGGCAGCGGGGAACGAGTGTGCCAGAACCACCAGAAATGTGACCTATGACGGCTGCTGCTGATTGGCCAGAGCAGCGTCTGAAAGGAGAGCTGCCTGGAACAGGCCTGAAGGCCAACCAGCGCCAGCTCCCAGGCCTGCCTTCCTGCTGCCGTGGCCTTGATTCTGTGGCCAAGTCCCAGACCCTCAGAGGCCCGCAGCGCCCCAGCCCTGCATGCTCCTCGCGCCCCTGGGTGAGGCTCTGAGCGCCAGCCTAGAGCTGACAGAGGTGGACAGGCAGACACCAGTCATCTCGGGCCGGAGTGTGAACAGCTTCCAAGTCCTCTTCTCCCTGGAAGGCAAACGCTTCCAAGAGGCCACCCAGGCAGAGAAGAGGACTCCAACCTTCTTCTCTCCTTCGGTACCTGAGAGAGCTACGAGAGGCAAGGAGGAGAGCAGGACGTGATGGGAGAAGCACCCCTGCCAGGCCTGAGTAGGACTGTGCTGAGAACAAGGTCCTGAGGTTCCCCACTGTACCAATCATGCCTTTTTATTTTTCTGTATTTCAGACGCTTCCACACCTTGGGGCCTACCTAGTCAATTCGGAGACAGTCAATGACTTGCCTCTTGCCTGTGTGTGAGCCTTCCTCTTTATCAAGCTCTTACACTCCCACACTCCGGCCCACCACTCCCCTGCCCTACTCACCCCAGGGACAAGTGCCAGGTAACTCGGACAGTCCTACGCCTCAGAGCCCACCGACATTATTCAAACTAGCCAATCCCAAGCCTGCTCACCCTGCCTCAACCATTCCTTCCTGCAGAAACCTCAACAGAGGCTCTAGCCCACGTTTCCCCTCACGCTGCCTCCTCACTGACCCCTGTGCTTCCCCGGGTGCCCCCCAGCCCATGGCGTAACGCATCCTCTCCCCTCGGGACCTGTGAGTAACAAACTACCTTTTCAGTGGCAGCCGTCTCCTGATCTGCTGGTCTCACCAAACCTGGATAATAATAACACCTACATTTTAAGTGTTTTAAACTTAAATAAGTTTAACCCTACGGTTCTTCAGTCAGTTACGAAGATAGCTGTCTGGTGCCACTGAGCAGCAAAGTGGTGTTTCATCTGAGTTGGAGGGACTGAGGGGGAGAGGAAATGGATTTTTTTCCCTCCTGAAACTGTGCTCTTGAGACTCAGGGCTATTCCATTTCTCCCATGATCACTCAGATGGCACAAACAACGCTCTAATCAACACTGACTGTTGTAATGCGGGGAGGGACAAGAACGCCCGGGTGACCTGGGGTTGAGCAAGCTGGCATTCCCACAATTGCGCCCAGCTGGGCTCCTTATAAGGCCCTGCTCCTCTCCTGTCCCACGCCACTCCTCTCAGGGATACGCCGCCATGCTCAGCCAGCCTGTCACTCTCACATCCGCCCAGCAGGCCAGGCCACAGCTATTGCTCCTGTTTCCCAGGAAATCCAGGACCTTTTCCATCTGGGCACGAGGTCACGCCTTGGTTTTGGATCAAAATTCCTCAACTTGAAGCCATTCACATGCAGGCTTGGGGACATCGTTGGAGTTCAACCACCACATTTCCCTGAACTGACTACTCCTCTGTTCTAGGAATGTGACACCCGCTCAGCTGCCCCTCCATGCCCAGCTCCATCATCCTGCTCTGCCCCCTTGATCCCTCAAGGGTACATACCCAGTCCCACCTCTGACCACCAACTCTACCTTCTCAAGACTCCCTACCACTCTCCCATGTCCCATGCAGCCCCCATCACTAAACTCCTCTTGAGACCCCCTTCTCTTCTCAAAACATTAGCATCACACTCCAGAATCCAACATTAGCCCTTGGATTTCCCTGGTTACCAAAAAGAATGGGACTGGATAAACAAAATATGATACAGCCATGCAGCTGAATATTATTCAGCCACAAACAGGAACGATGCCCATGATATATGCTACCACGTGGATGAACTACAAAGACATCATACTAAGCGAAAGAAGCCAGACACAAAAATACACATATTGCATGATTCCATTTATATGAAATATCCAGAAGCGGTAACTCCATAGAGGCAGAAAGCAGAAAAGGTGTTGCCAGGGGCTGGGGGAAGGGGAGAATTGGGAATGACTACTAATGGGTATGGGGTGTTCTTGGGGGTAACAAAAATGTTTTGGACTAGACAGAGCTCATGGTTGCACAGCATTATGAATGTACTAAATGCTGTTGAATTGTATACTTTAAAATGGTTACTTTTGTATTATGTGAATTTCACCTCAATTTTTAAAAAAGAATCAGATCAAATCATCCATGATATACAGTGTACAGTGGGCACGTAAAAAGAAATATAAGAGGTGGTCTGGGATGGTACAAAGAGCGCTGGACCTAGAGTGAAAACTCCAAACACCCATTCAATGTTCATGATGCTTGGGAAACATTAAGCAAATCACAGAACATCACCTCCATGGGATATTCTACTCCATGAAAACAGTCATAATACTTACCTTCAGTGCTGCTGTGAGAATTAAATGAGATAATATAGGGCCATCACACGAAAGACAGTCATTTGTACACAGCAAGAAAATTAGTATGCAAAATGTTAAGTTTAAAACAAAACAGTAGACACAAAATTCTAGCTATGCAGACTGCATTTACATATACACAATGCACCTCTGTAGATATAGGAAAGACCTAGAGAACTAGCTGGTGTTTTAAGCTTATGAACTTTCTTTGGTAAAACTGTCTACACGGAGAGTATATAGTAGGAGTCCAGGAAGCCACATTCTAGTTCTGATTCTGCCCCTAACCAGCCTAGGAGGCCTCTGTGCAATGCTCTCCCCAGCTGAACCTTGATTTCCTGGTTTTGAGAATGGCTTAACCATGACAATGGTTCCGTTTAACCAGACCCACTCTGCCCCTAGTTCCTCTATGTGCCAGGGCCTGTGCGAGGCACCACAGGGGCCCAGGGATTAGTGAGAGTGACTCGCAGTGTTCAGGGAGTGTGCAACAGCACCGTAAAACCAGGCACAATAAGAAAATGAGGACAGATGGCCCAGGACACCTGGCTCTCAGTGTGGCCATGGGGGAAGGTGTCCTTTGAACCAGGGCCTCACAGCAGGATGTGGCTTTCTCAGGTGGAGAGGGCGAGTTCCGAATCACAGACCCGTCTAAGCAGCAAGGTGGGGTGAGGGAAGAGTAACCATCAACTCTCATTTGAGTGTCTAGCACCACGGCTCTCAAAGTGGGATCCCCAAGCCAACAGCAGCCGCATCACCTGGGAACTGGCTAGAAATGTGCATTCTTGGGCCCCATCCCAACCTTGGGAATTGGAAACTCTGGGGTGCACCCTGCCCCACCCCGGAAAGCCCTCCAAGTGGTTAAGGTACTGCTCCTCTAAGCACCTGCTTTCTTAACAGTGTAGAAACTGCCCCTGAAAGACACTCCTTCCTGGCCAGGCCCCGCCCACCCCCCAGGCCCCAGTCGGCTGAGCTGAGAAAGTTTCCTGGGCTCAGAGGAGCTAATCTATCAGCTGGATATAGATTAACTCTTCCTCTCTTCACCAGCTCACTGGCCTGGGAAACGCAAACACCTAAAGGGAGAGCCGTCATAAATCTGTCTGCTGTCACACGGCCCCAGCTTTTTCCACAGCCCTTCCCACACCCACTCCCCCACCCCCAGACCTATGCTCCGCAGGGCAGTGGCCGCATAGCCCGGAGGTCCCCAGACAGGAGAAGGCAAAGGGACATTCCACTGTTCTCCCCACACAGCCCAGGGCCCGGATCCTATCAGCTCAGTAGGAAGCCCCCATCTGCCCCCAGGGCCCCCTCCAGAGCTGGGAGGATGAGGGAGGGAGGGATGGGGGCGGGAACACAGCTGATCACCCTTTTTTTTTTAAAATTAATTAATCTAATTTATGTATTTTTGGCTGCGTTGGGTCTTTGTTGCTGTGCATGGGCTTTCTCTAGCTGCGGCGAGCTGGGGCTACTCTTCATTGTGGTACGTCGGCTACTCATTGCAGTGGCTTCTCTTGCTTCGGAGCACAGGCTCTAGGCGCGCGGGCTCAGTAGTTGCTCAGTAGTTGTGGAGCACGGGCTCTAGAGCGCAGGCTCAGTAGTTGCGGCGCACGGGCTTTGCTGCTCCGCGGCATGTGGGATCTTCCCGGACCAGGGATTGAACCCGTGTCCCCTGCATTGGCAGGTGGATTCTTAACCACTGCGCCACCAGGGAAGCCCCCTTTTTTTTTTTTTTTAATTTTTAAAAAATTTATTCAGCTGATCACTCTTAAGGGCAGCAGAGTGACTGGGAGTTTCCTCTCTAGAACTCCCCAGGAAACAGCTCGCGAAGACTCCCTTCTGGGGCATCTCTGCCCTGTGGAAGAGTTCTCCTCCCCTCCTCCTTCTCCTTCTCCTGGAAGGAGCAGCCTGGGACCACCACCACCCCCCAGGTGTCAGCTCTCCCTCCGTTATTCCAAGGCCCTTGGCCACACCCTGCACCTGATCTGGCTCTGGAATCACACTTCCACCGCATACTAGTTGGGTGACCTTTGAGACTTGGTTTTCTGGAAAACCAGGATAACAATACCCTCCTTAGAGGGCTGCAGCGAGGATGGAATCAAAGGACACAACACAAAGCACACATAGGAAAGGCTCAATAACGCAAGCGCTTACGTTCATCGCCTCCATCACGCCCGTCCTTTATTCAAACACCTGCAATGGCTAATCCAGAGTTGCTTTAAGTCCTGGCTCCCACAGAGTGCCAGCCCAGCACTACCTGCTCTGCCCCCAGGACGCAGCCCAAGTCCTAAAAGCAAAGCAGGGAGGGGGTTCAAGCTGCTCCAGAGCTCAGACTCCAGCCTGGGGACCCAGGCCTCCGGGCTCCGGCATGCCTGTCCCCAGACGGCTCAACCTAAAGGGACAGCTGGGCTGACATGTCAATACAGGTGAGCGAGTCCATGCACGGCTTTCAGCCCACATTGACTGCACAACAGAGTCCCAGGTGGACAGACTACAGCCGTCATCACCCTTCCCCACACACAGCCCAGTTCCTGTCCCTTCAGCCTGTGGGCCCCCACTTAGCAAACCCACCCAAACAGAACTTCCCATCTTCTGGAGCACGCTCTCCCCCCACAAAGTCCAGCAAAGCTTCGAAACACCAAGCCAGGAGCTCGGGATACCTGCCCTCCTCTCTGGAAGGTGCCAAGAAGGCTCCCACTCACAAGAATCTTCCTCCACTTGGGGAAAGCTCAGAAGAGACAACAAGAGGGAAGGCGGCTAGACTTCGGGGAGACTTCCTGACCAAAGGGGAATATGCCACGGAGGAGAGAAAGCAGCTTCCCCTGTGGCCTATCCTGGGCCAGCCTGGCTGCCCTGTCGTAGTTCAGATCCCTGCCAGCAGGCGCTTAGAGAAGACATTCTCCCCACTAGGAAATGGGGGCGATGGGAGGCATAGGACCAGAGTGACAGAGAAAAAAACCTGAGAGGACTGTCCCCGGGTGTCTCCCTCTGACTCCAAATAAATGTCAAATAATGCAACCACCGTATCCCCCACATCCAGGCACTCCTTAACGAGTGATTCCCAAAGGGGCCAGCGCCCCCGGAGGGCTCTTGGGATGATGTGTTAAGGCAATGAAGACGGCAGTTCCAGTGCTAGTGCAAGAGAGCTCTGAGAGAAGGTAAAAACAAAAACCTAAGAGGGGGACATACTCAACAGTCGGGCTGAAGGTGGGAGTCCAGGGCAGAGAGAATCTGAGCCCCCATGGAAGACAAATTATCAGCTGGTTATCTGTTACGTGGGAAGCTCTGGGACCCACCTTCCCTGCATCTGTCATTTCCTATCTCTGGTCTTCAGCTTTACCACGAAAAACATCTGGAGAACTAGAAACATCTGGATCCTTCCTCAGGCTAACAAAACAAACAAAAACTAAAAAGGGCAGTCATGGTCACGTGCTCAGGCGACGATTGCCCTAAACAGCCCCGTCCATGCACACGCCTGTCACAAAGGCTGGGGACCGTCACTTGCCAGGTACAGAGGCCCAGTAGGGCCTCCAGAGCAGGCCATCAGAGCTCAGACTTGGACTTTGTTTCCTGGTTAAATCCAGATTTGTGAGAAATCACTGCGCCCCCGGAGACGTACTCGGCGTCAGAAGCAGACTTCACGACACAGGCTACGACACAGGCTCATCCAGAAGACGATGAGCCTCTCTCCCCTGTTCTGTTTTCCTGTTTTCATCTGAGAAATGCTGCCAGTCTATGGGAGAGGAGCTGCAGACCTTGCTTCCGGGCAGATAGGCCAAGCCCAAGACCAGGCTGTTTTCTTAAGCAGTGACCTTTCCGAAGGCAGGCGCTGAGCGTGCCTAAAACACGTCACATTTCCCCGAACCCTAATCGCACGCAGGCAGGCAGGAGCACTTCCCGTCCCTGATGAGATCCCAGAGCTATGAGCTCAGGCCTATGGGTGGGCTGGGGCCCGAGGAAGGTTGTCTGTTCCTGGGAGGCCTCTGACCTCAGTCCGAGGAGGGAGGGAGATGCTCCCTCCCAGACAGAACTTGTGGAGTAGAGCCCCAGAAAATGCCCATGGGGAAGGCCTCCCGTCAGAAACTCGAGGCCTGAAGTTGGGAGGCCAAGTCAGGGGTCAGCTCTGCATCCAGACCTGCCCAGGATTCCTCCAAACCACCCCCAAACCAGTGTGACTCTCAGCAGAGGGGACGACTGAGTCCACAGTCTCCGGAGACTGGGGCAGCAGGGCCACCGCAGGAAGCGGACCTGCCTGAGCCTCGGGCTGCAACTTGAGGGATCTCTTACTCTCGCCTCAGAAAGGACAGAGAAAGCAGTTCCCTTCCCCTTTGATTTGCTCGATGAGTATTTATTAAACATGATTGTGTTGGGTATGTGAGACAGGAACCCCAGGCTCTGTCCCGAAGGAGCGTAGAGGCAGCAAAGACCAAGGAGGGGCAGGGCCGTGTAGTGGACAGAGCAATGCCTGGGAGTCACGTCCCAGCCCCACTGGAGACTGTGTGCCCCTGGGCATGTCATTTCACCTCTGTGCACAGAGCCTCCCTCTCAGACAGAGCTAGGGGAGGTGACCCCCAAAGTCCCTGTCAGCTCTGATTCAAATAAAACAAAACTCAGAGAGGAAGAGAGAGAGAGAGAGAGAGAGAGATTGAAAAATGGTCCAAACAGTATATTGCCAGGTAAAGGCATACAAACTGCTGGAGGATCTGCCCAGGATGGGTGAGTGAAGACTGACTTGCAGGGACACTGAATCTTCAAAGGCCTGAACCACTTCTCATTCCACCCCCAGCCTTCTCTGCTCCCAGGTGGACAATCCTGGCCCTCTGGCCACTCCACACCAATTTCACCCACTAGCCTGTGCCACACTGAGCCCCACCTCCACACTTACTGTGCAACTCTGTACAATCCTCTTATCCTCTCTGAGCTTCAATTTTCAAATCTACAGAATGGGGATGATGATAATAATTCCTACTTCACTGATACTCCAATGAGATAATGTATGGGAAATGGTCCTCAGAAACTGTATCAATAATTTTTTTTTTTTTTTTTTTTTTTTTTTTGCCAATAATTCCCTGAGTCCAGTACCGAATGCCAGAGGGACATGGGAGCTCCAGGTCAGCTGGGAGAGAAAGCAGCATCATTTCTGAGGACCAGTACTAAGCTAGGGATTTGACTGGACAACTCATCTTTAAAGCAACCCTTCCGAGGATTTACAAATGAGGAAACTGAGGCTATGCAAGGTTAGGTAACCTGTCCACGGTCACATGGGTAACCAAGGCGGGAAGCAGGATTTGATGTGGGTCTGTCTGACTCCAAAGCTTCACCACAGCAATCTCTGGGACCCCCAGAGAGAAGAGCTGAGGGGCGAGCCACAGCGGGGCCTGCAGCCCCCTCCCAGTCAACAGGGAGCAGACCTCCAAGTCCTCCCACGGTCTCCACTGGCCCTTGGGTCTGACAGGAAGTGTTTATTCTAGACTCTGATATTTTCTGTAAACACAGCTTAGGTTGCCAAGAGAGGGAGAGAAATTCATTTGTTAGAGAGGAATGAGACGAAACCATTAAACTTCCTTTGACTCAGCAGGGGACCAGGGGACAGGGTGGAATCAGCCCTGGACAGAACCCTGAGCAGCCTCTCCCCAGCCCTGCCATCCACTAGTACACCTCCACGCCACGTGCCAGTGTGCCTGGGGTCTCGCTGGTCGGGCTACTTCTCACCAGAGCCCTGGGGAGATCGTCATGGTACAAGATAAGATGACCCAGATTCTTTCTGAGCTGGGCCACTTGTCCTCCCAGGGGTGACAGCGGCCCCTGGGAGGACTAATGAGCCTCTCTTCAGTGTCTGCGGGACCGTTTAGAAAATGATTACTTTTCCTGTGACCAGAGAGAGGGGGTGGCACACCCCACAGTGCCTCTGTGGCCTTAGGGAGGAGCTCCAACCAGGGAAAACGCAGTCTAATTACAAAACCCAGGTCTCAGGTTTAATCTGGCACACATTCTTACTACACTGCTGTTCTTTTTAAGTTCTCCTTTATGTTACCCAATACCACACCCTTGGGAAAAATTCACAGTGAAGAAACTGAGCAGTGAGAGCATCACTGACTGACCTGGGATGGCACAGAGAGGCAGAGATCAAATTCGGATGCACATTTTTTTTTTCAGAAACACTAAGTATACACAGGTACGTGGACATGATGGCTGGAATTTGCGTTAATAGATTTCAGCAAGAGGAAAAAAATAAATGAAGTAAATGTGGGAAAAATCATGCTAATTGTCGAATCTGAATGATGGGTGGGTGGGAGCTCACTATTATTCTCTCTACTTTGCCGTGTTTCGTATTTAAAAAATTTGAGACAAAGGCCCCACCCAAGGGCAGGAAGTTATAATGCAGGACCCAGGTGAGGTGCCCAGGGAGGGCACAGGGAAAGGGAAGACGGAGGGACAGAAAGAAGGAAGAGATGGTGCAGGGGGGCCAGAAGCGGAGACGATGTTGTCCCTCAGAGAGTGGTGTTCTCCAGGACCCGCTGTCTTGTTGGGCAGGTCACCTCCCCCCACAACAGCTCTCTGAGACTTCATTCTTCAGGACTCACTTCCAGACTTTTCCTACGAAGGGCCAACAGCAAGAATCTCCTTCTCTGGAACTTTTATCATCAGGGCATTTTGTCCCGTTGGGTTGGGGTTAGACACCAGGCTGCCCCACAGAGAAGTAGCCTAGCTGGCCTCCCAAAGGTCCTCCCTGACCCCAGTCTGATTGGGAAAGAGGGGAGGGAGCTTTAAGGACGAGGGACACTCAGACTCTGCCTCATCATCTGAGGTAATTGACAGGATGTGACAATTCTCTCACAGAAATTTGTAGAGACCTTGAGATTTTGAGCAAATTTCCTACCAATCAGGTCTTTCACACCCATGGACAGGGCACCCTGATGATGAGGAAGATACAAACCCAAGGCTCTCGTTCACAAATCTTCTCTGTTATGGACTGAATTATGTCCTCCCAAATTGATTGGTCCCCCCCACAATGTGACTGTATTTGGAGATGGGGTCTTGGGGAGGTAATTAAGATTAATGAGGTCATAAGGGTGGGGCCCTCATCCAATAGGGCTGGTGCCCTTATAACTAGAGGAAGAGACATCTGAGATCTCTCTCTCCCCCAAGCTCATGCACAAAGGAAAGGCCATGTGAGAACCTAGCAAGAAGGCAGCCATCTGCAAGCCAGGAGAAGAGTTCTTACCAGAAACCAAATCTGCTGGCACCTTGATCTTGCACTTCCAGCCTCTAGAACTGTGAGAAAATAGATGTCTTATTTAAACCAAGTCTGTGGTATTTTGTTAGGGCAGCCCAAACTGACTAATCCTTCCCCTCAGAGACACGAACCCCAAAGGCACACTGTGGTCCCACTGACCCAATAAGCACACCTGTCTGGCTCAAGTGCCCCTGATTTCTTAGCATCTCCCAAGGTACAAGTTCCCTCCTTCCTCCTCGTCCCACCACGCATGATCTGGGCCAGGAGGCATAGAAAGGCCACAGTGAGTCTGCCTTTCCAGGGAAGAAAAGGAGCTGTACCAATGAGAGCCCCCCCCTCCCCCTCGGTCCTCTTCCCAGGCTCACCACAGGGCAGTGAGGGAAACCACTGCTGGATGGCCAAGCCAGCCAGAAACAGCGAGCCCTCCTCTCTCACAGGCCATGGGGGGCTTCATGAAGGAGCCTCTGAGGCCCCAGCATTGCTGCAGGGGGCGGGGAGGAAGCACAGGCCCGGAAGTTGGAGCGGGCAGGACGTGTCTGGTACACTGAGTCTTCCCAGTGACCCACGTGCAGGGTCCTCCCTGGGGCAGGCGGGAAGTGAGGCCTCGCATGCTGGCTCGAGGCGTGTCTGTATAATGCAGCCATCAGAGGGGATTCCTTGGGGTTTGTGGGCACGGGCACATGGTCAAGGCTGCACCTTAGAAGGGAGTGGACAAGGAGAGTGTGTGGGGTGGGGTGCACGTAGCCGGGGGTGCCCTGGAAAGAGGCTGAAGCGGGTCTAGGAGATGAGCCCCGACGCAGGTGAGGGAGCATCGTGGGAGTTAGAAGAAGGAGTGAAGGGAAGACTTTCCTCTTGGAAAATTGACAGAATTTGGCAAGTGAGGAAGAGGAGGCATGGAGGATGAGCCAGGGTGAAGGAACAGTGTTGCCATTCAAAGAGAAGTGGGGGGTGGGGGAGGGTGCCTCCCTGGCCTTGGCTCTGTGCCGTCCACCTGTGCAACACCAGGGCCTCTGGTGTGGTAGAGGGCAGGTCTCTGGAGAATCACTGTGGGACAAGGGGGATGCAGGGCCCTCTCTGGGGTACCTGGGATGGAGGGAGCACAGAGCAGGTGGTGAAGTGGGATCCTGGGGTGAACATGTGCCACTGGCCTTTGTGACCAGTGTGGGTCCTGGCTCCCGGGCCCCTGGCTGCTTGTAGGTCAGACCTGCCAATGGGCCTAGTGGCCAGGGCTCTTCAGGGAAATGAACCCACTCTAATTCCTGAGAGGAGCTATCTCCTTGCCCCAACAAAAGAGCTGGTGGCCATGGCTAGTCCAGGGTCTTACCGTGCTGGAGGACTACTCTGCATCTTCCTCCACCCCTCCGTGGGACAAGACGTCCCCGACTGCCTGTGCTGAGTTCCTCCTCCTCCACAGCCCCCACCTCCACTCTCAGCTTGCGCTTCTCCGCACTCCTTGTTTTATTCCCCTCGGATTCAGAGTTATTTTGTGCTCGTCTTAGACGCCCACCCACCCCTCCGCCCCGGCAAATGACAAGCTCCCGGCGGGCGAGGCCAGCACCTTCCTCATCGCTGGATCCCCATGCCATGCAGACAGAGACACATAAGACCTGTCTGTTCCCTCAAGTGATCCTGCACAGCCCGTTCTCTGGAGGGAGCAGGCAGGGGCGGGCTGCCGAGGTGCGCTTCGGGAGCTGGCATCACCCACCCCGGGGACAGGTCTCCTCCGTCCAGCGCAGCCTGATTGTGCATTCATGAGTCATGGTCACGAGGCCCGCAGAAGCTTAATGAGGGACATTCTCAGTACACACACTCACTCACACACACACACGGATACACCCCAGACAGGCAGACCATTTCCCAACTAGAGATCAAAGCTAAAGTTCCAGGAGACAGGTGAGGAGAGCAGCAGAGATGTTCAGGCCTACATCCCACTGTGGCTTGTCCTCTCCAGGGATCTGTTACCTCCTTTCTCCATGTCCTCCCGTCTGGAGCAGGGGTGAGGTAGGGAGTGCTCCAAGAAGCAGAGGCGAGAGGCAGGAAGGCAGGGTGGGAGGCGAGGGGTGGGCTATCTGCACCCCAGGCCCTACGAACGGCTCCAGCTCCATTTACCTGCATGGCCAGAAGCCCAGGTCATCTGAGATGCCAGAGCCTCACAGCCAGCCAAAGCCTGACGGCAGGCCCCGGACCCTGGCCTGCTCGTCCCACCTCCATTCTTCTCCCCTGCAGGCGGCAGGCAGCTCGGAGGAGCGGTGGGAAGCAGGGGGCCATACCCCTATCAGACCCTGCCTTCATTTCCTAGGGCTGCCTTAACAAAGGACCACAAACCGGGTGGCTCAAATGACAAAAAATAATCGCCTCACAGTTCTAGGAGCCAGAAGTCCAAACTCAAGGAGTCAGCAGGGTTGGTTCCTCTGAGAGCTGCGAGGGAGACTCTCTCAGGTGTTCCTGGCTTGTAGACGGCACTTGCCCTGTGTCTTCAGGCCATCTCCCCTCAATGTATATCTACCTCTAGGTCCAAATTTCCCCTTTTTTCTAAGGACACCAGTCATATCAGATTAGGGCCCTCCCTAATGACCTCATCTAACTTGAGTACCCTGCAAAGACCCTTTTTCCAAATAAAGTCAGAGGTACTGTGAGTCAGAACTTCAACATCGTTTAGGAAGACAATTCAATGCACAACAGATCCCAAGGGTGGGAGCTGCTGAAGGTACTGGTATTGTTCCTACTGAAAAAATAGTAACTGAAAAAGAGCTGACCCTCATGGGCGTACCATGTCCCACATACCATTATAAGCATGGATAAGAACACTATGAAGTTACTTTTATTATCTCTACTTCCTGATGAGAAAGCTGAGGCCCAGAGAGGTTAGGGAACTTCCCCAAGGTCACAGAGTTTATGCATGACAAAGCCAGGATTCTAATGCAGGTGGTCCTCAGCCATTGCACTGTAATAATCATATCATACGATGTAAGCATTTGTGCCAGTTCTGGGCAACACAGATATCATCTCACTCTGACACCTTGTCCTAAATCCAGAACCTGGGTGTGGTCCACTCTGGCCATTAGATTGAGCCATGGAGAGTTCTCACAGGGCAACTGCCCCCTGACCCTGGCTCAAGTCACCACCCAAGAAAGCAGACAGGCCTGCAGTGGGGCAATACAAAGGTGGGAGGAGTTCTGAGTGGGTGAGTGAAGAGCAGGGGGCAGGGGACACATAAGGCAAATGGAGCCCACTGCCTCCCTTTCTGGGACATCCCCACCCGTCCCTAGATGGGCATAGGACCACACTGTGCTCTACTGGAAGGAACTTACTGATTTGTCCAGCAGGCTTTTTCTTTAATAGGGGAAGGCTGTGGAAGAGAGAGTTGAGCATGAAAACCCTGAAATCTGCTGCCTTCAAGCCCCACGGCCATCCCTGGTACACTAACCGCGGCCCTGGCCTGGAACCAGGCCCTCAAGTCTCAGCCTTCTCCATGACTGTGTGTGATTGTCAATGTTGTTGCTATTATTATTACTGTTGTACTAATCATATTACTTGGTGTTTCTTCCCTGGCTACTCTGGGGACAGCACAGACATTAGCTCATAATAATGGAGTCTTTACTGGGAGGCAAAAAACCGTGCAGGCACTGGGACTGCCAGCTTCCTCCCTGGCAGAAAGGGGCCCTCGAAGGGTTCTGCCCAGCTCCTAATACGGCCACACTCACTCCAATTCTCTCAGCAAAATGGCACCAAAGCTGAGTCTAGATTCAGATGAGTAGTTAAAGCAGCCAGAAGTTAAAAGTACACAAGACCAGGCTTCCCTGGTGGCGCAGCGGTTAAGAATCCGCCTGCCAATGCAGGGGACACGGGTTCAAGCCCTGGTCCGGGACGATCCCACATGCCGCGGAGCGGCTAGGCCCATGCACCACAGCTACTGAGGCTGCACTCTAGAGCCTGCCACAACTGCTGAGCCCACGTGCCTAGAGCCCGTGCTTTGCAACAAGAGAAGCCACCGCAATGAGAAGCCCGCGCACCACAGTGAAGAGTGGCCCCCGCTCACCGCAACCAGATAAAAGCCCGCGCGCAGCAACGAAGACCCAACGCAGACAAAAATAAATAAGTAAAATTTAAAAATAAATAAAAAATTTTAAAAAGTAAAGTACACAAGACCATGGAAAAATCAGGGCAGCGCAGTGGCCAGAGGAGCTAGACATCTCGTTGACCCACTTCCTCTCTCGGCCTGTCCATGGGATTTCCGTGGGCAGTGGGGAAGGTCAGGGTGTTTTATACAGATTAGTGCACAAGTCTCACAGCAGTACTGTGCCGTGGAGAGCGACAGCCCCAAGTGGTCAGATGGGGACACTGAGGGTCAGACAGCTGTGGCCACTCATCCAAGGTAACCTGTACACAGGTAGGCGGCAGAGCTGAGTTTCAAATCCAAGCCTGCCATTAAACCACGCAGCCACTGAGTCATGACCTGCACATCAGGGGCAGAGAGCTCAGCTCACAACTTGGGGGCTGCAAATCTCCTGCCACCGCCCCCACCGGAACACCCAGCCAGGAGGACCCACCTCTTCCCAGACCCTAGGACACTGGCGTCCAGGCGGGGCCCACCAGCAGCAGGCTCGGTCCCCCTCCTTGTGCTGCTGGGAGCCCTGAGAAGCCACTGCACTCCAGAAGAGACCAAGGGTTGAGTCCAGGAGAGGCGCGAGCACACAAATTAATGAGATGGTCCCTTATCAAGTAGGGGAGAAAGACAGACACAGATACATCAGTCTGTCAGGGGTCGGCACAGTCTGGATGCACAGACCCGAAAGGACTTCCCAACCGTCCCTCCCGGGGAGAAGCATCAGCACTGACCTCGAGGACAAGGAGATGATACTTCCCTGCACCTCGGAGGAGGGGACAGGCCAGTGACCGGGGCTGCCCTGGCCCTCAGCTCAGGAGTAGGTCACACGAGGCAGCAGCTCAAAAGGGCACTTAGTCTTAAGGCCACCAGGGGCACCAGCCCAGCCCTCTCTGACTGCCCACCTGTTCCACACCTGTGCCTGCCTCTCGGACTGCCCTGAGCTTATCAGCACAAACCTTTAGTGCCCAACTGGCTCTCAGGCTTGTGAAATCCTGCCCCCGACCCCAGCTATAAAACCCATCCCTACCCCACCCCTGGGAACAAGGGGAAGTGGAGGGAAGCTCCTGATTAAGGGGATGGAATTCTTGCCTCTGACTTCCTGCAGGGAGATGGGACGTTTCTCATCTTCCATATCCCCAGCTAAGGCTGTGTGGCTCCCCAGCATTCCACCCTCTTTCCAGGCACCCAGGCGCACCTTTGTGTCCCACAGCCAGGAACTGGGTCCTGAGTGGTGGAAGAGGGCCCTGATCCCATTCTCAGGGAGCTCCCAGTCTGATGGGGGAGATACGGTCCTTGTCCTCAGGAGCTCCTAGTCTCAGCGGAGGAAATGCAGCCCCTGGCCTCACTCCCAGTCTGATGGAAGGGGCAAGCCCCTGCCCTCAAGGAGTTCCCTGACTCCGAGAGGGCTGGCATTGAGTCCCAAGGCAGAAAAGCCCCACAGGACATAGCCCAGCAGCTGGCAGTCCCTCTGCAGTAAGTATCCAGTCCCAGGAGTGCAGTGTCTTCCTGAGGCCAAGAAAGGGGTCTTGAGGATAAGGAAAGTGGATGGCACGTGCCCTAAGACGGGAAGGGTGGGGTTGGCCAGCTGAGTGGGAGAAAAGAGGGAGCCATCCCGGGACTCAGGCCTGGTCGCCACCACTCCAGCCCCCGATCCCCTCACTCACTGCCTTGGACACGGCAAAAGCATCATTCGCAATTCTCACAAGCACACACCAAGGCCCAGGTCAGGCACCAGGCAGCCGAAGGAAGCAGGAAGGTCCCTATGGCTCGTTCTATCCCCCTGTTGGTCCCATGCTGGCCTTTGGGAGTCCCGGGGTCAAGGCTGTCGGGGGGAGGGAACACGGCCAGGGCCCCAGCCTCAGAGCAGACAAGCTGGCCCTGAGGCAAGGAGACTGGATGCACGTGTGGGGATCATCTCACACCATGCACACGGTGCCCTGCACGCAGGTCTGTGTGGGTGGCGTGGCTGGCGCCTGCTCTGCTGCCAGCAACCTGCTCTCAGAGGGATCAAATGGTGGTCAGGGCCATGTGCACGCTGCCGCTCAGTGGAGGCCGGTTCCTCCTGATGCTCTCTGCTCTCAGACAGTGGCAGCTCTTCATCTCACGACCAGAGCCCAGGGTTGTCCCCACAAGGCTGGGAGCTCTCTGAAGGCAGAAGCCAAGTTTCCCTCCTCTGGAAGGTGAGGGTTTGGTGAGGCAGGGCAGAAAAGCAGGCCTCCTGTAGGAAGGAAGTAAGGGCTCTCCTGCCTCCTAGCAAGGAGGCCTTAGATCTCCCAGGTCTCCCTGCTGATTTCTCTGGAAAGATGGTTCAGGCAGGATCCACAATCCCCTCCCACGTGGCTCCTTCCCAGGGCTGAACACCCCTGAGAGCGAAGGAAGGGGAACAGAAATGGCTTGGGGGTGGAGGTGTTTCTGGGGAATGATGAGCGTGGGGAGGTCGCTGCCTCCCATCACCCCCACAGCCCTTCCTCCACCCTGACTCAGAGAGACCATCTTTTGGTCATTTCCCCCTTTTGCATCCCATGTTCAGCCTGGTGGGCGCAGGCTGGCTTTTCCAATGGGCTCTGGGTTGAAGGGGGTGTGTGTGTGCGTGTGTGTGTGTGCGCGTGCGTGTGCGTGTGCGTGCGCACGCCCATCTGTCCTGGGGAGCAATAATAGTTAATAAATAAGTGAATGGCAAAAATAGCCTCAATGGAGCTGACAGGCAGAAGGCCAAAGTGGCCGGGCATTGGGCCAGCACCCTGAAATGCCAAATGTTAATTTAGCCAAAAAGAAAAAAATGTCCATTTCAAGACCGCCTCCATTAGCCAGGATCAGGGGCTGTTGCGGTTTCTGGCTCCGGCACAGCCCCTCCCCACACATCCTAAGTGCAGCCCAGGTGCAGGGGGCCCCTCGCTCAGTGTGAGGGTAACAGCCCTGGAGAGAAGGGGCCCAGTCAGGGGCACACAAGATTACGGATGGGCAGAAAGCCGGCAGGCCACGTGCCAGCAGTCCTCCTACGGTCCACCCAGCTGGCCAGCCCTGTGTCCAGTCCCAAAGGTCCAACCAGCTGGGGGAATATTCTGGACATCATCACAATCTCTTGCCCTGGGCATGGGCCCTGCCCCCCCTAAACACTCACTTGGGGGCGAGGGATTTGACTCAATGTCCTGGTTGTCGCTCGACCTCGGCCAGATCCCTCAAGGGTCTCATCTGATTCCTCTCAGGCCCTTCTCTAGGCCTCACCGGCTCTGAGCGTTCTCCACCCTGAGGCCTCTGGGGTCCAAGGGTGCTTTTGTTGTCCTTTGTGCTGGGTGTGCATGTCATAATGAAGTTACAGAAGGAAGCACATCTGGGAAAAGCAGATGTTTTTCCGTTCTCTTCCCTAGTGGTTCCAACCCTTTCAAAACCGTCCTCAGTTTATTTACTGGCCTCTCTAGAATGGTCCTTGGAGAGGATGCTGGTCACATCCCTGCAGCATCCCTCAGCTACAGCCACCCCCAAATTCAGGGGGACCTGGCTGAGCCCATCCCCCATTCACACTCACCCAGGGTACTCCTGGCTCCAGCTCCCAGGCTGGTCCCAGTCAGTTCTAGAGGCTGCCTCCCTCCTGGACGGTCTGTGCTGGACCTTGGTGGCCAGCAGCCAGCATAAGGATGGGGCAGGGGTGGGGGGAAAACCCATGGCCCAGGACCTAGTCCTTCCTCCAGTCAGCCTTCTTT
The DNA here is from genome assembly GCF_951394435.1 of Stenella coeruleoalba. Taxonomy (NCBI): domain Eukaryota; kingdom Metazoa; phylum Chordata; class Mammalia; order Artiodactyla; family Delphinidae; genus Stenella; species Stenella coeruleoalba. The sequence goes on along the minus strand of NC_137150.1, from coordinate 76,028,164 downwards.
GCGGATATAATGCAATTTTCTCCTACCCTGTTTACTGCTGTCCAAACACAAAGGCCTTCAAGAGAAACACCAGGCTCTCCTGTAATGTGTGGGAATTTGAAAGCTTATACGTAGCCAGGACAGACCTCAGGTCGTTTACGGAGGGCATTTTTCTTGGCAGTCCCTGTGCTAAGTGCTTTGCATACATCATCACATAGAATGGTCAACACAACCTTCAGGGGCAGCAATTCTTATTATATCCCATTTTGGGGCGTACACTTGGGCTCAGAAAGGACAAGGAGCCTGCCAAGGAGAAACAGCTGGGACATGGGGGAGCTGGGATGTGAACCATGTAGGCACAGAGAACACAGCCATGAGCATGAGGAGTCCCTGCCTGGGGAAGCTGACGTTCTAGTGGTGGAGGGGAAGCGGGCAAGCAATGAACAAGGGGCTTAAATGTGAACTTTGTCAAGTGGCCCCCGAGAAGGGGCAGTGCGTGGAGGGTGTCATATTGGGCCTACAGGAGCACCAGGAGCTCTGCTGGGGGTCAGGGTGACCAGGATGCCAGCGGCCCAGAGAGAGATGAAGTTCTCAGAGACTTGAGATCTCTGGGCAACGGAGCGGGTTGGGGTGGGGGCTCCCGGGTTCCAGAGGGAGGAGGAGCTCAGAGGTTGAATGTCTGGGCGCTTAACACCTAGATAAACGCAGAGCCCCGGGCATTTGAGGAGAGGAGGCTGACATGGGACATTTAAAGCCCAAGAAAAAGTAAGGAGGAGGGCCCTCAGGAGCCACCTCAGGTCCCCTGGGAAAAAGATGGTCTCTAGTTCCCGGAGGCTGGGGAGCTGGTCTCCTAGTTAGGGAGCACGAGGCTGTGGGTGTGGCACCACTGGTAACCAAGGCAAGGAGAAACTAATAGGGAAAGGCCCTGACCCTCAACCCCCCAGCACCCCCGGGACTTCTCCAGCCTCCCCAGACAACGGCAGCAGCCTCTGCACTCGGCACCAGCTCTCCCTCTTCCAAGAGCCTGCTCCCTCCAGATCCACACACTAGAGCCACCTTTCCAAATACAGATGGGGCCATGAGAACCTTCTGGAGATCCCCACTGCCTCCAAAACATGCAACCCCCTTGGCCCAGAAATCTATACTCTTCCCAACCTAGTCCACATACTACAAGCCTCACCTTTGCCACATACCTCTTCCCATTCCCTCCCAGGTATAGGCTGCACGCTATCTCTGCTGCTAAAACCGCAGGTGTCATGCTGCGCCCGGAGGGTGTGAGTGCCCGTCTGTCCACTGCACTTGGGAGGTCAGAGCCCAGACTTGGAGCCAGGCTGCCCGGTTCACTGTGTGAGCTTGAACCTGCCAATCTCAGTGTCCTCATCTGCAAAATGGGGGTGACAACAACAGTGTTCCCCTCCTAGGGCTGTTGTGGGGATTAAATGAGTTAACAGAACAAAATACAGCTCTTAGAACAGAGTCAGGCGCATGGGAGGCACAGTGCACAGGCTTGCTCTTGAGGGCAGGGTCTGCAGCTCTTTCCTCTTCGCTTCCCAGTGCCTAACACATGGTAGATATTGTTAAATAATTCAGTCCAGCAAACATCTAACACCACTACCTAGGCAAAGAGAGAACTGACCTGACAAAAATAAAGCCAATTTAGGGATCATGACGAATTTTGTTTGGGGACATGCCGAGTTCGAGGAGCTGGAGGGACTCTGACCGGGAGGATCAATGGACAAGGACCATGAGGGCCATGCACTGTCTGGCCGTGTGACTCTCAGTCCCCCCAGGGTTGTATCATTTTCGTCCCCATCCTGCTCCCCATCCAGGCCTCTGGAGTGAAGTCCTTTCTCATTTGGGCCCAGTGCCCCCGTTAATGTACACACTGGAAGCACCTTCAGAGAATGTCTGATCTGCGTTGTCCAGATGAGGAAACTGAGGCAGAAGCAGATGTCTCCCGGTCAAAACTTCTGTGCCTGCAGTGTCACAGCCGGCGTCCCTGCCATCATCTGAGAATCCCTTTGTCTGCCTCCTTTCTCTGGCAGTTGACACGTGCTCTCTCCCGGACCACTTCCCCGCTCCCACCCCCCAGATTAGAGTCTCTCCCTCAGTTCTTCCAAAAGCCTCCTCCAGCTCTGCCCCCTGAGACCCACCAGGCACAGGCTCAGCAGAAAGGGACCTCCTACCCTCAGTCTAACCATCTCATTCTGCCTTCCCCAGCTACCTCCTGGGGAAGTCAACACAGAAACCTCTGTCTCTGCGGGTGGCCGGGCACCGCCCCCCATCACTTCAGCCTCATCCTTTCTCCACCTGGGGAGGCACTGTAGGGTGGAACTGTGTCCCTGGGGCACCTACCTCAAATTTTAGGGTGCCTACTTAAGATGTAGATTCCTGGGGTCCACCTTAATCTTACTGGATCAGACTCTCTTGACAAGGGGCCCAGGAATTGACTTTTAAATAAACTTCATGGGGAGTCCTCGCACACACTAGTGTGGGAGCTGCTGGTGTACCGGCTGGGAGCACGAGCTCTGGAGCCCGCTGTACCGCTCTCTAAAGGTACAACCTTACAGGAGCCACTTACCTTCTCTGGGCCTCAATTTTCTCATCTATAAATGATCCTCTTCAAAAAAAAAGCAACACCTACCTAAAGGGAGATTACGAGGATCAAATAAGTTACCAAGTGCTCAGCGCTTCCTGGCACACAGTAAGTGCGTGATAAATGGTAGGAATTAGCAACACTGTCCTATCTTTAAGTTGGGTATCTCAGAAAGGCAAAAGAGTTCCATCAGACTGAACATCCCCCCAGGGGAAGGACAAAGCCCCCTCTTTCCTCCCCATGCCCAAGGCCCCGGGGCTTCATCAGGACTGCAGCAAAGACGGGTGAATGGAAAAGAAAGAGCTGCTGTTCCCAGTGGACAGCCCACCCTACTATCAGGACACCTCCAAGTCCAGAGGGGTTCCCGGAAAAAAGGAAGTAGGAGGAGTGCCCCCCTCCCCAGGGAGTGCCTGTGCTCAGCCCCTCCCCAGCCCTGGATGGAGGCAGATCCCAAAGCCCTCCTCTCCTCAGAGCAGGAGCCCAGGCACCTGGCCCTGCCCACTCCCACCTGCCAGTAAGGTAGGTTCCCCAGGCTTTTCACTCTGGGGGCCTGGAGAGGTCAGAGTTCACGCAAACACGAAGGGAGGCACTTCTGAGACCACCTGATACCCATTCCCTGGAAGGGCGGTGCTGCACAAGGGGGTGGGAACAGGTGGGAGAAGTCAGGGTGGCATATGGCACCTGCGTGTGGCTGGCCCGGTGGCTTCTTGGCTTCCTGGAGATCCAAGGCTCTGAGCCTCCGTGCCCTACTCTACACCTGCACTCAACTGCAACAGGTCCTCTGAGCTCACCTGCCCACAGCCACTGCCCTACTCCCTCCAGGCCTCGAGTTGTCCCTCTTAGATGAATTACAACTGGGGGTGTGAAGATCCAGCAGAAAATGCCCTGCACATCACTCCAGGGCCAGCCTCGGCCCTTCTCCCCACCTCTCAACTGAGTTTGCAGGGATGCCGCCTCTGTCACCTCTCCCAGTGTCTCCCCCCGCCTTCCACCCCCTCGCAGTACAGAGGCTCCAGCGTCTGCGCTGAGACCCTCTTCCTGCTCCACAGTGGAACCAGAGATGACCCTAGGGGAGGTGGGATGGAACAGTCCATATATTTTTGATCCCTTAAGAGAAACCCAGTCTGCTCTTTAAATACAGGCTTTGGGTGATTTTCCTTTTACTCCCTGCAGACTGTACAGAGTAAAATTAAAGAACAAAAAAACTACTGGAGAACACAGGCTGGAACCAGTCTTACAGACCTGGATGTGGCAGGGTAAGGCCTCACCTGGATGCCATCGCCCCCTCCAAGGAGAAGCAAAGGGCAGCGCCAGGGGCCACTCCCTGTCACCCAGGACCAGAGCAGAGGGTGACACCACTTAGATCCAGCAGGACTTCCCTGTAGATCTGTTTGCCAGTGAAATCACCCCAGAGGCCCCAGAGGGAGAGGAATTAAACCAGCACCAGAGACATCAGGTGGGAAAGAAGCAGGGGCAGCAAACACCCCACACGGGGAAGATGTCAGATGGTGACTAACTGGCTTTTCTAGGCCATTGTCATCAATGCCGGAGAAATATTCCACTGTAAAAATAAATGTAAAGCAAAATCCAAAATTAACTCTCCCCAGATAACCCTTTTCCAAAAAAGACCACGTCGTAATCCACATGTGGCCTTTCATAGAGGATTTAACCCAAAGATGTCTCTCGGTGCTGGAAAGGGATGCTTCCCGGGCCTCAGCCCACACACCTGGTGATTTTCAACCCTTCCAAGTCCTCAGAGGGACCCTGATTTCATGTGCATCTCTCAGTCCTCCCAGAGCACAAGGGCTACAGCAGAATCCTGTACCTTTCTAGCCAAAGGTGCTAGGAAAGAAGTAGCTTCAAAGTGCACAGGAAGGAAATCCTTTCAGGGTGCAAGCTCCACCTCTTCATCACCCTACACATCACCTTTCTTCACTCTTTTAGCCTTTGCCACACATGCTGATAACAATACGTGCAAATGGGGAGTCACTAACTATACAATTCCTTACATGTTTCATGAGCTTAAGAGTCGAAGAAAAAGTAACGGCGGTATTAGTGCTGGACTCACATTGCTATTTACCTGCTGTGAGCAAATTCATTCATTCCTTTAACAAATATTTATTGAGCATCTACTACAGACATTTTCTAGTTTACATTCTAGTCGGAGGGAGACTCACAGAGAATAATGTACAATTTCTCCTATTCAAAAGGGAAATACCACATAAAAAAGAGAGAAGGGAAGAGCTCACGCTAATCACTAGCGTGATTTGTTTGTAGCTAAGAGGCCGTCAGGAACGTTGAGTGAGATTGGCTGCTCTGCTAAGGTGGCCCCACTGAACACATGGTATAGCACTCATTTTCTAAAATATCCTTGCAGTTATTATAGCACTGCACTAATCCATTTATCGAGCCATGTTTGGGACTAATTGCTGGTGATAAGAGGAACATAAATATACTGAGCCAGAGCCCTGCCTGACAAGGTTTTATACACCAACCAAGTTTTCTTCCCCTATCACATGCCTGTAATAATTTTTAGTGGCCATCACTCTTTACTGAATCACCACAATAAACCCCTTTCGATACAGGCAACTTCCCTTTCAATATAGCCATAAATCAGACTCGGCGTCATCCCTGTGAGCCCTCTGCTGATGAAGGGCGGCTCAGGACAGTAGTTCTCATCCCTGGGCACGTCAGAATCAGCAGGAGCGTTCCAAAATGCTGGTGTCCAGGCCCACCCCAGATGAGCCTGGATACCAGGGTTATGTAAAAACTCCTAGATATGCCTTACTTCCCACGCCTTAAGCTCCGTAGGGTGACTGGAGGTTAACCCACCCCAAAAGTTGAAGTCTCAGCCTTGGGCGTTTGAGGTGAAAAACGGAGCTGACACGTGCACTGTAATACAGGGCAATCAACCACAAGGAAGTTTATAACGCACGGTGAGAACTGCCGTTTCATGGGATTGCTTTGAAAAGAATGAAGAATACTGTTGGGAATCTGTGAAGTTATCCAGGCTTATATTTATTGTCCTTACAGTTGAACTTGCCTCCTGGCAAGTCTCTGAGGTCTTTCCCACATCTTACAGCTGGAAAGAGGGAAGTGGGAGGACTCAGGAGGAGGGAAAAGATACCAGAAGAAAGGGGACCAGGGATGGGAGAAAGAGGCAAATGGGGGCAACAGGGACCCTTCCTGACATCATCCAACAGACCAGTAGGGAACCCAAGGGAGGGAGGGCAAAGGTGGAAAGTAGTATTTTCTAAGACCACACCCCCAGGCCCAGAGCCCCTTGCCAGTGGAGGACAAGCTTGCCTTGGTCCAGGGAGGGGGCACCATGAGGGACCCCTGGCTGCCAAGAGTCAGCATTCCCTGTAGAACCTGAGAATGGGAACTGTCCACCTTCTTCCCACAGTGCTGGGCAGTAGGGGTCGGAAAGTCAGTAACATTCAGTAAATATCTGAGTATTCAAACAGACAAGGTCCCTGTCCTCAGACAGCTGACTGTCAAGCTGAATGACAGAGAGATAAACCTACAGAGATAAAATTATAAACCAGTATGAGTGCTACAGAGAAAAAGAAGAGGGTGTTTCAGAGTGACTCAGATGTTAGATGCAGAGTGTCAGATGTTGCAAAGGCAGGGCGCCTCTCCCTCGGCAGGGAGGGGTACAAGCCTACCCTGCTCACCTGGGATTCAGTGATGATCCCTCTCCCTCGGCAGCCTCCTTGGCTGAGATGTCAGAGCCAAGGCACTTCCGAGCTGGTGTTACCCGCTGGGAGCCTGTCAGGATGGCTGGGTCCCTCCCAGATGGCGTGGTGAAATGCTTACAGGAAAAGGGACTTGGCCAGAGGAAGACTGGGGGCTTGGGCATGTTAAGTGAACAAACAAACAGCCTTCCCATCCCCAAAAGAGAATGCGAAAATAAAACCTTGAAAATCCACTTAGCAAAAGAATTGCACTTGGGTAGGAGTTACATTTTCCTTTAGTTTGCTTGAGAAGAGTGACAAGGACAGAAGTGGATTTGAAGCAGGATGTCTGGGGTACTTTTTAGGATGTTGATGGTTGTGGGGAGCTGGGCTCTAAAGACATCCTAGAGGAACTTCCCTGGCGGTCCAGTGGTTAAGGCTCTACGCTTCCACTGCAGGGGGCACGGGCTGGATCCCTGATCAGGGAACTAGACTCCTGCGTGCATCACGGCATGGCCAAACAAATAAATAAACGAAATAAAGACCTCCTAGAGTAAGCGCTAAACTGCACCATCTACTAGATGCAACTCTACAGAAAGACCCCAGGTCTGACCTCCGAGAAGTGATCCTGATGTGTGTCCCCAGCCACCTCCTTCCCACCCCTGTTCCACGTACACCACCAGAAGCCTGGACATGAGGCAGCCTCACACCCAGACCTGAGCTATCCCAGCATTGAGCCTGACCCATCTCCTGGGTCTCAGTCCCTCCTCACGCATCCAGAAGACCACGCGGGGGCTCTTCACAGGTAAACATCTGATCCCAGGTGCCCCCTGAACACTTCGGCGCTGCCCCCGCTCGCGGCATGACTGCAGGCTCAGGAAATGACAAATCATTTAACGCCCATCTGAGCCAGACACCACGTGGGAAGGAAGGCATCACAAATAAGAAACCACACATTCCACAACCACCCAAGACGACTGCTTGATAGCAGCTGTGCCTTCTAATTTCGGCACCATGGGATGGACTCAGGGCTGGGTCCAAATGTGAAAAGAGCACTGGATTTGGAGTCAGAGATCTGGATTTGTATAGCAGCTCCTAAGCTAACTGGCTGTGTGACCTGAGTGAGGTCACTCAACCTTTCTGAACCCCTACTTCCTCCTCTCCAACACAATACCAGCAGCACAGGTCTGTAACTATGAGTACTCTTGCGTGCATTACCTTATCGGCACCCAACAACAGATCTTGTCAGTCAGGGAACTGACTGAGCGAGAGTAAGGCCACTCAGCCAGGACCGTATAACCAGGGACTTCTCCTGGGCCTCTGGGCCCAAAAGCCAATGTCTGCACCTTCTTAACTCATCACCTCCTCAGAGCCGTCATGAGAAGCAAGTAAGATCACACGTGGTAAAGTCCTGTGTCCTCTATAAAATGTTAATCAGGTGTCCAAGTATTTGAGTCTTTGGCTGATATTTGAGCCACTGTCTAGGTGACAGAAAGTCATACATTTTTAAGAAGCAGAAATTAAATATATATATAGATAAACAAAAAATATGTATATAGTTTTTAAATTTTCACACCGTTCCACTAGTCCAGAAACCACTCTACTGGTGACAAAATATGTTATCAGATAGGAGTGAGGGGCCAGGCAGGACTAGGGTTCTGATTCTGCCACAGAGTTCTGCACTTGATGCATTTTGCCCTAGCAAAGCGGCCACTCCCCTCCCTAGTGTTCAAGTCAAACCCAGATTGGAATTCCAGCTTCTCCACTCTCAATCTGGATTGTCCCTGGGAAAAGATCCTGAGACAACGGTTTGAAAGAAGTGGTTTACCTGGGAGGTGACTCCAGAAAACATTAGACAGGGAATGGAGAAATGAGACAAAGAAGGGAAGAAAGAAAAAAAAAAGAAAGAGAGGAAGGAAGAGAGGGAGGGAGGGGAAAAGGGAGGGAGGGAGGGTGGGAGGAAGGGGAAGAAAAGAAAAGAAAAAAGAAAAGAAAAGAAAAAAGAAAAGAAAAAGAAAAAGAAATGTTTTCACGCCTATACCACTGTGGGCAACCGAGCTGAATCCTTCTGCAGGACTAGAAGCCAACAGAGAAGGCTTGTCTCAAAGTTATACTCCCCCCACACCAGGGTCAAGGGAGCTGGGGTATTTATCCACCAGCTCCCAACAGTCATTGGTTGAGGACTGCTCTAGGAATGGGCACTCCCTCCCCAGCACTTCTGACCTGTCCCACAAACAGGCAGAGAGGCTCAGGGCCAGAGAAAGCCCTCAGGTGCTGACAGCTGGCACTCTGGCTGGCAAGAGAAGAAAGGTACATGCCCAGGGAATATGGGCGGGCGCTGAACCATCTGCTATGCTCACTCACTGAGTGACCTTGGAGAAGTTACTTACCTTCTCTTATCCCATTTTCTGCAGCCCTGAAATAGGGATAAAAATATCTTTCTCAAAGGGTTAATATTAAGATTAAATGAGGTCACATATGTAATGGATTAGCCCAGTGCCAGGCTTACAACAAAAACTCAATATATACTCATTGCTCATAATCAATATTCTTTAAGGTCTTCCTCCTTTTGGAGGGTGGGAGTGCAAAGGATACAAAGAAAGTGTGGGGAAGAAGGATGCTCTGAAATGGCCCATCACGACTTCCCCATGGGCCATGCCCTCAGTGCATGGCGCCCAGCCCCACCAAAAGTCATATACAGAGCCCAACAGGCTCCTTTGTGTAATGACAGCAGAAAACCCCTAAAGGAAACTGAAACTAGATAAAGGAGGCATCTCGCTGGTCCCTCCCAGCCCCATCATCTTACTTTATAAAGGATTGCAGATGCAGATGCAGAATGAGACTTTAAAACAGGTAGCCAGCCAATGCAAGCTGAGTAATCTCCTTCTTGAGGGAGGAAAGCCCCCAAACACACCAATGCCCCCATCTAGATGACTTTGCCTAGGCCTACCCCAGGGGCAGGGGGCTGGGCCCTGAGAAATTTCAACGATTCTCCCAGCCCCTGAAGCAGTGTGTCCCAAAAGGAGTTCCAACAAACACTAATGCCTCTGTTATGTTCCTTCAAAAACTGGTTCTGGGGTCAGATATGTTTGATAAAGGCTTCATGCAATAGCCTCCTCTTGGCAAATTCTACTGCATATTAACATATTAAAAGCTTTAAAGTTCTACGATAAAGAATTCTGTGTAACCCAGTATTTTTTAAATTCATTTGACACGGGACTGAACGTGTGTATGTGAAACATCTATTAACATCCCCCCAAAGGACAGTCACTGGGAGCATCTGGGCGAAAGGCAATGCTGGGCGCTGGGACCCAGGCTGAGTCACTTTTGGACCCTCAGGGTCTAGCACAGTGCCTGTTACACTGTAGGCATCTAATAAACGGTTGTTGTCTGAATGAATGGGGAAAAGGCTGAAAGAATGACTTAATAATGGTTTTCAAATCTGTGAAGGGATATAGTACCGGCAGTGCCAGGCAACAGTTTTCTGTTTCCAAGAAGGCACACGTTTTAAATTGCAGCAGGAGGGATTTTGGAAGCCCCGCTCAGAGTGTAGGATAACAATCCACCAAAATAGGCTTCCAAGCCGAGCTGTATCGCTTCCTTCTGTGGAGGTGTTGGTCTAGCACTTCGGTACAGCTGAGAGTCTGCATGCAGCTGCCCACCCACCCCACCACCCGTTCATTCATTCATTCAGACTCTCACCGAGCACCTACTACGTGTCGCGCACCGAGGTCCCTCAGGACCCCTTCCAAGAGCCAAGTGGGACTGTGGTGATCTGTGTGATAACCCCTAGGGAGCCCCTAACGGGAAGGGAGAGGAGACCACCCAAGTGTGAGGTCAGGATGCCTCAAGCCCAGAAGCAACAGCTCATAAGGCTCTCAGAGCAAGAAGTATGTGTGGGAGTCAGGGAGGGGGGGTGGGGGGGGTGTCCAGGCTGACACATGAGGCTGGGCTAGAGAATAAAGCTATTACTGTCTCCCCGGTGTTTGTTTGTTTACCCCCCTTTTCTGTGACTGTATCCCATTGTTCCCAGAGAGCATCCCTGCCCCCACTTCCAAGCTTTTCCCCTCCCCATACTCACAGCTCCAATCTCCTCTTCCCTTCCTTACAGCCTACTCCTCCTCCTTCAAACCATCTCCTAATTCCCGACCTCTTGCCTACCCCTTGATCTCCCCACTTGCCACGTTCTGTACCATCCACTGTGGACCTGGGGTATCCTCAGTGTTTTTCATATTCACTTACCACATGAATGTATAAACCAGGAGTCAAACTAAGGTCCACCTTTCTGCTGACCCCTACCACCACCCGTGTTGAGCCACAGACTGCTTTGCCTCAAACAAGAGTTGGGGGATGGGAACAGCCGGGAGGCAGGATGAGAGGAGAATATGTGTCCAGGTCTGGGCCACCCTTCCCACCCTATGTCACCATTACCAATCGCCTTCCAGCTCTGCATCCTACATCAGTCCACTTGCCAGCCCCACCTGGACATCTCCTAATGGGCCTGCAGGTCTGCAGTGACTTTCTTTTAAACAGAGGCTGAGCTGGGCATGACGATAGGACACCCCAACAGATTGCAGCAGGCATTCATGCCGTGGTAAGACGTGAAACCACAGAATCCGAGGGGTGGGTGTGACCTGAGCGGCTATCTTAGCCAATGATCCCAAACCTAAGACTTGATCAACAATATCAGCTGGAGAGCTTGGAAAACTAAATCCACGCTGTTGAAAAAATAGACCCCTTCCTGGGACCCGCCCCAGACCTTTGGAAGCAGAGCCTTCCACTTCCTCAGTAACAGGCTTGGCGGTCAGCCGTCCAGTCTCCCCTTGAACACCTCCACTGACACAGCTGGCTACCTCAGGAGGCATCTGGTTTGATGGCTGCAACCCCAAAGGCTAGAAAGGTATCTTCTACCTGGAGCTGAAATCTGTCTACTGTTTCCACCCATTTGCCCCAACTCTGCCCTTGGGAGTAACCGAAAATAAACTTAGTCCCTCTTCTAACATGTGACAACAGGGATCCCAGCAATAACTAACACTGTGCCCACGTCTCTGCCTTCTCACCTTTGTACAGTCTGCTGTCTTCCCAGCTAAACATCTCCCACCCTTTCAAGTGTTCTCTCAGAAGTCAAGGTTTCCAGTCCCCTTACCAATCTGGTACCCTCCTCTAAATTCTAGAATCAAACATAGTATTTCAGATCTGGCCTCAATCTTCCTATGAACCGGATATGCCCATAAGCCTAACCAAGACCCCACTGGTCTTTTCTAACAGCCAGACCAAAATGCAGGTCCACATGAAGCTCATGGTCCATTAACTAGAAACTCCTAGATTTTGTTCAATGTTATAAAGAGAGATCTCCCCTGCCCCACGTTTGGACATTGCCTGGAGAAAATGTGGGGCTGGGGGGCGTGGGCGGAAGTAGGGCTTTCCGATCATCTTCATGGAGTTTCGTGTTTGGGAGAGAAAATCAACACTAGGACTTGCCTAGTGTTGCAGTGATTAAGAATCCACCTGCCAATGCAGGGGACACGGGTTCGAGCCCTGGTCCAGGAAGATCCCACATGCCGCGGAGCAACTAAGCCCAAGAACCACAACTACTGAGCCTGTGCTCTAGAGCCCGCGAGGCACAACTACTGAAGCCCGCATGCCTAGTGCCCGTGCTCCGCAACAAGAGAAGCCACCGCAACGAGAAGCCCGTGCACCGCAACGAAGAGTAGCTCCCGCTCGCCGCAACTAGAGAAAGCCTGCGCGCAGCAACGAAGACCCAACGCAGCCAAAAATAAATAAATAAATTTATTTTTTTAAAAAACCAAAAAACCAACACTGATCCTGCCCTCCACTAGCGAGCTCCCCCCACCTCTCACAGGCAGGGATGAAAGAAGGGTACGATACGCTAAAGTGTGACTTATGTAACTGCACCCGAAGGATTTATGGGCACCAGCACATTGGAGCTCCTGGGGCAAACTGTTTCCATTCCCAACACAGGCGATGCTCCTGGGAAGTAAAAGACCACAAACTGGACCCACCACAAGATAAATAAAGTTAACGGAGGTGCCAAGCGGACAGCCGTGGACAGGAAGTCACCCAGCAAGAGACTGGTACAGTCACAGAGAGGCTCCCACCTCGGTCCCCTCTCCCAACACTCACCCCACCCCTGGCTGGAACCGAGGAGGGTGCTCCATCCGCACCTCTCGGGAGAACACGAGGCCAGGCCCAGCAAGGGCCACAGCTCTGCTTCTGCTGCCAGCTGCACCCTCTGACAGAGTGACCCGTGGCCAGGGCCTGTCTGCACAGGAGAGCTTCTGTCCAGGCCTTTTACACTGACATTTAAAACTCTTCTGTGAGGCTGGGCAGGTTTCCGAGCTGGGGTTTAATACATCGTCTGTGTCCTCTTTACAGACACACACGAGCACGCTGTTCCGTGTTGCACAGCACGCAGACCTCATGCTCTTGCTCCAGATCAAAACTTAGATTGAATTATTAACAGTCAACATTGCCACAAGTACAGCAGCTTATCGTTCTGCTCCTCGGCTGGGTCTCTGCCATTCCAGAAGTCCCCCCCACAGGCCTCGAGGCACCCCTGATATCCACAAGATGACCCTCCATCTAGAAGCTCTGCTCGACCCCCACCCCAGAGGCTTCTGCTCCCCTCCAAGCACCCCCTTCCCGCTGCATAGAGAAGAAGGCAACATAATCATTGAAAATAATTAGCAAATATAATCGGCAAATACAATTATCGTTGAGGCAAGACAAGCAGACCCTCCCCGGCTACAAACTCAGAGCCCGCCTCCCACCCCAGCCTGCAGTTGCTGCTGGGGTTCACTATGGCCAGATTTCTCTCTTCCAGAAATGGGGGTGATGGGGGAAGTAACTGGCGGCAGACTATTCCCGGAGTTGTGAAAGTGTGTGTCCTCTTCCATACCACCACCCCGTCCTCCCACCCCTCCGTGGGCAGGGAGGCAGTGGCTGGAGCAGTGCACACAGTAACCCACTGCACAGGCCTCTGGACCAAGTTCCAGAGCGAGGGGCCAGCTCTCCACGGGGCTCACCGGATGGCTGAGTGAGTGGGCAGCTTGCGTTTTTGAAAGGGAAGGGTAGGACTCCATGGAGCCATGGGACTCCATGGAGTGGGCTGACCACTCGAGTCTAGCCCCCAGCCTCATTATGATAAGGGGGGGGGGGCGTGTGCATCCAGGGTATTTCCCTGAGGAGCCAGAGGTCAAGGTCAGAAAGTCAATCAAGGCCCAGAATAAGAAATGCAAACAGCCATAGGAAGCCAGCCACCAACCGAGAATAAACAGGACAGAGCTGTGATGATCTCCTTTCAAAGTCAACACAAAGGCTTCCCTGGGCCCCCCTCCACCACCCAGGCCAGCCCACACGACAGACAGATAGATACACACACACACACACACACATACGTCCATATGCACATGCATGCACGTACACACTGGGGCCAGCCCACGTGACAGACACACTCCCACACACGGACCCAGGCACCCACCCCTCAGCAGCCACAGCAGGCACTTCTTGGTCTGCTTCCCCACCCCCATCCAGCCCCAGACTCCTCAGTTTAGACACTCACACGTGCTCATGGTCACAGAACATCACCCACACAGCACCTGTGCCTTTCTGATCTCTGGAACAACTGGTGACAGTTGTGTGTTCCAACAGGCACAAAGGCAGAAATGCAGGAAATCACTGAGTTTCTCCAAAAGGGTTAGGGGGAAGAGAGGAAGGAGCTGATGATAGCTGGGTAGGGATGGGTCAGCCCACACCACAAAGGCAACCTCTGACATCACTCCCAAGCTCACGGGGACCCACACAGGGTCGGAACCTTCTTTTCAGAAATCATGTCAGGTGGGTTTAATGTGGCTGCAGAATAATACCCCACATCTGAACAGGACTCTCTACTTTTCAAAGAGCTCCTGCATCCATTATCACCTCCTAGAGTAACACTGGACAAGCAGAGACGTTCATCTCCTTGGCCAAATGACTGCCCACCCCCATGGGGCCCAAAGATGTTTTCTCCAAAATAATCTCTAATAGTTAAGCACGTGCAATAGTTGTGTGAGTGTACTTGTTTGTGAGTGCATGCAGAGGCTTTATGTAGCCGAGTGGGATACAGTCAAACAAAAATGAGGTTGCCATGGCAACAGGCTCCAGCATCATTGCAGCCTATTAACACAAGTGAGGAATGTGTTTGGCAGATGCTTGAGTGTTATTTATGGTATGGGTGTAGCAGAGGGACTTCTAACTGGCAAAGAAGGAGAAAAAAACAACCCGTGACGCCCCTACTGTACCCCACCAAGGAGACGACAGTGAGGCGAGCAGAGAAGGCGAGGCTGAGAGGCTGCAAATGGGAAGTAAGAGATGGGGAAGCAGAAAAGCAGGCAGAGGAGAGGAGAGGTAGGCAGAGAACAACAGTGGACTGAAGGGGGAGGCAAGAGAAAGGAAGGGACAGAAAAAGAGCAGGGGGAGGGGGATGAATACCAGGGGAAGAGCTAGATCAGGAGATGTAGCAAAAGGAAGAAACATCATCCCCCAAAAGGGCTGCCCCACCTTGCCTCTCCGCTCACTCAAGAGGCACCAGATGAGATACTAGATGTTTCTCCTCCTAATTGGAGCAAAGGGAAGAGCCCCAAAGAGAAGAGGGGCCAGGGAAAAAAAATAATCCAGATCAGATACTGATGTTGAAGATCTAGGCTGTAGGAGCAAGGGGGCCAGCCTCTCAGGAGAAGTGGAAAATGCCAACACAGTTTCCTGAGGGCCCAAATTCCCAAAGCCCCCGCATTAGAGACCGCATACTGCTGCCCCATTCCCCTGGATGTGTATCTTCACCAAAGAAAAGAACAAGGCATCTAACGCAAGCCATCTTCTAACACCTGCTGCTCTGGGGTAACCTGAGGCAGAGGATAATGCTTGACTGTCCCACTAATATTTCCCACCATCCAATAGGGTTTGCTCAAGAAATACAAAGTTTATATCAGACATAAACAGAAAGGCAAGTCAAATACAAACCAAAAAAGATACAGTTTTCTCTGAAGTCAAATAGAAAGAATGCTTGCATTCTGTTATCGTAGACCATTCCTAACAAGCTCTGCTATACTCAGCAGAGTAGGTCATGAGAAGTTAAGTGCAAACCCACCCAAAAGCCTACAGACAAGGGAAGGTCTGAAGACCATAATGGGTAAAAGAAGCATGGGGTGGGAGGTGGTGGAGGTGCGGAGAGAAGGGAGAGGGACAGGCCTGAGGAACTAGATGGGGAAGTCAGTCAGCCAACTCTTGTTGCTGCAATGGCATCTTCATGCTAAGATGGAGACGGAGCTCCCTAGTCCAGCACTCCTGTCCTGGGATCTGACTCCAGTCTCCTAAAATCACACATCTAGGATTTCCTAGGGCTATAATCAGACCCTGAGTCCCAAATCTGGTTCAGTAAATACTCTGAATGATCCTGGAAATCTCTGCTGCTCCATGTGGATGTCATGCCTTTCTTTCTGTAGAAAAGCTATATCCACCCAAGCAACCTGCCTCCCATCCAAGCCAGGAACAACCCCCAAAGGTATAATACTCATGTAAGAGCTTGGGTCCCAGGTCAAAACACTTGGATCCTTTATAAGCACTAACAATAGTAGTTAACTTTCTTTTAACCAGCTCTCAATAGGTTGTTCTCTTAAGTTCAAAGCTGATCTCTAAAGATTTTATTTCCTTCTGATCCCAGATCAGAAAAACTTTAAGTCAGCATCAACAAGCCCAACTACTTCACCTACTGGAACACAATCAAATTGTTAAGCAGTTATTAAGTCCCTACTAAGTACCCTACACTGTGCTAGACAAGGGAGAGAGGGTAGAGAAGGAAAAACACACACACCTCAGGATTCCTGCATCCAAGGAGCTTACATTGGATGGGGAATAAAACCAAGGGGTACTGGGGAATATGTAAGTGCCCCACTCTGTGGCTCTGACTCCATTGTTGGCCATGCAAAAGAGGGAGAGGCCAGTATGGCTGGAATGCAAAGAGGGGCTCCTTGCAGAAGGTGAGAACTGGCACAGAGGGGCTGGAACTGGAAGGGGCATGCATAAGCCTCTCATTTACTAGGCAAGGAACCCGGGGCCCAGAGAGGTTGTAGGCTCCCTCCCTCCCAGTCACAGAGCACCTTGGAGGTGCAGCGAGAGCCCAGTGCCGTGAAGCCCACAGTATTCCCTGTGGGAGAGTATGATACCCAGGAAGCCAGGGGGCACGGGAGAACCCCTCAAGAAAGACGCAGTACCCAACAAGATTGAAGTCTGAGAAAAGGCACTAGAAGTGGGGAGGAGGAAGGCAATGACAATGGAATAGAGTTAAGAAGTTCTGTTAGAGGATGCAGTTGCCTGGAGAGAGGTCGGGGGATGCACTAGGTTCCACGGTCAGGAAACTGGCCTGCAGCAAAGGCCCACTTGACTCTCACAGCCAAGTAGGTTGCACCGCAACCAAGCAGGCTCAGCAGGGGCCAATGGATGAGGCCCATGGAGCCACAGACAAGGGGACCGCTAAGGGGGAAGGTGTGCATGTCAGAGGAGCCGGTCTCACCCAAGGTCGCCATGGCAAGCACACCTCTCTCCCACAAGTCTTCTGGGGAGTCACCAGTTAACCAGGGAGAAGTTTTATTTCCTCCTAAGCCTACCGTTCAAGGCTCGCCTAACCCGTCCCAGGAGGGTTAAAAGCCCCCACCATAAGCAACCACCAGGAGCACCCACATGAAGGGGTCACGACTTCCAACACTAGCTTTCTGCTCAGGCCAGGAGGGGGACCGTCACCACACACAAAGTTTCCTTCCCACCTTTGCTGAAGGCAGCTTTTTGGCTTGGGGCACTTTCACAAATGAAACGAACTTGTCAGTCCTCCCTCAAGTTCAGAAATATCTCCAGCTCCCGAACCCCCAGTCCCAGACAACTGGCAGGATTATATCATTTCCCCTCCCAAAGACTGGGCAAGGGGCGCCCAGGGTCTCCCCTCCCCAACCCTTCATCCAGGACATTCGGTTAACAAACCATCAGTGACCCTCAGGAGCGGGGAGGCTGCTACAGGGGCCAGCCACTTTTGTCAGGGGCCTTTTATATACAGAGACAGAACCACAGGAAGAGAAGGGGACCTCTCCATAGCATTTTCTCCTCCAACTCTTCCTCATTAGCATCCCTACAATAATGGCTAAGGTTTGGTGTGTCTTCTACCAGCGGGAACATTACATACAAGAGCACTTTTTGTAGAGGAAGATGATGGGGCTCAGAGGGGGTTCGGGGGCTAGAAGACACCACACAGCTGACACAGCCATGTCTTTCTGGCTCTTTTCACCACTTTAAAGGGTGAAAGTGGGTTGCCTTTCTTTGGAGTCAGGCCTAGGCCTGCGCACCCCACTATCCAGTCCCTATGCCCAGGTGGGCCCCTACCTGCTTGAGCAGGAACTGGTCCTGGGCGTTGGTGCGCAGGGCGATGGCCAGGTGGAGGGCAGACAGGAGCACCCCGCTGAGTACCGCGGCCCGCATGCGCACGGGCAGCAGCGTGTAGATGGTATAGATGAAGAACACAGTCCACCAGATGCCCTCGGAGGCGCTGCGCGGCTGAGGCAGCAGCAGGCCCACCACCTGGACAGCCAGCACCACGGCGATGAGCGCGTAGCAGGCCAGGCCCATGTGGTCCTGGTGGAAGGCGGCGCGGTTGCAGAGCACGGCCATGACGAGGATCACACCCACGGCAGCCGCCAGCACGACCAGGTAGGGCAGCTGCAGCGGGGGCCGTGCCGCGTGGAAGGCCAACATGACGAGGCACACGAGCACCAGCACAGCCATGAGCATAGTGAGGCTGCTCTGGTTCAGACGGAAGAAGTAGCGCTGGTACAGCCGCTCCAGCTTGTCCGACGGGAACTTCTTCGAGCGGAATATCTGCAGCAGTGCCAGGCAGCAGGCGCCCAGCGAAAGCACCGCGCCAGGCCCCGCGCCCGAGCCCGCCAAGCTGCCGCCATCTGCGGAACCCTCGTCTTCCTCGACGGCGCCGGCCTCCAGCTCGTCGGCCGCGCGGCCCTTGCCCCGCCGCTCCTCCAGACCCAGCTCCACAGAACGGGGGCGCACCTCCGTCCCGCCAGCTGCGGCCGCCGCCGCCGCCGCCGCCGAGCCGCCGCCGCCGCCCGCAGGGGGCGCCCGGGTGCTGCCCCCGCCGGCCGCGCCCCGCCGCTGCCGCCGGCTGCCGCGACCGCAGTCGTCGCCGCCGCGCTCCTGCCAGGCCGACTTGGAACGGAAACTGAAGCCGAAGCCCCCAGCCAGGGGGTCATCGCCACTCAGCGGAGGATCGTCGTCGTCGTCGCTGCGCCAGCGGCTGGCCAGGCGCTGCTGCTGCTGCTGCTGCTGCTGCTGCGGGGTCACCGTCCCCCCGGGTTTCTTGGTGGAGCCGCGGGCCGAACCCCCGGGGGCGTGGGGGTAGCCATTGGCGCGGGAGTCGGCCTCGCCCCACGCCGAGCGGTGTTCCGGGCCTCCCCGGGACGCCGGCGCCGCCGCTGTCTGCGCCGCGTAGCCCGGGGGGCTCACGCTTTTGGAGCTGGACATCCCCCCCTCGGCCTCGTCGTCTTCTTCCTCCTCCCCCGGGGGCCGGGCCGGGGTTCTCCAAGGGGAGGGCGGACGGCCGAGCAGGGGGACCAGGCTGGGGTCACACGTCGGGGGCGGCCCGGGGCCCTGGGCAGTAGCGGGGCATCTTGGCACCCCCGTCCTGAGCGGAGAAGGAGGGCAGCGGGAGAGCAAGCGGGAGGCAGGCACAGCCCCGAGGTGAGAAGTGGCTGAGAATCCGCGTCAGGAGTCCCAGGTCCGAGATGGAGTTGGCTCCGAGCTGGGGCAGCGGGGACTACTCGAGCTCCTGAGCTGCGCGCAGAGGGACGTCCGGACTCCTGGCTCGCGTCGAGCTCGACAAGGACCGGAGTTGCGGACGAGGCGGGACGGAGAGGTGTCCTTGCGGGCGGCGCCTCCCCGGAGCTGGCAATGCCCGGGCGCGGCGCTCGCAGATTCTGCCTAAGCGGAGCCCAGCGGCACACGCGGCGAGGCAGCAGCTAAGGCGGCTCGGTAGGGGTCCCGGCGTGGAGACCAAGCGGGCGCCCTTTCCTCGCGGCGGACTGGGAGCGACTGGGAGGTGCGGGCGCCAGCCAGCATTATTTTCTTACGAGGGGTGGGGAGGTGGGATGGGGGGGTGGAGAGGACGGGGGAGGGGGCGGCGGGCGGAGCAACAGCTCCCGAGCCCTGGGGGAGGGTCCTGGAGCCCAAGGGGGCCGTCGCCCGCATCCCCCACCTCCCGCGTTGAGAGTGGAGCTTGGCCCCCTAGAAAGCCGAGCCCAGCCTTCAGCGTGTCCGCGCAGGGGGGCGGGGGCGAGGACCGGCTCCTGCAGCGCGGCCCTTCCCCTCTCACCTCCCCCTTCCCCCAAAACGGAGCGGAGCTGGCCCGGACCCGCTGGCCCAGGAGGGCTGTCGCGCCGGCTCCGCAAGCTCCAGGCTCCTCGCCGCCGGCTGCGGGCCCGCCGCTGCCGGGCGCAGAAGGACTAAGCTGAGGGCGGAATCCGGCGCAGTACCGCCGCCGTTCCGCCCCAACGCAGGCGGGCTTCTCCCAGGGAGCACGGCATCCAGAGATCGAGGGCCGGCGCTCAGAGGCAGCCGGCCGAGAGGGGCCGGCCCAAGAGCCGCTGCGCCCCGGGGGCGCTGCGGGGGAACCCGCGGGAGCCGGGCTCAGGGCGCGCCATGCACGCCTCGGGCCCTGCGCTGCTCCGGCCGCTCGCGCCGCTCCTCCCTTCTCGCCCGGTTGCCGCCGCCGCCGCCGCCGCCGCCACCGCCGGAGCGCCCTCCGCATCCCCTCCTCCCGCCGCCTCCCCGCCCCCCGCGCCGCTCGGGCCTCGGCTCACAGCGGCGCGCGGCCGCCTCCGCCCCCGGCCGGGCCGCGGCCCCCGCCTCGGCGCCCCGCTGGCATCCTCAGGCCCGGCCTCGTGAGGCGCCCGGTACCGTGGGGGCCCCAGCTCCCCTTCCTCACCTAAAATTCTCGCCGCGCCCCCTCCCTCCCTGGCGCCTGGAGCCGCGTCCAGCCCGTGGTCCCTTCGCCGGACGTGGCTGCCGTGCGGTCCTCCCCCGCCCCTTGCTCGGGTTCCTGCGCCCCTAGTCCTAGCTCCCCTCTTTTGTATCCCCCTTTAATCCCCATCCCCCCATTCAACCCAACTTCAGCCCCCGCGCTGCGCCCCCCTTCCCCGGCCCGGCTCGATTGGCCGCTTCCTGAGCTGTCATATTTGAGTCCGGCGCTCTTATTGGGCGATTCTCTGGCCGGGCGGCTATACCAAAGGAGGGCGCACCGGCCTGGGGGCGCCCAGGCAGCGACTGCCGCAGGGAGACGAAGACCAGAGTCCCTGGAGGGCCGGAGGGGCCCAAGAGCCAGACCCGGAAATGGACGGTGGAGATGGAAAGACTGAGTATCTCTGAGGCGCAGGAAGACAGTGACGTGAAAGATGGAGATGCAGTGGGTGAGGCCGATGCAGCTAGGGCGGGGCGGACAGGAACGCTTTGGTGGAGAGTTACCCAGAGGGAACCCCACAGACAGCATTACGAACACCTGGCGTTTGTGAAGAGCTCTTTGCCCGTTCATACTTTTTTTTTTTTTAAATCTCATTTGATTCCCCTCAATAACCCTGGGTTGTGACAGGGGACAGGGCCCGTGTGATTATTCCCAGTTTATAAATGCGGAAACTAAGGCTTCAGAGCCTAATTAACTTGCCATGGGCCACACAGGTCTCCTGACTTGCAACCGAAAGATCTTTCGTCAGCGCCAGGCTGGCTCCCTACCTAACAAGGTGTTAGCCTACCTAGCAAGGTGTTAGCCGGAAGGATGCGCCCCAGGGCAGGGTGGAGAGCCCCGGCTGGAGGAGGACGGGGGAGAGGGCAGAGAAGGACAAGTTACTCCTGCACAGCGCCAGCGAGAAACAGGCAGGAGTGGAGAGGACTTTACTTCGGGTCAGAGAGGACCTAGGCCTGTGGAATGATGTACCTATCCAATTCCCCTTGGCCCTAAACTGTCCTGCTGGAAGCTCCAGCAGTCTAAACACTGGGATGGGTGGGGACGTGTCACCTCTACTCCGGGGAGGGAGAAACAACCTTCACTTTACTCTTCTTCCTCCAGCTCTCTCTGCAGAGCTTCTGACAAAGAGGCTAGAGGTCTGGGTGAGCTTCTCTTTCTTTTTCTGTTGGTCATCTCTTTACAAATTGGAAGATAAACCTTGCCAGAGTTACAAATTGGGAGGAGAAACATTCCAAGAGATCTGAATAAACTAACCCTAGAGTATTCCGGCCTTTGAGTAATCAATCCAGGATTAGCAAAGTCATAAAAAGCACCATGAATTTAGTCAGCAAACATTCATAGAGCATCCCCTGTGTGCAAAGCACCGTGCTAGGTGCCTTAGGGATAGAGAGGTGACTCAACTCTGGTTACAGTCAGGGAGGGAGAGGAGCTAAGCCACTAATTCCAGTTCAGAGCACAGTTCAGTCAGTGTTCAATAGAGGTCCAAAGAGAGCGTTTTGGGAGTTTGGAGAGAGGAGGCATTAATTCCCACTGTAAGGGCCAAAAAGACTCTAGAGGTTGAATCTGGGGCCAGCAGAGAAGGAGGAGTCAGAAGAAAAGGAGGATGGACTAATATTTATTAAGCAACAACAATATGTCTGTGCATCTTATTGTCGCATAACCGTTTTGAGGAAGATGTTATTCTCTCCACTATAAAGGTGAGAAAACCGAGACTTAGAGAATCAAAGTTTGCCCAGGGTCCAGAGTTTGTAGTAGAATGAAACATAAGTTCAGTCTGCTCCTTGCACTCTGCCACACAGCCATGTAGCAAATACGATATGGGAGGAACACTGCATGGACAGAAGCCAGATGGCCTTCAATGTGATTGGGTTCCATCATTGATTCCCTTCTCATTCCCTGAGCTCTCCCTAGGTCATTCCTTTACATTTTATTCAAAAATTTTAAGTAACCATCATCTTATAGCAAAAGCTATGTATGATTAAGTGTGTAAAAACTAGAATAGAGCAAGACAAAAGAAAACACATTCATAATTACAACACCTAGAAAGAACCATTAACATCTTAATTCTTTTCTTAACAAAAAATGGGACTTTACAAAGAGTTTTAGAATCTGCTTTTTTCTACTTAGCAAAATATTGTGGATATATTTTTATGCCAATAAGCATCCATCTACAATATCCATTTTATTGTCCAAACAGAATTCCATTGCATGAATACAGCATCATTTATTTAACCAGTCCCCTACTGTTGGACATTTTTCACTGTCTTGGCAGTTTGTAAAGTTTCCACTGTTTTACTGTTATAAACAATGAGCATTTTTGTAGATAAATCTTCACACACATCTTTACTTGTATCCTTAGGAGAAATTCCTACAAGTAGAATTGCTGGGCCAAAGGATAAACATTTTTTCGCTAAGCATTTCTGAAATCTGAGTCTTCAGCCCCTGCCTCCCTTCCCAGTTCCAAGCTTACCCCTGTCTACTGGAGAACTCCCCCTGGATGTTCCTTGGTATCCACCAGCACCCCAGATTCAGAACTCCCAGATCTTAGAGTGGTGAGCCCTCCTATCCCAGTTCCCAGAGTCCTGCCACCGTGCCCTTGTCTTTTCACTTCTGTCTCTTCTTCCACATTCTCTGGCTAATACCTTCGCCCAGATCCTCCCTACTCATTGCCTAGACAATTACCAACTCTCCCTCCTTGCCCTCCAATCTGTCCTCCACTTTGTCCCCATCTGATCATGCCTGTCACAACCCAACTGAAAACTGTCCCCAAAACTGCCTCTTCCTCCCTGCTAGCTTTCACTATCCACCACTTCCGCACATCATCCAGCCACCGTAACGGCTCTTTAAATCTCTGCAGAGATCACCCTTTTCACATGCACCCCCAGCACGAACCAAATCTGTAGCATCTCTGTGATGCCTCTCTAATGCCTTTTCCTCCCCCACCGCCCCAGGCTGCTAGGCACTCCTTCCTCAGTTCCCAGCACACCTTGCTTTTATCTCTATTATAGCACTTGTTACATTGTATTATCTTGACTTGTTTTCAGAGCTGTCTCCACAGTCTGCTGAACTCTTTGAGGGCAGAATTGGTATCTTACTCATTCTTGTGCCCCATACCTGGCACATAGGAGGGACCCCTTGGCTGTCTGTTGGATAAAGAAATGGTACATCTGGGGATTAGTGATGGGAATTGAGTCTGAAGGGTGGGGTGGAGTGAGGGGACTGACTGGCAACCGTGGGTGAAGGTGGGTTGGGCTCTTTAACGCTATGTGGAGGAGGGTGGGCTTCAGTTTAAAGACAATGAAGAGTCCATGAATTGGGGGACAGGGGTGTCAAGGGCCATTATGTTCTGGGAGGCAAACTCTGGCAATGTTGTAACGAGATAGGAAAAGCAAGATCCAAGAGCAGAGGGGACCAGTCAGGAAGCTGTGGCAGAGCAGATGTATTGATTGATGGAGCCCAGAAGTGACATGGCGATGGGAATGATGCCACTGGCTGGAGGACACCTGTGAAGGGCTGATGAGGAAACCCAGGGGTCAACCACCGTGTAGAGGAGGAGTCCCAAAGGTCAGATGAAAACCAAGAAAGGTGGGCGTCACAGGAACAAAAGGCAGAGGTTTTGAAGAGCTGCTCCAGGATGTGCACCTGGCCATTGTCATCAGATAGGGGCTGACCACCTCGGGCCTCTCTCTGAAGTGAGTACTTGGCTTGCAGAGGGGAGGTGCCTATGCACCACAGGACATAGCAGGCCCTTTGGGAGGTCTGCAGACCACCCACCTCCAGCCATCTTCCCCTTGTACCTCAGTTACCCTTCAGGACTTCATTCTTCATTTCCCCCAGCCATCTTTTTGGAAGAATAGCTCCATTTTGGAAATTAGAATATTAACATTTTAGAATGTTTAGAAATATTTGTACAAGTGGGTCTCAGTAATACTCTTGTACCTAAAACTACTTTCCCCACAATGCTGAAAATCCCACCATTAGATAGTCATGCTTCGGGATGACAATTATTCCCTAAAAATGAATGCAGAAAATCTAGAGACAGAAAGTAAATTAGTGTTTGCTTAGGCCTGGAGAAGAGGAGGAATGGGAAGTGATGGCTAATGGGTACAAAATTTCATGACCCTCCTTCTTTGGGAAGGTCATGAAAATGTTCTAAAATTAGATTATGGGGCTTCCCTGGTGGCGCAGTGGTTGAGAGTCCGCCTGCCAATGCAGGGGACACGGGTTCGTGCCCCGGTCCGGGAAGATCCCACATGCCGCGGAAAGGCTGGGCCCGTGAGCCATGGCCGCTGAGCCTGCGCCTCCGGAGCCTGTGCTCTGCGACGGGAGAGGCCACAACGGTGAGAGGCCCGCGTACTGCAAAAAAAAAAAAAAAAAAAAAAAAATTAGATTATGGTGATCATCGCACAACTCGAGAAATATACTAAAAACCATTGAATTGCACTTTAATCCAACGGGGTAAACTTTATGGTATATAAATTACATTTCAAGAAAGTGGTTGAAAAAATGAATGCAGATACCACTGGGAGATTGAGGGACTTTTACCAGGACTGCCAGTCGTTATTAAGTTAGTGTGGATTTAATCAGCAGGCTTCCCCCGCTAAGGCCAAAACAAGTTTCTCTCACTGAGAGAATGGATGCTTGCTCTTTTTTGTTTTGTTTTGTTTTGTTTTGTTTTGTTTTTAACATCTTTATTGGAGTATAATTGCTTTACAATGGTGTGTTAGTTTCTGCTTTACAACAAAGTGAATCAGCTGTACGTATACATATATCCCCATATCTCTTCCCTCTTGCATCTCCCTCCCTCCCACCCTCCCTATCCCACCCCTCTAGGTGGTCACAAAGCACAGAGCTGATCTCCCTGTGCTATGTGGCTGCTTCCCACTAGCTATCTGTTTTACATTTGGTAGTGTATATATGTCCATGCCACTCTCTCGCTTTGTCCCAGCTTACCCTTCCCCCTCCCTATGTCCTCAAGTCCATTCTCTAGTAGGTCTGCGTCTTTATTCCCATCCTGCCCCTAGGTTCTTCATGACCTTTTTTTTTTTTAGATTCCATATATATGTGTTTGGATGCTTGCTCCTTAGGAGTAGGAATGAGTTAGGGAAAGGAAGGAAAGAACAGTTGGGGCCACTAAGCAGTTTCCAGAGCAAATGGAACCAGAAAAGGGCACAGGTGCCTGGGAGCAGGAAGGAGGATGGCAGAAATGACAGCCAGTTAGGAATTGGAGGTTAAAAGCGAACTTTGCCTACTGCCTAGGAGAGCCCTGCCTTGTAATGAGTTCTTCACAAGGAATTAAAGAACTCTAAGAGCCCTAGGTTCTCTTAAGGGTGAAAGAATCTTAAAGATCATCTAATTCCCCAAAGGTGTGTCAACCTCCCCTGGATATTTGCATTTTGAGAGCAAGTCGGACACCTCAGACTAGATGACTTACCTTTCCTTTGAAGAACTAACTTACTCTCCCCAAGTCAGAGAGTAGCTAACAGGATGGAACATTGTGTGTCTTGAGGGTAGGTCATCTGTGGAGGCTTGGGCCCCAGTGTCTTAGCCATTGGGCACAGATGGCTGAGGTCCCTGGGAGCCATCCTCCACCCCAGCCCGTCCCCCACCAGGAGCTCTCAGGAGGAACCAAGAACATCAGCCATCTTACTCTTGACCTCTGTCTTCCTTGGCTTGGGAATCAAGGATGATAAAAGTGTGCAGTTGGCCATAGGGAACTGGGCCCTAGATTTTTCCAGACTCTACACTCACCTCCAGACCTCTGGGCCTCAGGGAAGAGGAAATGTTCAAAGAGCTCAGGTTGTAGCTGAGGTGGAAATGGCTGATAATAGCTCGATCTGCCACTCTCCCAGGTGTTGACATTTGCTTTGTAATGGAGGCCGTTAATGCCATCAGCTGGAGTGACTAACATGTTCTTTCAGTTGCTGCTGGAAGTGGGAGACCCTTTGCGGCCCAGGGCCTTTTAATGCCCTCTAGTCACAATACTAGATCACTCCTGATCCACAGCTGCCAGCCCTTTGGATTGGAATGCCCACATTCCACGCTGTATCTTTGTTCCTGTTCTTGACTTTGCTTTCTTGCACTTTCTCCTGAATCCTTTTTTCCTAGAAGTATGGGAACATCCCCATGAGTCACTTATTCTTTCAACACACATAAACTGATTACCCATTTCGAGCAGAAAACTATGCAGCACATAGTCGAGTGGGGGGAGCCCAAGAAGTATACCAGCAAGATGCCATCCCCAGGAAGTCAGAGGTGAGGAAATCACAGAAGGAGCTGGAGAACAGCACAGTGCCAGCAGAGATGGGCTTTGCAGCTCATGCCAAGTGCTGCTTGAACAAACAGACGGCTGAGAACTAATAGGAGAAAGTATTCTTATAGGCGGGGGAGCAAGAGGCTTCTGGGAGATGTGAGAAGGGGACAGAAGTGTGTGTGGGAGTTGGATATACAACAACTGGATGGAGTTTTGAGGATTCAAAACATTCCTCTAGTCACAGAAGACCACGTGTTGTATGATCCACGTATTATATGAAATGTCCCAAAGAGGCAAATCTATAGAAACAGAAAAGAGATCATTGAGTGCCTAGAGCTCAGGGGAAATGGGTGTAGGAGGTGGGGATTAATTGCTAATGAGTACAATGGGACGGTGAAAGCTGTTCTAAGATTGTGGTGATGGTTCCACAACTCTAAATATACTACAGAATAATTGAATTTCATACTTTAAATGGATGAACTTTATGGAATGCAAATTATATCTTAATAAAGCTGTTTAAAAATGGGGAAAAAGTGGGATCCAAAAAGACCATTCCCTCAGTAATCCTGCTTAGTTATAGAAGGAACACCCTAGTTTTAAGTTCCTAGTCTTTTCCTGTATGAAGTCTCTTTTTTATTTTCTCCTGGCCGTAGCGCATGGCTTGTGGGATTTTAGTTCCCTGACCAGGGATTGAACCTGGGCCCTCAACTGGGAGAGCATGGAGTCCTAACCATTGGACTACCAGGGAATTCCCTGAAGGCTCATTTTTAAGGTAAAAAACTTTTGAGGACCTCAACATGGTATATATGTACTTTTAGTTAAGAAAATTCATAATGGTAAAAAGCTATTATAAATAGCTATTCTAAATTTAGATTTTCATTTAGTAAATGAATTAATACTTTACTAATCCCAGTAGTATTTATATACGGTAGAAAAGTGGTTCTGTATTTGTACGGGAGCATTTTATATGCCTACAGACAAGGCTTAGTGGCCCTCTCTCAAAATCTCCTTGGTCCTTTGGGGTCCTCAACCCACAGTTTTAGAATCCTGGTCCGTGTTCTACCAAGGCGTGTTTGATTCAGCTTCTCTGTCAGGTGAATGCTTATGGGTGGGGATCCATTAGCAGAAAATGTGATACAATTTCCATCCCATGATGTTTCTGCCTCTTCAACTGCTCAGGCAAAATGGCACCCTTTCTCCTCCCAAACCAATGAGCTTTGCTGAGAGCAGATCCAGCACAGAAGACAGCCAGAGCCATGCCGGTTGGCAGACACTTGTCTTTAGCAAATGTAATTAAAGGCAGCAGCAAGTAAGTGCCTATTAATTTTTCATTAGAAAAGTCAAAGGCAACCTTCTTGGAAAGCAGCATCATTGAACTTCAGCCTTGGTGTTAAAACCAGGCTTTCCCCCACTGTGTATATCTTCTTCCACGAGTACACACACACACACACAGAGTGAGTCCACAACCCCTTTATAGAGCGTGGGAGAGAAAGAGTCAGAGACCATCACCCCTATACCCTTCAGAGGTTATTTTGTCCCATCCCCTGTCTCAAATTACCCCAATGTCTATCTGCATATGTAACTGCCTGTGTATATGAACCTTATACAATATACTGATCTCTCCCTAAATTGTGTTTACGTACCCGTTTGTGTAGTTTGAACCAGATCTTAGATGCCCTTGGGGAGATGACTATTCAAAGCTCTCTATGATGATTCCTTTTGTAAAGAATACACAGTGCTTGCACTCTGACCTGTTTTTTTTTTATATAAGCCAGGGGCAATATGTGAGTCAAGAAGAGGGGATTCGGGACTGGGGCCCAATCTGGCCCTATCAGCTGGCTCTCTGTTGGTAGGCAGAGCCGATTCAGCTGGCTCTAGGCATCAGTTAGCTCATCTCTTTCTTTTCCTCCTTGTACTTCCTTATTAAGGCATCCCACCTGATGAGAAAACAGTCTTCCACTCAACACAGAGGACTAAGGGAAGAGCGCTAAACCTGGGGTCAGAATACCTGGAGGTTCTACACCAGCTCTGCCACTTTCCAGCTGTGTGATATCCGACAAGTCACACGTCACCTCTCTGAACTGCCGTCCCAGCAAGGGTAACTGCTCTCCTACCCTTCACGATTCGTTATGAGGATCCGGACAATGGTGTGAAATTCCTTTTCACATTATCCACCATTATGTAAAATGGGAATCATTCTTAATAATAGCGAATTAATAAAGTCATTCTTAATAAATCCAGATATTCATTTAAGAGGTTAGCATGGAATGAGGTACATCTCTCAGGGTCTCAGGCTCTTGCATACATTTATAGATGACTGTGATAAATATTTTTATGTCTGTGCTGCGTGTGTACCAGCTCGTCTAGTAGTCTGGGAGATCTACCCTTTCATCTCTGCTGTGTTCAAAGCAGGGCCCCCAGGGCCATGCAGATGAGGTCTCTGTTCTCAAAGACCTTCCCTCTTTCAGGATTCTGACAGACTGCAGCCTGTCTGCCCTGCAGACTGGAGAGCTGCGCCCTCCCACAGGCGTGGGTGGTGATTTGGGTGGTGATTAGAGTGGCCTGTGAGGCGCTTGAGCGGTGCCGAGTGTTGTTTCTCCTCTCACTGGCCACTCTGCTTGGCCTTGGAGTGGTTTAGTCCAGTCTCTGTAGCCCTGACTGTGAATCTGTGGTTAGGGATGGCGAGCTAAGCCGTGTTAGCAATCGTGCTGGGGCTGGCTGACCTTCCCCAAGCCAGGATAATCTCTTTCCCTGGCAACAGGCAGAAGCACCAAGGGACAGTGACAGATTGTGAAATCCTGGGGCTGGGCTTTCTAGAATTACTTGAAAAGAGAAAAGTGTAACAATACCTTGCGTTTGTGTAGTTCTTTTAAAAAGAAAGAAAACCGTTTTTCAAAGCTGTTCAAGGAGAAGGCAGCTTTGGAATTTTCTGGTAGAGAGCAAACCAGATGGGTAAGAAATGTATTGTCTTATTCTTATCGACGCAGTAACAGTTTGAGAGTGTTAGGAGAAATCTCTGCTCTCCCCCCACCCCCTGCCCCACACTGTACACAGGTGGGGATACGGAGGAAGAGAGAAGTAGAGTGACTTGATCAATATTACACAGCATGAGGGGCAGAATTTGACCTAAACTTCTTGACTTTTATTGTCAACCCAAAGCAGACAGAGGATGCAGAAGCTGAATGACCTAACAGCTTGTTATGTCCACCTGGGATTCTGGCATGTAGACAGCTCTTCCTGAGTCAGTCTTTGTACCTGGTTCTCTGGGGCATACAAGAATATGCTTCACTGCTTGTAGGTCTGAAAGCAATGAAGAAATGTAGGGGTGGTACATGAGAAAAATTGCCGTCCTCTTGCAAGATACCTACCAAGGATCTTTAAGCAAGGCAGGAGCAGACTCAACAGGCAGGGACGGACAGGGCTGCTTGTGTTGCCTGGGGAGTTTCAGTGCTGTGTGAAGATTTAAAGAAGGTATCAGCAAACTCTGACCACTGGGCCAGACGTGGTCACTGCCTGTTCTTAGACATAAAGTTTTGTTGAAACACAGCCACAGTCATTTATTTTTGTCTCAACCTGCTTTTGCACTACATGCAGAGTTGAGTAGTTATGACAGATTGGATGGCCCGCAAAGCCTAGAATCTGTACCGTCTGATCCTTTAAGAAAAAGTTTGCCCACCCGTGCCTCACACCATACACATAAAAATTAACTCAAAATTTATTATAGGGACTTCCCTGGTGCCTGCTGATCGAACACGTGTTCGATCCCTGATCTGGGAAGATCCCACATGCCACGGAGCATCTAAGCCCGTGTGCCACAACTACTGAGCCTGTGCTCTAGAGCCCGCAAGCCACAACTACTGAGCCTGCGTGCCACAACTACTGAAGCCCGTGCACTCTACGCCCGCATGCCACAACTACTGAGCCCGCGTGCTGAAAACTGCTGAAGCCTTTGCACCTAGAGCCCGTGCTTCACAACAAGAGAAGCCACCACAATGAGAAGCCCACGCACAGCAGCAAAGACCCAACACAGCCCCCCCGCCAAAAGAAAAATTTATTATAGACCTAAATGTAAAACTTCAAACTGTAAGAAGAGTACACAGGAGAAAATCTTTGTGACCTTGGGTTACAAAGATTTCTTTACCACAACACCAAAAGCAAAATTCATTATTTTTCAAATTATTCAAAAAAATTTTTGGTAAATTGGACTTAGGCAAAATCAAGAACTTTTCAAAAGACATTGTTAAATGAATGAAAAGACAAGCCACAGACTGGGAAAAATTATTTGCAGATAAACATATCTGATAAAGGATTTGTAGGCAGCATCTAAAAAGAACTCTAAGTGTGATAATGAGTAAAGATCCCAATAAAAATGAGCAAAAGATTTGAACAGACACTTCACCAAAACAGGGTGAAAATATACAGATAACACATAAGGACATGAAAAGATGCTCAACATCATTAGCCATCAGGGAAAAGCAAATTAAAAATCACAATGAGATACCACCACAAGCCATAAGAATGGCTAAAGTTCAAGAGTGATCATACCAAGTGTTGGACAGGATATGGAGCAACTGGAACTCTCGTATGCTGCTGGTAGAAATGTAAAATGGTACAACCCCTGTGAAATAGCGTGACAGTTTTTTTTAAAGTTAAGCATTCACGTACCACATGTTCCATCAATTTCACTGCTAGGTATTTACCCAAGAAAAATGAAAGCATATAAGAATATGTTCACACAAAGACCTGTACACTAATATTCATAGCAACTTTATTCATAACTAAAAACAACACAAATATCCATTAACAAGTGATTAGATAAACACGTTTGGTATATCCATGTAATGGAATACTACTCAGCAATAAAAAAGGATGAACTATCGATACATTCGACAACATGTATAAACCTCAAAATGATTACAATAATTATCCTGACTGGAAGAAGCCCGACAAAAGAGAGTATATACTGTATGATTCCATTTATAAAAAATTCTAGAAAATGCAAACTAATCTATAGTGATAGAAAGCAGCTCAGGGGTTGCCTGGGAAGGGCAGGGAGGCAAAGAAGAGCAGGAGAGATTGACTGAAAGGGAAACTTGGGCCAGGGGTGTGTGTGGGGGGTGGTAATTGACGTTCATTGTCTTCATTGCGGTGATGGTTTCTCAGGTAGGAGTGTGTGTGTGTGTGTGTGTGTGTGTGTGTGTGTGTGTGTGTACATATATATGTCAAAACATCAAATTGTACACTTTAAATACGTGCAGACAGTAAAGCTACTTTTTAAATTGAGGTCAAATTGACATGTAACATTATATATAAAGCTATTTTTTAAAAGGAAGAAAAAGCCCTGAGCTTGTTATTTCTTTCTTTAAACACTCTGTGCAGTTTGAAGCAGCTGGCCCCCTCCCCAGGTTTTATATTCCTTATTCTCACTATAATGATTTATCTCATCAGCAACCCTGTCCTCCAAAGCCTTGCCTTCCTCCTAGGTGACCACATGTGATAACTGTACGCCGTGGTGTGCTATGGACGACCAGAATTCTATCTCCTCATGTTAATAGGATCACTGTTGCCTTTGGATCCAACCAAGTCAGATATCCAACCTCAGATTCTCATTTCTTTGAGAGTCTATTGCTGGCCACCATCCTGGTATCCATCAGTCTATCGATGAAGGTTAATTACAGAGAACTGAATTCATAATTAACTGAAGCAGAAAGGAATGTGTTAAAAGTTGCTGGGGACAAGTTCAAGGAGGAAGGTGTCAGTCATTCCTGAATATGGGAATTACCTCAGTATGTGGGGAATGATTTGATTGTAGAATAATTAAATCTACATTATAGAAGTACCTTTTTAATGGTGGTTCGTGCCCCCCACAACACATAATAATTTCCCAAACCCTCGTCTTGTGAAATTTCTAGAAAAACTCCAGGGATAGAGAACCGGGGATCAATGGCTTATTCCAGGGATAATTCCCTGGGGTAGGGAAAGAACAAGGTAAACCTGGAACACCTTGTTGGGCTAGAAAGCAAAGAAGCCCTCAAAGATTAATGAGGACATGTCAAAAGAACACAGGACACTGCACATCTATAAGAATGGCTAAAACGAAACAACAACAAAAACTTGACAAGTTCACAAGAAGAGATTCCAGCCGACTCCAGGGTGGCTCAGGGACCCAGCCAGCTGCCGTGCAGGGAGACACCTCACCAGACAGCACCTGGGTATGGATCGAAGATACAGCATCAGCCTCCCTGGAAATCTTTGAGGAACCTGAGGAAAGTGTCCTGGTAGAAATCAGGAGCCCTGGGTTCTGCTGCTAACCTGCCTTGTACCTGCCCATGGGCAGGTCTTTTCCTCTTCTGAGCCTCTGTGTCCTGTGTGTTCAGTAAGGGGAGGGGGCACCCTAAGTGTTTTCAAATTGAGTTTTCTGCAGCCCTAGGAGCCCTTGGATTGCCTTGGGACACTGCAAGGAGAGCCAGGGTTAGGGGTGAGCTCCACCTAGAACAGTCCTGCTTTCATCTGTTTTATGTTTGGCAGATATAACTCTCAGTTGACAAACTCAGGAGGCACAGAAAATATGAATTCCTCTAGTTTCTAAATTTCTAAATTAAATTCTGACTCCCATGACCTATTCCCAGAAGCTGGATGAAATATTCACCCCGAATATTCTTGGATTTCTCCTCTCAGATTGTGCCTCACTTCCAGGACACGGGTGTCCACTAAAAAGCCGTGTCTCTGTCCAGTGGTCTCTGTGAGTCCAGCTGTCTCTGCTGATTCTGTGCCACTCCTGGGACATGGGTGCCTTTTGGAAGCTGACCAATGTCCCCTCTGCCTTTCTCTTCCTCATCCCACAGACCCCTTTCTCTAGCCCACCCTTCGCCCTGGGAAAACTCTCCCTAGCCTGGGGGGATTCCCTTTTGTGTTTCTTTAAGACATTCATTCAGTCAATGCCAGTGAGTCCCCGTCATGGGTTGAACTGTGTTCCCCCAAAAAAGATATGTTGGAGTCCTGACCTCCAATAACTCAGAATGTGACCGGATTTGGAGAAAAGGCCTTTAAAGAGGTGATTAAGTTATAATAAGTCTATAATCCAATATGACTGCTGTCCTTATAAGAAGAGGAAATCCGGACACAGGTAGGCACAGAGGGAAGATGACGTGAAGAGACAGAGATGACGACCATCTACAAGCCAAGGAGAGAGGCCTGGAATGAAGAGTTCCCGCACAGCCCTCAGAAGGAACCAGCACTGCTGACACCTTGATCTCAGACTTCCAGCCTCCAGCACGGTGACAATACGTTTCTGGTGTTTAAGCCACTCAGTGTTTTGTGGTATTTGTTTGCAGCCTCGGGCTGCAGGAAACTCAATTTGAAAACACTTAGGGTGCCCCCTCCCCTTATTGAATGCAGATTCCTTCTGCCTCTTTTACTTCCCTTGCAAACCCTTTAAGTCCTCCTGAGCACTGTTAGCTCTCCTAACATCTGATTGAATGGGAGAAAGGGATAGGGAAAAACAAGTAAATATTTCATAGTTTCATTCAGCTACACATACACGGGCGAGCAGAGAATCAGAGGCTTAACTGCTTAAAAAATCACTAGGCTGATGAGTTGATGATTGCTGTCGTTGGGTGATGGGTCCATGGGGGTTCATTGGACTATACTCTCTACTTTTGTGTATATTTGAAATTTTCCATTATAAACCATTAGAGAGAAAAAAGGAGAGAAAGAGAAGGGAAGCATCACTCCACACCACTGGGCCAAAAGATGATGCAGGTGCTTCCATCTCTAGAGCTCCTCACAGTAGCATCTGCCCCTCTCCTTATCCCTACCAGCCAGACTCTGCTGACAGCATCAAGAATTACCCCGCGCCCCATCCCCAGCTGAGGCCACTGTCACCAGAGCCCGCGCCCAATTTTTAGCCTGGAGACTTCCTTCTCCAGCCAGGCTTCAGCACTGAGGCCTTTGCAGCCCTGCAGCAGCTGCAGCTGCACAGAGCAAGGATGGCAGACAGACCCTCCTGGATCTCAAATACACAGCAAACCTCATCACCACCTGGGCTGCCTCGCTGGGTCCTCTTGGATGGCTCCTCGCTCCAGCTCCTCTCTCTCCTTTTAGGAGTTGTTTCCCCTGCATCCTCTTATTATCACTTATCATACCAAATAACTACCCCAATATTACAAATGATCACTCAAATTACATCCTGAGACACAGCTACAGTGCCTCATGCCCATGACTCCCCATCATCAAAAGCTCTCCCTGACCCTCAACTCTGGGGCAGGGTGAAAGAACCCATAAAAACAGTATTACTAGGGCTTCCCTGGTGGTACAGTGGTTAAGAATCCGCCTGCCAATGCAGGGGACACGGGTTTGATCCCTGGTCAGGGGAGATCCCACATGCTGCGGAGCCACTAAGCCCGTGTGCCACAACTACTGAACCTGTGCTCTAGAGCCAGCGAGCCACAACTACTGAAGACCGTGTGACTAGAGCCCGTGCTCCGCAACAAGAGAAGCCACCGCAATGAGAAGCCCGCACACCGCAACGAAGTGTAGCCCCTGCCCGCCACAACTAGAGAAAGCTCGCGCACAGCAACAAAGACCCCACACAGCCAAAAATAAAAAACAAATAAATAAATAAATTTAAAAAACAAACAAACAACACAGTATTACTCGTGGCATTTCAAATGAGCTCAGGATACTGCTGGGACCAGGGTCACATTACCCCTGGCACTAAGGTTAAGTAGTCAATAAACAGCAGCCCAACAGTTCTCAGCTTCCTCGTGCCCCTTTCAGGGGCCACTCTTTGTTTTCCCTTTTAATTCCTCTTCTAAACTCACTTCTTCCTTTAGAGCCCACTAGTGCTGAAATTTCCATTGGCAAAATGAGAAAAGGAAAATGGGCTTTTCATGGGATTGATTTAATGAAATTTAAGAAAACTGTCCTTTTATTTTAGGATTATGTTCTTCTTATTTTCTGGTCTTAAAATATCTTTTCTTCCATGAAGCAGTGATATCAGTGTACCGCAATATATAAGTTGGGGTTTAATTGCAGGTATAGCAGTCACTCTAGCTATTTTAAGAAGGAAATAATTTAATACAGGGATTTAGGACTTTACAAGATCGTTGGAAGGGCTGGTGGAGCAGAGGTAGGCTGGGCTTCTCGGAGAAACTCCCAGAAGAATCGGCCTGCCAGGAGCTCTGCCATGATCAGGAATCTGGGGAATCAGGGAGCCGTCTGCCGGCTCCAGGACCACATCACCCCCGGCAGTGATCCACAGATCCACATCAGCAAAAGGGATGCCACATGTTGGCCCCTTGACACACCAGAGCCTGGGCCTGGAATCTCTGCTACCGCCACCTCCGGGAAAACCAGATGTTTTTGTCTCCCCGCTAGTCAGGAGAAACAGCAGCAGCGCAGAAGCACGCGGTTGGCCGCGCACTGCCTTCTCAATCTCAGGCCAGGGCATCTGCCTGGCAGAGGGTGGGTCACGTGTGCACCTGGAGCTGTAAGGCCTGCTGCACAAAGGATGGAGCTGCTTCAGCCAGTCTGCAATTCTGTTGCTCAACTCCCACATTTTACTCAGGTGTGAAATCCAAAATTTCCAGTGGGCACAGGGTGGGGGTGGGATCAGTGCTCTAGAGCGTCCCCGTCAAGGACAGAAATTAAACTACTTAGATACGTTATCTAATAAACATAGGAAGAGATGCTCCTCCTCATGAGTCACCAAGAGGATATGAATTAAAATCACGGTTAAAATCATTACTGCAGGGCTTCCCTGGTGGCGCAGTGGTTGAGAGTCCGCCTGCCAATGCAGGGGACACGGGTTCGTGCCCCGGTCCGGGAAGATCCCACATGCCGTGGAGCGGCTGCGCCCATGAGCCATGGCCGGCTGAGCCTGCGCGTCCGGAGCCTGTGCTCCGCAACGGGAGAGGCCACAACAGTGAGAGGCCCGCGTACCGCAAAAAAAAAAAAAAAAAAAAAATCCCTACTGCACACCCAGTAGCATGACTGAAAAGAAGAAGAGTGACAACACCAAGTGAGCGCAAGTATGCAGAGCGAGGAGAGCTCCTGTTCACTGCTGGTGGGAACACATGCTGGTACAAACACTTTGGAAAATTGTGTGGCGGTACCTACTAAAGCTGTAAGTACAGATGACTTCTGACCCACTAATTCCACCCTAATTCCATCAAATAAAAACAGGCATGAGAATGTTCATGGCATCACTATTCTTAAGAGCCCAAAACTGAAGACAGCCCAAATGTCCATCGACAGGAGAATTAATAAACAAGCCGGAGTATATTCACATAATGAAACACTACAGAGCAATGAGAACCAACAAACCACAATTGCGTGCAGCTGCATCAGTGGACATTAAGCCAAAAAAGACAGACACAAAAGAGCGCATTCCATGTGTTTCCAATTAAACAAAGTGCAGAAGCAGGGTCTTGGGAGTTAGCATAGTGGGTCTCCTTGCAGGTAGATAGGAACTGGTAGGGAACATGAAGCAGGTTTCTGGGGTGTTGGTCATGGTTTTTTTCTTGACCGGGATGCTGGTTACACACTGGGAATTTCTGTCTTGCTGTACACATGATACATGCACCTTTTAATGTATATATATATATACGTTAATTAAATTTACAAAATGAAACAGACAACTTAGCTTTCAATCTTTCCCTAAGCACCTTCCCACCCCCCACCCTGATAATAGTGATGGTTCCATTTACGGAACACCTACCGTGAGCCAGGCACTGCAGGTCACACTGCTGATTCTCACTATCTCTGGGTGAGGTGAAAGGTCATTTTGTGGATGAGGCACCAGAGATGAAGAGTAATTACGCAGCTTGTCCAAAGCCATCCAGTGGACAAGCGGTTGAGCCATGAGTCAAACCCACAACCCTACAGCTTGTGCCTTTCCCCTTCAGAAGCCCATTGCTTCTCCAGGATGCTTGGTCTCTTCTCCTGGTCTGCAGCCTGGCTGGGTATGTGGTTTTTTGCCAAAGATTTGGCTGTCTCCCTGTCCCCTCCCCTCCGTCCCCTCCCCTCTGCCCCATTTCCCCTCTGCAGGAAATGCCAGCAGCTTCCACCATCACCAAACACCCTAGAGGGCAACATGCTGTTCCTTGATGACAAGCCCCAGGGAGCCACCGACCCTTACTGTCACCACAGGAGGGTGGTCTAGCATTCCAGAACTTGTCCTTGCCCTTGTGCCAGCCTCTCCTGGGAGCGTCTGGGCAGTGTTTGGGAGCTCTGTCAAGCCAGGGCCTACAGGAGCAGGGCTGGCAGATTCGCACCCATGACTAGTCCCCTGTGACCATGTCTGGGTAGAGTAGGCTGAGACCAGCGGCAGCCAGAGGCCCTGGGTCCTCTCAAACCTCACACCATGACTGGCTCTTAGAGGAAGTTCCTGATGCCCTGGGGAGGCCCCTCCCACAGGCCTCGGGCGTGGCCTGGAGGGCGAGCTCCTCCTCCTTCCCCCCTCCCGCACTGGCGATGTCAGTGCCTGGTGTCTGTGCGGTGAAAGGAAGTGCTGGGTGCCGAGCTAGGCATGGAACTGTAGGGTCAGATGTGATAGAAAAAGATGCGGTGTCCCTGCCCGCAAGTAGCTAACAGCCTTGGTGGTGACAGCACCTAACATTTGTCGAGCACTCACTGTGGGCTGGCACTGTTTCTATCTCTTTATAGGCGTTATCTCATTAAGGACTTAAAAGCACTCTTTGAGACAGGTACTCTGATTTCCGTTTTACAGATGAGGGAACCCAGGCTCAGAAGTTGAGTGACTTGCCTGGCAGGCCCTCTAAGCTGGCCCAGTCTTCCCCTCCCCCTCACGTTCACTATCCTTGTGTAAGCTCCCCCAGTTTGAGCGCAGGCTGGACTTACCGCCTCGCTTCTAATGACTAGAATAGGGTAGAAGTAATGAATGTTGCTTCTGAGACTGAGTTATACAAAGGCTGTGGCTTCCATCTTGGGCACACTCTTCGTTTTCTGGGATCACTCGCCCTGGGGGAAGCCAGCTGCCTGGTGGGGAGGCAGCCTAGTGGAGGGGTCCCTGTGAGTACATTTGGAAGCTGCTCCTCCCCCAGGAGAGCCTGAAGATGACTGCAGCCTCATAAGAGACCCCAAACCAGAGCCATGCAGGAAGCTGCTCTCGCGTCCCTGACCCACAGAACCATGAGATAGTAAATGTTCGTGGTTTGAAGCAGCCGAGCGTAAACAGATCCTGGGGGGAGCTGTTATGTAGCAATAGCTGGCTAATCCATTCGCCTGCACTCATGCAGAGAGAGCTGGAAAACGGACCCAGGTGTGTCTGACCCCAAAGTCCCCACTCTTAACCGCTCCTGGTACTGCTTCCCCTGAGTCATGGAAGGACCACCTCAATGCCTGAAGTGAACTGAGACTGCCTAGAACTAATGATGAGTCTGGGAGCCGAGGAACTTAACCATTCTGTGCCTCAGTTTTCTCAATATACAATGAGGATGATAATAGTACCCAATTTCATAGGGTTGTCACGATGATTAAACAAGTTTATACATGTGAAGCTCTTAGAATGTAGTGAACATTCAAAAAGAGATAATATTAGTATTAGAGGAAATAATGTGTGCAAATATTGAATGAAATAAGATTCGGCTCAGTTCAAGCTCCTCTTAAAAATCAGTGTTCTTGGGGCTTCCCTGGTGGCGCAGTGGTTGAGAGTCCGCCTGCCGATGCAGGGGACACGGGTTTGTGCCCCGGTCTGGGAAGATCCCACATGCCGCGGAGCGGCTGGGCCCGTGAACCATGGCCGCTGAGCCTGCGCGTCTGGAGCCTGTGCTCCGCAACGGGAGAGGCCACAGCAGTGAGAGGCCCGCGTACCGCAAAAAAAAAAAGTAAAAATCAGTGTTCTTGTTTGCAAAATGGAGATAACAATATTGTCAGTCCTTGTCGTCAGGATTAGGTGAATAGCAGTGTCTGGAATGTACTAGAAGCTTCATAAATGGCACCTGAAGCATGATGATCATGACTAATGTTCTAAGGGTGGCACGTGGAGGATAAATGACTAGTGAGTACTGTTGCAGTCCAGCCCCTGTTGACCCCACTCTCCTGAGACACCTCACATTCCCCTGTGCTGGGGTCTGGGAGCCGGCTGAAGGTGGAGGGCGAGATGAGGGTGTGGGCAGAGAGCCTGTGGTTCATGGGAAATCCATGAAGACGCCTAGACCTTTCTTCTGGTCCTTGGGAATGTGCTCCCTTAGAGCACTGGGCTGGCAGCTAATAGGTCCCTCAATCCTCCAATCATGGGATTATGTTAACAATCCCAAGAAGGAAATTGGTTCCATGAAAATCCCCAAGTCCCTGGGGCTGAAAGGCTTAATGAGTTCCCAGCACCAAGGACGCCACCATTCCTCATTCCAATTGATCTTTCTTGCGATCCCATGGTTTGTGTACAAAATATACTCCAAAAGAAATAAATAAGTAAATAATATAAAAAAAAGATGGGCCTTACTCTGCAGCCCTATGTGGAAATGTTTGAGAAAATGTGATGACCATCTTTGTTCAAAGATTTGGAGATTTGGGAAACATGTTTGTATAACTTTCCCAATTTGTCATTGAGTTTTTTAGCATAGTGAAGAACCAGATACCATAAAGAAAACACAAAACACATAGTCCCCAAAATGATACCAGAACATACTTTTTAAAAAGTACCGGAACTTCCCTGGTGGTGCAGTGGTTAAGAATACGCCTGCTAATGCAGGGGACACGGGTGTGAGCCCCTGTCCAGGAAGATCCCACATGCCATGGAGCAATTAAGCCTGTGAGCCACAACTACTGAGCCCATGTGCCACAGCTACTGAAGCCCGCGCGCCTAGAGTCCATACTCCGCAACAAGAGAAGCCACCACAATGAAAAGCCCACGCACCGCAATGAACAGTAGCCCCCACTCACCACAACTAGAGAAAGCCCGTGTGGAGCAATGAAGACCCAACGCTGCCAAAAGCAAATAAATAAAATAAATAAATTTATTTTTTTTTAAAAAGTACAACTGCAGAGCAACCCAAATGTTGCCTTTTTCACCGAGGTCCAACAACGCTGGCTATGAACTTCAAGCAGGAAAGACTTGGATTGTGATCCTGTCTGAGGCAGATCACTTCCCGTCTCTGGATTTTCTCATCCATAAAGTGTCAGGCTTAGATCTATCACTGGTTTTCAAGTTGGGTACCTTGGAGCTCCTGGGGGTGCCCTGGGAGGGGTTCCACCCCCTAAAAAATCAGAGCTTCTGCCCTTTTGTCGGCCTCACATTTTAGGATTCAGATTCTGATTTTTTTGGAAAAGAGCTTTTCCTGCTTAGGGAAAAAAAAAAAAAGACTTGAAAGCTACTTTCTTTGGTCATCTCTAAGGTCCTATCTAGTTCTGGTAACATTAGAGTCTGTGTTCAAGAGGAGGGAAAGGGCGGTACAAATGGCATAGGAAACACAGGAGTCAGACTCAAAGGAGAACTTCCCTAATAGCAAAGAGCATGGAAGGAATAACATGGAAGGAGAGCTGAGGAACTTTCATTTGCAGGGATCTTTGAGAAGAACAGCAGAGGGCTTAGATGCAAGGAGGTAGGTGAGTTGATTCCATGGCAGGAGGATTCCACTGCCCTGTGAAATTCCTACATGGGCTGAGCAATTCCTGGATGGGGAAAGGCCCTGCAGACCAGAAGGCACAGTCTCTCTTCTACATTTCTTTCCTTCTACCTGAACTTACGTCTCCCAGCTTTGCAACCTGAGTCACACATTCAACAAACATCCAGGAGTGCCTACTACATGCCAAACCCAGTGCGAGTTCTGGGGATGCAGCCGTGAACAAGGCGAAAACCCCTGCCCTCTCGGAGCCTACGTCCTAGAGGGCAGCACAGAACTTGACCTACAAACGGCAGTCATTTAGTGCCACCCATACTAGGGCTCCAGGAAAGAAATACAGAACAACAAGAGCGACCGCAGGGAGCTGGGACCCAGGGGTTACTGGGGTGGGTCTTCCTTGAGGAGTGATATTTGAGAGAAAGGTGAGAATTAACCAGGTGGAGAGGGAAGAGGACCCCATCCCACAGAGGGAGCCACAGGGAGGGTCTTCCAGCCTTTCCCTCTGATGCACAGACATGCTTCCAATTTCTACATTAACCAGCTTGCGCCCTGGGTGGTCTCACTGTCTGAGTTATCTTCCCCACCTGTCCTCTGGTGCGTGCTTCTCAAACCTGAGTGTGCATCAGAATCAGCTGGGCGCTTGTGAAAACCACGTCCCTGGGCCCCGCCCCCCAAGTCCTGAATCAGTGTCGATGAGGCGGAAGGGGATGAGGCTGGGGGCACAGCACAGAGCACCCTGTGGCCTTGGGGCAACAGTAAAAGCGATATAATTAGTGTAGTCACGGAGCGTGCGGGTTCTGGAACGCCCTCTGGCTTTATGTCCAGGCTCTGCCACTCACCTGCCAGGTCACCATGGCCCAGTTACTTAACCTTTCTGTGCCTCAGTTTCATCATCTGTAAAATGGGAGTCCAGCAGTATTGACTTCGTAGAACTGTTGGGAGAAATACACAAGTTAATATACATGAAAAAATATGAACAGTGCCTGGCACGTTGTACGTGTTAAATATCAGCTACTGTTATTCTCCATGGGTCGCCCTTGCGTTAGGGGCCAGCACGTGGGTGAGTCACTCTGCATTTGGAGGAAGTGCCTCTGGGTTTTCATATTCCTGGGTCCCCTGGCAACATTGTCATCAAAGAAATACCAAAAGAAACCTACCCTGAGGTAATGCTGCCTGAGGGTAGAGGACATCCTGGGGAGACTTGGGGGTGCTGAGCATGGACCAAACAAACCCCTTCTGCTCCAGGCCTCTTTCTCTCACCCTAAAGCCTCAGATCAGCTGCCTTGATTTATATTTATTCCATATTGTCAGCTTTTACTCCTGCACCTGTGGATCTGATATCACCTGAGCACCTCTCCAACATATGGTCCCTCCCCTGTGCTTGACTAAATCACATGGTGTCAGGGGCTGCCTGAGAGTTCCCAGAACTCACCCCCTCATTGTTCAGAGGAGGACACTGGGACCCGTGGCAGGGAGGGAGAGAGTGACACAGCAGGGACTCTGTGATGTGGTCCTTTACAGAGTCCAGTGTACTTTCACCAAGCTGGTGCCTCCCAGTAGGAGGAGAGGCGGTTACCTTCACCCCTGGCCTTGGTCACGCCTCCACTGATGGTTTCCTTCAGCCCATGACTGGGCTCCAGCTGGAAGACCCCGGGCAGATACGGGGTCTGGGCAGGCATTGGAGCTTGTCATTCGGAGGAAGGAGGGGAACACGTGGTCTGAGGCCCTGGCTTGTCCTACTGGCCTGGCTTCCTCGGATGAGCCCAGCCTGGGCCTGAACAATGTCCTCCAACCAGATGAGACCCGTCATTTAAAGGAGTTCTTGCCCTCAAGGGCCAGAGGCACTGCCACCTCTGGGGCCCCTGGGGAGCAGCCTGTGCACTTGGACTCCTTACTTCCCGGGACCACGAGGTGAGGAAGCGGCTGAGGTTCCCGCAGTGTCTGGCAAGGTGGCCACAGCCTCTGCTCTGCCCTCCACTGAAGCAAACTCAAGTCCCTTCAGCCATTTAACGAGCAGGGCAGGGGCTCCTTTACTCCTCCCAGAAACCCTGTAAACTAGGTATTATTTTGTCCCTATCTTATATGTCGAAGAGGCTCGGGGAAGTGGTGAGGGCAGAAAGTGGAGCAGGAATCAAACTCAGGCCTGACTCTGAAGCTCCGTGTTGCTCTGTCTCCAAGTAACCAGGCAGAGGTTGGGGAGGTTGGTGCTGGGCAAAAATAGAACCACACAAACCAATAACATAGGGCACTAGAGAGCGGTGGAGAGAAAAACGGAGATAAATTAGGGGGACTGAGGATCAAAAGAATGAGAAATTAAAGAGGAGAGGGAGAAATGACATCTCCTTTGTGTCCCTACAGCAGGGGCTATACAGCTGCTTTACGCCTGCTATGTGCAGGTACATCCGGGTATAGCAGGAGAGAGACCCTAGATGTCTGAGCTACACATCCGAAACACAAATGAACGCACGGCCTGGTGGGGTCGCCTGGAGAACCTGCCCATCCAGAGGGAGAGCCTCCACCCTGACCCTGCCATGTGCCCTGTAGGACTGGGGCCCAGGGTTGCCAGAACTCCAGGGCATTTTTTCAAGAGAAGCAGGAAATTAATTTTTAAAAATGTGAACCCTCTTAATTTAAAAATGTTAGTAACCAAAACAGTTTAGCAAATCATTTTAGAAAAGGAAAAAAAAAGCCACGTTCAGCTCACAGACTGCAGGGGTGCAACCTCAGCTTTACCGCACTTGTTTCCATGAGGATCTCACCACCAAACTGTGAGCCTTTCCAAGGCTTCAGACCGCAGGAGGAGCAGTGTGGGCTGGGGGGATCGAGAATCGAGGGTTAGGAGACGGTGAGGAAGAAGCATCCAGATTTCTAGAAGGGAACCAGACTAAGCGAGACCAATGCATTGCCAAAAAGATGCAAAAGAGCCATTCTGCCTTTGACCCTGGAGCTGCCTTCCACCTGTTCTCCGCGGCCACAGCATTGCCAGAGCCCTCAGCTCCAGGCGGAGAACATGAAGCTATGGGCGCAGGAGGGCTGAGTGGGGCAGAGAGGGAGGGTTGTTTGGAGGCGGTGGGAAGCAGCTCAGCCTGGTTGCTGAGAAGTGAATCACATTTCCATGTGATGGGTGCAGTTCACACTTTGTAAGGGAACAGGGAGCAACCGGAGCCTGACTTTTCTAAATATACCAGGGAAGCCAACTTGCCTGGCTCTGAATCGAGATTCCTGACAGGAGGCTCGGCGAGCCCTGGGATCCCACATTTGCAGGCTGCATCCCAGGCTGTGCTTCTCCAATGAGGGGAGAGGGGCTGATGCTGGGAGCTGGGACTTCCGGAAGAAGCCCACAAACTTCCTTTCTTGGTTTAATACCTGTAGGAACTCTGGGAAACCCTCACGGGCCTGGGTTAAGCTGTACCACCTCGGGGTTTCTGCGGTCAGAGGGGCCACTGGAACCCCACAGCAGGCCTCCTCCTCCTGTCGCCCTCAGCCTTCCCAGGGCTGCCTGGCACAGACCCCCCCGGTTGTGTCCTCCAAGCTTCCGGGTACGGGCAGTGTCCCTGACATCTTTTCCAGGGTCTGGGAGGGTCCATCTCCCCCGATTCTCCAATCTCCTTGTAAGTCTGCACCTGAAATCACAGTGTGGGCAGCTGAGGCTCTGCCTCCCTCGACAGGAAGC
This sequence comes from Stenella coeruleoalba, assembly GCF_951394435.1. Lineage (NCBI taxonomy): Eukaryota > Metazoa > Chordata > Mammalia > Artiodactyla > Delphinidae > Stenella > Stenella coeruleoalba. Next base: position 75,983,336 of record NC_137150.1, on the reverse strand, counting down.
TCAAGTCCCTGGAGGAGCATCGTACACCCAGAAGTGGCCTGCAGGGCCGTGCTGTGGGCTGGGAATGCGGGGTCCAGCTCTGCCACTGACCGCCTGTGTTCCTGTCTCTCCTTGGACTCAGTGTCCGGACAAGTGGAGGCTGCAGGTGACGATGCTCTTGTGAGGCCCCTTCCGGTTCTGACATGTCATGGTTCCCTCGTGTACAACATGGGCTGGAGGTTTGGGAAGGTACGAGGTGGGTGGTGTTCAGTGACAGTTCTCCATGGAGCAGGTGGGGCTGCTCATCTTCTCCTGACTTTGAATATGAAATGAAGCAGCCTCAAGCAGCTGGCAGGCTATGAGAAGTGCCTGGAGCTTTCAGCTTGATCAGCTGTCCTAATGCAGGGGAGAAGAGGCAGAGGTAATCAAACAAATGTAGGCTTTAGCCTGTGGACAGAGATGCCCATGGCATGTGGGCACACATCTGGGCACCCTGGGCACTGTAGGCCGGGCCCAGCCCAGCTCCGGGGAGGAGCTCTGGTCCTGAGCTGCTGCGGATAAGCAACCCCCAGGCTGTGAGAATTCCTCGTAACCAAACTCTCAGCTGTCATCAGCTTGGCTAATGAGAAGCGCCTGAGGAAAAGGCCGAGTCTGGTGGGGAGGTAGGGTTTTAAGCTCAGACCCCCAGGGCTCCGACTGGAGGTGTCAAGCAGAGTGTTGCAGCCTGGAACCCAGGAGGTGGAGCCCTTCCTGGACCTCCACCTCCCATTGCATCCACTGGGCTTCTCAGGGAGCCTGGTTCAGGGGGTTGCCAGGGGATCCAAGGGCACCAAAAGTCTCCAAGGAGCCGGCAGCTGTACGCTTTGAGAGACTATCTGGGTGGGGTACCCCCCGAAAGTCATCCTAAATGAACCCCCTGCCCCCTGCCAATGCCCCTGTGCTCCAGGGAGCAGGGAGACAGCATGATGGAGGGAAACCACTGTGCGCTTTGGGATCTGTGGAATTTGGATCGAATCCTGCATCCATCCCTGTTCAGAGGCCAAGCCTGAACACATGAGCCAAAGCTGCAGGCCCAGCCCCTTCTTACCACATTGACTTCCTAAGTTTCTTTAAAGGACTTACTGGTATCTGAAACGACCCTATTTAATCATTTGTTTTTGTTTCCTGCCAGTCCCCCAGACCCTAGTAGAAGCCTGGGGACTGAGAATACAGTGGTCCACAAGCCTGGAGGAGTTCCCACCCTTGTGGAGTCTGCAGTCTTGACAGGCAAACAGGTGAGAAAAGATGGCAGTGAGAAATGGGAGGGAAATATAAGCACTGTCACAGTGGCCTCAGAAATTACAATATTGCATGAGACATACTTCACTGTTGCCTGAAACTCTCACTTAACGGGGCTCCTGGTTTTTTCTGGCTCCCTGGCGCTGTGGGAGCATCCAGGAAGTACACCAGGGCCGGTCCTAGGACCTCGGACAGGCACTTCCTGGAGGCCAGGCCACAGCCACTCCTGAAGGACAGGAAGGAATTCACCAGGTGGAGAGGGAGAACCTCCCAGCAGAGGGAATGTGCTGGACAAAGACCAGGAGGTGAGAGCCAGGCGCCCCAAGGGCCTGATAGGTCTTCATGAACATGGGGTGCAGAAGGGTGGAGACAAAGCCGACACAGGTCGCAGAAAGTCACTGGGTCAGGTTCAGGGGTCTGGACGTTGCACCAAGAACAGTGGAGTTACTGCAGGCTGAGACAGAGAACGCGTGATAATACTCGCATTTGAAAAGGCTGTTTTGGCTCTGTATGGAGAATGGATTTGGGGGGAGGGCAAGCATGGAAGCTGACAGCCGGTTGGGAGGCCACTGCTGCCGTCCAGCTGAGATGGTGGTGGCCCAGATAAGAGAAGAGGCAGCGGAGGAGGGACGTTGATAAATTCTATTGATCCTCTGGAGATAGAATCAATAGGATTTAGCGACTGATTAAAAACTAAGTGAGGGCCAGTGAGGGAGCAGAAGAGGGGAGATGACTCCCAGGTTCTTGGCTTGACCAGCTGGTGGATGGGATGCCATCCAGTGAGGTGGGAAAGACTAGGACGGGGGAGGAGGAAGGGATTGTGGCAGGGGGAGGCGGGGAGTTTCATTTTGGATAGGCTGAGCTCTGGGCGCTTACGGGATGCCCAAGTGAAGGGGTCTAGTAGAGCTCTGAGACGGATGCAGGCTTGAGTCAGAGGCCTGCAGTCATCAGCACAGAGAGGAAACGTGAAGCCGTGGCAGCCCTGCTCCTCCTCTCCAGCTCCTGCGTCAGACTCCAGAGGGCCCTGGCTGGGCGGTGACAGGGGGCACCGTGGCCTGAGCCTGATCCCTTCCTGAGCACCCAGTCCCATGGGCAGCCCTCCTGGGTTCTCACCGATGCCCAACATATGGGAAAGTGACTCTTGCTGCCTCATCTTCTGATTTCTCTTAGATGGTTACATAACATGTCTCAACTTTAAAGTGTTCACAACTGATTCAATTTAAAAAAGTAATGTGGGGGCTTCCCTGGTGGCGCAGTGGTTGAGAGTCCGCCTGCCGATGCAGGGGACATGGGTTTGTGCCCCGGTCCGGGAGGATCCCGCATGCCGCAGAGCGGCTGAGCCCGTGAGCCATGGCCGCTGAGCCTGCGCGTCCGGAGCCTGTGCTCCGCAACGGGAGAGGCCACAGCAGTGAGAGGCCCACGTACCGCCAAAAAAAAAAAAAAAAAAAAAGTAATGTGGGCCAAAGAGAACATGTTCAAGGGCCAAATCTGCTCCGGGGGCTGGTGATCAGGGGCCTCAAATTTGAAGTAAGGAGTTAGGATGGAACCTTCAGGGTCAGGAGCCCTGAAGGCAACGTTCTTCAGAGTAAGCCCCTGGACCAGAATCCCCCGGGAGCTTGGGTGAAAATACAGCCCCAGTCTCTATCTCCAGTGATTCAGATTCAGGAGCTCTGAGGGAGCCAGGAATCTGATTTTGTCAAGTACCCTGGGCGATCCTTGATGCACTCAACCTGTGAGTCAGGGGGTTTTGGCAGAGACTTGAGCAAGTTTGGTCAAGGAGGCAGGAGGCAACCAGAGGAGCGGGCTGTCCAGAGCAAAGATCATTTCGAGAACCATGTTGGCTTCCTGGGAGGCATTCCAAGATCCCTCTTCATTCTCCTCAGCATGTCTTGGCTCCTTCCCAAGGAAGAGGAATGCTAATCTTTGTGCTCAGTTTCGAGATTCTGATGGAGCTCCATCTGCTAGCGAGAGGGAGTGGAGTCAATGGGCATCATTAGGAGGTTGGTGTACAGGGGTGTGGGTCTCTCTTCTGGCTCTTCTAGCCATTAGGTGGTGCGCAGAGCCAAATCTGCTCTTTCTCCCTGGATGCTTTCCTGTCCTTCCCAGCCCAGGCCAGCCTGGAGCCAAGCATGGTGGCACAGGCATTCCATCTGTGAGTACTTCTTCCCTGGAGATGGTGGTGTGTTGGGTCAGCCTTTCTATCACAGTGGTAGGACCTATGAACAACAGGGTGAGAGGTAAGCTGAGCAGGTCTCACGATTGCCTTTAGTCTGAGCTACTTCCTCTTACTGGTTTAGGAAGCATGAGTGTTCTATGAGGAGCTTACCAGAATGCTCCCCTGGGGCTCAAGCCACAGTTAACCATTACACATTTTGTTGGCTGGTTCCCCCTTGTTTCTTTCACATACACCTTCATTAGAGATGCATGGAGAAAAAATGAGAGTTCTGGGCCAGGACTGGGTATTGCTGGGGCCCCCAGTCTACTCCAAAACCATATCATTATTTCTAACATCCAGCAGGTAGTACCCCAATTTCAACCGTACAACAAGGACCACAAAGCATACACTGGATTTCCTAACAAGGAGGTCACTAGTGACCTGGAACAGAGCCGTGTCGGTGGCATGACAGGAAGAGCCAGGCTGGGTGCGACGGGAAGAGTGGGAGGTGAGAAGCAGAGGAGAACAGGAGGAGAGAAGGTGGAGGGCTGGGGTCAAAGCCAAGATGGGGAGGCACTCCATGGGAAGAGACGGCAAAGAGGAAGTACAGAGAGCATGGGATGGCTGGAGTGAGATCCCTAAGTGTGTGTGTGTGCGTGTGTGTGTGTGTGTGTGTGTGTGTGTGTGTGTGTGTGGTGGAAACATCTAGAACACAAGGAGGGGATTAACTTTGGACAGAAGGTCACCCCTTCCATTCTAACAGGAGGAAAAGAAAAGGGTATGCTCAGTATAGGTAAGTCTATAGACGTGGTGATAGAAAGTTGAAGGAATTGCTACCTGATGGCACATTTCTCTGAAATTGGGGGTGTTATCCTGGGCTGGGAGTGAGTCAGAGGTTTAAGGAGGATGGAGTCTAAAGGGAATCATGGGCAGTGCCAGCCAGGCAGCCCCAAGGGTGAGGCGCAGCGAAGGGTAGCAGCTGGATGATCCCAGCTCAGGGTTTTGCCAAGAGGGTGCAGTGGGAGGGCAGAGGGGCACGGGGGTTCTGATAACAGTGAGAAGAATGGTGGAGTCTGGCAGGAGAGTCTGATGGGAAGCCTGAGGGGTCATGGGCAAGAGAGATTGGGGAACAGGGAGAGATGGGGAACAGTGAGAGAGCTGGAAGCTTCAGAAAGCCATGGATGGGTGTGAGCAGCAGAGGGCAGGGCATAGCCCCGGAGCTGCCCTGGCCGGGGGTGGGGGGGGGGGGGGGCGGGCAGAGAACTGGTCCCAGCTGTCTCACTATGTGGCCCTGGAGAAGTCACGTGCCCTCTCAGAGCCTCAGTTTCCTCTGCACAGAGAGTGATGGCTTCTCTGGCTCCCAAGCATCTAGGTGGTGAGCTGACATGGGGAGGATGCCACCCAGAGCGAAAGGAACTCTAAGGCCTTGTCAGATAACAGGGCACACCAGGACAAAGCAGCCGTCACCTGGTGACGTTCAGGAATGAGGGTAAAGTCAGGGAGATGATTTCCTGACACCAGGAGCCTCAAAGAGGACATGAGCCTGAGTAACGGGCTGACAGCGGGCACTTAAACTGGGGTGTAGGCACGGGGGAGTGGCAGTTGGCTGATCCAATTTGGGGCTGTTGGTCCCAGCTGGGTCTTCTCAGACAGATAAGTTCACATCCACTGGTAGGCTCCCTTTAGACGCACCAGAAAGTAGCAAATGGTAGACTCCATCCAGGGTTGCTGACACCTGGGTTCTCAATCTCATGTGTAATTCATTACCTATTTGAGATGGTGGTTTATTAAAAACAAAAAACAAGGAAAATCTTCCCAGATCCCAGGCTAAGCCCTCGTGCATCTCTTTTTCTGTTGCCCCCAGGACATGTTAACATCCTCTGATGGGGAAAGCTGCTAACAGATTAGTATTTTTCATGGTGTTCAAGGAGCTCTAGCCCTGAAGATGTTTCAAGGATAAAGACTGAAAATAGCTTTCGAAAAGCCTGCAGTAGCACCCCATCTCTTGGAGAGTCACAAACTGCATTCAGGTGCAAAAAGATCTGAAAAGCACAGCAGGAGAGAAAACTTTGTTTCAACTGAAACTACAGAACCGCTCCCCCCAGCATATCCATACTCCCATGCCCTCATAACTAATATTCTGTGGCTTTCACTTTGACATACATTGGCTAAATAAACCACCTGCTGTAAGACTATCCCTGTCTGCCCTGGCACAGTCAACTAGTGTGGTTGTAGAGGCATTACGTGTGCCCTTGGTTATCTATTTGGTATGTCCCAAGTCGGTGTCATTTAAACAGCTCTTGAGGAAGACTTTAAGGCTGTTAAAGAGACAATAATCCATGGCATGAATAGAAGTATTTTAAATCTATGAGAAAACTCACAGTCCAAGAGTCAAGTTAACTCACACCCACAGAGTGTACTGGACATGCTGCAGACAAGCATTCTCGGGGCCAGACACGGCCTTATAAGGTGGCCTGACATTTTTTCATGGCCCCGGCCACCCTCCAAAAATATCCAGAGACAGAAGAGTGGGAACTGACCTTCCTGAACGTTTCAAAGATTAACAAGCAGGCTCTCCATTAAACAGGAGCACTAACACCTGCTTTACGACCAGCTCCAAAATCTCTCATTTCAAAGCCAGGCAGCCTGCAGGGTCCCAGCCGGGGAGGTCTCCCAAGGCGGAAGACGATAGCTGGAGCCTCAAAGCACGCATCCGAGCTGGGTTTTTTTGCTCTAAAAAGTGTTATTTCCTGTACCCCTCCAGAATATGCTTTAAGATCGGGCTGCCTTTAATTTATATGGACAAGAGAAATCTGTGACTAATTTGCTATAGTGCGCCTTTCTGCCCCTTCCGCGCCCTTGGACCGAAGCTGTGTTCCAAACGCCTTTGACTCCCAAGGCCCCGGATCGCTTGTGAGGTGCTGCCCTCCAGCGGGACAGCCCAGCTACGACAACACGGAGGCGGAAATCGCCTTTGGGTTTTAACCAAGTCCAGCATCTGGAAATGCATCTGGATTGCATCCACGAAAGTCAAAGATAGATGTGGAAGCACTGCCGTTGTAATAAGTCCATGTTCTGGAATTAGTGAACAGAAAACACAATTTCCAAACATAAGCAGATTTATGAAATGGGTACTAGGTGCTTAAGTACACCGCCTCTCACATTTTATTTTTGCTCATCAAGTGACTTTTAAGGTGAATTGCCTTTTTATGGGAAAAAAAGATTATTTTTGGTAATGAGACCTACCCCTATAACAATAAGGGGTATCGGGGTATCTCTCTAAATTTGAAAAAAAAAAAAAAAGATTAGTTTCTCACATGTTTAAAGTAAAAGTGTTGGTCAAAAATAACCCCAGACAGCTCTCTCTTCTAACTCTGGCTCCCAGTTGCCGGCAGGGGAATGTTTAATAGGTGTGGCTATTTTTGCTAATAGTTGTTTAGAACAGTTTCTTCACCACTAAACTGTATAACAACGAACCAGTCTATTTGTAGTGCTGGGATTAAAAAAAAAAAATGAGGAATTGCAAAGCTAGTCTTCATTCTTGTTAAAGGGAACAGAACAACACAGCAGTATTTTCGGAACGCTGTGTGTAACAGTAGGTCTCTTAATTATACCAATGGTAATTCCTCAGGCTGGGGCTTATGCTAACACAGTACACATAGTTGCCATAAAATATGACAATGACAAATTACAAAGCCCTGGCTGGTTTCCCATCACCACCCTAAGACTGAAAGGTTGTGTTTTCTGTGTAGCCTCTACTATTAACTTTACCTCCGTTCTTCAATTTCAGTTGAAATCATTTTCTTTCTTTTCATAAATGAAAGCCTGTCTCCGAAGCAGATTAAACTCTATGTGAGGAGAGAGGTGGTCCTAACCACTGTGCTGGTAATGCCTGTGGCCAGACAGCGTTCAGAAAGAAAATGTTCCTCTTTGGAACAAAGACCACGGTCCTGGACAACGGTGACAACTCTGAGAAAAACTTGGCAGACTCAGGAGGGGGCATGTCCCTGCTGGAGGCACCCTGAGATCACCCAGAGAAATAACTAGAAAGCGACCGGCACAGGGACGCATCAGCACTTTCATTATGAGGTGAGGAAATCTAGGGTCTAGTACTAGCAGGTCAGAAGTGGCTGAGCCGAGTACCCTTCTCAGTGTCTTTCTGCCCACTTGTTACTGTGGACGTCAGTGTGTAAAGTAGTGCCCAGGATTGCTCTGTATTTGGAGTTGTTTTCAGGAGGAGGTACTCAACCACTTGACCAAGTACTGGTTTTATTATAAGATGAACATTGCTGGGCAACAGTATTTCCCCTCTCCACTTACATTAGAAAAGTTAGATTAAAACACACACACACACATTGTAAGAAAAGGGCCCTCAATCTTTTACTGGTTAATTTTTTATTTTTCTTGGTCCCCTATATGAGGAATCTGTCTTGTCCTTCTGCAGCCAGGTTGGAGACTGGCTTGGTAAGCTTGAAGACTGACTGGTAGGAAGAATGACTTTTTGGAAACCTCTTAATATAATCTGTTTATTTTTCCTGTAAGTGTAGAACCATTAGTGAATAGCAGAAATAGATTTTAAAACTGTAAAGAAAGAGCTGGAATCCGTTAACAGAACTGTAACTCTTCCGTAATCCTACAACACCATTCTCAGGCCAATTCAGTGTGAAAAATCACTAGACTCACTGGTCAGTATTTCAAATCCAGGCAGAGCACACACCAGTTTATTTTGAAATGCAACACAGATCAGTATTTTATGAATACAACTTATTACTACATTATCAGGTAAAAACAGCTTCCAAATGCATGCATAGAAAGTTAAGCATAGTCTTTGAACTCCTTATTTCTAAATATACAAAAAATACATTTAAATTATATAATTTTAGTGAATCAAAGACTTATAAAATTACAGTTTTGGTTTTCCCAACATAGAAAAAATATAAAAATGACTATATATAAGGTTGTATAATTTTTTACCCAAATTTCAAAGGAGCATTATGTACTGATATTGTCTTATAACGTTTTATCTGAAACTCAGAATTGAAAATAATTTGCAGGTTGTACCACATCAATGCCAACCTTTTATTATAAATGAATAACCAGAAACATGAGTGAAGTGAGGGCACAATCTCTTCACATGCCTTAACGCTACATTGTCTAAACCCTTCCTGTCAGAAGTTTGCTCCAGAGGAACGTTTTCATCAGGAAGGATGTGCTTTATTCCATGACTAACTCTCCACGGTGCCTTTGATGATAGTCAGTACGTGTTAAATGAATGAACCCAACCTTAGCAAATAGAACACAGCAAGATGCGGATTAGCAGCTCGTGTCTACAAAGCACTACTGCGTACCTCAAAGAATTTTCTGCCAGAAGGTGGTACCCGAAGTGGGGGATCTGAAACACCCAATCAGGTGGGGGGCTGGGCAGTTGATGCCTTTGACTGTGCCCTGAAATGAAAACGGTAAGTCTGACAAAATACCCACCAAAACACCACCTTCCTCATTCACACTTTATAAGAAGATGTGACATCTGGTGGGGTTAGATGTTCTCAATTCATAAGAGAACACCACCACTTCCAAAGAGAAATGAATTCATGTTAGAGATAAAGAAACCAGTTACTGAGAGAGGTGACTGAAGGACACGGTGGCATGGCTTACTTATCTTCAACGAGCATTTCAAATGTTGATGGACAAAAATGCACACTGGGGTTGAGACCCTTTTTGAGAAGGGAGTTGTTCGCTGCGTTCTTGTTGCCAAAGTTCAATTTGATGCATAACCACTATTTGTGACAGGCTGTTTTTCATAGTGACAGATTATAATAGAGAGGCCCGAATAAAACCCCCAAGCCAGCAATCCTGGAAAACCTACATTTCTCATCCCATCTTCTACAACTATTCCAAAAACAAATGAAAAAAATCTTACTCAAATTAATAATAAGGCTAATATAACCCAAATTGATTCTATTTTATAGTAGAAATACATTTTTGGAAAAATAAAAAGAAAAAGCATGAAAAATAATCTTTCCCACATATTTTGTTTATCAAATACAAGAATAGATTCTAATCTCAACACGCCCAAGTTAAGAGTGCTAACTTTAAGAAGCAGAATTTTAATGTTTAATTCAAAAATAATTTATTACACATCTACCTGCATTAAATTATAGGCTGCATATTTTCTTCTCATTTTCATCTTAATTTTCAAGCTTCTATGAAAATAAGCATTTAAAAATTAGTTTTCCATTACGACACTTCTAATATTAGCAATTATATTTTAATTGATAATCAGTCAGTAAGCTAGACTTTTACAGATCAACCAATTAAAAAAAGCGGGGGTGAAGTTTGCACAAAGAACACTCTGTGTTTAAAATCTAATGCACATCTAAACTTGGGCTTTACATTTTTATCCAACCCTTTCCTGAAGAGCCTTAAATGCACAGTTTAGCAATGAAAGTATGGCGACATCATGTTAATTAGACAATGTCCATATGTCCAAAGTATTTCTTGGCTGATCCAAAATGTGGGGACAATACTACTTTTAGCTCATGACTGCCCAACTGGAACATTTCACTGCCTCTGGACTTACAACTTGGTGGGAATTACACAGGACCATAATTAGGAAGAGTATCCAAACAGAAGAGATGAATGAAAACGTGAAGGTAAAATAATAAGGGCATATGAACCCATTCCTGACTGTTCTTCCAGACTCCATTTTTAGAGTAACGCCTTCCGTGTGCTTTCGTTAATGGATTCTTTACTCCTGTGCGACTAGACTGGCGTCAGGTCCCTAAGTAAGAATTGCTCTTGGCAAACACCTTGCTCAAGGGTGTTCTGAGAATGGTACTGTGAAAGGTACTTGTCGCTGACTAGTGACTGAGCTTTCCCTTTCTGAGAACTGTCATTCTGTTAAAATATGATTGAGGCTGAGCCCCAGATAAAGTAGCTTCTCTACAATATACACATACTTATTAAATTCAGGCACACTTCGTAGTGGCAGGCAGTAATGACTCGACTGAAAACAAACAAAAGGGTTCTAGCTGTTTTCTGATTATAGGCACTACTCCAAAGTTTCACAGACATATATACATTGTATAAGTCATTCACTAGATAGGGGGGAAGGTCCCAGCCATAACTTCAGAGCATTCCAGAGGACAAATGGCTTCCAGCATGCAGTCAAGCACTTTGAGAGGGAATGCTAAACACACTGCAGACTGAAACATAGCTGCTGCAAGCTGGGCACTGAGCGGGCACAACTTCATTACTCAGACTGTAACGCTCAAGTATTTAGTATTACAGATCTTTATTTATCAGACACATGAAGGAAACAGGAGGATAAAAAACGCCAAACCCCTTTCCAGCGCCATCATAAGTACTGGGAACTTCTGGTGGAAAGAACATGCTGAGATGGACCAGCAAGGATGTTTTATGTAACAGCTTTTGTTTTGTTTTTTATAAAATCCCAGGCCCACGTGACACTGGATTTTGGTTTTTGTTTTGTTTTGGTTTTTTTTAGTATTTTAAAAAAAGTTCTTACTTATTTTCTATGAAACGTACTGGGAACAGAAAAAGTCTGCAGCATCTTTTGTCATTGGAAAGTTTGTTTCTGGGGGTGTGCAGGAAGCAGGAATTATTCAAATTTCTTGTGTTCTTCAGTATGAGAAAGGACCTTTCTTCTCTGGTGTATCATGTGGAAGTATAACTGGGGAAAAACTGGAAAGAAAAGAAAGAATTCATTAAGGAGACGATTTAAAATCACATGTTCTATGTAAAGCACACGGACTTGAGGTCCTCTCTGACTCTCTGACCACTTTCTCTTTCAGCAACTAAGGAAGGTAACAAAGTGGGCTTGGAGAGAGAGGAAAAACACAGAGGGACTGACTTTCCCGCTTTAGCCGAGGGGGAAGGGTAGTGTGGACTGGAATGACAGACACTACTGACATTACCATTACCAATCAAGATGCCACAGAGCCGCCAAATAATACTCTTTACACTCTCTCATATTATCTTCACATTTAGTCTCTGATTCCCCAACAACTAGGGGAAGAATTCTAGTGATGGAGTTATTATTCCTGTTCACAGAGGAGGAACTCAAGCCCCAGAGAGGGTGGGCGCGTGCCTGGGGTCTCACAGCAAATCACTGACAGAGTCAGGACCAGGCTCGGGGCTCCTGACTCTTAGTCTCGGCCTCCCTGTTACTGCACTGTCATCAGGGAGGATCTCCTGAAAGTACTTCCAGAGAAAGGCTGTTCTTTGAGTGGGAAGACTGAAGAGGGGGAGGAACGCTGTGACATTGATCTGAACACCACTGAGCGAGGTCTGGATGAGGAAAAAGTCCACATGAAAAGCAAGCCCTCAGGCACCGGAGGTTCTGTTCTCGGTCATTTAATAGATTACTTTAAAAAGGACTGGTTCTCAAATGAATAGGGTGGTCCTGCCTCCCTAGGGAGTCCTTAGAAATGCGGGTGGGGGGCGAGTATTGACGGGGGCAGATTACTGGCATTCAGCGCAAGGGGCCAGGAATGCCAAAATCCACAAAGTATGACAGTCCCCCGTGACGAAGCACTGTGCCATCCCAAATGCTTATAGTGTCCCTGCTGGGAAATGCCAGTTTAAACTACCTGACCTTCACAAGGTTACTGTAAACTGGGGGTTCAAAAACCATGTGAAAAACTCCAGTGAGATGGTCTTGGATGTACACTATCCCTCCTTCCCTTCCCAACCGCTCCAATCTCTATTTTTTAGACAGTAACCTGTGTTTTGGGGGAGGTAATTTCTACTACTGCCAACTCTCCTCTCACAGTTTCTTCCTTTTTAAATGGATTCCAAGTTGGCCAAATGTCAAATGATCCTCCCAAAGTACTCCAAGACATCAGTGGGTGTGTGCACACAGATCTGACAAACTGCAGAGGAGGCCCCAGTGCCGAACTGGGCTGCCATCCACTCCACTCACTATTTGCAGGCAGGAAGTTATTCACAGAAAAGACCCAGCTTGTGCATAAAATTCAACAGTGAGAGAACTATTTTGGTATGAAAGCCAGAAAATTTGACAAGCTCTATAATCTAAAAACTGGAAGTAAAGATATAATTAAACCATAAGGAATGCTAATTGTAATCATTTGAAAATGTGTGGCCAGTCACATTTCTACAGACCTACTTTAGTAAAGGGAAACTTTGAGGCAAAGTACACCAAGGACTTTTCCACTGGCTGCATTTGTTATTACGCCACTCATAAGGTGGCTGTAGCCCCACAGGCTCTGAGGGAGGACGACGATCCAGAAGCCATTCATTAGGCCCTTAGTGGCAGCAAGACGGCCAAGTACACCTTCTTCATCCCCCAGGCAAGGGCCTCCTGGCTACAGAGTGTCAGGGGTCAGAACTGGAGAGCCGATATGGCCCTTTCATTTTTTTACATCTTCCAGAGGTTTCTCAGTGCCCAAGAGAAAGGAATGTGTGGGGGAGGCCAGGAGAATGGGGGTACTTGGGTTGGAAATTCTCTACTGCTCTGAGAGTGACTCCCTGGTGACCAGAACTTGGGTGACACTGTCTCCATCTCAATTACCCACAAGTTCACACTGAATCCAACTACAGTGGCTGAAACAATTCCAGATGCATGGCTACTGCTTTTAACTACACTGAAAATCTCCACCTGCCAACGGGCCATTTAGAAGTCTACCCTCTGCTCTTACAGCTCAGGACATGGAAGGTGGAGATGGCGGCTGTGCACGTTATGTGTGTCTGGCTTGGTGTGTCGGAGTCGGGGTAGGGAGCTGTGCGTGTCACTGGACCCACCTTCCTGTAAGGAAATGGGCTCTCTTAAGACTTGAAGGCTGAGAGCAACTGGAAATGCTCTGCTTGGGGCAAGTTTCTTCTGTTCCTCTAAAAATCAGAGGTGCGGTTATGGTTACTGACAACGTGGAGAGTGCCCTGCTTCTTGGCGCCCTCACCCTACTCATTGTTTCTCATTTCTCTCAGCCTGTTTTTTAAGGCTATAGCTAACTTTCTACAGCCTTTTTAAGGCTATAGCTAACACCCCTATAGCTAACTTTCACCAATTTGCACAAGGATGGGGGGAGGTGATGTAAACAGGACTTAGATGTCTACTGAGTCCTGTGGATACTGTACATACTCATACTGCATCTGCAGCAGAGGAGGAAAAGAGCATCTTGCAAGGGACTCCAAAGCACCTCGATATGAGAAAACTCCCATGGCTGCGGCTCATGGGCCACACACAATATGGGCTATGTGTGCACCAACGCAACAGCAGGTCAGGACCATAATGAAGAGGTGCTGCTTTATGTAAGATATGTATATCATTAACTCCCCATTAAAGAGGGTTAAAAGAAACGTAATTGTAGAAAGGAAACCAAATTTGGTAAAGAAAGCTGCATTATCAACAGCAACCTCTCCTAACTCTGCATTTTCTTCTCATAAATACCAAGTTTTGGAAAGTTGGAAATGTGCAGCTGGCTGGAATGAACTGTACAAACTGGTCTCAGTATTAACAACCTAAACAACTGAAAACATTCAGGGCCATTGGCTCAGGCCAGAAGCATAGTGAGTGCCAGCAGACACAAATATGGTCTGCATGACCATCCTGACCGGGGTGGGGAGTTAGGGATTTGGAGGGAACCTTTTAATCCCTGTCCTTGTTCTACAAGAGTTAAACTGCCTTAGAAATGAAAGAATACATCTTTTAACCAAGCCAAGTTCCCTTATCAAAAAGAGGCTGAGAATGGAAGAAGGGGGAAGGACTGAGGTAAAAGCAGACGTCTGTTGAGAGGAGAGCGCTGCCCTACTCCCTGTAAGACAGCTGGCTCTAAGGTCTGTGTTTTCTCTTTTCAGGCCAAGAAGGACAATCCCAGAGAACTGGGCTTGTTTTCCTTCAGGAATCTTACCATCCTATCCTCCTGTGCTTGACCAGGCCCCTTCGCTACGCTGAGAGGTCAGCAGGCAGAAGCAAAAGGCTGGGCAGCACTGCTTGCCCACCAGAGCACAAAGAAGACTCCGAGGTGCAGACAGACACGGGCTGCCCCGGAGAACTGCTCCTGGAACAGAGCCCCTCCTCCTCTTCCACAGACAGAAAACCTTGCAGCAACTCTGAGGTAGGGGCCCCAGATTTCTGACAATGACGCAGCACCTTGTTATTGGGTTGATTTCATGATATTCTCCTTGCCCCTCTCCCAGTCGCCCAATACAGCATCTATCGCCATTCAAAGACCTATGTTGAATTTAAATAAATCCTGTGGTGCTTGCTGGGATATGTGTTAGCCTGGGTGTGGCAAAGCTGCAATTAGGAACTGTTGCTCTAGAGACTGGAAATGAAACTCTAGGGGAACAAAATTAGAAAGGTGAAAAGCTCTAAGTTAATTTTTATTACTTAAATTTTTACACTCTTCCATATTTATCTTTTGTTTGAAAATCAGCTACCTTTTACATTGGAAGAGAGATGGCCTTTAGCCACCATGGTTCTAGCACCAGAGAGGAGGACTTGATCATTAATAAGAGTAGAAAATGAGTCATGTAGCAGAACTGCATCCAAGAACTTCCCCAAGATAAACGTTCACATGAAATCGGGGTGGGCTTTTTTCCTCACAACGCATGAAATGCAATTTTCCACAGGGGACACAAACATGTCACCTATGACTGTTAGGATGATTCACTCAATTGATGCTGTGGGCTGAAGAAAAATCCAACCCTCCAGTCTGAATTCAACCTGAGGTTTAGCGGAGAACGTAGCATCTCTCTCACAGACTAAAATAAGATTCAGAGTCACAATGCCTATGGAAGTAGCTAAATGAGAAGAAACATTAACTTTACGTGTCCTTGGGTAAAACAAGATCCTTTTGGATATGTGGAAATCAATCATAGGATTGCAACTGAACATCAGAATTTGAGAAGAGGAGTAAACAACTCTTCCTCAGCAAACGTGACTCATTTCAGAGAAGCCTCAAACATGGCTTTTTCTCTCTGTTCATGTGCTGATAGACATGTTTGATTATCCATATATTTAAACCTTCAGAATTATTAAAATAATTGGAAACCATCCTGAAGATAACACTATGTCCTATTCAGATGACTCTGTTTATTTCCAAACCAGAAAGTAAGAAATATAGAAAAAATAAATTAATCTATTTTTATTTTATTTGTTTCTAGTTAACTATCAATTCCTTAAAAGTGAAGTAACTGTCTATTTTGATACAGTAAAAATGTAAAAATCTCTTTACAGTGTTTTTCAAATACCACAACAAGCAGTTCTCAAGAGACAGAAAAACTCAAGGTAAGGTCTTTAATGGCTTTCCACTCAGTACTCTCCTCCAATAGACAGTTAACCTATCCTGGAATTCACTGTTTAAAACACACACTGAGAAGGACTGCATTTTGGCAGCTGTATTGAGAAGGGTTCATCTTTATTCAATTACTACCAGAGAAAATTCCCTCTGACAGTCGGCATTCAACAAAAACCAAAGCGTTCCCAATAAATTAGATTTACGGTGTAAAAACAACCAAAGGCATTTCACTCTAGTTATTCTTGAGCCAATTTCTGAAACATAAATAAATATATGCATAAACATCTACTTACTTGGAATGTAGGAGATCATTATCAGAATTAGGAACGCGTAATAGTCAAAAGAGAAATTGTATTTGTTAGGTAAACTGATGGAGTATAGGCCAGACTGTCTGACAAAGGGCAAAGCGGCATATATTGTGAGCAATTCTCCTGACACTCCCATTGGGTACAGCACAATGAAAAGCGTGTACCTAAAACAAAACAAAACATTCATTACTGAGGTTCGAAGCCAGCTTTAGTAGAAAGATGCACCCCCACCAACACTGATTACTTGGTAGAAAGCTATCGTTTATACATTTCCCTGTTTACCCACTGCTTAAATTCAGGTTTTACAAGCCAGTTTTTGAAAAGGGCCAAAGCAAGTATGCTTCTGAATGTTCTAAAAAAATGTGTTTGGTCAGCCTCAAAATTTGGCCTAAATAAACAACTCTTCAAAACAACTCCCTAAAATAATTGAGATGATGCCAAATATTGGTGAAGTAGGGGCACTGAGTCATGGTTTATACTGAAGGGTCCTGCCTCGTGGGGTGGG
Source organism: Stenella coeruleoalba (assembly GCF_951394435.1). Lineage (NCBI taxonomy): Eukaryota > Metazoa > Chordata > Mammalia > Artiodactyla > Delphinidae > Stenella > Stenella coeruleoalba. The sequence continues at coordinate 75,966,830 of NC_137150.1, read as the reverse complement.
GGTGAGTTTGGGGGGGAAGGTGTCGGAGCATGGTGTCTAGGAATCCCTACAATCTACACCAAAATCTGGTCTGTGGACTGAAAAAAACAGCACATCCAACGTGTGTATACTGCTACAACTTTTCAAATGTCTGTACGTGCTACTGTGAAAAATAAAATATATCCTAATTTTAAAAGACATTAAAAATTTTTATGATAAGCCTTTAGTCATTACATAATTTTCCAGTCAAAAAAACTACAATTACTATCACATGGGTGACTCCACACAATTTTTTTCACTTTAAAAAAAGGAGTTCCTCAGGTTTCAAAAACAATTCAGAGAGGTTCATCCTATGGAACTAACGGGAAGCCATTCTGAGGTGTAAGTATTGCTAAAGAAATCACCAGCTCAGATTCTAAAAAGCCTTTGGCTGTTTGTGGCTGACAATAAATACTGGGCTCTCAGTGTCCAGGTACAGGAATCGTGCTGAGAAATCTGTGACAAAAGAAAGACATGTTCTCCATTGCTACCTTCAGCCACGCTGAGGAGGATGGTGGGAAAGGAAGACTCTTCCATGGGCCACAGAAGACAATGGACAAAAGAATCTTTCTCTAATTGTAAAATCAGGGTTTGGTCAATAAACTTTCCCTATAACCAGGATAGACAGCTTTCACAAGTCTGCCCAGCTAGGTTAGAAACTGCTATATTTTTCCCATTTTCCTAATACAAATGTTTATTGAAAAAAAAGAAAAGAAAAAGGAGAAGTTCACATGCTTGAAATGTTGGAGACATTTGGTTTATGTCTCTGTTTAATCACTAGACTCATAAATTGTCTAGGAACCATCGTTGCGGAGCACAGGCTCCGGACGCGCAGGCTCAGCGGCCATGGCTCACGGGTGCAGCCGCTCCGCGGCATGTGGGATCCTCCCGGACCAGGGCACGAACCCGTGTCCCCTGCATCAGCAGGCGGACTCTCAGCCACTGCGCCACCAGGGAAGCCCCCCAAGGACAATTTTGATCCTTTGGCTTTGTCACTCCTTCCTGTAGTCATTTCTAACTCAGAAAACTGCTCACAACTGTGTCACACATTAGTTCAGATAATTAGATGAACTATCAGCCTTTTACACAATTCATAACAAATATTACTGCTAAAAATAATCAAAGCAAACTAAACTGATAATATGCTAAAACTGCCATGTAACATTTGTTATTAATTAAAAAGTAATTTAAGAGTTATCTTGTTGGCAAAATTGAGACAAGAATTGGACTTGGTCCATCAAAATGGCAGAAGCTCGTCAGTAAAATTTTCTATGGACAAAAAATGGATGGTATATCAAATCTCTTTTGAATAATTTAACTGAAAAGAATTGATCCCAAGGAAATAAGTAGAGATAAAAAATTTTAAAGTGTTTCTACTAATCAAAGTTATGTACAGTCACGTATTCTGATGAAATCTACAGACCAGATTTCTACCTAACCCGTCTCACACAATTTCGTATTTATTTACTTATTTATTTATTGGCCACGCCGCGCAGGTTGCAGGATCCTAGTTCCCCGATCAGCGATCAAACCCAGGCCCACAGCAGTGAAAGTACCAAGTCCTAACCACTGAACCACCAGGGAATTCTCACAATTTTATTTTTAGAAATAAAAAATAGTATCTAGGCAATAAAGGAAAAATACAGTGATAGATCACTTCAAAAGTTAGTCTTCATTCCCTGTACTTCTTTACCTGGCCCATTTGATGAGGTACGGCAGATGGTTTAATAGACTGAATGTATAAAAGGAGTAACGGATAATTTCTGTGATTGTCCAGGCAATAACAAACAGGAGGACACTGTCTTCACTCTGTACCTGTAGGAAAAGGAAGACAAAAGCAAAAGCAAACACATAAAACATCTTAACAAAGAAGCACTCACCATGCGGGGAGCCGAGTCCCTCACCCCCCTTACAGAGCTGGTGGGTTGAAGAAGTCGACACAGCCCCTGGTCTTCATTCTCAGTGGCCATAGCACAGCACAGAAAGAGCTTACCACGTAAAGGAACACATGCATGCCTATGACAACAATTGTGTAGAGCCAAGTGAGAAGGAATGCGGCTTACTGATGAGTAAGAGAGACAGGGAGGGGAAATTGTATGAGCTGTAGCCCACAGGGAGAAACACACACGATGAGTGAGTTTCTGCATGTTCGTTTGCTGACCTGATGTGGAGAATGTGAACTGGCGTTAGTAGGAGCCAAGAATGGTTAGGTAAGATGGCAGAAGGGTGAATTGGTGGAAACCTTGGGTTCCATTAACAAGAATTTTAATTTGATTTGCATGACAACTTGGAATCCAAGGAAGTTTCAAAGAAGGGCAATATAATGATTAAAACACAACTGAAGCTAATTCCCTGGGCAGGATGAATTCACGTGAGGGAGGCTGGAGACCAGCTATGAGGCAGGGCCCATTTATTCTCCCCCACTGGTGACTTCTGCCCCCCCCGGATGAGGCCTGGTTTAACTCAAGGATTACAGAAGCTTCCATGCTGATCACAGGAGGTGGCTAAAGCCAGAAGAGCTTTGGAATACTTAGCCTCCTCTGAAGTTGTTTTCATGCTGAAAAAAATATATACTTTTTTTTTTAACTTTTAAAAAAATTAATTAATTAATCAATTTATTTTGGCACGCTGGGTCTTCGCTGTGGTGTGTGGGTTTCTCTAGTTGTGGTGCACGGGCTGTAGAGTGCATGGGCTCAGTAGTTGCGGCACGTGGCATCTTAGTTCCCCGATCAGGGATTGAGCCCGGGCCCCCTGCATTGGGAGTGTGGAATCTTAACCACTGGACCACCAGGGAAGTCCCCAAAACAATATACTTTAAACAGAGCTCCTTATGTATGTTTTTTAGGGGATGTTCTCACTAGATGCCTTAGACTGCAAATCTTGCATGAAAATTTATTACCGTGGTATTAACTTTCAGCACCCCCTCTTCCCACCTCAGCTAGGTTATGATGATCCTTGGCACTTGGAAACCGATAATAAGAAACAACCTTGCACACCAATTCACTTATATTTTCTTACATCCGAAAAGAGCAGTTAGAGAGTTGAATGTGAATAAGAAATTCCACTGAGGAAATCAAACAAATTTCAATTACAAGATGGATCCTCTCTTACTCCTAACATCTAATACAACAAAGGTATGGCATTCTAACCTTAACTTTTGCTTTTCTGCATTTGCAATGTTAATTTAGCACTTACATTCTTCCTCAGAAAGTGTACATGGAGTGATCCACCTACACAATGAAATAAGTAGTCATTTACATACCTATTAACTAAATTGCTCTCACAAAGAATTTCATAAATCCATAGTTACTACCCTCTAAAAATAATAAGAATTTTATACTGTCAAGAGCAAGGGTACTTTTTGTTTTCCTGGCACTCTTATATTAGCCAAAGTAAAGCAAAAGCTAAACCCCTCTAAAGCTTTCATGTTTCATTTTTCAGTCTGTCCCCAAATCCTTGCTTAAAACCCATCTATACTAAAATATAATTTCAGAGCACACTTTGCTTTTTGATAGACTTTGTAATCCTCCTCATCTTAAGGAGATATGTTTTTACAGCTATGGGCTGAAGCCTTCCTTAAAGACCTTTGGGTTAAACAAGAAGTTCTTCTAATATTTTGCATTGTAATCGTCTTGAAAGCAGGGAGCTTGTTTTATTCATTTTTGATTCCCAAAAGCACTTTGTGATTTTCTCAAGTAGGAGCTCAACAGATATTGGTAAAGCAAAACAATTCAATCATAATCAGTGGCCTGCTTTTTGATACCTGATATTAGTTTCTACGGAGTCTTAGAGGCCTTCAAATAAGGGAAAAGCAAACAAAGAAGCCCCCCCCCACCCCCCCCCCCCCCCCGGCCTCCCACTCTGATCCAGCCTGCAGGTTATTTGATTCACTGTCCCACCGCCCCATTAGACTATAAACAAAAGAACTGTAACAAACTCAGACTCAGGATGAATGTGAAAACACTCTGTTCCCAGAATCCAGCTGTGAAGACCATGTCACAATTTTAAAAAGACTAAGGATGGGGAAAATGATCATTCTGTACAAATGATATCTTCAGATCAATAGGAAGTACAACATGTTATTAGGGAGGGGCTCACATAAAGTCAGAGATCAAGCTTATCTAATTTGCAGATAAGTATCCAATAACACAAAATAGGGGTAGAATGGAATGAGTTAAAACCAGGAAGATCAATGAGCAGGTTTGGGCTAGGTTGACCAAAAATGTCTTGAAGCCATGTTTCAAAGCTGCATGTTCACAATCATGGCACACACGGGGGAATGGACCGGGGGCAGCCTGGCTGGCCAGGAAACCTTCCTTTGCCTGGTGCGGTGAGCTGCGTGTTGGACCCTCCACACCGTAGACAGCAGGTTTCAGCCCCCTGCTCTACAAAGGGAGAGGAGGCGTGGGGAGTGGGTGGCTTGTGTAATTTAGCCAAGGGAGTTTACAAAGAAATTCAAGCTGGAGAAACAAATGGGTGCAAGAGAAAAACCTTTACAAACAAATAGCATCACCTGTTTGCTTGAAAAGGCTCAGGGAGCATCAGTATATGAAAAGCTGTCATTTTTATTACATTCAAAGAAAAACAGCTGGTGCCACATAAGAAAATCGCTATTGTAGAAACCCTATTCTTCTTAGCATTTTGGAACCTACTGCTTACCACTCTGGTTATTTCAAAGAAATCCCCTGATCATGCTTTCTCTGGTAGGTGTTCTTTCCTCTTCTTGATACCTTTTTCATTTGTGAAGAGAACAGATTTTGGTAAAGTCTCGGAGGTGAGAACTAGAGTCTCTTAATGGTAGAACTGTGAACAGTATGTTTATCTCAGTCTCCTCTGGTTGCCATAATAAAATACCATAGTCTAGGTGGCTCAAACAGCAGAAATGTATTTTCTCGCAGTTTTAGAAGTCCGAGCTCAGGGTGCCAGCATGTTTGCTTCCTTGTGAGGAACGTGAGAGAGAGAGGGAAGTTCTCTCTAAAAATATGTAAAAGGTATCATGTGCAAGGATATTAGTGCCTTAGAGGCATGAATCTCATCGTGAAGATCCCACCCTCACGACCTCATCTAATCCTAACCACCTACCAAACGCCCCCCCCTCCAAATACCATAACACTGGGGGACTTAGGGTTTCCACGTATGAATTTTGGGGGACACAATTCAGTCCAAAGCGTCGTTTCAGACCAGGTGTTGGCAAACTTTTCCTGAAAAGGGCTAAACAGCAAATATTTTAGGCTCTGTGCCATATGCGGCCTTAGTCAGGTATTCTTTTTTGTTGTTTTTTTACACCCTTTTAAAAATGTAAAAACCATCACAAATTGCAGGCTACATGTAGCCCACAAGTCAACCCTGTTTTAGATTCATTTGACTCCCCCAACTTTCCCTGTCTGTTAACCTCTACAAATATCATTCTTCAGCCTTCCTTTGGCATACTCTGCGTGTGTGTGTGTGTGTGTGTGTGTGTGTGTGTGTGTGTGTGTGTGTGTGTGTATGTGTTGTGTTTTGCTGGGGGGGTGGGGGAGGCAATATATCTATAACCAATGGACACTATGGAAAAAGGATGTAGTCTTAAAAGAATACATATAGGCAAGTTTTTCATGTTACGTCATCTTAAAATCTTAGTAATCTCCTTATGTTTGTGATAAAATATATATAACTTAAAATTTACCATTTTAATCATTTTTAAGTGTATATTTCAGTGGCATTAAGTACATTCACCATGCTGTGCAACTATCACCACCATCCATTTCCAAACTTTTTCATCATCCCAAACAAACTCTGTACCCATTAAATAATCTCTCTCCATTTCTCCCTCCCTCCAGCCCTTGGTAACCACCACTCTACTTTTAGTCTTTAAGGACTTACTCATTTCACAACACTGTAAATCAACTATACTTCAATTAAAAAAAAAAAAAAGAACTTGCTCATTCTAGGTACCTCAATTAAATGGAATCATGCAATATGTGTCCTTCTGTGTGTGGCTTCTTTCATTTAGCATAACGTTTTCAAGGTTTATCCATGTTGTAGCATGCATCAGAATTTCCCTCCTGTTAAAGGTTGAATATTATATTGTATGTAAATACCACATTTTGTTTACTGATTCAACTACTGACGAACATTTGCATTGCTTCCACCTTCTGGCTATCGGAATAATGCTGCTGTGAACATGGGTGTACAAATATCTATTTGAGTACCTGTTTTCAATTCTTTTGGGTATACCTAGGAGTGGAATTGTTAGATCATATGGTAATTCAATGTTTAGCTTTTTGAGGAACTACCAAACTGTTTTCCACATTGGCTGCACCATTTTACATTCCTACCAACTGTGCAAAAAGATTCCAATTTCTTCACATCTTCACCAACACTTGTTATTTTCCTTTTTTCTTCCTGACAGTAGCATCCTAATGAGTATGAAGTGGCATCTCGTCGTGGTTTTGATATGCATTTCCCTAGTGACTAGAGATGTTGAGCATTTTTTCATGTGCTTGTTGGTCATATGTGTATCTTCTTTTGAGAAATGTCTTTTGCCCATTTTTAATTTGGGGGGGAATAACCTCTTTTTAATAATTATGATCACAATAGCAGTAAAAATAATTATACCTAATAGTTACTGAACTCATACTACCTGCCAAGCACTTTCTAACATATATTACCTCTTCGAACCCCCATTTTACAGATGAGGAAAGTGAGGTTTACAGAAGTTGAATCCAGGTCTTGTCCCAAAACTCTGAACAGTTCTGACTTGTCTTCTTGGGCTTTAGACATACACACACACTCCCCTGTTGCTGTGGGGAGAACATCTCTCTTGCAATTGAGGATGGGGAGGTGAGGGAGAGGCACAGAGATGGCAGGTGTAAGAGATGGCTAGTATGGTTGGAAAATCAGTGACATGTTGTAAATAAGTAAACTGAGCAAATAAATCAATATATTAAAAAATGGACTTCTCACTGTTGGAATAGGTATTTACAAACATGGAAGGGAGACGCTAGAAAGAACACCAAGATGTTGAATTGTAATTGGAGGAATCAGTATGAGCTCATGATTTTATGTGTGCGTGTGCGTGTGCGTGTGCGTGTGTGTGTGTGTGTGTATACACATATACACATACAGCGATGTAAATACTTTTAGATATACATGTGTATGAGTATATACGCATATAGATGTATTGATACATATATGTATATAGTAGCTTTCTCTACTGAGAGGACCAAGAAGCAATAACATCCCAGTAGCGAGGAGCACCTCAACTACCAGATCTTGGTTCCTAAATATACCATCCTCCACTAAAAGGAACCAGGCTCCTTGGCATAATGGCTGATTCCAGGGCTGGGGCAGGGGAAGTACAAGATGATTCTGGAAATCTTTTTATCAGAAAGTAAGGAAATGCTCAAACAATGATGAAGACAAGTCAAAAGGACAAGAAGAAAGGGTTCCCACTGACCAAATCACAGACAATTTTAGCATCAAAGTAAATAACAGATTACAATCCACTGGATTATACAGGAATTCACAAGTCCAAACTGATATAAATAAAATAAATAAATGAATAAATGAGAGAAAGGGAAAGCTATTCCTTACAGTAGGATGCCAACTAATACATGGAAAAGAAATGACATAAGTAGAGAATCACCATTTGGTAGCCATCACAGAGCTGGCTGATAGAGACCAGGAATCATTCCCGAAAAATACTGATCAATAAAACAGGGAAAATGGTGACTTGAAGGTGGAGAAAGCTGGCAGGCACCAACAGAAGCAGGTGATTGAGGTCAACATCACCAGGGGTGGGTTGGGTATAGTCATGGTGCTGCCACCTCATGTGATACCCTGAGAAGAGCATGGCACCATTTCTCTGGTATTTCTGCCAAGAATGCATGGCTTGAACTGGTTATGAGGGAACACTGGATGGATCTAGGCTGAGGGTCACCCTAGGGAAATTAAGGCCTATACTCTTTAAAACTGTTAAGGACATGAGAGACAGATCAGGACTTCTTAGTCTTAGACTGAGGGGTCTAAAGAGATCTGACAACTCACTGTACATATGGCAACACCCATGTTTCTCCCTTCCCTGTGTATCCTGGTGCTTAGCACAATACCTGGAGCATAGAAGATACTCAGCAAATATGTGCCATCCAGGAAGGGAAAAAAAGACACTTAGTTTAGACAGTTAGTGAAATGTGAATGAGGCCTGCGGATGGGACCATAGTATTGTATCAGTTTTGGCTTCCAGACTGGAGGGTTGTTATGCAGGTGATGTAGGAGAGTGTATGAAACATGTACTTGGGTGACAGGACGTCATGTACAGCTTGCTCTCAAGGTTCAGAAAAAAACGAATGATAAGGGGTAGATAAATATAGAGGAACAGGTGACAGGAACAGGAACAAATGTAGTAAAATGTCAGTAGTCGGGGAATCTGAATGAAGGAAACATGAGAGTTCTCTGTACTGTTCTAGTTCAAATTTTCGGTAAATTTGAAATTACTTCTAAAGAAATTATTTTAAAATATCACCTGACAGCTAAGCAACCACTTTGGGGACATAATTAGAAGCAAACAATATCATCTGGTTTCTATAAATTGCTTTTGATATGAAGCCGCTAAATCTGCTGGAAGAGGCGGGCTCCATAACCATAAAAGAAGATACAAGAACATTTATAACGAAGACTACCAATAAGAGCACACTTGAGAAGGAACAACAGGTTTAATGCTGATCCTAAATCTGTATCGACATCACTGTTGTCTTACACTGTAAGTACCCCAAGGGCAGGTCCGAAAACTCGCTTTGAAAAGGGGTTAGCTTACTTAAGAAGCAAAATCAGACTTTCAATAAATGCTTTAGATTAGGATAATAATGATGATTAAGATAATGATAACTCCCATTTAGTAGGGCTAATTATTCCTTAAGTATGGTAAAAGTAATTATGTCTAAATTTTCACCAGCTAACTGTGAAACCATTTTAATAAGTATAAAAGAATTCATTCCTATGGGAAGTCAATTATATCTCTCTTCTAAAAGTCAATTATATCTCTGCTTCAGGACATAGAATTCAACACAGTTGTGTAGAAATTTGTCACTATAATTTTGGGAAAAGATTAGGTTACATTATAGCTAATATGTACCTAACATTTATTGAGCACTTACTAAGTGCCAGGCACTGTTCTAAATGCTTTATATGTATTAACATATTGCATCCCCAAGACCACCCCATGAGGAGGAACAACAGGGCCTGTTGAACAGCTCCTCAGGAGCTAAAACAGCTGGGCAGCGGAAGCGTGACATGGTGCCAGCACCCTGTCTTTCCCGCCTTGTCAGTTATCCCACTCTACCGTACTGCTCAGTTCTGCTCCTGAGCAAGCCCTGTAAGGGCAGCACCTGTGATTTCTCCTTCCCATGCTTCCTAGTGCTTAGCACAATACCGGAGCAGAGAAGGTACTGAATCAGTAGTCTGACCCATCTGCAGCCTGGCCTGCATGTTCTCTGCCTTGGTTGAAACAGCCTTGGGTGAGGAGGGCAGCTCCCCAGGGAGGGTGAGGCCACAGGGCTGCTGCCTGGATGGTGACGTCAGCAGAAGGTTTGGGCTGGGGCACTGGACAATTCTGACGACAATCCTGGTCCTTTCCATAACTTTCTGAAGCTTTTTTGAATAAAAATGTAACTCACTTAGTTATCTGCTTAAAAGGAATGTCATCCTTGACAAGAAGTTGAAATGTAATAAATATTGACATGTGGTGGTTTAAAAAAAAAAAGATGTCTGGATTAGCGTCTTTTCACATGGTAATTTCATGTGTAAATTGTCCTTCATGATTTAGTCTTTATTAAAAATCCATGATAGGGTACACGGTAAACAAACCAGAAAATAATATTCCTTTTCTATGGAAAATGCAAGTTATATATTAATATTCTTCCCCTTTAAAGGAGAAAAAAATGTGCATCTACATAGATTTTTCTTAACCTATAATGACAAAGGGAACTGGTTAAAAAATTATTTTCATTACAACACAATAACTAAGGACTAATTCTTGACATGGATGATGGCCTAGTTAAACGTTTTGGCCTACGAAAACAAGTCTTGGTCATGAAATTAACTTTTCTGAACATGCAATGAGAAAAATGTATAAGCATGCGGTAAACAAGCAATGCATGATCAATTCTATATTTATGACAGACATGCAGGTCTGAATGCTAATATGTTCCCATTAGTCCAACTTTAATGCTACTATCTGCTCAGCCCATTTCCTGGGAAACATGAAGGAAGAGTGGCAGGTTCCTACCACTAGCCTCTTCTCCAGTCATTGCAACTCTTGAATTAAACAGACCTCCAGGCTTCCAGGCTGCATATCCTTATCTCTCCCAGCCTCAGCTTCCTCACATGGAAACTGAGGCAATATTTGCCTTTGCATGGTTGACGTGAGGTCAGAAAAACCTATCAAATGCTTAGTGAAATGCTAGCCATTTAATATACAGCAGTTATTACTATTATTCCATGAAAGAAAAATTCAATTCAACAAATCTGTATTAAGTTTCTACTATCTATGCTAGCCACTGCTGGGACCCAGTACAGGTTGGTGGCTGCCTCTTAGGCTTAATTAATTACCAAGATGATATTTTGTTTGTTGTTGTTTTGCTTCCTGTTGGTAAGTGTTAAAGGCATTAGCCTGTACCAACTCTGGGAGGTCTAAGGATCTCACCAGCTGCTAGCCTTTCCCAATGATCTTCCTGAGTTCTGTTTGATTTTCTCACCTCCAAAGAGCACATTATTAACTGAAAAGTTTTCATGCAACTATTTCCTTCAACCAAACTCAAACACGAGGACTGCATCAGAATGGGGTCATGATTAGTCCCACCTTGATCATATATACCCAATACAGTCTGAGTATTCTACGAAGCAACAGTCCTTTAACTACAGCAAGACAGCCCGAGAACAGTATTCCCAGCAGTAGGTTACTGTGGCCGCATAGGGAGAGCTGGGGCATACTCACCCCACTGTCCGCCCCAGACCTCTAAATGTATCATCCTAGAGTGCCTACCCAACACTCTAGAGGGGACAGGATTGATCATTGTCAGAAATGTAACTGACATGGTCAAAAGAACACGAAATTGGCAATATACACTGTGAAATGTCAAGGTTCTTTTGTTCTATGATGGTTTAAGAATTGCAAAAATGTCAGTAAGACAGAAAATAAAAACAAAGGCCCCAATGAAAACAAACAAACAAAGAAAAAAACCCTCAAAGGCTATGAATACCATCCCCTGGAGCATAAATATTAAAACAATGTCCCATGATCCTGGTCCACATATATTTTGAGTTTGTACAGTGCTTTAAAAAATAGTTGAGCCAGTTTTTTAAGTTAGAGATTTCACATTAAAAAAAAAAATCTGTATTTCTGCTTTTTCTTAAAAGAGCGACTGCATAACACTCGATCGATTTGCCAATCACTAGCTGAGGTGAGCACGGCCTTTCTTCTGAGATGATGTATACCCTCTAGTCATCATATTCTCCTTGAACTTTCCTTTAACACCCACCTGTGGGACAGACATCTGGTGCCAACTGATAAGCTCTGCTACAGATGGCAAACTGCTACACAAATGTAACATGACTATTTGAAAAACTCCAAAGTTTTAAAAACTATTAAGTAGTATATAAAAACTTGGTTAATTTGATTAGTTTTTACACTTGAAGCTCTCAACATACACTTCTTTGAAGCAGTAACCTCAATAAAAGATTCCCTAAACTTGACCTAAAAAGACAGCACCAATGCAGAAGGCAAAAGAGATGCATGATTATCGAGTTTTTGGTTATGCTGGTAATTTTTTTGCCAGAGAAAAATATAGTAAAGGGGAGAAGATGCAATACAAACGATTATGGCAGCAATTTAGAGAAAAGTCAAGTTAAAAGTCTTTAATGCATCAAGCCTAATAATTAGTCTCCTCCCTCCCTTCCAAATGCAAGCACACCCTCAGCATGCTTCCACACACAACCACACATGTGTATCAAGTCACGTCTTACAAGCTCCCAAAGCGCACCAGGGTCACTTCAGACTGGAAAAGGGTCCTCTCTCTGGAAAATGCAGATGACTTAGTAATATGCTTTATTTTATCCACGATGCATCACAGCTTTTAAATGAGAGCTTCTTGACTATATAGGGCTTCTTGATATGGGTAGGTAAAAAAGGTTATTGAACCCTCTTCCCAGATGCAATAGAAATACACTTCATATATATTTCACAGGAGCAGGGGGACAGGGATGATTTCTTCAGGTTCCCCTGTCATCTTCAAGATTCCCACTGAGACCAGTTACCTGCTGCATTCACTGTGTAGGTCAACTATCAGGAGACTGAACGTACTGGTATTCTTGTCCATTTATATATTTTTAATTAAGTTATCTGATTCTCCATATTTATGCTGAAAATACAGTTATACTGAAAAAAGCTACAGCATATAAAGGACCGATTTGGCAAAGGAGCAGATAATTTAAGAGACAGTTCCTCCTCCTACATATTAAAAAAGTTTTCCAATGAATATTTATCAATGCTTTAAAAATGCCACTCATTGTACCGTGGAGCACAGCTGTTTAAAAGCAGTTTATAGCTAATAATTTTTAACTTTCCTTGACTTTGCTGACATGTTTTAGCAATGCTCACGATGTATGCCACCAGCTCACTTTTAGTGTGAAATGAGAATCTCTGAGCTCACTGGGATAATAATGTTGACTATATTTCTATGGTATCTTTGAACTCAAATGGGAGAGAAAAGGCCTGTGAAATGGTTTTCAACAAAGGCATATGTGGGACATGTTATCATGGTGAATCCACTGCAAAGGCCAAACTGCAGGTCTCTCAAAGGTAGGGTCTATATGGCCTCTTGCCTCACCAGTTAATCAACTGCTACCTCTGCAAAAGATGAGAATACCATCCACACTGTTTCCCACACCTGCAATCAGGATTTTTATGACAATTTAATCTAGAGTACTAAACAAAAAATCCCCAGATTTAAAGAATACAGCATACCAAAGTATACCATATAAATTTCCTTTGGCTACTTTTTTTTTTTTTTTTTTTTGCGGTACGCGGGCCTCTCACTGATGTGGCCTCTCCTGTTGCGGAGCACAGGCTCCGGACGCGCAGGCTCAGCAGCCATGGCTCACGGGCCCAGCCGCTCCGCGGCATGTGGGATCTTCCCAGACCGGGGCACGAACCCATGTCCTCTGCATTGGCAGGTGGACTCTCAACCACTGCGCCACCAGGGAAGCCCTGCTTTTTTTTTTTTTTTAAATCACACAGTCATGCACATATGAGATAAAATATATGGAACCTAACTGACTGAAATAAAGAGAATGGTAAATAATATTACACTGAACAACTACAGTAAACTCCAGTCACATGTGGCTATTTAAAATTAAATTACATTAAAATTCAGTTCCTCATTCACTCTAACTTCATTTCAAGGGTTCAATATGTGTTCACATACAACTAGTAGCTACTATATCGAACAGCACAGACACAACATTTCTGCCATTACCAAAAGTTCCTTTGTACAGTCCTGGGATAGAGGAAATATCCAAAAGAAAAATGCTGGTAACCAACATGTTTCTATCACTATACAGGACTATACAGTTACCCTTTTTGGCTTGAAATAAACACCTGAATTCACTTCACTTTCAAACCATGGGTGAAAACTGGTTTGAGTGTCAAATTCACTTATTGGTAACTCTCCACTGACTGTACAACTTGACAGCACACTTCTATGACACAGGCTTACTTCCCTGCATTATTTATTCTTCAACTCAAGCTGATGACATATAACCAAAGCTGAAACCACTTAGGCTCCCAGCCTGTAAATCTCATCTCAGGTGCTTCTTTGGGAAACTACTATTTTACACGCAAGGTAACCTTTTTTTTCTTTCATCATTCTCATTCCTATTCCATGACAGTTTCCTAGTGCCAAAAGTCAGACATCTTTGTTAATCTCAGGACTCCAAGTATCCAGATTTGGCTCTAAACAGGCTTCCTACTATTTCTAAGTAGCAGCAATTACATATATTAAGATACTACCCAATAGTATGAAAATGTCTTATGCTTGAAGAGGATTCATTCCAACAATGAGCTTCTGTGTCAGAAATTCCATTATCAGAAATAGAAGGAAAAAAAATTAGGAGGAAAGTAGGAGACACCACTGATACATCCAGAACGTCAATTAAATGGGGGAGAAGCGTTTTAGCATAATATTTTAAAAGACTAACTGAACTGTAAATGCACTGGGAAACCCAAGATCTGGAAGTTCTGGGGCAGAGGGAAAGGAAGAAACCAACAGTGCTCAGGCCTGAAAGGCCTGGCCATCTGCAGGGCAGTCTGGACTGGGCAGGCTGGGGCAGGTCTGGCTTTGAGTCCCAGAGGAACCTCATAGAGTGGGGCACTTTCCTTTGGAGCTGACAGGTCAGGCCCTGGGCCTTCCTGCCCTGAATGACATTCCCCCAAATGAAGATAACCGTGCAATCTTCCAGGGAGTTTGTCTGGTTTAACTGCTCCCTCTCGTGCCAGAATTGAGGAATGGGAATGGATGATGTCAGATTTAGCCCTTGGGGTAAGAAAGCAAAAGAAAAGGTCCCGAGAAACTTCAAGTGTGAGGGTGTTTGTGGGGCAGGGTCACCGATGGAGGAGGGTGCAGTGGAGGAGAGCCGAGAGGAGAAAAAGATTAACATTAAACACAAATGAAACTGATTTCCTGATTTTGCTGGGCCTGGAACCTATTCAACTATTAACTGACAAAGGGAGGCTATGTTCTTGTAGGATGTAGTGGTAACACTCATTTGTATGGTTTAAGATGTTTTATTTTATTTTAAACACAACTGACTTAATTATCAAAGAACAGAGTATAATACATTTTGAACAAAGGAATGCCACTGAAGTTTTCCAAGGACTACAAAAGAACTAAGACAATGGGAGAAAGATGCAACATGGAACATCAGAAGTGAGCCTACACTGAACCCAAAAGGATCTAAATATTTTGCAATATTTTGAAATAAAATTTTTACACATGGTTCAAGAAAATGTTGGAAAGGGACAGAAAAACACTGAGGGAAAAACAGACAACCTGATTTTGCCAAAATCACCTATGCTAAATATATTCAATGTCAAAGTGAACCATCCAGCCTTGGGAAAAGTAACACTATCTTTAAGTGTCCATTATTAACAGATGCGGAAGTGGCATTAAAGTACTGCTACAACTGTCTTGGAGTTGTCTAAAGTCTGACAGTGTCTGATTAGCAATCAAATAATGAGGCTTCCCACCTTTAGGAGAGGTGCTAATTTTAAAAGTGAAGGTGATGCAAATCCACCTACAGAAATATTTAAAATAGAAAGTAAGGGAACAGATGGAGTAGGGTGGAGAACTTTAGACATTTAGCACTCAAGGGGCCAAAAGATACTGAATGTCTCCCAATGTCCTTTGCTAACTGAGATGGAACGTCACTGTGGAAATGGCCTGGGCTAGAAGACAGTGGCGTGGCTTCTGGTCCAAGCACAGTACCCAAGGAGGGAACAACGTGCCCCAGATGCAGCCTCTCAGCTCCTCATCTGAATGATATGGATAAGAAGGTGCCCTTCCTGCCTAACCGAAAGCCCATGTTCATGGATGGCCGTTAGGGACAAGGAGCACGTGCAGCCACAGGAAACATGCTAACAAGAGAAGCAACCTCAAGAGGCAGCAAGAGCATGAGTGCACCGCGAGCCCAGCTGGAGGACCCAGTAGAGAAGGAAAACCTATAATGCAGCACAACAGGAAAAGGATCATGGAGTATCCTCCAGGAAAACAGTCGTGGAGTATCGGGGACACCACTGTACTTAGTCCTTTAGCTTCCACAAGAGTGAAAAAGGAGAGGAAAAGAGGAAGAAAAAAAAAAACTGTGTGGCATCTATGAAGGAAGTAGCAATCCTTCTGAAGTGAAACTGCTTTATAAGGGGTTTCAGAAGCTGCTCAGCAAAAAACTGCATGCTAGAGACCTTGATTTCTAAACACTGCTGCCTTGTTTTCACGTATTCCCCTCAGTTAATCTCCACAAAAACTCTGTGAAATGAGCAGGACAGATACCAGTATTACCATGTCACAGATGAGAAAAACAAGGCTCAGAAAGTTGAAGTGCTCTGTCCTAAGCCACAGGGTAAGTGTCGAAGTGCACACTCACCCACTCCTCATGAAAATGATGGCTGTTAAGCCTCCATGTTCTAGAATACTGAATTGGACTTACCTAGAAAATAACAAAAGTGTCCAAGGAAGATGACATTTCTTGAGAAAACCAAAGAAGAGAGATGTTTGTGCAGTATTTCCTTGGGTGGAAACGATAACAATCTACCTGGAATAATGAATGATCTACTTGGTGGCGCTGGCCAGGCAACAAGAAGCACCTGCCCAGGATGGAGCCCTTCCCTCCAACTCGCCCCCCAAACAAATGATGCTTTAGCTTCTTTAATGCCATGGTTTCAAATCTGCCTCTGACTTCAAGGTGGGCCCCTCAAGCTTCCTCTTACATGCAAGTGAGCCTCAGCTCCACAGACACTAGATTTTGGAGAAGGCACCAGAAACTCCACAGTCCCTCCACTTAGCTGGGTAAGGGAACTCCAGGCTTTCATTCTCTAAGAATGAGACTATGGCTCTCAGATTTGGGACAGAGATGGTGAAATTTGGTTAGGTCTCGAGGAAACTAAGCAGAAGTGGGAAGTAAAATCAAGAAAAAAGAAGGGCAAATAAAATTACAGCACAACACTACAGTTTCTTAGAGCATTTCTCAAACCTTAGAATTCATCAAATTATCCAAGGAGCTTAATAACAGTGATGATTCTCTGTCTCCACTCCCCAAAATTCTTTATCAAATGTGGGGCGGGACCTGGAAAGTGCATTTTTAAGAAGCTTTCTGGTAATTCTGTTCCAAATAGTCCATAAACCCCAGTATGAAAAATAGTCTTGGAATTTTCATGGAGAAAGGCCAATTAATTGGAGAGATTTAATCAGAGTGTCCTAAAATGAGCACTAAAAAACCAGAGAAGCACATGGGCAAAGCGCTGCAGAAGAGCACCCAGGGCCTACAATTGACTTTGTACATTTCACATGTAAACGACCTGAGTGGAGAATCATATGCATGTGGTGTGACAGAACCGCTGAAGAGGAAGAGTGCTTCTGGGTCTGAGATGGGGGTTTTCAACTCCACACGGGATGAAGAAAGTATGGTTAGCACACAAAAATAAGGATGTGTTTACATCACATTTCTAACCGGTGAGAGCAAGTTCTGATGCAGTGGGAAGACTGTGAATTCAGAAGTCTGCTTTTCAACTCTGCCATTTGACAGACAGTCATTTGCCTCTCTAGCTTCCAAACTTTAAATGGAACTACAACCTACCTCAAGAGACAGTTGTCAAGAGTGGATAATTATAACATATTTTAATAAAGCCCTCTGTAAACTGTAATGCCTCAAACAACAACAAACAGCATAATGATATCTTTATCATAACTGGAGGTTACTAACTTTCTTAAACACTGATGGCAAGCTTTTTGTAGGCATCTTGCTGAGAAGTTAGCAGAGACGGCAGATTAAGTGTTACAGAGCCCAGTGGCATGCCAGAAAGAAGTGGGAAACAGCTGACTGGTGAAATCAGGAGAATTTACGGAGCATTCCAAAGGAATGTGGGCAAACATCCTTTTCTCCAATGGTGGCAAAGGGTGAGGAAGAAAGGAGAGAAGGCTCAGCACTCCAGAGTATAGTCTATTTTACACAAATTACCGCTGGTAAGGTGTCGAAGGTGTTTGTTGCACTTAGGCTAAAGTCAGCGAGAGCCCAGCAACTTCTTACTCAACCGCTGCCCATGCCCTGGGACTTCTGCTCCAAGAACATGGCGATCTTACACTAAGAACTCCGGAGAGGATGTGTGTGGGCTTCTCCAAAGAGGCCTGGGCCAGGAAAAGGGACAGTGGCCTACCTGTGTGTCCAGGAATCTGGGGCTTGGCTTAGCTACTTTTGGACAAGGAAGAATATGTGCCCTGTGGACTTGTCTGTTTCTGAAGGGGGGTCATAGTGAGGGACAGAAGGTGGCATCTCCCACTGCAATTCACTCTGAAAAATGTCAATCTTTTTTCAGTTCAATGAGGAGACAAAGACACAGACCCAAACAGAGGGTGAGGGGAACAAATGCCCCTAGAGGCCTGATGTGGCAGTAGCAGTGGGCAGCCTGGCTAAGGAACGGGAAAGAAGCCAGTTCAGTTCTGGAGGTCAGGTGGGAAAACTGGAAAGGAAACAGGTTAGCTAGAATTTCTGATTCCCTCCTGTATCCCTCAAACCCTATGTCCCACCCTGAGCTTGTCTGTTTTATCAGAAATTTTATTTTGCTTATATAAAAAGTCCATTTAAAAGGAAAGAAGTGGCAAGGTTATTTGCTCTGTTAGGTCAAGAAAAAGCTTTTGAGCATAGAGACATTTTTTCTTTAATATCCTGCTCATCAAGGTGTCCTGCTAGTGACGGTGGGTCCTTATACATCATTAAAGAAAACCATCTGATCACCTTTTAGTTCTATGATATACCTGGTGACATCTACGTGACTAGCATTCCATGCAGTAAAGAATTATAATGACAAGTAAGGATGCATGTCCTAACGGGCGTCTTAAAAGAAAATATACCTCAAATATGAAAAAAGTAGTATCTAGTCTTAAAAGGTATACAGGCTATACCTTAGTACATCATGTACAATTACAGAAAACAGGGGAATGAGCATAGAAAATATAAGCAGGCCAGAGAGGGTGGAACAACAGTCCAAATCCAAACGTAATGCTATGAAAATGAAGAACCTGTGTCCACTTTAGAGGGAAATATGATGTAAAAACAAACTGAGAATGAAAGTAGAGTACTGTGAAAAGAATTTGAACATTACTATGAGAAAGTGATATATATTTTATGAAGCAGTTATTTCTGAGGTCAATTTCCCTATGCACTGGTTATGTGATTCCCACCATTAAAATAAACAAAGCTGGATATAAAGAAAATACAGATATTTTAAAGATGTTTCGGTAAAACAGAAGAATGGAAGTTTAACAGGGAAGCCATATGTAATGTTGTATAGAACAAACTGAATTATAGCTAACACGAAACTCTACGCAGGAAAAATAGCCTTTGGCCAAGAGAAGGGGGTGAGGAACAGGTCACAGACAGCAGACTGGCCTCTGAAACGCCACAGCAACAGCTATTACCTATTAGCAACTTGGGGTGGGCCAGGAGGGAATCTACTGCCATAAACAAAATGATGAATGGGTTCTTTTCAAAGAAAAGGGGAATGAGGAGAAAAGAAGTGTGATCTTGGAACAGCAAATACTATTTACGTGAGAAAGGAATAAGTCAATTAATCAATAGGGTATATGTGAAAAGAAGAGGACCCAAGAGGTGACAGAAAGACAATAAAATTTACTACAGTCCTAAGAAAATGATATGTTAACAATAGTAGAAATTGGGTAAGTCTGGTTGCAGAGAAACAATTATGAATATGCAAATCTAACAAGCATATAACTTAAATTACTGTAAGGCTCAAATATGACACTACCTGTGAAACCATCTGTTAAATGTCAAGTCTGTGCATCTGTCAGGCAGGAGGTTACTGAGGGCAATGGCCAGGTCAACACAGTTGTAATCCACAGAGACATTTAATAGCTTTCTAATCCAAGCTGTCTTCCTGCTCTGCCCAGGAAATCCTGGCAAATGTCGGTAACAGCAATATGGTAACAACTGCTTAACTTGAACTGTAATCATTTTTGATTTACCTGTCTGTCTACCACCCTGTTTGTCAGAAGTGCTAATAAGCAGAGGAGTGGTTTTTTTTTTTTTTTTTTGCGGTATGCAGGCCTCTCACTGTTGTGGCCTCTCCCATTGCGGATCACAGACTCCGGACACGCAGGCTCAGTGGCCATGGCTCACGGGCCCAGCCGCTCCGCGGCATATGGGATCTTCCCGGACTGGGGCACGAACCCGCGTCCCCTGCATCGGCAGGCGGACTCCCAACCACTGCGTCACCAGGGAAGCCCGAAGAGTGGTTACTGAAGCAGAGGAGAGGAGAAGCAGAGGTCATGAACAACCCATCACCTGGAGCATTAGCTCCTGGACACCTAGGGTCTGACTCTACTGGCAAACTGATTAAACACTCCAGAGTTGAAAACACTCTATCTTCATTTAATTATCGAAAGTACATAATTACCTGTTTAAGAATATAAATGAGTTACTATTAGGAAGAAAGTTTAAGTCACTTAAGACTATTGGGAAATTAAAAATTCGGGTTGCTGGTTAAAATGGAAAGGACAGAGTGTATACACAAAAGTAAAGGAGGAAGAAATACAGGTTAAAAATGATTTATAGAAAGAACTTTGAAACCAATGAAAACAATAACTTTTCCTGACTCCAGAAACAAGAATGAGGTCAAGGGGCAATATGCTACATTAGGATTTACTTGCCTGTTTTTGACTTTTTTTTTTGTTTTAAGAAATGTAATTACTCTAAAAAGTGATCATGTAGAAGTATGAGATTGTTTTACATTCTTCCTACACAGCAAGTGTAGACAGACATCTTCAAGGAGTGAAAGAGCTTAAAAGAAAAAGTCTGTGAATCTATAACAGAAACAATAACTTAGCTTAGTCAATTTTGCTTAAAAACTCATTAGCTATGTGCATTTTTCTGTATGTATATCATACACCAGTAACAAGTTAAAAAAATCATTAATTAAAATACAAATGGAACTGTCTAAGTAAATTCTGAAAAACAAAATGTTTTGACAGGGATTTCAGAGTAATAGAAGACAAAGAAAAAACCAGAATAATGCTAACGGATTAGCAAATTTCATGAGGCTAAAGAAGCCAATAATGCTGGTGATAAGTTACTGGGACTGGAAAACTGAAAACTGAATCTTCCTGGTGGCTACAGGTACTCTTCCTCACGATGACATTAGCAAGTAATAACTGACTTTTAAAAAGCCAAAAACATACTAGAAAACAATTCTCTTCCCTGATACCAGAAAATGAAAGCTTAGTTGTGGATTTACACCCATGGTAAATCCCTCCAGTTCTTACAAGAAGCATCCCTGGGCCTGCCTGGGTATCCACCACCCCAGACCCCCAGCAGAGGGTATCCACCACCCCAGACCCCCAGCAGAGGGTATCCACCACCCCATATCCCCAGCAGAGGGTATCCACCACCCCATATCCCCAGCAGAGGGTATCCACCACCCCAGATCCCCAGCAGAGGGTATCCACCGCCCCAGACCCCCAGCAGAGGGTATCCACCACCCCATATCCCCAGCAGAGGGTATCCACCGCCCCAGACCCCCAGCAGAGGGTATCCACCACCCCAGACCCCCAGCGGAGGGTATCCACCACCCCAGACCCCCAGCAGAGGGTATCTGCCACCCCAGACCCCCAGTAGAGCATATCCACAGATCCCTGGGCCTGCCCAGGTATCCACCACCCCAGACCTCCCAGAACCACTAGACTCAGCACACTTGGGAATTCCATTAACCCTGGTGGGCTGGGTGGAAACAAGTTTGTTTCTCCTGGTCCTACAAAGATTGGACTGTTCTGGGAACGCATTAATGTCTCTCACTTCCACAACGGTCCCACTACAAGGATGAAGATGTCCAGAGTTTATGGTGCTTGATCCAAACAAGAAAGCAGAAAAATATAACTGAGGTGCAGACCACATCCATACCAGCCCAATCTCCAAGGGAACTGAGATTTCAGGACTTTGTGTAATAAGTCTTCTCTTCACAACACTGCATATTTGGGGTATGTTTCCCACTAGTAACCCAATTCCTACAGTACAAGGGATTTTTATCTGGGCTATACTGATATGACCTGGAGTTCCATCTTTAGCCATAACACACATGTGAGAAAGAAAAGTTGACTAACATTTGTTAAAGCTGATAGCTATTTTATTTTTGTCAATTTAAACACTTACCTCTTTGACGCTATGTGTTACTGCCCATATTAAAAAAACTCTTGACATCACCTGGAAAGAAGTCAGGACAACAGAAGATGGAACAATTCCTGAAAGAAATTTTAGGATGGGTAAATAAATGTATTGTACTAGTTTCAAAATGTAATAGATCTTCTAAAACATCAAAATTTTAATGTTTAAAGCCAAAACTATCATGAGCAACTGAAACTTATCTACGTTGCTATATAGACTATGTTTTTCTATGTAGTCAATATTAAAACTTTTTTCCTCCCCCAAAACAATAAGATTGTTAATGGCAATAGCAAACCACAGAATCTAGGTACCTTTCGTAGGCCTTTCAAAACCACTTATACAGGTAGAGAAAATAAAACCACTGCTTAACCTTTAAAATTAGACATTGAAAGTTCCTTTTACAATACGCATTTCAAAAATGAACAGGCAACTATGGAAGGAAAATCAATGGTATTTGTGTCACTGGAATATTGGAAGCTCCTGGATATCAGACTTGATATGATATACTATCTAATGGTTAAATTGGCATCTTTTATAACCCACTTGAAGATTCTGCCAACAAGTGGACAAAATCAAAGTTTATATACCATTTCTTCTTACTTTGTTCTTAACAGTAAGCATTGGTACAATTATCTTCACAATGTTCTCAAGTTATAACACTGGAATCATGTTTAGTTATTTCAGATAATCATCAAGTTCTGCTAAGTTTACATTTCTTTGGCTTCTCCCTTCAGTTCCTACAACCACAATCTAGAGACCAGCCACCACCATTATATAAAATTCTTCCCTCCTTTAATTCATCTTAAACCCAGCAATAAGTCATTATCTGAAAACATTCTCCTATCTTTGTTAACTTTACACTGGAAAGGAACTGCTACAAAAATAAAATCTGGAAGCAGAATTATGGGTATGCAGTCCAGTAGCCTCTCCACCATTCCTCACTGGTCTTACTGCTCCCAGCAACTAGACTTGACAACTTTCCGGACCTGTCAAGTTGCACGTGGGCAGCTCCACACCTGCCAGGAACCCCTCATCACGGGTTGTAAATTCTTCTTCCGCTTTAAAACTAACCTCATCTTCAATACATTCAGTGGACTATCCCTGATCAATTTTCATTCTTCTGAGCCCTCTAAAATACACTCAGACTTCTAGACATTTATATAGTTGGACAAACTACAACTTGCCAAAAGACCATGTGCAAATCATATAAAGCTCTATAGGTTTGGCTATGAAAGAAAATTATATCTTAGAATGAGTTTTAAAGAAGATCTGGGCTTTTAAGAGGTAGGATTTGGTTCTCAAAAGCAAGTAAAATGGACATGTCAAGCACAATGCTTGGCATATAAAGATGCTCAATAAACCTTTGTAGAATGAATAAAAGAAAAATATAAATGTACGGACATATAAATCAATGGAATAGAACTGAGAGTCCAGAAATAAACCCTCACATTTACAGTCACTTGATTTTCAACAAGGGTGCCAAGACAAGTCAATGGAAAAATATTTATTTTTCAACAAATGGTGCTGGGACAATTGGATATCTACATGCCAAAGAATGGAGCTGGGATACTTTCTTACACCATATATAAAAAGTTACTCAAGATGGATCAAAGACCTAAATGTAAGAGGTAAAATTATAAAATTCTTGGAATAGAGTTATTTACATAGATGTAAATTTTGTGACCTTGGATTAGGCAATGGTTTATTAGATATTACACCAAAAGCACAAGAAAAAAAAAAGGGCTTTATCAAAATTAAAAACTTATGTGCTTCAAAGGACACCATCAAGAAAGTGAAAAGAAAACCCCCAGGTAGGAGAAAATATCTACAAATGTATATAATAAGGAAATATATACAAAATATATAAAGAACTCATAATTCAACAATAAAAAAAACTACCCCATCTAAAAATGTCAAAGAATTTGAATAGACATTTTTCCAAAGAAAATATGCAAATGGTCAATAAGCACATGAAAAGGTGCTCAGCATCATTAGGGAAATGCAAATTCAAATCATAATGAGATACACTTCACGCCCACTATCATTAAAAAGACAGATGATAACAAGTGGAGATGTGGAGAAGCTGGAACACTCATGCATTGCTGATTGGATTAGAAAATGGTGCAGACACTCTAGAAAACAGTCTGCCTCAAAATGTTAAATACAGAATTACCCTATGACCCAGCAATTCCACTCCTAGGAATATATATACCCAAGAGAAATGAAAACATATGCCCACAGAAAAACTTGTACATGAATGTTTGTGGTGGTATTCATATTAGCCAAAAAGTGGAAATATTAAAAATGTCCATCAACAGATGAATGGATAAATAAAATGTGGCAAAGCCATATAATGGGACATTAGAAATAAAATAAATAAAAAGTAATAAATAATAAATAAAAGGAAATGAAGTAATGATACATGCTACAATATTAATGAACCTTAAAGCATTATGCTGAGCGAGGAAGCCAGTTACAAAAGATTACATGTTGTATGATTCAATTTACATGAAATGTCCAGAGTAGGCAAAATTATAGAGACAGAAAGTAGATTAGTGGTGACCTGGGACTGGAAAGTTAGGAAGAAAATGGAGAGTGACTGCCAATAGGTACAGGGTTTCTTTTCGGGGTGATGAAAATGTTCTAAAATTGATTATTGTGATGGTTGCATAACTGTAAATACTGAACTGCACATTCAAAATGAATGAATTGAATGATACGTGAATAAACCTTTTATTTAAAAATATGTACGAATGAAGTACAGAGCCTGATGATATAATATGTAATACTGCCAAAGAGGCTAATTAGTGAGTCAAACATTAAGTGTATATACTTAGCCAGATCGCATTTCAAATAAGAAAAACTAAAAAAGATTGACAAACAAAAAGTTTTCCTAAATGAGTTATTAAGCACTTGCCACTCAAGGAAAGATCACCACTCTTTCTAGCTTTTTTTTTTTAACTCAAAGGCCAGCTCATCACATAAAAACATGATTTTTTTTTCCTTTTATTTCTGCTCTTTCTTTTTTTACCACTGAAACAATGGGCTAGACTGCTAACGGTCTGAGCAGTGCTCCAGGGTTGCTGCTATATTTGGGTAGGGATCAAAAAAGTCCAGGATCTGGGGGCTTCCCTGGTGGCGCAGTGGTTTAGAGTCCGCCTGCCGATGCAGGGGACGTGGGTTTGTGCCCCGGTCCGGGAAGATCCCACATGCCGCGGAGCGGCTGGGCCTGTGAGCCATGGCCGCTGAGTCTGCGCGTCTGGAGCCTGTGCTCCGCAACGGGAGAGGACACAACAGTGAGAGGCCCGCGTACTGCAAAAAAAAAAAAAAAAAAAAAAAAAAGTCCAGGATCTGGACCTCAGATTTCCAAGTTCAAAAATCTAATTTTATGCCACTCACGAGCAAGAACTAGGCTCTTGGGAGACTGACTCATTAGTCAAATCCCAGTTATTAAACCAAAATGTCAATTTATTCACTTGTAATAAAGGCACAGCCTTTGTAATTACTAAATGTCTGGGATTTTAGAGACCCTCATCTAGGGGTGCTTTTTTCTGCTGTCAAAATCAGAATGCTTTGTAAGTGTGACTTTAAACAGAGGCATTTGGGAGATCTGAAGATGAATATCACAATTCAGTTATATACAGCTTTATTAATTATCCCTTCTCTACTATAAAGCTCCCTTTTCTAGGAGACATGAATATTTATATATGTTTCCCTTTCAAAAGTGCTAAACAAAAATTATCTGATTTTTTCCTTAAAAGTAAGTTTTGGTAACCAAAAACAAAGATTTACTTTTCTGGTAAATTTCCCATCAGTCTTTTCTTCTAAGTATATTTTTACATACAGTTCAACTTCTATTGTTTATACTCTTTGTGGCTTGCTTTTCTCATTTAACATTTTAAGAAATTTTCTATCTTACAACAAACATATTCTTCAAAAATTTTAACTTGATTCATAATATTCCTTTGAGTTGAATATGTTTGCTTACCTATTCTCCTTCTGTGAGACATTTAAATTGCTCCAATTTCTTGACACTATAAATGAAGTAATGCAGTATTACAAATAACACTTAAAATTTTTTGAGGCTTAGACCTTTTTTTTTTTTTTTTTTTTTTGCGGTACGCGGGCCTGTCACTGTTGCCTCTGCCGTTGCGGAGCACAGGCTCCGGACGCGCAGACTCACCGGCCATGGCTCACAGGTCCAGCCGCTCCGCGGCATGTGGGATCTTCCCGGACCGGGGCACGAACCCGTGTCCCCTGCATCGGCAGGCGGACTCTCAACCACTGCGCCACCAGGGAAGCCCCTTTAGACCCTTTTGTTAAAAAAGGATTATTTCCTTGGGACAGTTCCCAGAGGTATAATTGCTAGGTCAAATGGCATGAATGCCTTCAAAGCTCCTGAAATATACCGCCAAATTGCTTTCCAAAAAGTTTGTATCAATATACACTCCCGCCAGCAGCATAAAAGAGTGCCTGCTTTAGCACAGCCCCAGAAGTGAATTTAAATCTTATTAAGTTAGAGAATAAAAAGCCGATCGATGCTTTCTAATTTGATGCAGATGCAGAGATGTTTCTGGCTTTGCCTGCAGGTGCTTCTGCATTCCCTATCCAGGGAATCTACCTACTTAGGCACCTGAATCTCTTCCAAGTGATGCCATCCATACCAACTCTCACTTAGCTTCTACAGCATATGAACCTACCTCAACCAGTCACCCAGCAATTAGCACTGCTGGCCCTCACCTGACAGCCCAATCTCAAAATGCCTCCTCTAAGAGATCAGTAAAAAAGGCCAGTGGGAGGAACGAACCCTTTCATAGGGAAGATCATATGAAGTCCAGGAGCTCCAAGTTTATCCTTGGATTCAAGCCAGACAAACAATAGAGGGCCACACAGATGAAACATATTACTTTAGCTCTGAAAAGAACTGACATCACTGAGTTGGGTTTATTGTTATCATCAGGTCGGTTTCATAAGAACTGGTTAAAAAATTATTACCTTATCTGCTGTAGGAATGGTATGCAGTGTAATATCCACCCTATCACTCAATACCCCTTCTATAAAGCCTCAAGTGGGAAGTCTGTTTAAAAACTTAATGTTAAGAAGTGTTTGCTCCTCTCCTCTCCTCTCATCATTCCTCTCCAATGATAAGAATTATATAACTCAGTTGCCCTTTTCAACTTGGTAGTCAGAAAGTTTCTAGCCAAATATGAAGCATACTACAGTACTATATTTTGTGTTTAAGTTACCACAAATCCTTGTGGAATGAGGAATACAGACAGATAAGACAGACCAGATCCTCTTTCTTTTCTAGACTTCTTACAGTCAATCCCACTGTGTTAACATTTGTTATACCATTACCCTTTATTTGAATACAATGTTCATTAACAGCATGTTCAAACTACCCAAACCGCACATTTTTTTTATTGTTGACTGCTTCAATTGGTTGTTTCCAAATGACGGAGAGATTCTGCAATCTTATCAGTAAGCTATTACTAGATCAAAATTCATTCAAAATGATTACTAGATATCTATTATTTGTTAATTTAATTCAACAAACATTTTTGGAGTACCTGCTCCGTGCCAGGTACTGTTCTTCATGCTAGGGTTACAACAGTGAAGGAAATGCCCCTGCCCTTGTGAACTTACACTCTCAGGCTATAACTGATTTACTTTGGGATAGCTTTTATTTTTAGCACGTTTTCCCTGAAGTTGATGTGAGGCTACTAAACATTTATAAACTGGAAAATGGCATGAGTGCTTCTTGGTTTCAGAAAGATATCTCTGTCAGCAGTGTGAATCTTTGGCAAGGCAAGGTTATAAATTGAGAAACAATTATGAGAATTTATGTTGAAAAGGCAGTGAACTTTTGAAGCAAAACACTGGCAGATAAAAGCAGCACAGGCACTTGTGTGAGTGCACATAACAAGCAAAAGCTGTATAAAGGGGATTCGGCAATCAGGTTCTTGTTTCTCCAGAACCAGGGTGCTCTGAGGACTCTCCAAACAGTTGAGCCCTGCAAAGCTGAGCAGCGCTAGAAATCCTCCCTGCCTGGTGCAGCCCTCACATGGGCCAGGGTAGTGGGATTGGGAGACTGGCGACATATGACCAAGACCAGTTGAAAGTTAAGTACAGGAAAGGCAACACAGGCTGGGAGCAGAGTAGCATAGTGTTCAGACGGAGCCCACTACCAAAGCAAGAAAGGACACACAAAGTTGGGGCCAGAAATTCAACTAAATGATGGAAATTGAAATCAGAATCTCCCTACCGAAATTCCAAATCCACGAACTAAAAGTAATAAACATTAAATAACAACAACAAAAATCACTAGCAGCAACCAGAAAGGAATGGGGTACAACTTTATGCCATATATTTTAAAAAGTGCTAGCCAAGAAAGGATTATTGCACACCTCCTGCTTTGTTCCCAACTCCCAAAAAGTGATATTGGTGAATCAACAAAATCGCAAGAATTTTCACTAACAGGACTAGATTGGGAGAGAAACACCAATTTCTGACTGGAGTGTAACAGATGTGGAGGCTGGAAAGTGATGGGGAAGTAACTAACTGGGAGCCACCTCACAGATGCTAACTAAGCCTTTCAGACCCCCCAGAGTTGGAAGACTGGTACAAAGTTCCCTATGAGGACAGGATATACTTTCTACAGGGTTGAAGAATCCCAGGATGAAGCGATTAAATCTCAGAAGAGAAGGAAGAGCTCACCTGTTTTTAAATAAGTAACTCGTTCACACTGTTCAAAGCTTTTAAAGTATAAAAAGATACACAGAGAAAAGTCTCCCTCCCAGTTCCATCCTACTACCACTCAGGTGCCTTTCCTACAGGCAACCAATTAATTTTTTGTCTATCATTCCAGAGATATATTTTAGGTATACAACAGCAAATATGTAAGTCAATGTATAAAGATACATTTATACACACTCTTTTTCCAATTTTTTCCACAATGACAGTCTTTTCTTCTTTTAAAAATATCCTGATGATCTTTCTATATCAATACATGCATACACTGTTTTAATTACTGAGGCTTTATGTTTCAATATCTGTGTACTCTCCTAAGCCCTACCACCATGCCCTCAGCATGTAGAAAAATACATAAATCAGGAAAACCTTCATCCTTAAACTGTAGCTTAGAGGGGAAGACAACTGAATCTTAAATACTGTGGAAATGCAGTCAGGGAGGATTCAGTAACACAGCAAATAAAATGGCTGGACAGGGCTGCTTGCCCTTTAGCAAGACGAAAAGACATGGCAACCATATGAACATAATGCAAGAAAAAAACAAAAATAAAGCATGCATTGACGGCAGGAGGAGAATTCAGATAGATTCGAAGCACAAGAAGGATCTGAGGCACCACTGCTGGCTTTTAAGATGGAGAGGCCATGTGCAAAGACTGGAGAGCAGCATTCAATTGCTGAGAGCAACCTCAGGCCAAGAATCAGCAAGGAAACGGGACCTCAGCACTATAACCACAAGGAACTGAAATCTGCCAACAGCTTAGAAGCAGATTTTTCCCTAGAGTCTCCAGATAAGAACCCAGCCCAGCTGATACCTTGATTTTGGCTTTGTGAAATCCTAAGCAGAAAACACAGCTGAGCCCACTCAGACTTCTGACCTATAGAACTATGAGCTAATAAAGAGGTGCTGTTTTAAGCCAAAAAGAAAAAAAAAAAATTAAATCAAGAATAAATAAAATAAAGCTTGCATTGCATTTAAGGGAAAAGTCAAAGATTAAAGCAACTGGAAGGAAGATAATAATTACAGAAGACAAAGACCATCCAACACAAGAATAATTGTTATCCCCAAAGTAGAAAACCCAATATATGGAACAGAAAATGTATTTAATGTATTTAAGTACATTAATGTATTTAATGTATTTGGGTGTAATCCAAGAAATGAAAGAACTAAATCTGTATTGAAAGAATACACTGTATCTCAGAAAACAACTGATAGTGAATAAGTAAAACCAAGAACTTTCTTGGTTAAAAAAACAATACTTTGGGATCCAGGAAAAAAAGCAAGTTACCTACAAAGTGGCAAGAAAATCAGCCTGGCTTCAGACTTCTCCACAGCAACATTCAATGTCAAAAGACAATGAAGCAACACTACAAAGGTCTGAGGGAAAGAAAGTATGTTCAAGAATATTACACCCAGACAAGATGTCATTCTAGTGTAATGGCAAAAGGTAGACGTCACTAAACGTGAATGAACTTGGCACATAATGCCTATGTGACTGACCCCGAGAAACACATGCTGTCAGAAATTCAGCCAAACAAGATACAAATCAAAATAAAGAACTCAGGAATGGAGAAGTCATGGCAAAAGGGCCCATAGTAGGCAATGAATCCATTCATATATAACACTAAGACAAAACAATTATGGTAATTATGGTTATAGAACAGAGTGTAAATGCTTATAATTTATAATATTATTAAATTAGTAACAATTTAAAAATGGAGTCAGGGAAGAAGAGATGGAAGAATTAAGAGATATTGCCTAAAATATTGCTAAATGTAATTCTAATCTAAATTTTTCATAATCTTTTTGTTAAACTTTAAGGGGCCTTTTAGTAAATAATGTATCTCTCATGGTTAAAGGTTTTACACCATATTCTTTTTTATAAACTCAATAATTTTAATGAAAAACAGCATGTATAGCATGAGCTATATAACTTGATTTTACTTTTTTTTGTTGTTGTTGTTGTTTTTTTTTTTTTTTTTTTTTTTTGCGGTACGCGGGCCTCTCACTGTTGTGGCCTCTCCCGTTGCGGAGCACAGGCTCCGGACGCGCAGGCTCAGCGGCCATGGCTCACGGGCCCAGCCGCTCCGCGGCACGTGGGATCTTCCCGGACCGGGGCACGAACCCGTGTCCCCTGCATCGGCAGGCGGACTCTCAACCACTGCGCCACCAGGGAAGCCCATAACTTGATTTTTCTATCCATCTACTTTTTCTTCCTTATATTAATATATATGTGAAAAGAATGCTCCCTGGGATGATGTTTATCTAATATAAATGACGATTAGCACTACTGGTACAATTTTTTTAAAACTTTATGTACCTTTACACATTGTTTGAACTCATAAAAAACATGAGTTAAAAATTTAAATTAAAAATCATCATTCTTAACAAGAAATGAAACATCTGGCATCAGCAAAAGATAATTCTGGAATTGAATTAATTCCAATCTTAAATAGGAATTTTCTTAAATATTTTCTCTTAGAGTACAAGCTATTCTTAGGGAAACAAAGTATTTCTGGCCAAAATGAAGAGAAAAGTGGGAGTATGAAATTCAAGGAAGAAGATTACTGGCTTCTTTTGTTTTTGTTTTTTAAAGAAGGACTGACAGAAGATCAATTTTCTTTTCTTTTTTTCCAGAACATAGAAAACTGGCCATGCCTCTTGGGCTTGCAGCACCTGACCCCCCCAGAAAGCAATTTTCAATATATTTATCATAACCACACTTACTTTATTGAGCTCTGACAAAAGAAATTTGTGTCTTACACTGAAATCAACAGCAAAATTATGGTATTTATATGATAACCTCTGGATTTATTTGAGATTGGCATTTCGAAAAGACATACTAAACTGTAAGATGGCATTACATTTTGTGTTAAAAGGATAATGTTACTAAGTGCTTATTTTTTACCAAATTGAAATGGATATAAAGGAGAAGCATAAGAAATCAGGTACAATGATACTTCATGTGTCTAGCATTGGGAAAAACCGTGTAGTTCGAATGAAATCTTTTCCCTTTATGTGACAAAACTTTAAATACAGAGGTGCTTCTCACACTGGGGCATGTATACCCCAAATATGTGCTTTAGGGTCCAATCCAGCGACATGCTACTAGCAGTCAACTTACTCAAACTCAACAGTATGAACTCAACCAAAAGAAAATAAGATAGAAAAATACATTCATGCGGGCAACTTTACCCAGCATTTCAGTGTGAATGTGTGCACCGGAGTGAGTGGTGGTCTCGGGTCTCCTGGCCATGTTGATTGTGATTTTACTGTACAAAGATAATATAATATTCATCTAATGAGGCCCTAAATGCGAGCCAATTATTTTATCCGGCATTCAAATGAAGGAAAAGTAAACACTTGCAACACTGGAGGGAAAAGTGCCTGTGCTGGACTCACTGAGAGTCGATACTAAGTTGTACTGGTGTATGAACAATTTCAGGTGTTTTTCATTGGAATTTTACCTCTACATAAGCAATTCCACTTTAGAAGACAAAGCCACAGGATATATATAATGCATCTTCATGGTTCATTAATTTTCCCTGAAATTCGGGGGGGGGGGAATCCATTTTTACATTAAAACATAAAGAAGGGGACTTCAAGTGTTTCATATTTATGGCAAGTTATCTGGTCTTTACTCTCAAACCCCTGGAGAGGAAGTATACTCCTCACAGATATTAGGCAGACTTGAGAAAAGCTGGAAAAGCACTATGATACATAATAAAAATATAAGGTAGGAAGTTGAGTGCATGGAAAAAGGGATAGAAAAAATCTCTTGAAACCATGGGAGAAATCAATACCTAAATGGATGTGGTGAAGGCCTGTACACTTGCTTGGGGCAGAACACAAACTTGGCTTAGAGCTCCTTTATGACTAATGTAATGAGAGAAAACAATCCAAGTGTAATTTCAGTGTACATGAAAAAAACAGAACCAAGGGGCTCATTTTTGTTTTGTGTTTTTTTTTTGGCCACGCCACTGGGCCTGCGGATCTTAGTTCCCTGACCAGGGATCAAACCCACGCCCCCTGCATTGGAAGCGTGCAATCTTAACCCCTCGACTGCCAGGGTAGTCCAGGGGCTCGGTTTGAGCATGTACTTATACGTAAAATGGCTTTGACTACAGTAGTAGTTTCAAGTTTACTGGATGTCCTCTATACACTTTTCTGTTTGCTTTCACTGTTTCCTGTTTCAGATAGTTGGCTCTCAGAGTGTCTGCCACTAGCTTGCTCTTCCAGTTAACTGAGGTTCTTACATGTAAAAAGTAACAATAAACTGGCTTTAAGAGATCCAGAGGCCTCTGAAGGAAATGAGCTCTGGAGGGTTTTATCAAATATCCAGAGGCTTTCTTTCATTTGTTTGTTTACTTTTGGGGTCTCCATTTTTTAACAAAGTTACTGGAAGTCTAATCTCTGAATGAGAGCAAAATATAAACATTAAAAAAATGACACATTTCCAACCATTCTGAAGATAACATATTATAAAAGGGTGACACATTTTGAAAAAGATGAAAACATAAAAATATTAGAAGCCATTCTCAAAGAGGACACAACAAGTCAATTATAAGTCATGGAACCTCACTCAAACCTCTGTATTATAGTTAGCATTCCAATAGCAAATTGCCACCTGATTAGTTTTACTGTTCATAGAGCTGTAGGTGTTTTAGATCAGACTGTTAAGTGCAGCCTCGAAATAGGGATAGTTCATATATATTTCACCAGCAAAACGACATCATAAGCTTTTCTTAAAAAAAGAAAAGATTTATTAGTACCTCTATTTTTACACTTACCAAGTTTTGTCTTAATATACTTATGAAAATTCTATTATGTAAAGCTTTTTCAAAAGGCTGAACCCAATCTGATTGTCACTTACTGGAAATAACAGAAGATTTAATGTCAAGTTTGAGAGTATAATCATTTCCTTACTACTTGAAAAAACCAACAATCACGGGATTTCACTTAAGCAAACCAAGAAATACACTTCTGCTAAACCATGTTTTTTCTCAGAGTTCTACCAAACCCTGTGAGTAGGGAAGGAAGATTGAAGATGAAGTTTAACTTTACTAGAAGGTTGTGAAAGAAGGCTTTCTTGGGAAAGATTCTTTATTTAAAAGAGCAAGTAACCATAAGGGTTATTTAAGTATGGTGATGTTTAGCTAAGAAAATCTTGGCTGTCAGAGTTGGAAAGGATCTAAGAGATCAAGTTCGACTCAGTTCTTGATAGATGAGGAAACTGAGGTGTGAAGAGGTAAAGAGACTTGCCAAGCTTACATGATAGTTGAATACAACAAATTAATATTAAACAAATTTATGTTTAAAATTTGGTGGTTATTCACAAAGAAGGTTAATTATTGGTCAATATGTAGCTATAAGAGAATTAAAGTATTAGCAACCAATACGACAAAAGGTTAACATTCGAAGCATATAAAGACACAATTGTTTTTGTCTTTTAAAAAATCAAGACCTTAATGGACAAATAAGCAAAGGGCATAGTAGATAATTCACATAATAAAAAACATAATAAACAAACATGGAAGTATATACAATTTCATAATTAGCAAAAAAAGTAAGAAACAAGAGTAACCTATGATTTTTTATGATTAACTTAGTGAATATTAAAAATAATCCTTTGCAATTCAATTTGGCTTTTTTTTTTTTGGCCCTGCCCTGCCCTGCAGCATGTGGGATCTTAGTTCCCAGACCAGGGATCAAACCAGCACCCCCTGCAGTGGAAGCACAGTGTCCTAACCACTGGGCCACCAGTGAAGTCCCAATTTTGCAATATTTTTGTTAAAAGAATCTTCATACTCTTTGAATTAGTAACTACATGTGAAAATGTATGCAAAAGGCATAATCCAAAGACTAAAAAGTTCACATATCAACAGATATTGGTTGAAAAATTAATATTAAAAAATGGGGGCAATCTAAACATTTTCCACTGGGAGGCATGACAATACATCTAATTCAATGAGATATTTTGTAATTTAAAAATATCAGTGAATACAAGATAAACGTGAAACACCCTGTCATATCAGAAAGTAAGGACACTAAAAAGGTGACTGAGGTTCTATCATAAAGGACTCGGAAGACAATCTGAAGATGCTCCCACTGGCCAAAGATGGCCAATTTGAGCATTAAAAAGAAGAAATACAATGGACTGAATCACACCGGATATGTTAAAATTCATGAGTTCATGATGATAAAATAAGAAGCAAAGACCTTCACTGTCCCTTTGACACGCTCTGATTTGTGTTGTATGGAGGAAGGAGTGTGTGTGTGCGCGTGCACGTGTATATGAACATGCATGTGCGCGTCCATTAGTATCAGTGCCTGCCTGAGTCAGGAAAATGACATCTCTGGTTCTGTATGAGGACAACGGTGTATAAAGCAACATGAAATGCTACCCCTCATTTTGTTTTAACTTACAGACTAATGTCAATTGTTCTCAGAACGGGATTTTTTCCTCAAAATTGAAACTTTTTCCTTTTGGGTTTAATGAAGTATTGCTAGTTGAAGCCAGTCTGACATGGTGACAGAGCTGTTAGACTGATGAGAAGTGTTGCTGCCTGATTTAAAGCCAAACCCTGAACCCTTTTAAAGAATAAAAAATATTGTATATGGGAAAAAACCCCACAAACTTTTACTGGTTTTCTTTAGAGGATTCTGGGAAACCAACACATTATTCTGAAAACTGGTAAAGGGAAAAAAATCAAGCTTGAAAAAAAAGAATATATATATCTTGTTATGTCACAAGAACCTAAGGAAAGCAGTTTGGGAAAGGGGGAAGGGAACTGGATAAGTGGAGAGCCAGGGTGGGACAGGGGCTCACTTTTCACTGTATACCCTTTAATGAATTACCTATTTGAAAAATAAACTCATTTAAGTATCACTATAGAGATTATGTAAAAAAATGGAAAATGGTTATATTAAAGGGAAAAACAGCAATCCAACGGTAGCCACTCTGATTTTAATAATGTAAAAACCGTATATGCACGTAGACCAGGCCTGGAAGGAAACACAGAAAAACAAAATTGCTGACTAGACTTGCAGAATTTAGGGCATTTTTTCCTTTACATTAAAATGAATTCCCTTGTTATATTTATAATGTTATTTGTCCAATAAATAATGTTAAGGTGGGAAACATAGTGTTTTCACTCTGTTACCCATACTTGTAGGAAAGCCCAGATATTTGAACCTTGAGCCCATAATCAAGGCACTAAGAACCATTTGCAGGCAACTTGACTCTTACTGTAAGCAAGAGATCTAAGAAGGATAAAAGAAAGGGCATACTGAGGGCTGTTCATACAGTAGATGTTAAAAGTACAATGACTCTGCCCAGCTCTATTTCCCATTCCTGCACTAATGCGGGGGTGGAGGCGGGGGTGGCATTCACTGAGTAGGAGGCCAGCAGAACATGGAAAGAGCCTGTTGACAGCGCATAAAAGACACACACTGAAAACGCTACTTGCAGGAGGAGTCAAGCTTGTCAAAGTACTGCAGAGGCTGGGAAAGTGAAGAGAAGAGAAAGAGCAATTATAACCTGAACCTAACAATTCCTCAGCTAAATTTAACTAGAGAGGTGGAATATATCTACAGCTTGAAAATGATAGGCAAATGAATGTTCAGGTACAAAAAGGCCCAACCTACACAGAACTTTAAAGGGTCATTGTAAAAAAAATTTCTATTTTCATATCAATCATCTGCTATTATTCTGAATATATTTCAACTGTGAATCCCTCAAATAAATAAATGGACTTAAGGAGGTATAAGGAAATCCTAGGCTCAGAGCAAAACCTTTTATTTCTTGTTATAAGTCAAAATTAGTAAGGATTTATTAATGTCAAGCTTTTCCAGAAACATTACTTTAAAAACTTTTAGCTATGAATAATGAAAATTAAACAGTCACTTCCATTTACCTTTTCAGGTTTGAAATGAAATTATTTATTCGAAGCCTTCCAAATTTTTATGTCAAGAGATATATCAGTTAATATACTTATTTACACTGAACTGTGTTCACAAATAATTCCTAAATATATTACTTAAACACCTAAAATACATTATCCTAAAAAACAAATACTTTATATGCATTAAAATATATATCTAAAAGGTAATGATAACTATTTCTGGGTAGTTAGATTAAATTGATTTTTACTTTCCTCTTTATGTCTTTCAGTATTAGCTGATTTTAAAAATAATGTGCATGTTTCACTTTTATATAGAAATAAGGTTATTTTAGAAATAAGGCCTTTTCACTTAAAAAAAAAATCACCACAACATGATTTAATAGCCACCATATTACAAATTCTGTTAAGAATAAAAATGGGTAGAAGTTCAATCAAAACAATGTATAATTGTTTCCACACACAACTGATTTACAATTATTTTAGCAAAAAAAAAAATCACACGTAATCAAAAATCTAAGTTGCAAACAGCTTTTGGAAGAGTTTATTTATTCAGATACCCCCTATTCTAATAAAGACTTTGCTGGGAGGAGTTGATCATATATAAAGTCATTACTGAGATGTATGATCACATATATTACTTAGGGGTACTGAGATTTATGACCATACATATTGTCTAGAAGTAAACCAATCTATGTTTTTGCTTTTCAAATCCAACTTTAAAAATATAAGGCAGATTAATTATTCACATCAAGTACTCTAATATCACTATATTCTGTTGCCAAGTGGATGGACTCATGCATTGCTCTACTGGCTCAAGACTTGAGCAACCATTCAAATCCTTTGTGGCAACCACTACTGGTTGATTATTCAGTGTGCATTTTCCTCTCTTCCTTACTAACAGAGTACTGCTCTTATATGGAATAGCAGTGTACCCTGCTAAAACACTAGCTTCTTTGGAATCCCCTGCAGTTGGAAGAAGCCATGTGGCACAGTTCTGACCAATGAAAAATAAACAGTTTCTGGAAAGCCTTGCTGTGCAGCCACTTTCTGCCTGTAATGTGACATGACACCACATAACTCATCACAGCCACATTATAACTACAGGACCACACGCACCAAGACAAAAGTGACACACTGCCGTGAACGGTAGAGCAGAAAGACAGATTTCTTGTTATACGTGAAAAAGAAACTCCTATTTGGCTAACGCACAGTAGTCAGAATTCTGGCACGTATAGCCAAATGCAATCCTACTTATATACTCTTTCTTTTGCAGTTGAGAAAATGGACCAAAAATCTGAAGGGAATTTGAGTAGACTTAAGAAGTCAAAGTATATCAGAGTGCAGGACAAGGTAACACTTTTAAAAAGAAGCTATTCCAATTACACTTTCCAGTCATGAAGACTAATGGCACCTGTAAGAAAGATGGTGAAAGTTTGGTGTAATATTTTCTTCTGGTTAACAATTTCCTAAATCATCTATAAACCAGATTTCATATCTCAAAACAAAATCACAAATATTTTATGTCTAAAAACAAAAGCAAAAAATCTGCTCTCTTTTGCAATTATGACATGTGGTATTCATGAGCATCTTTTAAAAACATTTTCCTGGAGCCAAGAATGTGGCTTGCCAGGTCAAGATCTACCAGATATAACTGCAGTATTTACTGCAACATTTAACTATCATAAATAGTTCATTGCCCTTAAATGAATCATTTTTCTTTAAGTGTTGGAAATGTGATTACCCTATTCCCCCTGCACAGATTATTTTAAGGAAAAACTCTACCCATAAGCACCATACTCTAAGCAAATCACCCACAGATCTAAGAGGAAAATGTTATATGAAAGGAGATAAACTCTAGAGAGCTAGAAAATAGTATTTTACTTGATTCTTCACAGTAAACAAAGTACTATGAAGAATCACTTTGTTTTGAACTCCAAAGAAGTTTAATAAATATTTACGGGCTGAATGTGTGAATGAACCCTAAGAATAATCAACACAGATCCCATATCCCAGAGCAGGTTCCTGTAAAGTTTAGGAGAAACCCCTTTTGAGGTTAGAGTTTCAGAGTGGAGAGGGATACCATTTCCTCATGGTGTGTCATTATGAAGCTAAATCTCTCACAGGCTATTCTACTACAGGTGGAATCTACACCGAGTGTCACCAGCTTATTTTGCTCCTACCATGTATCCCTGAAGTACCTGCCAAGATGACCAGAAACTCTGTATTAGGTGCTATCTGTTAGACCATGATTTACTTTAAACTATATAGAAGTAAAGGGAGAAACAATTAGGCTATGCTGTTGCTCAACCTACAACAATAATACAAAAATCTACTATTAATTGAGAGTACTCTATGCATCAACCATGGTTCTACATCCTTTACTTATATTAACTAATTTACTTCTCACAACTCCTATGAGATAGGTGCTATTATTTTTCTCTTTCTTTTTTTTTTTTTTTTTTGGCCGCCGTGTACAGCATGCAGGATCTTAGCTCCCCGATCAGGGATTGAACCAGGCCCTCAGCAGTGAAAGCGTGGAGTCTTAACCACTGGACCACCAGAAAAGTCCCTATTTTTCTCATTGTATAGATGAAGGGAACTGGGGTCCAGAGAAGGTAAGTAACTTGCGCTAAATCACACAATGAGTAAGTGGTAGAAGCAGAACCAAACCCAGGCAGTCTGGCTTCGGAGTCCATGCTCTTAACCACTAAGCTATACTACCTCCAACTATAGGAAGGAGAAAATCAAGCAAAACAAGCCCGTGGATGGTTTTAAAATATGCCCACAAATTCTTTGATACTCCTCCCTTTAAGAGGTAGCCTACTTTTCCTCCCCTTGAGTGTGGGATGGACTTAGTGCCTTGCTTTGAACAAAAAGAAAAAGGTAGGAGTAATAGTGTGTGATGTTAGGGACTAGATCATAAAAAGCACTGTGGCTTCCTCTTTGCCCTCTCTCTTAGATCATCCACTCTGGGGGACACTAGCTGCCGTTTCATAAGGGACTTTCCAGCAGCCCTGTGTGGAGAGGACCAAGTGGTGAGGAACTGAGGTCCCCTGCCAATAGCCATGAGAGTGAGTTATCTCAGAAGCACATCCTTCTGCTCCAGTCCAGTCTTCAGCTGACTGCCGTCCTGGCTGGCATCTGACTACAACCACGAGAGGCTGAGCTAGGACCTCCCGGCTAAGCTGCTTCTGAATTGCAGACGCACAGAGACTATGAGAGAGGAAATGTTTGTGATTTTAAGTCACTCAGTTTGGGGGTAATTTTAATGTATCAATAAACACAGAACCTTTCATCAGAACCATATTTTCAATATAAAATTATATTTTAATACATTTTGTGTAAAATATATAAAAACTTGTATAATTAATATGTGTAATTACACAATCACACAAATTGTATAATTACATAACTATCTGTAATTATATATAACTATATGTATAAGCACATATAATGTACATGTTATAGATATAAAATATATACCCACATATATGTAACTACATGTAATATGTAATTATATAATTATATGTAAGTATAAATTAAGTAAAAAATGATTTTGAGTGTCTGCTCATTCCGTGGAAGCAGTAACCATTTTAATCACTGCAGAAGGGTAGAACAACATATCCCCAATGTCCCTTCAAAAGCTACTCTATTTACTTAATAAAAAATTAAACAACATATATTAAACATATATACATGTAGAAAGATTATTCCTGCCTTATATCGTCACATACTCTTTACTTTTCCTCTTTTCTTATAAGTCAATAAAGAAATAATACATTCCAGCTCCAAAAATCTATCATAAGAACAAACTGTCTATTTGATTCCTAACAGTCTATTTAAGGTGCTAATTTGCCATTATTTATAGACTTGATTCCTTTCTGAGAAGCTGTCATTAACAGAATAACTTAGGAGTTCAAAACATTCTTTATTCAACTCAACTGCCTCCTGGAATTGTTAGTCATACACCTCAAGGTTACAACTATGAAGGCTATGAAAAAGAGCCACCATTACATACACCAAGATTAGTTGACGCTCACTGATTGATATTCCGTTAAAGCCCTCATTCCTAATCATTTAGGTCTCTTTTATCAGATTGGAGTCTTTCTGAAGGTGTTTCCTGCACCAATGTTTTAACTGTCTGTGGCTTTCAAAGCACTCCAGAGCTGTCATTTGGAAACCCATGTATGCCCAGAAGACAAGGGAAAGAGAGAAAACAGTGAGCTGGCTTCTAGTCTAGAAGTATTTGATACTTTGTCCACACCATTCTCCCTGCTTCAGGCTTTAGAAATGGTACTCTGGCCTCAAGCTGTCTCATCCTAACTCAAATTCTCTAAAGGAAGAAGAGTAGAGGCATGACCATACCTGGGCAATGAGGGCTGAGGAGAGTCTGAGAACAGGAAATGCAGGCGGAACAGATTAGGACGAAAGTGGAAAAAGAAATGGAGAAAATGAGCAAAACTGAAGAGGCAGGAAAAATAGAGGGGAGGAAGAAAAGGCAAGGAGGAAAAGAAGGAGGAGTAGAGAGATTTCAGAGGAAGACATGAGAGCACAGAGAGAATAAAAACATGGAAAGGCAAAGAAACAATGTTCCTTCAAGGAAAAGAGAGCAAGTGTGAGAGAGAGAAGGGTGTGGGGGGGATAAATGGTGAAAAAGGCAAAGAAGCGGGGGAGTCATAGCTTACCTCTAGGTCTCTCATTAGGCAACTAGTAGAAACTGGGAATGCCACTAACAGATCCAGAGAATAAGAGAAAAAGCAGGTCTGAGATAAAATGATGACTTAAACTTTATACATCTTGAGTTTGTGGTGTGCATAAAGGAGCCAAGTGGCAATGTTCATCTGGGCAGCTGAGTTGGAAACTCAGAAGGCTGGTGTGGCCCAGAAGAGAATATGTGGGAGCCAATGAAGCTATGGGGAAGGTGTGGTGAGGTCAAAGAGGGAAACTGCACAGGGAAGAAGAAGAAGGCTAAGGACCAAAGCCCAAGTACACCAATATTTGAGGGACACAGAGAGAAAGAAGAGCCCGTGAAAGAATCTAAGGACAAGTGCAGGTGACCTAAGCCATAGGAAGAGAGCTAGGAGAGGGAATGGGCAGGTGGAAGAGTGAACTGAGAAGCAGCAAGGGAAGTGCTGTCCTTACGGAGAATGAGGTTTCCATTAAGGTAAGAAAGTTGAGGAATTATTCTGTGAAGACAGAGGTGAATTTGCTTCCAGTGGAAAAGGGTTCCAAAAAGCATTGTCATCTCTCCTTCTGTGCTCCCATACCCCTTTGAACTTATCCTTTGGGCAAAACTTTTGTCACACTCTGCTTCATGCTTGTGTCCTTGGCTTGAGAACAGGATGGGGTCTGCTGATATTTGTATTCTCGGTGCTTAGTCAGTACAGTGCTTGTCACCTGGCACAAACTCAATAAATGCTTGGAGGTTTTCTGAAGGGCAATGGGAAGTATGCGTTAGTAAAAGTCTTAAAATACGATATGACCTTTGACACATTTCTATAAATTTATCTATAGAGACTAGTCACAACTGTGTATAGATTTAGCTACAGATACAGTTATTTGCAAACTTTATTCAACAAATACAGCATTGATTAAAAATCACAATGTCTACATAATGAATACTATACAAGCTCCAAAAATTTTTATTGACCATCAATAACAAATAAACCTATACAAAACCTAAACCCTCAGCACAACTAAAAGATATAGACAACTACAGACTCAAATCACATGTAAGTAGAACTATAAACACCAAATTCCAGCAGAGCCATGTCTTGAGCCTCTACTGCAAATCTTTATGGAAAGTGAGAGTCTGGAAAAATGGCATGTTAGCAAGAAGAGAGGAACAGAGGGCTGAAATTTGAGGTAAAAATTCCCCCAGGAAGAGGCAGTCCACCCTAGGTACAAAAGCACTGAGAAAAACACTTTGTTGATTAGACTAACGACAGAGAAGGGAATTACTTAAGTCTGTGGGACCCAAGTGGCAATCTCAAAAAGGCATCACTTCTAGGGAAGAAATGGGTAAAAGGGAACGGAGAGATGTCTTTTAGTGAATGGATGGTGAAGGAGGAAAGAGACAGGAGGAAATCTGCACTCCTGTAACACAAATGAGAGCTCAAAACAATTGACAGGCGTACAAATCCTATTCCTACTGATCTCCTCAAACAAAAGGCATCCTTTGAAGAGACTGCACTTCATATGTTTACAGATAAAAGTGTCCTCAAGCTAGTAATCTTATAAATCAAACCAAACTTCCAACACTAGCCACACAATGAATACATAAAAGCAACTTACAATCGTACAAAACTACTATCAGAAGAAAACAAAAAAAGAGGATCAAACATTTTAGCTAATGAAAATGCACTCAAAAAAAAATCACAAAGGAAACTTTAACACAACACTCCAAACTGAATATTATTAAATAAGCATTTGAGTATATGAAAAATTATTTTTAATCAGAAGTTCAAAAACTAAGAACAGAAATGGACCAAACCAGGCAGAAATGAAACAAAAGCTGAACTCAGGACAGAAATAGAAGAGAAAGACAAAATGATATCTGACCTAAGGACTACTTAAATTTCAGGTGATCAAAAGAGAATACATTCTCTTTTGTTAAATGAATACATTCTCTTTTGTTAAATGAAAATTTAACAAAGGGCACTGAAGAAAGGAAGCAAAACAGCGAAGAGAATAAAAATGAAATTAAAGTAAAAGGGATCAGAGAGAAAATGGCTGAAAAAGAAGGGAGGCAAACAAGATCTAACATACAGATATTTGGAGCCCCTGAAAAAAAAAAGTAATGAAACAGAACTAAAATTTAAAACTATAATCCAATAAAACTTTCCAGAAATAAAAGAAGGCCTGAATTACATATCAAAAGAGGCTACTAGGTACCTGGGAAATTGCCCTGCAACAGTCAACTCTAAGGCATATCCTAGTAAAACTATTAGACTTTAAATATAAAGAAAAAATTCCTCAGTGATATCAGCAGGTTGGCAGAATAGGATTTTTCAGCATGAAACATCAATGTGAAAAACTATCCTCACAGAAACATCAATTTGAAAAATTATCCACACATTAAAGTACTTTCACAATAGCTAAGGATTCCAGGTGAGAGATTACAGCACCTGGGTGAAGCACAGAAATAAGAAAAGACTCACTGAAGACCAGAATAGGAAGGATGACCTGCATCACCCTTCACCATCAAGCCTGGGTAGCATAGTACAGAGGGAAATACCCTCCGATGGGGGAAGGAGAGTGAAGTAAACACCCAATTTCACCACAAACTCCAGCACTAAACCTATCCCTGCAGCCCCTGGCTCCAGTCCAGCCCTCGGGGCCCCAGGCTCCAAGCTGGCCCTAGTGCCAGGCAAACCTCCATGGCCACCAGCTCCAGACTGGCTTGCATGGACCTAGGACCCAGGCCTATGATCACAGACCCAGGCTCACTCCAGTGGCAGACTGGCCCCTATGGACCCAGGATTCAGACACACCCCAGCGGACTCAGGTGCCAGGCCCACTAATCTGCTGACCCAGGCACAAAGCCAGCTCGCCTGAGGACTCCAGCAGCAAGCTGACCCACAGACCTCATCAGATAGCCTGCCCAGAATTTCTGGCCAGGTCGACTGGTGAAAAGCTTTCCAAGCTGAAGCCAGTTTATAAAAACAGACGGCAATGCAAGGCTAAGGGCATGAATAAACAGGGAAACATGACACCATCAAAGGAACAATAAAGTACTTGTAACTGATACTAAAGAAATGGAGATCTACAAACTGCCTGACAAAGAATTCAAAATAATCACAGAAGAAGTTCAGTGAGCTACAAGAAATGCAATTAGATAACAAAATGAAACAAGAAAAACAACACATGAACAAAATGAGAAGTTCAACAGAGAAACAGACATCATAAAAAAGAACTAAATAGAAATTCTGAAGCTGAAGAACACAATGACTGAACTGAAAAATTCC
This sequence comes from Stenella coeruleoalba, assembly GCF_951394435.1. Lineage (NCBI taxonomy): Eukaryota > Metazoa > Chordata > Mammalia > Artiodactyla > Delphinidae > Stenella > Stenella coeruleoalba. The sequence goes on along the minus strand of NC_137150.1, from coordinate 75,922,218 downwards.
ACAGAGAACTTCAAGATCAGACTTGATCAAGCAGAAGAAAGAATCACTGAGCTTGAAGACAGGTCATTTGAAATTTGTCAGTGGAACGAAAAGAGAAAAGAATGAAGAAGTGTGATGAAAGCCAATGGGAAACCATAAACTAACCAATACATACATTATGGGAGTCCCAGAGGAGAAATGGGCAGGAAGAGAAAGAAACTATGGCATTATTTATTTAAGGAAATGATGATAGAAAACTTCCCTAATCTGGAGAAGCAAACAACATCCAGATCCATGAAACCCAAAGAACCCCAAAGAAATTATATATACAGAGATCTTCACTGAGATACAATATAATCAAATTATCAAAAGTCAAAGACAAAGAGAATTCTGAAAGCAGCAAGAGAAAAGCAACTCATCACAGTCAAGGGAATCCCTACAAGACTAACAGCAGATTTCTGTTAGGCCAAGAGACGATGATATATTCAAAGTGCTGAAAGAAAAACAACCCCTGCCAACCAAGAATACTATATCTAGAAAGAGTTTACCCTTCAGAAATGAAGGAGAAATAAAGACTTTCCCAGACAAACGAAAGCTGTGGGAGTTCAATATACTAGACATGCCTTAGAAGAAATGCTAAAAAGAGTTCTTCAAGTTGAAATGAAAGAACACTAACAACACGAAAACATATGAAAGTAAAAATCTTACTGTAAAGGTAAGAATATTGTCAAATTCAGAATATTCTAATACTGGAATGGTGGTATGTAAATCACTTTTAACTCTGATATGTAACTTAAAAGACAAAAGTATTAAAAATAACTATGGCTACAATAATGTGTTAAAGGATACCCAACACATAAAAGATGTAAATTGTGATACCAATAACAAAAAAACATGGGTGAAGTAAAAGTTAGAGTGTAGTTTTTGTATGTGGTCAATGTTAAGTGGTTATCAGCTTAAAAGAGACTATTTTACTATAAGATGTTTGATGTAAGTCTTATGGTAACAACAAAGATAAAAACTATAGTAAATACACAAAAGATAAAGAAATCAAAGATACCACTATAAAAAAAAATCAAATCACAAAGGAAGACAGGGAGAGAGGAAGAAAGGAACAACAGAACTACAAAATGGTCAGAAGGCAATAAACAAAACGGCAATAGAAATAGCACCAATAATTACTTTAAATGTAAATGGATTAAATTCTCCAATCAAAAGACAGAGAGTGGGCTTCCCTGGTGGCGCAGTGGTTGAGAGTCTGCCTGCTGATGCAGGAGACATGGGTTCGTGCCCTGGTCCAGGAAGATCCCACATGCCGCGGAGCGGCTAGGCCCGTGAGCCATGGCAGCTGGGCCTGCGCATCCAGAGCCTGTGCTCTGCAACGGGAGAGGCCACAACAGTGAGAGGCCCGCATACCGCAAAAAAAAAAAAAAAAAAAAAAGACAGAGAGTTACTGAACAGCTTAAAAAACAAGATCCAACAATATGCTGCCTACGAGAGAAACACTTTAGCTTCAAGGACACATAGGCTGAAAGTGCAGTGATGGAAAAAGATAGTCCAAGCAAATGGTAACCAAAAGAGATCAGGGGTGGCTAAAGTACATCACACAAAATAGACCTTAATTAAAAAACTGTCACAAGAGACAAAGAAGATCATTACATAATGGTAAAGGAGTCAAATCAAAAAGGACATATTAATTTTGATTATATACACACCCAACATTGGAGCACCTAAACATATAAAGCTGATAACAAAATTGAGGAAAGAAATAGCCAGCGGTACAAAATTAGCAGGGCACTTCAATACCCCACTTCCAACAATGGACAGATCATCCAAGACAGATCAACAATATGGAAACAGCAGACTTGAACAACACTACAGATCCAAAGGACCTAACAGACACACAGAGAACTTTCCATCCAACAGCAGCAGAATACACATTCTTTTTCAAATGCACGTGGAACATTCTCTAGGATAGATCACATGTTAGGCCACAAGACAAGTCTTAACAAATTTAAGAAGACTAAAATCATATCAAGTATCTTTTCCAACCACAACAGTATCAAGCTAAAAACCAATAACAGGAATAAAATTGGAAAATTAGATTCAAAAGGGAAATAAAAAATATCTTGAGACAAATGAAAATGAAAACACAACATACCAAAACTTATGGGATGCATCAAAAGTAGTTCTAAGAGGGAAGTTTCAGCAACAATGCTTACATTAAGAAAGATCTCAGCTTCCCTGGTAGTGCAGTGGTTAAGAATCTGCCTGCCAATGCAGGGGCACAGGTTCGAACCCTGGTCTGGGAAGATCCTACATGCCGCGGAGCAACTAAGCCTGTGCGCCACAACTACTGAGCCTGCACTCTACAGCCTGCAAGCCACAACTACTGAGCCTGTGTGCCACAGCTACTGAAGCTCATGCTCCACAACGAGAAGCCACCGCAATAAGAAGTCTTCTCACTGCAACAAAGAGTAGCCCCCACTCGCCGCAACTAGAGAAAGCCTGTGTGCAGCAACAAAGACCCAATGCAGCCAAAAATAAATAATAAGTAAATAAGTAAATCAAAAAAAAAAAAGATCTAAAACAACCTAATTTTATACCTCAAGGAACTGGGAAAAGAAGAACAAACTAAGCCCAAAGTTAGCAGAAGGAAGGAAATAATAAAGATCAAAGCAGAAATAAACAGAGACTAGAAAAACAATAGAAAAGATGAATGAAACTAAGAGCTGGGTTTTTTTTAAAAGATAAAATTGACAAATATTTAGCTAGACTAAGAAAAAAAGAAAGAAGACTTAAATAAATAAAATTATAAATGAAAAAAGAGGCATTATAATGATATCACAGAAAAACAAAGGATCATAAGAGACTACTAAAAACATTTATATGCCAACTAGATATCCTAGAAGAAATGGATAAATTCCTAGAAATACAACCTATCAAGACTTAATCAAGAAGAAAGAGAAAATCTGAGCAGACCAATAATGAGTAAAGAGAGTGAATCAATAATCAGAAACTTCCCAGTGAGAAAAGCCCAAGACCTGATGGCTTTACCAGTGAATTCTACCAAACATTTAAGGAAGAATTAATATGAATCTTTCTCAAATTCCTCCAAAAAAACAGAAGAGAATACTTCTAAACTCAGAAAATAAAATAACAGGCCAATACCTCTGATGAACACAGATGAAAAAATCATCAATAAATACTAGCAAACCAAATTCAGCAGCACATTAAAAGGATCATACATCATGATCAAGTGGGATTCATCCCTGGAATGCAAGAATGGTTCAACATATGCAAATCAATAAATGTGATACACCACATTAACAAAATGAAAGATAAAAGTCATATGGTCATCTCAATAGATGCAAAACAGCATTTGACAAAATTCTAAACCTTCTCAAAAACTCTCAACAAATTAGGTATAGAAGGAATGTATCTTAACATAATAAAGGTCATATATGACAAATTAACATCATAGTCCATGGTAAAAAGCTGAAGGCTTTTCCTCTAAGGAACAAGACAAAAATGCCAACTTTCACCACTTCTATTTAACATAGTACTGGAAATCCTAGCCAGATCAATTATGAAAGAAAAAGAAATAAAAGGCATCCAAATCAGAAAGGAAGAAGGAAAATTGTTTTTGTTTGCCAATGACATGATCTTATATATAGAAAACTCTAAACTTCACCCCCCCTCCCAAAAAAAACAACTATTCAGTAAAGTTGCAGGACAGGAAATCAACAGAGAAAAATCAGTTGTGTTTCTACACATTAACAATGAACTATCCAAAAAAGAAATTAAAGTCAATTCCATTTACAATATCATCAAAAAATATATAAATATTTCAGAATAAATTTAACCAAGGGGATAAAAGATCTGTACACTAAAAATTATAAAACACTGATAAAAGAAATTGAAGACACAAATAAATGGAAAGATATCCTGTGTTCATGGATTGGAAGAATTAATATTGTTAAAATGTCCATACTACCCAAAGTGAACTATAGATTCAATGCAGCTCCTTTCAGTATTCCAATGGTGTTTTTTACAGAAATAGAAAAAAAAAATCCTAAAATTCACAAACACAAAGGACCCTGAAAAGCCAAAGTAATCTTGAGCCAAAAAAACCCCCCAAACAAACAAAATACAATGCTAGAGGCAGTATACTACCTGATTTCAAAATATACCATAAAGCTTCAGTAATCAAAACAACATGGTACTGGCATAAAAACAAACATATAAACCGGTGGAACAGAATAGAGAACCCAGAAATAAATCCACACATTTATGGTCAAAAGATCTTTGAAAAAGTTGCCAACAACACATAATGGGGAAAGGATAGTCTCTGCAATGATGGTGCTGGGAAAACTGTATATTCACATGTTGAAGAATGAAACTGGACCCTTATTTCATGCCACGTAAAAAAAATCAACTCAAGGTGGATTAAAGACTTAAAATACAAAATCTGAAACTGCAAAGCTACTAGAAGAAAACATAGGGAAAAAGCTTCTTGACATTGGTCTGGGCAAATTGTTTTGGATATAACCCTCAATGAACAGGCAACAAAATAAAAAACTGACAAATGGGATTGCATCAAACTAAAAAGTTTCTGTTCAGCAAAAGAAACAATCAACAGAATGAAAAGACAACCTACCTAGATATCTGCAAATAATATATTTGATAAGGAGTTAATATCCAAAATATTGATATATGAGGAACTCAACTCAATAGCAAGAAAACAAATACCAAAACAGAAAATGGACAAAGGACCTGAAAGGGCACTTCTCAAAGGAAGACATACAAAATGACCAATAGGTATATGAAGAAAGCTCATCACTAATCATCAGGGAAATGCGAATCAAAAACCACAATGAGATACCACCTCACACCCATCAGAATAACTATTACAAAAAGCCAAAAGATACCAAGCGCTGGCAAAGATGTGGAGAAAAGGGAACTCATACACTGTTGGTAGGAATATAAATTGGTATAGCCATTAGAGAAGATAGTATGGAGGTTCCTCAAAAAATTTAAAATAGAATTACCATATGTTCTAGTAATGCCACTTCTGGGTATACATCCAAAGGAAACGAAGTCAGTATCTTGAAGAGGTGTCTTTACTCCCTTGTTCATTGCAGTATCATTCACAACAGCTAAGATACTTAATCAACCTAAGTGTTTACTGATGGATAAATGGATAAAGAGAACATGATACACACACATATATTATCCAGCCTTAAAAAAGAAGGCTGTCATTGCAACAATGTGGGTATATCTGAAGGACATTATGCTAAGTGAAATAAGCTAGGCAAGAAAGAGAAATACTCCATGATCTCACTCATAGGTGGAATCTAAAAGAAGTCACACTCATAGAAGCAAAGAACAGAATAGTGGCTGCTTAGAGCTGTGGGATGGGGAAAAAGGGGAGATGTTGGTCAAAGAATACAAAGATTCAGTTGTGCAGGATGAATAAGTTCTGGAGAACTAATGTACAGTATGGTGACTGTAATTAATAATATTATATTGTATACATGAAATTTGCTAAGAGAATAATCTTAGATGTCCTCACTACAAAAAAAAAGATAACTGTGAGGTAACAGATATGTTAAGTAGCTTGAGTGTGGCAATCATTTAACAATGTATATTTATACTGAAGCATCACACTGTGTATTGTAAATATATATAATTTTTATATCTCAATAAAGGTGGAAAAACAGAAAAATTTTTATGATTTTCAGGTAAAAAGAAAAAATATCTTTTTTTTCCTTTTGGCTGCGTTGCATCTTCATTGCTGCGCATGGGCTTTCTCTATTTGTGGCGAGCGGGGGCTACTCTTGGTTGCGGTGCATAGGTTTCTCATTGTGGTGGCTTCTCTTGTTGCAGCGCACGGGCTCTAGGCACACGGGCTACAGTAGTTGCAGCACGCGGGCTCAGTAGTTGCAGCACGCAGGCTCTAGAGCACAGGCTCAGCAGTTGTGGTGCACGGGCTTAGCTGCCCTGCGGCATGTGGGATCTTCCCAGACCAGGGATCGAACCCGTGTCCCCTGCATTGGCAGGCAGATTCTTAACCACTGCGCCACCAGGAAAGTCCCCAAAAGACAAAATATCTTAAAAGGGCAAGATATTAGGTTGGTATCAGACCTCCCAGGAGAAACACACAAGCAAGGCCGAGTAAAGAACATAATGAATGTCAAACTGGAAGTTCTGGCTAATGCAGTAAGACAAGAAAAAGAAATAAAGTATACAAATTGGAAAGGAAGAAACAGAACTATCTTTATTCATAGATGGCATGATTATCTATACAGATCTACCCAAAGAATCTACCAAAAAACCTCCTGGAACTAATAAGCAAGTAGAGCAAGGTTGCAGGATACAAGGCCACTACATAAAAAGCCAATTGCTGTCTTCTATGCCAGCAATGAACAACCAGAATTTGAAAAAAAAAAAATTTGTAATAACATCAAAAAAAGGAAATACTTAGGTACAAATCTAACAAAATAGGTACAGGATTTTTACGTGGAAAACGTCAAAACAATGATGAAAGAAATCAAGTAAGATCTAAATATGTGGAGAGCTAGTCCATGTCTGTGGACTAAAAGACTCAATATTGTTAAGAGGTCAATTCTTCCCAACATGATTTATAGATTCAACACAATATCAGTCAAAAATCCTAGGAAGCTACTTTGTAGATATTAACAAACTGATCCTAAAGTTTATATGGAAAGTCAAAAGACCCATATAATACTGAAGAAAAAGAAGAAAGTTGGAGGCCTTGTATCTATTACAACCAAGACAGTATGGTATTGGAAAAATAACTGACATTTAGATCAACAGAACAGAATAGAGAGCCCAGAAATAAACCCATGCAAATATCTGATCTTCAACAAAGGCACAAAGACAATTCAATGGAGAAAGGATAGTCTTTCTAATAAATGGTGCTGGGACAACCGATGTCCATATGTGAAAAAGTGAATCTAGAAACAGACTAGACATTTTTCACAAAAATTAACTTGAAACAGATCACAGACCTATTTGTAAAGTGTAAAGCTATAAAACTTCTGGAAGAAAACAGGAGAAAATCTATGTGACCTTGGGTTTGGTAATGAGTTTTTAGATACAACACCAAAAGCATAATCCATGAAAGAAAAAAATTCCTTCATAAAAGCAATTTTTTGGTTTTAAGCTGGTTAAGTGTAAAGTTGGTTGGTTTTCAGTTAAACTTTGGTTAAGTTGGACTTCATTAAAATTAAAAACTTCTGCTTTGTGAAACAGACTATTAAAAGAATGAAAAGACAAGTCACAGACTGGGAGAAGATATTTACTAAACATACATCTGATAAAGGATTTACATCCAAAATATAGTAAGAATTTTAAAATCTCAACAGGAAAACAAACAACTCAATTAAAAAGTGGGCAAAAGATGTGAACAGAAATCTCATCAAAGAAGGTATACAAATGGCAAATAAAAATATAAAAAAATGTGCACATCATTTGTCATTTGAGAAATGAAAATTAAAATAAGGAAACTCGGACTTCTCTGGTAGTGCAGTGGTTAAGACTTCAAGCTCCCAATGCAGGGGGCCTAGGTTAGATCCCTGGCCAGGGAACTACATCCCACATGCATGCCACAACTAACAGTTCACATGCCACAACTAAGGAGCCCGCATGCCGCAACTAAAGGAACCCACGCGACGCAACTAAGGAGCAGGCGAGCTGCAACTAAGGAGCCTGCCTGCCATAACTAAGACCCAGCACAACCAAATAAATGAATATTAAAAGAAAAAAATAAAGGAAACCACTGCATATATACTATGATGGCTAAAACCCAAGGTAGCAACTGCTGGTGAGGATGCAGAGCAACAGGAACTCTCATTCATTGCTGACAGGAATGCAAAATGGTACAGCTACTTGGAACAGCCTGGCAGTTTCTTACAAAAGTAAACAGTCTTGCTATATGATCCAATAATTGTGCTACTAGGTACATAATCAACTGATCTGAAAATGCAAAAAAAAATTTTTTTCCCACACAAAACCAGCACACAAATATTTACAGCACCTTTATCCATAACCATCCCAAACTGGAAGCAAACTAGATATCCTTCGATAGGTGAATGGATAAACAAACTGTACATCCATACAGTGGAATATTATTCAGAAATAAAAAGGAATGAACTTTCAAACCATGTGAAGATATGGATGAATCTCAAAAGCAGATTGCTAATTGAAAGAACGCTGTGAGGCAGGAACTGTTATTAAAATACTAGTGGAAAGATGTTCACTATGAATGAAGAAGAAAAAATTCCTTTCCTAGGAAAGCTGTACAAAACTATAAAAGACATACTACGTCATACAGATATTCCAGATATTCCAAAGTGTTCTTGCTTCCTTCATTAATACACTATTTAGCATTCAACTCCTGCTGTGGAATCATACATCAAAGAATTCTTTTGCTAAACTTTCACTTTTTGGCTCAATGCAATTAACTCGGTCACTAGATGGTGTTTCCAGCTTTGCTGGACTAATCTTGATTTTGAAGCTAAGAACATAAGTGGAAGGTTTACTGACTTCAGACTGTCACAAACCATCTGACCAGAGATCTTCTGAAATACTTTCTTTGTCTCTAGCTTTACAATTAAGCAAATTAAGGTAATTTTTAATTTTAGAGATACCCTGCGCCTATAATTAAGAAATATTTATGAGATAATCTCCAGGGCAATGCAGGAAGTTTCAGCTTTTTGTTACCTAAAATATTAATGATCAAGGCATGAGAGAGCGATGGAAAAACATCCACTTCTCTTTTCTCTCTCTCTTTTCAGTTTCAGCTATTGATTCGTCACTATTTTTATTGGACGTCCTCCAGAAGTCCTTACCTTCAGAGTGTCTCCTTACTAATACAAGGGTGCCATCTAGTGATGGTCATGGGTAAATGTATGCCATAGAAAGTGTGTGTGTCCATCTCCCACCCCAATTCAGTTTTCTGCTGGGGCTTTCAAGATGCATTGAGAAAGCAAAATAAACAAATGGGACCTAATTAAACTTAAAACCTTTTGCACAGCAAAGGAAACCACTGACAAAACGAAAAGAGAACCTACTGAATGGGAGAAAATATTTGCAAATGATATGACTGATAGGGGTTAATCAAAATATATACACAGCTCATACAACTCAACATCAAAAAAACCAAACCAGCTGATTAAAAAATGGGTAGGAGAACTCAAGAGACATTTTTCCATAGAGGACATGCAAATGGCCAACAGACACATGAAAAGATGCTCAACACTGCTAATCATCAGGAAAATGCAAATCAAAACCACAATGAGATATCACCTCAAATCTGTCAGATGGCTATCATCAAAAAGAACACAAATAACAAATGTTGGCAAGGATGCGGAGAAAAGGGCAGCCTTGCACATTGTTGGTGGGAATGTAAATTGGTGCAGCCACTGTGGAAAACGGAAGAGGTTTCTCAAAAAACTAACAGACCTACCATATGATCCAGCAATTCCACTTCTGGGTATATATCCAAAAACCCCCCAAAACACTAATTTGAAAAGATACGTGCACCCCAATGTTCATAGCACCATTATTTATAACTGCCAAGATATTGAAGCAACCTAAGTGTCCCTTGACAGATGAATGGGTAAAGATATGGTATACATATACAATGGAATACTACTCAGCCATAAAAAAGAATGAAATCTTGCCATTTGCAGCATCATGTATGGACCTGAAGGGCACTATGTTAAGTGAAATAAGTCAGACAGAGAAAGACAAATACTGTATGATATCACTTATATGTGGAATCCAAAAAATGCAATAAACTAATGAATTTAACAAAAAAGAAACAGACTCACAGATATAGAGAACAAACTATCGGTTACCAGTGGGGAGAGAGAAACAGGGAGGAGCAGGATCAGGGTTGGGGATTAAGAGGTACAAACTATTGATACCATGTATAAAATAAATAAGCTATATGGATATATTGTATAGCACAGGGAATATAGCCAATATTTTATAATAACTATAAATGGAGATAACCTTTAAATTGTGAATCACTATATTGTACACCTGTAACATACAATTTTGTACATCAACTATACTTCAATAAAAAATGCACTGAGAGGGAAAATGTACTAAATCTATCAATACTGTACTTGAAACAAGTTTCCTAATACTCATACATAGGTATATTTAAACATCTAGCGCATCCTCCTTTTCTATTATTGCCCAGATAACTGACCATCTCTGAAGCTACTTCATAGTTAGTTTCATGGAATTTCAGATCATCCAGCTGAAAGGAATGTTAGAGATTATCTATTATCTAGTCAAACTCCTACTTCTTCAGATGTGAAAACTAATGCCCAGAGGGAGGATGCCTGACTTGCTACACAGCTAGTAGTGTTTCCAATGGGGTTGGTCTGCCTTAGCTTGGTTCCTGATGGACTGGAAAACAAGATAATATTACCTTACCGAGAAGATATTTTAAAATATCTCAGTAACAGGCTTCCATTCAAACCAAACCCCTAGCTGTTCCTGCAAGAATGGCAAAGGGTAAAATTCCCTGATCTAGGCTCTATTCATGGCTTTCCCTTTTCCAACTGGGCACAGAAACCCTCAGGGATTATGTTTTGCCCACTAATAATCAATGGAAGAGCTGCTACAGCTTACTGAGTGCTTGCCAGGTGCCAGGCAGTGTGCGTGAGCTCTGGGTAAGCCCCTCACCTTCCCTGCTCAGGCACGTTGGGCTCCTGATGAGCATATGCCCTATTTGTCCCTTCCCTTCATCTCAGTACATTCAGTCACAGCCAGGAACAACTTACGGAGCTGGATGTTCCAGGCAAAGGGACATTTTATGTACAAAACCATGGAGTGTGAAAATGCAAAGTTTATTCAGAGAAAGTGGCTGAATCTTTGGGTATGAGGAGCAGAAGACGCAGGTGCTAAAACTATCTTTCTTTCCTCTTCTCTCTCTGTCTAGAGGGGAGGAGGCAAAATGTGATCAGGAGGCAACAGAATAATCAAAGCGCCAAAGTAGAGGGAGACTAAGCTAGACTGGTCTGAAGGGCTTGGCTGATTTGGGAAAGATTATGAACATGGTCTTGGTAGAGTTCTGGTGTCGGGATGCTGGGAAATGACTGTACTCAATAAATGACAAAGACAGAATAGCAAGGAGTTGACCAGGCCTCTAACCTCCCCACTGCACCCAGACAGCCCACTGCACCCAGACAGCCCTCTAGGCAGCAGACACAGGCCGGCCTGCTGGGAAAGGTTAAGTCCATTTCCCCACCTCAAAGGGCATCTCCTTCCCCTGTCAGTACTACCACTAAACATGCCCCCAGGCAGAAAGCAACTTCTGAATCTAAATCTGCACCATTCTGTATTCTGTAAGCCAGGAAAACTGGCTTGGGGAAATGGGTCCCAGGGTTGGACACACTAAGAACAGGGTGGAAGAGAGCCAGCAAGGTCCATGTGACCCTGTGTCAGTTCCCACTAACAAAAGGGGACATAGATCTCAGGATCAGAAATTTGTACTTTGGGAATATGGCTATTTTTATACTGTTTGTACTTTTGATACTCATTCCCTTTTTGTTCTTTCTCACTTTTGGTAAAGTTCATTTAAAAAATGTCAACTAAGCTAAGAGGCACCAAAGAAGGCAGTTTTGTTTCTGTGCCCAGCCATACCCATGAGGGCTGGGCGCAGGGGTGAAAGCAGAATTCCAGGTGAGCAAATCTGGGGGAATAACCCCTTTCCTCCACAATGCTTTCCTTCCAGAGTTCTCTTCTGCTGCAACACGGAAGGTTCTGGGTCTGGCTTTAGTAATATGTGAGGGCATGTCCTTCACAATATTGCACTGTAAATGAGTAATAAAAGCTTGAACCTCTGGGGGGCCGGGGAGGGGGTGCGGATGGGAGGAGGCGTTGCAGTTTGGAGAGGATTTAGTTCATTCTCACTGGTGGGAGGGATAAGATTTCTGGTAGGAGACTGGGTCTTCTGGTGCTTGTCTCTCCGGCAGCTGCCCCTTTCCTCCCTGGCACCATTTGTTACTTAATAAAATCAGTCCGAAGCAATATGCTACCTATTAATATTAGGGTGATTACAAATTTCTTAAAATTAATTGTTAAGAAATAATTAAGTAAAAGGTATCATCAGTTTACGAGAGGAGTGCAAGCTGGAATGTACAGCAAATATTTGAAACCACAAATCTAGGATACCTACGTGAAAGGGCTTCTGTCCTTGTCTGTTGATGATATCAGAGTGCTAATACTCAACTTCAGACATAATACCCTCTGGGCTATGACTGAGATCCTGTTCTACAGTTTTCAATCAAGAGAACTTCCAAAGTTATTTATATTGACAGTATAATTTCCAATACAAAGGTTCACCAAACACACAATGTTACATCTTATTAAGAGTATCATCAGGGGCTTCCCTGGTGGTGCAGTGGTTGAGAGTCCACCTGCCGATGCAGGGGACACGGGTTTGAGCCCTGGTCCAGGAAGATCCTACATGCCGCGGAGCGGCTGGGCCCGTGAGCCATGGCCGCTGAGCCTGCGTATCCGGAGCCTGTGCTCTGCAACGGGAGAGGCCACAACAGTGAGAAGCTCGCGTACCGCAAAAAAAAAAAAAAAAAAAAAAAAAAGGAGTATCATCAGTTCTAGTCTCTCTACCTCTAATTTCTATCCCAACAAAGTGGGGTAACCATACTCTGGAGTTAGCTGAGAACCACCCATATCCAATATGCCTCTTCCACAATCTAATCTTGAGCACAACACAGAAAAACAGGTAATACTTCTTTCAGTACAAACTGTACCATGTGGTTAAAGAAAACCACAACTCTTCTTTGCAGTCTTGTAAAAGACATGTCTCAACTGGGTTTTTAAATTCTCATTTCCAAAAAGAAAAACACTGTGTAAATAAAAGCATTATGAATTTTGGTCTGAGGGCTGCGACCACAGTATTTAAGAAATCTTATCCCAGAAAAAGACAAATACTGTTTGATCTCACTTGTATGTGAAATCTAGGAAACAAAAACAAAAAACAAAACTCATAGATACAGAGAACAGACTGGTGGTTGCCAAAAGCAAGGGGTGGAGGTGCGGGGAACGGGTGAGGGTTGTCAAAGGTACAAACTTCTAGTTATAACATAAACAAGTCCTGGGGATGTAATGCAGAGCATGGCGACTACAGTTAATAATATTGGATTGCATATTTAAAGTTGCTAAGAGAGTAGACCTTAAATGTCCTTATCACAAGAAAAAAAATTATAACTATATGAGGTGATGGACATTAAACTTATTTTGGTGATCATTTAACCATATATACATATACCAAAGCCTTATGTTGTACACCTGAAACTAAAACAATGCTATATGTCAATTATACCTTAATTAAAAAAAATATGTCCCCAACATGTGCTCAAAAGGGCTATCACTTGTCCCCTTTCCCTCCCTGCAAAAGAAATCTTGTTCCTGCATTATCAGTGGAGAGCAAACAACCCACTTTAAAGAAGTTGGGGCATGGAAACCCATTTGGAAGGACAGAGGCCTGACTTTCTTACAGAAATGAATCCCTCACGTGGAATTTTAGTTTACTATTTCTGGAGGCTATTTTTGCCAAGTTGCATTGTCACAACCATGGACAAGAAGCAACTCCAACCCATACTAAGAACAGGTGGCCCTGAAGCACTCACTTACACAGAAATTACAATTTAGGAAAAATAAGAATATGGAAGAGTTACACTTATATAAATCTAAATATGGAACATTACATTAGGGACAGAATAAAACTTTTAACATTCTATGACATTATTATTGTTAATAATAAGAACTATCATTTTATTGGGCAATTTTCAACATTGCTATATCTTAGACACTAAGCTAAGTGTTTCTCATGTGTGTCCTCTCGTGTTTTCACAACAACCCTAGAGGTAGGTATTATTATCCTCCTTTTATTGAGGAAGAAATGAAGGCACACAAAAGTTGAGTTACATCCTGAAAGTAACAGCTAGTAACCAACCCAGGTCTGACTGAGGTCTAGACTTCTCATCAACAATATGTAAACTAAAGACATCTCAAGGCATTAAAACAAGTTTCTAAAAGAACAAGCTATCACAGTGAAAAGTTTCAGAAAGCAACAGGAAAATAAACCATCATTCCAAAAGTAAACTTAAGTCGTATGAGTAAAAAAATAAAGGGTTGCCTTTAGGCTAATGCTAGAAACAGCCTATTTATTAGTATTCTTACTGATTTTTTTAAGAAACTGAAAACATTTTGAAACAAGTTTCAGAAAATTTCACCAGAATTTAGTAAGATTATGATCAAAAGTTCACTGAGCTCCCACTAGGAGCCATGAACTGTTAGGTGCTGGGATACAGAAATCAATAGGAGACAGTTCTCATTCTTGGAAAAATTCAGTGATCTTGGTGGGAGATATAGGTATAGTGACAGACCATAATACATTGTGGAAAGTGTGATAACAGAGTGAGTTGCAGGGTATTACAGAAAAGTGAGGAATGGTATGTAATCTAGCCAGAGAGTGGTAGGAGAGTTTACTGGGGGAAGCTGCCAGCTGCAGGGGATGGGCTACCACTCCGGCAGAGCACAAAGCCTGGGCACAGACCAGAGGCAGGAAGCAGTGCAGTAGTATGGGGGGCCGGGGGGACGCAAGAAGGTCAGGGTTGCTGAAGCACAGAGTGGGAGGCAGGGAATGGACATAGGTAAGGCTAGGGAGGTGGGCAGGGTCCAAATCACGAAGATGTTTAAACCAGCGAAGGGCTTTAAGCATGGAAGTGACATGCTCAGAATCATCCTTTAACTCAGTCCCTCGAGGACTGTAAGCATGGATTTGGAGGCACACAGCCACAGGTTCAGCTTCTAGCTCTAGGGCTCATTAGCTAAGTGAACTTTGGCAAGATATAAAACCTTCTAAGCCTCAGTTCTGTCAACCGTAAAATGAGAAGTAAGTAGATTATGAATGTAAAGCACTGAAACATAGTAAATGCTCTTATTATAATGATCGCTCTTATTATTACTAATATTAATATTATAAACCTACAAGTTCAGGGAGTGTGATATGGGAGTCCAGATGAGACATACTCAGACCCTGAACAGGGCTGGAAAAAACAGGACAATCTGAGAACTATTTAGGAAACAGAATTGAGAAAACCTGATGACCACCTGGCTATGGGAGTATGGGGAAAGGAGAGGAGACATCATGGATGAGCACTAGGTCTAGAATGGGTGACTGAATGGATCGTGGTTGGAAGCTGGTGGAGCACCTCACAAGAAGAAGGAGGCTGCTGAGGAGAAGGAGGTGGACATCTAGGAGTGGACATCCAGGAGCTCATGGGGTGAGTCTGGAGCCTGGGGTGCAGGTGTGGCTTGGAGTTAAAGAACTGAGGGTCTTAAGTACCTCAACCCATGAGAAGGGAAGAGATCACCCAGAGGGCCTGTTCAGGCAGAAGAGCAGTGTGCTGGGCCAGATACTGGGAACACCCACAATTAAGGGGCAAGGGGAGAAAGAAAAGCCCCCAAAGAAAGAAAAGAACCACAGAGGACCAGAAAAGCCAGGAGGGCTCAGTATGATGTAAAATAAAAGAACAGGATGTCACAGAGGGGGTCATCAGTGGTACCCAACGTAGTTGAGAAGTTCAGTACATTCCAAACATTAAATTCCTCAGAATTTAACAGAAACTCGTGCTGATTTTAGACCAGAGGGCAATTTTAGTAGGACAAGGGGTACAGAAGCACAACTGCTGGGTTAAGGTATAAATGGGAGCGTGGAAGTGGAAAGAGTATACCAGAAATCTGGTAAAAGGGATGAAGAGGACTTATGTAGTAATGAGGGAGGAAGGCAGGGTCAAAGGTTAGGTTAAAAATTATTTTTAGGATGGAGCATTCTGAGCATTTTGTGAGCTGAGAAGGAAAAGGCAGATGACAAAGGGTGATGATGCAAGAGAGAGAATCACTGATGGAACAAGGTTCTTGAGAAAATAAGAAGGAATTTTAAAGTCCTGTGTGTCAGGCACCAAACCAAGACCTAGGGACACCTGTCCACAAACCATCAGAGGGGAGTGTGACATAGATGCTACTCCTCGGAGTGCATCCTGCCAGAGGCGCTCAGAGGGGCGCCCATCTGAGTGTGGCTTTCCTGAGCCTGAGCCTGTGCCTGTTCAGCTCTCTGCTCCCACCACCCACCAGTGTCTGGCCCCACCTGGTAGGCATTCAATCATGTTCTTGGTATGAATGAATAAATATACTTGTCAGAAACTTTATTTCCAGGGGTAGAAATTTTATAGAGGCATGAGAATATATTCTAAGACAGATAAAAGGAATTTGTGTATTAAAATACAAGGCAATATTAATTAAAATAATAATACACATGCTTGGAAAACATGCATCTAATAAGAGCTTTGTACGGAGGCAGCTAAAGGTTAAGAGAGGGGGGAGACTGGGGGCACAGGGTTCAGTCATATGGAGAAGGCCTGAACTGGTTCCAGAACTCTCTCTGGCTGAACATATCCCCCAATCTACAAATTTAAGCACTTAAGAAGGGACAACTTTTTCACCTCAAAACTCTAGATAAAGGACTAAAAAGGAAATGTATGTAAGATTATTCACTAGCTGAAACCCGTTCACCGTAAAATAAAGTCAGTCAGGTGGGCTCTGGCTCAGACTGGCCAGGTCCCAAGTGAGGCTGTGCCATTTACTGGCTATGGGACCAGGTCCCTTGACCTTCTCTGGGAAAGCAGACCACATGACAAATGAGTCTCCAAGCTCCTTGCAAATCTCTTGCTTAAAGGTGCTAAAGCAGTTTCCTAACCTTCTGAATCACGTTCCCCTGAGAATCTATGAAAGCTATGAATTCTACCCACCTTCCCAAGCAAACACAGACACATCCATACAAAATTTTGCAAATCATTTGAGAAATCTCTGATTGTAGACCTCCTCCTAGTGAGAAAATAGCCGAGGTGCAATTCTTTATAAGGAAGATGTTTGTCTTCCTTAAAAGTAATAGAGCCCAGGTATCATAGTGATCCCTTTAAGGCCCATGGTAGAGAGTTTGCTGTGTGTCCACCTGAACCGTAAGTCCCCTCATCTCTGAATTCCCCAGTGCCCCGAATATAGTAAGTACCCACTTAATTTATCCATTATGTTGATCAGGGCCATAATGGTTTGAATGCATAGTTCTGGAGTTTTCAGACTTTTGGTGCTTCTCAGTGAGTAGCAACTTCAAATCCTCCCTTGGAGAGACAAGTCCACATGCACAGCAACCGCTATGGGTTTACTCCACGGGGTCTATCAACTTTCCAAAATTGATTTCTGCTTAGAGGAGTCTAGTCGCCCCAGACTAGAAGCTATGCCTTAGTTCCAGAGCAGAATTTGATGACCCTCCGCATTCCCCAAAGAGGAATCACATTGTATCTGCTTTTAGCAGAAATCTCTCACATTGATATAACCCTTTGTACTTGTACATTCCAATCCCTCTCACATACATTAAATATTCATCTGAGAGGTAGGCAATAAATGCAGTACTCCATTTTAAAAAATAAGGAAAGAGAGTATAACATTTAAGTAACCAGAGAGGGCTTTCAACAGAGCCCAGCACTCCAAGTCACATTTTTATAAATATGCCAGGTGTTTCTCTATTTACCCTTGTACTGAGAAGGCAGGAGAGGCCTCTTTAAATTGACAAACAGCCATGGCATTTAATAAAGTGTTCAGTGATAACATCTAAATAGTACCCATGATTTTAGAAACCAAAAGCCTAAGCAATTTTATATATAATGATTAAATAGGTTAGTTTTTCAATGTTCAGTAAGAATCTAATCAACCTATCATTCATGACTTAAAAAAAGAAAGCAGAATCCACTCTACATAAGTTGGGGGGCAATTCCATACTCACCTACTGCACAATGTAAAATCTAGAGAGAAAAAGGGGGGAAAAGAGAATTAGTAAAGATCAATAATATTATAGTTTTATTTCATACAAACTAGCCTTTCAGAAGAATAGAGCAGTGTCTGCCAGCAATATTGAATTCGAAAAATGAACATTCAATTTTTAAACTTGGCTACAGACTATTTAACAAAATGTAAATTCTAGTTCAGTTTTTTGTTTATTCATTTTTAGTTTGTGTATCTATGGAAGATTTCCTAAGGAATAAATCTTACCCAGTAGTTTAGCAAATGTCAAGGACCTCTTCTATAATACATCAAATGGTAAGAGCAGCCAGTGTACAACAACTCCCATGTCCCATTTGTACAGAACAGAACTATCACAGACTATGGAACACAAGATCAGAAGAGCCTTTTCCTACCCGGCAGGTCCTTCAATGCAGACATTTATTCTACAAAGCTCTACCCTTGGACCCCATCTTATCTCATTCTGTGATCTCATTATAGGGGTATTCCCAGTCTAATCTCTAACCCCAGATTTCTTTGAACTCCAGGCCCACATTCCTTTGGACATCTCCATCTAGGTGTACCAGCAGCAACTCAAAGATGGCATGCCGGCTTCCCTGGTGGCGCAGTGGTTGAGAGTCCGCCTGCTGATGCAGGGGACGCGGGTTTGTGCCCCGGTCCGGGAAGATCCCACATGCCGCGGAGCGGCTGGGCCCGTGAGCCATGGCCGCTGAGCCTGCACGTCCGGAGCCTGTGCTCCGCAACGGGAGAGGCCACACAGTGAGAGGCCCGCGTACCACACACAAAAAACAAACAAACAAACAAAAAAACAACAAAAAAAAGATGGCATGCTTCAGCAGGAAGCTCACCCCTCCTTTCCTTCATACCTACCATGCCTCTTGATCACCAACCCCCCCACTCTCAGATTCAACTGCTCTTTCCTTTCCTTCACTCCCAAGTCAAACAGGTTTCCAAGTCCTGCCAATGCTTTTGGCATGTATTCCCCAGTTTTTTATTTCCAGCGCATGGGTGAGACTGCTATCTCCTCTCCATCTCAATGGCCATCTAACCAGCCAATTAGGTTCTTCCAAATCCCCTTCCAAATTCATCCTGTATCTGGCACTGCTTTAACCTGGATGGTGGTAGTAAAGAAGTAATTTGAAACCATCTACAAGGTTGATTTAATGACCAAAGCTTTTCTGGATGATAAGACCTAACAACCATTGCAGTGCATTTTGGAATACATTTCTCAAGCCGTCATTGTGTTGTTTGAAACTAACAATAACCCTGGCAGATGGGCAGGACAGATATCTCTACTTGCAGATGAGAAAATGAGGGCTTAGAAACACTGCTCAGCTTCACCAAGGTAGTAAGTGATGTAGCGGATCAAGAACCTAGATTTTATTCCTACTATACTGCTTTTTGTATCATTTCACTGTACATTAGTTATACCTGAAAAAGCTATAACTTGACAAGACTTAGCTCTATCTAAAAAATGCCTAGCGACTTCCCTGGTGGCTCAGTGGTTAACAATCTGCCTGCCGGGCTTCCCTGGTGGCACAGTGGTTGAGAGTCCACCTACTGATGCAGGGGACACGGGTTCGTGACCCGATCCGGGAAGATCCCACGTGCCGCAGAGCGGCTAGGCCCGTGAGCCATGGCCACTGAGCCTGCGTGTCTGGAGCCTGTGCAGTGAGAGGCCCATGTACTGCAAAAAAAAAAAAAAAAAAGGAATCTGCCTGCCAACGCAGGGGACATGAGTGCCAGCCCTGGCCTGGGAAGATCCCACATGTCACGGAGCAACTAAGCCCGTGCGCCACAACTACTGAGCCTACACTCTAGAGCCCGTGTGCCACAACTACTGAGCCCATGTGCCACAACTACTGAAGCCTGTGCACCTAGAGCCTGTGCTCCACAACAAGAGAAGCCACCACAGTGAGAAGACCGCACACCGCAATGAAGAGAAAAGCCCACACGCAGCAATGAGGACCCAATGCAGCCAAAAATAAATTAAAAATTAAAAAAAAATTAATTAAAAAAAAAAAGAATCCGCCTGCTAATGCAGGGGACACAGGTTCGATCCCTGATCCAGAAAGATCCCACATGCTGCAGAGCAACGAAGCCCATGTGCCATAACTACTGAGTCTGTGCTCTAGAGCCTGCGAGCCACAACTACTGAGCCTGCGTGCCACAACTACTGAAGCCCGTGTGCCTAGAGCCTGTGCTCTGCAACAAGAGAAGCCACTGCAGTGAGAAGCCCGCTCAATGCAATTAGAGAAAGCCTGTGTGCAGCAACAAAGACCCAACGCAACCAAAAATAAACAAAAAACAAACCAAAAAAAACCATGCCTAATAAGACTCTGTGCTCAAGTCTATGATTTCACTAAGTTTTTTCTGAAGGGAGGAGGATGGGGGTGGCTTGGATTAAAAAAAAAATCAAGCTGCACAAATATGTCGATAACTGATAAAAGAATTACCAGACTGCAAATCTTATATTTTTCAAAAGAAAACACTGCTAAGAATCTCAAATGTGTGAATATTACAAGATAAGCCAAACCTCCTGCTGCAAAGTTGAGGAAAACTAAGATACGTGCTGACTGAAATGAAATGGAATCAAAGACGAGTGATGAGCATCCTTTGAGACAAGACAGATGATAGTGCCTAGATAGAAAACCTATTCTATTCATGTATGTGGCAAGACATCCAGGCTGCTGATTTACAATAGGACACTGCAGGAAAGGATGGATAACCTTAAGGCCTATCATGTCTTCTTTGTGTGACAGAACAAATCTTAGTCCTATGAGACCCAATCTCCCCTTTTTAATCACATATTTTATAATGCCTCCTTTACTAAATATAAAATTCATAGATGATACAACTTACTTGCACAAAAATTAAAACAAATAAAGTGTCCTAACCAATATGTAAAGAAGAAATAAAAAGGTAGTAGTTTATTTAAAAAAATATGTATTTCCACAGATAAATGCTTGGGGACACAATGACATAATGAAGCAGTCAGATATATGTATCAACTTATGATGAATAAGTTTGGATTTAAAAATAAGAATACAAGAAAGCACTTTGGATAAGAAAAGGAAAATAAAAGAACAGAGGTACAGACCAACCCTAAAATAAAAACAGTATTAAGATAATAATGGACATAGGGGAGTAATCTTAACTGAAGTTAAAACAACACAGCAAGTAAATAACAAAGTAGAGAAAATGAGGAAGTACAACATTATCACAAATGAAGCTAGGTCTTATTTATTTGTAAGTGTGGTGTCAAAATAATCCCCTAGATTATGTCATGGGATAGGGTAGGAAGAAAGTATCACAGAAAACATCCTTCTGCTTTGAAATCCCACTGGGACATACAATCTGTGCCTGGTCTGTAAAAAGAACTTGGAAACAATATTCTCTGAATGGTGTGATAAGGAAAAGAAGATGGATTAGACAAAAAAACAGTAATGCAAGATGTGATAAAGTAGTTGTTTAACTGTGGATAGTTTTAGGAAAAAACTGAACTGTAGTGATTCAAAAAAAGGCAGTATAAAATATTATTAAAATAGTTATATTAAAGAAATCGAGGGGGCTTCCCTGGTGGGGCAGTGGTTAAGAATCTGCCTGCCAATGCAGGGGACACAGGTGCCAGCTCTGGTCCGGGAAGATCCCACATGTCGTGGAGCAATTAAGCCCGTGTGCCACAACTACTGAGCGTACGCTCTAGGGCCTGTGAACCACAACCACTGAAGCCTGTGCGCCTAGAGCCTGTGCTCCACAACAAGAGAAGCCACCACAATGAGAAGCCCATGCACCGCAACAAAGAGAAAAGCCCACACGCAGCAATGAAGACCCAGTGCAGCCAAAAATAAATTAAAAATTTTTTAAAATTTAATTAAAAAATAAATCTGCCTGCCAATGCAGGGGACACGGGTTCGATCCCTGGTCCAGGAAGATCCCACATGCTGCGGAGTGACTAAGCCCATAGGCCGTAACTAGTGAGCCTGTACTCTAGAGCCCATGGGCCCAACTGCTGAGCCCACGTGCCATGACTACTGAAGCTCACGCACCTAGAGTCCATGCTCCCCAACAAGAGAAGCCACTGCAATGAGAAGCCCATGCACCACAACGAAGAGTAGCCCCCACTTGCCGCAACAAGAGGAAGCCCGCACGCAGCAACGAAGACCCAATGCAGCCAAAAATAAATTAAATAAATGAATTCATTAAAAAAAAAAAGAAATTGAATGAGATCCCTGCATTTAACGAGTCTCCATTAATTTAAAGTCTGAACAGGAATCTCAATCTGTTCCATATTTTCAATCAAAAATTTCATTGCTTTTGCAGTTATAGCACTGTTGCACTGGAATCCTTTTCAACTAAATATGCAAGCTGAAAATGCTATAATGTTTAAAGAACAGAATGTGCAGAGTGAACAAATTACTCAATTATTTTGAGATGATACCTTTATTTCACTTAAGCTCCCTATTCATACCAACTGTGCTAGGTAGAATCCTAAAGATGATTCCCTAAGATTCTTGTACCTTGGTTATCCAATCAAACACTAAACAAGGTACCACAGGGCGGGAATTTTGCAAATGTAATTAAAGTCCAAAGTCAACTGATTTTAAGGCACAGAGATTATGTGGGTAGGCCTGATCCAACCAGGCCAGTCTTTTAAAAGCAGAGAGTTTTCTCCAGCTGGTGGCAGAAGAGGAACTCAAAGATATTCAAGGAACAAAAGATATTCAATATGCCATTTCTCACTTAGAAGATGGAGGAGGCCATGTGCAGGGACTGGAAAGCAGCCTCTAGGAGCTAGGAGTGACCTCCAGCTGATAGCTAGTAAGGAAATGGGACCTTAGACCTACAACCACAGGTTAAGTGGATTCTGTCAACAAGCTGAATAAGCTTAGAAGCAGACTCTTTCCCAGAGCCCCCAGATAGAAGCCAACCCAACTGGCACCTTAATGAGACCCTGAGCAGAGAACCCAGCCAAGCCCAGTTTCTGACTTATAGAACTGTGAGCTAATAAATGAGTGTGGTTTTAAGCCACTAAGTTTGTGGTATTTTGTCATGCAGCAAGAGAAAACTAAGACAATGACCTTCTTCTAACTTAATAAGCTTTTTGTTTAATTTCTCGTGAAGATTTTTAGTATGAATATGTACTACAAAACTATCAATTTATATTTGGAGAGGGATCAGCCCATGGTATATACAAAAGTCAGGGGGAATACAGACCTCCACTGGGTTGGACTGTCTCAGACAGCGCAGGACATCTACTTATAGCACCCCCATTCATTGTGGCAATCAAAATACCCTCTCAGTTTTCTAAATCGCACTCTAGAGGGGTCACACTGCTCTTGCTGAGATCTACTGAGAATTACTGAACTAAAATAAGCATACCTCATTCAGAAGACTTGCCATGTTCAAAATCTCCCTTGAAAATATGTCATCGTGCTAATGATCCAATGTCAGCTGCTAGGAGTGTTCACGCGGTTGAATGCTCCCCAATGTGTCTGCCACCCGTGTCTGTGTTCCCTGGGTGAGCCCCCCTTCCCCAGCCTCTCCAGGAGACCCCCCAAAGCCAGCAGGAGACTGGGGCATGAATGGAACTGGTAGAATTTGTACACAGGCAGCCAGGCTCCAGCGCTGGTGCTCTTAACCACTACATATATTGTTGATTTTGAGATCTGTGCCTTACAAACCATAAATATTCAGAACTTTGAGCAGTACATTTGCTTCTCTCCTGTGTCTGGAATGAGAGATAACCAGAAGTACAGATTTAGACTCATTCATGAGCAGTTTCTAATGGTTTAGCTGGATGGTCAGGGACTTGGAAGGAACAGGATTGGAAGATAGTGACAAGGAAAGTTGGGGAAGAAGTATGTGGATGGATCTCTTAGAATGGGCATAGACATTGAAAATATTTGTCTCACGTGAATGCTCACCAAATGGCATCTACTGTAAAGGAGACTCTTAATGATGGTGGACAAAATGATGGACACTATTAACGTCAACTAGACTCTTCCCAGCCATCCCAGTGTTTCCTCAATAGACCCATGAACAAATTGGACACGTTAACAAGAATGGAGGCTACGCACGGGCTCAACAACATGAACTTCCTCTTAGCAAGGCAGACCTGGTTAACCCTACTGCTGAGCGCCTAATCTGCCAACAGCCGAGATCAGAATTAAGTGCCCCATAAAGCATCATTTCCCAGGCGGACAGCACACAACCTGAGGGTAGGTCGATTACATGGGATTTCTTCCACCAAGGAGGGAGCAGACATTTGCCCTTACTGGAATAAACACATACTCTAGATATGGATTTGCCCTCCTTGCCCACAATGCCTCTGCCAGTGTCGCCATCTATGAACTCACAGGGTGCCTGATCTGCCATCATAGCATTCTACAAAGTATTGTGTCTGATCAAAGAACTCACTTCACAGCAAAAGAAATACATACATCAATGGGCTCAGGCCCACTGAATCATTTGCTCTTAACCACATATGCCATCACCCAGAAATGCCTGGCTTAGTTGAAAGGTAGAATGATTTACCGAAGACTCAGCTATGATGCCAACTGGGAGACAGCACCTTGAAAGAATAGGGTTCTGCCTTACAGGACGCAGTTTATACTTTGAATCACAGATGCTGTATTCCTCGTCACCGGATTACACAGGTCCAAGAATCAAGGGGAGGAAGTAGGAGTGGCTACTCTCACTATTATACCTATTAAGCCACCTAAAGAATTTCTGCCTTCCATCCTGGCAACTTTGAGCTCTACTTGTTTGGAGAGTTTAGTCTCCACAAGGTTACTGGTTGCACCAGGTGACAACAATGGTTCTACTGAATTGGAAGATTAGACTGGCATTTGGCATTTTGGGCTCCTTATTCATGCTACTGCACCAATAGGCAAAAAAAGGGGGTTTATCTATGGATGGAGTGGTCAATCCTGATTGCCAAGGGGATATCATGTTGCCATACACAATCGAGGCAAAGCGGACTATGTATGGAAGCCAGGGGGTTCTGAGGCACCTCTTAGCATTTCCAGTAGTAAACGTTAATGGAAAACTACAGCAACCAAAAAGAGGCAGAATGACTAAGGACTCAGACCCCTTGGGAATGAAGGTTTGGGTCACTGCTGTGGGTAAGGGAAATATGGAATGGGTAGTAGAAGAAGGAAGTCACAGGTATCAACTATAACCTCATGACCAATTACAGAAAGAAAAACTGCAAAAAAAAAAAAAAAAAAGCAGTAAACATCTCTCTCTTGAACACTTTCCATTTCCACCCAGTGGCAATAAGCTCATTTTAGTTTCAAAATTCAACCTCAATGTTGAATGTCATCTTTCACAATAGGTTACTTCGAAACATCTTTTTTGTAAAAGTTTCTAAGATTTGCACTAAGGAAATTAATTTTGTAAGTTACCAACAAGTTTGTTCAGTTTCATTTTTTAAAAAGACTTCCATTTTTTAACGAGTAGTTTTAGGTTCACAGCAAAACTGAGAGGAAGGTACAGAGCTCTCCCATTTACCCCCTGCCCCCCACTCAAGCACAGCCTCCCCACTATCAAAATCCCCAACCAGCGTGGTATGTTTGTTACAACTGATGGACCTGTACTGACATATCACTGTCACTCGAAGTCCGTAGCTGAGGGTTCAATGTTGCTGTTATACCTTCTATGGGCTTGGACAAATGTATAATGACATGTACCCACCGTTACAGTATCATACAGAGTAGTTTCACTGCCGTAAAAATCCTCTGTGCTGTGTCTATTCACCCTTAAGTTTCATTTTTAATCCAAGGTAAAATAACAAAGTCCAAAAAAGAGTAACAAGTCTCAAGAGGAATACGAACCCAAGCAGCTTTAGTTCATGGATTTAACATCATTCAGCTATAGTAAGTCCCAATTTCTGTCTTTCAATTCAAAATTCCACATTCTTGGAGAAAAGTCTGACCAGCCCAGTTTGGGCCAGGTGTGCAACCCTGGATCAGCGAGCTATGGCCTGACAGGCAGAGTCAGGGGTAGAGATGCAGCTGGTATGGGTCTAGTGGTAGAACTGCGAAAATTTCCAGAGAATAAAACCCCCTGAGCTGGGCAGCTCCACAAAGCATGTCTACTACACTCATGTTATGGAGAGGTCTAGAACTAATTTGGGTTATGTTTACCAGTATTTGGTTAGTTTTGAAAATTATATTTATGATTTCATCTTTTCTTCTTAAACCTTACCTATATAATAACATGTAGCCTTGAAAGACATCGATATGTTATCAGCAGTTATCATTAGCTTATGACCGACATGTTTTTTCTTCTTTATGTATATCTGGGTTTTGCTACAATGAATATATAGCACTTATGTTATAGATGATTATGATTAGAGGCAAACACCTTTCCCCTCTCCTCTGGCTTCATGAGAAGGCTTTTCTTCCAAATATTTCTGGTCTCTCTCCACCCATTAATCACTTTACTTGGGAAAGGAAGGATGACGCATCTGATCAGTAAATTGGCAAGAATGGGGCATGCGTACCTCAGCTCCACCCTAGGGCTTCCACAGAGAACCCCAAGCTCTCTGGTTTTCTCCATGCTGCCCTGGCCCTTGCTGCCTGGGGGAGGCAGAGTCTACCTCTGGAGTTCAGTTAGCAAACCTGCCTGACTTGCACACTAACACACAGCCTCCCGCTAGGCCTTTATCACTAATAAAGGTGATTTTTAGGGTCCTTATACAATTTGAGTTATTTCCCAATGTTCAGAACATAAGCAAGAAAAAGACGGTATTTAGTGCACTCTCTCAAAGGTTTCAATCCAAACATGTTTTCAAAATCCTTTTATATCCATTTTTGAAGGAGGAAATAGGTGAAATTTCCTTAATCACTGTTACTTTTTCTTTCACTTAGTCTGACCTTTTTTGCTGTATTTGGCTCTATAATTTATTAATTCATTATCTGCTTTATTTTCATATTCTGACTGTGAAATGTTGAAGCCCCACAGCACTTAGAACTGGAAAAAAAGTGTTAAGGTCATCTAATCCAGAATATTCATTACAGAGAGGTTGAGACCAAGTGGCACAGCCAAGTCTTAGTACCCAAATTTCTTGTCTCCAGTGTTCTTTTACATATACTGTGACACTTCTCAAGTACAATTCTATTTTTACTTCTTTAGCCATTTCTGCCAGCTTTTCTATGATAATCATTCAGCCATTAATAAATTCCACCAACATGTGTCTACCATGTTCCTTCTGCGTGACAAATTGTAAATGCGGCAAGTTTCTCTTTGGCTTCTGCTCTGAAATCAACTTTATCTTAAGCAGGATGGTCCTGTTTTTCTTGTACGCTTGATCGTGGAAGGCTGGTTTGTCCTTTAGTAAGCTTACGTCAGTCTTTTACAGGCAACAGATTGTTGAATTTTGCTTTTTAAACGAGTAACCACCATCCTACCTTTTTACTTTGATAAAATTAATGAGTCTACTTGCAAAGACATCAGAAACAATGCATTTGTGTGTAGTCAATCATCCTATAAGTTTATTGTTACTGCTACTGTCTTTTTAATTTAACAGATGTAAAATTCTGTACTTCACTTTAAATCAAAAGATAACCTATCTAAGCTATTTTCTTCTTTTTTCAAAGAACTTTTTTAAAAAATAAATTTATTTATTTATTTTATTTTTGGCTGCATTGGGTCTTTGCTGTGTGTGGGCTTTCTTTAGTTGCAGTGAGCGGGGGCTACTCTTCGTTGTGGTGTGTGGGCTTCTCATTGCTGTGGCTTCTCTTGTTGCGGAGCACCTGCTCCAGGTGTGTGGGCTTCAGTAGTTGTGGCCCATGGGGCTCAGTTGCTCCGCAGCATGTGGGATCTTCCCAGACCAGGGCTTGAACCCGCGTCCCCTGCCTTAGCAGGTGGATTCTTTTTTTTTTTTTTTTTTTGTGGTACGCGGGCCTCTCACTGTTGTGGCCTTTCCCGTTGCGGAGCACAGGCTCCGGACGCGCAGGCTCAGCGGCCATAGCTCACGGGCCCAGCCGCTCTGCAGCATGTGGGATCTTCCCGGACCGGGGCATGAACCCGTGTCCCCTGCATCGGCATGTGGACCTCCAACCACTGCGCCACCAGGGAAGCCCAGCAGGTGGATTCTTAACCACTGTGCCTCCAGGGAAGCCCTCAAAGAACGTTTAAATCTTATTTTCCTAATTCATTTTTGTTTTCTATTATACTTTATTACATATTTATTACATATTATATCTTTCCTTTTTAATTTAAAGATTCACAAAGTGATATATATGTAAATGCACACTAAAGTATATAGAAGAAAAAGCAGAAATTCCCTTGTATTCCCCCCAAATACCACATCCGTCCTCAGAGGTAAGCGCAGTAACAGTTTGATATGCACCCTTCCATACCTTTTCCAATATCTGCAATTTGCTTTTTTTTCTTTTGATTTTCCTAACCTGAAAACATCACCATATTTTAATAATTATTCTCATTACTTTTGTCTTATGAATTAAAAAGTTTATAAACTCTGTTGTGACCTAAAATTTACATCACAAGGTTTGTGTTCCTTTGCTTTCCCTCCTTCCCACTTCGTTCTACCCTGGGAGAATCTGAAATATTTTATGAAATTACATGTGGATACCTTGCAATCTGTATGACGGTCTAAAGCTATGCTGTCAACGCAGTAGTCACTAGCCACATGTGCCTATTTAAATTTCAGTTAAAAGTAAATAAAACTAAAAACTCAAGATTTTTAGTCTCACCTGCCCCATGGGCTCAACAGCGGCTAGTATATCAGACAGCACAGATTTGGAATATTATCGTTGCAGAAAGTTCTTCTGCACAGTGCTAGTCTAAAGAATTGGTTAATTTTATTGGACTTCCCTGGCGGCACAGTGGTTAACAATCCGTCTGCCAAGGTCAGGGACACGGGTTTGAGCCCTGGTCCAGGAAGATCCCACATGCTGCAGAGCAACTAGGCCCGTGTGCCACAACTACTGAAGCCCGCACGCCTAGAGCCCATGCTCCACAAGAGAAGCCACTGCAATGAGAAGCCCGTGCATCGCAACAAAGAGTAGCCCCTGCTCGCCACAACTAGAGAAAGCCTGCATGCAGCAGTGAAGACCCAATGCAGCCAAAAATAAATAAATAAAAAATAACTTTATTAAAAAAAATTGGTTAATTTTATTTACTTATATATCAGTTAAAAACCCTTTGATAATGTTTTTTCAAAGTTCTATTATTTTGGTAGGTGTTTTCAAAATGTCTCCATCTGTAGGAAATTGCATGGTCTGTTATTCAGGAACCTAATGCTGTCTCCTAGCTTCATATGAATCTTTTTATTTTTCAAAGTCTAACGTCCCAAGTTGTTTTACCATTACATTTTAAGATCTCTTCTCTGCTAGAAATCACTTATCTTTCTTTTAAGTTTAAAAATTTAACAAATAGGTGCCCAGGAAGGGAAGGGATTTTTTTTCTTGAAAAACAGTGCCTATGTACAACTCCATATACTCTCAATAACCGTACTGAGAGGGGCTTTCCGTTCTGAATAGTTTTCTAGAATTTTTCCTGATTGTCTTTGAGTTATACTTTCCAATCTTTTCTACTTCTGGTAGCCGTACTTTTTGACAGGTTGTATACTCTCATTCTGTTTTCTAGATACCTTGGTTCTACTATACTATTCATCTGTTAAGTTTCACTACTTTCCTGTATATTTTGTTTTTCTGTTTTATTGATAATTAATTAGCTAGTCCACCAACACATAATATCTCTGATATGCCTGGCACTATGTATTTTGTAATGTTCTTTTTGACATTCAAATAGTACACTCTGAACAGTCCCAATGGTTTCTGCTCTGTAATCTGTTTTAGCTGAGACTATAACTAGGAACTCCTGCCTTTCTTGAATCTTCAGTATCACTTATTTCTCTGCACTGTGGCCTGCTTCCTGCCCTGAACCGCCACCATTGACATTTTTAGTTCTCTTTAAAAAAAAAATTTTAGCACACTCTTTTCTATAGCCAATACCTATCTTCTCTGAATACCGTATCAATTTGCTTCTATTTGCTTGAGTTGTTAAGCAGTGAGGCCTGTGTGGGTGGACTCCTGTTTCCCACAGTCTCCCTCTTCCCTTCTAATGTTGTGACACTTATTAATTATACCCAAGTTCTATTTCCCTCTGGTTTTCACACTGTTTCTGAAGCTGGTTTGTCTGGGTTTGCTGTCATTCCTGTTTGTGTCAGATAGCTCTACTATGACTTGCTCTGCTAGCTTTTCAGAAGTCTCTTTTAGAGGGCTGGTTTCTCAAAACAAGTCCTCAGAATAAAGTTAGTCTAAAATGTGCATATAGCTTGTGTTTCAGAAGTTCCTTTTTAAAATTACTGAGAAATTAGCATGTTTCCAAAAGGAAGAAAAATATTACAGATGATGGTTATGTCCCCAGATGAGTTCAGAAAGGCAAAGTTAATATATAACGTGCCTAAAGTATTAGTAATATCACAGAACCCAACCACCTAGTATCTCTGTGGGAAAAAATCATCCAGTAGTTGAGGCAAAAAGACAAAAACTGGCAGGGAGATAAGATGGGAGCCCTCTTCCTACAAATTCTTAAGATTTTGCTATATTTTAGAGAAATATCCAAAATCAGTTTCCTATTATTTCATTAAAGGATCTGAGGAGAGTTGTGATGTGAGGCATGAGAATTAGACCAGAATACAGAGATGGGGCTTAGAAAACAACAAAAGCTATCTTCTCTCCTTCACTGCTTCTCCAGAACCAGTTCTGCCATTTCAGACCCAGTCCTAAATCAACTCTAGGAAAAGATAACAAATGACACTATTTTTCTTTATTTTATTTTATTTTTCGGTAGATAAGAGGGTTCCAAGCATTAGACGGAGATGGAAGAGAATAAGAAGGAAAGGAGGTGCCTGTGGTCCATTAGATATTCCAAGATGGACAGTGGCAGGTAAATGATATTGAATACATGTACTGATGTACATGTGTTGAAGATGGTCTGTATTAGTCTCAACAATTAATGTCTCTGCAGAGCAGTCCTTAACCTACTGGAATCCTCACTGTCAATCACAGAGGCACATCCAATTACGAGTATTTGAAAATGTCTTTGCTGCAATTACATTCTTATGTTAACTAAATATATTTAGAAATCCAAATTCTCTTAGAAATAATTTTAAAGCGCCATAATGTAGGATCTTTAATTTCTAAACTTTAACTCAGTTCTTAACAAAGCTGGAAAGATAGTCTGTCCTTATCCATGAACATCATGGACCCGAAAAAAAGAATAAAGTAAAAAGAAAATTTATCCGGCTCATTATAGATGAACAGCATTTTTTTTTTTTTTTTTGCGGCACGCGGGCCTCTCACTGTTCTGGCCTCTCCCATTGCGGAGCACAGGTTCCGGACGCGCAGGCTCAGCGGCCATGGCTCATGGGCCTAGCCGCTCCGCGGCACGTGGGATCTTCCCGGACCGGGGCACGAACCCGCGTCCCCTGCATCAGCAGGCGGACTCTCAACCACTGCGCCACCAGGGAAGCCCCTGAACGGCATTTTTTAAAAATTGAGATATAATTCACATATCACAAAATTCACTTATTTAAAGTGTACATTCAGTGATTTTTAGTTATGTTCCCAAGGTTGTGCAACCATACCACCATCTAATTCAAGAATATTTTCATCACCTTAAAAGGAAATCCTGTACCCATTAGCAGTCCCTCCCCATTCTCTCCTCCCCACAGCCCCTGGCAACCATTAATCTACTTTCTGTCTCTATGATTTGCCTATTTTGGACATTTTGTATAAATGGAATCAAACAACACATGGCTTTTTGTTTCTGGCTTCTTTCACAAAGCATGTTTTCAAGATTCATCCATGTTATAACAAGTACCAGTAATTCACTCATTTTATGGTATGGAGATATATTTTATTTATCTATGAATGGCATTTTAAAAATATACTTTTGCTACCTATGTTAATTAGCTCTCAGATTCAACTCAAGACACATTGTAGTTATTCACACACTGATCCCTTGGCCCACAAAGTTATCAGTATTTTACTTTCTAACAATTTATAAATCATCTCATGCCTTACCATCTTCACTGTATTGCGTCTCATTACTTTGGTAAATACTTCTTGGACTTAATGCCTAGCACCACTTTTCTATAAATTGTCCCTTCCCTCCAACTTCTATATGGTTAATGTGACCCTACTCTTGTCTACAGGTCCAGGAATAAGCACCTGATTCAAGCTGGACATATATAGGCCCTTTGCTAGGAATATGGAAATGGAAATAATATTGTTTTTAATTAGCTGCTCTCGATTGCAGAAACTACAATCTCAGGAGTTTTCTGTTACCATTGTCTGCCACACAGACTAAGAAACCAAAAACAAAACCCAGTCTGCAAGAAGAGAAGAATCAGAGAAAAAGAGAGAGAGACAATAGTAGAGATAAGAGACAGAGCAAGACCTCCTGGGTTCCCTGTGGTGCTCCAGTCCCAGATTCCAGGCCATTCCTAAAGCCCAGCTGCATCCCCACCCTTGGATTCCATGGGACATACTATACACTTATAATAAATTCCCCTTACAGTTTAAGTCAGTTTCTATAATCTCCAGCCAAGAGTCCTAACATAGTCATCTACCCAGTAGGATTTTAATGTCTTTACTAGCAAGGGCTCAACCTCCATGGCACCCATTACAGTGACTCAAACACATACTTATTTAACTATCACCTGTGGAATGTTTTGAAAAACTATCTATAAAAATTACTCAAGACATTCTTGGATACGTATGTGGAAAAAAATTAGGATTTCTGTCTACTTTATTAAAAAGCTATATTATTGGGACTTCCCTGGTGGTCCAGTGGCTAAGCTTCCATGCTCCCAACGTAGGGGCCCAGGATCAATCCCTGGTCAGGGAACTAGATCCCGCATGCCGCAACTAAAGGTCCCACATGCCGCAACTAAAGGTCCCGCATACCGTAACTAAAGGTCCTGAATGCTGCAACAACAACAGAAAGATTCTGCATGCCACAATGAAGATCCCGCACACAGCAATGGAGATCCTGTCTGCCGCCGCAACTAAGACCTGGTGCAGCCAAAGAAATAATTTTTTTTTTTTTTTTTTTTTTTGCAGTACGCAGGCCTCTCACTGTTGTGGCCTCTCCCGTTGCGGAGCATAGGCTCTGGACGCACAGGCTCAGCGGCCATGGCTCACGGGCCCAGCCGCTCTGCGGCATGTGGGATCTTCCCGGACCGGGGCATGAACCTGCGTCCCCTGCATCGGCAGGCGGACTCTCAACCACTGCGCCACCAGGGAAGCCCCAGAAATAAATATTTTTTTAAAAAGCTATATTATTGTATCACAAACTCAATATATCTTTGCACCCATTTTGCAAAAAATCATTTAATTTCCTCAGAAAGTCTTTCTGTATTACACTACTACATGCCCATTTACACTTGCTTAGTAAATGTTTTATATTTTTAAAAAGCAAAGTGTTATATTTTCCTAAGAAGATTTGAAGTTTCTTGACAACAAGTAATCTCTATTTCCTCTTAAAGCAAATTCCCACAGAACCTACTAAAGAATAATCACACAGATTACTATTCAGAATATTCATGCAGAGATATAAGTGAGCAGCTGACCTCCCTGGACTCATTTTTTCCTCCTATAAACACGGTTTATTGTCAAGCACGAATAATTTCCATAAGGACAACTTATCTGTAATTAAACAACACTAAGCACATTATTATACTATGTAGGTTAGGTAGGCAATAAAACATTCCTTAATGGACGGCTCAGGAGATGCAGCTCTAGCAAGCCTGCTCTCTTGTCTCAGGTTGAGGGGTCTACTGCCATCACTGCCATCTACAAAGCTAATTCTCTGCACATCCCAGGGAGTCTTCATTCATTTTGCAGAGTTCTTTTCCCAAAATCAAATCCAGGATTTGTCACCTAATTGGGTCTTAGTGGGGATAACAGAGATAAAACCAGAACTCCAAAATATTTTCTTAAATCCCTATTAAAAATTTTATAGGGATAAATGCGCTAATCCCTCCAAGTCTAAGATCTGGTTCCTGAGTAGATTTTGCATCACACTATTTAATGTCACAACCTTCCCTAAGATATCCTTAAATTTTAAAAATTATACCTCTAATATTACCAAGTCTTACAGAGATAGAATCCCCTTTAAATTAGTAAATTATTGAAGTATTCCAGTTGGATACAACTTACTATATCAAGCACTCAGGCAGTTTCTGATGGTCTTGACTCCAAACTTGGTTCTCTGTAGCTTGAGAACTGTGCTGGCCAAAGCTCTGACAGACAGGTGATACTTATTTACTACTGCCCCTTTCCCCCCAAAATTTAAGCCTCTAAGTTTACAATATGGCCCACACAAGGATTTGCTAGTCTCCTCAAACTCAAACTGTTAGGGCAGAAAGGAACTTTACAAATCTACTTCAAACTAATTATTTTACAAATGAGAAAACAAGGTGGACAAGAGATAAATGACTCGCCCAAATTCACAAAGTAAGTTGGTAAAACCAGCATGCTTAGAATAAGGGCACTCAGCCTCCAGCTGTACGTTCATTTCATCATACCATCTAACTTAAACATATAAGTATGGACAGTATTGAAATCTCTCTGCTTTCTGGGAGAAAAAAACCCAAAACCTACAACTTTCTGCTTTCAGAAATGAGGGTGAGGGCTTCCCTGGTGGCGCAGTGGTTAAGAATCCGCCTGCCAATGCAGGGGACAGGGGTTCGAGCCCTGGTCCTGGAAGATCCCACATGCCGTGGAGCAACTAAGCTCGTGTGCCACAACTACAGAGCCCGCGCTCTAGAGTCTGTGAGCCACAACTACTGAGCCCGCATGCTGCAAATACTGAAGCCCACATGCTGCAACTACTGAAGCCCATGCATCCTAGAGCCCGTGCTCCTCAACAAGAGAAGCCACTGCGATGATAAGGCCACACATCACAACGAAGAGTAGCCCCCAGCCTGCCCGCAGCAACGAAGACCCAACGCAGCCAAATATAAGTAAATAAACTAATTAAAAAAAAAAAAAGAGGGTGAGAGGTTGAGGTAACATCTCATTTCATGGAGATAAATGGTCTTTTCTTAAACAGCCTTCCAAATGTCATGATGGGCTTGGCCTAAAGGCTAGGTAAAATGAAACTGAATATCAGATCTTCTCTGCAACCCGAAAATTTTTCACCATAATGAACTATGGCAGCTATGGTGTGTGCCCAAAGCTACCTCATTCCCCCTTTTCCATTAACGAAGTCTACAGTCCCTTGGCCAGAAGTATGGGCATGTGTCCTAGATCTGACTAATCAAGTATTTCACATCACTGGCAAGAGTGATTGGTCTAGGTAAGACCAACCAGAAACCTTCCCTAACGCTGAAAAAATAAGCTCTCTCCCACCAGGTGGAGAAGGCAATCTGCAGTAGGAGAGCCTAAGACTAATATTCAAAGAGAAATAGAGAGAAGCAGTGATGAGAGATGGAAAGAGAGTGCTGCAACATCAAATCCTTGGTTCTCATTCCCAAGCTGGTTCCTTTGATTTTGTAAGTTAACCCTATTATCTTTATCAACTACAGAAGCCAATAAATTTCCTTTTGCTTAAAATAATTTGAATTGCAAGTCAAAAATCCTATCATATACTTACCCCAGAAGACAGGACTGGATATATATATTACCCTTAATACAGGGAAATTAATAAACTATTGTTTAAAAAGGTTTTTGGAGGCTTTTAAACAGGCTCTACTATTTCTTATATTTATCATTCCTGACATCCTACACTCACCAACTTCACTGTTCCCATTATATGCCCGGTCCCTGTAAGTATCTGAGTTTGCTAACACTTCCCTAGGAAGTCCCTAGAATTTTTAAAAATCCTAATATAAGCTTGTTTCATTTGATTGCCAATAAAAGTTAAATGTAAAATATATTCCAGGTAATACAAGTTAAATGAGATCTTATTTATGTAGAATGTCAAAAAGATAAACCAGGTATCAACATTATACACGGCGTTCTACGAGGCAAGTTTTCAACATTTAAAGCAAATCCAGCAGAAACATGGCTACTTCAATATAATTTAGTAGCTTGTTTTTAATTTTAAAACAACAGAAATCAACAACAACAAATCTCAGGACCCACCTCCAATAAGGCTCCAGTTTGGAAGAATTTCAAAGGCTTTTCAATGGAATAATAAAGGCTATGATAGCTACCCTTAGCCAGGTATGCTCTGACCAGACCAACAGCTATAACGAGCCACCTAAGAAAAAAGAGCAATCAGAAGAAAAAAAAAAAGTAAGTAGGATTATAATAGAAAGATGTGGCAATCATAGATATTACTAAAGGTGACCTCAAGATCTGTGTCCTAGGTTTATCGATTATCACTCTCAAACGCTAAGCTGTATGTAATGCACAGAAATGTTGCACCTCCAGCAGCACCCTACGAAGAGTGCTTTTTGCAAAAGCACAGTGGCACCTCACCCATCTGGAGCTCAGCTTTTTGGCAACCTTGCCCGTTGAGAACAAGACCAAAAGGAGGGAAATAAGCTAAATTGGTCCTTGAGCAGCTACATTAGGTGCCAGGAAGTCCAAGACAAGAGAAAAAAACTATTAAAGGAAAATTTTAAATGCCCTGTGCAGTTAAAGGGTCTGTAGTAACAACAGGGTGGAGAGATGTTTTAAACTATTTTTAGAAGTATCTCATTGAACATACCCCTACCTTAAAATCTATTCTTTTAAAAGACTGCAAATGACATATGAATAAATGGTTTGTTTTTTAAAAAGAATAAAAGGTTTTTAAGCTGAGATTCCCAAAATCAATTTAGTAAAGAAAGCCAGATCAATACAAAACACAAAACAGGGAAGCACTTAGGCATATGGCTCTGAACTCTACATTTCTGTTCTACTGTCCTCCAAAATAAATTTCTCAGGCCTTGTAGTTTTTTATTTGTTAAGTTCCATAATTAAATGAGGTATATCACTATTAAGGTGTGTCTCCTTGAAGGTGCTAACAGATTTATTTATGTGTAAAATCTTAACTAAGCAGTGGGGTATGTGGTCTATGTTATTTCTAGAAACTATCATACAAATACATCGAACAAGAGTTTGTAAAAAAAAAAAAAAAGAAATGAATTCCTTAATGGTGTAACTGGTTCAGCATTTTCAGTAGCCTAGAAAAAAAGCTTACTTTACTCTCATATCCCCAACTTTTCTTCTGGTTTAAGATACCACTCCTTACCCTCCACCCCATTCTCTATGTTCATGGTTCAGGAATAAAGGCTTCTTTTCGTCTTCCCCAATGTATCTTAAAATCCCTCTTCAGTACAATGCTCTCATCAAAGCCCTTGCTAAGATGACAAGAATTTTTATATATAAATACACACATATGCACTGATGAATATTCTTTTAAAATCATTCTGTGACCATTTATGTGATAAAGAAAACGTGCATCTGTAATATGGCTTCTAAACCCAGAACTACTACTAACAAGTTCTGTGACCTCAAGTCAAGCAAGTCACAACTTCTCTGAGCCTAGGTTTCAATACTGGCTATTTCTAATACTAGCCATAAAGCCTATGATCCTCTCAAGATGTGTTTGCGTGTGTGTGTGTGAAAAAAGCAAGGTGCTGAAATGCTAATCATTAGCATTCATATTTTTAAAATACCTATGTACACATATTTGCTTGTATCAGTATCTGAAACATAAACAAAATTATCTGCCTTCCAGGGAGGAAATCTGGATGGAAGGGAAGGTAGAGGGAAGATTTTCACTGTATGCCGGTGCATACATTTTCAATTTTGCACCTGGCCAATGTATTATCTATTTTAAAAATAAATAAAACTGGATGTTCATTATACAGTTCTTTCAACTTTTCTATATGTTTGAAAATTTTCATAATAAAATGTTAAGAATTTTTTTTTACAAATTTATAAAATTTAAAAATATATAACAGTCTGATCCTGTGATCCTTGTCATCAAAAATAATGGGGTCAGAGAATTAGAGGAATCTTGGAGATCACCTAGCTCAACTCTTTAGTTTTTACAGATGAAAAAACGGATGTCTTGAGAAATAAAATGATTTATCCAAGGTCACACAGTTAGTGTCATAACTACAACTAAAAACTCGCTGCGACAAGGGATGGACTGAAATAAAGGAGAAACAAGAGGGGGTAAAATCTGTTTCCAGGGTCTATTACGCTTCTCCCCAGTAACTCTGCCTTCCATCTCTAGTGTCTTCCCCACCTCAATCCATCCTACAAAGTCTAAACTCACCTAAAGCACAGGACTGCTCATGTCACTGGGCAAAAACTTTGAACGCTGTTCCACTACCTTTCCCATTAAAGTTCATCCTGGATTTTGAAAACAGCCGCCGAGATAAATGGTCAACTCTGCAGACACAGCTCCCTCCACTCCCTTTGGGGAGAACAGCTCGCCATTCGTGACTTGCCGCCTGGGCTCTCAGCGCTGCAGGATCGCCCGGCACAACGCCCCTCAGACATGGACGTGTGGCTAGCCCATACGTCCTCCCAAGGCCCTCCGGACCAGCGCCTGGGCAGCCTCCCCCGAGCCCCCTTGGAGCACTGGAACTCCAGCTCGGTACCTGGGAACTTGCTCGACCCCCAGCAAACACCCAGGCGGATTCAGCCTCGACTGCCCCCGGAGCCCAGGTGCCGGGGACCGGACTCCCGCCACCGGGGCTGCGCTGCGCGCGGCGGGCCAGCCGGGCCGCTCCTCCTGCCGCAGAGCCCCCTCCCCGGCCAGACTCTCTCCCCGCCTTCCCGAGCCCCAGCCTCACCCCGCGGTCATCACCACATTGTAGATGACCAGGTACGCCGTGGCCAGAGGCCCCGGGCCCTTTTTCTTTCGCGAGCCGCTGGCTTCGCCGGCCCCGGCCCGGGCCCCGCCGCCCCCATTCCCTTTCGTCGCTGCAGTCGCCGCGGCTGCCGCCATATCAAACGCCGGGAGCACGCTCTCCTCGCGCGAACACCTCCGCCCAGACTGGCCACTGCGAGCGGGGTGGTGGGAAGGACAAGGGAGAGGCGGGGCCGAGGCCGCGGGGCGGAGCCAGGGACAGCGCCCACGGCTGCCGCCATCTTGGAGGAGGGCAAAGACGCTCCCGGCCCTCCCGCCCCTCCGCTCGCCTCAGTCGCCACCGCCATCGTGGAACAGGGTAATCACCGCCGCTTTTGCGCTTCCGGTAATAACCTCCGGCGCCATCTTGGATTAGGTCAATGTTGTGTTTGGCCTTATTCGACAGGCCAGTTGTTTCTGCCGTCTGGCTGTTTCGTCGTCCCTGGTTATTCTCTCTCCTATAATTTCCGCCTCTGTGTGGGATTAATAAAATGATGCTTTCATTTTCCCTTCTCATCTTGACTTCTCGCAGTGGTCGTATCTTCACCCCTATACACGCGGTTCGAGTAACCTGCCATTTTGGGTCAGGGCAATTTACGCTGATTTCGCTTCCCATCATCCCTAGAGGCCGGCGGGAACTGCCCTTTATCTTAACTGCTAGCCGGGTTGAAGATTCTGTCTCTGAAGGTTTATTCCCTGCCTTTTGATTTTAAGTTACTTGTACAGTGGAGAACGTCAACGAGAAGTATGTCCCTTTTACTATCCGATTAAAGTTGCCCGTGTGGCCTAGGATCCAGTGTCATTCTTGAGGGCCTGGAGGATGCCCAAATGCGTCTTCCAGCCCGAAGCCGCGTGGGCTCGCCCGTCGCCGAAGCCCGTCGTCGAAGCAGGACGAGGATGAGACGATTAGGCTGCCGGCTAAGGGTGAGGTGTCGAGTGGAGCGAGAAGCTTTCCACCCACAGTATTCCAAGGTAGAGGGATGTTGGCTTATATGGAAAACATGTCTGCTTAAGGAAAGCGGGACAGCTTGGGGAACCTGCTTCAACCAGCTGACCTCACTTTCCATTCACTGCTTTGTTCTAGCGGTTTTTGGTTTGTATTAGAAGTCTCCTA
The DNA here is from genome assembly GCF_951394435.1 of Stenella coeruleoalba. Taxonomy (NCBI): domain Eukaryota; kingdom Metazoa; phylum Chordata; class Mammalia; order Artiodactyla; family Delphinidae; genus Stenella; species Stenella coeruleoalba. The sequence continues at coordinate 75,882,356 of NC_137150.1, read as the reverse complement.
ACCGTCAATTTTCTCATGGCCAAATCTCTCTTTAAATTAATTACTGTACATGTGGTGGTATACGATACTTATTTATTCTTTCCAGTAAGTATTTATTTTATGGAGCGTCTGCGAGATTGCACTGGGGTTCATGGCACTAAGTGAAAGACCAAGTCCTCGATCTCCCAGACGTTATAGAGGGAGCCAGGTGAAAATAACTGTGTTAGTTGGTGAAGAGTGTTATCAGTTAGGAAGTTGTTTCAGTAATCCAGGCCGTAGCGAGTAGTGGTTTGGGCCAGAGTGGTCGCAATTGAGGTGATGAAAACTGAATTGAATTCTGGACATATTTTAGAAGTAGCGCTGATAAGATTTGTTGATATGTTAGCTGTGGAGTGTGAGGTAAAAGACATTATGAGTAGCTTGGAATAATTGAGTTGTAGAAGAAGCTATTTTGAAGGCAGAAATCTGAGATTTTATCTTTTACTTGCTGAGCTTGACGTCTGTTAGACATTCAAGTGGAGAGGTTGAGTAGACAGATATAGACACTGAGGTTCCAGGAAGAAGTGTGGACTAGAGGTATAAATTTGACAGCCATCAGGGCGGTGATGGTATTTAGAGCCATGAGATATCTAAAGATTGAGAGGTAATAACTAAACGGTTGTCAGTGTCTCATCCTTACAGCCCCACCGATTGTGTAGAGATCCTGTTGCCTGGTTTTCCTGACTTCTTTAAAGTGCAAGTTGGTGTACTCACGTTGCAGACTGTGATCAGAGGGAAAAATTTTTGCAAAGGAAATAAAGAAGCGAGTCATTTTGCAGAGCAGATAATCACTATCTAAAAGATTCTTTCATTCATTTAACTGATATTTTTCCCAATATAACCTGCTTAGTGGGAAAGTAGGAGGCAGGAATGCATAAAGCTCTGTCGGAAATCAATTTAAAACTCAACGTATCTTCTTACAGTCACTTAGACTCCAGTCTGTTCTCTCCAGTATAGTCACAGTGATCTTTTCCAAATACAAACTTGTTCATTTCTACTACCTTCCCCCCACTCTCTTATGACATTTAAATGGCTTTTAATGGCAATTATGGTAAAGTATAAAATATTTAATGTGACCCACAATAATGTGCGTGGTCTTAACTCCTACCTGCTTCTTCAGTCTCACGTCACACCATGCTCTCCCTAGACATACTACCTTTAGCTTAGTTCTTCCAATGAGTGATGAGCCTTTCTGCCACAGGGGCTTTGAGCCTGTTGTTCTCTCTGCCTAGAATCTCCATCCCTACCTTCCTCCTTCTGATCTAAGTTTGCCATCACTTTCCCTAAACTTCTGGAATGAGTCATTCACCTTGTCTCCACGTACTTCCTCTCATGACACAGGCCACAGTAATTTTATATTTACTCATGTGACTTCTCTCCCCAATAGACCACAAGTTTCATTAGACAGGAATAGTGGTATTTTCTTGTAGTAGTGGTTTGTTTGAGTTGTTTGTGTTTTCCCCTTCATTGCCTGACACATTGCCAGCAACATGATTCTGTCTGGATCAAGCATGATTTCTCTAGCAAAAGTAATTATTTCAAGCCTTAGGACTATCATGACACAAGCAGAGCTCATTAGAGTTCTTCTGTGAAATTGATATGAGGATGCTGGAGTGTAGTGTTCATCTTTTTGTCAGGATTATTAAAAATAAGAGGTTGCGCTCCTGGCTCCAGACAGTCACCTTCCCTTCCATGTGGGGAGAGGAGAAACCAAGCAAACACGAGGGACTCTGTGTTTTGAGGGCTTTGGGTCTTGATTCCAGTCCCTGAGGTCTGGTACTTGATGCTTTTCCTTCAATTTTGTGGGTTTTCTCGTTATTCTCCCCAGCAAGAGAGTCAATATATTTCTTTTGCTTAATCTAGCAGTCCCAGAACAACAACAACAACAAACCACAGCTCTATCCCATTTGTTCCAATAAAAGCCCTGGAAAGTAATCTCTTTAGTTTGACTCACATGCCCATCACTGAGCCAATCATTGCAACCAAAGGGGATACAATATGCTGACTGGCCAGGTCTTTGTCATATACACATAGCAGGAGGAGGGAGGCTTCACCCAAACTATATAAATTGAGTTTATACATCCCCCGCATTTGGGGGGTATAGTTCCCCCAGCGGTAATAAGGGAGTTGTTATCAGCAGAAGAGAATAGATGTTGGGCAGGTATGGTAGGCTGAAAAATGCCCCCCCTCATTGATGTCAAATATCTGTGAATGTTACCGTATTTGGAAAATACATTAAAATTAAAGATCTTAAGATGAGAAGATAATCTTGGATTATCCAGTGGGCCCTAAATGCAATCACATATCCTTATAGAACAGACACACAGAGAAAAAGAGTCACACAGGAAGAGGAGGAGGCAGTGTGACCACGGAGGCAGTGTGACCACAGAGGCAGAGATTGGAGTGATGAACCACAAATCGAGGTATGTTGACAGCCACCAGAATCTGAAAGGTGCAAAGAATGGATTCTCCTTTAGAGCCTCCAGAGGTAGTACAGACTTGCCTTGCAATACCTTGATCTCAGACTTAGAGAATTGTGAGAGAACAAATTTGTCTTAAGCCACCAGTTTGTGGTAATTTGTTACTGCAGCAACAGAAAACTAATACAGCAGATAAAAACAACAGATACTGAATGCATATTATATGCCTCCAAGTATCTTACTCCAAGCCGAGTATTGGGAGAATTGCTACATTCAAAGAATAATTGAGAATGTTAAGCAGGTTAGAGTGGTCTAAATAAACATTATTTCTGAGGACTACAAAGCAGTATTGTTGTGAGGAGAGAAGTCAGGAAAATCTTCTTGAAGGCATGTCTCAAACATAATCATAGGGATGTGTTATGAAAAGGTTGAAAGTCATTAAAGTGAGAGAAGATAAAAGGTAAAAAATGTAAGAGGACACAGCCATGTTGTGTCTACAGAAAGCTAACAAGGGTGAAGGGATAAAAATAAGTCTAAATAAATAGTTGGGACTTGATTGCTGGACTGAGGAATTTAAATTTGAACTAAGACATGGTAATGAATCAGGTTCTTAAATAGTTATAGGTTGAAAATATTATCCGAAAAGAAAAATCAACTCCCATTTATTAGTTTCCTATTGCTGCTGTAAAAAATTATCACAAGTTAGTGGCTTGACACATCATGGAATTTATTGTCTTAAAGTTCTGTGGATCAGAAGTCCAAAATGATTCTTTCAGGGATAAAGTCAAGGTGTTGGCAGGGCTGGTTCTTTCTGGAAGCTCCAAGGGAGAATCCATTCTTTACCTCTTCCAGCTCCTAGAAGTTGTTGGCATTCCTTGGCTACAGTCACATCTCTCCAGTCTCTCCAATCTCTGATTCTGTTGTTGGAATACCTTCTCTGATTTTGATTCTCCTGCTTCTCTCTTACAACAACTTTTGCGATTACATTGGGCCCAACCTGATGGTCAGGGATACTCTCCCCATCTTAAAATCCTTGGCTTAATCTTATCTGCCAGTCCCCTTTACCTTATAAATAACAGTCTGGGGGTTAGAGCCTGGACATATTTGGGGGCTATTATTCAGCCTACCACATTCCATTACCAAAAGAAAGGGAGGGAGGGAGAGAGAGAAAACCCCAAAGACTTGAAAAATGATAAACATTCTTTAAACCATTGCTGAATTTGCAGGAAAGTAAAGGGTATCTCCAAAGTGGGGATCAGAAGTGGAGTGAGGGCTTATGTTGGGCATGGTAAAGAATAGAAAATTGAAACCAGAACAGTGATCAGTTAGTAAAAGCAAAAGCCAGGATTTCTCTGAAGGTAAATGCTAATGCCAGTGCTAGGGCTGAGACTAATCAAGTGAGTTTTCTAGGGCTTTTTCTATTTGGGCACAACCCATTGATTTCAACATACGAATTTTGAGGGGGTCATAAACATTCAGACCATAGAAGTTGCCTTCCTTGACAAAAGGGATTTTGTAGGTGTGATTAAATCAGGGACCCTGAGATGAGGAGATCATCTTGGATTATCTGGGTGGGTCCTCTGTAATCATAAAAGGGAGGCGGAGGAAGAATCAGTCAGCCAGAAGGCAGTGTGACTACAGAAGAAAGTCAGAGTGAGATGCAGTGTTTTTGGCTTTGAAGATGGAGGAAGGGGCTTCCAGAATCTGGAAAACACAAGGAAGTAGGTTCTTGCCTAGAGCCTTCAGAAAGGAATGCAGCCGTGCCAACATCTTGATTTTAGCCCAGTGAGTCCTGTACTGGACTGCTGATCTACAGAACTATAAGATAGTAAATTTGTATTGTTTTTTAAGCCACTAAGTTTGTGGTAATTTGTTACATCAGTAATTGAAAACTAATACAGTAATACATCTGTATCGATAGCAGCCAAAAAGCATTACTAGAGGTAAAATCTTTCATAATAAACTGTTCTGTTCACCAGGAGAACAACAATTTTAAACAGGTATGCATAATTTAAGAGGTATGGCCTCTGTGCTACTGTTCCAATTCTACGTAGAGAATTATAAAACATTATTGGATGATGTTAAGGAAGACCTAAATAAGTGGAGAGATACTGAGTTCATAGATTGGAAGACTCAATACAGTAAAGATGACAGTTCTCCCCAAATTAATTTATAAATTGCATGCAATCGCAATCAAAATTTCACCAACTAGTTTTTGTTGTTTGTTTTGATTTTTGTGGAATTTGAGAAGCAGATTGAGATTTTATATGGAAATTTTAATGGTCCAAAAATTACCAGGATATTGGGAGAACTTGCTCTACAAGGTAACTACATTTATTGTAAACTATAGTTTTACAATTAAGACAGTATAGTATTAGCATAAGGATGGCAAATAGACTGATAGAACAGGATAGAGAGTCCAGGAACAGACCCACACATATATAGTCACTTTATTTATGACAGAGATACAGTAGGGAAAAGATGAACATTCCAGTAAATGATTCTGGGAGAAGTGGATATTCGTATGGGAAAAAAAAATTTCCTACCTCACACTATACACAAAAATCATTTCTAGACTTAAAATGTGAAAGTCAACATTTAAAGCTTTTAGAATTAGTATAGGAGAATATCTTTATGACCTCAAAGGTAAGGAAAGAATTTTAAAACAAGATATAAAAAGTACCAACTGTAAATGAAAAGGTTGCTACTTTGACTATATTAAAGTAAAGGATTTTTGTTCATCAAAAGATAGCATAAAACAAGCAAAAAAAAAAAGCAAGGTACAGAGTGGGAGAGGATATTTGCCACACATGTAATTAATAAATGACTAGTCTCCACAACGTATGAAAACTCCTTCAAATCTGTAAGAGATAATTACATTGAAAACGTGGGCAAAAAATATATAAATGACCAGTAAACATATGCAAATATGTTCAACCTCTTATTAATCAGGGAAATGAAAATTATAAGCACAGTGTGATACCATTAGCCATTCTCTGGAGTGGGTAAAATGAAACTGTTTGGTAACACCAGCTGTTGGTGAGGGGACTGCAAGTGGCGAGTTGGCACATTCACTTTGGAAAGCAGTTTGGCATTATCTAGGAAAGTCAAAGATACACATATCCCATGACTGTTTTTCTAATGCCAGGTTGATGGCCTTAAAGATTCCCTAGGGTACATATATCAGAATATTCAAAGCAGTATTTTTCGTTATAGTCCCACACTAAATGGAACACATCTATCTACAGTAGAATAAATAAATAAATTGTATATCTTACGATCGGATACTTTACAGCGATGCAGGTGAACAAATTGCAGCTCTATTCAGTTATAGCAGAGAAATCTCAAACAATATTGAGTGAAAGAAGTAAGGCACAGAAGAATACATACAGTATGATTCATTCATCTAAAGTTAAAAATCAGGCTAAATGAAAAATTATATTGTTTAAGGGATTCATACACAGGTGGTAAAACTAAAGAAAAGCAAAGAAATTATCATCACAAAAGTCAGGATAGTGGATACTTACCCAGGATAGGTAAGATAGGTGGATAGTGGGGAGGGAGGAATTTATGACCGAGAGGGGACAAGTAGCAAGGATTCGGAGAGTGGCAGGGAGAGGAGTTCTGGGAGTAATGGAAATGCTTTATTTCTTCACCTGGGTGGTGGTTATATAGGTTTTTCCCTTAGTGATAATTCATTAAGATGTATATTTATGTTTTGGGTGCTTTTTGCTTATACTTTATATGTTAGATATACTTTATATGCTTGATATACATAAATGATATATAATGAAAAATAAAGAGGAGTCCTGATAGTAGGAAATACTGCATCAGGATGATCATGTAAGAAGCTATTGTAGTTAATCTGGGTATAATAAAGATGTTAAGGGGGGACATCCCTGGTGGTGCAGTGGTTAAGAATCCGCCTGCCAATGCAGGGGACACGGGTTCGAGCCCTGGTCCGGGAAGATCCCACATGCCGCGGAGCAACTAAGCCTGTGCACCACAACTACTGAGCCTGCGCTCTAAAGCCCGGGAGCCACAACTACTGAGCCCACACGCCTAGAGCCCGTGCTCCGCAACCAAAGAAGCCACTGCAATGGGAAGCCCGTGCACTCCAATGAAGAGTACCCACTGCTCGCCACAGCTAGAGAAAGCCCAGGCACAGCAACGAAGACCCAACGCAGCTAAAAATAAATAAATAAATATATATTTTTAAAAAAAGATGTTAAGGGGACAGCATCGCTGGCACCTCTTTTTTTTTTAAAAAAAATTATTTAGTTATTTATTTATTTTGGCTGCTCTGGGTCTTAGTTGCGGCATGCGGGATCTAGGTCCCCAACTAAGGATTGAACCCAGGCCCCCTGCATTGGGAGCACGGAGTCTTACCCACTAGACCACCAGGGAAGTCCCTGGCACCTCTTTTAAAGGGAAGCTGCTGAGGCAAAACCCTGGTGACAGATAGTGGCCATGTTTTGTACCCTATTATCTTCATCCCTTTGACTACAGATAGGAATACATATACAGATGGTAAGACTATACAACCAAGCAATGAAATGTTTATCACACATTCAGGATAGTGGATACTTCTGGACTTGAGCTGGGCACCTGATCCAGGAGTTATTGATAGGGAGGCACCCCTCTTCCTCATCTTTTCATCTCCATAAAAAAAGGCAACTTCTGTACAAAAGAGGTTATGTACTAATCAGATTTCCAGCTTCCTGAACAATGGAGACCAAAACTGGTTAGTTAGAGAGGAGTGTATTGAAAGGACATTGGATAGCTCACAAAATTGATGGAAAAGCTGAAGAACAAGGTTTGGAACATCGACAGGAGCCAAGGGAAATTAGACATCTAAAAATAGAGACCAAATCAATACACAGGAAGAGTTTGGTTAGTATCTAACAACTTCTCTCATTGGCACAGCCACCATTGGGCATTGGATGCTGCCATTATTGTTTCCTCTGTCACCTCTGGAAAGATTCTAAACTGCCATTTACTTCTCTGTGTTATTCACTCCAGAGTCGAGGTTGTAGGTAGGAGCATATTGTTGGAAGCTGACATGCCCAAATTCTAGAGACAAGGCAGATGGGAAAGGGGCTATTTGCCCACACTTGAGCTTCTTTATTGGAATTACCTCCAAATAGGAAGTGTGTTTAGATACTGGGTGGCCAAAAATGAAAGACACCCATCACAGGAAATATCAGAAATAAACATATCTGGCCCCACAGGGAGGAGGAAAGAGTAATATGATTAAGATCTGTGAAATTCTTTGGGCCATGTTTTAACCGGGGGACGAGAGATTCTGCACAGTCAGGAAAGGCAGCCAGGCTGACTCTTACTTCTGCCCTGCAGTGCATCTTTTCTAGTTTCTCTGTCTGTGATTGGGAATAGGGAGTAGGGTGTAATTCTGATCAGCCCTGTGCTACTGGCCAGGCTATCTTCAATTCAGGAAGCTGAAAGTCCAGATGTCAGCAATCTCCATGGTTGGTCACGTGCCCCAAAACATACCCTTATAGGGCTCTCTCTTTTTCTTTTATTATTTTTTTATTGAAGTGTAGTTGATTTACAATGTTGTGCCAGTCTGCTGTACAGCAAAATGACTCAGTTATACACATATAGACACTCTTTTTTTATATTCTTTTCCAATTTGGTTTATCACAGGATATTTAATATAGTTCCCTGTGCTATACAGTAGGCCCTTGTTGTTTATCCATCCTGTATATAATAGTTTACATCTGCTAATCCTAAACTCCCAGTCCTTCCCCTACCCCCTTCCCCCTTGGCAACCACAAGTCTGTTCTCTGTGTCTGTGAGTCTGTTTCTGTTTTGTAGGTAGGTTCCTTTGTGCCATATTTTAGATTCCACATATAAGTGATACCATGTGGTATTTTTCTCTTTCTGACTTACTTCACTTAGTATGATAATCTCTAGTTGCATCCACGTTGCTGCAAATGGCATTATTCCGTTCTTTTTATGGCTGAGTAGTATTCCATTGTATATATGTACCACATCTTCTTTGTCCATTCATCTGTCCATAGACATTTAGGTTGTTTCCATGTTTTGGCTATTGTGAATAGTGCTGCTATGAACATAGGGGTACATGTATCTTTTTGAATTATAGTTTTGTCCAGGTATATGCCCAGGAGTGGAATTGCTGGATCCTATGGTAATTCTATTTTTAGTTATCTGAGGAACCTCCACACTGTTTTCCATAGTGGCTGTACCAACTTACATTCCCACCAACAGTGTAGGAGGGTTCCCTTTTCTCCACACCCTCTCCAGCATTTGTTATTTGTAGACTTTTTAATCATGGCCATTCTGACTGGTATGAAGTGGTATCTCATTGTAGTTTTGATTTGCATTTCTCTAATAGTTAATGATGTTGAGTATCTTTTCATGTAGAGGGCTCTCTGTTAATGGCCAGATAGGAGATGGTGCTGAGGTCATTCCCCACCTTCCTGAATTGTTATAGTTTCATTATCATACAAAACCCTGCAGAAAAGGAGGGGTGAGTGATAGGATTCAAACTCTAAATTCCACTCTAAACTTCCAGTTAGCCCATAGAATGGCCAGTGATATGACTAATATGAAAAGGTTATATCACATTATTCTTTTGAGAATTTGAGCTGACACCTGAGCAGATGTGGAGAGAGGAGACGCTCTATGAGAGACTGTGAGATAGCTGCCTTAGTACTTGATGACTTTCTATGATCAGCTTCAGGCCATAGGTCTCCTTATAAATGGTTAATAAACACACCAATGAAGATAAATAACATTTATGAACAAATGATGATTAAAATGATGAGATAGATGCCCCCCTTTTTTTCTTCTTCAGAATGTCAAAGATAAAAATAATACTGTTAGCAGGGATATAAGGACATGGGTATTCTTAAATTTTGCTACTGAATGTACAGACTGATAACACTGTCTGGAAGGCAGCTTGACAATACATAGCAAAACCTTCAAACCATGAATGTCCTTTGACCCAATAAGTACACTTCTTGGAATTTATCTTAAGGGATTTAGCTCAACTTTTTTTTTTTTTAATTTTATTGAAGTATAGTTGATTTATAGTGTTGTGTTAATTTCTGCTGTACAGCAAAGTGATTCAGTTATATATATTCTTTTTCATATTCTTTTGCATTATGGTTTATCACAGAATATTGAATACAGTTCCCTGTACTATACAGTAGGACCTTGATTTTTTTTAAAAATTTTTTATTGGAATATAGTTGATTTACAACGTTGTGTTAGTTTCTGCCGTACAGCAAAGTAAATTTGTGATATATGTGTGTGTGTGTGTGTGTGTGTGTGTGTGTGTGTGTATCTCCACTCTTTTTTAGATTCTATTCCCATGTAGAGGACCTTGTTGTTTATCCATCCTATATATAATAGTTTGCATTTGCTAATCCCAAACTCCCAGTCTTTCCCTCCCCCACTCCCCTTCCCCTTGGCAACAAGAAGTCTGTTCTCTCTGTCTGTGAGTCTGTTTATCTTAAGAAATTTAGGGTGTGAAAAAAGATTTAGTTAGTTATAAATGCTCATCACAATGCTATTTACAGTATCAAACTGTTGTAAATAATCTAAATGTCCAGCAGTCCAGACTGGTTAAATTATGATAGAGGTTTAAAATAGTATAGCATTCAGACATTAAAAATGATTTTGCAGAAACTTAATTTCAAATGATTCAGCAAAAATAAAGTGTGTGTGTGTGTGTGTGTGTGTGTGTGTGTGTGTGTAACAGAGAGCACAAGTGTGAGAGAAATTGTGAGCAAAGGGCAAATGTGGAAAATGATGTGATTGTTAAGACAAAAACTATAACAGGTCAGAAATGTCTACTCTGCCTGCAAGCTAACAAGGTGGCCTGGCCCCCACCCCACACACTCTCGTATTTTCATGTATATTTTTCTTTCAGGGCCCAGCCGCAGCAAGGGGCTCCAGATTTTTGTCCCTGGAGACCATTACTGCCAATTCTTGGGGTCTTCCTCCCAAAGGACAGCCTCAAGGCATTGTTCTCTCTTTGTGACCCAGCCCAAGTTCCAGTACCCTGTGCTGAGGAAGCTGGCCTCTTTACCCAGGTCCCTCAATGAGGAAATGTTCTCTTCTTTTGAATACCATGGAGGACACACATGGTCTGGGGCCTGGTCCAGGTGGATGGAGTGTGGGGTTTCACAGGAAGAGGAGCAGGGCAGAGCTTGCTCTCAGGGTGTACTTTGTGGCTTAAGGTATGTGTGGGGGTTAGTCTGGGTCCAGATAGAGGGGCAGGAAGAGGATGTATGTATGTATGTGTATGTTTATATATATAAAATAAAATATACATGTTATTTATATATATATTATACTGTTACATACACACACACACACACACACACACACACAAATAATGAGCCCTCTGAGCCACAAAACAAAAACAGTTTATCATTTATGGCAAAAGCAGCAGCCAGAGCAACATCTTATGTTGGTTACCAAGCCCCATCCACACAGGGCAACATAGTGAGGGCCAGATGGTACACCTGCATATGCAGTGGGGTGCATTACAGGAGAGGAACCCTGTAATGGCATATTGGGGGTGGTACATTCTGATCCCCTTCAGCTCCTTATACAAATATTAGGAAACTCTGATCTTATATATGGCTGCTGGTGACCTGTCTCTCCTGCCCTCCAAAGAGAGAGAAACCTTGTCTTTGTTCTAGAATGTAAGCCAGTCTTCTCCAAGATGGGAAGGAGAGGTCTTTATCTTTACTATTCTGAACATCTCTGGGAAGAGAAACATATCTAATCCTTACCCTACTGGAATGTCTCTGTAGGGGAGGAAAAAAAAAAACCCTGTATCCTCTACCCTCTTAGGTTCAGTGTCTGGGACCCTGCGAATTGAACTGATAAAAGATTAACAGGAGAAAAAGGTTTACTTCATATACATGTGGGGGGCCTCACAGAAATGAAGTGAAAACCCCAAAGAGGTGGTCAGACCCAGAGGGTTATATACCATTTTAACAAAGAGCAATAAGTTTGTGGAGAAGTGACAAGACAAAGGAACGTGGGTTTAGATTTTTATGGGCAGTGAATTGTGGGAAGGTAAGCTTGTGGGGAAAATTAATGGAAGATAAGGGTTGTTTTTAGTAAAGTTTGTTATGTAGCTGCCATCTCTGGGCTGAGACGAGTTTAGAGTCAACTCGTGTCTGGTGATTAAGTGTTATTGTGCTCTTCCTGATATATGAGAGAGGATGGGGACACATTCACAAAGGGAAATTTATGCCCTGCTTTTAGGCAAATAGGGGGAGGATAGAGAGCTTTTTCTGTATCTGCTGTTTCTCACTTGCCTTCAGCTCAAAATAGTCCTTATGCCAAAGTGGCATATTTGGGGGGTGGTACATTCTGATCCCCTTCAGCTCCTTATACAAATACTGGAATTGATTGTAAATGCTTTTGATCAGAAGACCTGAATTGTCCAGCAAAGTGAGATGTTCAGAGTGGATCATCTCCGAACAATATGGAGTGGATCATCTCCCAACAGTATTCTACTGAAGGGTTTAAGAGTGTTTATCGAACTATTCTATCAATCTTTCTCCAAGTTTGAAAAAATTTTAAATAAAAAATTGGGGAAATAATGCAGAGATGCATTTGATATGGAAATTGTTTAGAATATATTAAGTAGAAAAGTGGACTATACATGGTGTGTACTAAGATCTTATTTTTATAACAGTTAGGTATATCTGTCTATAGAGAGAAAAAATCTATAAGGGGATATACCAATATATTATTAGTGTTTATCTTTGGCTGAGTAAGGGCATTAGGTTTTTTGTTTTGTTTGTTTTTGCGGTACGCGGGCCTCTCACTGTTGTGGCCTCTCCCATTGCGGAGCACAGGCTCTGGACGTGCAGGCTCAGCGGCCATGGCTCACGGGCCCAACCGCTCCATGGCATGTGGGATCTTCCCGGACCTGGGCACGAACCCGTGTCCCCTGCATCGGCAGGTGGACTCTCAACCACTGTGCCACCAGGGAAGCCCTAGGTTTTTTTTTTTTTTAATGTTCTTTCTGTTTATATGTATTCTGCTTTTCTTTCCCCAATGAGTGGTTTTGTGAGTAAATTTTTTTCTTTAAGTTTATCAAAAATGAATCCCTTTATGTCTTCTAATGAGGGTAGATAGCAGTGACATGTTGGTTTTTTCTACCCCCATCTTGGATGTACTTAAATTGCCCTGCAAAGTGGGGAGGGAAGAGAGTGAAAGATAAAGAGAAGAGGAGAGAAACCTAGGAGAAGAGACAGGTCTGGGAGGATTTTTCAAATGAAATGCTGATCAATATGAATTCCCTTATTTACCTTACCTACCTTACAAAATCAGTAAATTCTTTAATATTTTTGTGTGAGTTGAATATTTTGGTGGGAAACTCAAAAGGAAGAGGAGACAACAGTAGTATTGGTTACATTTTGGGTGCTGCCTGGGATTTTCAGAGTAAAGTGCACTGCCTAGCTATATTTAGGATTAAATCATCGCCTAGAATAGTGGTTTTCAAACTCTTAAAGATTATTGAGGCCCCTAAAGAACTTTTATTTATGTGGTTTATAACTACTTTATATTATCCATATTAGAAATCAAAACTAAGAAAAATTTAAATCACAAGAATATGTAAGCTGTCAGAGTGATGACATTATCACACATAATGACACCAGAAGTAAAAGCAACAAAAGCAAAAATAAACAAATGGGACTATATCATACTAAAAATCTTCTGTTACAGCAAAGGAAACCATCAACAAAATAAAAAGGCAACCTACTGAATGGGAGAAAATATTTGCAAATCATATATCTGATAAGGAATTAATATCCAAAATATATAAAGAACTCATACAACTCTATAGCAAAAGAACAATCCAATTAAAAAATGGGGGCTTCCCTGGTGGCACAGTGGTTGAGAGTCCGCCTGCCAATGCAGGGGACACGGGTTCGTGCCCTGGTCCGGGAAGATCCCACATGCCGTGGAGCAGCTAGGCCCGTGAGCCATGGCCGCTGAGCCTGCGCGTCCGGAGCCTGTGCTCCGCAACGGGAGAGGCCACAACAGTGAGAGGCCTGCGTACCGCAAAAAAATAATAATAATAATAAAAAATGGGCAGAAGATCTGAATAGACATTTTTCTTTCCAAAGAAGACATACAGATGACCAACAGGTACCTGCAAAGATGCTCAGCATCGTTAATCATCAGGGAAATGAAAATCAAAACCACAATGAAGCATCACCTCCTGCCTGTTAGAATGACTTTATCAAAAAGACAAGAAAGAACAATTGTTGGCAAGGACGTGGAGAAAAGGGAACCCTCGGGCACTGTTGGTGGAAATATAAATTGGTGCAGCCACTATGGAAAAAAGTATTGAGTTTCCTCAAAAAATTAAAAATATAACTATGTGATCATATAACTATATGATCCAGCAATTCCATTTCTGGGCATTATCTGAAGAAAATGAAAACACTAACTAGAAAAGATATATGCACCCCCATGTTCATTGCAGCATAATTTACAATAGCCACGATATGGAAACAACCTCAGTGTCCATCAACAGATAATGGATAAAGATGTTTTTTTATATATATATATATATATATATATATATATATAAAATTTTCATAAAAAAGAATGAAATCTTGCCATTTGTGACATGGATGGACCTCGAGGGCGTTATGCTAAGTGAAATAAGTCAGACAGAGAAGGCCAAATACTGTGTGACCTCTCTTATATGTGGAATATAAAACAACAACAAGAACAACAAAAACCCAACCAACATCATAGATACAGAGAACACATTGATGTTCTCTTTGTTGGGATTGTTGCCCGATCCCTGTGTTTTCTGAGTTGCTACTTCTCACTCTCAGTTGTGTCTGCTGTCCACCAGTCTACAGCTTCTCTAGTCTAACTTTATTTATTTTTTCCCTCTGGTCTAACTTTAAAAGACCCCTTTTCCTGCCAGCGTTCGAGGAGAGACTGTCAGAGGGCCTGTCGGCTAAGGGAGGAGATGGAGGGGGGACAGTCAATCTAATTCCTGTTTTTTGCCTTGTTCTGTGGTAGGACTCAGCTTGCTTTTTGACGGTTTCTCCCCGAAGATGCTTGCAGTGTGGAAAAAGTTGAAACGAAATTACTTACCAATTAGTTTATCCCAAAATTTTGTCAACAACTCAAGTCTAATGTATCACCTCTCTTATTCTTTGCCCTGTGGGTTTAATGCCTTTTGTGCCTTTACTTTCATTTTAGTGAGGTTTTGGGAGGCAGGAGATAAGTTCAGGTGTCCAATCTGCCACGTATGACCACTAGCCTCAATTTAGTTTCCATAGAAACAGCTTCTCTTCCCTTCAGCACCCCATTTTTATTGATTTATATAATAATTAAATTATGTAATTACAGTTGTACAACTGGCATAAAGAAGTTTAAGAACAAATCCAATTGACTCTTGGTAAATAATACTACTCAGTGGCCATCAGTTAGTAGAACAGAAGTGTGTGGGCTCCAGTTCATTTATTTTACAGAAAGAATGAAAATTGTGGTTAGGTTGGGCAAGTTGGATTAAATGGAAATTAGTTAACTGAGCTTCTACATTAAATAAATGAATATAAGACATTCATTAACAGGGTGCATTTTATTTCTATTTTATTTTTTTAACATCTTTATTGGAGTATAATTGCTTTACAATGGTGTGTTAGTTTCTGCTGTATAACAAAGTGAATCAGCTATACACATACATACATCCCCATATCTCCTCCCTGTTGTGTCTCCCTCCCACCCTCCCTATCCCACTCCTCTAGGTGGACACAAAGCACCGAGCTGATCTCCCTCATTAACAGGGTGCATTATTAAAAGTCTAAATGATTTGGCTTCTTGGACAACCAATTTAACTTTAAATGACTTTATCTGTGTTTAAAAACTCCTTGAGCAAGCAGATGCCTTTCCAGAATCAGGCTCTTTTCTGTACTTTGAACGTGGGTACTATTGATGTGTTCAGACTGACTTCCTGGACTCTGGACCCTTGTCTGTCCTAACTCCTATATATCCCATCCTACTTCTGCATTGATTTCCTGGTTGGACTTTTGACCTGCAATGACCTCAATGCATCAGTGAGTTGATGCCTTACATTCCTTTTGAGGCTCCCCTTCATAGGTACATGGTTCCCTCAGTCTCTAACCTTTTAGGCTTCTTCAGAGTAAAACTGACTTGCCTTCCTGTTGGCCTTCTTCTCTGCAGGAAGTCAGGTTTCAGCTTCTGTGCTCTAAGTAAGTTACCTGCTCATCTGTTTGCTTTCCACCTTCCAAAATTCTGGTATTTTTCATCTTTCTTCTCCCATATTTGTCTTTGAGGGGTTTATAGCTTTAATAAAAAGTATTCCTTCACTCTCGGTTTAATGGGGTTCTGAAGAGAACGGTTACTGCTTGTCTTCTGGAGTTCATGTTTGGTCTTCTCTCGACTATGGTAGCTTCCCATTTTCTAAACCCTTAATCTCTTGATTCTCCAGAAAATAGGAGCATTTTGAGCTTTCTAGACAACTTAAAAAAGGTGTCTACCTAGTCTTTTCCTGGGACTGCCTAGCAGAGCCCTATTTGTTCTGTGGTTAATATACTGCCAGAAACAAGTCAATGTGAATTAGCTTTTGTAAATATGAATTAAAAATTAGAGAACTTTTGGGGATTAAAGGTTAAGTGTGTGTTTAAAGTCAAGCCAACTTTGAGAAATTTCCTCTTGATTGGAAATTAAGACTCATAAGGTCAGATGAGCTTTTCTCTTTTGACTATGAAGAAGAGAGTATTTAGAGACTGGAAGTTAAAACTTTTCCGGAGACCAAGAAGGCAGTTGTAGCATTTCCTAAACTCAGAGCAATTGTGTTTCATACAGCTGTATGTGCACTTTCAGTTACAAAGATGTTTTTCCGGAGGTGGGTGGAATTTCAATAATTCTTTCCATCTTTCATTAGTGTATAACTTTTCCACATATTTGTTTTGTTTCTACAGAAGTATTATCAGTTCCTTGCGGGTAGAGGATGTTCCTGACACATCTTAGCATCTCCGAGTGCTAGAAGGATAGAGCTGACCGTAAGGATCAGGTACTGTGCATGAGCTCTTTTAATTTTTATAACGATCTGTGAAGGAGGAAATATAATTTCTCTAATTTTATAGGTGAGGAAACTGAAGCACAAGCTACACAACTCCAGTGAGAAGCAGAGCTGGAACTGATTCCACTTGGCTGATTTCCCAGGTCAGCTAGATCCTACCCCTCATATCCTGCAGTGCTTGCTTTCAGTGAACAGGTGAGATGCTTTCTGGAGAGACAGATCTGGGACTTCATGGAGCTTACAGAATAGGCTGTATGACTGCTTGCTAATAAATGTCTGTTAAATCTGACCAGAGGCTATTGGTCATTGTAACATACCATCTGGAGCAAGACTGTGAAGAAGCCCTATAGCTTAACCTGTCTCTTAACTGTTGGAAGCTACTGATGTCTGCCCAAAAGAAGCTAATAATAATGAATTGACTTTTAGGTTAACTTGTAACCTTCTTCTTCCTTAGTTATCTCCAGCTGGAAGAAATCTAGTCCCAGAGAGTCAAATAATGATGTCTTGTGAAGAGTTCTCATGTACTTCTGTGTGGTCACTACTGGGGCTGTGATCTCTGACATGAAGCCCTCCTTGCAATGTACAAGCATTTGGAACACTGGCAAGGCCTGTGAGCTAAAATTTCAAACAACCAGCAGTTAGAAACTGACTGTTGTCTCTAAGTGCTGTAGATCTCCTGGGTATTTCCAGTTCCAATGGGAAGGGAGTTATGATCAAAGCCACTAAGGTTAAAATGACTGTAGCTATCAGGATGGCCCCTCCCCCTTCCTTTTGGTTCACTGTCAGAAATCTTGCCCCAGGGGTGCTGTCTCTTTCTCTGCTATCTCAGTTGTCCCTGTTGGATGCTCCCCTGTCTCAAGTAGCTACAAGTTCCAAAAGCACCAGAGATTTTTTGCCTAACTGGTTGCTTCATATCACAAGTAATCTGGTAATTGCTTGTGAATTGCAGGTCTCTATTTCGATTTTGTGGTGAGAAGCACAGAACTGGTACTTTTTAAATGTCTTAAAAAGTGAAAAAATATATGAACATAAATAATCAAACACAATAATGTAAGTATTGAGTCTGTGTTATCCAATATGATTGATGAAACTATAGACCATACTTTCCAGACTGATTTCATGTAAACTTTTATGTTTTAATTTCACAATTTGAAAAGTGATATGCATAGTTAAGGTAAAATTTGGAGTTTCTCTTTTCCTCCTAGTCCATCTAAAACAGTGCTGTCTAATAGAACTTTATAGAACGTTTTAATCTGTGCTGTCCAATAAGATAGCCAGCCACTAGTCACATGTGATTATTGAGCACTTAATGTGGCTAGTGCAGCTGAGGAACTGAATTTTAAATTGTATTTATTTTCATTAATTTAAATTTAAATAGTCACTGGTGAGTCATGGCTACCATATTGGTCAGAATAGATCTAGAATACAGTGATGACCTTATAACAGGATAGTCTAGGCTATGTTACAGCCACAAAGAATGCTAAAATCTTGGGGATTTATAAGAACAAAGATTTATTTCTTGCTTGTGTTATGTACTCATTTGGGATTGGCTTGGGACCTAGGTGGATAAAGTAGCCACCATCTGACATGCTGCCAGTCACTATGGAGAGTCTTGCACCAGTACTTAAATTCTCTGGACCAGAGGGGATGAACATCACTTCTGCTTCTACCTCGCTGACTGGAATTAGTCACACAGCCCCATCTCCCATCTCACACAGGGAGTCAGGAATGTGGTCCTAATCATGTGCCAGGGGGCAAAGAGCCTCAGTAATGACTGTCACAGACATTAGCTTCCTTTTCGAAATACAGAGGCATTCCCAAGGGTTAAAGAAAGTAGTATTACCTGTGTTTTCTTGAAAAGTGGAGAGTTGAGTTTCTTTAGAATTCAGTTATTCTTTAGCTCATTGATACTCAATAGCACAGATGTATTAAAAGCACAGATTTTATTAAAATGTGTAGAACTCAAACTTGATAAAAAGACTTTAAGTTAGAGCTGACAACAGTCAGCATGTCTTTTTAGTTATACATAGAAATTCATTTAATATGAAGCTCTGCGATGTAAGGAATAATCAGTGGATTGTTTTTTATATGTTTGGGAAGAGAATGGAATGGAAGGAAATTGTTTTCTTTCAGAATATAAGGTACATTTTTCACTAGCGAGGAATAAAAAGTCCTTTTCTTTAAAAATAATAATTTCCTCACTAGGAACATTTGTGGATTGTGGTTGCCTTAAAAAAGTGAAACAATTTAAATATTATCTGGACAATGGATTCTTTCCAGACTATACTGTGGAATCATAGAATCATCTAGTCTAACATTTAATAGTATGTCTTGATTCTTTCTAGAATATCTACAGTATTGTTTGAATACTCGAGGCCTGGGGGGGCCCACCATCTGATATCTGAAAACAGACTTCCTGTGAAGCAGGAGTGATGGTTTCCTGAGAACAAATGCTTCACTATCAAGACATGGAAAGATAGCACTCGGCTGCTAGTAACAAATTGCACCAAAGTTACAAATGCAGACCAAGCCTTGGTAAATATTAATGACGATGATGATTTTGTGACCTACTAAAAATGTCAGATTTTAGCATTATGAGCGTACTGTAGATACTAGAATGTAATTGAACCAAAATGATGCTCGAGAGAAATTTTGAAGTAAATGTGCAAATTAGGCTACGCAGTATAAACTAGAAGTGCCCAAGTCATTCTGTTCCTTAGTAAAGCACAACCAAGTAAGCCTTTTTTTTTTTTTTTGGCTGCTCTGCGAGGCATGTGGAATCTTAGTTCCCTGACCAGGTATCGAACCCATGCCCCCTGCAGTGGAAGCGTGGATTCTTAACCACTGGACCACCAGGGAAGTCTCTCCCAGCATGTAAGCCATTTATGCAGCAGAGCATTTGTTTTTAGTTTCTGACATCTGTTTGGGTCGTCTACAACTGGTGGCATGGAAGGGAAAAGAAGGCTGCAAAGACTGAACAAAGAGCATGCACTGTGGTAGCCTTTATTTAAAAATTGTGAGCTAACTACAGTTGTAGTGTTCTCATTTACCATTCTGATGGCATAATAAACTGGGAGAACATTAACACAACTTCAAGAAGGCATCAAAAAACCTGTAAACAAACATACACACCACGCATGCGCGCACATATACAGCATACATGCACACGAAGATTATAGTCTAAACACAATCAAAAGTGATGAAGAAAAGCTTTGAATGCTCTAAATCAAATTTTAAAACACTTTATTATAATAAACTGTGGCAATACTGTGGCTATATGAAAAATGTTGTAACTGCTTAAAAAGCAAAAAGAAAAATACTGGCAATTTGAAACTAGCAGCAAGAAGCAGATAAAAATAGAATGGAAGATAACATAAGACTAAGTAACATCAAAATTCTAATGTTGATACTGTGTAGGATTGCACTGAAGTAATTTAAAATTAGTTCTTAAGGAACTCGCAAAAAGTCCCTTGAAATATTAAACTGCTGCGCTTTACAAACAGTGGAAAAGAAAAAAGTATTTGGAATGTTACACACACACAGAGGAAATGTATTAGGCATATCAGTTTATGGTCTTTGTTTATGCCCTTCAAAAAGTTTTATAAAGAAAAATTTAAGTGCCAATGTAGTGAAAGAAAGTTAAAAATTCCTAAAGATGCAAGTCTGAGTGCATTTATCAGGTTAAGAATATATTTCAAGGTCGGGGGCAAGGCATGACTGATGCACATTCAAGAAGAAAAGTCTCGTGGAATCCATAAGGTAAGTAGAGTTCTCTGGAGCACGTTTAAAAATGAAGGTATATTAAACTCAGACTATCCTGAATGAGATTCCAAAGTATGTGGAGTTCTATAGCTGAAATCTATTTCATAGTGGCCAATAAATAATTAAGACTAACTTTTCAGCAAACTGTTTTTTCATACATTCAAACACAAAAATCTTTACCACACATGCAGAGCTGATATTCTAAAACAGCGCAGGTATGAATCCTGGTTTCAGAAAAACACATTAACAAGGATTTTTTTTCCATTTTTTTTCCATAGGTTCCTGTAGAAATCTTCAAAGAGGGGATAAGTTTAGATCTCCTACTGATTTTGGAAGAAAGGAGATTCTGTTTTTCCTAAGGAAGCCAGTCATCCATGAGCAGGAGACGGGTCTTCAGAATCTAAGAAGTGTAATATCCCTAATGCTTAAACTCATGGCAAGTCCAGATCCAGAAAAACTGGCTGGTAGAACAGGGGATGGAAATGAAAAGTTCAAATGTCTATAGTATGCTTTGGAAATATTGTGCCTCGTAAGTTAAAATGGCTCAACTGCCTGCAGAATGAAGTGCTACAGGACTGGAGGAGACCCGGTTCTCTGGAGTAGGAGCTGGGAGAGACCCCCATCTCCAGGGACCCTCTGGGCAGGGCTGTGACCTTGTTTTTTCATGAGTGCTTTCAGTTGGAGAATTTATATGACTTTGCCCAGATAAAGCTTCCTTATGTTACTTTTTCTCTAAAATTGGTTGGTCAGGCAAGTTACTGGTGATTTCCCAAAATGAAATCTAGCTGTACTAGAATCTTAAGGTGCCAGCTAATTTAAATTAATGCCCCTTAGTAACGCTGCTGGGTATCAACCACTATTGCTGAAGAATCAACCCCCAAATGACCTAACTAAGTAATCTATCACACTAGGTGCTTCTACTGTCTTGGGTTTTTTGAGCTTTAGAGAGATAGTCTTTGTAATATGACTTAGAAACTGCTTCTCTCTGGCTTTGTTTCATTCTTCCTCCTCTTCTTCTTCCCCTTCTCCTTCTCCTTCCTCCATGGTTTCCACAATGAGCTCTGCTGTGCAGGTGGCTTCTCCAAGACTGTTGACAGCCTTGCAAGTGTACTTGGCATCATCATCCCCGCAAACATCACTAATGATTAAAGAGCAGTTCCCATCCTCATCATAGTCTATCTGGAAGTGGCGGGACTCCCTGATTGACTGGTCATCTTTGAACCAGACGACCTCAGGGTCTGGGTATCCTGTATCATAGGGAGGGAACACAAGTTGCAGAAACTATTATTTAAAACTTATTATCAGTTCATGCAAACTCTTGAGCTACCTCTATTGATTAAGGGGGTAAAGGGAAAAAAAATTATGATGTTGGCTTTTACCATCTATTTTGATATTTACATTTGAATAGGGGCATGTATTGTAAACACTAATATCTGAAACGCCACATAAGGTATTGTACAGGCATCCCGTTCCCCAGCCATGTAAGGCTTGTACCACCTCCCACCTTAACACAGATATAGCTAACTCCCCGGAACACTGTCCCAGTTCCAACCACATGCCTGGAGCTAAATATCTTCTTGGATTAAAAGAAAACTTTTTTTAATCTTGTATAAAAGAACTTAAATAAATTTAAATAAATAAGAGTTAGAAAAAATGGGCACAAGGGATCTTTTGGGGGTGATGGAAATGTTTAAAAATTGGATTGTGGTAATGACTGCACAATTCTGTATATTTCTAAAAATAATTGAATTGTATACTTAAAATGGGTGAATTTTATGGTGTATAAATTATAATTCAAAGATGATAACAGACCTGTAAAACATAAATTAGGGGAACTGACAATACTGCTAGGAAAAAGAAAGCAGTATTTGTCTTAGTTTGATCCAAAGACAGACTCATTCGTCTCATTTTATGCATTAGTCATGTTGCTGCAAAGTTCAGCATTAAAATATATGTTTTATGTCTTTAAAAACATAATAATACTAACTGACTGGTTTTTAAACTTTGGAGAAGTAGTTTTACAGGACAAAATTGTAGCCCCAGCTAGAATACAAATTACACATAAGAATTCTAACATTCTTTTCGAGTAGAATTTTGCTTTTAACGAACAGCATCCATATGCTTTACTTTCTCCTCAGCATCCAAAGTGATGCAAATACCAAGAAAATAATCCCAAAGAGAAAAGTAAGCAAAAAGATAATTATTATGAAATAATATTTTCTAAAAAATAAAGGAAAAAGTAAAGAACTTAAGACCCAAAGACAGCGGTGATGGTGAGAGCTACAAGCAGTGGCCCAGGACTCTCAGCAGAACCCCCAATCTGAGCACTTCCACACTAGCAAAGGCAGCACATCCACTTTTTAAAAAAAATTGAATGAAAAAAGAGAAAGATTATGGTAGGCGAGGCATTTATAAGGCATCTTGGTAATATAGTGATGCAGGAGAAAAATTGTTTTTTCATACCTA
The DNA here is from genome assembly GCF_951394435.1 of Stenella coeruleoalba. Classification (NCBI taxonomy): domain Eukaryota; kingdom Metazoa; phylum Chordata; class Mammalia; order Artiodactyla; family Delphinidae; genus Stenella; species Stenella coeruleoalba. Next base: position 75,859,598 of record NC_137150.1, on the reverse strand, counting down.
CCTTTGGGTTACTTTACCCAAAAGGCATTATCTAGCCATACTGCTGGAGAATCTTACAAAGTGGGAGGCATGGTTCGTTATCACTGCTGTCCTGTGCTATGCTGCCTTGGGGAAGTTGGTCTGACCGAAATGGGAGATAGCCCTCCACTCTGGTTGGCACACAACAGTCACAGACCTGAAGCAAAGAGGCCTGTCTTATCTTGCCACTTATCTTTCTAGAATGTTGCAGTCTGTTGAGACTGAAATGCTATGTGTCACCAACACTGCTAACTTCTCAGGTGCTATGCTAAGATCCCTTAGGGTCCCTTGAGCTCTAACAACTCATTCTGGCCACGTTATTTCTAGCAGGCAGAGAAACATGGGGAAGACAGCACAAGGGCCTGGATCCCAACTTCCCTCAGTTTGAAGTCACACCGCAGGCTGTCTCTGCACTTACCAGATCCACAACTTTTCCCTTGACTCCATGACATCTTTAAAAGACTTGAAAGGTTTCCCCTTTCCACATGTTATCTCACAGTCTCCAGAGCCACTCAAGGCATTAGACACTGTCTTACAGATGAGGACTAGAGGCTCAGAAGAGCTGAATCACCGCCCAAGGTCACAGAGCCCAGTGATTAACAGCAGAGCTGCCTTCTCTGCATCCTATGCTCTGTGCCAGCCTTCCTTTGAGAGCCTTTGGTGGGCAGTTCACATGCTTCCCATAAGCTTGCAAAGCTCATTTCATTAAGCACATTCCATAGCCAAATAGGTCCATGATAAACCACTTTTAACTTGGGTGTAGTGGCTGATGTAAGTAGGTGAAATATCCGGTGTGCCCTCAGTGAGTCACTGAATGGCCCTAATCTTAAGCAGGTAGAGTGGGGCAGTGGGCCAACTCCTCCTGACCCATTTTCCCTCACAGCCTGGCTGCCCCAGAACTGACATTCTGCCAAGGGCACACAGTAGGGGCCCACCAGCCAACCATACCCCTTTTGTAGGTAAGGGAAGAACAGCTACAAACTTACCTTCGATCTTGCAGTCAAATCTAGCAGCACTTCCCTCCACAACTTCTAAATCACGAATGGTCTTAGAAAAGTAGGGTTTTACATGGGGCTTTTCCTCAGCGACAGCCTCAAGGAAAGCTTGGGAGACATCTTCTAGAAGACGGGGAAGAGGACATGGTAATTTCTTTATTCCTTGTTCTCTCCTCTTCCCTGGTTTAAAAAAGCTGACTTCTTTTTTTCTTTTTTAAGTTGTTATAATTTAGCAAATAATGGCGCTTAGAGGACTGAATCATAAGCACACCTTTCTCCTGGGGACTGGCTGGCCTGCTGCCAAATGATTTTGGCAGAAGAGAGAACTGTGACCAAACTGGGGAAATGTTTGGACTCCCTCCCTTATGCTGACACACTGAAAAAGGAAATAATCTTTAAAAAAGTTATCTGGCTGCATTTCATGCTGCTTCAGGATTCAGTTGAGGGTATCGAAGAAGGACGGAAGCACGCCATCCCACCTGATCTCTGTACCCCCTCTGCCCTCCTCTGGAAGCAGCAGGCCTTCATCTGCTCCTTGGAAGGGAAGAGCCAGGTCCTAGAGGCATCTGCGATTTGCCAATAGCTCTATTCTCCACACGGATACTGCCTTCACAGTGTATGACTCTGGACCAGGGTTTGGGATTGGTCCAGGGAAAAGCTGTAACTTTGAGTGGCTCCTGATCCTCTCCTTCCCCTTCAGGCTATTTCTGGGTCACCTGGAGAGTGGCAGGGCTGGAGCAGGAGGGACCAGGCCCATGTGCAGCAGTCTCGGTCCCGGGCTGCATCAGAGCAGCTCAGCAAGCAGCCTCACCGATTACCCTGTCTTATGCACAAAGGGAGCTAGACTCAGCTTCTCACCTTTGGATACGAAAAGCATCAGGCAGTGGTGGGAGGTGGAGGAGTGTCTCAGGCCAAATGAGCCACCTCAGGATAAGGGCCAGACCCTACATGCATCTGAAGCAGGAAGAGGCCAAGGCCTTCACTGAGGAGATGGATGGGGCAGCATCTCAAAGACGGTGGGCAAGTAACTAACCCTGTTGGTGTCTAGGAGGGGCCCTGCCAGTCACTGTCTACCCAGTTCAAACGACATATTCCAGCATCATGAAAAATACCAAACAAATATGGACTATATGAGTCAATTTTTGTTTAAAAGGAAAACGCAAAGACACGTTAAAAAAACGGATATTTTTAAAAAGTACACTGCTATATGTGATTTTTATTTTATGTTTGCCTGTTATACAAGCATCGCTTTTGTAATGAGAAAAACGAAACTTTTAATAAAGCCTTTGCTAATTCTTATGTAAAATATAGGGAAAAGGTTAGTGGAGATCATCTAGTTCTATTAGACAAATAACTCTCCTTCTGAAAATAGTTAAACCTAAGGTGAAACAATTAAAGAATACTACATTTAATAATTATTGTCAGGGCAGTGTAAAAGTAGTTTCAAATTTTTCCTTGTAGATTGTATTATTAAAAAACCCAATCCCCCCACCTTAAGAAAAAAAAAACCTCTAAATGCCTGTCCATCCCCCATCCCTTCCTTTGTCACCATCGGGCTGGAGAAAATCTTCCTGGAGCTCCTTACCTTCAGATTCTAGTTTTTCTGCATTGAGTGGGCTGGTTGGTGACCCTGTTGAAGATTTCCTGCCACTGAGCCCTGAGATCATTGCCATAGAGGAGAGTCTTCCAATGGCTCTCACAGCATTGCCCGTTTTCTGGAAAATAGACACTGGCGTTGGACTCAGGCGGTGTCACTGGTTCCAGCTGGGCAGCGGGGCTCAGGGAAAAGAGCCCAGCCCAGGAGAAGCAGCTGTCCTTGAAACAAGGGCCTCCTGCGTGCCGAGGTTCTGCAGAGGAGTGAGCCCAACCTTGCTCTGCTCAGCACTATCAGCGTGTCAGAAGATGTTCGGAGAATGGAATGGGGCCTGGAACCGATGTGTGCGTTAATGTGACTAAACAAGGTCAACATGAGACAAAAACCCTTTTCATACTGTGCTTCAACTCCCATAAAAGGGATAGTTTATATAAAGCAACTGCAGGCTGAGACGGCTCCAAAGACTTAACTGCTGACAGGGCCCAGTGGAGGCTGTTTCTCATAAAACAATGCTAGTGATAGGATTTTAATTGGCCAAGAGAATAGTTACTACGGATCCCACAGGTCCCGCTGGGAAAAGAGAAAAAAAAAAAAAAGGCCTTCTATTGACCATAGGCAAGTCGCTTAACCTCCCTGGGCTTCAGTTTCCTTCTCTGTATAAGGAGGGGGTTGGACAGGATGATCTCCAAGGTCTCATTTAGTTCTATTTATGATTCAGATACTTAAAGAGATTTCGAGAAATACTCTGGCTGGCCCCAGCACAAGTCTACAGTTCTTCCCTGATGTACACCCAGCATCAAAAAGCAGCACCCAAAGAAATGAAAAGCACAGCACTTTGCTTTTCTTAGTCAAGGCACCTTGGGAGAGGACAGAATTTTTACTGAAAAAGATGCCAGGACTTGAAAATTTTCTTTGCATTGTGAAAATTCTACCAAGCATAGGATTTAGGTCAAGAAGTCCCCAATTATACACATTGTGTCTGTGTTTCTCACCTTTAAGTAAAGATTCTCATCCCTTTTCTAAGGTCAATGGAATGACTAAGACAAGAAACTAAGGCATAACCACTGCTTTCCAGCCCTGCACCCAAAGCATCTTTTGAGGCGTCCAGATGCTGTGCACCACAGACTAGCTGCTGAGAGAGGAAGGAAACAGCCTGACAAGGGACAGGCTAGTTCTCTAACCACTCATTACTCTGCTAACGTGTGCAAATCACTTCCCCTCTCTGGGCCTCACTGTGGGACCTGAAGATTCAAATCTCCCTGCAGCTCTAGTCTTCTACAGAAAGACTGTGATTCAGACACGCAAATGTGCAGCAGGGAACGCTCCCCTTGAGCCCATGGGCTCCCTAATCCCAAACACCTGGATGCAGGACTGTCTCCACTTGTATGGTGTGGAAGAATGAAGTCTTTCCTCTTCTGTTAACAAAATGACTAATACGAAGCTATGAGAACAAGGCAAATCAAAGCGTTACAATATTTCAGAGAAGGTGGCAAATAACAAACGAATAGACCACACATTGGGGGAAATTTTCCATCAGATGGAGCAATAGACCATATAATTTCTAAAACAGGAAGAAATGTAAGTGCTCAACAGGGAAAATCTTAATAACCCACACATCAGAGGTCAATCTTTGGAAGCTGCTTCACGGGAAAAACTAGTTGGTGGGGAAGTTATTTGTCAGAACTGTATGTTCTAGCCTTCCAGTTTCATGCCTTTGAGCTGAAAATTGGTTGCTGCTTTACTAACTGAGACCTTTGGAAATTTTTAAAACATCAAAAAAGAAAGATTCAATTCTTGATAAGTTCCATTCTTGTCTTGAGGAGGCCTTTTTCTTGTTGGACGGCAATTTGCCAAGGCTGGGTTCCTGTGTTCCAGGCGGGCAGGGTCTGTAACGGCTTCCCTAACAGAGCACAGACTCCCTCCCCTGGGAGAGCCAGCGAGGGTGACTAACCAGCCTGGTTTCCCAGGACTGAGGGATTGCCCAGGATGAGGGGCTTACAGGGATAAAGCTGAGACAGGCCCTGGAAAACCTCGGCAAGGTGATCACCCTAGAGCCAGCCAGCCATCATGGGCCCTACATAAACACCAACAGCCCCAAGACTACAATTTCCCCTGAGAATGCGTATTATCTAAATGTGATGGCCAAGAGTACTCCGTGCTATACTGAGTCAAAAGCTTTCTTCCCCAAGGCCCTTTGGTCCATACTGCTGAAGTCTTTGTGGTTCTCAGAGAATAAAGATGGCTGCCCACAAGCCTCCAATTCCTAGTCCTTTGCTTCCATTTTGCATGCAGAGGCCCTGTTATCCTGCTCAACTTACCCACCCTCAATGCTATTACTCACCACCACGTCTCTTCAACATTCTTTTGATATAAATAAAAAACCTACCCTCTTTCAGAATAACTTCATTCTAAAATCAATAATACAATGAGTCATCTATCTATTGCTTGCTTGTTGGGGCTTGTTCCCATGTTACTTCCTTCCCCTTTTATGAAAACCACACCAGGGGCTTCCCTGGTGGCACAGTGGTTAAGAATCCGCCTGCCAATGCAGGGGACATGGGTTCGAGCCCTGGTCCGGGAAGATCCCACGTGCCACACAGCAACTAAGCCCATGCACCACAACTACTGAGCCTGTGCTCTAGAGCCCATGAGCCACAACTACTGAGGCCACGTGCCACAACTACTGAAACCCCCGCGCCTAGAGCCCCTGTTCTGCAACAAGGGAAGCCACCGCAATGAGAAGCCCACGCACTGCAACAGAATAGCCCCCGCTCACTGCAACTAGAGAAAGCCCGCGCGCAGCAACGAAGACCCAACACAGCCAAAAATAAATTTAAAAAATCCTTAAGAATGTCATAAGCTTTAAAAAAAAAAACTACACCAGAATGATAGCAAGGAAGCTTTTCTTACGCAGCTGTAGAGCGCTGTGGGCCCCCTGTGCTTGCCCTGGCCCTCTCCCTCCACAGCACACCCCATTCTATCCCCCTCCACTCCACTCCGCCTCAGCACACAGAACCTCAGCTGCTCTCAGAGGGAACCCCCTATTCCAGGGGTGCTAAGGTCCTGGTATCCAGAGTTTAAAATGTGGAAAACATTTTCCTAAGGAGGAGATGTAACACAAGGTGGTCAGATACAGCTGAACTATTACCAGTGACAATATGCTTCAGGGACATTATGTGTTGAATGGGATTTTGCAGACTACTTTTCTATGTAATTTTGTGAAACATAACCACTGTTTCTGTGGAAAAGCCATTTCCAAATGCTGCTACCTATATTAAAATAGGAAATTAATGTTCCTTTTCTGAATTCTGTCCTTTCCCTTCTCACTTTCAGAAAACCTTATGGCTGATAACACTGTAAACAACAAGAAAAAAATGTGATTCAGATATCACCACAAATTATGGTTTCCGGACACATCTGACTGAAAAATTCCATTTATTTCCTCTCCCATTTCCTTATCTCTTCTCTGCGCCTATCCCCTGGGTTTAGGCTCTTCCTGGCTTTGGTTCACCAGCAGATGTGTGGATGCCTCCAGAAGCCTGAAGTAATAAGGCTGCCCTTTAGCCCACGGCCTCATCCAACCAAAACCCAGTGCAATTCCCTCCTCTGAGAACTGCCCCACCCCCATACCAGTCACCGTATCTGCTCCAGAAATACCGCTATTTCTTTGAGATCTACTGGCCACAGGATCATTAATAAAGCCAACCTTTGATTTTGTGGTCCTCTTGTGGCTTTGTTTTTTTTTAAAGAATATTTGCTCCTCTGATTTCACTGGACCCTAATGGCACCAGAGGGTAAGGTAAGCGGCACACGTGTTCCAACTCACCAGGTACTTGACAGAGGCCAGGAGATCCACCCAAACCTTCAGGCGGGGCTAACCAAGAACTGACTCCCACTTCGGGGAGGCCGCTGAGATGTGCAGGGGGTGAAGTCTCTCAGACCCACACACCCGAAGCCCCTCTCTCACCTTTGCTCCTCTCAACCTTTGTGTGAACTTGGACTTTTCAGTGAACTGCGGTTTAGTCATTCTGTGTGGCAAATCACCAGTGTCCCAGTTGCCCCTAAAATGGTGGTTTCCTTGTTCTCTGCCACAAAGGCAAGGTCCAAATGCCCCAGTCCCCTGAATGCCCAGCTAAAAGACTGCTCCTGTCAGGCCAGCATGATCAGGGTGAGGTCCAGTTCCCACCTCTGCGCCTTTTCCTCCGTCTGTGCTGTTATCCCCTCCTCTCTGTGCTCTACTCATGTTCCATGGCCAACTTCAGACTCCTGTCAGACTCACATCCACCTCTGGTGTGACTGGTTCCATTCTCTGTCCGCACTCACATATATGGGAATGGAGAGCTATAGTGAACATTTATAATTCTTGGTGTGTGTTATGTCCTTTTATGTCTATTTGCTTCAGGTCCCTGTTACACTGTACATTCCTTGAGTATAGAAACCATGCACCCTCCAGTAGCCCAGGAATTTTATAATACTAGTAGTGATAATAGAAATAAAATAGATCATGATAAGTTCTCTATGGTTTTGGATGATCATTTTCTCCATCTGCTAACAATCAGAGGCGATTTGTGTCATTAAACTGTGTGCTGTTAAGACTCTGTACGCTGGAGCCAGTCTCTGGGTTTGAATCCTGGCTTTCCCACTTACTAGCTGTGACCTTGGGTGACCTTCCTAACCTTTCTCTGCTTTGTTTGTCTGAGAACTGGGGATAACAATAGTACCTGCCTCCCAGGATTAAAAAACTACATAGAGAGTGCTTTGAATGTTCCCTATACGTGGCCAGCCCTCCATACATATTGGCTACCGATCTCATCTGTGAACACTTACTATGTGCCAGGCCATGTGCTAAAGGCCAGATGAATATTCTCTCATATAATTCTCACAACAGTGAGAATCTCACAAAGATTTGGTACCACTAATATCCCCATTTTATAGATGAGAAAACGAAGGCACAGCAAGGTTAAGTAACTTGGCTAAGGACATGTAGCTAGTAACATGCAACCTCTCTATGTCTCTCCCATGTCTCTCTTTGTGGAACATGTGCCCACCTCCTTCACTGTAAAGAAATGCAAGACCATCACGCTACCTATAAGGAGATCACATTCTCCAGGGCTGCCAAATAGTCCTAAAGGTGACATTGCTCATCCCTAGTCACGAAGACATGGAATGTCAGTCTTGGTCCCAGACTATTTCAGAAACAAATGTAAACATTTTTGGAGTGAGGCCAGGGCAAGTTGGGAATGAGGGTAGCTTGAATAAAGCAATTATGAGGGGCGACATCCCAGTCCAAAGTGACCCCTCATTACCTGCCATTTTCTTCTTGCCATGTACTTCTTCATCCGGTCCTTGGAGAGTTTCTTGGCCTCCATGTTCTTGGTGTCTTTCATTAGCCATGTATGCTGAAGGCACTGGGTGCAGTCCAAGCGGTTTCTAATAGAGGCAGAGATCAGAGGGTTTCTGAGCAGAAGGGGACCACAGAGACTGCTGGTCAGATCAGAAACGGGAGGTCACCTGTCCCTAGTTACACAGGGCAGAGCCCAGGGCTGTCTGCTCCCAGTCCATCCACCATGGTGAGAATCACTGTGCTCTTGGCCTTTTTCCTCTCTTGGTCTGGGTTACACTGACTAGACCCAGAATACATTAGTGTTGAGAAAGCCTAAACACCAGTAAGCAACTGGAGTCTCATGACCTGCCCTTGGGGTCTAGGGAGGCTAAGTGCTGGAGGGCAGACATGTCTGGGAATGACTGGCACCGTATTCCAGGGTGGGGTCATTCTGCTGGTCACGTGGGGGCTGGGAACTGTGGAGGCCCGATCCTTCTGCCTCCTTGTCTGATGGAGAGAAGAGTGAAACCTTAGGCCCAAACCTTCGAGAATCAGTGAACTCTCAAATCTTATGGTGTGGTTGAGTATCAGCTTTTTCCCATTAAAACTCAGAGATCACATTCTCTGGGCCTGGGGTCACAGCCTAACTGGCCAGTGGTGGAAGGTACTTGGCCACACTCAGGCAGGCAGCTCCTACATGAGCTAGATACAAAATAAGCATCCAGCTTTGTACAACCTATGAATTATGACAACCTTAGAACTGCACTGAAACTCATTTAATCTTCTGAAAGCTCTGGGAATCTAGAAATATTTCAAGGCCATCACCTTAATTGTCATAGGACTAATGAAGCCCAAAATACCAAGTGCTAACATATGTAGGAAAATGAGTAAAAGTAAATTTGCTAACTATAGCAAATGTAGTGGTCTTTAGATAAGGGGATATGGATTATTTTAATTTTCTTATATTCAAAGTTTGTACAACTTACATGTATTAACTTATAATAGAAAAACATTTTTTAAAGTGCTGATAGATGGAGATTTCTGGTTGAAGAGATGCTGAGTTTGAGTTTATGGGAATCTAGTGTCTTGATCTATATGAAATCAATTCTTTGGTGAGTCCATTTTACGAGCACAGAGAAGCCAACACGTTTCTGAATAAACTCAAGGTCAGGTGAGAAAATAGGGTATACACACAATACCTCATTTACTACATCTTGGGTGAATGAAGCCTGGTTGACAGAAGCCATCCTTGGACCAGAGTTGTTAGGAAGGAGATCCGCACCTCCCTGAGGCACCTGGGGAGCGGGGACCCATCACACGGGAGGGGCATCTCGGCCCCCCGCAACATCTAGATCCTCCTTGGGTCACGCCTGCTTCTGAGGTGAAGACTGGGGCAGCAAAGTGCTAAAAAGACCTCGCTGTCAAGGAGTGTGGAATGTCTCCTCTGGAGGAGTTTGGCCCTGAGCTGGCTAAAAAGGACTGAGAGGTGGGTGCGTAACCAGAAAACCAGACCGAACCACTTAAGGGACCCTCTAGCCTCGCTCCTTTAGCAACTGTGCTCTCATGTCCCAGACAGGATTTCCCCCAGAGGGGGCAAGACGACCGACAGCCTCACAGGGGTCTGCGGGCCAGGGAGACAGGGCAGAACCTAGGCCACAAAGTCCCCTTGGTGCACATGCAGAGCCTCTGGGCTGACTCCTCCCGCCTTCCTCCGGCACGCCACCCGTTTCAACACCACCTTCTGGGGAAAAGCTTACAGCTGCTTGTATTGCCAAATACGACTCCCCGGGGCCCCTGGAGCCAGGCCTTGCCTCATCTGGCCACCTGTTCACAGAGTGGGTGAGGCGCCCGACAGCCCGTGGCCCCCCGCCAACACCCCACCACTCCCTTGCCCTGCTGCAGGCCGGCCCTCCCGGCACGTGCACGGCCCCTCTCCATTTCCTACCGTAACGGTAGCTGCTTCCCCTCGCCAGTGAATTCTCTCCAGCCACACCAAGACCCCCTCAACCTCCCCTCCTCTGCTCTAGCCTCCTCTACTGCTCCCACCTCCATCCTCTTCCCCCTGAAATACTGACTGAGCACCTTGGGCGTCTGACCTTTCCTCACAGCCTTAGGCCGTCTATATGCCTGAACACTCAGGCCTCCTGACGTTCACAGATGTTCTTTATTGTCATCTGCTGACCACCTGGGCAGCTCCAGGCAGCCCCAGAAGGTGGAGGAGAGAACCTCACAGTCTGCACGGTTGCAGGGGACAGAGATGGAGCTGGGCCCAGTGGCCTGGGGTCACAGCCTAACTGGCCAGTGGTGGAAGGTACCTGGCCACACTCAGGCAGGCAGCTCCTACATGATCTAGATACAAAATAAGCATCCAGCCAGAATAGCTAGGAGTATGGTCAGGACCGGCAAACAGGGTACCTCCCCTGCAAGCCCCAGAAGGGGGGCTGAGGATTCCGCAGGGCGGCTGCAGGCCACAGCTGTACACGGAAAATAAAAGGGGCTGTTGTTATTCACACACAAGCTGCCTCATTCCGTCAACAGGCAGTCAAGCGCTGCTTTTCAGGTGAGGTTTCTGTGCTTCGAAAGACAGGAGAGTGTCGGGCACCAGGGAGCAGGACCCTTGCGCACGCAGTGCCCATTCTCCCCTCCTCGGGTGCGGAGGGGCCCACGACAGGGAAAGAGAGTCCCTGCCTCTGGACCCCAGTCCGGGGAGTGGGGAGGCTGAAAAGACTGAAATCGCGACCCATTACTTCATATCTTTCTTTAGCAAGCTGCTGATAAAGTCCTTGGCGTCATCGGAGATCTCATCGAAGGCCTCGTCGTCAAAGTCCCAGGTGGCTGAGGTGACGTTGGCTAAGGTTTCGTTATCGTTGTCACCCATGAAGGGGGACAGTCCACTGACCCTGGGGGAGGAGAGAGGAGAGCAGTGAATGGGGGAGGCCAGCAGGGAGGGCGGTCCCGCCAGGGGAGTGCTCCCTGAGGTCAGAGGTGAGAGCGCCCCCCACGCCCCCACGCCTGCCTCCCCTCCCACCCAGGAGAGAAGGGGGCGTGGCTCTCAGCCTCTGCCCGCTGGCTCACTCACTGTACTTCTGGGGTGTCGCCCGCCTGTTGACACCACCTGCCTGTGAAGCTGAGGCGGAGGGACTTTTCTTCAGTTTACCACTTCCACACAGCACTGCAGGGCCTTCCTCCCTGCCTTCTGTTCTTCCCCAACACCCAGGCGAGAACTTCGCCCTGCAGAACCTTCTCCAAGGTCCTGGGGGGAGGAATGGCCTCCTTCGCAGGGCTCCAGGCATGCGCGCGCGCGCGCGCACACACACACCCCCCCCCCCCCCCCCCCCCGCCGTGGACTGGTCACGTGGTACAGCACTCATCACTGCACCCTGTCCCGCCCTCCCACCTCTCACCATCAGCATCAAGAACAGGGCCAGCCCAAGTGGGGCTCGGCAAGGGTGTGTCCACGAAGGGTGGACCTGCAATGCGGGTCGGTGATCCATCTATACTTGACGTCAATGCGCCTGAGGCATTTAGGCCAAACCAGAAAACTTCCCTCAGAGGAACCATGGCCTGTTCATTCGCTGGGTGACCTTGGACAATTCCCCTCATCTCTCTGTGTCAGCTTCCTCCTCTGTTAGATGGACAACCTGCTACTTGGAGTGGTCACCACTGCCACCTCTCCCTGTTCTCCTTCTCCTGTGTCCTCATTCTCATAACAGCAGACATCTATCAAATGTCCACTATGTGCCATGCACTGGGCAGAGAGCTAAAACAGATGGACTCATTCAGTCTTAACACCACCCTTTAAGGCAGGTAACTCATTACTTCGTTTAACAGATAAGGAAACTGAGGCACCAAGTGGGGGTAAGTAACTTGCTCAAGGATTTGCAGTCAATGAGCCTATTTCTTTTTTTTCTTTTTTTTTTTTTTTTTGCGGTACGCGAGCCTCTCACTGTCGCGGCCCCCCCTTTGCGGAGCACAGGCTCCGGATGCGCAGGCTCAGCGGCCATGGCTCACGGGCCCAGCCGCTCCGCGGCATGTGGGATCCTCCCGAACTGGGGCACGAACCCGTGACCCCTGCATCGGCAGGCAGACTCTCAACCACTGCGCCACCAGAAAAGCCCAATGAGCCTATTGCTTAACCGCTAATTTGTACAGTCATTTCTAGGAAGATGAAGTAAATCACAGCGTACAGCACTGGCAGGAGGCCTGGTCCGCAGTACGGAGCTTGGTCTGTGACCATAGCTATTATGCAGTTCTTCTGTACACAGTTCACCCCCACTGCCCCATCAATCTGTGATCTCTGGAATGACTCACTTACCAATAGCTTAAGCCAAATAAAATTTGGAAGGTAAAGTATCTCAAAGCCGAACGGAGCAGACGTCTGGCTTACTGGCCTCACTTCTCACCTCTGGCGGGCACCTCATCTTCCCCCCAGCCGTGCAGCCCGCCACTCACCCTGACCTAGGGCCAGCTTCATGGGCCTTGGAAGAGCCCCACTCTTGGCTTCATGCTCTGCTGCCATCATTTTGAAATTCTTAATGTTTACACAAGTCACCCCACCTTTTTATGCTGCACTGGGCCCTATGATTTATGTAGCTGGTCCTGCCCTGTCCCCACCTGAGCCCCATGAGATGGATCTAGGGCCCTCATGCCATCAACCTTCCAAGTTAAGGCTTCACTAACAACCCTTTCCCCAAATCCCTCATCATAAACAATAATGCAAACCCCTCGGGAGCTGTTTTGGCATCCAAGAGGCATCAGCTTATGAAATACACTTGGCCCTGAAAAACTAAGTTTTGTAAAACAAAATCTATTGAAATATTGCAAGGAAAGCTTGCCATGGGAGGAACCCTCTGGTGAAAATCTTCATTAAAAAGAAGAAAAAGAGCTTTTTCAGTGTGAATTATCTCACCCTAATCAACATATTTGTGCTTTTGAATAAAGGAGTTTTATAGATGGCATTAAAATATCTTAAAGCAAGACACCCATTTATGTTCTCAGAGGGCATGGAGATAATCATTCTCGATCATATCACAATGAGGGAAGGGTGGGACCTCACCAGGCCAGAGTCTGTGCTGTTATATGCTATTCCTTTCCCCTCTCTGGGCCTCAGCTTCCCCCCTTATACACCAAGGGTACTGGACTAGAATTCCTAGGGGCTCCCAGGAAGCCCATAGGCTTAACTAGTCCCATCAAGAAGCAGCCTGACTCTTGCTTGCCAGCTACATGCTTCATTCTGTCTCTGCACTTTCCATTTGAAACAAAGAGGGGAAGTCCTACAGCACTCCAAGAGATCGCCGGGAGGGGGGGGGAGGGGGCAGGGAAGTAAACAACCCTGCTGTGGAATGCTGAAAGGCCGCCTTCTGTAAACCTCCTTTCCTAATTAGGAACTGTCATCCTACAAAGATAGGGCTTAATCTCTGTGATGTTCATAGTTGGGGAGAGCCTCCTCTCCTCTGGCCCCTGGCACTCCTCCTTCCTGGCAGCCCATCCATCTGAAATCCCTCCCAAGCCTTGGCTGGCTCCTCACCTGCCCCAGCTCCCCCAGCATTCCCCCTGATAAACAGTACGTCTCTAAAATAAAAAATATGCAGAGCCTGACGATGAAGACAGTATTCGAATTTTAGTAACGCCTTTCCGTGGTGGTGGGATTTTGCAGAATTTTTAAACTTCCTTTCTTGTACTTTTTCTTTATTGCTAGAATTTGCATAGGATCATATATGGTTGGGTTGTTCAACCCAATTAACAAACATAGTAACCCTAGCATTAAAAACACAGCTACTCACCTCTTTTCCTAGTCTTACCTAGGGTTTTAACTGAAGGGGATCAGAGTATACCTCCCCAAAATATGAACTTGGGCATAAAAATTGCCTTGAGCTGAAGGCAATTAGCCCTTTGTCCTCCCTTTTTCTGTCTAAAAGCAGGACATAAATTTCTCTTTGTTAAGGTGACATAAATTTCCATTTGTTCTATTTGTCCATTTCTTCTCTTCCCAGGAAGAGGAGAAAGACTGTCATCTGCATATTAGATATCGCCGAACAGTCCCTATACATTTCCTAGTCACCTTGTCACAATTTACTCCCTCCAGAAGCTCCAAACCCTTTTTCCTTCGTCTAGTTATTTCTGTATAATTTATCACTCTTTGTTAAAGTAGTATATAAGCCCCAAATTTTAAAGGTAACTTGAGTCACATTTCTTTATGAACACCTGTGCATATGTACATAATTAAATCTGTTTTCTTTTTGTTAATCTGTCCTTTTAAAAAAAAATTTATTTATTTGGTTGTGCCAGGTCTTAGTTGCTGCATGTGGGCTCCTTAGTTGTGGCATGTGAAGTGTTAGTTGCAGCACGCATATGGGATCTACTTCCCTGGCCAGGGATCGAACCCGGGCCCCCTGCATTGGGAGCGTGGAGTCTTAGCCACTGTGCCATCAGGGAAGTCCCGTTAAACTGTCTTTTGTCAGTTTGACTTGCAGACCCCCAAGAACTGAACCAAAGAGGTAGAGGAAAGTGTTTTTCTCCCCAACATAACCAGTGAATTTGTCTGGTTTTCACAAAATTGTCATCAGTGTGGGCAAGTTCTTGGATGGTCTACTTTTTCCTCACTTGACATTGTCTTTCACAAGTGTATACAGAGTCTCAATGTTCATTTTTAATGGTTAAATATTAGTCTTTGTGCTAATGAGTCAACTAAGGACATGACTGCAGGGTGTTCTAATTTCTTAATCTCTTACTGCAGCCAAACCTCACCAGGGAATCTGATGCGGGGGCGTGTTCTGCTTGGAGGACAGAGCATGAGGAGACAGAAGGCAGAAATGCCTCTTGAATTACACTTTCTCTGTGGTGCTTTTTAAGCAGATGACTCCACTGCATGAATGGCCAGCAAAGGAGGCCATACATCTTCCAGCAGAACTGCTGAGCGCTTAGGAAGGGGTTAGTATTTTATCCCATTTTATCCTTGGATGCTCATTCCCTGGTGTGGTGGGAAGATTTGAGAGGGCTGGTCAGGCCCCACAGGAAGAGCTGGGCATCGTTTTGTGCAGTAGCCTAGGAAAGACAGACCCAGGGTTTAGTCATGTTAACCACAGCCCAAGTCCCTGGAGAGCAAAACCTGCGGGTGGTGTCTGGGCCTGGTGTGGATGTGGGGTGCCTGGAGGTCTCAGGACCTGCAATAGAGAGCATGTCTGGACTCAGCAGCTAAGAGGGAAGAAGCAGCCCTGGGTGGAGCTGCTGGATCCCTCTGAAGAGCCCTGCATCCAAATCTGAGTCTGAGTAGGTACCTGATGCTTGGGCACTGGGACTTCTCCCCAGCTCACTAGGCTGCTGTCCCCAGAAGGTAGATTCCAGACGGGGATGGACCTGCCTCGCTGGACCATGGTACGTGCTCACAGATGAGCTGAGATGGGACGTCTGCAGCTGAGCACAGCAGGAAGATGGTAGGGAGGAGAAAGCAGGGCAGCAGCTTGGGGGAGGGGAGGAGGAGAAGGAATTCTGGGGTAGGGGTGAGGGCAGGACACAGAGAAGGGTTTTGGTGTCTCCATAGGCAGTAAGGGAACAGCAAGTCCTAAGGAAATGGGGGGAGGGAAATAAGAGAGGGAAGGAGGTCTTAGAAAAGGAGGCGGGGCTTAGAATTTCTTCACCGTTGAAGTGTGGCCTAGAGAGCCTGGTCCTCTCTCTTCCTGCCAGAAACCAATGGGTATTGGTAAGAGCAGAAGTCTCCAGCAGATCCACGAAACCTGCTTCTCCCTTCAGAATCAGGGGTGAAAGGGTAAAGGGCCCCCAACCCCACCTGCTACATCTCTACCCTGCCTGGGGACCCTGCGCAGGCAGTGGAGCCAGGTCTCCTGTACCGTGACAGGCTCTGCCCCGATCCCTCCGAGGGTGTGAGAAGGAGTTCCTTCAGCA
This sequence comes from Stenella coeruleoalba, assembly GCF_951394435.1. Classification (NCBI taxonomy): domain Eukaryota; kingdom Metazoa; phylum Chordata; class Mammalia; order Artiodactyla; family Delphinidae; genus Stenella; species Stenella coeruleoalba. The sequence goes on along the minus strand of NC_137150.1, from coordinate 75,843,766 downwards.
AAGTCAAGACAACTTACGGGACACAGCTGCTCACTTAGGAGGTGCTCACCAAATCTGCGCTGGGGGAGACACCTGTTACCACTCGTCCCCCAGCTCTCCATACCTCACTGGCCCCAGAAAGGAGATGGTGGGGAGCGGGGGGCATCCTCTGGCAAGGACTCCAAGCTCCAAAGAGAGGGACGGAGGGTGCACGAGGGCCGCCAGAGAACCTCTTCTGGGGGCTTCCGGCAGTGGCTCCAGAATTCTGCAGAGCAGGGGCTGGGAGGAAGCAATCTGGCTGGCTGCACCTTCCGTTCTCACACCACATGCCCTGCCGACAGCCCAAGCTGAGGAGAGAGACTCCCAGACCTCAGTCCCCACTGTGAGAGCAGCAGGAAACGTCCCGCAGGGCAGAGCAGCCCGGATGCTGGGGAGGCTACAGGAGGCTGCGTAGGGCTGGCCTGTGTCCGCCACCCCCACTGCTCACCTGCCCCCCTTCCACAGGCACCTCTCCACCCTCCTCCCACCTCCGTCCCGATGCCTTCAGGCTGGTGCCCCGTTCATCAAAATTATTTTCCCCCCATTTCAAAAAGCCCTTCCCTATTCCTAGGTCTCAGCTTTAAAAGTAATCTAGCAAACCATGTAATCCAAATTACTTCTTCCACCTCAAAGAATTTTCATTTTAAAATAAAGTGCTCTTATGAGCCAGTAATTCTAGTTCTAGATTATATATCCAACAGAAATGCATAAAGATATTCACTAAAGCACGTGTACCGGAATACTCACAATAACCCGAACTGGAATCTAGCCCATCGGCACAGAATGGATAAGTCAACTGGATGAAGTTCACAGGGTGAAACACTATACAGCACCGAGAATGAACAGCCTACAGCTACACACCATAATGTGAATGGGGGCCACAAACAAGGTGGGGCAGAAGCCAGACACATCTTTCTGTATGATTTCTTTTACATAAAGTTCAAAAGCAGGTGAACATGGTGCGTGATGTTAGAATGGGGATCAGGTTACCCCTGAGGAAGTAACCAGAGCCTGGGCACCGGGAGGGCTGCAGGCCTGGTATTGTGTGGTTTCCGGGTCTGGGTATAGGTGTGTTTACTGTGCAAATTCACTGAGCGTCTAGTCACCGGTCTGGCCCTGACCCGTAGGGAGACCGATCGTCCTAGTTTGCCCAGGATGGTCCTCACTGCAGCACTGAAAGTCCCGTATCCTGGGAAACCCATCAGTGCTGGGTGAACTGGGACAGCTGGCCATGCTCTAGGACTGTGGGAAGTGGGCAGCCATGTGGGCTTCCCTGGCTCCTGTGACCTCAATGCCAAATGAAGATCGAATCTCTGCCATGCCCCACCCCCAGGTTTATTCTGAGGCCCAAACAGATGGTCCTGATTCTACAGCAGTGGGAAAACCGATGGAGAGAGTAAGGCAAGTCTCCATGATGGCTGCAGGGGGACCCAGGGCCAAGCCAAGCCACAGGGCAGCTGCGTCTGAACAGAGGGAGCTGACAAAAGACCGTGTCCCAAGACACTCTCCTGGGCAAAGGTCCGGCGTGAGCCCATCCAGCCTGGGGCAGCCCCCCCTGCCCTGCTCTCCTTGATTTACCAAGGGGCCAGCACTACAGAATCCGGCACAGTTTCCTTCACTCCTCAGCTCCTTTTCTCCTGGAGGGGACTGGGTAGGGAGAGGCAGGGAGATGCTCTCCTGGCCAGAGTTTCTTCTCTGCTGCTCTGGGGGAGGCTGTGTGGGTGGGGGTGACCCCAAGCAGGGAAGAAGATGACTCTCTGGGGTACAGAACCTATGACACAGGTTCAACTGAGGTAGGCTGTCCTCATAGCCCACAGGGAGAGTAAGACTCCTGAGCACGTGAAAAAGCCACATTGGTGCGCACACACACACACACACACACACACACACACACACACACACACACACACACACACACACACAAAATCACTCTGCTTCTGCTAAGGCTTTTGTAACAGTGGTTCCTAAACCTGGCTGTGCAGTAGAGTCACCTAAAGTCATTTCTCACACTGGGGTCTGAAGACCCCATGGATCTAAGAAAGTATTCTTAGAGGTCAATATTCACATTTTCTGTGAAAATGTTTAATTTGTCCTTTTGCTTTAACAACAAAAACTTTTTTACAAAATGACTACATGCATATCTGCATTTTCGGGGAGACCATCCCATAACTGTGTGATGCCACACAAACTCAGGGGTGCCACTAAGGCTAGTGCCTGCTTGCAGCCTCGGGCTTCAGAGACTAAAGCGGTCAAATCCCAACACGAGGGTGTGCTCTAGGGCCTGGTACTCAAAGGGCTGTCTTCAGACCAGCACCACCAGCAACCAGCGCCTGTTAGGAATGTGGATTCTCAGGTCCCCTGGAGCTTCTGAATCAGAACTTCTAATCTAAGCAGCCCAGGTGATTCCTTCATATTACTGCCTGTGAAGCACTGGTCTAGATTACTGGCCTTCCCTCTTTTCTCCAGCATTTTTTAACGGAATGGCTTCCTATTTTCCACCTAATTTCCCAATTCTAATGACTACACAGTAGCTTTCTGTTGTCTATGGGTCCCACTAAAAGCTCTATCATCAAAAGTGCTTATTAATTAGTCTGTATACTGGATGCAGAGATGAGGCTGGAATTTGGGGTCCCTCTGCCGTGAGGATGGGGTGCGGTCCTCTGAAGATGACGATGACACCCACAGCAGATGTACACCTGGCCTCTCTCCCTGCTTCTCTATGGACCCATGTACGCACATGAAGGTAAATGCCATGGCACCAGCCACGTTCCTGTCCTCCTGACCAAAGGCCCCTAGGTGGCCAGCATCAAGGATGGTGAGGGGCCCAGAACTGGGCTCTTGCTGTGTAGAGCTAGACGCTCCTGCAGAAGTGTGACGTGGGCTGTGGACATCACCAGGAGCACAGAAGCCAGGCAGGCCAGCGAGGAGGGGGTTGGGAGCCTACCGCCCTCCTGACTCTAGGCGGGCTCCCCATCAGGACCCGCCCTGGTCCCGTCAACAGCAGGGCAGCCTGGGGACCCTCCCGCCGTGCGCCCCAGGACTCACAGGATGTAGCAGATGACCCCGATGCTCCACATGTCTGTGGCGTAGCCAATGGGCTCGTAGTTGATCACTTCCGGTGCGACGAACTCTGGGGTGCCAAAGAGGACCTTCAGAGAGCCCGCATTCTCTGCAACCAGGATGGAGAGGGATCAATCGCCAGAACGTCCCTAAGCCAACCCGAGGTCAGCAGATGCCTGGGAGGGACACAGGCGAGGCCGGCCTTCAGCGGCTCTCCCCCTGCAGGACGGCACAGGGACAACAGCCTCCTCGTGGAACAAGGGCATGGACACACCAGTGGAACCGCCCTGCCCCGGATGGAATGGCTCTCCACGTGTCTGTCTCTCCCATGAGTTCCCTGAGACAGGGGTGGTGACTTGTGCTTGAAAATAATCTCTACCATTCAGTCTGTCATTTGTACCCTGCTGCCTGCTTTACGAGGACTTTCCTATTTAATGCTCTGGCCAAGGAGGATGACCCCCATCTCCCAAGGAGAAAAGGGAGGCCCAGGGAGTGACTCCCCCCCAACCCTGCCTCCCAGTAAATGGTGCTCAGGACCTAACCCAGGGGGTCTGACTCCTGAGCCATGTTCCTCCCCTGCCCCACCCACCTCTCCACATCTAGTGTCACATCTCTCTTCCCAGGAGCTGCTGGGAGGTTAGTTGGGAAAAACCATAACCCTGAGGTGGTGCCTCTGAGCCACAGAGGACCATCACCCACCAAAATGACTCTTGGGTTGGGTACTCAGGCCCTGAGTGCCTTCCCCTAACGTGCCCTGCCTCCTGAAAGGGCAGGAACAGCAGTGTTGCTTCAGAGAGCCCTGGACTAGGCCCCAGGTCCTCATTCCACCCCAGCTCATCGTGGGACTTGCTGGGCAAAGCTACTGTGAACCTCGGTTTCCTGGTCTACAAATTGAGGCTCATAAAATCTGCCCTGCCTGCCTCCAAGCGTTGCTGTGAGAATCAGATGAGAGAAAGTAGGTGAAAGTGCTCTGGAAACTGTACAGTAGGGTGCAAAAGTGAGGAAGCACCATCAGCAAAATGTTCTGCTGCTGAAGGCACCAGAGTGAAAAAAATAATGATAAAACAAATGAAAACACCTACAAAGTGCTTACCATGTGCAAGGCACTGCTCTTATCCCTCTCTACCTATATTAACTCAGTGAGCCCATAACAGCTCTATGAGGTGAGTCCTACTGTTACCCCAATTTACAGATAAGAAATTTGAGACATAGGTTCCCACAGCTAGTAAGTGGGGGGGGGCAGTCTCCACGGTCTGTGATCTCAGCTCCAATCCAGGGCATCCCCTTTAATACTGTTGTGTCTAATACAGTGCCTGGAACACACACAGCCATGGCCACTGCCATGACGTGTTGGTGACAACAGGAAAGGTGGCTCGGCCTTACCCAACCTCCTGGCCAGACCGAAGTCGATGAGCTTGATCCTGGTGCCTGTCTTGTTGACACACATGATGTTCTCGGGCTTGAGGTCCAGATGGACAATGCCCTGCTTGTGGATGTACTCCACCCCCTCCGAGATCTGCCTCATGTACTTGATGCACTCCCGCTCGGTCAGCTCAAAGTCCTCATCGATGATGCGCTCGAACAGCTCACCCCCGGACACGCTGCGGGGACAGAGGGGGTGCTCAGACCACAGGAGCAGGGAGCCTGGCTGGCAGGAAGCCTGGCCAGGGCAGGCTGGGGGAAGGGGTCACGGCCAGGAAAGCCCAGTGTATGGGGGTGCCAGGCATTTTCTGCAGCTTCCTGAGTCCCAGACCACTGCCCCGTTATGTCGGTCCCAGTCTTCCACTGTGTGAGGACGGCCCGGTCCTCCTGGTTTCCTGCTTGGGGGATACCGCCTGTGCCCACTAAGCTTTGGAGGGGTTCAGGGAAGCATCTACTAGGTAGTCTCAGAGGTGGCCATGAACTGAGAGATCTAGAATGATCTCCTAAGCAAAAAGGGTAACTGCCAGGCAACCTCTTTCCCCCAAATGACTATAGATGTAAGGGATTATCCTGTTCTCCAGCCATGTCTTCTGGTCATAAAGAATTGAAGTTTAAAAACTCAAAGTACCCATAAGCATTTGTTTTGCATAGCCAGAAGCAGAGAAATATCTTCAATAATACAGAGCACCAGCACATTTTGTAAAAGTCTTTGGCTGTAACCTATTATGCTTACAGTTGGGATCGATTTGCTTCCTCTGGCTAGGCCTATAACATCAGTTTACTCCTTCCAGCCATAACTAACTTGCCTCCCCTGCTCCCTGGCCCAGGCTGGGAGGTTAGTACATCCTTCCTGCCTGGATAGACTCTGGATCCTGGCCATGGTGGTTCTGGGGCCTGCAGTGGGCGTCTTTTCTAAGGATTGGCCAGCCAGCCTATTTCCCTTCAGTGCAAATTCTGAGTCACATGGGGCCTCTCTGTTCCCCTCTCCCGGCCTTCCAAACCCACCTTCCTTGCTCGCTGCTCAGAAACCTTAAAGCATCCCCTTGGTAACTTATGCAGCATCCAGACGTCAGTAAGTTCTTTTTTTACAATGGCCTGTGATCCACCAGCTGAACAAGGTTGAGTGGGCTTCCTTCGGAGCCTGTCCTCTTCCAAGGGGCTTCCCTCTTCTAAGGGAGTCATCACAAAGATGGGAAAGAGCCGAGTTTGAATCCCGTCTCTGTGGCTTGGGCAAGTTACTTAACCTTTCTGAGCCCCAGTTTCCTCATCTGTCCCTCCATCACAGTAGTTAGGAATGAAGGAACTTTTGTGAAGCGTCATGTCTGACACACAGTGGGTGCTCAGCACATATTAATTATCATCTGACAACCTGCTGCGGGCCAAGTGGATCTTGTTACTGACCCCTGAGGGAGAGACAAGACAAGGACGCACCATGGGGCCCAGCACACGGAAGCCTCTGTGGGTTTCCATCACCACAGGACAAAGACCTCTGGGAGGGCTGAGCAGGAAAGGTCAGTCTGTGCCAGTGGCCGCTGCGGGGCGCTGGAACCAACGCTTTAGAACCAACCGAGAAGGAGGTCCTTGTGTGGCCAGCAGGTGGCGCCTCTGTCCTCAAGCCCTTCATTTCTGTTGCCCGCCACCCGGGCTCTAGGTCAAACTCTAATCTCCGTTCTTAGGTTCCTAGGTTTCAGGCCATTCTTAACATCTCTGAGCCCCAATTTCCTCATCTGTAAGATGCAGATAAAAACAGCACTATCTCACAGGGTTGCTGTGAAGATTGAGTGAATTAATACAGGTAAAGTGCTTAGAAAAGTGCCTGGCATATAGTAAGTGCTCAATAATGTTAATTATCTTTTTTTTTTTTTCCTTTTTAAAGAACCAGTGGGGGCTCTTGTTGAAAATACAGACTCCCAAGCTTCTCCCCTGAAGATTCTGATTTAGAAAATCTTGGAAGGGTTGTGATCCATATTTTTAATGAGTACCCCAGGTCATTGTTAAAATCAGACAAGTTTGAGAAATATTGGCTTACTCAGTTACCACCCCTGGGAAGCCAGCTGAAATTCATGTCCTCCGAGAAATCACTCCCCATTTCATCATATGATCTTTCCCTCCCTGGGTTCCCACACTCTCATCTCTGCACTTTCCCCATCAAGTCTGCCTTGTCTTAAAGTTGTTTGTGAACATGTCTGGAAAAGGTACGGCTCATCTCTAGACCCTTGTTTTTACCTGGCAATATCTGGCACAGACAAGGTACCCCAAAATGTTTGGTTTTAAATTTAAAATATTCTGAAAAAGCAAGAAACCATTTTTTGCAGTGTCCTTGGGAACGTCTGAGGCAATGAGTGGTGGAAATCTGAGCCGTGGAGATAATTACTGCTGCATTTCTAGAGGTAACCTATTCAGTAGAGGTGCAAATATAGGTTCAAACCTATTCAAATTTAGTTGATGTATTTTGAAAACTGTCCTTGTGGTCCATTTTCAAGGATGGAAGGGGTTACATAAACAGTTCTATATAGGTTTCTTTTCAAAACGCTCAAGACTGTGGGTGGAAAGAAGCTGCCACCCACAGAGATGGGATAAAGCCATGGGCCAAGACTGGGCGGAGGAAATGTGTGCTTAATAAATTAACAGTGATGAGTGAGTGAATGAATGAGTGAAAACCTACCTTATTGCAAGGGATCAAATTTATCCCCCAACTGTAGACATTGGCCAGCGCTCACTGGCAGCCAGAAGGACGACACTTCACGGGGCTCCAAACCCAGACCCTCTCCTCCTTGTCTCATGCCAGCTAGCTGCTTATTCGTTGATCAGTTTTGCCAATGGCAGCATGAAGGTGAGATGGGCAATGGATGGATGACTCAGCTTAAGCTGCACATCTGCTTCAGTGCTCAGGGGCCCACCAGCCCTTGGAATGTCCCAAAAGGACCAGCCCTGACTCCAGGCCCGGAGCCTGAAGGAACTCCTGTATCAGAGCAACACTGCTACAACGATAGGGGCCTGTCTCATAATCGGAGGTCAGAAAGGCTGAAGACACATTAATTCTGGGCTCTCACTGTATCTGAGGCGGCTGATCTGAAGCCTGGGGCCCTGCAATACATTTTCATTTTTCTGTATCACCAGGGATTGTCCTTCTCTTAATCTCAGTTTCTCCACCGAACAAGGAGAAGAGCAAATCGTACAGCTGAAAGCCAGCCTTTGCCTTCTCAGTGGCCAGGTCTGTTTAAGCTGGAAGGGAAGTACAGATTGAGTATGAACCTGCTCCTTCTTCTCTGGTCGAGTTCCTATCAAGGGGCAAGCTCCTTACCCCAAGTGCAGGAGAATCAGCTGGCATCTGTGAATGTAAGACTCACTCCTGTCCACGGGGGAGGCGTGGGGTGGAGGGATGAAAGCCAGACCAGCTGAAGCCCTCGTCCGTTTTCTCCCAACATTTTCCATCCAGCTTGCCAACTCCCAATTCCAAGCTAAGTATGGTATTCTGCCCACTGGTTCTGCTGCCCAGCCTCACCCAGGCTTGGTTGCCTCCTACCCGCTCCTGCACCTTCTCACGAGCTTGCTCAAGGTTTAAGTTCCAAAGATAAGACATTTCTTCACATGTCCCCACACGCCCACGCTGCCTGGACCAAGCAACCTGTTCTACAATAAATGTGAAAGGCTGCAGCCCACAGGGCTATTGTGAGGGTATAATGAGTGAGGCCATGGACATGGGCTAAATCTTTCCTAGAAGTGGGGAGGGAAGTTTGAATTCGGGGCTGAAAACTGATTCTAAGAGACGAAGGAAGATTTTCTTTGAATCTGTGTACAAGTTCCACAGAGCTGCAGAATTTTAGAACCAAAAGGGAGTATAATCCAAATATCTCTCCTCGCTGAAAGGATTTAATAATTACAAAATCACAGCTCGACAGTAATAGAAGCTGACCCCAGGTTTCCTGAATAGTAGGATTTGTTCCACAAACCAGTTGGGTGTTAAAGTGCTCACAAAATAATTTTAAGTGAAAAAAAGACCAGGATATAGAAAAAGTCAATGCATCATACTCCTAAGAATAACTCGCAATTATACAGCCTGTGCCTGACACACGTTATTCCATCTAATCCCCACATTGTACACGAGATGGTTTATAGCCTCCTTTTACAGATAATAAAACTAATGATTGGCACAGTTGGGCAACTTATTCAAGGTCGTCAACAAGAGGCAGAGCAGGGATTGAAGTGAGGTTTCTGACTCAAGTCTGTCTCTTAACCACGACTGCCTTTCCTGAGGAACACAAACTGAAAGGAAACACAGCAAAGGTTCACGGAATGAGAGGAGTCACTTCTCAAACTGGGGATGCCTCACTGGCTTCACCTTTCCCAGGAAGGAACACCGAGATGTTGACACAGCCCTCTCCGAAGGACTGAGATCCCTGAAGCTCGGGATGAGCAGTTCAAGGATGCTGCAGGCAATTTCAGAGTATTGCTAAAGCTTTCAAACGCACATCCCCTTTGATCCAGCACTCCCACACTTCTGGGAGTTTACCCTACAGATGTACACAGGCATGAGTGTAAAGCTATATGTACAAGGTTAGAGACACTGCCTTTTTGCAAAAGCCAAAGCCTGGAAACCATCCAAAACCCTATCAAAAGAAGACGAATAACCTGTGGTCTATGCATGCGCTGAGATCCCAGGGAGCAGGGAGAGTGAGGAAGCCCCCTGGCTACTGATGTGGGCCTCTCTCCAAGATACACTGTTGAATGGAAAGAAGCCAAGTATAGAATATTGAGTGAAACTTGTCTTTGGGTTAAAAGGTGGGAAGTATGTGTATATATACATACATACATACATACATATATATATTCATATATGAATAATATAAATAATATATGCTTGCATTTTCATAAAGAAACTTTGGAAGGACACAGACAAAACCAACAAAATTGGTTACCGGTGGTGCTGAGGCAGGGTAGGAACAGGGTAGATGGGAGACAGGGGTAGGAATGGGACTTCTCATTGTGTATTCTCTTGTATTTTTTTATATGATTGTATCATATACTTTTAAAATTCAGATTAAAAAAGGAAAAGAAATGATTAAAAAATACACATTGGGCTTCCCTGGTGGGGCAGTGGTTGAGAGTCCGCCTGCCGATGGAGGGGACGCGGGTTCGTGCCCTGGTCCGGGAAGATCCCACATGGTGTGGAGCGGCTGGGCCTGTGAGCCATGGCCGCTGAGCCTGCGCGTCCGGAGGCTGTGCTCCGCAACGGGAGAGGCCACAACAGTGAGAGGCCCGTGTATCGCAAAACAAAAAAAAACAAAAAAAAACCACACTATGGAGCATGTGTGTGTGTGTGTGTGTGTGTGTGTGTGTGTGTGTGTTTGTGCACATTCAGACCAGCACTCAGAGGGGAGAGAGGTGAAGGACTGGGACTCAAAGAAACAATGGAGTCCAGGAAAGCTTTGGCTGGATGTCATCTGGTCCTCCCCCTGCCTCTGTACAGCCCAGCTCAGAAAGCGCTACTCTTTGGTGAGTGAGAGTTCAAGAGAGAACAAACCAGCGTGGACCAGGGGCACACAGAGCAGAGCAGGAGGACGGGAGCGAGGCTTACACTCCTGCATTCTGAGCTCCCAGCCCTGGGCCCCCTTCTCTCTCACAGGCCGGTTGGGAAGCTGCCCTGTCCCCCCTCTTCTGCTCTAAAGCCACTCTAGGTCAGAATGCCCTGAATGAAACCAAGGAGCCGAGGGGTAGCCCTGAGCCTTTCACAGGGAGGTGAGGGCGAGAAGGGGGCAGGGGTCCTCAAAGGCCTGCCAGTGTGTTCTGGAGATGAGCAGAGGGGGCTGGTGGGCAGTGGGTCAGGGCCGGCACCGTGCACAGATGGACTGTCCCCAGTGGTCAGCACCCGGCCATACGGGCTGCCGAGTGTCGTGCACATCACACCCTGGCCCACAGTGCTCTCCATCTCGGGGCGGAGGGTGGTGGCGGGACAGCGGGGGAGTCCCACAAGGGGATCCTGGGCCGCCCCGCGGCGGGACACTCACATTTCCAGGACCATGACGATGTTGGCTTTCTCTTCGAAGGCATCCACACACTGGACCAGCTTGGGGTGGTGGAGGCAGTTCATGATGCTGATCTCCTGCCGGATGTTCTCCTTCTCTTTTGCTGAATATGCCTTGAAGAATTTCCCTGCCCAGATTTTTCCAGTTTTCTTCTCTACAAGTCGAAAGACCTGTCCAAATTTCCCACTGTGAATGAAAGGAGGAGAGAAAAAGCAATTTAGCCCAGCTTTCCACTGACCTGGGATTGGCAAGTGATGGACCGTGGGACCCATCTGGCCTCCCTCTTTTTCTAAATAAAGTTTTACTGGAAAACCGCCATGCCCATTTGTGCCCAGATTGTCTGTGGCTGCTTCTGGGTTTCAGGAGCAAAGCAGTCGTTGCAGCATAAACCAAATGGCCCACAAACCCTAAATATCCATCATCTGGCCCTTTACAGAAGAAGTCGGCCAGTCCCTGCTCTAGGTCAGTGAAGCACACTGCGGATGCCGTAAACCTACTCTCCATCACTTGTCAATGTCAGCCCGGGTCTGGCCCCCCAACCCTGCCCTAACCCTGTCCAGTCTTGCTGTTCTTTCAGGACTGTCATCTCCTTGGGCTGAGGCCTCAATCTTGGCGACAGACTTCCTTCCCTTTCCCCCGCGAAAGGACCCGTGACGTCAGGTTGGGGAAGTCCTCCCCAGGTACCGGGAATTTCAGAGTGGTTGCCTTCCTTCCACGCCTTTCCAGTACCGGGGGCCTGGAGACAGCCTAGCAAGGCCCCTGCTTCCCACTGTAGGGATGGCAGTGGTGGCATTCCGCTGACACCACTCCCGCCCCAGAGCAGGGTCCTCGTTCTTCAGGACTGCGATGAGGTTGGTGTCACTCCTTTATTGGACAGAAACCCTCCGGAAATAAAGAGCTGAGCCCCATTCCTCTCTCTTCCACCTCCCCTCCTCCTCCAGGGATAGTGGGCGACAGGCAGCCCTGGGTGCTGCTGCTGGTGGGCACAGCCTGGCTGTGCCGAGGGCCCAGGGTTGTGGTCTGAGTCCACTGGTGTCTCTGCAGCCCAGGGAAGAGCCTCAGCAGAGACTGTGGCCTGAGTTCACAAAGCGAGGGGTGATGACAGGAGGTACATGTCAAGGGGGTGCGTTCTCCTGAAGCACTAGAGCTAGAACTGCTGAACGGCGAGCACGGATCAAAGGGAAGGGATCCTAAGGACGGGCCGGGCCAGACCCGCTGCCCTGGGTTATGTCCTATGTGAGGGGTGGATTGCAGAGGGGGACGGGCCTGCTCAAGCTTGCGGAGGGATCCCGGGGCACAGCAGCTCCTAAGAGAGCCCTGGCCGGGTGATGCTTTCACGGGTGCCAACAGGTCAAGCCCTCCCGGTTCTGCAGGAACCTCAGTCTGGGGAGTTGGCAGGACCCAGGGAAGGACAGGAAGAGGAAGCAGGGAACTTAACCTCGGGGCCTGCGCCACCCTCACCCTGGGCTCCGGAAGGGTGCTTCCCACTCCACTTACGATCCTAGTCTCTCTTCGATGTCATAGAAGTCAGACACTTTCTGGTCAGTATTGACCACGACGGTCCGATAATCGACCTCGGGCTCCTTTTCATCTGCAGGGTGGGGGTCGGGGTGAGTGTGAGTCATCAGACCCCTCACCCACCCCCGCTCTACCCCTCGAGTCTTCCCGAGGACGGGGGCCAGCACTCACCATCATCTGACACCTCCACTTCATCCTTCGGCTCTAGGGGGAGAGAGGGCGTGGGTGATTAGTAACGAAGGCCCACCGAGAGCAAAGCATGCCGGGGGCCCTGTCGGACTTCAGCCTTCCCAGGCACAAGACCACTAAGCCCAGAGCTCTGGGCACCACCACAGGGTCAGTGGGTCCACGCTGCAACAGGGCCACGTATACACCGGCAGGCGCTGACCCTCACCCAGCCTCTCCTCTGCCAGCTCTCCCCTCCATCCACCCCCCTCTAGCCTTGAGGTCCCCTAGACATGCCCTTCTTCACATCTTTTCTAGTCTCTCTGACTTTCAGAACCTACACACAACTACGACAGTCCCTTTCTGCTCCGGCTCAAAAGTCGGCAACTTATAATTGCTACTAGTGTCAGATCCATTTATCCATTTGCTGAGAACTCTTTCTGGAATTCCAGCTAGGTACCAGTTATTGTGCCAGTGATCATGGGTGTACAAAACAAAATACAGATGGCATGATCTCTCCTCCTTTCTTGGAGCTTATATATAATTTCGTTGGAGAGGCAAAAACACATATCCTTGAAATATCCATTACGAGTGTTATATAATCAAGCACAAATATCGCAGTACAAACTGAGTAGACCATGGAGAAAGGTGACACAAGTGGGGCAAGTACAAAGTCAGAGCAATTAGTCTAGGAAGAAGGAGCCCTTGAGTTGTGTCTTAAAAGAAATGATGGAACACAGCGAGGAGGTGGGTGACGTCATGCAGGAAGCCAGCAGGTGTTTATGGGTATGGCAAGGAGGGACATGAGCAGCCCACCCTGGCCGTTCACAGATGTTTCAGTCGTGGATGGGGGGTCGTGAGGGGACAGGCTGGTGGCCAGAGGAATACACCCACTTCTGAAGTCCAGGCTTTCCTTTGCTTTGGTATAATTAGTCCCTAAAGAGCCACTGTGGCTTCTTGACCTTCGCCAAGTGCCCTTCCCTTCCGGGGCCTCAGTTTCCTCATCTGTAAAAGGAAAGCACTGTACTTCTAGGTGGTTCTCGGGTCCTTGGCTAGCCCCGGACGCCATGCTTTGCGATGTGCTAGGTGCTACTCGGCCATGGTGTGGGGCTGTGTCCCGTCTGACAGCGGGAACCAAGGGAGGCTTCCTGAAGAGGTCGAAAGACCTGAGGAAGCCAGAGAGGGAGGCCAAGGATCTCTAAAGTGTGTGTGTGTTTGTGTGTGCGAACCACTGGGGGAAAGGGTGTGATTTGCTGAAGCTCGCAGCAGAGCAAGACTGAGGACAGGAAAGGGACGGCAGATGGAAGGAAGGCCAGGGCAGACGGGGCCGAGGGGTTGGTCAGACACTGCCCAGAAAGGAGGGCTTGTGTGGGAGCGGGCCCAGCTCTGTGTGCTTCGCAAGTGGAATGCTGGCGGTGAAGGCGTGGGTCGGGGACCAGGTGCAGCTTGAAACTGTAGACAGTGAGTCTCTCTGTTAGGCTGAGGGCAGAACAAATGACTGAAAGCTAAGCAGGCAACCTGAGAGAAGTCACACAGTTCCCATGCAAGATAAGTACCCCTTGCTGGAAAAGAGTTTTGAGAGAGTTTATAAGCATGTGACCGGGAACAAGAGAGGCTATGATTTGTTTAGAGTTCTTAAAATGCTGTTGATGAAGTTTAATTTTAAAAAACCAACACAAGTGGGATTGGGAGGAATATTTGTCACAGAAAGGAAAATGCCATGGAAAAATAAAAAAAGGATAAGGTCGATGGGGACTCTCAGATTAGTGGTGGGGTTCACAGATACTGTCGGGATGTGAGTATAACTGATCAAGTCTTCTAAATCACAGATTTGAGAGTTGACAGTGACACTGTCAAATTCACAGATGACCAAAATGTACTTGAGAGCAACACACCTGGAAGGTAGTAATGGAGTCATGTGTTCAGGGAGAACTGAATCATTCAGACTTTCAGCATGACAAGCCCTAGGGTATCTAGTTAGAACCAAAAGTGGGAGCCCCATTCCTCAAGCAACTGCTCTGGCCAACAGAATGCTGTCACTGGGGACGTGTGCACCGGCTGCAAACAGGTGTTATTACTCTGCCCTTGGTAGAGCCTGGGGTCATGTGATCCTAGAACCCTGGCTGTTGGCACTGATAAAGTCTCAGTGGAGCTGGAGGAGGCGTGGGCCATTGAAAGGAAGAGCTGCCATGTGAAGATGATCAGAAAAGGTTAGGCCTCTCTGGTTGGGAAAGAAGCCTAAAGCAGACGCGATAAAAAACAAAAAAATCACAATAGCCAAGGGTGAGATTAGGGTTATGAACTTTCACCAACTCATGAATACTATAACGTGGGAGAACAGTTTAGCGTTATACCTCACATAGGAGGAACGCTGCAGGCATCTGGAAATCACATCTCAAGAGCCACCGGAAGAACGATAAATAGGTTCAAGAGATGTTTAGGTTAGTTCAACAATGGTATGTCAGACGGGGATTTAAGGAAAGCGAGAGATTCAAGTCAATTCAACAATCACTAACTGAGCACTTGTGGATGCCAGTCACTGCATGGGGCCTTAGAGACAAAACATTAATGATAATACCCACATTTAGTGGCAGGGAGGCCCCGTCGTCCTGATCCGTGGTGCCCTAACTGAGACAGTGGTTTGACCTCTCCTGACCTTTTTGTCCCCATGCCACATATCCTGGTGTAGAATGAGCAACAGGATGAGAGAGTACAGAGAGACAGGCTCTCCTGGCCTGGAATCTCTAGGAGGAACCGTCTGTCCTCTCCTCGTGAAGGAACAGAAGCAGCGCTGTGAGCCCATGAGGGGCTTTCCGATGACCTGTTTCCCGGAGGCATCTTCCAGGTGGCCCTGAAAGGGCATGCAGTTCTAGAACTGGCCTCTCCCCATCTCTCTGACACCAGTTAGAGATGGAGCTAGCCTTCTTGCCCTCCTCTCAAATACCACACCTACCCTCAACTCCTGCCTCTCTCCTTAGCAGTCAAGATGCAGCGTGCTTTCCTGGTACCAAGGCTGTGGGGTCCAGCTCAATCTCAGGGAACCCAGGCCCCGGTCTCTGGCTCACTGTTACACAGCAACCCTTCCTCTCTGTGGAACTCGGACCAAGGCTCCAGGCTGAGACATTTCCCTTCCTCCTTTTCCTTCTCGTCCTGTCTCCACTCTATTTGGAAAGGAAATGGCCATGAGAGGAGGAACCCCAGAGGCGTGGGGGAAAGGCCACAATTCAATTAGCCAAGCTCTCTGAGCATAAAGAGGTAGTAATGAGAGAGGTGGCCACATGGTGTCCATCTTTCCGTTCAGGAAGGAGCTAAACTGCAGTAGAAGGGACTTCAACGAGATACTTTTTTAAAAATCCACTCAGAAAGAGCTGTGAGATCCAAGAGCTAAGTGGAAGAACTATTTGGAAGATGGTTCCAAGATATTTCTGCAGGCAGATGACACCATCCCCCTGGAGTGGTGTTTCGGGGAGGGCCGGCTGAGCGCTCTGGCCCTCACGTGGCACGTGTCTAGCCGGCTCCCTGGACAGAGCGGTCCCTTTGCACGGCGGAGGGCTGCTGGGCGCCCAGCGGGCACTAGAGGGCGCCCGCGCCCCGGGGAGGGCAGCCGCGGCAGCTCAGGGTGAGCGTTTGATTTCCGCTGCTTCTCTGGGGGCTCTGCATCTCTACCCCACTCTGCAAGCAGCCTCTATCACAGCTGTTTGCTAACAACTATACAGACTAGAACAAATTAGGATTAGGAGCAAGGACGGAGCGGATTTCAGAGTTAGAGTTGAGTATGGTGGGAGTGGAGATCCAGACCTGGTTGGGATGGGAGAGAGCGGCTGCGTTGGGTGGGAGGGGGAAGGGGAGGTGCTCGTTTACTCAGGTTTGGGAAGACGAGGAGGGGTGCTGTCAGGTTACGGGTCCTAGACTTAGCGGGGTGGGGGGCTCTGGCATAAGGAGGCCACAGAGCTGGGTGGAGACCTGCATGCTATGCTGTGGCCTCCACCGTATCCCTAGAGCCCCTGCAGCACCTGGAACACAGGAGGGGCACTGGACACACTGAGTGAGTGAATGCAGAGTGAGGGCGGGGATGGAACTGAGAGGTCCGGATGAAGCCCAAAACTGAAGTTGCTGAGGCAGAGGCTGGAGGGGCCGTGGTAGCGGTGGGAAGGTGAGAGCCAACATTAGCTGTGCTTAGAGGGAGGAGGGTTGATTGGCACTGACTTTTTATGACCACCAGACCCCACGGGCTCACAGAAATGAGCTACTATAATCACATCCCTCTTCTACACATGTGCACACACACACACACCCTCCACTTCTCTGAGAGCCATTGCACTTTTAAAGAGGAGAGAGATGATCAACCCAGGCTATAACTGACAGGCTTCTGAGCCGTCCACAGAGCTTCACTTGGAAGCCACACCCCCTTACCCTCACCCTCCCATCCCCCCCTTCATCCTCTGCCCCTCAGAGGATGTTCTGTGCTGTTCTGCCCCTTCCCCCTCCCATCAGGGACAAGCCAGCTGGACCTGGGGGTGGGAGCATCTTCCAGCCTGGAAGCCCTGGGTGGCCTGGACCCCTCCTCTGGATTGCAGGCAATTTCAACATTTCCCTTTGTCTGCTTCCTGCCAGGACGGGCCCCAGGAAGAGAATCTGAGGACCACAGAAGGGGGTTCAGCTGGCCTCAGGCAAGAAGGGAGAGGCCACCTGCCTGGACCCAAGTGGTCCCAGCCCCTCCTCCCCACAGACCGTCCTCACAGCCCTGGAAGCTGCTGTCCTGGCCTCCTAAGAGCCACACGCGCAGCTCCTGTGGCCTCTGGTCCTCTGTGTGGGGCTCAACAGGTATTCTACAGTCTCTCCTGGTACATGCCCTAAAAGACCTGGAAGTTTTCCCTTCCAGCTAATGCACATCTCACTGCCACGTTACCCCTTTTCTATCACTTTTCTAGGAGGTTGGGAGTCATCTTCTTGGACAAAGTAATATGCTAAAAACGTGCAGACTGGAACCTGGCTGCCTCTCCTGGCACGCCCACTCGAACCAGTCTGCTTCCCATTCTGCTCATGTCAAAGGGCGGCCGATGACAGTTTTGTTACTGCTTCTCCCAGAAGACATCTGTGAGCGGCTGGTGGGCAGGAGCCCCATGAAACTGCAAAGAGGTCTGGCAGGGCTCTCTCGGGCCGGGCTCCACGATCCACGCCGCCACAGCACACTGTGGCTCTCAGAGAGACCTGCCCTCTGGGGGATCTCTAGGGCTCCCTGGGCAAAGGCCCCCAAGACAGGGCTGCACAGGCAGAATTATAAATTTGGTGTATTTTCCACTGGCAATCTCCAAACTTTCTTTCTGGAGCCCTCATTTAATTTGAAAGTAAAGTTTAATATCTGTTTTATGCCTAAATTTTGAAACTAAAGAGGGGTATCAAACTGTAATGACAGTTTCCATACGTATGATGCCTCTGGCTATATGGTGATTTCAGGACCTGCGCCCTGTCCAGGTCCTTTAGTCTTCTCTCTACCTCACATCTTACAGCTCTCTCTTCTCCTAGAAGTCTTTCACTTGTTTTCCCTCCACCTTCCTCCCTGCCCCCTTGCCTCCATCTTAAATTCACAGCGCTCGTTTTCTTCTTTTCACATGAAACTTCTTGAAGTAACGTTCCATACTCCTGGCCTCTCCTTCTTCCATTTATTCCTTAGCCCCAGGCCAACCATTCTCGACCCTGTGGAAACGCTATGGACTTTGCTCTCAAAGATCACGGCTTATCAAAGGGCTGAATCCAAAGATCTTGCATCCTCATCTCTTTCCTCTTTGACACTCGCTGCTTCCATGTTTCTGCAACACAGCTCCAGCCTCCCCTTGGTTCTCTCCCCTCTCAGTCCTTTCTCCTGGTCGTGCAGGCTCCTTCATTTCTGTACCAGTGTAGACTTTCTTTACCCCCCTCTCTGTGAACTTACTGATGCCCATGGCTTCAATTACCAATTAAATAGTGAAGACCCCCCCGCCCCAAACCTGTAGCTCGAGCTTAAACCTTTCTCCTGAGCTCTGGATTCAACCATCCAACAGTCTGAAGACACCTCCCCATGGATATCCCTCAGACACCTCAACTCAACAGGACCGAAGCCAGAACTTCCACCTTCTCTGGGACTCCCTGCTATCTAACCTCCAAGTCATTGGGAGGCAGCCTGGCCTCCTCCATTAGTTTAACCAACGGAGCTCAGGCTCAGGGTCAGACAGCTCTGAGTTCAAGCTTCAACACACCATTTCCAAGCTCTGTGACCTTGGGCAACTAGTTTCACCCCTCTAAACCTCAGTTCCCCTATCTGTAAAGTGGGGGTAATGACAGTATCTACTTCGTTGAGTTAGATGCGTGACATAATGCACATAAAGTGCTTAATGTATGGTTAGCATATAGCAAGTGTTTAATATATGTTAGCCGCCATGAATCATAATAATCAACCTCTAAATGGCTCTTGAACTTGTCTTTAGTTGCCCAAGCTGGGACCTGGGAGTAATCTTAGACTCTTCTAACTTTTCCCTTGAATTCTCTGCCCCAGAAGTCATCAGGAATGGTCAATTCCACCTCCTAAGGAGCCTTACTATACCTCTCCCGGACTACACCACAGGGGCTCAACCGGTATTTCACTGACTCCAATCTCATCCCCCTAGTCCACTTCAGTGCTTCTCAAACTTTCAAGTGTATATGAATCCATGGGGGGTGAGGGTGGATAATGTTAAAATGAAGGTTCAGAAGGGACTAGGGAAGTGGGGGGCAGAGAGTCTGCATTTCTAACAGGCTCCCAGGATCCCAAGACTAGTGGTCCAGACCACCCCTTGGGTTCCAAAGGTCTATTCTTCCTCTAACTCTCTTTCTAAAAACACAGATCTAATTGCATCAAGCCCCTGCCTGAAAACCTTTGATGAACTCACGATTTTACCCACACTCTCCTTTTCGTGTTGCTTCCTCCTGTTCTATCTCACACAGCATATGCCCTGGCCACACACACGAGTCTCCAAATGCCATGCATTTCTACCACTTTGTACCTTTGCTCACACTGTTTCCTCTGTGAGGAATGCCTCTCCCAATCTGCCCTACCTCTTGGAATCCTATTCCTTTTCCCAAGACTCAGCATACGTATTACGTCTAGGAAGTCTTTCCCAACCTTCATGGCAAAATTATTCATGCTTTCTGCTATGTCTCTGCAATTTGTTTATACTGGTCTAATAGGATGCAGCCCATCTCATTATAGTTAGCTGTCCTCCTTGTCAGATTTTATGCTCCCAATCTTATCGGTCTTCCCTGACACTGAGTTCACCCTCAAATATGAGTGCAAGAGAGGAGGGAGCTGGATGAGTGGGTAGGGCAAGACGTTGAAACTATAGGTCTACCTGAGCTCCCGCTTCCCAGGACTGTGCTTCTGATTAACACACCATCGGCCCTGCTGGGAGTGTACCAAAACCGGTGGTTCAGTATTTTTTGAAGGATCATAGGTACCTCTTTTAGAGTATAGATCAGTATCACAACATTGGAAATCAAGATTCCAAAAGACTCTGCCAGCCATCAGTGATGTCTTGTCAGTTCCCTTGTACCCACCTCAGTTCAGCCTTCTATACACACAAGGTAAGTCATGCACATTTATCGCAAGCCGGGGATGAAAGGAAGGCAGCCTACCCTCAGGTTTCTCTCCCACCACTGTGAGTTCAGACTCCTGGCTCGGCTCACTGGTTCCATAGACGTTGATTGCGCGCACACGGAATTTATACTCTCGGTCAGGCAGCAGGTCGTGGATGTTAAAAGAGGTGCTGCGGCATGTGGCTAGTTCCTTCCACTTCTTGTCCGCCGAGTCCC
This sequence comes from Stenella coeruleoalba, assembly GCF_951394435.1. Classification (NCBI taxonomy): domain Eukaryota; kingdom Metazoa; phylum Chordata; class Mammalia; order Artiodactyla; family Delphinidae; genus Stenella; species Stenella coeruleoalba. Next base: position 75,823,733 of record NC_137150.1, on the reverse strand, counting down.
AGATCTCGACGCTGTAGGACTGTACGGCACTGCCCCCATCGTACGAGGAGCCGTACCAGGACAGGGTCAGCGAGGAGCTGCGAATGTCAGAGGCACAAGGCGTGCCGGCCGGGGGGTCCGGCTTGTCTGGGGAGAGAGAAGCACAACATCACCCAACTCTGCAGGACTGCAGGGCGAGAAGTTCTTTAATTGGCTCTGTCATGAGGGAGAAGCCTGGAGAACAGGAGCTGCGATCCCTGGTCCTGGCTCTCCTTCCCTCATCCACACGGCCACACCTAGGTACATACCTGCCTATGTGGAAAGCCCCACAAATACCGATTTGCTCAGAAAAAACCTCTTTTTTGGTTAGTTTCCAGTCTACACATCATGGTTTCCTGTGCTTTGCCCAAGTCAAAAACATATTTCTCTGTGTAAACAGACCTAGGAAGCTGCCCAGGAGGCATGGACTGCTTCCCATCAAAAATATGCTTTGAGAGAGAGTTCAGTGTGTGTGTGTGTGTGTGTGTGTGTGTGTGTGTGTGTGTGTGTGTGTGTGTGTGTGTGTGTGTGTGTCTCCTTCAGGCCTGAGGTCAGTGACCTGTGACATAACCAGGGGTCAGTCTCCACTTTCTCTAGGACCTGGGAAACACCTGCCCCGCTGGGAGTCAGTACAGCACAGTGAGCTCTGAAGTCACACACTGGGTTTGAATACAGCTCTGTCTTCATTCATTACTTGTTAACCCCTCTGTGCCACAGTTTCCTCGTCTGTAAAACGTGCATGATAATAGCACTGGATCACAAGGTTGTTGTGAGATGTTCTTAGAAAAGCGTCTTGTTTGAGTAGCCTTTACTGTCATCATTATTGCAGAAGTTTATTTCTAACTTTATAATATATAAAAAATTACTCCTACCCTCTCTCTGTCATCCTCCTAGGACTGGTATAAAATGAGATAGAGAATTTCAAAGCGAACCACCGTAGCAAATCACAATCATCCCTGACTGAGGGCCAGAAAATGAGCTGAGGACACAAACTGGGAGCGGCCCTTTGTCTGGCCGCCTTCCCATTCAGACCAGTAATGCTAAGAACCAGTAACACTGCCAACTTCAAGGCAAATCACGGTAGTCAGTGTGTTCATTAATGCGGTTCTTTAGTTCTGCTGATTTTTGGCAGGTGTTCATCTGAACAGAATTCGATTCTTCAGATTTAGTCTCTGCAGGTGGTTGGTTTAGTTACAGATACCAGTGTTCACTAAGCCTTCATCTCCTCCAAGACAATCTGAGTCCTAGAGCTCCCCAAACTGGCAATTAAAAGCCATGTTTTATGCTCTGTGAATTTATAAGCTATGTGAATTCCAGCTAATTCCTTAACTTCCAGGACAAGTTTGTCTTTTTCATTTGGAAAATGGGGTTAATATATATCTACCTCTTAGGGGTTTTGCAAGCATCAAATAAGCAAACCCAGGTAAAAGTACTTGATTTCTACTCTCCTTCCCCTCAGCAAGGTAGGAAGGCCAAAGAAAATCCCTGCAAATGACTTAAGCATATTGAGAAGAAAAAGAACATTCTGCCTGTGTATGTGTCCATGCATACACACACACCTATACATACATACACACACACACACAAACACATACATATATACCTATACACACATCCACATCCACATATACATATACACACACATACTCATTTCCCCCCTCCCCCAAGCCCTGCTGCTTCTACATCCAGCCAAGAACGCACTGCCCGGAAGCCATCCATACCCAGCAACCCCAGCCTGGGCTGACTCGCCCTAGAATGACTCTGGGACTGTGACAGCCACTCCCCACCGGTGGCAGTCACGCTGGAGGCCTCCTATGATGGAACCACTTTCACGGGTTGTTCAATATGTTCTCTTAGAAAAACTGTTTGTTCTGAAAGATATGTTGGTCTTTTTAGAAATATCTCTGGTGTTGGCTAAGATGTTTATTACTCTAAACTCTCTTACAGGCAAGTGGTTCAAGTCCTCTCAAGACCCAGCTAAGGAAGTCAAAAGGCCTAAAGAAAGATGAAGGACAGACTCCCTGCCTCCCTCCCTCAAAGGAAATGCCTGGAAAACCGACTGGACACGTTTAATGTCCTGTAGTTTCAGATGACGAATACAGATACACTCCACTGACTGATATTCTCCCCTCCTGCTTTGGTCAAGAAAAGAAAACTTGGAGAAATGGGTATTTTGGAAAAGGTACTATTAATCCCCTACCCTGTTCCAAATTTAGTCTCTTGGCTAAAAGAGAGAGAACTGACACAGGACATATGTCACTGCCTGCAGCATGAGAGAAGATGCAAAGTTTGGGGAGGGTGGCTTTAATTCAAAGTGAAACCCCAATGCTTTCAAGGAATTTGGTGCCATGTTAAGGAGTTCAGAACAGACGCAAGTTTGAAGTCATAGGAGATTAGGAGGCCCCACCCGCATGCCTGCCCCGGGAGCCACGGGCTGAGCCTGATGCTTTCTGTTCTTTCCAACCTACGGCGCTCCACATGGAGGCCGGATGAGCTGGGGACGAAAACCCTCAGGACAGAATAGACGTCCTCAGAACAGCCTGCTCTCAGGGCCAAAGAAACAGACGCACTCAGTCTGGGAGGGAAGCCTGGGCATGGCCTGGCAAAGGCCAGGCGGGCTCAGTGTCCGGGGCCCCGAGCTCCATGCTTCCTTGGAATTCTTTCGTGGCTCCCTGGAGACTTGACTAGCAGAATGGGAAACGCTGAGTCTAAAGGAAGGGGCTCCGATGGTACCAGTTCCAGGATTTTCTCTCCAGCAAATGTTCTCACTCCTGGGAAAACGGAGGATCTCATCTCTGCTGCTTCTCTGGAGTAACTGCGCTGGCAGTCCCTGCGTGCCTGTGTGTTTGAAGATGGTCTGTGACTGGGCCTAACCCCACCTGGTCCTCCCTCCACTGGCACCTCAGCAGCCACCTGCAGCTTTTAGAGAATGGCAGGGCTGCAAGGGCCCCCAGGTTATCTATCTGGGTAATCCCGGCCCTTCGGGATTAGGCAAGGCACTTTGCTTACCAAGAATACCCAGCTGGCCAGTGACGGAGCCAAGAGGAGATTTTAAAAGGTCTCTGAACCCTCACTCCAGGGGCCTGTTATTTTCCCAGCTATCAGGCTGAATAAGATCAAGAATGCATCTTGCTTAAGCCCAAGCCAAGCATTACGATGAGAAATCTCCTGCCCTTAAAAATCATGCAAGTTCCAAGCTCAGAGAGCATTGGGGGATTACTGGGTATCTGGGATCCTCTCTGCTTTGTTTTTCTCCTTTAAAGATACGCAGAGTGGCCTGTTTTTCTTGTGTTGGACAAGTCGCATGAAGGGCTTCATCTGGGTCCAGCTGCTCTCTCCTGCCCGAGAGGCCCCTCCCTCACCTCTCCGAGGCTGAGGCTGGAGGCCCACTCGTGGGCAGAGGTCCTCTGCGCATCACAAATCCCTGCACTATCTCTTAACATATAATAATAATTAGCCTTCAAAATAGCTAAACATCACTCATTTAAAGTAACTGAAGGAAAGACTAATTTTTTTGAATGAATTTATGTATTTATTTTTTTATTTTTGGCTGTGTTGGGTCATCGCTGCTGTGCGCGGGCTTTTCTCTAGTTGTGGCGAGGGGGGGCTACTCTTCCTTGCGGTGCGCGGACTTCTCGTTGTGGTAGCTTCTCTTGTTGTGGAGCACGGGCTCTAGGCACGTGGGCTTCAGTAGTTGTGGCGTGCAAGCTCAGTAGTTGTGGCTCGCGGGCTCCAGAGCACAGGCTCAGTAGTTGTGGCACATGCGCTTAGTTGCTCCGCGGCATGTGGGATCTTCCCGGACCAGGGCTCGAACCTGTGTTCCCTGCGTTGGCAGGTGGGTTCTTAACCACTGCACCACCAGGGAAGGCCAGGGAAAGGCTAATTTTTATCATCATTTAAAGAAATAGGAGTCAGAGACTATCTGAAAAGACAGGGGTACTTTAAAAAACATACAAGAAGAGACATTTACCGCTAATTAGTAGAAGTTGTGCTAAACTGGCCTTATGTAGCTGGCTTACAAATGGGTGCTTCCAAAGTGCTTGTAACTGTCTGGAGTAGGCCAAACAATTCCTGTTTCATCTCATTTACATTTTACATCTACTTAATCAACCCTGATCAGATAATACACAGATGTCGCTAGAGACATGCAGGTAAACCTGGGCTTCATCCAGATTTACTTTGGACTGATTCTAAATCCCCAGGCTCTGAATGAATGTGGATTTGCTGTACCCATCAACGCGAGTCCTCATTTTATTGAGCAATTCTATTCTTAGCTTTCCAAGGGGGAAGCAGACAGAAAGCCCTTCCCCTCCATTCCATTCCCCTCCCAGGACGGCATTTAACATGCCGCTCCTGCCAGCTGGCGGACAGCCACGCCAATGGCCCTGTCAGCACCGGCCGAGGAGAATGAGAAACTCAACCATAAAAGGCCACAACTGCAGCCCGTATGGTGGTGATGGGGGAGGGGAGTGGGGGGCACCGTGGGGAGCGTGGGGGCAGGGGGCGCTGGCCACAGAAAGGCAGTTCCATGGACTTGACCCTAACGTTCCCCCAGCAGGAGCAGATGAGAGAGAACACCAAGGAAAACTGGAAACTGCTACCAGCCGATGGGCGGGGCGTGGCACCAAATCAATACTTCAGGTTCCGGTCTAAGTGGAAAGGCGAACCGGATCAATAGCACCAATCCCCCCCCGCAAAGTGTTCCTGACTCCAGGAGGAGACAATTAAAATAGGAGTCACCACAGAGAGTGAGGGGGTCAAGGGTCTCTCCTGTCTTTTATAGATGAGAAACCTATTCCCTGAGCCTCTGGTCCACTGGCCTTCCCAGAGATAAAACTCCTGACCTAAGGAAACTAAAGAAAGGGGATCAGATCAAAGAACACCAGGTGAAATCCGAAACTGGGCAGAAGGCCTAAATAGACATTTCTCCAAAGAAGATATACAGATTGCCAACAAACACATGAAAGGATGCTCAACATCATTAATCATTAGAGAAATGCAAATCAAAACTACAATGAGATATCATCTCACACCAGTCAGAATGGCCATCATCAAAAAATCTAGAAACAATAAATTCTGGACAGGGTGTGGAGAAAAGGGAACCCTCTTGCACTGTTGGTGGGAATGTAAATTGATACAGCCACTATGGAGAACAGGATGGAGGTTCCTTAAAAAACTAAAAATAGAACTACAATACGACCCAGCAATCCCACTACTGGGCATATACCCTGAGAAAACCATAATTCAAAATGAGTCATGGGGCTTCCTTGGTGGCACAGTGGTTGAGAGTCCGCCTGCCGATGCAGGGGACGTGGGTTTGTGCCCCGGTCCGGGAAGATCCCACATGCCGCGTTGTGGCTGGGCCCGTGAGCCATGGCCGCTGAGCCTGCGTGTCCGGAGCCTGTGCTCCGCAGCGGGAGAGGTCACAACAGTGAGAGGCCCACGTACCGCAAAATGAGTCATGTACCACAATGTTCACTGCAGCTCTATTTACAATAGCCAGGACATGGAAGCAACCTAAGTGTCCATCGACAGATGAATGGATAAAGAAGATGAGGCACATATATACAATGGAATATTCCTCAGCCATAGAAAGAAATGAAACTGAGTTATTTGTAGTGAGGTGGATGGACCTAGAGTCTGTCATACAGAGTGAAGTAAGTCAGAAAGAGAAAAACGAATACCGTATGCTAACACGTATATATGGAATCTAAAAAAAAAAAAATGGTCATGAAGAACCTAGGGGCAGGACAGGAATAAAGACACAGATCTACTAGAGAATGGACTTGAGGACACGGTGAGGGGGAAGGGTAAGCTGGGACAAAGTGAGAGAGTGGCATAGACATATATACACTCCCAAACGTAAAATAGATAGCTAGTGGGAAGCAGCCGCATAGCACAGGGAGATCAGCTCGGTGGTTTGTGACCACCTAGAGGGGTAGGATAGGAAGGGTGGGAGGGAGGGAGACGCAAGAGGGAAGAGATATGGGGACATATGTATATGTATAGCTGATTCACTTTGTTATACAGCAGAAACTAACACACCATTGTAAAGCAATTATACTCCAATAAAGATGTTAAAAAAAAAAAAAGAACACCAGGTGAAAAGCTTTCGTGTGCACCACGTATGAAGGCCCGAAAGTGCTCTAGGACCAGCCTGCTATCCATCTGCTGCTCCTTCGCTGTCCTGAACGCCTGCCACGTGTGTGTGGGGGGGCAGTGGGCTGAGCATGACGGACAGTAGGAGGCCTGTTAGGAAGCTAGTTTGATATTTCAAGAGAGAGTTGACCAAGGCATGAAAAACACAGTGATTGAGATGGAGAGGAAAAAGTGACCTTGACAATCAGTCTGAAGACAGACTCTGAACTCAATCCTGGGATGTAGGAGATAAGAAAAAGGGAGTGGATTGGGGATTAGGAGGGCAAGGTGACCTCAGAAGAGCAGTCCCAGAAGACTAATGGGGCCTGGGGGTGAGGCTACAGGGAGTTGAAGATTGTTGCCAGGGAGGTGAAGAAGGAGACTCAGAGGAGAGACTGGCTCTTTCAGAGGGTTTGGCTGTGAAGAGAGAGCAGGAGAAAGATGCTAGGGTGGCCAGAGTGAGACGAGATACTGCAGGAGTTATGCGTGCCTGTGCGCATGGCGACGATGGGAGAGTCCTGGCAACATTTATGGGAGAAATTGGGGAGAAGTTGAAGAGAATGGGGGTGGCGGGGGTTGGAGCCCTCAAGAGCCTGGGGTCCGGAGCACAGGAGAAAGGTGGGCAACACCCAGAGCCTGGAGGGTGGAGTCAGCACGGGGACAGATAGAGAGACGCCTGCAGGTGTGGGACCACCAAGCCAAGCAAGTTCATGCCTGATGCCTCCTATTTCTCAGAGAGGCCAGTGGCCAAGGCCTGCAGGGTAGGGGGTCTCGAGGAATGGCTGTCTCAGGGTATGGGAGAGGGCACTGACCAGCGCTGACGCCCTGGCTGAGCCTGGACATTGACAGAGCCCAGCACTGAGTCTGCAGATTGATGTGGTCTCTCTGCCGTGCCCTGAACTCAGGCAGAGCGGCAGTGAAGTTGAAAGGCAGCACTGATTCAAGGTGAGGGTTTGCGAGGGGACTGGGGTTGGGGGCAGGCAGTGGACCAGGGGGAGAAGGGGTCACAGGGGCTAGCTGGAGAGAGTTGGAGTGGTAGAGCTCAGAGTCTGGCTAGAAAGGGAAACTGGGAGGGGATTCATAGGACGAGGAAAACGCTGTGTGTGCAAGGTCTGGGATTCTCAACAAGCACGAAGGGCAGCAACAGTGTGAGAGCAGGGAGTGGGAGAGCGGGGAGAAAGGGAGCCTGTGGGCAGAGGGAACGCGTGCTGAAGCAGCGGCCCCGGGAGATGAGGCCTGGAAGTCCATCATCCCGCCTTCCCTGCGCCCCATCCCCAGACTCACCCACAACGGTGAGGTTGACCTGGGCCTGCCTGCTGCCCAGCCTGTTCTCCACCAGCAGAGTGTAGCAGCCACAGTGCTCCTGGCGTGCAGCCCGGATGGTGAGCTTGCTGACGTTCTCACTGTTCTCCACCTTGATGTGCTCACTCTCCTGGATCTGGGACAGAGAGTGGGGCAGGCACTGGAGACTTTGAGCCAGAAAGGAAGGGGGCTCCGACCCACACTCCTCACCCCTGGGGATGTGGATACAGCTGCTCGAGCTGTGTGGGGCTGGTCTTGTCTGGGCTCTGAGCTTCCCCCTAAGCGGGGAAGACCCTCTAAGGTCTAGACTCTGAGCTTCCCCCTCTCCTGCATCTAGAGCCAAGCTGCCCTGACAGGGTCGAGATCTGGGACGAGCAGGGAGGGTACTGAGCAGGGTCTGGTGGCCGGGAGTGAGCTGTCACTCTCTGCTCCAGACCGGAAACAGGGCACATTCCAGCCCCCTCCACTGCTCTGGGATGGGATGGTGGGAGAACAGATTTGATCAAAATCACTTACAAAGCCCACCCAGTAGGTTCTGACCTCTTCTGTGCCGTCAAATACCACAGTCACCAGCCAGATGTGGCTATTCAAATTTTAGTTGAGTGGCAAATCATCCAAATGTCCATCAACGGATGGACAGATAAACAAAATATGGTACATCCAGAAAACGGAATGTTATTTGGCCATAAAAAAGGAATAAAATATTGGTTCATATTACATCATGGATGTGCCCTGAAAACGTAACGCTAAGTGAAAAAACCCAGACACAAAAGAACACATATTGTACGATTCCATTTATATGAAATGCCCAGAATAGGCAAATCCAAAGAGACAGAAAGCAGGTGAGAGATCGCCAGGGTCTGGGGGAAGGGGAGAAATGACTACGAATGGGTCTGGGGTTTCTTTTTGAGGTGATAAAAATGTTCTGGAATCAGAAAATTGTAATGGTTGCCCAACCTTGTGAATATATGTACACTTTAAAAGGATGAATTTTACGGTGTGTGAATTATATCTCAACAAAGCTGTTACAACAATTTTTAATTAACTGAAGTATAAAATTCAGTTCCTCAGTTGCACTAGTCACACTTCACGTGTTCAATAGCCACATATGGTTAGTGGCTACTCTACTGGATAACAGACATGGTACAGTTACATCACTACAGAAAGTTCTGTTGGATGGAGCTGGGACTTGGCTCAATGTCTCTGAAGAGGGTTGAGATTCCATCTTACTTCAGACACCACTAGCCCAGACAAAACCCAAGCAAACATGCTTTGGGATAAGGCCAGCTTCTCTTCTTCATCTTTTGAGTCCAACTCTTCTTTCTTCCCCAGTACTAGCCTCCCACCTCTGAGCCTTAGGACAATTTGAATGGGTTGGAAATAGAGCAACAGAGGGCTCAGAAGAAGTCATCACACCTTCTGTAGAGGTCCTGATCCAGGGCCAGCCTGCCGGTCTGGGGCCCCTGCTCATCAGGCACATGGGCACACACTACCAACGTGGGATCAGAAAAATGGCCAGGCTCCCCAAGTTTCTCTAAAAGGAACTGGTGGTTTGGAAATTCAAACATTTTCCTCTAGGACTGTTGTTATAAATGGAAGTTAGATTTCTGGGTCAGTAAGCCAAAATTCTGTTTAACGTACAACTGATCTACTCAAATACTCAGGTGCACTTTTATCTCTCCAGCATGTGGTAAGTTTAAGTGGTCGCCACAGATAGGGTTCAGTGAGCTGGCACAGAATCACAGAAAGCTCTAGAGTCTGAGAGGTCATTTAGGTCACTGGTTCGATTTTCCTGACTCCAAGTAGAATTCTAGACAGAGATACCCAAATCAGGTGGGGGCCATAGGTGGTTTCTGTTTTCTCCTTCATATTCTTCTCTATCACACAAATTGTCTATAAAACAGGCATCCTTGCTAGATGTAGAAGAAAAGGTTATTAAGAGCTCAGATTTGGTGGGTGGGTGACAGGGGTGTGAGGGGCTCTCCCATTTCTCAGGCCCCTGTGATGAGCAGCGATGCTGCCCTTCATCACAGCATTTCTCATCCCTTTCGGCCCACGATGGCTCTGGAACTTGTGTGGGCTGTTCTCGGGCCACTGCCCTCTGTTACTGACCTGCTTTCGGAACTTCATCCAGGTGCAGGTGATGGGCTGGGTGCCGGCCACTTTACCCAACAGCTCCACAGGCTCTCCTGCACGCACCTTTTGGTCCTCAGGAAACTGGATGATCTGAGGGGGCACAGCTGGGGGAGGACAAGGGAGAGAGTGAGCTCCGAGGAGGAGGGAGCCTCAGACATTCTAATCTCATTCGACGCTGCCAGCCACATTGGTCTGTTGCTCCTCTCTCACCTTCCGGAACCTTCAGGGTAAGACTGAGCAATGACCACTGCTTCAGACACCTGGGCTGACGGATCTGCTAGGTTTGTTGGTCTCTTGATCCTGATTCCCTCAGAAGTGACCCACACAATTTATAAGGCATGATTCTCCGTTCGTTGGTTGTTGTGGAATTTGTGCCTTACCCTAATTTTTTGAATCTGTGACCTTACTCCTTTATTAGTTACAAAGCATCTTGCCTTCTAACCTCCAGGTCACCCTGGCTGACAGGCTCAATATGGTTCATATCCTCAAATGTCTTTCCATGGAAAACAGACAGGGTTTCCTATCACAGGGACATACAGAGCAGAGCATGAAAACAGCACAAAGTGGATTATCTCGGTAAGGGGCAGACTGGAGGACAGAGAGGTGAGCAGGATTTCACAGCAGGGATGGGAAAGTCACCAGTATCGTGTGATGCTGTCCATACCAGAGAAGCAGGAGAAAAGGCAAGTAGTGGAAGAGGGTGGGGGACCAAGGTGTACAGGGACTCTTGGGGAAATTTCAGCCTGAATAATGCAGAGCTTGAATCGGGGAGCGGGGTGGGACCACATCCCCAGTGGTCAGTCTAGCAGAGCAAAGGGTAAACCCCTCAAAGCAGATGACTCCCTCGCCCGCAAATGTTGCTGTGACCAATTACCTGCCTTCGGAGGTGTCTTGGGGGCAGGTTTCTTTTTCACAGTTGCATCACCTGAAACAAAGAAGTTCACAGGTTATTTTCTGTTATTATTATTTTTTTTTACAAGGCTCCTGAATCCTAGGAGGGCACAGTCTGATCCACTGGCCCCTCATCCAGATGGAGCCCTCCCTTGAATATGTCTTTCTGGAGACCTTGCAGTCGCACATGGACAACCTCATGAGCGACTGAATACCACTTCTCAACAGGGCCTCTGGAGGGGTCCCCGGAGCCTCCAGGGAGATAAAAACTCTGAAAAATGCTTAAGCTTCCATTGTCCATTTCTATGATGATAACCCCAAACTCACTAACTCTTCTCTTACCCTTTCAGGAAACTCATAAGGGAAATTATGTCAGATAAACTGACTAAATTTAGTCCTTGGTGTGGATCCAAGGGTCTCAGGCTTCCTTTGGGTCACAGACTGTGGACCGTGGCTTTTATTTTTTTAATGTTTGTTGAATGGATCAATGAATGAACAAACAAATGAATGAACAAACCAATGGTCTCCTTCATTCTTACCCCACCCCATTCTCCAAATGACTCACATAAGAAAACTGACCCAGACAGACCAGTTTTGCCACACTAACCTATTCATTTGTCTAAATAGCAATATGGCGAATATGTAATAAGCTATCTTCATAGCTTATTTTCATATTTCTTTCAGAACTTTGTTCAAAAGTCATCTAACGTACTTACCCAAGTGAAATGAAAACCTACATGCACACAGACACCTGTATATGAATGTTTGTAGTCGGTTTATTTGTGATTGCCAAAAACTAGAAGTTATCCAAATGTCCTTCAACTGGAGAATGAATGAACTGTGGTACAGTCATACAAGGAAATACCACTCATCGATAAAAAGGAACAAACTTCTGATATACACAACATGAATGGATCTCAATGATTCATCTTTCTCTTCTGCTAAAAGAAGTCAGACTCAAAGGCTGTGTACTGTATAATTCTATTTGTAGGACATTTTAGAAAAGGCAAAACTGTAGGGACAGAGAAAAGGTGGGTGGGGAGGGGTTGACTACTAAGGGGCACAGGACATATTTTAAGGTGTAGAAACCATATCTTGGTCGTGGTGGTAGTTACAGGACTATACGCATTTGTCAAGAACTGTGCAACAGAATGGGTGAATTTTACTGTATGTAAATTATAATATGAAAAATGGGAAAGAGCTGCTTAACCAGTGAGATCCTCCCTAACCACACTATATCAAATAGCTGTGGTTTTATAATAGATTGTCCTTGTTTTTAGGAAATATATACTGAGGTATTGAGGTATAGAGGACACCACATGTGCAACTTACTTTCAAACTGTTCATAAACAATAATGTGTACGTGTGTATGTATACGTGTATATGTGTTTGTGAAGAGGTAGAAGGAAAGAGAGGTTGAAAAATAGAGGAAGAGAAAGAGAGAGAACATATGATAAAGCAAAAATGATAAAACATTAAGATTTGAAGAATGTGAATGAAGGGTATACAAGAAATATTTGTACTATTTTTGCAACTTTTCCATAGTTCTGAAATTATTTCAAAATAAAAGTTAAACAGAAAGTTAAACAATGTTTTATCCAGCCAACATGATGTAGTTGTTCAAATGGAGAAAGAGAAAGCAGTGTCTGTTGAGGAGATGGCTGGGAGGTGCGACACAGGGTGGACCTGAGGACTCGAGATGATCTAACCTGGAGAGAAGAGCCCCATTGATCAGGAACCGAGTGACTCAGAGTAGAGAGTCAGGGTGATGTTTGGTGGGGGGTGGCTGGAGCACAGGGCTGGTTTCAGAGAGCAGTGGCACGAAGATGGCGTGACAATTTAAAGAAGATAAAAAATTCAGTTCCTCGGTCACACTAGTCACATTTCAAGTGCTCATAGCCATGCATGTTTAGTGGCTTCCATATTGTGTAGACAGAGAGCACTGCTATCATCACAGAAAGTTCTATTGGACAGTGCTGGTCTAGAATGTCAAGTTTGAGAGTTAGGTCTCTGTCCTGAGTAACAGGAAGTCCTAACACAAACGGCAGTCCAACTGGGCTAGAGGACCCCTGGAGGTCTTTCTAGTTCCAGGGCACAAGAATATCCAATTAGGAGGCTATTGCCATACTCTTAGGAGAAACACATCAAGGTCCAGCCTTGGCAAAGGCAGCAGAAAAGAAAATACAAATAAGAGATGGAAGAAAAGTTAAAAGAATTCCGGGGCTAAACAAGAGGGAGGAACAAAGATTTCTCAGGGACATCTTCCTTGAATAAATGGGAAAAATTTTATCGATGGAACGTGGAATCTAGGAGTGAAAGATGAGGAGTTTGGCTTGGCTCAAGAGAATGTGGTCGATGAAAGAGTTTAATCTGTGTATTGGCTAGAAGCCCAGGATCAGAATTCTAGAGATAGTTGGTGGAAGCTGAACGACAAAGATTTTAGGATCCAACATGCAATCATTAATGGAAACTGTGAGGATGGGTCAGTTCTTTGGGGAAAAGAGTACAGTGAAAGATGAGAAAGGGCCAGGGTCTGATCTGAGCTGATACTCTCAGGGAGGAGCTGGGCTGAAGGAGAGGGGCTGTGGAAGGACTGTTCCTGAAACCCAGGGTGGAGGAGGATGGGTACTGGGAGGATACGACCAGCATCAGGTGATGGGTGGTATTTGAGAGGGCAGGTTGTGTGGGATGGTGGGGTCAGAAGTTGCTCTAGAGTAGATTCTCAAGGACACAGCTAGGGAGTCAACTAATCCATCAAGAATTCTGGAGGTGAAAGGGACAAAGAGAAGCAGGTGAAGAAGAGGAAATGTCAAGCTAACGTTTCTTCCAAGGTGAGAGAGAAGAGAACAGGTGTGAAAGCAGAAGGCTAGGACTAGGTGGAGAGGAAGAGCGCAGAGACGCTGGCAGGGAAGAGCCGGGGAAAGCCAGATCCCTCGGGAGTGCATACTGGATGGGATGCGGAACCCTCAGAATTGGCCGAGCCACAAAGCCCCTGCTTCCCTGCATCCAGGGCAGCTGGAAGGGAGACGGCACAACTGGAAGAGAGCAGCCCTCAAGGGAAGGAAAGAGGGGCTCCTACCAGAGCCGGGATCTGACCTCCTGGGAGCGGGAAAGCCATCTCTTCAGAGGAACTGTGTGGAGGGCTGTTGTTATGGGCTGAGTGGTGTCCCCCGCAGTTCATATGTTGAAGCCCTAGCCCCCAATACCTCAGAATATGACTATATTTGGAGACAGGAACTTTAAAGAGGTGATCAAATTAAAAGGAGGCTGTTAGGGTGGACCCTCATCCAAACCGACTGGTGTCCTTATAAGAACAGGAAATTTGGGCACACGGAGAGACACCAGGGATGCACACGCAGAAAAAGGGCCGTGTGAGGCAAGAAGCCCGCCACCTGCAGGCCAAGGAGAGAGGCCTCAGGAGAAACCAAACCTGCTGACACCTGATCTCAGACTTCCAGCTTCCAGAACCGTGAGACAATACATTTCTGATGTTTAGGTCCTCCAGTCCGCGGTACTTTGTTATGGTAGCCCTAGCACACTGTAGCTGCGGATGAGCTCTGGGGGCAGGGAAGGAGACTGCCAGCCCCTGGAGTGGTGGGCTAGGAGTTAATCAGAAGGCAAGGAAGGGCACAAAGTGAAAGCAGATGACTCCAAAGTGCCCCCCTATACTATTCTTGGGGGCTCTGGGTAAACCTACCTGGCCAGAAGTAGAGCCTGAACTAATAGCAATATTTCTATGTTACAGTTAAATAAGATTGAAGGCCAAAGTTTTATGGTAGTTCTACAAATTCCGAGCGCCTCCTGTTTGAATGGGTTAGCATTTGAAACTGGTTTGGTTCCTATCAGTAACAACTATTTGAAACATTAACAATGTTCTGTATCCTCTTCTATACATATTTTATAGGACCATCTGCTGAAATCCATTAACTGCGTTCTGTGCTTAGGAGAACATATTTAATGGATTAGGAAGCAGAGTCACTGGATTCTAATCCTGGTTTCTCGTAGAGAGCTAGACTCAGCAAGTTGAGTTTCTAACCCATGATGTCATCATCCTTTTTCTCACTGGGTTCTTACCCCAACCAAACACAAGCAGGGCACTTCACGTTGTTTCCATTTCATGAAAAAGGAGATGGATTTGAATAAAAGTCAGATGACTTGCTGGGTTTATAAAACGACATGTGGCCAAGTGAGAAACAGGACTTAACCCTCTTGCTGCCCAGTGTATGGCTGCTTTCCTCCTGTTTCCTCTTAACTCCAGCTGACAATCTGCCCCGTCCTCAAACCAGGTCCTTGAAACCTTTCTCTGTCCCTTTGCAGAAATGCAGTGGGTGTAGGCTCTGGCACTGGACTTGGGTTTGAATACTGCCCTGTTACTTCCTAAGCTGTGTGACTTATAGCCTGTTATTTAACCTCTTGGAGCTTCAGTTTCCTCATTCAAAGACTGTGGGAAGAATAAATAAAATTTGTTGTAAAGAATTAAGCTACATTGTAAAGAAGGTATAGCAATAAAGTGCAAGCTCTAACACCAGCCCTACCACCCATTCACCTTTCTTCCCCAAACACATCCCCAGAGGACTGCTCTGTACTTTCCTTCACCTGTTTAGTCTCCACACTGTTGGTCAGGTCAGCTTTATACCTATACGAGGTCGCTCATGCTGCACCTGAAGCTCCTTCCCCAGTTCATGTCCTCAGTAGAGGGAAAATTCTTGCTGGTCCAGATGCCCAAGCTCTCAGTACTTCTTGGGTCACTAACTAGTTTCTTTTCCTCTGGATGCACCCTTCTTATTATCTTATTATTGCTGTCAGCCCTTTGTCCCTCACCCCCTTCTCCAGCACCCCAAACTTTCTGTGCTAGCCATTGCCAGAGAGGAGTATCACAGAAGGAAAATAAAATCCAACCATCTTTGCAAATCTCAGACACAGGGTGAGGCAAGGAGGGCAGAGTGTCCTCCCTCTCCTTTTTTTTTTTTTTTTTTTTGGCGGTACACGGGCCTCTCACTGTTGTGGCCTCTCCCGTTGCGGAGCACAGGCTCCGGACGCACAGGCTCAGCGGCCATGGCTCATGGGCCCAGCCGCTCTGCGGCATGTGGGATCTTCCCAGACCAGGGCACGAACCCGTGTCCCCTGCATCGGCAGGCAGACTCTCAACCACTGCGCCACCAGGGAAGCCCTCTGAGTTCCTTTTTTTTATCCCTCTTTCTGCTGCCCTCATTTTTCCTGGAGCCCAGACCTCTCTCCTGGGCCCACCCATACATCCCACTACCTGACACCATTTCCCTACGCACATACCGCAAACCCAACACATCCAAAACCAAATCCAGGTTCTTCTCCCCATACTGCTTCTCATCCCCATTTCTCCCAAGGCCCCCTCCCTGCCCATATCCGGTCACGAGCTGACATCTTTCAATTCCATCAACAAGATAACCTCCTTGGTCCCACTTCCACATCCCCACTGTTACCATTCTAGTCCTAACTGTACCACCTCCTAGACCTCTGGTCCCCTTTCCCCACACTAATACATCCATCACTCAGTGGCCAAAATGGTCTTTCTCAAATGCAAGTCTGATGTCACTCCACTGTTGAAACCTCTCCAGTGGCTGCCAACTGCCTCTTAGGATCAAGTCCAACTCACCTGACAAGGGCCTTCAAGATTTGTCCCCGACTTTCAGACCCAGCCTTCTTTCTAACTCTTGGGGAACACCCTCACCCATGCCCTGTATGCTCAATGTCAGTGGTTCTCAAAATCTAGTGTGCATGATGATCACCCGGGAGACTTGCTGAAAACACAGATTCCTGACCTTCCTGGGGTGTGGATGTTGCCGGTTCCTGTGCCAGCTTCTGGGGGGCACTGCTCTGTACTCTACACTGAAGGCCTTTCAGTTTCTGCAATGCCAGGATTTTGTTGTCAACTCTTTGCTGACTCTTGCACATTCTGGGACAGGTCTCAGCTCACGCATCACTGCTGCCAGGATGGGTTCCATGCTCCTCCAAGGCAGTTCAATCAGTAGTCATCACAAGGCACTGCAATTGCAGAAACCTGCCCCCAACACACATACACCCCAGCAAGCTCCCTGGGGACAGGAACGAGGCCCATCCTGTTCATTTCCTGTATCCTCAGGGCGTAGCTCAGTACCTGGCACAGGCTTGAAAACAGCTCTTAAAGGAATAAATGGAACCCCCGAGGATCTCTGTTAACATGGGAATTCCCGAGAACACTCCAACCCACCCCTGGGCTCTGATGCTCAGAGATAAAGCCCATTGGCTTGAATCCTTGTGCAACTTTCCACAAAAAGGAGAAGGTCCCTTGCTCTGTTACCAGTTAGATCAAAGCTGCCAGGTGCTGGGCCTTCTACCCCAGACAGGGGACTGAGGCTGGAAGAAGTGAAGCAACCCAATAAGAACATCACAAATCAAAGCACTGAATTTAGAAGGTTTCTGGGAAACATGGGGCTGGGCTGGGAAGGCTGGCCTCCAATTATCTGGGTAATCCATCTTCTGCTTTTGCCCCAGCCTGCCCCCACCCACCTAGTCCTGGTCTCATGAACCTTCCTCTGCCCTGGGAGGGCAGAGGTCAGCACCCCACAGAAGTTTCCAGACTGCTCAATCTGAAGACACATGAGTCCCTCTCTCCAGTGATCTCCAGAAAGATCAGAGCCAGCAATTGGGAGATATTTACAGAGCCTGAAGGCAGGTCTTACAGCTTCAAAAGGGTCTGAGATAATGGAAAGCCAAAGGGAATTGGGGAGGTGGCATGAACAGCCTAGGGTACAGGGAGGTTCCTGGATCTCCGCCTCTCCGGGGACATTTCCTTTTTTAGGTAGCTAGCTAAAAATAGACATCAAACCCTTCACAATTCCCAAAATCAGCATTAACTTTCTGCCACGAGCTCCCGAAGGGGACTCGGGTTGGGTGACGTGTGGAGGGACAGCACCCACGCTGCAGGGCTGTGTCAGAACAGGACGGTGGAGGTGAGGACCTGGGGGTGGAAGGCTGAATCTCACTGTCCTGCACTGGGGGAGGCTCAGGGCTCCAGAGGACTTGAAACCACCCCCCCCCCCAGCAATGTCCCTCTCCCTCCCCCCACACACATTAGGCCCTTTCCAACCCCTCCTTACAAACCTGTGGAAAAATATTAGTCATTCTCCCAGAATGAACATCTCTGGGCAAATTTCCTATACACATCCCCTCATAGCAAAGGCTGTCACGTAAGAAGATTCCAGAGGAACACTGCTCCTCTTGTTACCGCAAACACCCAGCCCTGAGCCCCCAGGGCACAGAACGTCAGGACAGTTGTGAAAGAGTCAGCCCAGCATGGCCAGGACAGCAGTGTCAGTGTTGTTTGATGGGCATCCTCCAGGCCCTTCCCTGGGAGGATCCATCCTGCCATTAAACTGGCTTGTGGGAGACAATGGAAGAGCTGGGAAGGATCTGGAGGTGGCAGCCCGGGAGTGGAAGCACAGGTCCACATGCGTGGTGTGGTGGAGGGTGGCATGACCACCATCACTCCTCAGAGACCAGTATTTTGGTTGGGAGTAACCAGGAGTTGGTGCCAGCTTTCAAAGACATTCATGGAAATAGTCCCGCTTCTCTCCCGGGCCCATATCTTTCCCTGTCAAGCAAGTCTCGATGCCAAGTCTTAACCCCTCCAGCATTTCCTTCCAGCCCTCTGAATCCTGGAGAGCGTTTGATCAAAAGAAAGATTTGATCCTGGAGAAAATCTTCTGGATAACTGGACACTGCTTTTGATATCCAAAGACGCTTTCAAAGATGACTTTGGGGTTCAGAGAGAGACACATACAGGAGTCCAAGGCCAAGATATCTAAGAGCATCGTAATCTGGGATAGTAGTCAGTGAGGTCAAAGTGACCGGTATGAGAGGTGAAGCTCAAGGTCAAGGCCAGGCATGGAACGTAAAGTGGTTCAGCTGTATCCTCCCCAGATCCCAGAAGCAGGGGAACTCAAAAATACATTGGAAAAGTGAAATACCTATTATATCCCTACTTCACACCAGGCACTGAAATTTCAGAGATGGACAGGCACTGGTTCCTGTCCCCTAGTTGTAAAAGCACCTTGTGGATGTTCCTCTCTCTCTTTCCTAAAAGACCGTCAGCTTTACGGACTGATAGGAGGAACCCCTGAGCCTGTTATCGCACTGGCAGTGCCTCTCTGTATTTTCTCAAACCATCCTTCAACCTCATCAATGCCTCTCTCACACAAAATTCCAGTCAGATCCCCTCCAGCTGGACACACTAAGCCTGGACTCTATGCATAGGGCCTCCTTCCCATCAGGATATCTCTGCTGCTGTGTGTTCATGCTTGCCGGAGCTTCCACCCTTCATGTACCAGATGATACAAAGGGTGTTGGCCAGCCCCACCTGCGCTGTATCACTCCAAAGAAAAGCATTCTATTGAATGTCTTGATGTCAGAGCTGGAAAAGGCCTGGGGGGTCAGTCGGAGAAAGTCCCCATTTGACAGGTGCAGAGGGAGGAAGGGCTTTGACTGAGGCCACATGTTCAATTAGAGGCAGAACCAATACGTTCATTTCCTGCTCTCCAGCCCAGGGGCTTGTTTGGCTATGGCCTGGGCCTGAGCACTGCCCCACCGGGCACAGTAAATGGGCATCTGGAGGTCCAACAAGGAAGGGTATTGCTGTCCACCCACGCCCCCCATCCCCATCACAGTGGGGATACTTCTCCCCCAGGCCCACGCACGTCTCTCTTGTTCTCTCTCCAAAGGTGGGAGACGACCCACTCTGGGCTGGAGGAGTGCACAAAGTTTTCCAGGAGTGCTGAGACTGAATTCCCATCAAGATGGGGGAAAGCAGCCATAAAGGATAGAGGGACAATAGACAAAAACTGAATATGGGACCGTGGGTTAAACAGTATCGGTTCAATGTTAAATGTCCTGATTTTAATAATTGCATTGTGGTTATGTTCTTAGGAGATACACAGTAGATATTTAGAGATCAAGGGCATGATGTCTCTATTTGTAAATGGTATATATATGTCTATATGATGAATGGTGAATATATATGAACAGATATAGTGTATATATAGTATATATACAGTGTATATAGGTACATAGATATGAATATTTGATGAATGGTGTATATATATATGAGTTTATACACAGAGAACGACAAAACAATGGAACAAAATGCAAATAATTGATGAATCTAAGTAAAGGGTGTACAAGAGTTTCTTGTACTATTCTTGCACCGTTTCTGTAAATTTGAAATTATATCAAAATAAAGTTAGAAAAAAATTCCCATTGAGAGGCATGCAGCAAAGACCCTGACAGGTCTCAAGATCCAGGGAAGCACGCCGGCTGTCACACTCTTCTCCCCCAGCTCTGATGGTAGCAGATCTCTGTCCCCACTGGTGGACAGTGTCCACTGTGTGGACAGCACAAGGGATGGCCCTGAGACTATGGAAGGCACAGGGTGGCGTGGGAGGAACGGAGATCAGGGTTGCCCTCACAGTGCCCACATGTAACTAGCTGTGAGCTGTGAGACTCTGGGCAAGATAGTTTAGTTCTCTAAGACTCAGATTTGCTCATCTGTAAAATGGGAACAACTATTTGTAGCTCAGTTGAATAAGACTTGCCTGAAGTGACATAGATTGAGTGGCTAAGATGATGCCTGTTGCATGGGTGCTCAAAAAACTCTTGTTTTGTGTGATGGGCAGGTGACTGAATCGGAGGCCCTCACGATAATACCTGTGCATTCCTCCCTCCCTCCAGTCTCCCCTCACAAGAGGAGTGTTACAGCTCCTCCTCAACGAAACCAGCGTTTCCCTCATCCCCAAACCTTCCCAGATGACCCCCTCCTCACTTCTGTACCTGTGAGTTGGTGTCTGTCAGGTTAACTTGTACTCTCGTCAGTTTTCTCTCATCCGGCCCCTTGGGTTTGGGCAAATCAGCTTGGCTTTTCCCTCACGCTCCCCAGAGCTAGGCAGCAGCGGTGCCCCTGGGGGCTCTCAGGCCAGTGTAGACAAGCATTATCTACTTTCATACCTGACAGCTCCCTCACAGGACCAAACATCCGAGCTGGGGAGGGGAGGGCATGCAGACAGGGATCTGGCCACCATCTATTTGACTAGGAAACCACTCAGCCTTCCCTCAGTCACTGGAGGAAAGATGGATTTCCTGCTTAGATTAGGTACTTCCCAGCCCTTGATGAAAATGAACACACATACACAGTCAGACCACTCAGCAACGTGAGAATCTGGGCTTTCTCATGGAAACAGAGATGTCTGGGACTGGGGACGGCAATGCTAAGAGAAAAAGGCAAGTTGCAGAGGTGTACAGGCTGCATAATTCCATTTCTGTGAGAAAAAAATCCAACTGAGATATTTGCATGTGTATATGTGAATATTCAGAAAAAAGTAATTGTGCATTAATTTGAGGAGGTGAGTGAAATTAGGGGTAAGATGAAAGAGGGCTTTCACATTGTACTTGGTAAACTTCTGTACTAGTTAAAATGTTGAAACAAGAAGGCATGCATATTTAACTTATGTAATTGATAAATCATATAAATTATCCCCCAAAGTGAGAAAAGAACTGGGGGTGCAGGCCTAAAAGACACCCCCTTCATTCCCTATCTCTGGGCAGCTGCCTTCTCAGGAGCCTCCTGGGAAGGAAGCCCCACAGTGGTACACAGGCACCCAGGAAACTCTGCAGGTTTCGAAGGAAAAGTGCTGCTAATGCTCTCAGTGCCCCAGGGAGTGACAGGCTGGGATGATGGGGGCCAGGAGGCGTGGGCCGGCAGAGGGATTCAACATGGCCATTACTATACATAGAGACACACACCTCCATTCTTTTGGGAGTAAGACATCTGTCTGTAACTCCACCGTGAAGGCTTTCTACACAGAGTGAAATTCCCCTTCAGCAGACAAGCAGTGTCAGCTGGAGTTGATGCAGTCACGAATGCGTTTGTTTGCCACGGAGATGAAGCACTTGCAGTTGCCCCTTCCTCTGAACAGCACTGCCCACTGAGCCCCCTTCTCTGCACCCTTCGGAGGGGAAAGAACCATGGCGCCCAGACTCCACCAGAGCATCTTGCTCTCTCCCTAAAGGCAGGTGATGGAAATGCCCTGAGGACCTGGGCCGGGGGCCCGCGGTGGTTCCACATTTAATGGAGTTAGAAGAGTTAGACCCGGTTCTGCTTCTCAAGACCAGCGGTGCCAGGGCACCGGGCTTCCCTCTGGACAGCTAGTTTCCAACCTGGCTGACAGCACCTTGGAATGGCCCAGGAGCATAAACATACACTGAAGCCGGGATCCCACTGCCAGAGATTCTGATCTAATTAGTCTGGGGTGCAGCAGGGAGCAGTGGTTTTAAATGCTCCCCAGGTGAACCTAACATGCAGCCAGGGTCGAGGGCCCCTGCCCTGGAACTGCACGATGACAGCTTGGCTGGGGTTTTCCACAGCCTTCTCTTCTCCAGGGCAAAGAGCCCAGGTCCCGGGTCTGCTCACTGTCTCCAGTTTGTTTTTCTCTTTCACGGCTCTCCTCTGACCCCACCTCACTTCCCTCGGGATCTCACCGGAATAGATGTGCCAGAGCTGAGGACAGGAGGCTGCTGACCTCCCAGCTCGAACTCCAGGCACTCCTGCTTCTGCCCCCAGGAGAGGAGAACAATCGCATCAGACCCAGTTCACCAGCACTTGGCGCTCTTATGAGACCCCATGTCTCTCCCGAGGACTTTTTCCCGTAATTAAATAGAACACAGGCCCAAGAAATCCTTTCGGAAGATAAAATCATTAACCCATTCTCACCAGGTTTTTCTTAGAATTGTTTATGCATTGTCAACAACTTATTATTAAACGTCGACTTTTGATAATTGGAGGCTCCCAGTGGTTAAATATCCATGAGAGGGCCTCCCTGGTGGCGCAGTCGTTGGGAATCTGCCTGCCAATGCAGGGGACACGGGTTCGAGCCCTGGTCTGGGAAGATCCCACATGCCGTGGAGCAACTAGGCCCGTGAGCCACAACTACTGAGCCTGCGCGTCTGGAGCCTGTGCTCCGCAATGGGAGAGGCCACAACAGTGAGAGGCCTGCGTACCACGATGAAGAGTGGCCCCCGCTCGCCGCAACTAGAGAAAGCCCTCACACAGAAACGAAGACCCAACACAGACAAAAATAAATAAATATCCATGAGAAATTATCATTCCACTTTGGCTGCCCTGTCACACTGAAGGCTGAGCGTGCTCCCCACCCCCAAAAGCTTGGCTGGTAAAAACTCCTCATTGGGAAGGTAAATAGGTGAAGAGATGAGGACAAAACTAAGTTACAGAACACTGCCTTGTAACAGAAAAAGAGAGGCAGCCTTTGAATTAATCTAGCTCACTTCCCTTTATTAGTATTGGTCATTAAGAGTTTGTCTTGTCTTTTGCTCTTTTAAAACACAGAGTGTGCTGGGGATGCCCAAGCAACCCCATATCTTTTGTTAAAACTGGAGGTTTCGAAGCATGCTTCTAACAAAATTAGACCGATAATTAATCAGTAGCGGAAGCCAGGGCTGCGTTATGACCTTTGTGGAGTCTAAGCACTTTTGCCTCTGAAAGCTCCTTCCCTTCACTAAAGAAAAACAAAAAGTATATACTTACATACATACATACATAAATTATATTTTACAACTGCACTGGTATAAAGATGAATATATTAATGTTATGAATTAAAACATTTTCTTTGACCTAAAAGTTAAATTTTCCCCTCATTTTATAAGATATTGAAATATTTTTGTGGGCCTAAAAGCACCGTGGACCCTAGGCACAGTGCCTAAAAGCTTGTAACGGGTTCTGGGGGAAGCCAAGATGCAAAAAGAGGGAGAGAGCCAGGCAGAGTCATAGGAGAAGCCCCTTCCCTGCTTGGCTATTAGACCACAGCTGCAAGCTTGTTCTAAGAGATGGTGGTAAGGCCTTTCTATGAGCAGGTCACGGCGCTGGCATCCTGAAAGGTGCACCCCTACGCTGGCCCAGCTGGAGGCCCACGGAACTTAAAAAGGAGGAAGGAGGATGAGACACAGACACGTCACCGTGACCCTGGGAAGAGGACAGCCAATGGCAGAAGGGGGATGCTGAGTGCTATGGGGGCTCACGGGAGGGAAGAGTTCCTTTCAGCTGGAGCAAAGACGAGCTCAGGGATGAGATGACTTTTCAGTGGGAGCCTGTCCCACAAGAGAGGTGCCAGAGCAAAGGCACAAAGGGAGGAACACAGGGATGTCCGGTGCACACAGAGGAGCTCAGTTTGGCTTGAGGATGAAACGGGAGTAAGGAGCTGGGGGGCAACGCTTGGAAAGAAAGGCTGAGGCTGGATGTCAGAATGTGTGCTCACATGTGGCAGGTGTGCCAGGATGGCAACGTGTGAGGGGTTCACTTCCACGGGACTGGTGGGCTCTGGGGACCGCTGGGCACTCCAACCAGGAGTGATCTGATCAGAGCCACTGTGTTAGAAGGTCTATGTGGCAGGAAAGACTCAACTGGGAGAGATTAGGGGAAGGTCTCCCAGGGTTCTTGGTGGGAAGCAGAAGAGGCCTGAGTGACGATGCCACAGGATGTGGATGTGCAGCACTACTCAGGCCTTGGAGAGGTGGGAGGGGTGAGAAAAGGCCAGCGGCTCGGTCACCGGGAGCTCACAGGGCACCAGGGTGGTGGCAGGGTCCAGGCTCCGAGGAGCACAGGCATGGAAGTGGCCGGCCCTCAGTCCCGGCTTTGCCTGGAAGGGCTGAACGAGTACTTACTCTCTGTTCCTAGCACGGAAGGAAGAGAGCTCTTTGGCCTCCGGGCTTTCATCTCCGGGGCCTTGGCGTTCTCACTGGTGGGGGCATCTGGAACAAAACAGGTTAACGACAAACATGAGTAGGCAGCTGCCCAGGGGAAGAAGCAGAAGAGGCATCGCGATAAACATCCCACCTCAACCCCAACAGGTCCTCCCCGTCCCGGCTCCACTCTGAGGGCCCTCAGCGCCTGCCGGGCAGGCCAGGCACCTTCCTCTCAAGAGCACCAAAGAAGGAGCGTCCTCGCCACCCAGCCTTATAAATCAGGGGCAGAGCACAGCTGCCCTGAAGATGGATGGACAGGCTACCCTGGGAGCTGGGTAGCGCTCTCGCCTCTGCTGCAGGCACGGGCCGCCAGAATCGCATCACTGGCAGGGCTGGGGGACAGTCAGAGCCCCTCTGCTCACCAGTGCCTATCTTTTCCCTTCACTGGGTCTTAACGCACTTGGGCTAAACATTCTGGATTTCCAAAAGCCCACTCTGTGTAGAGAGGTCTCTTGAACAGGGGACGCAGGGGTTGGGCTGCTGCCCTGGGCTCATGGTCTGGAGGGGGCTTGCAGCCTGTTGTCTCTGACTCTTGTACCGAGGGACACTGACAGTCAGACCTCCAGACCTCCAGATGAAGGCCTCTGAGCAGGCGGCCGGCACGCCTCACGGGCTCTGGACTGAGCCTTGGAGCCCTTGTGGGGGCTTCCGCACCCTCCCCAAAGCAGAGCCACTGGAACCCTGCAGCGGCAGCCTCTGGGCAGAGCTGAAATGCTGCCCGGGTGAGTGCACCACTCCGCGGGGCTGTCCTCCGCTCCCCCTCTTCCCATTCATGCCCAGTGTGGAAGATGCCGGGGGAAACCCTCCTTTGTCAGGGCAGCAGGGTGACATAGCGCTGGGCTGGGTGGAAAAGGCCCTCACTGGGCCGAGAAGAGCCTGGCCTCTAGCAAGCTGCTGGGACCGGGATAAGAAGGGGCTGGCTGCACCGCTATCACTGGGCTCCAGCACTTTCCCCACAAGGAACTCTCTTCAGGGACTAAGCTGGGAGGGAGCCTCCCCCTCCCAGTCCCTTCCTGTGCATCCTTTTCCTGCTCCTGAAGAGGAAGCGCAGAGGGAGAAAGGAGGGGTGGGACTTTCCAGCTGCGCTTGGCCACATTCCTGTGGCCTGTCTGGGGAGGAAGGGCCATCTCCCTGTCCCCGCCTCCACGGTGGGGCAATCCCAGACTCTAACACGTGCTCTCGCCTAGACTGGGCTTCTGGGGCTTTGCGGGGTGGGCTCGGAAGCACAGAACCAGGGGCTGGGCGGGTACACTTCCCTTGACATTTGTAGATCAGGCTGCCATAAACCAAGGTCATGGGGTGAGTCTATGGTTCCCTGTCTGGGGCCCTCCCTTCTTCCCTTCCTTCAAGACCAGCACTTCTGACAGCACCAATGACAATTTAAAGAAAGGCGCACCCAGAAATGTCTTTGTTTTCCCCCCTTTTAAGGAAGAGGAGGCGAGGCCAGAGTGTGCACAGACAGTCCTCTCTTCCTTGGCATGAGTACTCGCTTTGCCGTCTTTTTCCCAGTGAGTTCCGGGGCATCAGAGGAGGGAGACGAGGAAGGACCAAGATTTTTTTTTAATTGATGGGGAAACTGAGGCATAAGCAAGCAAAGGAGGAGAGGCCCAGTTTTCCTGGGCTCCTGAAAGAAAGGAGATGGGGACTGAGATTCCTTCTCTCCTCGTGGGGTCATGATGGGCTTTGCTTCCAAGCATCATTAGAGTAGGGATGGAGAGAAGAGGGCTCTAGCTGCAGCTCTGTCATCAGCAATCCTGGGATCGTGGGCCAATGATTTCAGCTGCCCTGGGTCTCTGTTTCCACATTTGTACAAGGGAAACTACACTTATTTTCTCTGCCTCACAGCACTACAAGGCTCTAGGGA
Organism: Stenella coeruleoalba; assembly: GCF_951394435.1. NCBI lineage: Eukaryota > Metazoa > Chordata > Mammalia > Artiodactyla > Delphinidae > Stenella > Stenella coeruleoalba. The sequence goes on along the minus strand of NC_137150.1, from coordinate 75,797,563 downwards.
GAGAATGCGTGCGACGGTGATCATTTACCTGTTCATTCATTTCTCCTGTTCGCCGCATTTCCAAATCCGCTTTAGAATCCTCCACCTTCACAAAGCCCTCCCGGATGGGCCCCTGCTGTATGTTTCCTGCCTCCTCATCCGTCCTCAGCTCTTGGGTGCCTGCTTTACACTGACTTGTGAGTACACCACCCCGTCATGTGCTTTGAGCCTTGTTTGTAGATGTTCCTTATCTTTCCATCTGGCCGTGAGGAAAGGGGCTCACGTTTCCCTGGCCGACCAGGCACACCCCCAGACTTGGAGCCCCACAGGGGTGCCACGAGCCCCCTCTTCCCTCTGCAGCACCCCCGCCCCCTGTGGGCTGCGCCTGCACCACGAGCCACCAGCCATCAGTCTGTCCGTGAGAAGCAAGGAGTGCGCTGAGAGGACCACGTGCTTAATCAGAACCAGCTTTGCGCTCACATGGCTGCCCAGGGGATAAAAATAATAGTAATAAAAGTTTAAGAGCAGCATGTATTTTCTGTCTATTTTAATCAGTTTGTGATGAAACTGAACTCCCTTTCTAGATCTGGGCCCCAGGGCTGGAGTTCTTTGCTGGTCTGCTGGTGCCCCCAAAGAAGCAGTGGGGAGGAAGGTGGTGGTGTGAGGAGGGGGGGTGGCCTCAACATAGAGAGGAAAACGTGTCCTTATATGGACAATGCCTCACCCCTTCCACTCCTGGGCTAGCTCTGGGCTCAGCCTTCCAACGCAGCATTTCTTCTTCTGTCTCCCCCGACAGAGGTCATTCCCAGAGCTGCAACCCTAGGTAGGGGGAGTGAGGTCTTGGGAGGCTTCTGGGGGGCGGTCTGAGCTTCCAGGAGCCCCAGGAGGGGGCAGGGCAGAGGGGCTGGCCTCTCTCTCTCTCTCTCTCTCTCTCTCTCTTGCTCGCTCGCTTGCTCTGCCCAGGAGCGAGCAGCATGCTGGCAAAATCAGGAGGGAGAGAGCTCTGGCCAGGATGAGCGCCTTCCTGGCTCTGCAGGCCGGTGACTGTGAGTCCTTGGGCAAGTTCCTGACCTTCTTCAGCAGGAAACAGGGAATAACAACACCCCAACAGAGGAGCGAATGAGATGCGGAGTAAGAGGTGGCATTTGTTGGGTACTCAGGCCGTGCCTGGCACCATGCTAAGTGCTTTACACCCCTGTTTCGGGTTGAACCACACCATTTGCCAATATTCAAGTGTTTCTGACCTACTAAAAGAGCAATTTTATTTAGTTCAACCTAATACATTTTAGCTGCCTGAGACCATATGAAGAACAAATGGGGGTGGGAGCAGACTGAGGCCAACAAAAGAAGTGGGGTCGGCTCAGCCACAGTCACCAGGGCACCCTGGCCATGGAGGCAGTGGACCACAGCGGCTAGGAGCCAAGGTGTGGGTTTAAATCCCTACCCAGCTAGTTATTAGCTGCATACACCTCACATTAGGCTTTAAACTCCCTTCTTACAGTTGCAAATCGCCCCGAGTCACCAAATCCATGGCTAAGGCTCAGGCTTTGCCTTATTTTACTTGGCAAAGGCTTTTGACACAATGATCTCCATCATTCCTTTCTTATTGAAATGATCACCCTTTGGCCTCTGGGACACCCCCCTCTGCTTGATTTCTTCCTGCCTCACCATGGCCAGTCCTTCTCCGTCTCCTTCGCAGACCTCTGTCCTGCCTTACTTGTCAGTGTTGGGCTCTCTCCTTCCCTCCTCCATCCACATCCACCCCTAGGGACCTCATCTACTCCCGGGGCATTCAGTGGCCTCACGAAGATGGCTCCTCACGTCCTGCCTCCAACCCCGACCTCCCTCCTCAACTCCAGATTCATCTAAAGGTCAACCTACGCGACAGGCCCACTTGGATGTCTAATGGACACCTGAAACTTCACCTACACGAAAGTCTTGACTGTCCCCCACCCCTACCCATCCTGATCTTAGTAGGTGGTACCACCATTGACCTGTGCTCCCTCACGAAAACTAAGGGTCATCTTTGACTTCCCTTTCTCTCTGTTTCCAATTCATCAGCAAATCTTATCAGCGGTACTGTCAAAACATTATAAATCTGGTCATTTCCCACCTCTTCCATAGAGTCTAAGCTGCCATCATCTCATGCCTGGGCTATCGTGGCAACCTCGAATCTGCTCTCCCCCTTACCCCTCCTGGGTCTGGTCACCGCCTGAGTGATCCTTTACAACGGCCAGGGCTGTCCCGCCGCACTTATAATAAAATCCAGTGTCCTGGTCACAGCCTACATGGCCTTGCAGATCTGGTCCTCCTCAGTCTCAGTTCCTACCACTCTGCCCCTGGCCCGGGGCTCGGCCACCCTGGCCTCCTTACCTCTCCTTCTGGGAGTGTCTCCCGTACAGTCTCAGCTCAGGGTTTTGCTCCTGTTCCTTAACCTGTGCCGTGCTACTGCTGGGACGCCTTCCCAGATGCCTTCAGGCCTCTGTTCAAATGCCTCTTCCTCAGAGAGGCCTCACCCTCTCCAACAACAGCGCGCTCCCCCATCACCCTGCTTTGCTTTCTTCGCAGCATGTGTTGTTGCCTGAGATCGTATGACATATCTGTTCATCCGTATTTTTGTCTCTCCCTCACTCGAATGTAAAGGCTCTGAGAACAGGAACTTGTTTCGTTCACTGCTTTTAACCCCAGCCCCAGGAGCAGAGCGGGCACTGACATACGGGTTGAGAGAAGGCCCATGGGGACGCCACCCCCTACCAAATGCACACACCAGCCTCCACGGTTACAAAGCCCCTGATCTCACTGGTAGCTGAGGCCCGATGCCCTTGGCAAGGTGGTTGGGAAGGGCAGCCTGATCTGCCTGGTCTTGGGATTTGGGCCTACAAAGGGCTTTGCTTCCTTACCTCTCACCTGGGTCTGAATGAGAGCGAGTGGGCCACTCAGGCCAGAGGTGCAGAAGGACTTCCCAGCAAGAAGGGCTGTTAGTAAGGAAGACCTGGATCTCTCGGAAAGTGGACACTGCCATGTTACTCACTAGACAGGGAGGCCGTGCAGGTGGTGGAAAGGTGCAGACTTTGGAACCAGACACACCTGGGTTGGAGTCCTGCCAGGGTAACTCATGCCAGGGAGTCATGTGACTCCCTGTGCAGGGTGGCTCGAAGGGCCTGGGCTTTGGGATCAGAGACAACCAGGGAAACGGCATCTCCTGCTTACAGTCTGAGTGACTGGGGAAGGCTGCTGACCCTCGCTGAGCCTGGGTTTTCCCACTGAGAAAGATACCCTGCCCAACTGCTGCATAAACTAAAAATGCACAGGAGTTTCTGGCCACGGCAGGCCATGGCAGGTCTTGAAGGTCAGCTTTTTCTCCTCCTGGGTGAGTTTTCTGACAAGTCCTTACCCACCCCAGGCTTCAGCTGCCTTCTGTGGTACAAGTTGACATGTCTGCTGCTAACCTGGAAGGAACGGCGGTATGACCATAATCAAGTGCACAGGGCTTCCCTGGTGGCGCAGTGGTTGAGAGTCCGCCTGCCGATGCAGGGGACAACGGGTTCGTGCCCGGGTTCGGGAAGATCCCACATGCCGCGGAGCGGCTAGGCCTATGAGCCATGGCCGCTGAGCCTGCGCGTCTGGAGCCTGTGCTCCGCAACGGGAGAGGCCACAACAGTGAGAGGCCCACGTACCGCAAAAAAAAAAAAAAAAAAAAAAAAAAAGTGCACAGAGCACGCTTTTTCTTATGGAAACAACCCAAATGGCAGGATTAAAAGAGCCAGATGTGCTGCATTATGAAGGCTCCCTCCCTCTGTCTTTCCTACAAGAGGGAAGTAGTAGTGTGGCTAAGACGGAACAGCCAGTGAGCCAAAGTCGTTTTCATGAGGTCTTGAAATATATCATTCTATTAGTCACAGATATATAGTCTAAATGGTGTCCAGCACAGGCTACGTGAGTGATAGTGAGTGACTGTCGGGGGCAGGGCCAGCCTGACATCAGCATTAGCTGTGGTCCCCACCCTGAGACGAGAAGGACCTTGCAGCCCCTTAGGAGGGAAGCAAGACTGGTCTTATCCAGAGGTTCAGTAGGGCAGCTGCAGATGGAGAGCAATGGAAGACCCTGCCCAACAGCTAGGCTTCAAAGTTCAGGCAAGGTTACTTCTTAGGGCAAGCGGTTCTTCACTGTCTTTTAATTCATGACTTCTTTTAAGAATTTGTTTAAAACCTGTGGACCCTTTCTTCAGAAAAATGCTCTAACCCACAAACACATAAAAGTTTGCCTATAATATCAAAGGGTGCATGGGCCCATTGGGACCTCTAAGCCAGGTACTCTCGCCTAAGGGTGCGGGGAGAGCTGAGAGGATCGGGGACATTATGATGGCCAAGATTAGAAGGAGACTAACTTAGGGGCAAAGAAAGCCCTTTAAGTTGCAGAATGAATTCCCAAACCTTAAAAAAAAAAGAATCCCCAAATGTATTCTCTAGGGAAAAAGGAAATTTTTAAAAATTTTAAAAAATGAGCCATTTGCTCTTTCTGGAAAAGGTGCTGACACTTTGCAGATAAGGAGAATGAATTGCAGTCCTGCCTTCAGCTAGCCATGTAAATAGGACCCAAAGAGGCTAGGGATTCCCAAAGCAGATAACCTCATTAACAGGCAGGGCTTCCTTCTGGAACCAGCATGGGTCCCAAGTGTGGCGCTGCTAGAAATAGGTTTCTGGGGTCAAGTTCCCAGAAACACTGTTTTTTCAACTGCAGTACCTGTCTAGAAAGAAGCAGAACTCTGATCTGGGTGGGTGACAGGAGTAATCAGAAGCAGCGGCCCCTAGCCTCAAAACATGTGTTTCAAGCCCCCTTCTGAACTGACCATACACTTTGACCCATGGAATCTGCTCCCTTAGACTCCAGAGCCCCTGTGACAAACACATTCACAGAACTCCAGGGAGACACCCACAATATTCTACAGTGTCAGGTTTACTGTTGGCTACTGACAATTTAATTTGTGTTACCATTATATGTTTTTTTAAAAAAGACTTTGGTTTTTAAGACTCTCTTTTCTTTTCTCCCACTCATTAGGTATCACGGATCTCAGCTTTTATGATCAGGAAACCATATTACAAAATCCAGAATGGAGACAAGGATTCCACATCTTGTGGAACGGGGGTGAAACAGGTTAGGGGTTTAGAAGCCAAGTGATTATATTCAAAGTCAGAGGAACAACAAAACTGGTCTTCAAGATGCCTTATTTGGACACTAGCTTTTAACGTGTCACTGATAGTTACTAACCAGGCATTTCAAGGGCAAGAAATTGTTTCCCCCAAACTACCTTTTTAGACAGTTCCAGGCAAGTAACGAAATACCAAGAAAGGGCACTGGATTGCAAGTCCCAAGATGGGACTCTGGCCCTGGCTTGGCCCTCAATAGAGCAGGGAACCTCACGAGGGAAGCTTTCCCTCTCTGAACAGCCTGGGTGTCCCGTCCCAAGTGAGGGTGGTGGCCTAAACCATCTACTTCCAAGCCTCTTATTCTAACCCTACACAGAGGAGAAAAGGAAAGTCACAAACACACTACCTGCATTTCTTTAGGACAAATCCCCATTCCTTGCAGCTTGGATTCGCCCCTTCCTCACAAGAAACACCACTCAGACCTGGTAAGCCTCTCCGTCCCCACGCGTCTCTTCCTCTCCCTCTGCTGTATTACGAGTACTTTTCTCTAACTGCAGAGGCAGGCCTGTCCCCGTTACCCGAAGCCTCAGCCCCTACTCACCTCCTGGAGGAAGTGTCCCCACTTGGACCTCGCTCTGCTCCCTCTTCCTCACGGGTCTGTCCTGCTGGCGCTGACACTTGTTCTCTGCGGCTTGTAAAATACTCTGTAGTCATTTTCCTGTGGGTGTGTCTTTTCTCCTCCTGCCCTGTCTCACCCTTTCCTGCCTGGCATGTGGGGGTCAGGACTGGGGAAGGGGGACCAGCAAGGTGAGCCGCCCTCTTCCCAGCCGGGGGCAGGGCTGTGAGGTCACAGGGGACCACCAAGTAGAGCTCCCACTTTCCTTCCTGGCTCATTGTTTTGCAAAAGATGGTTGGTCACCCACAAAGTGAACCCACAAAGCCTCAGGTTGGGATGGCAGCCTCGGCTGCAGCCCTGTTCAGGTACGGTGGGCAGGGGGCGCTGAGAAGCGGGATTCTACGTGTGGCAGGGGTGGGAGGGCACGACCTACCGTCCACGGTGACTTGGCAGGAACACTCAGCCTGGCCGGCGCTGTTCTTGGCTACGCACTTGTATAAGCCTCTGTCCTCGGGCAGTGCCTTCTCGATGGAGACGGAGCACAGTGAGCCTGGGTGGGAAGAGGAACGTTTGTTGAGTGGACCAGGTCTGAGCCCAACACCTGCCGGGCACTTGGAGCATCAGAGCAAGTGTTATTCACACGCCCAGAAGTCAGAGGCCCTGTGGGAACCAACCTGCTCGCCCCACCAGAGCCAAGGCACTTTGCTGATAATCCAGATTCAAAATAACTGATCCCTAAGTATACCCAACCGCCCCCGACCCAGGCAAGTTCTCTCACGGGGATGTGATAGAAAGGCAAGAAGAGAGAGAAAGAGCCTCTGCCTTTGGAGAGCATCAGCACAATAGAAGGGGCAGATGGACCCAGGCCCTCACACTGGATGTCACCGAGAGAGACAAGCAGTAGTCAGGCTCAGGTCCACAGACTGTGGTAGGGACACTGGCAGGTGAGGACACTCTGCCCTGCTTACAGCAATGCTTCTGGGAATGCATCCTACAAAAGGGCATTTTGAACAAAGAGGTGAGCGGGGGAGGGCAGGAGCCCCTGTCCAGCAGGGACACTGGCCTGTGGGCTGATCTGTTGGGAGGAGACAGTGACCAGCCTGGGACCCTGGAGCTGGCTTTTCAGGAATGGTATCTGAGCTGAGAACCATGGCCGATGAGGGGCGCTGGGCTGGGAGAGGGCCTCTGTGGGGCTGCCTCTCTCAGTGCAGGGTCCTTTGGTCCCCTCAGAGAGTGATGGCCTTCTTTTCCACGGGGCTACCCTTGCCCCAGCACACCTCTTCTGGCCTGGTTGGGGGAAGGAGAGGTCAGGCTGGGCATGAACAGAAGTCTGGTCCTCACCCATCCTAGCTCTCTCATCCCAGGGCTGGCTACTTCCCTGGGGGACACGTTTGGGGAGTTTCCCTTAGGGTGTGGGGAGACACCAGGCTGAGGACTGGGCTTGCTGGGCCAGGCAGGAGCAGCAGTACCCTCGTTCCTGCCATCAGACACACACACAAGCCAGCAGCACGGCGTCCTGCCCAAAGCTGCCCTGTCGTCAGGGCAGCCGTCATCATACGAGGAGGAGGATACAGCCAGAGCCACGTGCATCCTGTCGCCTGGAGCCACCGGCTCCGGCCACCTCCCTTTCCGCCACACTGCCCGGCACAAGTCACTGGCTCTGAGCGGGCAAAGCTGTGTGCGTCCCAGGTGTGTGTGCGAAGCAGCATGGCCTTTGATCTCAAAAGTCCCCGCACCCCCATGAGACAGATGCACAGACTTGACCAACAAACACCAGGATATTCAGAGAGAGGAAGGGTGATGTCAGTTCTGCCCAGAGAACCTCACTAAGGCTGGAGGAGACCTGGGTAAGGTCTTCAACAGGGAAACCTCAGTCCTGCCGACCCCTTGGGGGTTGATCTGCGCCCCTCCCTCCTACACTCTGAGACCCCACCTCTCAGAAGGACCTCACTATGCTCTCCCACCGGGGTCGGCAATGCCTCAGGATCGCTTCCCATTGTGGCTAGGAGACAGAATTTGCAGACGCTGCAACAGAAAGGATTTAGGTTGGATTTTTAGGAACTCTGTGGTGAGAGTGAGAACTATATGAGGCACAGGAATCAGGGAACGAGGGTTACTATCTTCTAGAGAGAGACACTTCCATTCATCTGGGAGGGCAGGGGCATGCGCAGATGACCTCCGGCCCCCAAACGTGAGGCTTAGAAGAAACGGACCCCATCTTGCCATCTTCCCTCAGTCTGAGGCTAAGGCTCGGGGAGCAGATATCCCACTGCCAACAGACATCCTGGTCGAACCCTTGATTGTCTCTCAGCTTCAGTCCCCCAGCTGCCTTCAGCCTTAAACCCAAATGGGACAAAACAGTAGTGAGACCCCCGGGAGAGGTGGAGCATGTAGACCACAGCCCTTGCCCTTCACGGGGGGGAAAGCATCAGAAAGGCAGTTTTTCCAAGCCGTTCAGAGCCTGGACCCCTGGCCGTGTGCGCGGGCTGGGGGAGGGCCCCCGGCAGGCCTGGAGGCTGGGCTGGCCCAGATTGAAGCATCTGGTATTTCCTGTGGGACAGCTTATTCCTGACCTCCAGAAGAAAAACTGTTTCCCAGAGTTTTTTTTGAGAAGGCTCAGCCTGGTGGGGAATTTTGAGAGGAAGGGGAGGGGGATGGGAACCAGGGATCCAATGAAGGGCTCAGCTAGACTGGTCCCTGGGAGAGCCCCTCAAGGCCACAGAGTCTGAAGACCACCCCACCGTCTTGTGCTTTCTCTGAGTGTGTGGGGAGAGGAGGTGTGGGGTGTACGAGGTAGAGGGAGGGGTCCCAAGCCCTAGAGGCTCTGCTCCGAGGCTGCCCTCAGTCAGCAGTGTCTCCCGACCTGGTCCCCCGGCATGCCGGGACAGTACAGCTCAGCTCCAGGTCACCTCCTCAGGGATGGTGCCTTCCTTGCCGTCTCTAAGCACCCCTGGCCATAGGTGGACCTCTTCTGTGCCCTGAGTTCACCTTTATCAGAGCTTGCCTCCCAAGGCCATTACTGAAACACACGCCTCTCTCCCACGCTAGATCATGGAGGGCAGCGACTATTATGAATGTTTTTCCTGAGCCTGGAATGCAGTCAGTTTAAAAACAAAAATCTGCCATTCTGAGAATGTCCAAGGCATATTTCTGGAGCAGGTGATCTGGTAGGATCTATGCAACAGAAAGTCACGAACACTTAATCAAACAACCTACCACTGAAAAAGATAGTATAGTTTCTAAAAGGAAAAAAAAAAAGCCTAACTCAGAATTCTTCAAGTGGATTATGCATACAATGAAAAGGGCTAGAATACAGCCTCGCACATAGTAGGTGCTGTATAGATCCTTGTGTTCTGTAGGATGGACTAATACAGGTTTTGAAAAGCCTTTGCAAGATCCCACACTGAAGGCAATTAAAAATGAATCATCGGTTGACAGCAGCAACAAAAATGAATCCTCATTCATAGATGGGGAGAAATGTTTGCCAGGGACAGAAGCCTGGCCCGGGGACAGGAAACAAGGCATAAAGATGAAAGCACTTCTCAGGAGCAGCGCAGAGTCCACTGGCCAGCCATGGGCCTCCTAGTCCTGGGCCAAGGCCTGAGCAGCACTGCTGCGGGTCCAGAAAGGGCCTGGTGAGGCCACCCTGCAGGCCTGGAGGGCAGGCCCAGCTGCTGTAAGTGAGCACCCTCCGCCCTGCCGTTCTGGGGGACGCAAGAAGAGCAAGGACTCCTCCACAGGTCCCTCCAAGAAGGAACAGTCAACTCAACTGCCTGCCATCACGCCTCTCCTGCTCTCCTTGGTGCTAGACAGAGTGGACATAATCATGTTTTGGGGGGCCTGCGGGCTATGAGCCCTATTCAAGTACAGGGTTCAGAGAAGCACCCCGAAACCTATCAACAGTGCCCACCAGCAGTAGGTCACAGACACACACATTGATGGGGGAAGGGCACAAGAGTCTGTCATGGCCAAAGGCCCCAGGGACAACAGTCTGGGAAGGAGTCCTGGGGGAAGTGAATCTTGATCTTAGATGAGGTAACAGAAGGGGGTTCAGTGCAGTGGAGCAAGTATGGTTCCGAGCCAGGGAGGCGGGGGTGGAGGGGATGCTCAGGAGGGTGTGAAGGATGGGGAAACCCACTTAGCAACCCCCCTTCTCCCTACAAACCCCTCAAAACACCAGCTGCCTTCCTTGTTTCCACTGGTGCCGTCACTGTGAACCAGTCACCCACACATGGACACTCAGCGCTCCTCCACCCCTTCCTCTCCTCTACCCCAGCCGCCCACCCTTCCAAGCCAGGCAACAGGTTCTGTTAATTCTGCCTTTGCTTCTTGCACTGGTTATCTCCTGTCTGTGCCCATGGCTACCTTGTTGGTCCAGGCCTCACCACCTGTCTCCCCACCCTCGTCGGTAAGCTCCTTCCTTGTCTTTGGGCACAGAATCAATCAAAAGCCGTAAACCCCAGCTGTGTGTCTATTGCTCTCCATTCCCAACTCTTACATGGCTCCCTGCTGCCTTTAGGATTGAGTTCCTTCTTAGTATGATAGAGGATGCAACGGGGCCGATGCTGGGAGCCGGCCTGCCTTGGCTGCTGCCTGTCCTCCTGCCTGGGAAGCCCACACCCTCCCTCTCCTGCTGCGGGCCCTGCCTGCCTTCACACTTCAGATCAAGGCCCTGCTCTTTCACCGCCAGCCTCTCCCTGCGGCCCAGCACTCAGCCCTCTCTCCTCTCACCCCCAGCAGCCATCATCGGCACTTGGCTGGAAGAGGTTTATCGCTGTGCGTGTGTGTCCTCTCTTTCCAGATCTATCGGGAGCAGATTTACTCATACCTCTCGGAGGTCCCACTCCCTGCAGCGGAGCCTCCTGAAGTGGTCACTGACGAGGCTCTACCACAGGTTTTCTCCTGGGTCTGTGTTTGACCTGGGCTCTTGTAGACTTGGACAGGGAAGCACTAGAGAAGGGACAGTGGACACAGTGTGGCTGCTGCTTTGAGACCAGGCCTTCTCCCTACCAGGCCCGTTTCAAGGTCAGCTTCCTCTACTGCAGTGAAAATACCAGAAACTCACAAGCCCAGAGGGCACGGCCAGTCTTCCAGCCTCCTGACAACTGTTGACAGTGTTGCGGAATAAACAGCCATTAGCCTTTTCCCTTGATAGACAACACTCTCTGGGGAGCTGATCAGGGAAGGACCAGGATGCTGACACGCTAACAAGAATTAACTAAGAGGTGATACAGCACAGCGGTCTAGGCGTTGGAACTCAGCTGCCTGCCTTCCAATCCCAGCTCTGTTACTAACTAGCTGTGCAGCCTTGGGCAAAGCGCTTAACTTCTCTGTTAGATGGGCAGTATAGTGGTTGTGAGGATTAAATGAGTGAAAAGCATAGTAAGATGCCTCAGTCAGTGTCTCGCACGTGGTGTTCAATTAGTGCAGGCTACTCTTATTTTTCAAAGGAGAATTACAAATATTTAGAACCTTTTTAACAGTTGGTTTGGGGGCTATCTCCATAATTCCCCCCCGCCCCCCCGGCCCCAGTCTCTCTCTATCCTCTCATTGTCCTGGCCTTCATTTAATCATGTCTTCTTCCCCAGCTTTAGACCTAAAGGGTCTGTCTGAGGTGCTTTCTGTGGGAGGTGACACTGGAGTAGCCAGTGTAAAAGGGTCTCGGCACCCAGCAGCTATGCTACATCAAGGCACCCTGGGTATGAACAGCCCATTCTAAGGGCTCAGGTGCGTTTCTGAGACCAGAGCTGAGGTGTGCTTACACTGTTTTGTCCAGTTGATTGTTTATAGGCAGCTCTTGGTGGCTCTGCAGGTTCCACGCAGGTCCCACAACAGCTGCACAGCCATGGGCATTGCCCTCAGCCGTCCCGACATCAGCTTCCCCGAGGGTGGTACAGCCACGGACCTCACAGCGTGTAGGACTGTGGGACCACACGTGTCCCCACGACGGCAGCTGCCCACCTTCGGTCCCGCCCCGAGAGGTCACCACAGGGTAACCTGGGAAATTCTCCTGGTCGAGGTTTCGGGTCAGTTTTACCCGAAACTTTCCAACAGGGAGGGGCCCACAGAGGTGGCAGGGAAGGCTGGGCATCCACTCCCCTGGACATCTCATCCCACCGTGGTGCTCCCCCATACCTTCCTGTGTGTGGAAAGGCCGAACTAGCAGAGGCAGGGGGATGGATGAGATGACTTCTGGAGGCCCCTACCAAGCTGAGGATTTTCATGTGGAAAAGCTATCGTGTCAACACATTAGCAGAAAAGACACCCTTTTTTTCTCTCCTGGCTAATTTCCCCTTTACTCCTTCAGCAGTTAGATTCAGAACGCTCAGCTGCTCCAGATTTGCTGTCTGAGCTGCAGAGTGAAGACAGAAACTCCATCGCGAGGGCAGAGGGATGCCATTTTCAAATGCTTCATTAGGGTTTTTAAGAGGAAGAAAGAAAGCCAGATGAGGGGTGAGGGAGGGGTGGAGAGGGGTGCCGTCAGAGGACGGGAAGGAAGGCAGCACAGCGGGGGGAGTGCTTCTGTCTCAGCTGATCTGGATTTGACAGGATCTGACTGCTAGGGCCTCTGCCCTGACTGCCCTCTACCCCTCAAGGTTAAAATGCCACGACCCCGGGAGCTTGTGCCCTGCCCTGTCCAGAGCTACCAGCATCAGCCTCGAGTCAGGCCAGACTCTACCCTAGGGCCGGCCACCAGAGTGGGGCGTGGGAAGGCTGCTGTCCTTGGAGCTCCCATCCAGGACTGGGATTTACGGAAACATTTCAAACCAAATGAGGGGTCAGAGAAAATACCCGTCTCGTCCCCATCTCTTCTCTAGGTTAAACTGGCCCATCTGAGAGCTCCAAACCCTGAAAGGCCCCAGATGGCAGGCTTTAGGGCCCCCCCTCTTCTCTCCACAACCCAAGAATGTGAAATACCAGCAAACGAAAGTCTCATCCAAATTAGGAAGCGAGTGGCTCTGCCTGCCTGTGAGTGTGTGCCGTAGGGGCTGCTTGGGGTTTTGGCTTGCCCCTCGGGTCCCTTCAAACACACAACGTTATCAAGACTTAAGTTGTTGACCCCAAATCACATCCCGTCACTGCACACCCTGACCTGAACCTAAAATGCTGCTTCAAAGGCAGTTCTCAGCCCCAAGTCCCTGGTCAGCCCTAACCCCAGTGCCCCCATTTCCAAGCCTATGATCGGAGCCTTCTCTGGGCCAAAGCTGGGCATTAGCCCAGGCCTGCTCTGAGGAGCCACGCCTAGGGGTGCCATGAGGGGGCTCTGCCAGACAGATGCCGAGATCTGGGAATGTGCCTGGGGGACCAGGCACCCACCCCTGTCCCCCAGCCATGGAGTGTGGCGGGCACCAATCCCGTGAGTGAGGGGCACAGAGAGTGGCCTTTCCCACCCAGGCTCTGGGCTACTAACACCATCAACAAGCCAGGGCTCCAGGAGCTGACGGTGGCTGGGACAGAGCTACCCTTCCTCCCGGCCCCAACCGTGTTACCTTCTTGGGAGAGGACAATGAACTTGGTAGTCTTGAGCGTCTTTCCATTCAGGGTCCAGGTGATGGTGGCCGGGGGGTCAGAGGACACCTGGCACTGGAGCAGCAGTTTCTCACCCTCCACCACACGGAGATCTCGTAGCTTCTCCTTGAAGGCTGGGGCTGTCCCTTGGCTCTCGGGTCTTTTTTCATTATCTGTGGCCCCTGCATGGCCCCTCTTGCAGTTCACATCATTCTTAACCTCCTTCTTAAGTTCTTCATTCCCAGCTGGTTTTGGGGCCTCGGATAACTTGGCATTGCCCAAGGGTTTGGGGGTCTCGGCCGGCTTCGCATTGCCCAAGGGTTTGGGGGTCTCAGTCAGCTTGGCATTGCCCATGGGTTTGGGGGTCTCGGCCGGCTTGACATTTCCCAAGGGTTTGGGGGTCTCAGTCAGCTTGGCATTGCCCAAGGGTTTGGGGGTCTCGGCCGGCTTGGCATTGCCCATGGGTTTGGGGGTCTCGGCCGGCTTGGCATTGCCCAAGGGTTTGGGGGTCTCGGCCGGCTTCGCATTGCCCAAGGGTTTGGGGGTCTCGGCCGGCTTCGCATTGCCCACGGTTTTCAGAAACCCTGAAGGCTGGGCATTGCCTACAGGCTTGGGACCTTCTGCTGCCTTGGCGTTCAAGGCTTCAGAGCTGTTACCGCCATTCTCTGCAGGTAGCGTTTTCTTACTGCCCAATACCGAGCGGAAACCTGGGGTGGCAGGTTTTGGAGGTGGCACCTTCTCAGGCACAGGGGTCTTGGGGGTCCCCTTCTTGGCCAGGACAGAGCGGAAGTCCACCTGCTGGGGGCTATGCACCTTCCGCTCTTCCTCCGACACGGTCTTCGGCTTCACCTGCCGCTGCAGGTTGGCGCGGAAATCCATCTGCTCGGCTGGGATCTCCTTCAGGTCCTCTTCAGGCAAGGTCTTGGTACTCACCTTCTTGCCCAGGAGGTCGCGGAAGTCCAGCTGCCCCACCTCCTGCTGGCGGATGGCCTCCTCGGTGTGCTGCCGCGTCTCCACACGCCGCGTGAGCACCCCACGCACGCCCTCGCCGTCTCCCTCGTCGGGCCTGCCCTGCCCTCCTGCTGGCCAGCCGGGCCTCAGGCTCCCGTAGCCGCCACCGCCACCACCATCAGCGCCGGCTCCCCGGCTGCAGAGGCCCTCACCGCTGGCAGGCTCCCTTCCCCTGCGACCAGTGAAGGGAAAAAGGAAAGTAGCAGGAGGAAAAGGGGCTGGGTAAGAAAGAGACGTCGGGGAGAGCACATCCCCAGGGAGGGAAGGAGGGCGGGGGGAGGGGGGCTGGCCAGGCCGTGTTTATAGAAGGGAACTGTGGTGAGAGGCGCTTGCTTGCTTCGTTGGTTGTTACATCGGTAATGACTTCAGTAGCCTTATAAGGGTGCATGCCAAAAAAAAATAAATAAATAAAAAATTTCACCCCCCTCTCCTCCCCGGCTCTCCCTCCCTCATCCCCCTTCCAATCTCTCCCTCTTGGCTCGGGCAGCCTCTCCTGGAGGATACAAACAATCTGGGGCTGCTGGGCCGGGCCTGCTGGGACCAGGAGGAAGGTGGGCGGGTGGTGGCACGGGGCCTGGCTGGGCAGCCCCTGGGTGGTACTCACCGCAGGACAGCTCTGGCAGGGCTGCTCTGTAGCATCAGTGATACCTGGCAACTGCATTCACCAACCCGGTTCCTGAAGAATTCAAGGGATCAGTACAGATCAAGAGGCTTTCTGGGCCAAGGGCCTGCCCAGCCTAGGGCTGTGAGGAGGGCGGGGCAGGCAGGAACTTGGCCCTGGGCTGGCTGGCTGACCCCAGGGAAGACAGGACCCTGGGCTAAGCTGTGACCCTAACACACCCACACCAGACCTAGATTTAGGGCAGGGCCCTCCCCCACTTTGGTCACGCTTTATTTTTCCAGCTCTTGTTTAAAAAGAAAAAAAAAAAAAAAAAGAATCTTCTGGGCAATAGCTACAGTAGGCATCCAGAAGTAGGACTACTTTTATGTAAGTATATTACAAAAATTATACGATCCATCCATCACTCAGTCAAGGAAGAGTGAAGACTAACACAGCTAAGGGCTGGGATGGAGCCCCTTGGTCTAGACTGTGTGGCCCCGGTCAGCCTGCGCAGTGACCCTGAGTCTGGCTCCATGCTCCCTTAATACAGAGGTGGTTATTCCTTCTCCTCACAAGGTGCCCCTACCTGTAGATTTGTACTGATCAGCAATCAGTAGGGTGGGATGGGAAAGTTACAGGTCTTGGATTCAAGTAGACCCAGGTCCCAACCCCTTCCCCTGCTAACCAGCTCTGTGAGTTTAGACAAAATTACTTAACCTTGATGAACTTCATTTTTCTTACCTATAAAAACAATGCTGGGCTTCCCTGATGGTGCAGTGGTTAAGATCCTCCTGCCAATGCAGGGGACACGGGTTTGAGCCCCAGTCCGGGAAGATCCCACATGCCACGGAGCAGCTAAGGTCCCCTTCACCTGCTCATGAAATGAAAATACCCTCCAATCCCTACCCATCAGCAAATGCCCTCAGATCAGAACCTTTCGTATTAAAAACCTAACAGGTATCTCCCTACAAGGGTGACCCATTTTCTTCTTCCATTGGGTGGAGAGGGCTCCGGATTCTTCAGCCCATTGTTAAAGCTCTTCATGACCAGCTGAGGCCCCTCTGCTCAGGAAGGGCTGCAACCAGGCTTGCTGTGCTGGGCTTACAGCAGATCAGCCCTCTGACCCTACAAGGCTGCCACCTGCTGGCATTTCTGGGCTCTGACCAGCCAAGAAGGTTCTGCTCAGACGAGGGGAAGTGGAGGGGCAGATCTGAGAGCCAAAGGTGACTCTGCCTGATAATAACCACGTTGTATGCAGCACCTTCCAGCCTTCGTGACTTGCAGCCACTATCTTTCTTCTCCCCACACAGCCCAGTGAGGCTCAGAGCACTGCTCTGCTCATTCACTGCAAAGGGAAGAAAGGGAGGCCCAGGAGTTTCCGGGATGCAGTGTTGGGCTCTTGGGGTCTCGCACTCATTCCCTGCATTTGCCATCTTACTTGCACTTCAGGGGCTGACACATGCCCCAGACCCTACCGTAGACACAATCCATCTCACTTACTCATGGCAGCTCTGAAAGGTTGGAGTCAGCATTGTTTTTTGTTTTGTTTTTATTTATTTATTTTTTGCTGTGTTGGGTCTTCGTTGCTGTGTGTGGGCTTTCTCTAGTTGTAGCACACAGGGGCTACTCTTTGTTGCGGTGAGCAGGCTTCTCATTGCGGTGGCTTCTCTTGTTGTGGAGCACGGGCTCTAGGTGCTCGGGCTTCAGTAGCTGTGGCACGTGGGCTCAGTAGTTGTGGCTTGCAAGCTCTAGAGCACAGGCTCAGTAGCTGTGGCGCACGGGCTTAGCTGCTCCGTGGCATGTGGGATCTTCCCGGACTGGGGCTCAAACCCGTGTCCCCTGCATTGGCAGGAGGATTCTTAACCACTGCACCATCAGGGAAGCCCAGCATTGTTTTTATAGGTAAGAAAAATGAAGTTCATCAAGGTTAAGTAATTTTGTCTAAACTCACAGAGCTGGCTAGCAGGGGAAGGGGTTGGGACCTGGGTCTACTTGAATCCAAGACCTGTAACTTTCCCATCCCACCCTACTGGCTGCTGCTCAGTACAAATCTACTCTGGGACATGTGTGTGTTTGTGTGTCTCTGTGTGTGTGTGTGTGTATCAACTGCAGGCATGTGGGCTCCACCTGATGGGCACCTGTGCCTGCAGGCCCATGTTTGGGAACGTGTGTTATGTCACTCCCACGTGGACAGAGAGCTGAGCATGTGTCCCGTAGCTCTGCCGATGTATGTGGGTATCTACCTTGCTTTGCCTGGCCTCCCTCCCAATGGAGGACCAGCTCCGGGTCAGGCCCCAGCAGCCCACTGTGTGGCAGATGACTCTTGAGGGTCCCGGGGGGGTCACTGTTCACTCCTAGACACTGGGACCCACATGACAGGAGGAGAGGTTGATCTTTCGTGCTCCCTAACCCTCCTCTCACCTCCTGGTCACCTTCCTCAATGTTCAAGCTCTTGGGGATGCAGATTCAAGGTTTGGGGAGTTTGAGGGCCCAGGGTGCTCCTGTGCTCCACAAACAGCAGTTAGGTGCCTCCTCAGTGTCAGGCCCTGGGAAAGCTGGGAGGCCCTCAGAGCATCCTGAGAACTCAGCACAGAAGGCTAACAGGGCTTGGGTCAACCATGGGAGGTCACTTGGGGGTGAGGCCCAGCCCCCTGGCACCCCCCTTCTGCCAGGCTGCTGGCCAGTAGAGCCCACTCTGTTCCCGCTTTTCTTTCAAGCACAGGGTACGGGGCCTGGGGTTGGAGTGGGGCAGGACAACAGGATGCCCAAGGGCCATGTTTTCTGGGGAGCCCTTTTCGACACCTCCTCAGCTGAGTTTCCTCCTCTCACAAGTAGCACACAGCCCAGGTGCAAAACTCAGGAGCAGACACTGACCAGATGGCCCTGCTGTGCCCTCGCCAAGCCCCTCAGAGGCTCTAAATGGTGGGGTGCCCTGACCCCCAAGCTGGAGTAAGCTCTATCTCCCCATGGGGGAAGCAGGTAAGCACTTCTGTTGTTTCCTATTACCTGCCTTGAAGGAGGCAGGTACAGGTGGCCTTGCCTAGGCCTCACCCTGAGGTACCCAGGCAGTCTGAGGGGGCAGATGGGAGGTAGAGAACTTGGGATACCATGGCTGGCCCACTATGTATATCATTCCTTGGCATGGGGGTCACTATGCCTGCAGCCACAAACTTAAGTCTCTGCTAGACTTTGAAGGCTAATCCTGGGTTCTTCTGGAGCCTGCAAAGGTCAGAGAGGCCTGTTGCCTGGAAGCCACACCCCAGATAATCTAACCAGCTGATCAGCCTCTTCGGCCCTCTTTTTTTTTTTTTTTTTTTTAATTTATTTATTTGTTTATTTTTGGCTGCGTTGGGTCTTCATTGCTGCGCGGGCTTTTCTCTAGTTGTGGTGAGCTGGGGCCACCCCTTTTTGCGGTGCACGGGCTTCTCATTGTGGTGGCTTCTCTTGTTGCGGAGCACGGGCTCCAGGCACACAGGCCTCAGTAGTTGTGGCTCGCGGGCTCTAGAGCGCAGGCCCAGCAGTTGTGGCGCACGGGCCTAGTTGCTCCGTGGCATGTGGGATCTTCCCGGACCATGGCTTGAACCCTGTCCCCTGCGTTAGCAGGCAGACTCTTAACCACTGCGCCACCAGGGAAGTCCCTTTGGCCCTCTTTGGTGCCTGCACATACTGTATTCAGTTACAAAGTCAGGCCTGAGACTGAGGCGCGACCCCCACGTACAGCCCAGGTGCTGCCACAGAGGACATGCGGCTGTCGCCCTGTAAGCTGTACCTTTTACAACTAACAGAATCCTTTGTGTTCCCTGCCTCCTAAACCCTGAATAAGAAGCCCCAGTCTTTGGTTACAAAGCCTTGGACGCTGTCCCACTCTGAATCACCCACCCCTGGAATGGATTTTATATGCAAAATTAGTTTAAAGAACTAATTTCCTGGCAAGTATCAATTTTTGAAATATTTCAGCTGGAATTTGGAGCTGACTTTTTGACATTTCCCCTTTTAGTTCAGAAGACAAGGGCTAGGGGAGGGAAGGGGAGGTAGAAACCAACCACCCGTATGTACCCCCAACTTCAGCAGGACAGAGAGTACCTGTCCCACCCCCACCCTCAGCCTGGCTTCCTCCCAGCCTCCTAGTCTCCCTCCTTGAAAGGCATTCTGTCCTGGGTCTAGGTCTGGTTTCTCTCTAGGTCTGGGTCTGAGAAAAGCCACAGGGCAGCGGGCCCCCTGGCAGGCCTGGCACACACTCCCCAGGGCAACTTTCCACGGACTGGCTCCTTCTCACTGGGGACAAAGCCAAGGCCAGGGCAGCAGCCTCCCAAAGGAATGAAGAGGCTGGACTCTGGGGAGGGAAAAGGGGCAAGGGCTGCATGTGTGGGGACCCTAGTGCGATGTCCCAGGCTTCCCAAGTTCCCAGTGCACTGAAACAAAGAATGGAGGAGCATCTGATTTAAAGACAGAGCTAGGCTTCCAGTCTAGGCTCTGCTACTCACCTTTGGGTGGCCGTGATCCTGAGGCCTCAGCTTCCCCCATTATTAAACAAGGAGGTGGCTAGATAACTTCTGAAGTCCCTTCCAGCTAGGACAGTCTAAGTTTTATGACTGTCCCCAGCTGGGCCCAGACAGTCTGCCTGCTGACCTCCCAGTGCAACCCTCCACTCTGGCCTGGCAGACTTCCCACAGCCTTGCTTTGTTCTTTCCTACCCTCTCGTGCTCAGCCTATCCAACGAGACTTTACTCATTTGCCCCAGAATCCCACAAAAACCTCATCTCTTCTAGGATGTCTAGCTTGATTACATGAGTATTATCTCAAAGCACCACTCCTTTCATACAGACAAGCTCTATTCTAGCATACCATCAGTTTCCACTGCTTGTACTGGCCTAGAGGAAGAAGGAACGATCTTCTCTCCATTTTGGAGGCAGATCGGCCTTCCTGATAATAAATGGTTCAGACACGAGGCAAAGGCCGTTGATGTGTTCTGAGCATCCTGCTGATGGTGGTAGGATGACCAGTCAGCCCATGAACATCTCATCAGCTGACCACAGACATGTCATTAGCTCAGTTGAGGTTTGCTGAGCCTTGCCCAGCTAAGTAGAATTCCCTAGCAGATCCAAAGATGCCCAATGAATAATAAATGGGTATTTTCTTAAAAGTCACTAAGTCTTGGGATGATCTGTTATGCAGCGAAAGCTAATGATGCAAATGTAAAGCACATGCCCAGAAAGGACCCAAGCAGACGGAGCACACGCTGGGTTTTGTCATTACTGTAGGAACAATGCTCCGTCCTGGCAGTAGCTTTGCCCTATTGCTACAGAGCTCAGAGACTTGAACATGATGGGCTCAGCACAGGGAAATGATTGATCCAGGAGAGCAAGCCCCTTGCAAAGTGGCCAGGCACCTGAGCCAGAGCAGTCCAGCCATCTTCAGGACGTGGCACAACCTGTTTGCAGAGTCCAGGGGCAGACAAGTGCTCTTCTTCAATGCTAATACCAACCCTAGGGGCTGGCGTTCTGTCTCTGTCAACCCAGGGTTGGCATGGAATTTTACGGGTTAGAACATTTTGAGGGTAGAAGAACATTTCTGGATCACATTCATATAACAAATAGTTACCAAATGCTGACTACGGGCAGATACTGTTCTAGGCACTGGGAACACGGCAGTGTGCCTTCATGGAGCTTACCTTCCCATGTTTCCTAGAAAGACCTTGAAAGGGAGGAAGAAGGAGTGGGGAGAGTTACCGTCCCTGCAGTGGTTTTAAATGTCTACAGATTCTTTGATACTCCTTTCTCCAAGAGGGGGAACTTAATTCCCCTCCGCTGGAGTACGGGTTGTACTTAGCGACTCACTTCTTGCAAAGAGAGTGTAGCAGGACTAATAGTGTGTGACTTCCAAGGATAGGTCATACGAGACACTGCAAGTTCCAACTCGTTCTCTCTCGGACCACCAACTCTGCGGAAGCCAGCTGCCATGTCATGAAGACACTCAAGCAGCCCTAGGGAGAGGTCCACACAGCCAGGAGCTGAGGCCTCCTGCCAACAGCCCTGTGAGTGAGCCATCATAGATGTGGACCCTGCAGCCTCAGTCGAGCCTTCAGAGACAGCAGCCCCTGCTGACATCTTCACTGAAACCTCACGTAAAACCCTGAGCCCAAGCTCATTTAGCTAAGCAGCTTCAAATTCCTGACCCATACAAACTATGAGAGTATAATTGTTTGTTGTCTGAAGCTGCTACGTATGGGGGTAATTTGTTACTCTGCAATAGATAATGAATACATTCCGTCTATCCTGCTGCTTTTCCAATTTGAATCCATCTTCCCTCCTTCCTAGTCTTCATATACGAAATAATGGGGGAACAAAAGCCAGGATGTAATAAGACAGAGGACTCTGGGGAACTGAGCTCAGAGGAGAAGGCTCTCAGTGAACCTCTGTTGTATTGAAGTGGAAAAAACAAAAGCAAAAGCACCAATCCTGCACTCTCTTTACCTTGAAGCCCAACCCCACGTTACTTTGTGATTCCTCTGGCTTCCCAGCCCCAGGTAGGGACTTTGCCGGGAGGTAGGAATTTGGGGGGTAGGGGTTAAAGGAGGTTGGCAGGTCATGCAGACTCACTTGAGCAGGATCTCATACTGGCCGGCATGCCAGGGCTGCACGTTCTTTAGAACCAGGGTGAACACGTCCTCATTCTGTAGCACCTCGAAGTGGCCAGTGTCTCTGGAGAGGGCTTTGCCGTCCCGGAGCCAGTGCACAGTGGGGAAGGGGTCCCCAGCTATGGCACAGGAGATGAGGACACTCTGGCCCAGGCAGGCTGTCACGGAGCGGGGCTTGCTGATGAACCAGGGCTGGATGCCATCCTGAGGCTCTGAAGTTAGCAAAGGATTGCGTTAGAGAGGGAGGCCTTTCAGCAGAGAGCATTCACTCGACTCTCCATGGCAGTGAAGGTCGGAAGATAGAGTGTTACCCAAAGAACAGCTTGTCCAGAAATCACTTTTATTGAACATACAGGTAGAGCACATCCTTCTCATGGCAAATCTGTCTTGGTTACTTCTCACAGGATAATATTAACATGAATTTGTATATCCAAAGCATGGGGAGGTTGTCCAGAAGGTACAGGGGCACTGGGATAGGTGCCAATGATCTGCGTGACATGTGTACGATTAAGGGTTGTCACTTGCTTCATGCGTGCTTAACTTGTCTCTCCCCTTAAATATGGGTTCTCTCAAGGCTAGGACCATCATAGGCCGTAACTCATCTGTCACTGCCAAAGCGTTAGTGTGTTAGGAGATAGCTCTCCCAGCACTCTCCGAAGCTTGACACCAGTACCCCAGAGAGGGCAGGAGCTTCAGAAGGTAGGGAGAGGAGGACCCACTCAGCCACAGCCTCAGATGTAGGATGGGGAGCTGCCACTGGGGCTGGGATGGGACCCAGGGAGCGTGGGGTCCGTGGTGGGGACAAAGTAGACTCACGTGCTTTTCTCGCCTCCAAATCACCTTTGGAGAGACCATGGCAGCAAAGCCTCCTGCCCCTGCCCCTGCCCGCCACTGGTCAGCGGGGCAGCCTCACCTTGCACTGTGAGCATGGCCTGGGTGCGGACCTCTCCTGCGCTGTTCCAGGCTTCACAGGTGTAAGTGCCCGTGTCCTCCGGGAACACTTCCTGGATACAAAGGCTGTGCTGAGTGCCTCTCTGTTCAAAGTGGAAGTCCTCTGACTCCTGGATCTCATTCCCGTTGTGAAGCCAGATGACCTCAGGGGGTGGGTTCCCTGAACGGGGAGGAGAGGCAGGGGAGCTCGTCAGGGAGGTGCTTCCCCGGGCTGTGCAGCAACTCTACTTAATACTATGACGTTGTATTGCATAAGTTTTCCCATCCATAACATATTCTAACCCTATCTATCTCAAAGGTTCACTGGGAGGATGAAATAAATGAATACCTCAGCAGCCCACTAGAAACGCTGATTAGAATAGCATCTGGCACAAAGAAAGTACTCAATGCATGTTCATTGTAATTACTTAACAACGGATTTGGGGAAACCAGGAAGAATCCAGAAGTGAAAAATATTACTTCAGAGATAAAAGAGGAAACCTAGAAGAATGGTTTTTAAAATTAGAATTCAAACTGCTTGATAATGCTGAGTGGTAGCTGGATCAGTGGGTTCCACACTGTTTCCTGCTGTGCACACCTCACACCTTGTGTACATGCCCAGGCAATGCCATGGGGACTTCACAGAAACTCCCTTGTCAGTTTTCACCAAGGGAAAGCTCCCTTAGCACTTCATTTTGCTACCATACAAATGTTGTCCAAGGGTGAAGATGGGTACTAGGCTTTCCCGATGGGTACCAGGCTTTCTAAACCCAGCTCATGGTGGAGAGCATTTTCACTTTTACTAGTCTACTTCCCCAGGTAGCTTCTAGCCATTTGTTTGGGCATAAAACAATGGCCACCTGTGAGGGTTTCCTCTGCAGAAAGAGCTGAGCCATTGCACTCTGCTTCCAGGGGAGCAAGTCCCCGGGAACGGCTGCTGAGGGAGGCTGCGTGGTATCAAGCTCTTTCAAGGACAGAGGAGACCACCATCTGTCTCTGATGGGGTAGCCAGCACGTGTCTGGAGGCCAGGTGCAGGGTGCCTCTGATTTCTATCAACTCGAGGAGTATGTGCAGGGGAGGGGACCCGGCCTCTGCCTGCATTGTCCCGGGACTGCCTTCAGCCTTTGGGAGCAGGGAGTTCATCCTAGGATCCCTAAAAGGGTGAGCCCATGGGTTCTCTCCCAACTCATCTTTATCGCTTCTGCAACTCAAAAGGAACTGAAAAACCAGAAAGGACCTCCAGGCTGTCGCGGGACTGATCAGAGGCCAGCATGAGCCTGCGTCAGTAAGTCTGTCCCAGGATATTCCGCAGGCTTCGCTTGCCGGCTTCTAGCAAAAACAGTAAAATCTCTCACTGGGCTGTTCATCCCACACTCGTGTCACCCCACCCATTTGAGAAGGACCCCTGTTCTATCTTCTCACCTTAACATTTGAATAGAGCAACTGAGACTTACCTTCCAAGGGTTAGAAAGTTCTCACATCATCTGGTTTTGGACCTGTGTTCACAATCTTCCAGCTACATTGGCCATACTATGTTCTCAGTTAATCCCTCACCTCTCTAGCATGGCCATCTTCTTCCCTGGACCACTTAACCTCGAATCCAGAAAATCCAGCCCAGAGAAAGCAGAAGAGAGGGACCAAGAGGCTCCACTTCTTTGGGCCCACTGACTGACAGTCCTAGGCTGCCTTTCTGGTAGACAGTGATCTGAGCGGGATGTCGGGAAGCAAAGCCCATGTTGCAACCATGCCCGTTTTCACGTATACCCCGGGGACAGAGATGCAGGGACACACCTGACACCTGGACTGTCATGGTGACCTGGCTCCCGTCCATGACTCTGAGATCAGAGAGGCCTTGCAGGAAGAGGGGCGCGACGGGCTTGCTGGAGGCCGTGGGCAGGAGGTACTCACTCTTCTCGTCACTCTTCTTTTCTGCGTGGCAAAAGAATGTGGGGTGAACAGTCACTCATTCATTCCGCAGACACAGACGAAATGAGCACTCAGCACATGAATGTGTTGGGGCTCAGGTTCCCACCAGAAACTGACCGCTGCCGGATAAGGAGCTCGGGAGGCCCTGGAGATGCCTAGGAACAAGGCGTGCCCATTTCCCTGTGGTACGACAGTGCTCTTGCCTCACAGCAGGAAAGGATGAGGCCTCTGTAGGGCCATGTCCAACCTAGGCTCTGGCTCCCCAGGAGCACTTCCAGGGGATGGAGGCTGGGAGTGGGGGAACCAAAACTTGGCACCTTATGAGACTTTTTTCCCCCTTAAATTGTATTTACTCTTTTGAATAAGTGATACATTCATATAGCATAAAATTCAAAAGGTACAAAGGGTATGTGTACAATCTCCCTTCTACCCCTGTCCTCTGGCCAAATGTCTCTCCCCAGAGGCAACCGATTTTCAGTTCCTTGTTCACCTTGCCAAAGATGGTCCATGTGTATAACACACAATAGCATATAGGTATACTTTTTAATTTTTCTTCTCTTAAAAAAAATGATAGCACACTATACACAATGATTGGCATCTTGCTTCTTCATCTAACAATACAGCTATCCTTCAGTATCTGCAGGGTACTGGTACCAGGACCCCTTGCAGATACCAAAACCTGCAGATGCTCCAGTCCCTTATATAAAATGCATAAAACCTAAAATCCTCCTGTATACTTTAAATCATCTCTAGATTACTTATAATACCTGATACGATGTAAATGCTATGTAAAGAGTTGCCAGTGCGGCAAATTCAAGTTTCCCGTTTTGAAACTTTCTGAAATTTTTTTTCTCGAATATTTTTGATATGCGGTTAGTTGAAGCCGCAGATGCAGAGCCCATGAGGGCTGACTCTGTATCTTGATGTTTCTCATAAGACAGAACTGGAGAGCTTCCTCATTGTTTTCTATGACTGCATGGTGCTCCTTTACCATCTCCTGAGATTTTAAGCACCTCAGGAAAGGCAAAGATGCTACATAATTAGAATGACTAAAATTAAAGACGGATCAACCTAAGTACTGGGGTCTGGCAAGGATGTGGGGCAACTAGAACTCTCCTACACTGCTGGTGCGAGTGTAAAATAGTACAGAGCCTTTTAAAAGCAGTTTGGCGGGCTTCCCTGGTGGCACAGTGGTTGAGAGTCCGCCTGCCGATGCAGGGGACATGGGTTCGTGCCCCGGTCCGGGAAGATCCCACATGCCGCGGAGCGGCTGGGCCCGTGAGCCACGGCCGCTGAGCCTGCGCGTCTGGAGCCTGCGCTCCGCAACGGGAGAGGCCACAGCAGGGAGAGGCCTGCGTACCGCAAAAAAAAAAAAAAAAAAAGTTTGGCAGTTTCTTAAAAAGTTAAACATACATTTAGCATGTGAGCCATTCATTCTACTCCTGGGTATTTACACAAGAGAAATGAAAGCACGTATCCATACATTTTTGAGTTGCACACAAACATTCACAGCGGTTTTATTCCTAACGGCCCCAAACCGGAAACAACTCAAATATTCCATCAACAAGTGAATGAATAAACAAATTATGATATACCCGTACAATGGAATACTACTCGGCACTAATGAGAGACACTACGACAGGGACAAATCTCACAAAAATTACACTGCACGAAAGAAGCCAGGCGAAGGAAGAGTACCTAATGGATGATTCCATTGACATAAAATTCTAGAAAATGCAAAATATAGCGACAGAAAGGTTGCCTGGGGCAGGCGTTCTGGGGAGGGATTGTAAAGGGAAACAAGGAAGCATTTGGGGATGATGGAGATGTTCATTTTTTAAAATTGTGGTGAAGGTTTCATGGGTGAAGGCTTCAAATTAAACACCATAAATATATGCAGTTTGTTGTACAACCAAAACAGGGGGGGGGGGGTGGCGGAATCTCTCTCTGGGAGGGGGAAGGAGTGCACGGGCTAGACAAAGACGAAAACTAGAACAGCTCTCTGGGTTCGGGGCTGGCCTACTCACTCCCGCTCCATTCGCTGGGGAGATCGGTTAACAAACAGGCTTTCCATTATTCTTAGAATCCTCCCTGCGCCGGGCTCTGACCTGCCTCGTGTGAGCCGCACAGGGGAAGGAGCCGTAAGGTTAGGTTGGGCTGGTGTCTGTTTCCCACACAGGATGGCCCTCGTGCAGGGCAAGCTCCCAGCTGCCCCGTCTCTGGTCCTGCCCTTCGTCCTGTGAGCCAGGTGGCTTTGACCTTCAATAACTCTTTGTTAGCCTTCTTATTTTTGTCTTTGGGGGAGGGGGGCAGGGGTAGGGACCAAGGAGGCTATGGTATCTCTAAGTTAAACTCTAAGTTTGGGGGAAGAGGGACTGTGGTATTTTGAGTTCTTTTTAGCACAGGGCCACACATACCAGACCTTCTCCTGGAAGCCTGAAGCCATGAGGACACATTTCCAGGGTGCTTTCCATACCTGGGAAAGGCCTAACTCCAAACTGGCCACTAGATTTTTATCTGCTGGCACTGAAAACAAAATATGGTGCACAGCAGAGCACACCCAGCATGGCTTCTGGGAATGAGGCGAGAGAGAGAGGCTGGGAAGACCAGGTAGGTAGGAGGACAATTTTCCCCAAGGCACGTGCCGTGTGAAGGGCGTGGAGCCAGAGTGCAAGGGAAGACAGGGCCCATGACCAGAGGATCGGCTCTCAGAGCCATCCTGCCCCAGCCCCTGGCATCACTGCCTTTGACAGGGGGCAGCCTGGCAGCCTTGGCCTTGGCAGAAGGCCCCGGGAGTGGGCTCCGGGGGCCCAACATTGGAAATGCAGAGATCTCCTTTCTCTGACTGAGTGGCAGTAGCCAGGGAAGCAGGCTGCCTCAGGAGAATTGAGGAATTTCCTGTCTTGCACAGACTGAGAAGGCTCGAGGACAAACTGTTTTTGCCTGTCCAGGGCCCTCCCTGTTCCCGCCTCTCCGCTCTCTCAGCCAGAGTCCCCAGCTTCGCAGAGCTCCCTGCAGATGGGCTCTTATTCCTAGGTGCTGTGGAAACATCAAAAACTCCAGCTCCCTTTCCTTCAAGCCAGTGCAGCTCCTCTTTGACCCCCACCGTCTCCTGGGTCTTCCTACTGCCCAGTTTTCTGGCCTGGGGCTTTGGCAAAACCAGGCCACCCTACGGGTCTCGCCCAGTGGGGACTAAATGCCTATCTATAGCTCCCTGTCCTGAGAGGGTGGCCTGGGCACTGACTCCCGGGTGGCAGCTCACTGGTTCTCTGAAAGCCACTGAAATGTAGGATCTGAAGCCGGGTCCTGGTCTTGGGCAAGTCACTGTCTCTCTCGGAAGCTCGACTTCTTCATCTGTATTTAGGGTAATAACAGTATCGTCACAGGACCTGGGGGTTTGAAAGAGATAATCTGTGAAAATACTTTGTCCGGCCATCCAACATCAATAGTCGCAGGTGTGAGAGGCTGGCGCGAGAGCTGACTCACACCTACCCGCTTGGGCGCAATTAGCTGGTGGGTTTATCAGCGAAAGAAGAACAAACAGAGCCTGGACCCTCACCCCAGGATTACAGACTCATTTTGATGTAACCTAAGGGAAATAACCTAAGGGGGAAGGAGTGCACGGGCTAGACAAAGACAAAAACTAGAACAGCTCTCTGTTCTAGTATTGTTAGGAATACAAATGTGCTGCTTCAAAAGGCCACGGATGCATCTAAAGTAGATCTAAAGCAATCTGAGAACAAAACTTCACGGCACTCCCTCAGAGAGCGATGAGGGAGAGTGCCCGCATCTGTGGGAGCCGCCCCTGGCAGGCATTTAGTTCCAATGTCACCCATCGCCTCTGACCCTGTTCTTGCCTCCCCAAAGCCCCACTGTAAGAAGGAGAGAAGAGGGAAGTGACTGGGAGGAAATGTGCAGAATGAACCTATTCTCAGACCTGCCGTTCAGGGTCCCATGGGACCAGAGCTACGGTGAATCGGGCTCGTGGGTGGCTGAGGCATCCCCAGCATTCAACCTCCCCAGGATCTTCACAGAGTGAGAAAACCCACCCCCTACAATTACACTCTGCGCTGGGGTTCAGGAGCCAACAAGGATGTCAGTTTTGAGACAAGCAGCTTCCTCTAGGCGACCTGAGAGAAGCATCCCTAACGTGAATCCTGAAACCCCAGTCCTAACTCCACTGCCCCACTTTACTGGTAGTGAGGCCAGGACGTGCTCAGGTGAAGGGAGTTGCCCAAGGTCCCAGAGCCTGTGACAGGCAGACCTAGAGCTCACCCCAGGTCTCCTGACTGCAAGGCCAAGGTGTTCTGGAGGTTGTCTCTTCCAAGGGAGCCAGCCACCTCCCGTGATGCCCATGCTGAACTCCCCATGAGGGCAAATGTCCTATGCTGACCCCCATTCTTGATCCTTGACAAGCCAGAAGCTAACGCAGGGCAGGGAAAGCCGGCGAAAAGGGCAAGGCGTGTGTATGTCATTTAATTCCAGAGCCACACACAACTTCTTCTCGCTCATCTGTGGCTGACGGACCACGTATCAGTTTATGCTCACTCTTGTGTGGACTTAGATAAAACAAGAAGAGACAGATGGAGACAGGTGCTGTGAACTCACAGCCTGAGCTGCGTGATCTGAAGCAAGTTCCCTATCCTAGGCCTCAGTGTTCTCTCCTCTAAACTGATAAGAATACTACAGTTATCATCAGCTACTGACAATCATGCAACAGTGATAAGGTAATGCACACATCCTCAGTATAATGCATGACAAATACTGCAGGGTTTTCAGATGATTCAAAGGAATAACACCCATAAAACAGCTACAAGAATATCTGACACATGATAAGTACAGGAATAAATGTTTTGTGCCTTTCCTAACCCAACTGACTGTTTTTGGTTGAGCAAACTCAACCTGACAATAACTACGATGAGAAAAGTCTCCCAAATCTGGACATTCACATGTAATCAGGCAGAGAACTGAAAGGTCTCAGCTTCCATTGAGATAACATTATAATAATTCCTTACAAAGTTCAGCACCTCACCATTCTAAAGGATTCTAAAGGATGTCTGCAGCTCTCAGTTTATCCTCAACACCCCCTGAAGTAGGGAAGACTGTGCCCTCATTTTACAGCAGAAAGAGCTGAGGCTCAAATTGGAGAAGGAACTGTTAAAGCCAATAAAGTTGACTCCATCCCCTCAAACCATATATAAGTGGATTAAAGGTAACATCTCTCCCAAACTTCATGTAGAGAAAGGATTTGTGCACATCTTAATGACTAGCTTCCCATAGTACATTTCTAGTGAAGTAAACCCACCCAGTGATGAAATAGATTCTTCCTCTGCTCCTTCCGAAAAACAACTGCTTCTTTCCTTCAAGCCAGTAATGTAGAAATTCCTTCATGATCACGTTGATCTACGAGTCAGTGCCCTCTATGCTCTTCAGGTGCACTGCTACGATAGCAACTTCCCGAAAGGCATGTTACTCCTCTTTTTTGTTCGCTTCTATGACATGGAGATTATTGAAGAAGAAGCTTTCTTGGCTTGGAAAGAAGATAGAACCCCAGAGTTTCCAGGGAAAGGCAAGGCTTTGTTCCAGGTGAATCAGTGGCTAACCTGGCTAGAAACTGCTGATGAAGAAGAACCAGAAGAAGCTGACTATAAAAGAACCAGTCAAAGCCTTAAATTGTGGAAAACATACTGTGGCTATGATGTAACTGCATTTGACCTAACCACTGTGAAAATTCATTCCGCTGTAAAGTTTTCACAATATTTAAAGCAGAAGCATGTCAGTTAGGATTTCCTTCTGCATAAGGTTTTTTTGTAGTGTAATGTCTTCATTGTAGTCTACCAACAAATATTTTAGGAGTATCTTTAATGTTTAGATAGTATATTAAATGCAGCATGCAATATTACATCATAAGTTCTCAAGCAGAGGCAGTCTATTGCAAAGACCTTCTTTGCTGCCAGTTATCATAGGCTGTTTTAGGTTAGAAAACTGAAGAGCAACACTGAACACTGTAGAAATGCACTTTGCTCAGTAATACTTGAGTTGTTGCAATATTTGATTATCCATTTGGTTGTTACAGAAAAATTCTTAACTGTAATTGATGGTTGCTGCCGTAAGAGTATATTGCCTGTATTTCTACCTCTAGTAATGGGCTTTATGTGCTAGGTTTTAATATCCTTGAGCCTGGTTTACTTGCACAAAACGGATCAGTCTTGAGAGATCGTAAATGCCCTTGAAGTGGTCTTCGTGGGTATGAAACAAATTGTGAGAATTTGAATTGGTCCCTCTTATTATAGTACTGAAATTAAGTCTACTTAATTTATCAAGTCATGTTCATGCCCTGATTTTATATACTTCCTTCAGAGAAGGAAGCTGGTCTGTCCTAAGAGCTGACATGGCCAACGGAGTCCTGGTCTGGATGCTTCCCTTCCTGTCCTGAGGACAAAGGCCAGCTGCCTAGATTCCACTGGGAGCTCTCTGTCACTGCGCTCATGCCCAGAGCCGCCGATTCTCCTAGAGATGTCTCTTCTAGGGCTGTGCTTTAGATGTCACCTGGCACAGTCCTGGTTTGAGGTGGGGAAGGCGGGC
Organism: Stenella coeruleoalba; assembly: GCF_951394435.1. NCBI lineage: Eukaryota > Metazoa > Chordata > Mammalia > Artiodactyla > Delphinidae > Stenella > Stenella coeruleoalba. The sequence goes on along the minus strand of NC_137150.1, from coordinate 75,766,621 downwards.
CAGGGTCTGAGGTGAGAGGCCCCCAGTGGCCATGGAGCCTCAGGGAACCTGAGCCTCCTTCATTTGGGGAAGGCAGGCACTGGCCGTGGCACACCAATAGCAAGGGAGGAATCCCTGGGACCCTATGACAGACTTGCTACCCAGCTCAAATGGGGCCAGACTAGATAGACCCCAGGGCTTCCCCACACCTGTGCTTCCTCTGCTTTGCTGAGACCAACCCCAGAGGGGCCCTTCTTTCTGGAATAAAGGATGGGCCAAGCCTCCTCGATTTATTGGCCTAGGACTAAAGATCCGAAGTGGACTTATCTGTTGCTCTGGTACTTGGTCAATTGGGCAGTGGCTCTCCACTCACTCACTGACTTAACTCTGCTGTTGAACTGAGCAGCCAGGTACTGGGGGCTCTGTTCCATTTTGAGAGAAAGGAAAAGGACCTGGCCTGTCCTCCAGTGGGAAAGACAAGAACTAAGATTAAGAATGCTGGGACTTCCCTGGTGGTGCAGTGGTTAAGAACTGTCTGCCAATGCAGGGGACACGGGTTCGAGCCCCGGTCCAGGAAGATCCCACATGCCGCGGAGCAACTAAGCCCATGCACCACAACTACTGAGCCTGCGCTCTAGAGCCCACATGCCACAGCTACTGAAGCCCGTGCGCCTAGAGCCCGTGCTCCGCAACAAGAGAAGCCACCGCAAGAAGTCCCCGCACTGCAACGAAGAGTAGCCTCTGCTCGCCGCAACTAGAGAGAGCCCGTGCACAGCAATGAAGACCCAACGTAGCCAAAAATAAATAAACTAAAAAAAAAAGAATGCTTATAAGCAGTTTATTGACAAGTAAAAATGATGCCACATAGACTAAGCTGTAGCAAGACTTAAGAAAGGGAAAGAGGAGCGAGAGGAGAGAAGAGAGGGCGGGAGAAAGAAGGGACATGGAAGAGGGACTGAGGGAAAAGGAAGGAGAGAGATGTGGGGGGAGCATTGCTTTCTGACCCTACATACCCTCCGAATTTTCCCTCCTTGGCCGTGTTTGCTCTGTTTTGACTCATCAGAAACTGTTTTTGAAGACAGTTCCTAGTCATGAACTCAAACATAAAATTCTTGCTCTGGGGAAGCAAAAGTATCAAACAAATGACTTCTCAGGGTCCCAGAGCAGCAAAGTAGAAAGCGGATGGGCTGAGGCAGCTGGAGGCCTAGAGCTGCTGCCTATTAGCTAGGTTATTGTGGCTTGACCTCTGAGCAGCGATTTTCTTCATCTGTAAAGCAGAGTTAATTCAAAAGTGGAAAGTGGAGTTGTTATGGGAATTAAATAAAACCCACCAGCTTTTCTAACTGATTAGATTTTGTCTATCAAAACAATGTTCCTCATTAGAAAAGCTAATTGATAGTGGTCTTGTTTCAACACTTATAGGAACTGGTATTAACCCAATACTAGGTTTTGAAAAGCTCTTATTTAGAGGAAGTGAAGTACCCACACAACAGGTGCTATTTGTTACCTTTCTCATGAATTCGCATACAGTAACCGGTATAACCCTGCTCCTCAAACCTGGAGACACGAGTGAGGGCTTTGGCTTCTCTTGGGCTTGAAATTAAGAAGCCCCTACAGCCTTTGTCCCAGTGCTGGTGTGATGGCAGCGTCTCCCTCTGTACTGCAGTCATTCTCCTGTTCTTCCCTTCTGGGTCCTTCATCTCTACGGGTTTAGCAAGAAAAACAATTCTGAATTTCTCCTTAGAAATTTTCTCTGGAAGTTTTCTCCACCTGTCAACTTGTACCAGCCTACACGCTGCTCTCTAGAGCACCCCCATGGTTATGGACCTGAATTTGCACACACATTGAGTAGTTTGCCTTGAAAATGGCCCTTAGCAGGCTCCCAGCTCACTCAAAACTTGTGTCAGATTAAAACAAAAAATTATAGAATGTTACCTTTCAAGTGTTTAAACAGATGACACATATATGAAACAGAGACAGAATACCCTACCATCTTAAGAGCTCCTGAAACCGTGTACAAGTCCCTGGGTCCTTGCCATGTTGTAACAAAAACAGAAATGAGGTTTTTCCTCTCTTGATAACAAGGAAAATAAAGGGAACAGTGAACAGGTGAGAGAAGAAACATAAACTGACCTGAAAGAATTAATCGATCCTAGTTTTACTTTAACTGTTACTAATCTGTAGTGTCTGTAACTAGATTTGTCCTTCACAAGCTAACCTCTAAGGGCTCTGACATTATGTGAATTACATCCTGCACCTATCACGCCCTAATTCCCCGTGAATTACATCCTGCCCCTAACACTCTCTGATCCTGTGTGAATTACATCCTGCACCTGGTGTTTATACTCCCTGAACTCTCTTGTAGCAAATCACCCCTTGTAGCAGTCTGCATTTCAGAAAGGTGTGGGCCAGTAACTCAGACACAACAGACTGAGCTGCCGCAGGCAATTACCAGGCTGCCTGACACCAGCTGTGACTGTTTTGAAATAATGCAAGAAGAAAAATGCAAGACCTTCATTACTTTGATCCTTATCACCTACCCCAGACTGTGAGCTCCACCTGTAAGACCTCTTCTGATTCCCCGGGGGTGGGGGGTGGGGGGGGCACAGTTCTTGAGGTGCTAGCCTACTCTTTGCCTGGCAACAAATAAAGTTTCTCTATTTCTTTTCCTCCGGAACTCTGTCTCCATATTTCTGCTTGGCATTGATGCACAGAGAGCCAAGATTTTTGGCATCACTCCCCAGGGCTTCTCACCTGGGGAGGGACCACTGCCTGTCATAGCTTTTACTAAGTCCTGCTGTCAGAGCCTCAGGCCCGGTCTCTCAGCATCTTCCCTGCTCTGACACCAGCGTCCCTGGACCCACAGGTTGTCACCAAATAAAGGTGGACATGGAAGGGCCCTCCCCTACTTCCTAGCATCCCCCACTCCTCTCAGGTGTGCAGCCACGTGGACCTTTTGAAGATGCATAGTTAGGGGGAGGGAAAATCATTGCATTTATCTCCAATCTGCTGAAGATTTTCCTTAAGCTTTGAACCTGAGCTATTTTGCTTAGTCATAAAAATGCAAAATACCATTCCAACAGCAAATCCGATTCACTCCAAACCCTGTTATACTGCGGAAATTAAGTAAATTACCAACAAAAGGCAGTTCTGGAAGCACAATTCTCCCTTCTTCTTTATTTGGTGCTCAAAATCCAGCAAGGTCCAGGGATCATGGTCTAGCTTCCTCGTTTCCCTAAGTTCCAGGACTGTTGACTCTAGAGGGCTCATCAAGGAAGCTTACCTTCACCCAGCCACTCCCCATCTGCAGAGCATTTATGCACGGTGCAAATCCCTCCCCGGGGACGGATGCCAGCTCTCTTCCAACAAAAGTCTGTCTCTTAACCAAATAAACCTACTTAGAGCATCAGCAAAAGGTCTACTTCGGTGGGCATAAAAAGAGATCCTTCCCCCCATAGCCTTGCTCTCTCTTTTGGCTTTTCTTCTCCCCATTGATTTCTCCAGAACCTAAAAAGCAAATGGGAAGAAGCGGCAAGAAAAAGAATGAAAGGAAACAATGACGTATGGCATCCCCAAAAGGATCTCTGACCAGTAATGATAGGGTTGCCAGATGGGAGGCAGGAATCATTGCAACCATAGCCTTCTTACTGCCTTAGAAGTTATAATCAGACTCTAAATGTAAAGGTAAACCATCCAAGCCAGCAGACGTTCCCTCCCGAGGCATGTCTGGGAACCATACTCGCCACCACACTGTCAAAGCACACATCACATTTTGCCATTAGGAACGCAAAGCTGTAATTCTGGATGGCATTCCTGACCAAGAGCTCTGGGCAAATGAATGCTAGAGATGACCTGCAATGGCTGTAGAGGTAGACCACGATGTAGCTCTAATTGTCCAATTAGTAAAATAAGGCTCCAGACCCATGACACGGAAACAAGCACACACTCAGAAGTCCTTCTGTGACAAGAAGGGCCCCCATGGCGCACAACACCAGTTCCGTTGTATCAACTTGTATAAAACTAAAATATTGGTTATAAAATAATTTAACATTGATTTGCTGGCCTTCATAGAATTTAGAGGACTTTGGACACATATTGTAGGCAGACTAAAGTTCTTAAAAAACAAACAAAAACGACAAGGTAAAACTGATGTATATCCTTTCCCCTCAATAAGTTTCTCTTTAGCTGACGTAAGCATTAAAAATGTTTTCAATCTATGTGGAATCTTAAAAAATGGTACAAATGAACCTATTTACAAAACAGAAACAGAGTCACAGATGTAGAAAACAAACTTATGGTTACCAAGGGGGAAAGCGGGGGAGGAGGGATAAACTGGGAGATTGGAATTGACATGTACACACTACTATATATAAACTAAATAACTAATAAGGACCTACTGTATAGCACAGGGAACTCTACTTAATACTCTACGATGACCTATATGGGAACAGAATCTAAAAAAGAGTAGATATATGTATATGTATAACTGATTCACTTTGCTATACAGCAGAAGCTAACATAATATTGTAAATCAACTATACAGTACTCGAATAAAAATTAACAAAAAAAGGGTTATCTCAAAATTTTTTTTTAATGTTTTCAGTGTTTTTAAACTCATAGAGGGAAAGATTATACAACGTCCAAAGTGCCTGCCAGTATCCTCCAATTAATGGCAGGAGGCTGTCAGTACTCAAAGCTGCCCCACAGCGAGCTTGTCACTAATCTGAAAACCAGCTGGGCTTCTACGGATGCTTTCACTGCCTAGTGCATGGCTGACTTCCCTGGTGCCTGTTGCTTTCGTTAGAGGCTCTTTATCGAAACAAATACTCTAATAAATATGCTTTATTAAGTTTCATTTTTTATTTTAGAAATCAGGTTTTTTAATTATTTTTTTTTTAACTTACCCACATTTTATGTCCTTAGGTACCTTTAAGAGCCCAGCAGGTCTTCACTTAAATAAACAAACCATTAGGCTGAGACACTGTCTAAATGGGCACTATTAGCAGGTTAATAAATCTAGTCACTTAAGAATTTTAGCCTTGACAAAGATACTCCAGGGGGAGATAAATTAAAATATTCTAGCCTAAGGAAGCCTCCACACCAATGACTCAGTGCAAATACACGGAAATATTCACTCCCCTTCAGATCTTCCTGGCTTCTGCAGGAATTTAGATTAATCATCCTTTAGGCTCCATCTGGGTCAGGAGGGAAGACTTTCACGGCCTGGTTAACTACTAGGGACATTTTTCCTAGTGTGGGAGGAGGAAAGCAGGAATATTTGTTGGGGGGCTTTTGAGAGCTAGTGTGTGGGTTTGCTGAGCACTCCCATGAACCCTGAGACCCCGGACATGTGAGGAGGTGGAGGGAACACCCCCTGCACTACCGGGCAGACTCACCCACCGCCATTGCTCTTTCATTCATTCACTGAACACATGCCCTGCCTCTCTCTGAACCCAGTCTCTACCACTGGGCCCCTCCACTCCCTTTGCTCCAGACTCACTGTCTCTTAAATAGGCTGACTTGATTCCCAACTCAGGGCCTTTGCACTTGCTGTGCCGCCTGCCTGGAGCACTCTTTTTCCAGTTCATGAAGTCTCTGCTCAAAAGTCACCTTCCCCAAGAGGTTTCCTCCAGCACCTAACTAAGAAAGGATCCCTTCCAGCCCCCTCTCTATTCTCGTTTTCATAATAGCACTTGTCGGTATCGGATTAAGCCAGGTGTGGGTGATTGCCCATCTCCCCATCAGAATGTAACCGGCAGGAAGACAGAACCTGTCTCTTGTTCATGGCCGCTTCCCCAGAACGATGCCTGGCACCAAGGAGGTGCTCAGTAGAGACCTGCTGATAGGTAAGCACAACCATAAGGGAGGTACAGCTGGTTAGAGAACTCACCCCAGAGGAAGTGACATTTGTGGGAGGGAGTTAGATTTGGGGAGGAAGAGGTTACAGAGGAGAGAAGGCAGAGAAAGCAGGGAAAAGAGGCTGCAGAAATCACGTCAGAGCAATTGCCAGAAATTGCTGAGCCAGCAATCTCTGGATGATTGCAAAACCTTGGCGAAAGGTTAAAGAGGTGAGAAAGAGCACCCATGTCTGGCCTTCAACAAAGTATCTGCTGAGCTCTCCTCCAGCAAAAGTTGCCCGGGAACCTGCTCCTCCCTGGAAACCAGACCAGGGGAGGGAGAGCCATTGCCGAATGGCGCCCTCTTGTGGCCAGAGCCCCCAGAACGGATGCTCAGGCTATGGCTTTAGTGTGTGGCCCTACACTTCCCTTCTCTGATTCTGATTCTCTCTTCCCTTTACCAAAACCAAACGACCAGACAGACAGACAGAAAAACAACCACCCAGTGTGGCAAAGTTGATCCTTTGGTAAGACCGCTCCTCAGACTTGCATTTTGAAGGGAGTTCACCTGTTTAAAGGTCGGGACTCCGTTGCACAATCGTAAAGGCACCCACTTACTGAGCACGTCCCATGTTTGGAGATCATTAGTGCGTTTGTTAATGTAATCCTCACAGTACTTGGGGTGACTCTCAGTGTCCCCATCACACAGAAGAGGAAGGTGAGGCCCGGAGAGGAAACAGCAGCCCAGCGGCAGGGCTAGCAAGCCGTGCTCAGGACGCACACCTGGGCAGGTGCTCCAAAGCCACGCCCCAGCCGTGGTCTGGGGCCACACGGATGGGAGAAAAAGGCCAGGAGGCCTGGGCCGCTGAGGGAGAGGCCAGGACAGTGGTCGGCATAGTAGGGGACTAATGCCTCCACTACAGTCGTCTCCCTCCCCCTGAGCTGCCCCAGACACTGCAGCCAAAGAAGCTGCCGATAAAGAAAGAAACACTCCACGGCTGAGGCTGGTGCGGGACGCGGGCCGCAGCCTCCTGGGGACCCTGGGGGCAGAGCCAGGGCTGTCACGGTGCCAGGCTCGGCCTGCCCCGACCCTGTGCAGGCGGCCCAGCACGGCAGCCTGAGCTCGGCCACGTCTCAGCCTCCTTCACCATTTATGGTAGCTGAGCCTCTGTTTGGCCTTCACAGCCCAGTCCGTCCGCACACTGGGAGGGGGCCCTCGCTCACACAGGGCTGCTCTCAGAGCAGATCCACGTGGCTCTGGCAGAGTTCTTGCCGGGGACCTCTCTGTTTCTGCTTTGAAATATGCTCAGATGGGCAACCACCCAGGACCTGCCCCTCCCACAGACCTGGGGGCAAGGAGGACAGCCCCCAGGCCGAGTGGGAGGGCCTCCTCGGAAGAAGCAGGGCCGGTCTCCGGCTGGCTGGCCAGTGCACACGGGCACTTCACAGGAATCGCAGAGAACTTAGAGAGGCTGGAGGGAGCCTCTGCAGCCAGGCCACAGCCAAGTCAGGGCACCAGTGCCACTCCTCCATCCCTAGGGGCGACAGTGGCCAGCCCCGGGGGCGAGGGTCAGCCCCACTCTGGGGCCAGGGGACTTGCACTCTGCAAAAGGGCAGGAAGTTTCAGGGGCTTTGGTGATCTGGGTTCACAAGGCCAGTGTGGCTCACGACCTTGGGGTGCTTAGGCAGTGACATTGATTTCTTGAGACCCTCAGACCCTTCTACGTAAGATAGGAAGAGCACTGCCCCCCACCCCTGGGCTGCTGCTGCCCACATACAGCGAGACTCTCCCCAGGAGGCCGAGCCCTGCGGGAACAGAGCGGGGAGGCATGTCTCCTGCTAGGTTGCTGGAAAAGCAGGGCACAGTGCATCTGTTCCAAGCACCCGGGCCCCAGTCACCGGGGGAGCTGGGGGCCTGGGCTCAGCTGGGGCTGGGGACTCAGGCTTACCGGAACACCTGGGGCCCAAGAAGTCCTTCCCTGGCACTGTCACCATGCCTGCCGATACCACAGCCCAGACAGCGCTGTCTTGAGTCTGTGGCTCTCCAGGGACTTCCTGGGACTAAGTGCTTGGTGTTGATCAATGGGGGACAACCATAATAATCAGATTACTGGACACCAGGCTGGTGAGGTATAAGAGCAAGCCTGGGGCGCTGGGGAGGAGCAAGGGCAGAAGGAAAAGGGGGACAAACGGTGGCCCTCTGGAAGCCTCAATACTGGCACTCGTTACCCGGTGTCTCCCAGTGTCCCCCAGGGCGTGAGGGGTCATTTGTGAGAGCCTAAGTCCTCCAGGGATACTTTGTCTTTCAGTGCGTGTGGTTTTCTGCCTACCAGACTGGAAGTTTCTTGACCCAAGGGAGTCTTTGCCTCTTTCCCCTGCATCTTCCCTCAGCCTTGGTGGGGTGAGGGGGTGGGGACTGGCCTTGCATGTCCATCTCCCATGGCAGACCCTGGTCACTGTGAGCTCCTGGAGGCCATCGCCTCCACCTGCCTTTAGGTGAGGTGCCCTTTCTCCAAAGCAGATGTGTTGGCAGGAAAGGTGCTTCCAGAGAGGTGCCCAGGGGCTCCTACCATGGACGGTGACCCGGGCGCTGCAGGACACCTGCCCCAAGGTGTTCTCGGCCAGACAGGTGTAGGTGCCCTCGTCCTCTGGGAGGGCATCCTGGATGTGGAGCTCAGCCACGCCAGCCTCGCAGGTGGAGTGAGCATACTGGATGGGCTGCCCTGTGGAGGGAAGCACAGGAAGGCTCAGGCAGGGAGCACCCAGTGGCAGGGTGTGAGCCCTGTCCTCAGCAGGGCAGCTGTTGTCCTGACGGCGATGTTCCCCATACCTGCTCAGCCCCACTGAGGGCTAATGATGTGTCGGGACCACCCCCAGCCAACTGGACGGAGGTTCGAGGAGGGGAAAAAGAGGCAGGTGCTAGCGAGGTAAAGGAGAGGGAGTGATTGTGTGTGTGCAGGAGCAAGGCCGGGGCTGGTAGGACTTGGGGGGCAGATTCTGGAGGCACTTAGAATGCAAGCAGGAAAGGGACAGAGTCCTGTGCATTCTGTTTAAATAAATAGTCCCCAAATCTACATCTTAGACTTCACAGAGTCCTGAGCCTGGAAAGAATCTGACAGGGTCATCTGGCCCATAGCCCAGCCTCAGGCAGAACAGACCTCACCCAGACTGCACATGAGGCTCCCGGCTCCTTTCAGATGTCTCCAGAATCAATGATTCCATTTCCCATTGCAGATATTTACCAGAAGCAATTCTGCGCCCTCAACCTAACACTGCAATGACATGCATTTTAGGATTCACAGAAAAGATAAATACAGGGAACTAAAAAACGACTCTGGCCCTTTCTTCCAAGAGTCCCTTGCATGGAGGGCCCTTTATTCAGCTCACATAAAGTCCTGCATGGAGACAGAAGTGTGTGGCATGAAATTCAGTGGTTTCTTTAATGCTATATGTTCCCGTGATTTTATCATTCCAGGATGTGAGCTTTCATTTCCAGGGAAAAAAAAGGAATCTCATTACTGAAGATCCTGGCCTTAGAGCAGGAATGTTTCCATTCACCATATACGAAGCAACTGTCAGTTCCTTCCCTTGTCAGCCCAGGCTCCTGGTTTGCACATCATAAAACTGGGGGTGGGCAGTGGCAGAGGGAGAAAGTGCAGCAAAAGGTCCTCTCCCTGCAATCCAATGTTTTCTTCTGCACATAGCAACACTTCACATCTCCATGACAGGCACCGCCAAGTCAGCCACAGGGCCAGAGGAAAGAGATTCCGCTGGCCCGACTGCACTTCATAGAAGTGGGGCTGGGGGCTGGGAGAGCCAGGGGCCAGGATCCTGCTACTGAGAGGACTGAACACCCGTGTGTGTGTTTGTGTGTGTGTGTGTGTGTGTGTGTGCGCGCGCACGCACGCATGTACCTAAAACCTCTCTTCCTTAGGAATACCAGTACATTCCATGACTGCCATCTAAGTGCCTCTGCTATTGAAACCTGTGCCAACAAGCTGTTTGAGAGCTCTCCTTTTACTGGAGCACAGCTCATTTTGGCTCCACAAGCATGGGGGGAAATGGTGGCTCCAGAAAGGAGTTGTTGGCTCAGGGCACTCAGAATTAGGCAACACAGAACTCCCAGCTCCAAGACTGGTGAGATCAGAGTCGGCGGCCAAGGGTCCCCGACTTGTGCATGATCGCCCTCTAGTGGGAAGAGTGTGAAAATGCCAAGATTCGCCAAGAGTAAGGTGGGGTTGCTTTTCAGTTTGGAGAGGTGTAGACCAGGGGTCAGCAAACTCCTACTCGTGAGCCAAATCCCACTTGACGCCTGTTTTTGTATAGCCCAAAAGCTAAGGATAGTTTCTCATATTTTAAATGGTGGGAAAAAATCAAAGGAGGAATATTTCATGACGTGTGACAATTGTGTGAAATTCACATGTCCATAAATAAAGTTTTATTGCAGTACAGCCACACCCATTCATTGACATGTTGTCTCTGGCTGCGCTCTGTGCCATGACAGCAGAGTTGAGTAGCTGTGACAGAGACTGCATGGTCTGCAAATTTGGAAATACTTACCAACTGGTCCTTTATTGACAATGTTTCTTGATGTCTGGCCTGGAGTGTGAGCCAGGCGGAAGGGAAACTCTCTTGCTCAGAGCCCTTCCTTTAGTCCTTAACATCCATGCTCTGTTCCAGTTGCAAGGAGGCTGCCTCCTCGCTCAGTCACGGAATCCGATAGGAGCTCTGTCCGTAGAGAGGGGTGGAGACCCCAATTCTCACCTCTCTGCCCAAGAAGACCACACATAGGGAGACCCCAAGGCAACTTCTCTCACTGACTAAAGATCATTTCTAGCAAAGCCTAAGCAAACTGTACCAATGAGGCAGGTTCACAGGCAACATGGCAATGGTGCAGAAATGACTGGGGCTATTTGGTGCACAGGTGACGGGCCGCTGCTCCCTTAAGGAGCCTATTCCATCAGCGTGAGAGCTGCCAGAGACCCGAACCCTCTGTTCCAGCCCAACTCCTCACCAATAAAGAAGACGATACCCAAAGAGGTAAAGGGGGGTGTCCAAGGTCACCCAACCACTCAATACGGAGAAGGACAAGTGCAGATCCTTCATTCTCCCTGCAGATCCCCAAAGCAGACCCCACTCAATTTCACCAATTTTATGGACTGTTCTCAATTCTAATAATAGAGTACTCCCATACTTTTGGAATTTAAAGACTTTTTTTTTTAAAAAAAGAGAAAGGTGATAATATATAATAATTTTTTTTTCCCAAAGGACCTTACTTGTCAAAAAAAAAAGTTGGGATGTCTCTATAGGACTATAATGTTAAAAAGAATTACTGGTCTATAAACCCCCAAACCACTTGCCGCCAAATAAAAGGCAAGATCCCATGAGCAACTGCTAGTGTGGTTCATTAATCTGTTGGTATATTTGTTCATTTATTGACTCAACAAATATTTATTGAGGCCCACTCTGAGCCTGGCCATATGAAAAGGAACTAAATTGCTTGTGCACCTAGGTGCCAGGCATCTCATTAACTGTTTTATATAAAGGATCTAATTTAATTTTCACAACTGCCACCCTGGAAGGTAGGTGGCATTATTCTCGTCTTGCAGACGAGGAGCTCAAGGTTCAGACTGGAGTAAAACTTGCCGAGTGTCCCCAGCCAGGCATTAGCAGACTCCCAGGTCCCGCACTCTCTCTGTACCCTGTGCTTCCTTCTCACGCATAAACGGTTCAGAGTGATATGTGGGGAAGCCAAGTGAGAATGCAGCCAGGGTCAAGGGCCCAGGCAGCTGGAGCAGGGGGGGACTCACCATTGAGCAGCCAAGTGATTCGGGGCACCGGGGTCCCCTGCACCGAGCACTGCAGCACAAAGTCCTGGCCCTCAACGACAGTGCAGTCCTTCAGGACACTGGAGAATGAGGGGGCCGCCTCCATCACGGCCAGCCCTGTGAAGGCAGAGAACAGACAGGCCATCTCAGATCACAGCTGACCCGTGCTGTTGACTGACCGGAGGCTGACACCTCACTGCTCTGGGCGCCCAGGGCTTGCTTCTTTGGTGGCCTGGCTTTGCCTGACCCATCATCACACAGGGAAGCAGGCAGCGCCACTGAGGCAGAGACCTGGAGCCTGAGGCAAAGTCACTGGCAGGGGCTTTTTCACTGTCACAAGACACCCCAGGTCTGGGAGTGCTCAGGACGAGGCTGCCCTCTCCTCCGGGACACAAGTCCCTCCCCACTCCCTATCCTGTCTTGACTTTCATTATCCTGGAGCATCCGCAGAGCTCCTCCTTCCCCCTTTCTTGGCCCTATTCTACTTTCTGGTGTCTTTTATCGTCTTTGACGTGTCCCATCAGACGATGCACACATTTTTTTTCTTTATTTTAAAAATCCTTGGCCAAAATGTTTCATTAGATTGAAAATGTGGATAAAATAGATTTTTTAGGAAAACATAAATTGCCTAAGCTGACTCAAAGAACAATTTATAAATTAAAAAAACAGACTGGCAACCTCTATGATCTAATCACAGAAATATCCCCTTATGGTTTACTCAAGAGATATATGTACAAGGACGAACACTGAAACATTGTATGTAATAGCTAAAGACCCTGCACACTCTTGTGAATATCTTTTTCACTTGCAGAGACCACATGCCCATTGGCGAGGACATTTCAATTTTAAATTATTATAATTAATTTTTCCAATTCCAGGACAGAATCAAATGACAAGGACTTACATGGGTTCTAGTTTTCCAACCTAGGCCAGTGATTCAGAAGCACTGGGGGCCTAGGACAATGCATTACTCAGTCCCCCCCCATGATTCTGATGCACAATCTCACTGAGAACCACTGAGCTGAACTTTCCAGAAGCTTTCTAAATAGGTGAGTTGGGGAGTGTTTTGTAGTTTGGGGGCCATAATTAAGAGCAATAGGGATAGAAAATCTCTTCTACAACACCCAGAACATGCTGCAGAAGAGTCAAGGTGGCTGACAGCTGAGAAAAGGCAACTGGATTTGGTGATGAGAAGATATCTCACTGGTACTTTTCAAGAGGCTATTCCATACAGTGATGAGGGGAAAACCATATTATACAGCAAAGGTTTAAGGGCAAAGGCTAATATTCGAGGGCTTACCAGGTACTTTTCCAGAGGTGACAATGCCACGAGACTGCTATCTTTAGCTCGTTGTATAGATGAAGTTCATAATTTCCCATAGTCAAGCCCGATGGTGAAGCAAGGCTTTACACCCAGTTCTCTGACTTTACATCCACACTTCCTCTAGCCCCGAGCTCCCCTAGAGGGAGAGTAGCAGTGGGAGCACAGCTACAAGTCAGGATGTGGTGCATCTGAATGGGACTGGCACTGAGGGAAGGGATGCCAGCCTATCTGGACAGGTGGGGGGAGGCTCCACCTCCACCCCTTTGGACGGCATCGAATTCCCCCATTAGAGAAATGCCTTTGGGGGTCACTGAAAACAATATGGGCTTTTGTGTCAGACCAACACGGGTTAGGAATATGCTATTTTTTACAAGGCATGGGACCTTGAACAAGTCACTGAACCTCACTACAGCTCAGTATTCTCATTTGGAAAATGGGTGTAACTCTATCTCGTGAGATTGTTGGGATAACTGAACGGGGCCATGCAAGTAAAGCTTTTAGCATGAAGTCTGGCACATTGAACAGGCTTTCGGTGGGGGATTAGCTGTTATTATCAGCTAATAACTGGAGACTGGAGTAGCACCAAGTTTTGGGGTAAAAGAGTGAGAGAGAGAACGTGGGAGCTTAAGGGTCACTGAAGCAGAAGGAAGTTTTTTTTTTCTTTTTAGTTGAGGGGAGAGCAGAGCACACCCGTAGGGAGGAGAAAGAGGCCTCTAGATAGGGGGACAGGGAGAGACTGAAGAAATAGTGGGAGAGTTAATCATTATTAGACCCGATCTTTGTGGGGATGGGAGGGATGGAGAGAGAAGTCTTGGTAAGGGAAACAGGCAGCTTTTCTGCAGCGATAGGAAGAAAGAGAGGAAGAGGCGTTAGACGACCGACATCTTGGTGAGGCCTTCTAGAGAACAGCTAAGGAGAAAAGCAGTCAAGCAGGGCTTCTGGAATGGCAGACTAAGGACTTCCATAAGTCTGCCCCTCCAGACGAGGAACAGGGACGCTGGCAAAAGGACTCAACACCCGCTTTCTCAGAACTCTGGAAATTACCCGAAGGCTTGCAGCATCCTGAGCAGCCTTCATTCTAAAACAAACACACACACAGCTGAATCCTGGTAAGCACAGCTAGCTTTGTGGCATGCCCAGTTTCCACCCCCTTGCCCAGCTCTGCGGTGGCTTTAAAACCCACAGCGTCTTTCACCCCCAACTTGCTGCAGGTACGGTCTCCACGCACAGCTTCCATTTAATAATAGTAGCTAACACTCCCACCAAAGCTTCTTGGTTTTTAACCTTTGGTGGACCCAATGTTAGGCGAGTCCCCCGCCCTGACACAGAGTCCTGGATGACGAAGCTCAGGTTCCCGACATGGGACCTCTGCCTACAGGCGCTCCCCGCTCCAAATGAATGGATACTATTCCTTGCGGAGGAATCCACAAAGGTAGTAAAATTCCCAATTAAGAAGTGAGTCAATGGTATACAGTGAAAAGCAAGACTACCTCTCACCCCTTCCTGGACCCCCAGTGTCTCTTCCTAGAGGTAACTTGTGGACCCTTCCAGAAATGTTTATGCACACACAAGCATCAGTTTGCTTTGTGGACACAGATTTTTTTTTCCTTTAACACAAACAGCATATGATACACACGGCTGTCTCTGCACTTGGCTTGTCCCCCGTACTCACATATCTCGGATGGGTTTCACTAGCAGGGTCTACAGGTCAGGCACATTCGTTCCCCTGGCTTCATGGCATCTTACTGTGTGAATGAACTAGTAAGCTCTTTTGTTTGAAACATTTATTATGGCAAATTTCAAACATACACAAAAGTAGAGAAAGCTGTATAGTGAATCATCATATCCCTGTTTCTCAACTTTCATAATGGCCAATCTCACTTCATTCATACCCACCACTGAGTCCCACAACACATGGATTATATCTGAAGTAAATATCACAAATCATATCATTTCACCAGTAAATAACTCAGCTTATATCTCTAAAATATATGGACTTTGAAAAAAATCACCACGAGATCCACCATCACATCTTAAAAATAGCACTAACTCCTTTATACTGGATATCCTGTCAGTGCTCAAATTTTCCTGATGTTCTTACAAACAAAAATTTTTTAAGGTGTCTCCATCAGGATCCACGCAAAGTCCATGTATTGCAACTACTGGTGTCTCTTATGTGTCTTTTCATCTAAGTTTCCTGCAGTTTGTTCCTTCTTTCCTTTTGGCTTGCAATTTACTTGTTGAAAAAATAGGTGAAGGTTATTTGTCTCATAGAGTTTCCATCAGCCTGCAATGTGCTGTGGTTTAATAAGTTCCTCAACAGTATGACATGAGTCTAGGGTCCCTAAACACAGTTCTGTTACAGTAGTGAAAAAATATAGAAACAATCTAAATGGAAACAATAAGGCCATGCCTAAACATCATTCTATGAAATATTATAAGGCCATCACAAAGCATGCTTTTTTTTTTTTTTTGTGGTACGCGGGCCTCTCACTGTTGTGGCCTCTCCCGTTGCGGAGCACAGGCTCCGGACGCACAGGCTCAGCGGCCATGGCTCACAGGCCCAGCCGGTCTGCGGCATGTGGGATCTTCCCGGACCGGGGCACGAACCCATGTCCCCTGCATTGGCAGGTGGACTCTCAACCACTGCGCCACCAGGGAAGCCCCAAAGCATGCTTTTAAACGATATTAAAAAATATAGAACGATGCTTACGTAATGTGAGCAAATTAGAATAGCAAGCAGTATACAAACAGCACAAAGCTAAACGTGTTCTAAAAATATTAAACTATCATTTACTTCTGAGTCATAAGATTATATAGAGTGTTTACATTCCTCTCAATGAACATGCACTGCTTTTATAAACAGACACTATAACGAGCACAAAAGATGTGGCCCTCACATCACCTCACATCACTCTCGGTGTGTCGATCTGGTTCTCTGTGAGACTTGGCAGCCCACAGCTGGGCTGAGCCTGGGGCCTGGGCATGTTTATTCTGAGGTGATTCGGATGCGAACTCCTGATCAGGAATCACTGTCCTGGAGCAGTGACTCTGGTCTTGGCCGGTGTGTGGGGGCGATGTTTCTGTTGGGTGGTACACCCTGGGCAGGGGGCTGCAGGAGGTGACGCTTGTGCGGTGTGTGAAGCACCCCACAGAGGTCCTCCCTCAGGGAACCCAGGGTGACCTGGAGGAATGTACTCACTTTTCACCAGGAGGGTCCAGCCACAGGACACCCGGCCTCGGACATTGGTGGCCGTGCAGCTGTAGTTCCCGCTGTCCCTGGCCCGGGCTCTCAGGAGGCAGAGGTAATGGGTCCCCCCAGCTTCATACACCTCGATGGTGCCTTCTCTTCTCCTCAAGGGGGCCCCGTCCAGGAACCAGGTCACTTCAGGCTTCGGGATCCCTGAAACTACAGGGCCAGGTGGAGGACGGGAGGCCCCCGAGAGCACGCTGGACTTGTGGGGCACAGGTAGGGGTGGAAAGGCTGAGCCGGAGGGCAGAGCCCAGTCCCGTGTGCGGCCGCCCTCCCGCTTCAACCTGCTTTCTTACCCCTCCACCCCACATCCCAAGATGGAGGCAGGGTCCCTGGGGAGGAAGGCTACAAGGTGATAAGCTAGGTCTCCAGGTCAGCCAGAGGGAGGAAAGAGGAGGGGCCCCTGCGGCTTGTGTGCGGTGGAGATGGTGGTGATGGGTTTCCCGCGGAGGGTGGTGAGAATTAGGGCTCAGGGTCAGTGCTGTCTCTAACCATGAACAATGGGTCACTGCTAGGAGTTTCTCCAGAACAAGAGACATGACGAGATTGAGTCCTTCCGGAGGGGAGACCCCTGTAAGGTGCTTCCTGGGGTCGGGGGATACAGGAGACTCTGACCACTGAGCGGAAGGACGGGAGTGGCCCCCCGGGGGCTAAGTGTGGGCACCAGCGGCCTCAGGCAGCTCTACTCACCCTCGCATCTGAACTTGACCGGCTGGTCCTCACTGACTTCCTGGCTTTGGGGCTTGGTCTCAAATTTGGGGAATGTTGTGTCCCCCTGGCCCTCCGTGGGGACCTTCCTGGTAGCAACCTGGCCCACAGTGTCTTGGCTTCCCAGGCCACACTGCCTGGCGTGGAGGGCGGCTGGAGGGCGAGCAGCTGGCTTCTCCCTCTCTTCTCTGGAAGGAGACGGGGCACCCGAGACTGGCACTCTCGGTGCCAGCTGCACTTTCGCGGCCTGCAGGGTGATGGTGCTGGAAGTCTTCTGCAGGACGGGGGTCCTCAGGGCCTTTCCGGGCGAGTCCCCCACTGGCTCCGGCTCAGATTCCCTCAGGGGCTGAGGCTGGCTCCCCATGGCCCAGGCAGGGGAGCCACCTCTCTGGATGCTGGAGCAGTTCTTACTCTCAGCTGCAGCCTCCAAGCCATCCAGTTTCAGCCCCTGAGCGACTCCATTGGTCACTTCCTTCCTGATGTCTGAACTGGCCACCTTTGTTCCTCTCACAAGCGACCTGTTTGGTGGGTTGCGTGGCGGGGGACAGTGGGGCAGAAGAAGAAATAGAACAATCATCTGGTTATGCATTACAAGCCCAGACTCCAGGGATTACAAAAGCCTACAGATCAAGACAGAGTAAGAGCCGATGTCTTTCTATGCAGTTTGCTCAGTTTCCAGGCAGAAAACAAGCAGCCATTCTTCAAACCCATCCCTAGCCCAGCGTTCTATCCACACTTATTACATCTGCCCTTTTTCTCTTCTCCACGAGCCCCGACCTGGTTCGAACACGCGATGTCCCCTGTCCACGCTGGCCCTAACCCAAGTTCCACGTAGCACGCACCGTCCATCTTTTAAAAACATAAATTGAATGACATTTTAAGCTTAAGAATTTCCAACAGCTTTTCCACTCGATTAAGAGTAAAACTGAGCTGTTCAAGACGGCCTGCAGGGATGCCATGTGGGAGGTGGCTCTGCGTGGACGCCCCCCCGCCCAAGACACTGTCTCCAGCGCCTACCAGGCTGCAGCCCCTCAGGGTTCTCTGGCCCCCAGGCTCCCTCTCAACTCACCACTTTCACACCTGCAACACCTCTGTTTGGAACACTTTCTCCCTGGGCTTTTCTTCTCCTAGCTCATACTACTCCTCACAGGCCTGGGCTCCAACATCAAGCTTTCGAAGAGGGGTCCTCTGACACTCTACTCCAAACGAGCGCTTCTCGCACTTATGCTTAGCGCTCATGTTTTGTGTGGCTCTGCTTAAGGCCCTTCTCTACACCAGACAGCTCGCCATGCCTACCCAGCATCTAGCACAGAGCCTCACGCTCAGGAAAGGAAGCTCTCCCGGTGAAGACGTGCTGGGTGAGCAAGTAGATTCTGGCCTTGAACGTGGAGGGCATCCTTGCAGAGCAGTGCCCTTCCTAATGACAGCTAACTAGGAAAGACACTGAGCAGGGTCTTCAAGAGTCTCGATGCTGATGGCAAGCCTGACACAGGATCTGGACAGCAAATTTCAATAGAATAAAACTAAACACCCCAAATAAAACAGTGCCTCCTAAACAGTCAGTTCTCCCCCCTACATGGTGACTCAGAAATTCAGGGCGTTTCTTGATGACGAGCCCTCTTTTCTCTCAGGGCGTTTCAAGATGGAAACATGATGATCACAAAGCCTTCACATACCTATTGGCAACGTCCAAGCCTGGAAAAAGGGAGAAGGTAGAAGGACCGTTAGTGGAATGTTTTATACACCAAGAACAGCAAGTGATACGACAACGATCTCTTGTTTATGACAGAGTTTGGCTTCCCAAACTCTCACTTTCCCCATCACCTATGGTCCTCCCTCCCTCTCTCCTTTCAGCTTCCCTGGTCCTGAACTTCTTGGGTTAATCTGATAAACTCCTCTGAGCCCTGGAGACACTGTTAAGCTTCCAGCACTGCCCTGGGACCTTTATGGCAGGCTCTGCTGCCCCGCCCTGGGCACTGGAGCTGCCTGTTCTCTAGCCCACAGAAGGAAACAAACACCACTCTACTGACAACTTCAAACCCAGAAAGTTTAACTTGCATGTGGCCCTCAAAAAGAAACCCCCAGTGATCATTTTTGACAAATACCTGCTTCATTTTAAAGTATACAGAGAAAGTGTAATTTTATTCAGTTCTTCAAAGAAAAAACATACAATTACTAGATATGTTTTTCTTGCCACACGATTTTAAAACATTTTTATCACGGAAAATTACAAAACATACAATAGTACAGAGAAGGATATAACAAACACTGAAAGCCTACACCCAGATTAGGGAAATATCAACCTTTTGCCAATCTTATCTATCCCTTTTTGTTTTGGTTATTTGAGGGGCTTTTTCTGGGAATATTTTCAAACAAAATGTCATTAAGTGCTTCAGAAGGAGACAGTTCTTTAATTCAGTGCCAGGGCAAGTAAAGGGAGAGGGACTAAAACACTTCTCCAGATGACTAACAGCAGGTCCTGAGCCTGTAGTGAGTTGTGAAGCCAAATGCTATGGCCAGGACCAGGGTTTTTTCTTTTTCTTTTTTTAAAATTGCCAACGTTTTCTTATGTGGTAGTTCTACACTTTATTTATTTTTAAATATTCATTTATTTATTTATTTATTTAGGCTGCACTGGGTCTTAGCTGCGGCACGCGGGATCTTTTTTTTTTTTTAGTTTCAGCATGTGGGATCTAGTTCCCCAACCAGGGATCGAACCCGGGTCCCCTGCATTGGGAGCATGGAGTCTTACCCACTGGACCACCAGGAAAGTCCCCAGGGTTTTTCCTTTTAATGGTGTAGAATGGAAGAGAAAATGCCAGCATGTACTGTACATACTACTACTCAGGATTGTTTCATAAAACTTGTTTTAGTTAAATCTCTCTCTCTCTCCATCTATCTATCTGTCTATTTATCTATCTATCTATCTATCTCCTGGGCTGCAATGTAGAATAAATTTGTTTCTGTGGGTAGCGAACACACTTGGGCCAAAAATGTACAGAAAGCAAGAAGGGGTATTTTCTGAGAAAGGAAAGAGACGGGGAAGAGGAAGATCAAAGAAATGAGGGTAAGAAAGGAGGAGAGAGTAAGGTCGCTTCCCTCCCAGATCCCCAAATCCCACCCCGCTCAAGGTTCCCGCTAGAATGAAGTGACGTCAATCCCCTTCCCCCTCCACACACTCTGGCTTCCCCAGGCTGGACTTGGCAGAACCAAGGGGAATGTAAGGGAGAGGCGTATTCAAAGAGATTTCAAGAGAAGAGTTTACTGGGGCTGATGACTACAGCAAGAAGAGACAGGAGTCATAGGCGATGCTGAAATGCCCAGTCTGGTGGGAAGCAAAGAGTTACATTGAGGGAGCACCTGATCTGAACGACAGGATGGATGACAAGATCAATTTCAGGCAGGTTAAATCTGAGGTGATGGCAAGACATTAGCAACGCCCACTCTTCCAAAAGGCAATTAGAGATGTAAATAAAAAAGGAGTCTGGGCCTTCTCTGGTGGCGCAGCGGTTGAGAGTCCGCCTGCCGATGCAGGGGACACGGGTTCGTGCCCCGGTCCGGGAGGATCCCACATGCCGTGGAGCGGCTGGGCCCGTGAGCCATGGCCACTGAGCCTGCGCATCCGGAGCCTGTGCTCTGCAATGGGAGAGGCCACAGCAGTGAGAGGCCCGCGTACCGCAAAAAAAAAAAAAAAAAAAAAAAGGAGTCTGAGCAAGAAGGAAAAACTGAACACAGGTGTGCAGACACACGTGAAGCATCTTCCTCCATGGCCGTGTCTGTGCTACCCTTTCTTCTGATTCAAGACCCTGCCCCTGGGGAGGGACACACGAGTAGGTAAGTGCGACACATGTCACACACAGACACGTAATGAGCAAGCAGCTCCTTCTAGGAGGGTAGGGACTCCAGGAAGGGACAGTCCGGCACTAGCCCTCCCACCGCCTGATACCTTGGATGGAGAGCTCAGCAGACATGGAGGCCTTCCCTGACCCGTTCACCACCAGGCACGTGTACACTCCCACGTCATCTTGGTTGACCTCGTGGATTTCCAGGACTTGCATCCCATTCTTCTCAGACATAGACACACGGGAACTGGGCTGCAGGGGAACATCTCCCTGGGGATGGCATAGGCAGCTTGGTCAGAGAAACTGCTCACCTTTTGACTCTGTCCTACCTGCTGTCAATCCAGGTGGGACAGACACCAGGCATGCACAGCAGGGCCCTCTGCTCTGGGCTCTGTCAACATGCTTGGCGAGCAGCCTGAGGGCAACCCAAGGGTCCTGACTCGAGGAGCATGGATGCGCTGTGGTGTTCGGTCCAGCTGAGGGCAGGTGTATGGAACCTATTTCGAAGGAGCCCTAGTGTGAGGTGGGAAATCCTATATTCCTCACTTTAGTTCTCCTCTGTCTTCCTCTTCCTTTTACTGATGTTCCAGGGTCAGTACAGGAGAATCAGGAATCAGGGAAAAGGCATCCTGTCACTCATTTTTATACAGGAGTTCCGTCTGTGAAAAAGCTCCTCTCCCTGGCCTTGACCCCCAGAGCTCCTCATTGCCCTGTTAACATGGCTGCCCCCGGCCACTGCTGCCTCCTCTTCCCCCTCCCCCACCCCCCCACCTCTGTCTTCACATTGTTCAGCCCTGAATGATTTATAAAGCACTCCCACGTGGAGCCTCCCAACAGTATTTGGAGGTAGGTGGGATCATCTCTGCCTCATAGATGAGGAAACTGGGGTTCTAAGAGATCAAATGCTTTGCCCAGCATCTCATGCTTTGTCAATCAGGGAGCTGTGCCTTGAAATCAGCCCCAGACTTCAGACTCCACTCTCTTGACATGGTCAGGTCTGTTTTGACTCGGAAGTTTTATACTGTTTTGTGAGCGTGTGGATTACAGGACATCGTGGGCTGAGTAACACAGGGAGAGTGTGCAAACAGGGGCAAGAACGGGCACGGCTACCAAACACATGAGAACCTCAAGGACGCTCTACAGTTGAAGTGGAAGGGACTGATTGGGAAGACCGACTCCCCGCAGTCCAGGGATCTAACCCAGAGTCAGGGCAGACAAAACCTCACCTTGAGCCAGGAGACCTGTGGCTGGGGCCGGCCAGTGATCTTGCAGGAGAATCGCCCCATCTGTCCTTCTTTGACCACCGCTCGGCCCAGCTTAGTAGCAAACTTTGGTGGGCATTCTCCCCAGATGCTGGGACGGGTCTCCACCGCAGGGGCTGCAAATCTGTCCCTGTAAAGAAATCAGCAGAGAATCTACAGCAATGCAGATGCTTTTCTCTCTGTCCCCACCCAAGTTACTTACGTTGGGCTCAGAAATCAGCAAAGGGCAACCTTCCCAATTCTGTGCCTCAAACACATGTCTGAAAAGATCTGTGGCACCGAAACCTATTGCCTCCACCTCCTGAGCGTGCAGCCAGCCTTCAGTCACTAGCCTCCCGTGAAGTTAGGTATGCTTGAATTCTACCGAGGTCTGGCCAAAGCCCAGCTTTGGCCCACAGACTGTGATCAGAAAGCAGAAACACCATGTGCCATTTCTAGGCTGGACCCATCAAAACCTCCTGTGCTATTCTCCACAGCCTCTCTTGCCCACTCTTCTGGCTGGATGCAGAGTCCTGCTGAGGCTCCGAGGCCTAGGAGACGATGGAGCCACAGAACAGAAGGAGCCTGGGTCCCTGAAAGATCATAGGAAGGTTTTCCACCTGTGCAAGAATATGTGCACTGACTTTGCTTGAGTAAGAAATCACCTTTCCCTGTGTCGAGCCATTGCAATCTGGGGGCTTGTCTGTTACAGCAGCCACTGTTCCTTACCCTCACCAATTGAGGCTTACTTGCCATACGAAATTCACATACTGACTGCCCCTTGTAAGTCTGCTTGTTTAAGTCTTCTGACTATTTGCCTTGGTTGTTAGGGACTCCTGCAGACTCTGGCCACATAGCCCACTTGCATTTAGCAACTGGACTCGTCAAAGGGGTATCCATAGAGGCCTCCAGGTCAGGAGATGCGTGTGACTGACACATCACACCACAATAGGCTCCTGCTTTAGTTATCACAACCCAAGATGTTTGAGAAGACTTGCTCCCCAGGCTGTTCTGCCAAGGCCTCAGGAAACGCCAGTGACCTTACGCTGGGTTGGACATCCTGGAACTTACCCCAAGGCTTTGGAAACAAGAGGCTGACCGTGCTTCTTCACAAAGCCCCCTGCAAGTAGGAAACAAAGAGAGAGAGGCTTGAAAAGTCCGGTCTGAGCCACACACTGGGAGCAACAAAAGCCAGAAAGAGTCAGCGGGGGCGGGGCGCGGATAATGACGGAACAGTTCACCCTGACCGAGCCCATACTGGGTCAGGCTCTATGGTGGGCGCTTTACATGCGTCGTCGCACGGATTTCCTGCAATACTTTAAGGAGGCTGGTATTACAACATCCTTCTATTTTTTTAAACGGGTGAGAAAAAATGAGATTCGGAGACATAAAGTCGCCCAGTTGAGTCACAGAGCCAGTAATGGTACAGGAAAGCATCCCGGTTTACCTATTCTAGAACACTCCACCATTCTGCTGAGTGGTTATATGCCCCTGGACCTTCCACTCGGGGATGATCTGTGGCGATCAGGACCTCTCCAGAAAAGGAGCCAGTTGAACGGACAGGGGAGATGCACATGCATCTCTCTTACTACATCTACTCCTTTTTGACCCAATCACCACGCCACCCTTCCACTTAACGCCCAGCAAACAGCAGGGTCTGTCCCGCTGGAATGGAGCAGATCACAGGAGACAAGCTCCAGAGCAGCCAGCACCTCCCAGAACCTGCACCAGCGGGACGCTGGGCACTGCCAGTCCTGGGTGAGGGGCTGCTGTGCTGGGAGGGAAGCAGTTAAACAGCAGACTGTGCAAGGCGGCTGGGCTCAGCTCCTTCACCCAACTGCGGCTTCACCCAACGTGACCAGGAGGTGACTATACAGCAGTGGGGTGTTTTTGAGGAATGGGGAGGGGGAGAGGAGGGCATTTTTGAGATAACAATCAGCCTGGAAGCTGTTCTCTTTCTGAGACACACTGGGAATGTTTTTGTTTTTGTTTTTTTTTGGCGGTATGCGGGCCTCTCACTGTTGTGGCCTCTCCCGTTGTGGAGCACAGGCTCCGGACATGCAGGCTCAGCGGCCATGGCTCACGGGCCCAGCCGCTCCGCGGCATGTGGGATCTTCCCGGACCGGGGCACGAACCCGCGTCCCCTGCATCGGCAGGCGGACTCTCAACCACTGCGCCACCAGGGAAGCCCGGGAATGTTTATTAAACTCCACCCAAGGCACGCATGGGAAGGGTAGAAGTCATTCCCTGATATCGGCAGGCAGCTGTAATGGGAGATCTGCAGGGTGTCTCCCGGAAAAGGGTAAACTTCCTTAAATTCCAGCGCTGATCACATCTATGTGAATGCATAGGAACATCGGAATGGAAGGTGAAGGTCACGGCTGAGTACCTCCCTCAGCCATATCTGGTTGAAGGTTATACCAGGACCTTAGTGGAAAAGGGTTAATAACAACGCCTGCCTCACATGTAAGCTGTGATGCCACATGGGTTGGCACTTGCTGTACCTGCATTCTGCTTAACATAACTATTTAGTGAGCCGTGTACAGTTTTCATCCCATAATGTGGGTTTAGTTCTTGTCATTCAATTCTCTGTTCAAGGTTAAAAGAATTTATACGCTGATAAAAGGAGAGACCTGCTCTGGGAAGGCCCAACTGACAACTGCAGTCAAGATGCTGGGGTCCCTCGGACACCGCTGGAGGAAGTGCTTTTAGAAGGTATTTGAGCAAATGAGAATCATCAGCTTTAAAGATGCTCTGCTCTTAGATCAGCATCTTCCTTTCTGTCTCTCCAGTTAAAGGAAACGATGCTAAAAGTAGGAAAGAAAGTTTACAAAGCTACTCACTTTGGTCTTGTTTGTAGTAGTAAATATTGGAAACAACATAAATGTCACACAGTAGGGAGACAATAAGTGGCTTAGTAAAATGTACAATTAGACATCGTATTCTGCCACCAAATTATGTTTAAGAATATATGAAACATGCAGAAATATGTTAAAAATATTATATCATTTGCTCTTCAGCACACTCCAGCTGGGCTGTGATGCTCTCCACTCCACGGAGCTCCATTCCGACCACCATCTTGCCAAACCCAGTGGTTAATCCTCTGACAATCTCACTCAGTAGCACCTGACAGCAGGGGCCACTCCTCTCCAAAGCACTTTCTCCTCCAGACTCTCCTGCTTTTACCAGGTTGCCTATTCTTTCCTCAACCTCCTTCTCTTCTGGAACTTTATCTCTGAGAGCACCCTAGGGCTGAGTCTTGGGTCCTCTCCTCAGCGCTATGGACTCTTCCCCGGGGGGGTCTTAGTCCCATAGCTTTAAATAATATCCATAATAACTCCCAAGCCATACTCCCACCAGAACTTTTTATTCCTCAGAAGTATCCAGGCCAGTGCCCAGCACATAGTAGGTATTCAAATATTTGTTAAACGAATGAATTTTATGAAAAAAAGAGCAGCATGCAAAATTTTCTATTCAATGTGATCATAATCAGGTAAAAATAAGATAAAATACCCAAACATAGTGAAACAACCAGAAGAAAATATATCAAAACGTAATCGCCTCTTATACATGCTCTATCCCACAGCACTAGGCACACACCAATCACTAAGACTCTCATCTAAAATATCCAGGTACCATTCACTGCACTTATCATGCTACTGTACCACTCATTTCACATTGGGGTAAAGATCTGATAAAAATTAGACTGGTCAATAGATAACCAACAAGGACCTACTGTATAGCACAAGGAACTACACTCAGTATTCTGTAATAACCTATAAGGGAAAAGAACCTGAAAAGGAATATGTGTACATATAACTGAATCACTGTGCTGTACACCTGAAACCAACACGATACTGTAAATCAACTATACTTTAATAAAAATAAATAATTAATTTAAAAAATTAGACTGATCAACAGATGAATGGATAAACAATATAAGGTCTATCTATACAATTAAATATTATTCAGCCATGCAGAGAAATAATGATACATGCTACAACAAAGATTAACTCTGACAATTTTTGCTAAGTGAAAAAAAGCCAGACACACAAAACATGTATGATTCCATTCATATGAAATGTTCTGAAGCGGCAAATCCACAGAGACAGAAGGCAGATTGAGTGGTTGCCGGGGGCTGGGGGAGGGGGGAGTGGAGTGACTGCTCAATGGGTGTGGGGTTTCTGTTTGGGGTGATGAAAGGTTCTGGGGCTAGACAGTGGTGAGGGCTGCACACCATTGTGAATGTACTTAATGCCATTGAGTTGCACGCTTTAAAAGGGTTAAAATGGCAAATTTTATGTAATATGTATTTTATCACAATAAAAAAATTATACTAAGAATCTTTAAAACTCTTGGGAGCTAAATGTCTTAATCCAAAGGTTAAAATTCCTCTACTCCTTAAAAGATAGAGCAAAAATATGGCATTTCCTCAAAGAATACCAAAAGTGTGCTGTTTGGAGGTACTTCTGTATCAGAGTAAGAGCAGTTTATGGTACAATCCAAAGGTAACATATAAAGCAGTCAGCTAAAAATGGAATTGAGGAATGCTCATCTTTTTTTTTTTTTTTTTTGCAGTACACGGGCCTCTCACTGCTGTGGCCTCTCTTGTTGTGGAGCACAGGCTCCCGACGCGCAGGCTCAGCGGCCATAGATCACGGGCCCAGCCGCCCCGCGGCATGTGGGATCTTCCCAGACCGGGGCACGAACCCGTGTCCCCTGCATCGGCAGGCGGACCCTCAACCACTGCGCCACCAGGGAAGCCTGAGGAATGCTCATCTTAATGTGTGTCAACACCAGAGACATACATCAAAGCAAACAGAGAATTGGGGCTAAAATAGCTAATAGGCAAAAATTTGAGGTTGCAAACTGTCAGATAAGGCAAAATTAATTTTGTGAATGTATGAAAATCTGGCAGAACAGCAGGGCTATGTAGAAAAATCAGTGGAAAGGGGATTAAGGTAGAAATGCCCAAAATAGAAGAGTAGGTTAAGAGAATTAGTGAAGACAGGATCGAGTTAGTGAGAGGGAAAAAAAGGCCAAGGCACCAAAGGTATTTAAACAGTCATCTCAGATTTTTCAAGAATGAGTAAAAGAGGATGCTAGCAGGTTTTAGGAATGAAAAGTTCCATAGTGGAGGTACTAAGCACACTTTGTCAAAGACTGAGTAGACACAGAGAATGCTGCTGAAAGGGGAATAATGTGATCATGATGGTAAGAAGAAGACATACTTCTAAAAAGGTGCGATGATATAATTTATCATCCAAACAGAGACTCTGGACACTGAAAGGGGCATAATTAATAATTCTGCCCGGACAACAGGAGTAAAATCAGGACTGTTCCAGGCAAACCAGGGAGCAGTCACCCCACTTGCAGGCAACTTCAAAGGAGATTTTAAGGACTGCTTAAAATAGTGGTTCTTCACTCAATCAGAACAAATACCCACTTTTTATAACATGTATTTAGCAATGTCCCCTGTGCCATGTTGAATCAATATTGGCCGCTAACCATCCGTATATATAATTCCAAAAAGAAAACAAATGTAAAGCCCTGACTGAAATGTTAAGGAGAAACAAAAGGAAAGGGAAGTATAGTAATGTTTATTTCAATATGGAATTTCAATATTTCGATAGTGTACATCAATAGATGTTCAAGCATGTCTATTTCAATGTAAATGCCCAAGCACTTTAGAAGACATAACGAAATAGATGCCTGCACTGACTCATAGGCATGTTTGGATCTGAAGGTGAATGATCAAAAAACACACTGTACAAGTAGTCACGGAAATGAACGAACACAGGTATACAGGCGGACGCTAGAATAAAAAGTAGTGTTAGCAATGTTATATGTCAATTATATCTCAATAAAGAGAAAAAAAGAAAAAATTAGTAAAGAGTCGTGTTAGGATAAATAACAGAGAAGACATTATATAACAAAGAAAGAATGAAACCTTAAAAGAAGATAACACAGCAAGACAAGTTACAGACCCCTGAAGTAGAGAAAATGGGGGAAAAAATGACTATAAGTGTGGTGTCAAAACAATTTTCTGCTGTATGACATGGGATCCTTGAGACCTCATCTGTACTAAAACACTGATTCGGTCCCTATTATGCATAAGGCATTGGTTAGAGCTTCAGCAAGTAGACTGATGTGTGTAATAAAAGCTAGCATAAAACTTGAGCCTTAAGAGAAAAGCAAAGTGCTTCAAAGATGGGGGAGGGGACACCCCAGAGCAGGGCCTATTGAAGATCTTGAGTTTCAGTTTAAAGGTGGATCATTGGAGGATTCGAAGGGAGGGAATGATAAAATCCCATCTGAATTCTTTGAAAGATATTTTCAGCAGCAATGCGGAGATTAGAGTAGGGTATGGGTAGAACTGGGGAGACCATTTGGAAATCTGTGCAACAGGACGGAGTGGATAGGACCACGATGGTGGCAGTGGGGACAAATGAGAACTGGCACAGCAGGATCTGGTGACTGACCAGGGAAGCGGAGGGAGGGAGCACTTGAGGATGACGAGGTGGCTGGGCTGCCCTGCTTCCAAAGGAGGTTTGGGTTATCACCTGTCAAGGTTTCAGCTGTGTCTTCCAGAGGGCGCTAAAGTCCTAACCATAAATGTTAATGCACCTCGGCCAGGGGCTGCCTGTCATTGTATAAATGGGGGCCTCACCCTATATAAACAGTTCACTCTACAGCCTCCACTCAGGCAGGGAGCTCTGGAGGTCACTGCCACAGTCCACGTTCACTGGAATGTACACATGTACATTATTCTTACACTATGACACTCAATAACAAATACAGTTGACCCTTGAAGAACACGGTGGTTAGGGATGCCAACCCCGTGCAGTGGAAAATCCACGTACTCTATCTCTGCCTCAAAAATGAAGGAATTGATACATGGCTCACCCAAGGGCAGGAAGCTGAAGCTGTTCTGCAGAATCAGGACTCAAACCCTAGTTCTTTTGATTCTGCATATTGTGATCTCTAATTGAACACAAACTTCCTCCCACACTAAGTTAATTTAAATATCTGTAAAATGAAAATACAGGTACTCTATTTATTGAAAAAAAATCCATATATAAGTGGACTCATGCAGTTCAAAACTGTTATTCAAGGGTCAACCATACATCCTTGCGTAGAGGCTAAGGAGGTTATCCCAGGGCGCCTAGTAGACATTTCAGGAGTTCTACTTGGGTCCCCAGGAAACTGATGCACTAAAGAACCAGTTCTTCCTCAGGGGGTTGAAATAAAATATCCACCACTTAGAAGACAAATTACTTCCTGGTCACTGATGGATAAGGTAGTCATATATCCTACCCAATGAGTTCAAAGGAGTAGTGACATGAAGTTTTGTTTTGGAGGGGGGCATAGTTGAATAAATTGCGGCCAGCGATCTCTCAATTGTCTTACATAAGTGCTCTGAAGAGGAATTTAGCTCCTCTGCAGAGACAAAATAGCTGTTTTCCTTAGAGTCTTCTTTCTGAGGCCAAGGAGCACAGGCATGCCAGCTCACTTCTCAAGAGTCACTTTCCACTGTGATTCCCTCCCGAAACACCAAGCCAAGTAGCAGGTATTCCCTTCAGTACTTAAGTCATAAAGACTGATCTTGTGTCAATTTATCAGGAAGGAAACCAAGAGAAATTTACCTCTGGTTTGAGCCGCTCCCCGCTTGTGGGTCTGACGTGGTAGGAGTCATCTGGCTGTGGCTACTGTACAGGTGTCTGATCAGAAGCCACCCAGTGAGCAAGTGCAGCATAGGGGAAGGTTATTTTAAGCATGGTTCTGGAGAAAGTCATTGTACTAATAAGCAACCCATTTTTGTTGGGGATCATGCAGAGTGATGGTGTATCAAAGACTAATGGAACACATGAAAAATCTGTGATCGTAATCCTTGTAGTAAACCCATGTGTTCAGAAAAATAAAGGTAAAGTTAAAAAGATTCATGAAGCAAAGCAAGCACATAGTAGGTCTGTCCCTCAAGCTGTGGCTAAGCGCAGCAGTTCATCTGGAGAGCTACATGCCGTAGGAAAATGGAAAAGCAACAATTCAGGGCAGAATCGTCCACTCATACTCTGGAACGGATATGACTCTAAAAACCGCCTCGCCTCGTGCTCCAGACCTCCCACAGGCTCCTCCCAATCTGTCCTTCAGCTTTATTTCCCACTACTCTCTGCTCCTGCCCGTCTACTCACCCCACCCTCCACCCCAGGCCCTAACTCTTAACCACTTTCCTCTCATCCCCAGCATCAGAATCATAATCTGCCATCCCAATCTCACTCGCTCTGTCCGGGCTAGCCAAGCCCCGCCTCCTCCAAGAAGATACCGCAGACCATTTCAGCCTCCAGATGTCTCGTCCTCCTCTACGTTTACAGAGCGGAAGCGCCAATCATTTGGCAAACAAACCTGTGCTGCCTTGGGGTTGTGCTTTTACTTAGCTTTCAATGTGTCTACGTCTTAGCTGACCAACCAGGTTCTTGCAGAAAGGACCTGACAAAGCATTCATCTCCCACACGGCACCGCACAAAGCCAGCACTTCCTAAATGCAGCCTGATGTTGTTGCTTAATTGCAACATAACAATGAAATATGAGGTCAAGAAAGTCTCTTGAGAGCAATAACCAAGTCTTGCTGCTCTTAGATCCCAGCACAAAGTTAGCACATGCAATGAGGTCTGATGAATGAAGAAGAGGCTAGAACTACAAGCAACTGGGAAGGGTCTGGGGGTGGAGATGGGAGAAATGGGTAGAGGAGTTAGAGATGGGAAGAAAAGATGGCAGCTGGGCCAGCCAGGGGTACTGGCGTGTATTTTGGAGGGAAAAAGAGGCAAAGTGAAACTGGAAGGTGAAAACAAAAGAGGGAAGGGAGAAGGAGATTTGGAAGGCATGCTTCCAGAACAGAATGGGACCAAGTCATTTGTCATCTAACTCTTCCGTGTAGCAAATAAGTGAGGCAGTCTTGACACACAACTGTTTCACGGCAAAGAGACTGGAGGGGCAAAAAGAATCATCTTTATCTCTACCATATTTATATTTTTCCCATTGATGAGACAGAAAAGGACAAGAACTCAGAACATTTTAATATTCTGACTGGGTAAGAAAAAAAATAGGGCATATGCCCCTACAGAAAGAAGAGTCATCAGCGAGTATAACAGACTGAAAAGAGTTTATAAAGAATACAAATGGGAAATATAATTACAGGTCTTTAAGAAGGTAGAAAATTTAGGTAAAAGAAGACAGTACAAAAGAAGAGAACAACAAAACAAAAGGAGAATCACGAAAGACGTTCTTGAGGAATACAATAATTTAAAACTCAGCCATTGTAAATAGACATGGGCTCAAATATATAATGTCATCAATTCAATCCAATGTGAAAATAAAGGGATCTGAGAAGTCTGACCCTGGAAAAGGGTAGTAGCAAAAGACATGGCGCAGAAGCATTTCCTACAAATTCAAAATCACCAGAGAATGCTGGTGCCAGCAGCACCAGAATAGCTTGGCTAGCGGTCACTGAGGCCAGTCTTCTCCCTTAAATCCCATGACATGGGGTCACTCTCCTTTCTGCCGCCACATTCTAGGTGGCCTGCCACCTGGCTCTCTTTTGCTCGCATGGTCAGGGAGCACTTAATTCTATTGCAAAAGTGATATTTGTTACCTATTTATAGTCTCTCTTTCCCCATTGGAAGTAAACTCCAAGGGGGCAGACAGCCTGTCTGAATTGGGCCTGACACAGAGAGAAACAGAGTGGTGAACGAGGCAATGGATAGAGGGATGCACTCTTTGCTTGTGTGAGACATTCCAAGATGAGGGGACATGTCTTTGCTTTTCCACAGAGACAAAAGTGGCAGCCTCAGAACCTATCACCTACAGGGGAGGGAGCTGGGGGAAGAATCACCCAGGAATGGAGGTGAAGGAGGAGGAATTTGCATGAAGGATAGTGCACTTAATAGAGAAGAAAGAGTGATGGTCAAGGCTGGATCCAGAAAGGAGGGAGGAAACAGGTCTTTGACTACCCCCCACCTCCATTTATTCATTTCAAAGAAAACTCCCAAGAGGAAGGAGCCCCTGGCCGAATCTATTCCCCAGCGAACACATATTCACTATTTTTAAAGTTATTTTTTCAGTTGTTCATTGCACTCTTAGGCGGAGTCGTTAATGGCTTGGAATTTATTTTTCAGAGATGAAAATAAACTTTATCCACTTCCTCTGAAACTATCGCTCTCCACTCTCTTGCTACTCTTCTTCCCCTAGATAAGCCCTTATTTCTCAACATCATCTTTAAAGCTTTACTCACTGCCCAGTGCACCAGACATGTTGATCATGACTAGAGTAACCATGCAATTTATTATCCAAACTGGGACTCTTTTGAATGTCAAAGGAGGCTCTATTTATAATTACATTGGTAGAGCAGGCATGCTGGGATGAATGGTCACCCTAAGGACACTTGCTGTGACCATGGGTCTGCAAAAGGGCAACCACTTGCCCAAATGCTCACATTTGAGAATCATTTGTACTAGGAAAAATATATCACATCTGTAACTGAATCCTTCCTTGCTACTCCAAGTGTGACCTGTGGACCAGCAGCACGGGCATCACCCAGGGGCTGGTTAGAAGTGCAGACACTTGGGCCCTACTCTAGGCCTACAGAACCAGAATCTGCATTTTAACAAGATTCCCCCAGGTGATTTGGGTGCCCTTGCATTTGCATTAAACAAGCCTATAAGGTGAGTATGAGCCATCCTGAGGCCCCGATCACCTCTGGGCCTCCAGTTTGGCCTTCCCCGGGTTCCTGAGCTCATGGCCTTAAAATTAACCCTCTATTACTTGAAATGACTTAAGTGACTCTCTGGTCCCTGAAACACAAAGGATCTTCTCAAAGTCAGACCACCACGTCTCGGGTAAATCTCTCATTTCAGCCCCACCCCTCACTCCACCCCATGGCCCTAGGTTCACTCTGTGGATGTGATTGCCCAGGACAACCTGCCACCTTGTTCCTACACGTGGGCTTCTCTTTTTTCTCCGTGTAAGCCTTGTTTATCCCTATTCAAGCTTCTAGAGCTGTGCTGTCCAGTACAGTAGGCATTCGTCACCTGTAGTTATTGAGCTCTTGAAATACGGCTGGTCTGAATTGAGATTGTTACCATGTAAAATACGCTGCAAATGTTGAAGAATGTAAAATATCTCAGAAATAATTTTTATATGTTGAAATGATAGTATCTTGGATATACTGGGTTTTATATACTGCGTTACATATACTGCGTTAAGTTAAAGTATTTTATTAAATTCGATTTCAACTTTAAAAAAAAATGTGGCTACTAGAAAACTTGAGATGACACGTGTGGCTCACATGATACAGTCGACCCTTTAACAATGAGGGGGTCAGGGGTGCCCACCCTCCCCGCTGTTGAAAATCCATGTACAACTTAGAGTCAGCCCTCTGCACGTCCGTCGTTCCTCTGTGTCTGCGGTTCCACATTGCAGATTCAACCAACCTCAGACTGTGTAACACTGTGGTATTTACTATTAAAAAAGATCCCCATATAAGTGAACCTGCGAGGTTCAAACTCATATAGTTCAAGGGGCAATTGTATTTCTCTGGACAGTGTGGGGCTAGAGAACAGGCTGTGGCCCCTACATTATACAGAAAGCTCCCAGAAAGCAGGCACCGCGTCTCTTCCCTGCTCTGTGACCAGTCCTCTGGAGGTAGGTGAGTGTCAGGGCTGGCTACACAAAGCCTTTCCAGGGCTCAGACTAGGGCTGCACAAGGTCATGAATGGTCCTGTCATGAAGATGCTTGCCCTCAAGGAGGAGAGTGCATGCTTCTTGGCCCTGGTTACCAAAGGAAATCAGAGGAGAAAGCTTTCTCCTCTATTCTCCACACAAGGATTTCCCTCTGCAAGTAGTTCTCAGGATATTAATGCCACGTTTGAACATCCCAAGGTTACCATTTATTGAGTGCCTACTATTTGTCAGTGCTGCACTGATCTTTACACAACCCACGGGGCAGCCATTAGCATCAGTTTACGGAAAAGGAAATAAGGTTCGGAAAGGTTAATTTCCCCACAGTCAGAAATGAGTGGAGCTAAAATCCAAGACCGTTGGATAGCACTGCCTTCTAAACTTGACCATTAGGGGGTCAAAAGGCTCCATATATGAGTCATGCTCTTAATTCCTGAAGCTCTGCTCTTTCCGAATAAGAAGCATAGCTAAGAAGCAAAGCACAGGGAGCTGGCGAGAAGCAGGAGGGCTGCTGGATTCCCTTTGCAAGGGTTGGGCTAGCCTGGCACCGTCAACAGCTTATCCACGGCATCAGAGACCAGAGTGGATCCTCCCAGGGCTATGGTCTATGGGGTAGTCCCAAACCACCCATGGGCTGAAACTGGCCTCTGATGCAGAAGCAGAAGGTATACAGGGCCATTCACATTTAAAGGTACTGCAGCCTTTAGGTCATTCTCTACCTCCTAGGGTTAGAAGGCATAAAGCATCTTCGATGATCTCAAATTGAAACCAGAGGGGAGGGCGCAGGGCTGAGAGCCTTAGCCTTCTCTCATTTGCTATAGTTCTCCTGCCTTCTTTCTTTTCCTCTGCCCTGAGCACCATGACCTAATAAAAATTTTCCTGCTTAGTTGAGACATCAGATCTAATGTCCTCACTGATGGGAACAAAAAAAAAAAAAAAAGGTTTCATACGAAACCTGGGTTTTATATAGCTCTCCTGTACTCCTAACCCACTCCCTTCCTTTACAATGGATCACAAAAAACAAGGGCTAGCCCAGGTTGTAGAGACCACTGAATTCAAACCCTTTATTCTACAGAAACAGAGATCCAGAGTTTAAAGTTGGCAAAAGTTGGGACCAGAACCCTGAACCTCTGATTCCCCGTTTCCCCAGCTCCAAATAGAAAAACAGAAAAGGGGTGTTATAGACTACATTTTTGTGTCCCCACCCAAATTCATATGTTGGAGCCCTCACCCCACACAATGTCACTGTATTTGAAGACAGGGCCTGTGAGGAGGTGACAAAGGTTCAGTGAGGTCCTAAGGGTGGGGCCCTTAGAAGAAGAAGAAGCGACACGAGAGTTCCCTCTCTCCACCATGTGAGGACACAGCAAGAAGGCGGCTCTCTGCAAGCCAGGAAAAGAGCCTTCACCAGAAACCAAATCCTGCTGGACTGATCTTGAACTTCCAGCTTCCAGAACTGTGAGAAAATTCATCTCTGTTATTTAAGCCATGCAGTCTGTGGCATTTCGTATTGGCAGCCTGGGTTGACTAATACAAGGGGATAAAGTAATTTTTATTTGTGGGCCTCAACTCAAAGCTTGGGCATTGAAAAGTGTATATTGTAG
Organism: Stenella coeruleoalba; assembly: GCF_951394435.1. Lineage (NCBI taxonomy): Eukaryota > Metazoa > Chordata > Mammalia > Artiodactyla > Delphinidae > Stenella > Stenella coeruleoalba. The sequence goes on along the minus strand of NC_137150.1, from coordinate 75,731,272 downwards.
GGGAAAGCACAGCATCAGAACTGGCCGAGACGAGGGTCATTCAGAGAGTGACCAGGGGCCACCTTCCATGTGCAATGCCCCAGCCCACAGGTACTTGAAGGCCATTAAAAGGAATGCGTCACTCAGTTAAAGAATTTGGGGAAAGTATCCAAACTATGCATATTCTGTTTTGTGAAACAGCCTGTCTGTCCTTTCCTGATGCAAGCGAACAAGAAAAACACTGGCCAAGGTACACCTCGCCCCCTTCTGGAACCTTCTCTGGCACACAGTGTCCCCTGAAAACCAGGTTGGGAGGACTGTTTTCTGAGAAAGGAGAAATGAGTCTGACCCTCTGGTTTATAAGCCCTTAGAAAGGCCTGGAAGGGTGGAGGGAACCTTGCCATATTTCTGAGGGTCTGACGAACCCACATGTCCTTTTAGACATCAGGGCTTTAAGCAGCAGCCAGTGGCCTGAACTGGAAATGTTCTCGCCAGTGGAGTGCCTTCAGCATGTGGGAGATACACCGGCAGCAAAAGGAACAGTTTTACTTATGGTCAAATGTTCTCCTGGAATTTTTAAAGTTAATAAACTTAACAGAATTTTATTTAAGTACAAAGGAAAAAGAAGGCAAAATAACTAATCAGTGTTAACACACTTGTATGTTTATCTCCTATACATTTTTCTGAGTTTTACAAAGTTGTTTATGATGGGCATGTACTACTTTATAATGATGATAATAAACATTGCTCATTCTCTAAACAGTTCAGTATCTAGCATGTGCCAGGAAGTTTTCCAGATGCTGGAGATAACAGCAGTAAACAAGCTAAAGTCCTTCTTCTCCTAGAGCTTCCAGTTAGAGGCGGGGCTTGGGGGAGATAATCAAAGGGGAGGCAGTGACAGTCCCAGGAGAAAAATTTCGGGTGGAGTGAGAGGATGGCGAGTCTAGGGGATGAGGTCGTCAGAGAGGGTTCTCTAAGGAGGGGACGTCTGAGCAGAGACTGAAGGAAGTGAGGGGCCGAGTCAGGGGCCGGGCTGCGGAAAGAGCTCTTCTTTACGCAGGGAACAGCCGGGTGAGGGCCCTGAGGCTTTGCTCAAGGACAAGCAGAGGGCCAGTGTGACCACAGTGGAGCGAGCAGGGTGAGGAGTGGTAGGAGAAGGGTCTGGAGAGCCAGGCAGGAGCGGGATGCACTTTGTAAGGCCATGATGAGGAATCTGGTACCAGTCTCAGTGTGAGGGGAAGCGAGGGGAAGGCTGGAGCAGAAAGGGAGGCGATGTGTAGTCTGACATTGTCCCCTCGGATGCCTCCCTTGTTCCAGGGACCACATTGCCCCCATCAGACTAACAGGTCCTGAGTTCCGGGATGGGGATGCTTTCTCTTGTGCGTCCCTCTCCCAAGAGAGGGCTGAGGCAGGAGCTGCAGGCCTTGGGGAAACTGATGGCTCATTTCTCCCCAGGGCTTTCACCTCTTGGGACTCACCTTCTACCGTCAACTCCACTGTCACCTGGCGGGCACCACTACCATTGGTGGCTTCACAGGTATACTTTCCCTTGTCCTCCTCACGGACAGCATGAATCACAAGGCTGAAAGTCCCCCGGGTACCACAGTCCAGCAGGAAGCGGCCCCCACCGGCAATGGGTTGCCCGTTTCTGTGCCATGTCACTTGGGGCTCTGGGTAACCCCGGACCTTCAAGGAAAAGAAGAAAGGGTGAGAGCTTGTACATAAAGAGTACTTCCTATGTGGCAGGTATTGTTCTGGGTGCTTTACATGTATTAGCTCTTTTAATCCTCGTAACATCCCCTGCAACAAATACTATTTTCATCTCCATTTTGGAGACGAGGAGATTGAGACGCAGGGTTTTGGTAGATTTCTCGAGGTCTTGAAGGTAGCAAGTGGCCGAGTCAGGCATCCTGGCTCCACAGCCCACCACACAAGTGTCTCTCAAGCCTGGATGCATGACTAGAATCACCAGGGGGAGATTTAAAGCAATACTAGTGCCCAGGTCCGACCTTGGACCAATTAAATCAGAACCCCAGTGTGTGGGGACTGAGCACGGGGATTCTAGAGCAGTGCTTCCTACTCTAACATGAATCACTTGTTAAAAATGCAGATTCTGCTTCTATAGGTTTGGGGCAGGCCTGAGATTCTGCAGTTCAGACAAGCTCTCAGATGATGCTGAGGCCGCTGGTCCCTAGAACTCACCTTGGGTAGCAAGGTTCTAGATCTGAGCTGCCCAGTAATGGCAGCCACTAGCCACACGTGGCAGCTGAGCGCTTGAAACGTGGCGGATCCTGAGTTGCACTGTAACTGCACTGTGAATGTAAATTATACGTGGGGTTTTGAAGAGTTAGTATGAAAAGAGAATGTGAACTACCTCGATAATTTAAAAATACTGATTACATATTGAAAAGATAGTCATTTTGGTATACCGGGTTAAATAAAATATATTGTTAAAACTACTTTCACTTGTTTCTCTTTACTTTTTTAATGTGGCTACTAGGAAAGGTACAGCTACATACATGCCTTGCGTGATGTTTCTATCAGGCGGTGCTGCCCTAGACCACTCTTTCTCTACAAATAGTTAGCAGCTAACATCTGTTGAGCGCTAAGTGTTAAGCACTTTTCTAAATACTTGGCATATCTGAGCCTCACAGCAACTTGTTCAGAGAGAAGATACTTTCCCAAAGAGGGGAAAATGCAGAGAGAGACAAATTCCAGGAAATCACCTTGAGTTTCAGAGAAAGTTCCCCAAGGGCGCTGAAACCCCTGAAACTCAACAAGCCCTTTGGAATGGACTCATCTTCGGAGGAGCAGGGCTCAGACTGGCCCGTCAGTGCACAGCCTGGGACCTGAACTGGGGGATTTTAGCACTGGAAATGCACAGAAGACATCACAGAAACCTCCTGAGAGAGAAATTGTTGGCGTTACAAACAGGTTGTAACAGTAGCTTTTATCCACGGATCCACTCCAAGACAAGAGAGCAGAGATACAGATGAAGCCAACCCAAAATTCCCTGGATGACCCCAAATTACATTTACAAAGAAAGCCTTCAGTGACCCACAGCAATACTCCTCCTATACGCCCCAGCAAGGTCAGAGAGGAGGCCTTATCAGCACGTGGGAGAAAGGGGAGGGGAGGTGGCTGTGCCGTCACGCCTGGCCATTGCAGCCTCACCAAGCACGTACCCTATCTCAGGGTGATGCTGTTGAAGGGGACTACGTGCATATTATAATGCCTATTATAATACGAAACAAAGTGTCAACAGCGATTGCCTCTAGGTCTCTCTTTTCCTTTTACTTAACTGTCATTTTCTGATATTCCTGCAAATAACACCCCTGACCTTTGTAAAACAGAAAAAAAATTAAATGAAAATATGTGTTCCTTTTATATTCGTGTGCCTGTATAATGAACGTATACCACAACCATTCATTAATCTGTGGAGCCCCTCAGGGCACTTAAATCTAGAAATGGAAATTAAAGTGGCACACAAAAAACATTATGCATGTTTGAGGGCAGCAAATGCCACATGTCTGTATAAAACACATCACCTTGTGGCACTATCTTGGCACAAAGGTTCATGCCAAGGAATATCAGAAAATCACTGTGTTAAAGCATTCTTTTTCTCTGTGAAAGCATATTTTCAGGAAACAACTAAGGAAAGAAACTCTTTCCTACAGAAGGAAGCCCCTTGGGAGTCTGGTCCTATAGTGAATCTGCGAATCATCATCTTCTCCTCCATCCTGTCAGGCAGAGCCAGCCTCACCTCCAGATGATCAGGTGGCCTTCTGTCAGCGTCAGAGAAAGGCAGTGCAGAACCCTGGGACTGGGAGGAGATGAATCATTAACTTCACCAAAGGCGTCCTTAGCATTCCACGAGCAAGTACTCTGGCCCCCTGCAGCGGTGTCAACTCTGTGGCCACCAGGGCCTGAGGCGTCAATGTTTAACTGGGGACATTACAAGTGCTCCAGACCTCAGGGACACAGATCCCTCTTTCCCTTTCCATTTTCCTCTCATTTTCAATTTTTATTTATTTAATTCATCCTGGTTGCACCAGGTCTCAGTTGTGGCATGTGTGCTCCTTAGTTGCAGCATGCATGTGAGATCTAGTTCCCTGCCCAGGGATCGAACCCAAGTCCCCTGTGTTGGAGGGTGGGTTCTTAACCACTGCACCACCAGGGAAGTCCCTCTCATTTTCTACATACATATACATTCCCCTCCACCCCACACCAACAGATCCACCTTTGCAACACCCTTCTATATTAAAATATCCAGGGATTTTTAAACATGCTGAAATTGGTACCACTTAGAAAGCTGTGGTTTGCAATGGACTTTTGTACACCCTGCATCTGAAGCAAAGGCAGGAATTTCTATGACCTTTTTCCGCTCCAAGGTCTGAATGATTTTCAGCTCCAATTCTTATCCTCTCAATAATGAAAAACTTGTTCAACCACTACCTAACGTTACCTAAAAATTACTCAACTTCAAGTAAACTCATTTTTATTGCCGGCCCACTATCCTGGGCTCCTGGGTGGGGAAAGAAGAGAAGCCTGGACTCACACCCGTGGTTGTGTGACAGCAGCCCTGCCCTCCCTGGACGCCTTATCTGCCTTCACCACGGGCCTTCCACCAAGAAGCCACAGATGGGGGATTTCTTACAGCCCAGTCTAAGACCACAGTAAAAACCCAGTGATACTTTAGTTTTCAGAGGTCTTCCACATATAGAATCTTACTTGATTCTTGCAACACTACAAGGGAGGTGTCTTGGGTTGGGTTCCCAGGAAGCAGAACCTGAGATAGGGATTCAGGAACCCAGGTCTTAGTCAACAATCAGAGCAGCTGGGAATGGGTGTAGCAGCCTGGTGCAGGGGATCTGAGTGGGGTACCAAAAGTGTCTGTGACAGCATGCAAGGCCAATCATATTATTAAGCCCAGAGAGCAAAGGAAAGAGGCCTGGAGAAGTGGATGATTTGCCAGCAGTAAAGTGGCAGATCTGGGACCACAATTTTGGTCTCCAAGTTGAGTGGCTGTCTCTCTGTGCTTCACTGTAAATTCATTTTTTTGGTGACATAAATATTATAGAACCCAAAGCATTAAAGGTCTATCTCTAATAGACCCTAAGTCTCCTCTAGGCTACAGCAATATCTGCTCCCCACTTTGGGAGAAAGCCAAAGAACTCACAAAAGTCATGGCCATCCCATAAGCAAGTCTTGGGCTGTTTCCCTGGAGTAACAGGAGGACAGTGCTATAGACTGAATGTGTCTCTCCAAAGTTCATGTCGAAATCCTAACCCTTAATGTGATTATATCGGGAGATGGGGACTTTGGGGTGAGTAGGTCAGAAGGGTGGAACCCTCATGAATGGGATTAGTGCCCTTACAAAAGAGATCCCAGAGAGTTCCCTCACCCCTTCTACCGTGTGAGGACAGAGTGAGAAGCTGGCCAGCTATGAACCAGGAACCGGACCTCTCCAGACACTGAATCTGCTGGTGCTTTGATTTTGGACTTCCCAGCCTCCAAACATGTGAGAAATAAATTTCTGTTGTTGAAACCACCCCACCTGTGGTATTTCTGTTATAGCAGAAATACCCCAGTGGTCTAAGATAGACAGGGATGGGTGCCATGCACATGCCCAAGACACGCCTAGGGAAGTCAGTGTGGAACAGAGAAGACAGTGTAAGAGCCAGGCCTGAGTCCTGGGTCTGACTTGTCTTCCTAGCCTCTTCAGGTTGTAATTCCTTCCTTTCATGGAAGAGAAAACAGCTCTTGATAGCTCAGGCTCCTTCCATTCCTGAAATAGTCTGGATCTAAATAGTGACCCACTTAGCTTCTGGGGGAAGATTCTTTCCTCTCCCTCCAGTCTACCCTGGGCCCCAGCCCACAGCCTTAATACTCTCTAATCCTCCATAAGGGAAAATCAAGTGACCACAAGGAAGAAGGCTTGTGAACATGAGTGGGCAGCCCTGACTTGTCACCATAATGAGTTTTTGGAAATGGCCCCAAAGAGGGTCATTCTAAGGAGAATCATATTTTTGCCACAGTAAACCACATTTAATTGGAGGTTGTGTTCTTGAACAAAAGCCTGGGATCAAGTAAATCAAGGGCATAGCTGACAATCTGTCATACAAATAAAGATATAGTAACCATAACCCCTATAATAATTTAAAATAGTAAAATTGTGCTCCAGTGCCATAAAATGTCCCCAGCGACTTTACGGCCTCAAAAGGCCTTTAAAGGAATGGGGGCTCATCCTGTGTGTGTTGGATGGTGAGGCGAAAGCTGGGCTGCAGGCGGGCAGCTGCTCACTGCCATGTCACACCAGCTGGCCGTGCTGGAGAGTTTTTCAGAACCTGGTGCTGTCTCAGGATCTACTTAATGATTGAAAGTGAAACATTCTTAAGGGTACTGTCTCTTCATTTTTCTCTGATGTGTGTGAAGGGCTTGCAGTTAATTCCAGTTTGCCCAGGACAGGCTACCAGAGCATAAGCCCAGAACAAGGCCAGGTTCTCTGGCCTTCACAACCCCTACAAGACTCAGAGCAACACATCTGCCTTCTCAGCTCGGTGAGTGGTAGAAAGGGGGTGATTTTGCTGTTTTTGATGATCTCCTGCACGTCTTTTGTTCCCGGGTGGGCCTGTCCCTGTTTGCACAATGCGAGCCCACACAGCTGCAGTGCAGAGCTGGGCAGGACATGAAACTGAGACTCTGCCCACAATGGGGACGGAGGGAGACCAAAACGAGTGAAGCCAGGATTACCCTAAGGCCAGGGTGAAAGGAGACGGCCCGGCAGGACGCTGGGGAGTTGGGAAGATACACAAAGAAGACGTGAGCAGTGAGCTGAGAAGTCCTTGGGGCTGGGAACAATAGATGGAGGGGTTGTCAATAAGTATTTCTTTGAAACCTGTTGAGTAACTGAATCGACGATGGGAAAGGCTGAGCCTGAAGAATGGGAAATTAAGGAAACCTGCTGGACAGATGCCCCACCTCACCCCGCCGCAGGCTGGACAAGCTGATTCTGCAACACAACTGTCTCCGTGCTTCCTATGATTGCCGGCCTGTCTGTAGCACATCACTCTGAACCTCTTCCCCTGTTTCAAGGCAGCTTCTTCTATAATAAAGAAATTCTCCTATGATAAATGACTAGAACAGGGCTGGTGATTTAAAAAGTGAAGAATAATGGGAAGTTAATCAGTGATGCTGAGGAATGTGTGGAAGAATTCTCTGTCCCATCTCCAAGTATAAGCTCACCCAGATAATAAATGGACATGGAAGCACAGAAAGGAGAATTAAAACATTAACACCCCCAGCAAACCAGACCACAGAAAATGCCTATGAAACTTACATCATGGGTGTATTATGAGAGTGGAGAGTGAAGGGTCAGCCATGGGCATGGCATGACCGAGCTTAGCAGCCTGGGTCTGTGTCAGCAACTGGCACACGGCCCATTGGACAGGCGGAACTTAATGAAGGCTTTGAATAATCCTGTTAACCAACAGTCAAAAGCCTTAAGTGAACCCACAGAACCCATCAGGAAGAGATCATACCAGCTAAAAACAGCAACTAGTGAGAGGCTTAAACTGCTGGATGCTCCCTGCCCTTAAGTTCAAGTTGTGAAACAGCGAGGACCAAAGCAGTTCCACGAAACACAAAAGCAGAATGCAGAGCATCAGTCCTCAAACTGGCCCAGAGAATGCCACCTGGGCCATCAGGGAAAGATGCTCCAGGTCTCTATCTGTGATCAGCCACTCTCACTTTCTTTTCTTTTCTTTTTTTTTTAACATGCTTTATCATATTCTTTTCCATTATGGTTTATTATAGGATATTGAATATAGTTCCCTGTGCTATACAGTAGGACCTTGTTGTTTATCCATTCTGTATATAACAGTTTTTATCTGCTAATCCCAAACTCCCAATCCATCCCTCCCCCACCCCTCCTTCCACTTGGCAGCTACAAGTCTGTTCTCTAATGTCTGTGAGTCTGTTTCTGTTTCCCAGATAAGTTTGTTTGTGTCATATTTTAGATTCCACATATAAGCGATAGCATATGGTATTTGTCTTTCTCTTTCTGACTTACTTCTCTTAGTATGATAACTTCTAGGTCCAGCCATGTAGATGCAAATGGCATTATTTCATTCTTTTTATGGCTGAGTAATATTCCGTTGTGCATATATACCACATCTTCTTTATTCATTCATCTGTCCATGGACATTTAGGTTGTCTCCATGTCTTGGGTATTTTAAATAATGCTGCTATGAACATTGTGGTGCATGTATCTTTTCAAATTAGTGTTTTGTCCAGATGTATGCCCAGGAATGGGATTGCTGGATTATACGGCAACTTGATTTTTAGTTTTTTGCACTCTCACTTTCTATGGCGTTTTCTTTTCCTCTGGCCCAAGACACAGACAACCCCATATCCCTACATCTGCCAGACTGAGAACATCCTGTTTCTCCCACAGAGAGTACGAGACAGGCTATAGCTTGGCAGTCTTGGGTTATACCTCAGGCCCTTCTGAATGTTTCAAACAAAAAGCTTGATTTCCTTTTATCTAGCTCACCTTATCAATGCATGCACCTTTTTGATTCCCTTTCTTTTTTTAAAAAAATTATTTATTTAATTTATTTTATTTTTGGATGTGTTGTATCCTTGTTGCTGCACGGGCTTTCTCTAGTTGTGGTGAGCTGGGGCTACTCTTTGTTGCAGTGCGTGGGCTTCTCATTGCAGTGGCTTCTCTTGTTGTGGAGCACGGGCTCTAGGCATGCAGGCTTCAGTAGTTGTGGCACGTGGTCTCACTAGTTATGGCTCATGGGCTCAGTAGCTGTGGCTCACGGGCTCTAGAGCGCAGGCTCAGTAGTTGTGGCACAAGGGCTTACTTACTCCACGGCATGTGGGATCTTCCCAGACCAGGACTTGAACCCATTGTCCCCTGCATTGGCAGGCAGATTCTTAGCCACTGTGCCACCAGGAAAGCCCCTGATTCCTTTTCAATGACACAAGCACCTGAAATTCTGAAGCAGTCCAACAAAGAAATAGAATTCTAAGTGTAATAGGGAAACTCTCACATTGATGTTTTCCTAGTTTTTCCAAATTCAGAGTTTTCCTATAAAAACAAGTGTTCTTCTGTTTGAACTCTAGTCCTTGTGGGATGGCTGTGGGATTCCAGCCTTACTGCAAACCTCTCTACTCAAAGCCCTGAGTTCTGGCTTTACCCCCATCATGATGGTGTCCAAGGACACGGCATCTCCAGCTGGTGAAGCTGGCCTGGGAGCTCACTCTCCAGTTTCTACTGCCAAGTTGAGATATACTCTCAGATATATTAAAATACTAATAAGAGGCGTGTGGTATCATAGAAGTTTAACACATTAGTGCTGTGGCTTGGTTTTGTTTGATTTGCTCAGGATCTCCTGCCTACCTTTCCCAGTGTAAGCTACTCCTTTGAGGCAGCAGACTCACTCCTCTACCCACCACAGGTGAGTCAGGTGGAGATGCATTAGGCAGCCGCCTCCCGGCCCAAACGCTCAGACTTCCATGATCCACGTCAGCCAATCAGAGCCCTTCCCTGCAATTTCAACCAGAATAAAGGGAGACCAAACTGTCTCTTCACAGGGACCTCAAGCTGGGAAGATGTAAGCCTGAAGCTATCTGTCCACAGCCATATTCTCCCATCCCTGCCCCCTGTTTTCTTGCCTCCACCTAAGGGAAGGAAGCCATGTGCAAAATAAGACATCACATACACAGTGAAGAAGAAAAGAGAGGGAGGCACAGCCTGGCAGAGCTATGGCAGAGCGGGGATCCACTCAGTCATACGAGACAGTACATGTCTTTCACTCAACCCATGGAGTTGGTTTGTCCCTTGCAAACAAGAGTCCTGACTAATTCAGGAAGGTATAGGGCATCTGGAATCAGACAGACCTGTGCTGGATGCTGGCTGCACCAAGCAACAGCTGCCTGACTTTGGGCAACCCTCAGTTTATACAACTGTAAGATGGGATGATATCACTATCCACTTCCATGGACAAGTTTCTGACCAAATGAGATAGCATATGTACAACAGTATATTAACAAATTCGAAAGGTTAGATCCTCTGTCTCTCCTTTTCTTCAAAGTCAGGAATTCCTTATAATAAGTTACCTTAGAATCCATTCAGCTCCCAGCTTTAACAGCAGAAAGCTGTATTTCTGCCCTAAGAAACACCACTACTTTGTGAACTTCTGGGCTTGTTGAACCTCATCTTACACAACTCGAATTCTTATAGACAACTTTGAGGCACCACGCCCTTAATTAGATAAAAATCTAACCCTTTAAACTGAAAACACCTTCTGCCTTCGCTGAACTGGCTTATTATTTTTATTTAAAGAGCAAACCCCTTTTGAAAAGTGATCATTGATTTTATGTAACATCACAAAGCACATTTCAAAACAAATATCCACTCTACAGTTTTGTCTGCACCATCATTCCACTCCTGTAATACCACGTGCAACTCTGAGACAGAGGCCATCCCCTTGATTTCTGCCTCACTGACTTATGCAGCCCTGGAATGTCAAGGGCATGGGCAAATTTCGGGAAGGAAATAAATCTGGGGTAATAAATCTGAAGTTTCTGGCCAGTCCTGGTTGGATCTGGGGAGACAGAGACATACTTCACTGGCAGAAGAGATGGAGCACAGGGCTCCTCCCCAAATAATGCACAGCCCACTTGGCAACGGCGCACGACCCCTCACAACAGCACAGCCCAGATGCCACAAGACTCAAAAACTGGCCACAGATTGTACTGGGAAGGTCCCGGCCTATGAGGACTCTCAACGAATATGAGGCGATTCTGTTTAAAAGCAAAGGTGGGCCAAAGTGACCAGGGGGTCCCAACAACCTAAGAATATCTCGGCTTGGCCCCCTTGGCTTAAACGGGCTCCCCTGGCAGCCGCTGACCACCCGCTCTGCAGGCACGTCATCGCACAAAGCCTGCATTCTGCTTGGACTCGCCCAGGTGGCAGCCTGCGAGGGAGGTGGGGGAGCAGGTGGGGCTTTGGCAGCAGGACCTTGCGGGCTGCCTGCATCCGTATGGCCAGGAGGGGGTCTCTGTGATGCTGTCAGAAAATACCTGGCACGAAGGGTAGAACGCAGCTGTGTGAGTTTGCTGCTCTATGGCAGAATGTCCTCCCCAGGCCCTGCTGCTCAAAGGTACCCTGATCTGCATAGAGAATCATGCCAGATAAGGAACTGAAAGCTGCTCCCTGGGCAACGTCAGTGTCTGACTGCCCACTGGGCTGAAAAACACAATCAAACATGCTGTCTTAAACTGTTTTCACTCTCACCAAGACAGGTACACGGTCAAAATGTACATTAAGTCATTAAAAAAAAAAAAAAAAAAAGCAGGCCTCTGCTCTACCCCTCCCACCCCCAATTTCCACTTCCTTCAGGAAATCACCTTCAAGTCTTTTGGCCATTTCTTTTGGTATTTTTTTCCCTGTATTTCTAAATAACAGCCTTACACAACGACTTATTTTATTCTTTTTAATTTTAGACTTTATTTCTTAACATCTCTATATGGAATATGAGCTTTCAGCCCTCAAATCTTCCCCCACCCCCACCCCCAATAACCACATCTGAATTTTTATTAAGCCAGTGTGTTAGTGTTTGCTTCATTCTAACTTTGCTCATTGCCAAGCTACATAGTATATTACTATTACATTTTTCCTGGAGTTAATACCTGCCATACTTTTGGTTTGATTCGTTTTTTAAGAACCCAACTTCTCAAGAGAACTATAAAATTCTTCTCAGCAATGGTCAAATGCATCAGATAATGAATTCATCAGTGGCTTTTATTTTTTCTTCTTTGGAGAGAGCCCTTCTGGAATCTTCTGTCATTGTCCTCCAATCTAAACTCTATGCTGTCTAGGTCTGACACACAGTGGTCCAGGGACTTTCAGTCACCCATCCTCTTTAACCATCCACTTTGGTTAAACATGTCCCCTTCCAGTGGTTTCTTAAGGACAATTTAACCTTTCTTAAGGTTAAATTTTTAAACCTGGCATTTCCAAAAGTATCAATATTCTACTTTATACGCAACTTACAGTTTATCTAGGAAAGGAATTAGAGCAGAAAATCTCTTTCTCTTCAGAATTTTGAAGGTATTGCTTCATGGCATTTGCAGGCAATGATTCTGGCATCCAGTGTTGCTGTGAGAGGGACAACGCCAAGGCGGTCCTTCCTCTATGACCCGGTGTGTGGTGTGTGGTGTGTGGCGTGCGTGTGCATGTTTTCATTCCAAATTTTTAGAATCTTCTCTTTATCCCTGACAGTCTAGAGTTCCGTGACGATTTGCTTTGGTGTGGGTCTTAGTTCACTCGTTGTATTGGACCCTTGGTAATAGGTCTTTTCATTATTGGCAATGCATATCTTCCAATTGTGAGGAATTTTTGTGTTTTGACAGTTCTCTCTCTATTGTTTTTTACTATGTTCTCTTTACAGAATTCCCGAGTTGGATATTAGCCCTACTAGACTGACCCTTTACATTTCTCTTCTTTTCTCATTTATTTTCCCCTTCTTTTTGTTCTCTCTGGGAGACTTCCTTGACTTTCATCTTCCAGCCAGTCTACTGAAGTTAATATTTTAGCTATCATTAATTTTTTCAAAAAATCTTCTTTCTCAGTTTTTCAAAACTGCTTTGAATAAACTCCTCTTCTTGTTTAATGGAAGCAACATCTTATCTCTGCGGTGAGATGAAATGTCTTCAAAGTCTTCTGTAGTCTTCTGTTCCTACTTGGTTCTTTTTCTGGTTCTTTTTGTCTCTTTCATAACAGAGGCTTCCCTTGAACAGCTGATGGTCCTTCACTGACTCTTCATGCATGTGAGTGAAGAAATTAAAATCTCTGTGCACACAAGTGGGGCCTTATCAATTTGTTGGATCTCCCAGTAGTGTGAATGGGTAAAAACTCTCAACTATCCATATCTGTGGATCTTGTTTCTTGAGATGATCAGTTTTCACAAAGAGAAAATCTTCTGAGTCCCTGCTTAAGTGGTGGTGGTTTGGACACAGTAATTAAGTCTTGTCTACCAGCATTTGCGACTCTGACTGAGGGAAGGCCTTGAGGGGTCTCATCTCATACGGTGACTTTCACTTAGCCCCTTGCCCTTTTGAGTACAACACCTCACCCTGCCTGCAGCTGTGCCTTGTGCCCAGGAGTTGAGAGTTGGTCAAGTTCAGTCTGTCCTCAGAGAACCTTCGATCTTTCAGGTGGAGGGGAGGAGCAGTGGCCCGGCACATGGAGTATGGAAGGGGACTGGGGACCCTAACTGCTCCTTATTACATTTTCTTTTTTGTAGTACGCAGGCCTCTCACTGTTGTGGCCTCTCCCGTTGTGGAGCACAGGCTCCGGACGCGCAGGCTCAGCGGCCATGGCTCACGGGCCCAGCCGCTCCACGGCATGTGGGATCCTCCCAGACCGGGGCACGAACCCGTGTCCCCTACATCGGCAGGCGGACTCTCAACCACTGCGCCACCAGGGAAGTCCACCTCCTTATTACATTTTTAACCAATCCTCCAGTTTTCAGTTTCATTCCACAACCCAGGCTTTCAAAATACACGGTGCCTCCCACTTCTCAGCCTCTTTAGGAATTGTTTTGGCACAGGCAGGCTTACTTTTTCTTATTTCCCACTCCCTAGCCACAGGCACGGCACAACACAGAAAGCTAAAACCCGTCAGCCAATCATCTATTCATTTTCCACCATCCATCAATTCGTTGACATGGCCCATCAGCTGCTGTCTCTCTCTCATTCTATTTGTCCCCACAGATTAATAAGTTTTCATTTTCTTTTAATAAAAACTCATTTTAAGGATGGCTATCATAAAAACAACAACAGCAAAACAGAAAATAAGCAAGGATGTGGAGAAACTGGAATCCCTGTGTACTGTTGGTGAGAATGTAGAATGGTATACCTGCTGTGGAAAGCAGTATGGTGGTTCCCCCCAAAATTAAAAATAGAATTACCATACAATCCAGCAATTCCACTTCTGGGTATAAACCCAAAAGAACTGAAAGGAGGGACATGAACAGATATTTGTACACCCATGTTCACAGCGGCACTATTCACAGAGCCAAGAGGCGGAAGCAATCCAAGTGTCCGTCAATGGATGCCTGGATAAACAAAATGTGATATATACATACAATGGAATATCATTCAGCCTTAAAAAGGAAGGAAGTCGTGACACATGCTACAACATGGATGAACCTGGAGGACATTAAGCTGAGTGAAATAAGCCAGTCACAAAAGGACAAACACTTAGATGATTCCACTTAGATGAGGACCTAGTGTGACGATATTCATGGAGACAGAAAACAGAATGGTAGTTGCCAGGGCTGGGAGGAGGCGTGAAATGGGGAGTTAGTGTTTAATAGGTACAGAATTTCCGTTGTGTAAGATGGAAAAAGTTTGGGAAATGGGTGGTGGTGTTAGTCGCACACCATTTGAACGTATTTAATACCACTGAACTGTACGTACACTTAAACACGGTTAAAATGGTCAATTTTCTGCTATGTATATTTTACACGATAAAAAAAATCAGTGAGTCATACATACGTGGATCTATTTTTGAACTCTGTTTCAATTATCTGTATGTTTTTACCCCTTTGCCAAATACTACATACACTGCCTTTGGTACAATAGCTTTATGTTAGGTACTAAAATCAAGAAATAAGTTTGAAAACATATAAATCAGACCAAAGTCACTCCTCTAGTTTAAAAATTTCCAATGGTTTCTCACTGTACTAAGAATAAAACCCAATTACCATGGCTTACAAGGCCCTGTGTGCCCTGGTCCCTGTCTATTTCTCTCCCCTCTCCATCCCTGCCCACTGTACCCCTGCCACACAGGTCTTCTCTCCACCAGGAAATAAGATGAAGACAACTGGTACTCTACCCTGGAGTGGGTCCCCACCTGCGGGATGACAGGGGCACGCGATCGACCAGAGCACGCACGGTCAGTGCCGCAGAAGAGGCGTGGACGGAGGACTGAAGGAGCCCGTGGAGGATGGGGGGAGCCCCGTGGTGGCACTGCTGCTGTGAGCTGAGCAGGATTCCGGGGGCCACCCCGCAATACAGCGTCAGCCCCCAGGGAGCTGGGGTGGGGTGGCGGATAGAGCTGGGTAGGTGAGAACCAGCCACTCAAGTCTGACTAGGCAGGAGATGGTTCCCAGTAGCTCTGCCAGCCTTGCGGC
Organism: Stenella coeruleoalba; assembly: GCF_951394435.1. Classification (NCBI taxonomy): domain Eukaryota; kingdom Metazoa; phylum Chordata; class Mammalia; order Artiodactyla; family Delphinidae; genus Stenella; species Stenella coeruleoalba. The sequence continues at coordinate 75,716,081 of NC_137150.1, read as the reverse complement.
AGCCCCTCAGGATCCCCACCCGGATGGGCTCAAGGAGAGGTGAGCGGAGATGGATCCCAGGCCAGGGCAGTGGGAGCACAGCCTGGGAGGAGCCCTGGGGCTCCAGTCTCCCTCCACACACATCCCAGTGTCATCCGGGCAGTGATCCACAGCCACTTCTGCCTGATTCATTGCTCCTGCCAACTGAGTCGCATGCAGTGCAGCTCTTGCACAAGCTGTTGTTCAGGAATTTTAGGGCAGGGCCCCAGGGGACACAGGAAAGAGAGCAGAAACAAATGCCAGGACCCTCACAGAAGGTCCCATTGTGAACAAGCCTGTGCATGGTGGTGGCATGGGTGTCTGCTGGTGGCATGTTGGGGGCAGGGAACGCCAAAGGGGTTTGAGTCCTAGTTCGAAACACACATTTAAAGCAGATGTAGACTTCCCAGTCCGAACCACTGATATTTCTTTTCTGAAGAAGCATCTGGAAAAATGGAGGGAAAAGCTGCCCAGTTACTTAGTAAAAACAAACCCCAAACTTTCCTTTCCCCCCTCCTGCCAATGTCCCTTTAAAGTATGTGATCCTCAGGGATCCACGGGGGCTGGGTCCCAGCTATGATCACTGGCTAGAAGGCTAGGATACCTCCCCAGCCCCCAAAGCTGTGTGCTCAGGGTCAGTGGAGCCTGCTTCCGCCTGACCAACACATGGCTGGTCGAGAGGAATCAAAACCAACCCATTTCCCAGACTGCTACAAGAGAAGCTTGAGGGTTTCCTGTGTTGGGAGCTTTGCAGCCCAAATAGCCCTTCTCCCCGTGTCCTAGAATATCCCTAGTGAAAGGAGGAGGGTAAACAGTCTGCAAAAAGCCTGGGCATGCGTTTTCCTTTCTAATCACAGAGTACTGTAAGAAATGCGATAGGCGCCACTGTTAGAGCATCAGCGTCGAGGAGCCTGTAGGCTGGGCTTGGCCACGGCCTCAGTGTGGGTAACTGCTCAGAGGATTCCAGGTGCAGCCCATGAAGCTGCTAAGCATGAGTGGAGGTGCTGGCAGGCACTGGGGTCACCCTTATAAGTTAGGGCTCTACTGACTCAGAGCAAGTCGGCTACAGACAACTCCAGGCCTGAGGAACAGGGAAGAGGTAAGAATGGGTTTGCCAGTCCCTGGGGGAGTGTCAGGAAGCGGCAGTGAGAAGCAATTTACAGGGAAGAATGGTGCCTCTGGGGTGCCTTCAGGGAAGAGGGCTGCTGAAAAGATGGCCTGGTTCATACTTTGCGTTGCAAAAAGGGTCAGCTTCAGGTTGGCTACTAAAGGGTCTGTAAACTTCTTGTGCCCCTAAGAATCCACTTTAGCCTAGAAAAGCTTAACTCTTTCTACTGCCACCACTCTCACCTTCTCAGAGAGACCCGAGCCTCTGGGAATTCTGGTAACACTTTCTGCCTCTCACCCGACACCTTCCCATGGTAGCTGCTTCACCCACACTGGGGCCCACTGTAGCCTGAGCAGGACAGGGAATTCCTGGTCCAGATCCCAAGGGGAGGCAGGCCAGTCTGCAGCCCAGAAGGAAGGGGCATGCCTGGGGTCCAGAGCCCATCACTCTCAGTGGCAGGAGGGAAGCGTGAGAGCAGTGTTTATTCCAAAGCCGTTTTCTGTCAAGAGCCTCTCAGCCGGGTCCAGGGCCGGGGTCCCATTTCCAAGGTTGGTGTTTTTCCCTTCCTTCTGCTGGACAGGGAGAAGTGGAAAAAACCAGCACTGCCTTGGCCCTCAGCTTCTTTGGAGCTGATTTTGCTCCCCCTGGCAGGGTCTGACATGCAAACCACAAACACGGGCCACAGCAGCGTCAGAGTCCTCAGCTCTGCTCCCCAGCTGGGTCACCAGACCCGCGTGACTCACCCAGGCAAAGATCCCTGACACCACTCAGGGCTCAGGCCACTGCTGCTCCTGTCCTCACTCCACACCTAGGCCACAGAGGGCCTACTTCTCTGAATATACCTGTAGCCTGCGTACTGGGGACAAGGCTCCCGCTCTAAAGAGATAGTACTTATTTTCAAAGCTGAAAAGAAATATCCTGCAGCCAGGGCTAAATGCCAGTACAACCAATTCTCAGTTATTTCCCTGATGCAAAGCTCTATTTCCATTTGTCTACAGGATGTGTCCTACATCAGATTTATCCTCCTAATTTTGTCCTTTTAAAAAACGCTCACCGTACACCATTAGGTGAACGTGATAGATACCTTAGAGACCTGCGGCTAGTGGGACCAAGAGAGGAGCAGTTCCAAGACACCACACCCTCCCCCTCTCTGCCCCCTCCTCCAGAACCACTCACTCCCCACTAGAGAGTCTCCCCAATTATCCAGCGCCCTCTGATCTCTCTCACCGCCCAGCTTTCAGAACTTACACTATTCTCTAAAGTGACCGCATTTTAAAAACAAGCAGACATTTATCTGTTTAAAATCAGGCCTGTTCCAGGAAATCTGGGCCAAACTAATCACCATTACATCACCTTTCATATTTCTTTCTGCCCTACAGCAAGCACAGTGACCATACTTTCCATATAAAATCAGGACACATTATCTGACAAGAGATTCATGGGCAACCTCCAGGTGCAAGGAGGAGTTGGTGTTATAAAGTCTCAACATCAAAACACTGGAACTCCAAGAATATTTGGATGACTTTACTGGAAAAAATGAGAATATTTTGAATCAGAATGGCTGACAACAATCTGAGATGTCAGCAGCTATGACAGTACCACAGGTTATGCTTTTTTTCTTTTTTTTCTGTACATGAATGCCTACATCTGCTTTATTCATAATAGCCCAAGTTGGAAACAACCAACTATCCATCACACAGCTTATGCTTTTGTTTATTCCAGGCACATTCAGCATAGCTCCCTACAAGACTGTGAGTTACCTAAGAGGGGGAACTAGACATGTTACCTATTTTGAAGATCTCTCCATGTCCAGCGGGACTACTAAATCCACTACTGAGTGGACGGTTGACTGATGTCTCTCCTCTCCCATCTTTAAGTCCCAGCTCAACTATCATTTCAGAAACACCTTTCTTGATGTCCCAAACTCGGTCATGCTGTTATGCTTTCAGGGCACCCCATGTTCTTTCTTCAGTGGGTTTCATCAGAGTTCATAATTCATCTATATTTAGTTATTCTTGCCTGTCTCATAGCACTAGACCACAACTGCTTGTGGAAAGAACTACAGAGGTTTGGCTCATCAGTGAATCACCAACTCCTTGGCACGTAGTAGGTGACCAACCAGCTTTTTTACATTAATGACCTGGTCTCTCTGGTAAGTCCCAGGACTTCATATTTCTCCTTTGCACCAACATTGTTATTAATTACTTGAACGAAGACTGCAAAGCTGCTCGTTGAGAACTAGAGTTAGCATCAATACTGGGGGCACAGAGGCTAACAGAATCAACATGCTAAAAGAACAAATGTCCAAATAAACAGAAAGTTAGCAGAGAACAAGTACTGTGAAGGTTCTAAATCATCAGCTAGACAAAATCAGAGTGGCAGGGGCAGCTCATGTGTCAAAGGAGCTGGCAAGAGTCTCCTAAACTTCATCCAGTCTTAAGCTATACTACAGAGCATGGTGTGTGAACAAGGAGAGGGCAGCCGCATGCTGCCTGACCACCACTGCCAGGTGCCACAGGTTAACTGGACATGGATGAAGGGGCTCATGATCTGTGAGGTGATGACCATGCCTACTGCCCCTCTGGCACCTTGCTGGTGCTCAACAAATGTTTACTGAAGGAACATAAAGGCTAGTTGATGGAAATAGGTATATTTAGCCTGGAATAAAACACACCACAAGGAGGACATAACTGTCTTCAAATATATAAAGAGCTCTTGTATAAAACAATCATGTGCTGCATAGCTCCAGAACAGGGATGAACAGGTCCAAAATCTAGGCAGATTTAAGCTGATACAAGGAAGGGTAACAATACCTGAACAATGAAAGGGACCAAGTGTAACATGATAGATCTCCATCCCCAGAAGTCTTCACAAGGAGGCTGGAGAACCATCTGGCTGGGATGTTGTCCAGGGAAACTTCATCCCCTCTAAGATGACTTCCACCCCAAATCCTAGTCTTCTAAGAAATTAACAGAGCTGAATGCATAAAGGTGAGAGAGAACTTGAAAGAAACATTACATTTATGCTATAAATAACCTTTGTGCTATGAATACAGAGCTTGGAACGATCTGTTCCTTGAAGGGTTTAATGAACTCACCCACGAAACTATGTGGATCCAGCATGTTTTCAGGAGATGTTTCCTCAATCTTCTAATTTCTTCCACTGAACTTTTCAGGTTTCCAATTTCTTTTTTTAGTCAATTTTGGTAGTTCCTATTTTCTTAGAAAAAATACATTTCTTTCAAGATTTCCAAATGTATTGTCAGAGCTGAACACGGAAATCTCATTTTGTCAACTCCAGATCTGTGGTTAGAGTCTCATTTCTAAATTTTATTTATATTTCCTGTTTTTCTCTGGTTGGTCTGGTTGGCCTTGCCTATTTCCTATTTCCAAGACTAGTCCTTAAATATATTCATTAATATCATTTTTCTACTTTTAATGAACTCATGTCTTTTATATAAATAAAAGAAATGGTCTCCTTTGGTTTGTTCTATTATTTGATTTTGTGAGTTGAATAATTGGTTCATTATTTTTTAGTATTTTTTGTTCTATAATAAAAACATTAAAGACTATGAATATACCTCTGATACTGGCTTTAGCCAGTTATAAACCAGCTACTCAAAAAGCAAGATTGTTTTCAAATCTAGTAGCTATTACCAGTTAGAAAAGGTACACACACACACACACACACACACACTTCATCTAGGAATAAACTTAAGATGTGCAAGGATCTATGTAATGAAAGTTTCAAAACTTTCTAAACAACATATGAGAAGTCTTGAATAAATAAAGAAAAATATTTTGTCCTTGGGTTAAAAGTAATCAGTGGCATTATACTATTAAATATGGAAATGTTAAAAAGCTATAATATTAAAATGTTAACTGTCTTGGTTCGGATACAAAAATACATACATTGATTAATAAAGCAGTCCAGAAAATCCAAAAACAATCTCTATACATATGACTTTAGTACATGATAAAAGTGCCTTCAAATGAATGAGAAAAGAATAAATTATTAAGTAAATATGGATCATTTTTTTAAAAATCACATTTAAGATCCCTACCTCACACTACACAGAGAAACATCCTTTTTTTTTTTTTTTTTTTTTTGCGGTACGTGGGTCTCTCACTGTTGTGGCCTCTCCCGTTGCGGAGCACAGGCTCCGGACGCACAGGCTCAGTGGCCATGGCTCACGGGCCTAGCCGCTCCGCGGCATGTGGGATCTTCCCGGACCGGGGCACAAACCTGTGTCCCCTGCATCGGCAGGCGGACTCTCAACCACTGCGCCACCAGGGAAGCCCAGAAACATCCATTTTGATTAAAATGTTAAAAGTTTAAAAAAAAGCTAGAAAAAATGCATATATAATCTTAGGGATTCCAACTATGATAACAATGGCAGAAACTATAAAGATATTTAGCCACTTAAATTTAAAACTTTTGTACAAAAGTAAAGTTATGACCAAAATTAAAAGGTAAATGAATGAAAACTATTTGAATTACATATAGAAAACAAAGGTGGAAGTTCTTAATACATAAGTTTGTATAACTAAGGAAAACGAGTACATAAAGAAAAAAGTAAAGGGTATGGACAAGAAGTTCATGAGACAGCCAAACATATAAAAAATGTTTAATTTAAAAGTGATCAAGTAATGCAGATGTAAAGAATGGACTTGAGGACACAGGGAGGGGGAAGGGTAAGCTGGGATGAAGTGAGAGAGTGGCATGGACATATATACACTATCAAATGTAAAACAGATAGCTAGTGGGAAGCAGCCACATAGCACAGGGAGATCAGCTCGGTGCTTTGTGACCACCTAGAGGGGTGGGATAGGGAGGGTGTGAGGGAGACACAAGAGGGAGGAGATATGGGGATATATGTATATGTATAGATGATTCACTTTGTTATACAGCAGAAACTAACACACCATTGTAAAGCAATTATGCTCCAATAAAGATGTTAAAAAAAAAAGTGATCAAGCATATGTGAAATAAAATGTGATACTGTTCATTATTAAAGTTTGTTAATTTAATAGGTAAAGTGATAACCAGTGCTTATAAGAGTATGGGAAAATTAAATTCTTAAACACTGCTGATGTGAGAGTTACAATTTGAACTTCATTTTTCTTACCTATGAAATTAACATAGTAATGGTGATCTTACAAGGCTGTCTTAACAACTTGGAAATAGCTAGCAAAAGACTTTAAAAGATTCAATAAGTCTAATATCTGCCTTAGGAATTATCGAAGTTGTCCATGATGATGGATGTAAGTTTAAGTTATTTAAAAGAGCAAATATTGTAAATCCAAATGTCATGTCCAAAACTTAATCTATTTAAAATAACTATCCAGCCAGATGGCAGCCACTGGGGATGGAAGCTGGTCGTGGCTACAGTGGCGGGCACACCATCATGTCCCAGAAGGAATATTCCGTCAGCACTGTTTAAAGGAAGGAAACTGCAAAGCTTTGAAATATTCATTTTTGAATGTAAAAGATCAATTTTGGATGCCAGATCAATTTAGAGGATAAAAGGATACTGACAGGATGTTGAAACCAAGATGAAAACAGCAAAAGGATTTACTCTACTCATTAAAACAGAGAAGCCAAAATAGGAAGCATACCTTTTGTCACATCTGTTTCATTGGACCAGCTTTTCCTTCCATGGAACACTGGAGAATATGGATGAGTTCTGTTTTTGAATATGTATGAATGATTCTCTTGCTCTAAGTTATTTTTAGAAGAAAAATTTAATTGAACAATTATGGGCTGAGAGTGAATAAATCTGTTTCAAGAATTGTTCTAAGGCATATAAATTAATTAAATTTAAATAATTATGGTACAAAGATGGGATGAAATACTATACAGCTATTAAAAATTATAATTTTGCAGCACACAAGAAAACATTAAATATTAATTTACATAAAAGGGCAACTTATAAAACTACAGTTATTTAATATGTATAATATGGTGTTTAATAACCATATATGTTCCTCCTGGTATAAAAGGAGAAAAATTGAAAGGAAATATACAAGCATAGAAACAGCTTCTTTCTCTGGTGGTGGGATTGTTTTCTTTTCTATACTTTTCTGTATTTCCAACTTTTTTTTTTTTACAGTGAATATATTTTACCTTCTTGAACAACACCAAAAACATTTAAAAACCTAACTTACTGAAGTTCAAATTATGCAAATTTTCTAGGAGCCCATTTTTTGGAAAGTAACTAAAAAAGAAAACGGCTGTGACTAAAAGTCCCCTCAGAAAGGAAGACTGAGGGAAGGGCACGCCATACTCGTCTGTAAGAAAATCCAGCTGAAATCGGCACGGCTGGTGACCAGCTGGAATAAGACCAAATGGGCTGCGGCTGTAGCAGAGCTGGCAGCATTCTCCATGGAAGGCCCTTTGCAGCAAAGGGTGGGAGGCTTCTGAATGGGAGCTTAGAACAGTGTCCTCACTCCCTAGCTGGTGTCCAGCAGGACCACTGAAAGGACTTCAAAGGACAATGAAGTCCATCCGTCACTCGCCCAGGAGACAGCCCACACCCCACACCCCTGCCCAGAGAACCTCACATTGGTTAACTCATCCTGCAAGGATGCAAGTCAGTGGTTAACTCCAAGCCTTGAGTGAAATAGCGACTGTGGTCCTGGCCAAATCCTCTCTCAGGTTTAACTGGTTTCAACCTCTGAGCTGGAGTCTGATCCTGAGTAGAGCCACTGCCCGTCCCCAGCTGAGGCTGCCAGGGCCTTGGCAGAGTCCTGGGGCTGAGCTCCATCCATGGAGCGAGACAGTTCTGGGCATGGAAAAGCAAGGGGAGGCTGGGCGCCAGCCTCCTCCCCAGCTGTTTTCAATAAGGCTCCACTTCTGAGGTTGCTGGCAGACCTCTGGAAAGATCTGAACCAACCTCACAAAATGTTTTCCATCAAACCCACAATTAAGTAATATTCTCTTAACTCATGAACTGCACATGAAACCTTTTTCCTGTCACTTCTTAGCTCCTCTCCTAAGCAACCTACCAGCAGGTCAGGCTGGGATTACAGAGCTTTTGTGGGGTCAGCGGAGACCACAGCACAGGCTTCCCGAGGCCATTACTATGCCTCCTCCTGCTACACAAGGATGGAGGGGTTGAACATTTGGCCTCACGATGTATAAGCCACATTATACACATCATTTCATTTAATCCTCCCAATGGCCCTGGAAGGTCAGCATTACTATGCTAATTTTACAGGTAATAAAAATGAAGTTCAAAAAGATAAGTCATTTGTACAAGATCCCCAATGCATGCTTTTTCCACTACAGCCTTCCAAGGAGGTCAGATAGGATTGTGGGCAAGAAAATTCCACGTATCAAAAAGCTATTCTAAGACCATCTGGTCTTTTGGCAAGATTTAAGCACCACAGCCTTATTTTGTAATTGAATAAATTAGTGACTCCTAGAATGACCTAAGATGGATCCCACCTTCTCCATGAGGTCTTCTGAGTGCTTCTTGCCAATAGCTTTTATCACATATTTTATAGTATTTTATATTCTGACCAAAGGGCATTAGGTCTTATTTACTGAGGAGGGTTTGTTTATTCACTCACTTGACAAAAGCTTGCAAAGCACCCTTCCCCGGTACTGCGCTAGTCATTTGTAAGAGATACACAGATGATTATGAACTAGTCTCGACTCAGGGAGTACAAACTCTCAGAGAGGAGATGGAGAAGACAACAAAGGAAATCTTATAAGACAAGTGCACACACACACACACACACACTCACACACACACACACACACTTTACCTCCTTAATCAGACTGCATCAATGCTTAGTGAACAAGAACCGAGTCTTCAGTGTTTTCCTGCTCATAGGACCTAGCCCCGTATCTGCTGCACACCTATGTTAGAGTCAGTACAGTTGGCCTGGCCCCTATCTTAGGAAGCCTCTTTCTACTGGGGGAGACAGTATCCACCTCTAAGGGTCCCTCCTCTGGGATCCAATGAAGACAAAGTGACAAATATACTCTGAATAAGGATATGATTCAAAGGGGAAGATTAAAATTAGTAAATATTTGGGCCAGGACCTGATGCGTGGAGAAGAAAAGGGAAAAAGAAAAACAAGGAGTAGTTCAAGACTTGACCCTGTGTGGTTGGTGGAATCTCCGAGCCTGAAACTATGAGATCTAGCCCATCCCTTTGTCAGTCAGTGTCAAGGAAGCTGGCACTAGGAGGTTAAGGCAGGGGCAGAGGCAGACTGGGGCCTAGAGAAGGATTCTGGCTCAGAGAGCAGTTTGGCAGATACAGAAAAGAACCAGGCTGTGAGCTGAGGCAGGGAGAAGCGGGGGACAAACTGACACACTAAGTTTGTATCTCACAGATGAAGGAGCAATGTCAAGCCAAAGACCAGCCTTTGGGAAAGCACTGGAACTTTAAAAGGCCCAAAGCCTTTGTCCCTGTAGTCCCTCTACTGCAAACTAGTCAACCCCAAGGAAATAATATTAATTACTGAATTGAAAGCTTCATGTATAAGATGTTCACCAAAATTTAATTTGTAAAAGGAAATACTGGAAACCATCTAGATAACTACCAATGGAGGAATGATTCAGTAAATTGTAGCGTATCAAATTTAATGGAATATTAACCATTAAAACTGGATTGACAGAGTGACTTGAAAAATGATATGTTGGGTGAGAAAAGGCAGGATACAAAACAGTATAAACAATTTTTAGGTGGTTTTAGGACAGTATAAATGATCTTTAGAGAGGTGCTATGGGCAGATTAGTGATCATGTTACTAGTATAATGCCTGCCATTTTATTAGGGAAGTACTGTGTGTTGACATCAACTCCCCAACCAATAATGCTGTGAGGCAGCAATTATTATTATTATTATTCCCTGCTCTCTATAGAGCTTAGAGAACAGATCTTAAAGCCCGTGCTCTTTCTACCCCTCCCACTGCCCTATGGCACGGAGGCTCTTGGTTCCCTACACTACATTTTATGACCATTTAAGCCCTGGCAAGGCCATGTTTACAAGCACAGGGTTGACCACTGCTCCCTGAAGAAGGCAAGATGAACTAGGCCTCCCAGAGGCATTCACCCACATTCTGCCGCAGCTGGAGTCCCGTCTCCCTACCCATCCCTCTAACCCCCGAAACCTTGGAGAGATCATGCCTGACTAGGGGGAACTGAAAGGTCCGGGGAGCATCACCAAATGTAGAACAGAGAGCTCAGGGCCACAGGGAAATGAGGTGTGGAGCAACTGGGGGGTGGCCTGAGCTGGTTTAGGAACAAGGAAGAGCAGATGGCTGGGTGATCTGAGTTCTGGGGAGGAGGGGATCGCAGAGCAGAGAACGACGACAGAGCCAGGGTCCTCCACTCTTCTGCCCAATAGCATCTCTCACTGCCTTTAAAATCGAGATAGTTCCCCTTATGTACACACAGAAAATGTGCACATATCCCCAGGTACATACCACAGGAGAGCTCCTACTAGTTATGTCCTGTGATTATATCTCCTGAGTAAATGAGCTTACTTTTGAAGGATCTTGTACCAGATCGTGATTCTTAGGAAGCTTATCGTCACATCTGAAACCCATCTCCATCAACTCTACAAGACTGTACAACACTCATTTCTGTGTGCTCGTCTTATCCCAGGTCTATTATTCCCTCCCCATATCTTCCCTTTGCTCTTTTCTGATCTCTCACCTCTATGCCAGTAAAGGATTCAAAGCATTATAAAATTTAATTTATACAAGGGCAATACCACCCCTAAGGGGGTGAAAATTGGTTTGGGGAGAAGGGGGCAAAAAACTTGACTCTTTTTTAGGTATAAAGCACTATATACATACAGTTCATAAAGAGAGAGTACATCCTTGAGAACCGCTGATCTCTGGGAGTCAACCCCGTGCTCGAGCAATAAAGAGAACACCTTCCCTCGACCCCAGATCGTCAGACACATCATTCCCAGAAGTAAATTACGTCCGGTCCCCTCCTGCCCCACAGCCTCAGCCCCACCCACGTGCAGCTGAGACCTGTAGCCGTGACCTGTGCTTCTACCTCTGAGACCAATGATTTCACATCAGTGGTGTGGAGAAGAGCCTGTGTAGGGCCGGTGTGCTCAGATGCAGACCCCGTGGTCTCACCTCAGTGGGGCTGGGATGGGAAACTCCAAGCACCCCAGTGGCTTCTGATGGACCCCACTTTGAGACACACTCTCTACACAGGGTCTCTACCAATGACTTAGGCACCTAGGTATCCAGATTTTTACCCCAAACTCCAAAAAACTCATGCCTTGACTGTCAAAAAGGAAGGGGTGGGGATGGGGGAGGTGACTGATTTGACTTTATTATAAGAGCTTTGCCCCAGGTAAGTCATTAATCAAGCACCAGCGTTCCTTACATGTGTGGGGGACCCACCAGTTCTAGGTCATTATGTTCATCACTTCCAGAACCAGTGTCTCCTCTCTCCTCTCTGGACTTAACTGTGGCAAGTCTCCCGGTCCTCTGGCCCCACAGGGGATGGCATTGACTGGGGTGGCGCCTGGCCCCGAGTGGCCTGGCTGTGAGGGCCGCAGCCCGGGGAACCGGCCTCCACAGCCTCGGCTTCCCCGCACTGCTCACAGATGAGGTGAGGCCAGCATGACAGGCTGTGGAAAGTATGTCCAGGTGCCTGGATCCCTCGGCCTCATGCCTTTAAAATCAGGATCCAGATTTGATTTGCTTTTCCTTGCCTTCCTGGCTCCAGCTCTTCCAGGCTCATTTTTCACTCCCCTGTCAGGCTTTCCAGGGCTGGGGGGCCGGGCGAGCCAAGACCTTCACACTCCACAGACAAGCCTCCCCCGCCGCCGTCCACGCAGGCTCCCACCCTGCTCCCACCGCCTCAGCCTACCCTGAATCCCGCAGGAGTTTTCTGAGGGGGACGGACCTGCATCTCTTAGAGATGCACTGGCTCAGGGACCCAGTGTGTCACCCAGTGAGAGAAAAAGACTGGGCCTATTTCTCATTCTCACACCACTCAGCCAGCCCTGTCGGGACACAGCATCTATTCACTGTCACAGTGCCCCACCCGCTCTCATTTCAGAGTGTCCTTGAACAGAGGCCGAGGTCCAGGAGCGACCCTGAAGGAGCCATCGGGTCTGACATCCCACCTTCCCAGATGGCGTCCCAACCGTCTGGGACGTGTGTGTGGAATGAGTGTGGAAGGGCTGATTCACAGCCTCAGCTGACTGAGAGTGTGAATCTCTTTGAATGGAGAGACGGGACGGTCTCCTGGTCCTCTCTGTCATCTTTTTACCCCAGGTGCACCTGACACCCTGCAGAGAGCTACTGTTTGCTGAACTGAGTTCACCTGTAAACCACCCACTCAGGCCAGCCTGCCTGAGCGTCGCAACTTCCTGTAGCCCTGGGGGTCAGCTGGTGGGCACACGAATAAAACCACTAGGTCTCTACTCCAAAATCTTATTTAAATTTTATGTTTATGGAATCATGGAATGTTAGAGCAGGAAAAGGCATCAGAGTCAGCTGGTCCAACCTCTTTATTTATAAATGAGGAAACTAAAGTCCAGAGGTCAGAGCAAGTTAGAGACAAAGACCCAGGTATAGGACCACCAGCCCAACCCTCCTGCTAGCGTCACACCCTTGGTTCTGAGACAATCCAGCTCCCTATGATGGCCAGCAAATTGCCAAGCAAAGAAGTTTACAAAGGATGGGATTTTAGTATCACTAGGCTGACTGCAGTTGTATTTAAATTTAAATCCTTGTTAGCTATGATCTAACTACGCCTTACTGAATACCTGCCACGGCAGGGTACCATCCTTGATGCTATGAAGAATACAAAAATGAGTAAGAAATGGCCCTTAAAGAGCTCTCATTCTAGTGGCAAGCACATAAATAACCAGAACATAAAGCCAAAGACAGACAGTATAAGAAAGCTCCAGGTGATTCAGAAGGAAGGGGAACGTAACTGGCAGGGAGAAGCACGATGGGCTCCCTGGTAGAAGTGACTGTTGAAAGAGCCTGGGTATTACTTATATATCTGGGGTCTAGATTCCAGTTAGAAATATGACAGAAGTCAGGGAGACAAAGCCCAGGACCTGCTCAGGGATGGTGGGGTCAGGTCGTAGGGTGGTTGGGAAAAGCACTGACCCAGGGGACTGACCCACACTGTGGACAACACCGAATGCCAGGCAGGGAGCCTGGACCCCAAACCATGGAAGTCTCTGGGCCAAGAAGAAGAGCTGAAAGAAGAACTTTGCAGAAGATGAAGTCTGGATGGGGCTGAGTGAGGAGCACCCGGGAGCCCTGGCAGGTTAACCCCTCCTGATGGGTGGGCTCTCACCCCTCAAGGTGTGCCAGCCATTCTTCAGCTCTGCTGTCCACTAGTGGATGGGCAGATTCGACTCACAGAAAGTGATTAGAGACCCGGCATCATTCTTCAGTCTACTTCTCCCTGAGAACACTGTGCTCTGGGAGTCACTGGGCCTCCATTCATACATTTCATTCCACTTAATCCTGCCTATTCTTTCCCAAGAGCTTAGAAATGGGACACAGGGTGATCAGCACTTTCTACCTTCTAACAAACCTAGAAGGGCTTTGTACATTATAACTTTTTATCCAAATGAATGGTGTATTATTAAAAATCCATCCACTGATGGATGAATGGATAAAGAAAAGGTGGTGTATATATATATAATGGAATATTACTCAGCTATAAAAAAAAAAGGAAATCCTCTCATTTGTGACATGAATGAACCTGGAGTGTATTAAGCTAAGTGAAATAAGTCAGACAGAGAAAGACAAATACTGTATGATCTCACTTACATGTGGAACAGAGGACTGGTTGCTGGGGTGTGGGTGGGGGGATGATTTGAGATAGGTGAAGGGAGTCAAAAGGTATAAACTCCCAGTTGTAAAGTTAAAAAGTCCTGGAGATGTAATGTACAACATGGTGACTATAGTTAATAGCACTGTATTGCACATTTGAAAAGTGATGAGAGTAGATCTCAAAAATTCTCATCACAAGAAAAAAAATTTATAACTGTGTGGTGATGGATGTTAACTAGACATATTGTGGCGATCACTTTGCAATTTATACAAACATTGAATGATTATGTTGTACTCCTGAGACTAATATAATGCCTATATGTCAATTATATCTCAATTTAAAAATAAGACATAAAGAGAACTCCAGGGACTTCCCTGGTGGTCCAGTGGTTAAGACTTCGCCTTCCAAAGCAGGGGGTGAGGGTTCGATTCCTGGCCGGGGAGCTAAGATCCCACATGCCTTGTGGCCAAGAAAACAAAACATAAAACAGAAGCAATACAGTAACAAATTCAATAAAGACGTTAAAAATGGTCCACATCAAAATATCTTTAAAGAGATCTCCAACCCCAAGATGTTGGAACTGAATAAAATAATAATATGTTAAATATGGGAACAACTGTCAAGATTGTTTGGTGCAACTCCCAAGCTGACTTGTGGATCCCAAATACTACAGTCCTCAGAAGCCGATACAGCCCTCCTTCAACACGTCTGGTTCTGACCAGCTAAAACAGTACCTGGCTCATGGTAAAGTGCTCAATAAACACAAGGTGAATGAATCAACTCCAAACACTCCAAATCTACCTTATATAAAAGCAGAACATTCATGATGCAAGAGATTAAAATTTAGAAAATCCACAGACTGAACAAACAATCTCTTATTACTGGGCACCTACCAGGAGCTGGGACTGTGACACATGTTTTAAAAATCAGACATGTGAAATAGAGAACAAACAGTACAATATATGAATCATAGAATTTCAGATTGCAAAGGGCCTTAAGGGTCATCTAAATTTATTATAAGGAGGAATCTGAGACTCAGGGAGGTTTGGTGGTTGGTTGAAAGCTTTGAGGCAGCTTCATAGGAACCAGAACCCCAGTCCAGTGTTCTTTCCACAATATATTATGTTATCCATCCAATCAAATCCTAACTTGTAGAATATAACCCTCCTAGAATGTGGCAATGGAAAAGAATACAATGGACTGGAGGATCTGGAAAAGGCTTCAGAGAGGAGGAAAAGTTTAATTCTCCACTACCAAAATTGATAATCCATTAACTGCAAGATCACTAATGATGGGGATCACGTTTTCTTTTTCTTTGTAGTCCCAGGATCCAGAGCACAGAGGAAACTCAACTCATGTTGGCCAATTTTAAAGAAAGTTGTATCTTAATTAACTTCACTTAAAGTTGGAAGGAAGTTGTATATTACAAGGAATGTGAACATCTCAGCTTCCATAGAAATTGTATCTATGTAAAAAACAACCAGGCCTCCACAGGCTCTCCCATTGCCCATGTAGATTCCCACTGATGAATGCCAAACTGGAGCTGCACACTTGTCCCTCGGGCCACCATGAGCAAACACAGAGAATAAGAAAAGCCGAATCCGGTGTCTCCATCTCTCAGTGCTCATTTTGCCACACAATTTTGTTTCCATTTCAAAGCAGACAGTCAAGTAATTGGAAACATGTTAAAATAATAGAGGCCCAAAGGCCTTATTAGTAGAGACAGATGTATCCACAAAGCACCGTCTTCTCTTCCCTGAGAGGTAAACTGTCACCGCAAAATTAAAAAACACGGACACACAGAGAACTTACAACAACAAAAAATTCTATTTACATGGTTCCGATTCCTCTTCTAATTTTAGGTAGTGAACACGTAGATGCTTTTGGATGGCGGTGCTCACACTGCATAGAGTCCACACTCCACTTCTCTTTCCACTTTGTGTTATGCACACACGTTTCCATTTAGGGGTATAGCTCCCCAAATGAGGTATTTCTTTAAGTACCTCCTTTTGAGCAAAAACTAATTCCTTTTTGTCATTTTAAATAGTGCTCTGAACATCCTAGTATCATCTACTTTTCTCCTTCTCCTTTAAGAGTTAACTTACAGTGCCAAAAGCAGAATTCTTGGCAAAGCACATGAACAGTTTTACCATGCCTGTAACGTTCTGCCAGTCTGGGCCCAAAAAGGCTGAACCAACAATCGGTGCTCCCGGCATGGTTTCCTGTTTCACCTGTTTCCTCACAGCACCAACGGTGGGCTTTTGGCATCTTTTGCGTTGCTAGGTTTTCAGGTACATAAATACTTTAAAGGTATCTTAATTTCCATTTGTCTAGTTGCTGGCAGTGTTGGATAATGTATTTTGATGCAGTGCTATAGATTTTTCCACACTTAAACTTCATGTTCCTTTCAATGTAAACAGTGTATTCATCTTTGACCATTTATCAAATAGAATCTGGACATTGAACTCAGATAGATATACCAACTCTTTTTACTGGCAATTTTATTGTGTTTTTTAGAAATGACAGAAGTAATTCCTTTCAACTGTTAAAAAATTTCAAGCTGTAAGAATGTGTACAAGGTAAAAGGTGAAAGTTGAAGGCATAAAATGACAAAAGGTTTCCTCCCCTCTCACTCTTTCCTCTCCCTAGAATAGTATCATTTTCCAGATATAACCACTGAAATCATCTTTCCATTCTTCTTATCATTAAACTCTGTAATTCTAGGTAATATACTCTGGGTCTCTTTCTTGATTTAAGAATTTAGAGAACACTTAGTGGATTCCCACTATGAATGATGAGAAATTTCACTGGCTTACACTGCCCCTCTCTAAACAGTCCTTTTCTGATTTTCAGATCTTCTATTGGACATTAATGACAAGATCACAAACTCAAACGCCTATAGATACCCAAGTATACAAAGTGGGTGGGGACAAGAAATGTCATGAGGCTCTTCCTGCCCATCTATAGCTTTCCCACTGTTAACATGAATGTGGCTAGGGAAAAAGCAAAGTCATAACTGGCAACAGAGCAGAAGCAAGAAAAACTATAATCCTGCAGCGTGTGGAACAAAAACCACATTCACAGAAAGACAGACAAGATGAAAAGGCAGAGGGCTATGTACAGAAAGACAGACAAGATGAAAAGGCAGAGGGCTACGTACGAGATGAAGGAACAAGATAAAAAAACAAGATAGGACATTCCATCCAAAAACAGTAGATTACACTTTCTCCTCAAGCGCACATGGAACATTCTCCAGGAGAGATCACATCCTGGGTCACAAGTAAAGCCTCAGTAGATTTAAGAAAATTGAAATCATATCAAGCGTCTTTTCTGACCACAACGCTATGAGATTAGAAATCAATTACAAGGAAAAAAACGTAAAAAACACAAACACATGGAGGCTAAACAATACGTTACTAAATAACCAAGAGATCACTGAAGAAATCAAAGAGAAAATCAAAAAATACCTAGAGACAAATGACAATGAAAACACGACGATCCAAAACCAATGGGATGCAGCAAAAGCAGTTCTAAGAGGGAAGTTTATAGCAATACAAGCCTACCTCAAGAAACAAGAAACAAGAAGCATCTCAAATAAACAATCTAACCATACACCTAAAGGAACTAGAGAAAGAAGAACAAACAAAACCCAAAGTTAGCAGAAGGAAAGAAATCATAAAGATCAGAGCAGAAATAAATGAAATAGAAACAAAGAAAACAAGAGCAAAGATCAATAAAACTAAAAGCTGGTTCTTTGAGCAGATAAACTAAATTGATAAACCATTAGCCAGACTCATCAAGAAAAAGAGAGGACTGAAATCAATAAAATTAGAAATGAAAAAGGAAAAGTTACAACAGACACTGCAGAAATACAAAGCATCCTAAGAGACTACTACAAACAACTCTATGCCAATAAAATGGACAGCCTGGAAGAAATGAACAAATTCTTAGAAAGGTATAACATTCCAAGACTGAACCAGGAAGAAATAGAAAATATGAACAGACCAATCACAAGTTATGAAATTGAAACTGTGATTAAAAATCTTCCAACAAACAAAAGCCCAGGACCAGATGACTTCACAGGTGAATTCTATCAAACATTTAGACAAGAGCTAACATCCATCTTTCTCAAACTCTTCCAAAAAATTGCAGAGGAAGGAACACTCCCAAACTCATTCTATGAGGTCACCATCACCCTGATACCAAAACCAGACACGGATACTACAAAAAAAGAAAATTACAGACCAATATCACTGATGAATATAGATGCAAAAATCCTCAACAAAATACTAG
Organism: Stenella coeruleoalba; assembly: GCF_951394435.1. Lineage (NCBI taxonomy): Eukaryota > Metazoa > Chordata > Mammalia > Artiodactyla > Delphinidae > Stenella > Stenella coeruleoalba. Next base: position 75,697,874 of record NC_137150.1, on the reverse strand, counting down.
CAAACAGAATCCAACAACACATTAAAAGGATCATACACCATGATCAAGTGGGATTTATCCCAGGGATGCAAGGATTCTTCAATATATGTAAATGAATCAATGTGATAAACCATATTAACAAATTGAAGAATAAAAACCATATGATCATCTCAACAGATGCAGAAAAAGCTATTGACAAAATTCAACACCCATTTATGATAAAAACTCTCCAGAAAGTTGGCATAGAGGGAACCTACCTCAACACAATAAAGGCCATATACAACAACACCCCAGCAAACATCATTCTCAATGGTGAAAAACTGAAAGCATTTCCTCTAAGATCAGGAACAAGACAAGGATGTCCACTCTCACCACTATTATTTAACATAGTTTTGCAAGTCCTAGCCACGGCAATCAGAGAAGAAAAAGAAATAAAAGGAAACCAAGTTGGAAAAGAAGAAGTCAAACTGTCACTGTTTGCAGATGACATGATACTCTACACAGAGAATCCTACAGATGCCACCAGAAAACTACTAGAGCTGATCAATGAATTTGGTAAAGTTGCAGGATACAAAATTAATGCACAGAAATCTCTTGCATTCGTATACACTAATGATGAAAAATCTGAAAGAGAGATTAAGGAAACACTCCCATTTACCACTGCAACAAAAAGAATCAAATAACTAGGAATAAACCTACCTAAGGTGGTAAAAGACCTATACTCAGAAAACTATAAGACACTGATGAAAGAAATCAAAGATGACACAGATGAAGAGATACACCATGTTCTTGGATTGGAAGGACCAATATTGTGAAAACGACTGTACTACCCAGAGCAAGCTACAGATTCAATGAAATCCCTATCAAATTACCAATGGCATTTTTTTTTAACAGAACTAGAACAAAAAATCTTAAAATTTATATGGAGACACAAAAGACCCCAAATAGCCAAAGCAGTCTTGAGGGGAAAAAATGGAGCTGGAGGAATCAGACTCCCTGACTTCAGACTATACTACAAAGCTACAGTAATCAAGACAATATGGTACTGGTACAAAAACAGAAATATAGATCAATGGAACAGGATAGAAAGCCCAGAGATAAATCCATGCACCTATGGTCAACTAATCTATGAGAAAGGAGGCAAGGATATACAATGGAGAAAAGACAGCCCCTTCAATAAGTGGTGCTGGGAAAACTGGACAGCTACACGTAAAAGAATGAAATTAGAACACTCCCTAACAGGATACACAAAAATAAACTTAAAATGGATTAGAGACTTAAATGTAAGACCGGACACTATAAAACTCTTAGGGGAAAACATAGAAAGAACACTCTTTGACATAAATCACAGCAAGATCTTTTTTGATCCACCTCCTAGAGTAATGGAAATTAAAACAAAAATAAACAAATAGGACCTAGTGAAACTTAAAAGCTTTTAAAAAGCAAAGGAAACTACAAACAAGATGAAAAGACAACCCTCAGATTGAGAGAAAATATTTGCAAACGAAGCAATGGACAAAGGATTAATCTGAAAAATATATAAACAGCTCATGCAGCTCAATATTAAAAAAAACAAACAACCCAATCCAAAAATGGGCAGACGACCTAAATAGACATTTTCCAAAGAAGACATACAGATGGCCAAGAAGCACATGAAAAGCTGCTCAACATCACTAATTATTAGAGAAATGCAAATCAAAACTACAATGAAGTATCACCTAACACCAGTTAGATGGGCATCATCAGAAAATCTACAAACAACAAATGCTGGAAAGGGTGTGGAGAAAAGGGAACCCTCTTGCACTCTTGGTGGGAATGTAAATTGATATAGCCACTATGGAAAATGGTATGGAGGTTCCTTAAGAAACTAAAAATAGACTTATCATATGACCCAGCAATCCCACTACTGGGCATATACCCAGAGAAAACCATAATTCAAAAAGACACATGCACCCCAATGTTCACTGCAGCACTATTTACAATAGCCAGGTCACGGAAGCAACCTAAATGCCCACTGACAGATGAATGGATAAAGAAGATGTGGTACATATATACAATGGAATATTACTCAGCCATAAAAAGGAACGAAATTGGGTCATTTGTACAGATGTGGATGGATCTAGAGACTGTCATACAGAGTGAAGTAAGTCAGAAAGAGAAAAACAAATACCGTATATTAACACATATATGTGGAACCTAGAAAAATGGTTCAGATGAACCAGTTTCCAGGTCAGAAATTGAGACACAGATGTAGAGAACAAACATATGGACACCAAAGGGGGGAAAGCGGCGGGGGGTGGTGGTGGTGGTGTGATGAATTGGGAGATTGGGATTGACATATATACACTAATATGTATAAAATGGATAACTAATAAGAACCTGCTGTATAAAAACAAACTAACAAAAAAAAACTGGCAAGAGACGCTTGCCCATGTGTTGGGAGATGACTGGGAATCGGAGTTGGTTGGGACTATAGCAACCTGGCAAAGACATGCTTAGATGTAGGGGTAGTACCCACTGACCAAGTGTGGCCAGATCTTATTTTTTGAGAAAAGCCATTCAGAAATGAATTGTATGCGTAAGTTTTCCATTTGTAAATCTTAGCTCAAATGTTTTGAGAACACTGCTGACCAAACATAAAATGTCTGTGTACCAAATATGGCTGATGAGCTGACCATTTTTTACCTCTTTCATTATGGTTTTAAGTCATATACTCAAGCCTCTGTTATTTGATCCATCTGTTTTAGATGGTATCTCCTCACTTCCCACCATGTAAGATGAGGACAATAGTGCCCTTGAGTTTTCTCTTCCTCTCTTTCCCTCCTCTACCTTACCATTCATCATTCCTTTACTTTTGGCTTGTCAAAGCTTACAGAGTTTACCTTCTGTTCTGTAACTCTAACTAACACTTTAGAGCTTTGTCTATAGACTGACTTTTAAAAAAAGAACAGGGACTTCCCTGGTGGTGCAGTGTTTAAGAATCTGCCTGCCAATGCAGGGGACAAGGGTTCAATCCCTGGTCCAGGAAGATCCCACATGCCGTGGAGCGACTAAGCCCATGGGCCACAACTACTGAGCCTGCGTGCCACAACCACTGAGCCCATGTGCCACAACTACGGAAGCCCGTGAGCCTAGAGCCCATGCTCCGCAACGAGAAGCCACTGCAATGAGAAACCCGCACACCTCAACGAAGAGTAGCCCCCTCTCGCTGCAACTAGAGAAAGCCCGCGCACAGCAACGGAGACACAATGCAGCCAAAAATAAATTAATTAATTAATAAAACTTTTAAAAAATGTATAAAAAAGAACAATTTTCTTGATAGCAATATTATATTGTATAAATATTTTCTTCAAACATCTGGTGGCCATGAGTTAACTATTCACAATCTATGATTGAAGAACTAGTTCCTAAATGGAGGTTTTCCATCACTGTGTGTAGTCCTGTCACCCTGAATGAGGGGCCTGACTGCAAGCTTCGTGTCCCTGAGTGGGGCACGTCTACTGGTGGGTTTCACTTAGAGTGTCTGGGCATGGAGCAGCTGGACAGCAACTGGACAGTCAACACATTTCACCTAGTGGCAAAGTAAAAAAGACTTTCTTTGGAGATACTGATTAATATCCACACCAAGAGCTTCAGTTTTCTCCATAGAGATATTAAGTAAACATCCTTTAATCACCCCAATTTCTGCCCTACAGCCCACTGCTAGTCTCCAAATCCTTTCATCTCAAATATGTGGCTCTCACTTATATGTTATGGTGGGTAGTGCTGATGTATCCGTCCATGCAAACCCATGGAAATCCCTCATCCACTAATTCCCCTCTCCTGTTCTCAGTGCAACTCTGAATTAATTCTTTTTAACCCTTTATGTTCATTTCAATGGCACATTTGGAGGGAGGAGAAGTTAATAAATCTATTCAGTCTGGCATTTTGAATCAGAGTGGCCACCAACTTCTGACAACTGTACTTTCAGCATGACTTGCCCTGTCATTTCCCATTCTGCTGCTTTTCCTTTAAATACTTCAGGAACCAGCCTCCTTGTCATGAGAATTTCTGAGTCACCTGGAACAGACAGCTACTGAAATTTTGGGGAGCACATTCAAGCTTTCTGGGATACCAAGATTACTACTCTTCAACAAAAATGGAAAACAAAGATTTGTTCATCAAGGGTTTACATTTTTCTTTGAATGATTTTATGCCCTAAGGAAATTATCAAGAATTTAATGTCTTATTTCTATTGTGAATGGAACAGCCATTGTCAATATATCTTCTAGCTGTGGATCTCTAGTACGTGGGGACTGAATTAAATGCAAGAGTGGCCTTGATCAGCCCTCTCTGATAGCACTTTCTGTGATGATAGAAATGTTCCATAATCTGTGCTGCCCAACACGGTAGCTATCAGCCACACGTGGATACTGAGTGCTGAAAATGTGGCTAGCATGGCTGAAGAACTGAATTTTTCATTTTATTTAATTTTAATTCATTTAACCTAAATTTAAGGAGCCGCATGTGGCTAATCGCTATCCTACTGGACAACGCAGCTCTAGGCCTCAAACAACTCGTTCGCATTGAGGAAACAAAAGACAATAAACAATACCTGATAAAGCTGCACATTAATAAAAGAAAAACTGAGTCAGATAAGTAAGTATTCTAGGAATTCAGAGGAGGGAGCAATTGAGGGTTGGAAAGTTCAGGATTAGCTTAGATCTTCCTATGAGGTAGATCTATGTGCTATTGTTAAAAAAAAAAAAAAAAAAAAAGGCCAAAAGATGTTAAGCAAAAAGAGCAAGGTGCAGATCAGTATATGTACATGGGTCCATTTGTGTATGTAAAAGCATATACAGATTTATGCCTATATTTGCATAGAATATTTTCCTATATTTGCATAGAATATTTGCCTATATTTGCATAGAATATTTCCGGACGGATACCCAAATTGTTAATGGTGGCTACCTCTGGAGAGCAGAAGTACAGGTCAAGGGCAAGCAGCATTTTTACTTTGCTGGAATTTTTGTTTTAAAAAAAGTTTAACATTTAAATCATTTTTTTCTTTATAATAAAATTATAGGCACAGAGATGATTAATGAATAATACGTTTTTAAAAGGCCAAAGTAGTCAACTCTTTCCTGCGGTTATTACTCATGAATGATTTTATGTGATTATTGGGAATCTTCCACATCCTATTACCATGGCTCCTCTGTCCTCTACTAAAATGCTTTAAAGAGAAGACATACTTAAGGAAAGTAGCCTGAAGGAGGTAGGGTTTAAATAGGACCTTGATGCTGGCTAAGATGCAGTGGGAGAAGGAAGGGCATTCTTGATAAAGGCATGGCCTCAGGTAAAGAAGGGAGCAGGGAATAGGGTGGGGGAAGGGGAGACAAGACCCTAAGAAGCAGGGGACCAAAGCCCTATGGGCTTGACTGGCAAGAGGTCTCGAGTCAGACCCTACCAACCTGGTTCTCAAGGGAACCAAACACTTACAGAGCACCCATCATGTGGCAGGCATTGTGCTACTCCTGGGACACAAAGACGAATAAGAAACAGTCACTGAGTTCAAGGAACCAGATGAGACCTGTAAAAGGGATGACATCAATAGTGCGAGGAACACAAGATGTGGACGCTGAAGTACTGCCTCCTTCACTTTCTGACATAATCTTGGCAAGGTCTGTAATTACTCTGAGCCCCTGGGTTCTTCCTCTATAAAAAATGGGGATATGAGGGCATTATGCTAAGTGAAATAAGTCAGACAGAGAGAGACAAATACTGCATGATGTCACTTATATGTAGAATCTAAAAAATACAACAAACTAGTGAATATAAGAAAAGAAGCAGACTCACAGACACAGGGAACAAACTAGTGGCTACCAGTGGGGAGGGCGGGGAGGGGCACTGCAGGGGTGGGGCGTGGGAGGTACAAACTACTGGCTGTAAGATAGGTTTAAGGATGTATTGAACAACACGGGGACTACAGCCAATATTTTGCAATAACTGTAAATGGAGTATAACCTTTAAAAATTGTATTAAAATTTTTTTTTAACTTTTAAAAATGGGTATAAAGTCACTTTACCATGAGGACAAAATGACGAAGACCATATGCCTGGCGCCAGTAGGCCTATCACACTCTGTCCCCACTCCTAATCGATAGGGAAGATAAAATGCTTTCCTTGTTTACCCTTTCTCCACAAAGGTGATACCAGAACAAAGTACCGCTGTGTGGGTGAGCAGGGCTGGAGTGAGCCACAGGGAGCAAGGGAGGAAGAGGGGTCAGGGCTGGAGAGCTTGGAGCTGATTGGAAGGGCCTTGTGGGCAGCGCTGAGGAACCTCATCCCAGGTTCGAGGACTGAGGCAGGCAGGTGACATAGTCAGACCTGCACTGTCGGAAGGACCAACTGGAAGGACAGAAGTCAGGAAGCAAGAAACCAGTTTCCAAGCCACTGCAAACCTCATTTAATCTCCTCTAAATTCCTATAGTACAAACTATTTAATTGAACAATTTCAAGCATCTAATTATACTGTCATAGCCTACTGTTTTATAGGTACACGTTTTTCTCAAGAACCACATCATTAAGACTTCTGAGGACAGAGAATTCCCTGATGGTCCAGTGGTTGGGACTCGGCACTTTCACGCTTTCACTGCCGGGGCCCGGGTTCGATTCCTGGTTGAGGGGGGTGGGGTGGGGACTAAGATCCCGCAAGTCATGGCCAAAAACAAGACTTCTGAGGGCAGAAAGCAGACCAGATGCTTCCTTCAAACTTCTCTAAGTGGTTGAGCGCTTCTGAGATAGAAGCGAACTGGGCAGTTAGTGGGGGAAGGATACCAATGTTAGTTAAAGTGGAAATTGAGTTATTCTCGCTTCCATGGGTCAGGCCTTCCCTGTTCCGTTCCTCCACCCTCCACGCCTTAAACATAAACATGTCTTAATGAGGCCAGGCTAGCCCGTTGTTGTGAAGCCCCCTTCAGTGAACGCTGAGCCCCTCAGTCTGGACTGAAACCTCATTTGGGCTGTACTTCAAGAGGCACTGAAGTATCAGCTCGTTTCATTCACAGCACAGCCAGGGCCTATCACTATGCTTGCTTTTTCTGATAAGAATGAATTCCAGGGCAGAAGGGAAGAAATCTCCAGTAATTTTAGTATTTTTCCTACCATCTCGCTCCTTCCACACTTGACTCCATGTTGGGGGAAGCAGCCCGTCAGCACTTTAGCCGCCCTCGGGGGCAACAGAGCAGCTGGACGCATTTCAGTCAGCCCTTGACATGTGCGGGCCTCCGCTATCTGTCCGTGGAGGCCCCCAGCACCCTGGGCCCAGCAACACTCACGAGGCAGTGGCACAGTCCATCCTATGCTGTCAGGGTCCTGCTATACCCGTGGGCGGACAACAGATCCCTACATCTGAGTTTCATCTACCTTCTTATCCCCCCAAGCAAACAGCTGCCCCTTGACCATCCCACTCAGGCCTAGGTAAGTCTTCTCATGGGAGTAGGCCCACCCAGGCCTTAGAAGTGGGCTCAGGGCCCCTTGGTAGAGAATTCCAGGGTCCTGGGTGCTCAGAACATGGCAGATGGTGTGGCTCCACTGGGTATATCCCTTGAGCAGAGAGATCCCCTGCTCTTGGGCAAGGGTGCAGCCAGATGAAGGAACAGGGGTTTCTAGAATGTGGGCTAGGTTGCCTGGGTCTAAAGGTGGTACTGATGAGACATAGATCCAAAGTTGTATGAGTTCGGATAACTATAATCTCCTTAAGCTGGCAGAGGAAAAAAAAAAAAAAAAAGATGGGGCAGGGTAGGTAGCTTTGCCCTAATCAGTAGACCCTGATCAAATAGCAGTTTTCTGTAATGACATTAAATCACCACTTAGCGCCATATGGTTGACTCTCTCTCATAGACCCTAGACCCTGTTGGTTCAAGCCAGATGGCCACAGCCAGGGAGGCACAAATTCCTCTAGAATGCTTTAACTGCACGGCCACATTCAACTCAAGCACTCCCCTCACTGTTGGTAGATTTGGTAAAGGTCTGAAAGGGTTTTTTAGTCCTTCTCTGTGTTATGTCTTCTCCCCTGTTATTCCCATCATTTAAAGAGACGATATCTCCACATGCATCTCATTAGGTGTTGTTTATCAGTTAGGAACACTTTCTATAAAATCTCCTGTGTGAATAACCACAGCCAAAGATCCTATCTAGAAACCTCTCTAAGCCTTAGGACTTCTGTCTCTTAGCTGCTGGTCTTTATGCTCCCTCCACAGCTGTAGCCCCCCACCCCCTATGCCCACCCCAACCAATCCTTTGTATTCTGGCTTGTTCCCTCATGGTTTTAACATGGCTGCCTGAGCACCAGCCATCAAATCTGCATTCACGGCAGGAAGCAGGGCAGGGGTGGAATATGAGAGAACCAGTGACTTTTGGTTTCTTTCTTTTTTTGCGGTACGCAGGTCTCTCACTGTTGTGGCCTCTCCCGTTGCGGAGCACAGGCTCCGGACGCGCAGGCCCAGCGGCCATGGCTCACGGTCCCAGCCGCTCCACAGCACGTCGGATCTTCCTGGACCGGGGCACGAACCCGTGTCCCCTGCATCAGCAGGCGGACTCTCAACCACTGTGCCACCAGGGAAGCCCTTGTTTTGTTTTAATCAGAAAAGCAAATGCTTTCCTAGGAATACACTAGCTGACTTCAGCCAAATGTGTCACTGAACAATTCTTAGCTACAAAGGAAAACTTCGCAATGACCTCTAGAATGGAAAAGGGAAGGGCAAAGAGGGTTGGTCGTGGGTTACACGTTGGTCCAAAGTATCTGCCACAAAGTGGAAAAACCCTAAAGGATGTGACGGACTGAGACCCACAGAGCTGAACATCTCACAGTTTGGAACTTCTCAGAAAAAGACAAGAACCACAAGGGGCACCTGTGGTCCTGTCTTAGGGTCACCAAGACTTTTCGATAGAAAGAGGAAGGCGGGGAGGAAGGGGTTCATTAAGTCTTTGGCCTAAAAATAGGATAAAGGGGGGGGGTGGGCAACAGTTTTTACCTCTTTCAGGAATAAAACCAGAAAACACAAGGTTGAACCAATTTCTGATTACCAGCTTCAGAAGGCAGTAGGAAACAAACCTTTATAACTTCCTCACATCTGTGGGGCTCATTGTGTTTCTACAGTTATGGGAGGATCCCGTGCCCTCTGCAGAAGAAGCTGGGACATCCTAGGACCCTCCACACCCAGGCTTTAGGGCTTGAGCTGGTAGTGGCAACTTTCTAGAGGGGTGTGGGGGGGAGAGGAAAGCAGACAGAGGCCCTGAGGGCTGCTGCAAGGAAGAGAAGGGTTCCTGCTGGCTGCGATGGGTGCCAGCCTGGGCCTAAGAAGTAGCTTGAAGGCTTATTTTAAAAGTCGCTCAGTTGTAAGAGATTCTGCAAGAGCCCAGTGACTGGAGACCTGAGGTCCTGAGGTCGCTGTGAAACTGACACCAGGACCGGCTGGTGCAGAATGAGCCTCTACAACAGGATGCGTCCCAGGGCCTGGACAGAGGGGTCAGCTGCAGGACAGGTCAAGTGGCCACAGCAGAGCAGGTTAACATGCCCTAGAGGCAGAGAACCCCTGGCTGTGATCAGGGGATGACCGTTTGGCGCTTGGTCTTTTAAAACTAGAAACTCCTGCTCTAAGCTCGTGTCACGCAGGTCACCACCACCCTACCCTTCCCTTCTCTGAGGGGGGCAGGTCAGGAACACCCGCTGCTCATCTGCATCTCTGTATCCAAACAAAAATTCCTCATTCTGGAGTCACTGGACGTGGCCCTTCCCCGATGCAAGGTGTTCCTTTGCTTCAGTGATAATACCCACTCACAGCACGCTAGCTTACAGAGCGCTTTCTAAGACAGCCCCTCCCTCTGTGTTTCTCTCTGCAAGTTCTGAGATGGAGCCAGACATTCCACCTAACATCTCTCTGGAATTGTCTTCCTTCTGTGTCCACTATACACCAGCATGCTCTCAAGGTGCTGTTCTGGGTTAATTCCAGGAAGCCGGTGAGCGGTAACAGAGCTCCAAAGGCTGACCTCTAAGGAACACATTCCCTTTGACCTATAGCCCACATGTAATATACAAAGTCAACTATTTCCTCAATATAAGTAAAATAAAATGTTCACATAGAGAATGCTCTACTTTAAGAATACTGCAGTCGGCATTGTGAACGCGTGAAACGCCATTGAATTGTTTAAGACAGTTAAATTTAGGTATGTGAACGTCACCTCATTAAAAAAAAATACTGTTATTACTACACTTCTTGACTTTATGAACTGCTCTGACCATTTTCTTCTTCAACTCGCTTTCTTTTCACATCCCTGCAGGCCAGAAAATATAGAAACAACTAGTTATTTCTTCTCAGATAAGGAAACTGAGGTCCAGAGAAGGTCTGACCTGCCAAGTAGAGGATAACTGAGCAACAGAGATCTCCAGTGTGTGGACTCCTGGGCCAGTGCTCATTCTACAAAGGTTCCAGGGCAAACAGCCCAAAGGCTCCGCTCCTTCATGACCTCCAAAGTCAGCAAAGGAAGCAAGGCCTCTTCATCTGCAGAAGCTAAGTCATCTCTTACTCTCTGAATTTGAGGGAGGAGTTCGTCTCTGACAAGCAATAGGGCAGGAGGGCGGGTGTGGATAAGTTTTGCTAAGCCGTTTTTCACAAGTTCATTTTGAATTTTTTAAGTGTAAGTCCAGTGTTTTATAACATATTCGCAAAGTTGTGCAACCACCACCCCTACCTAATTTCAGAACAGTCATCATCCCCAAAAGAAACACTGCATCGCTCAGCGGTCACTCCCCACTCCTCCCCGCTAGCCCTCAACCACACTCATCTACTGTTAGTCGCTATACTTTTGCCTGTTCTGGACGTTTCAGATACGTGCAGTCATTCAATAGGTGGCCTGCTGTGTCTGGCTTCTTTCATTTAGCGTGTTTTCAGTGTTCATTCATGTTGTCGTGTGCATCAGTACTTTACTCCTATTTCTAAATCCCCAGGGACTCTTCCTGTTGCTTCTTTCCTGCCAGCTGAGGGGATGTGGGGATGGAGGGACCACAGTCAGGGCAACAGAAAAAAGCCCTCATCCTGGTAGAGCCCAGAGAGAAGAAACAGACCCCTCAGCAGCATCACCAACATTCCCCTTCTTCAAGTAAAACATATGACGAGGAACGTCAGATCCACCAGCAAACAGTTAACTACACAGGCCTGTGCAGAGCACAGAGCCGCTGAATACACTCCAGCCAAACGTGCCACTTAAACAGAGGCAAGGCCCAGTGTCGTCCAGGAAGAGTGATGCTCTTGACTCCTTCCTTCCACATGCTTTCAGGTCCCTGCTCTTAACTTGTAGACTCATAGCACAACCTCATCTTCTGCTCGGATCAAAGCCTTCTAGCTGCTAAAGCATTTCCTGGGGGAGATCGTCCGTGTTTAATCCAGGACAAATATTACTTGCAAACCCCTGACTTCCACGTGCATCTCTGCATCAAGCTGATGATCTGACTTCCTGGCGGCCTGAGCCAGCAGCTTACTAAAAGTCTCTCCAATGGGGCATAACCTCCATATTCTTACAGCTATTCTTCCCATCTTCCTCTTCTCCTTTCTAGTACAAGGTGGACGAGGAATTATCATTGCCTGCTTGCAGAGGAAGAAATGGAGGCCCAGTAAGGGCAAGAGACCAGTACCCATTAGCAAAAGGTGACAGAACTGAGATAAGGGGTCCTAGCTCCCACCCCATTGCTCTGGATGTACCATGTGGATACACGAGAGGGTCAGTTAACCAAACACTCCTTCCAGGTAGGAAGTGAGAGAAAAGTGAGAGTTAGTTCTCAATTGTCAGATCTGAGACGTCCTGCCACCAGCCCCCCTCTTCTTCTCCTAGAATCAGGTGCACGAACCCAGAACACGACCTCCATTAATAGCAAAACATCGGCGTCCCTCCCCACCCCCAAATTCTCCAGCACGGCCCAAAGTCAACCATAAACAAAAGAAATAGGGCCAGTGGGCGTATCTCCACTTTACTTGTGAGTCCAAAAGGAAAGCAGGCTTTCTGGCAGGTCAGCCCGCCGAGGAGAAGGCTGGAGCAGAAGCAACCACCCTGCCCCACATCCCCTGCAAGCCGCCCGCCCAGCCTCACTCCTTACCCTCCCTTCAAACTTGGCGGTGGCCCCTTCCTTGATGCAGAGGTTCCGAGGGGGCAAAATGAAAGCAGGGGCCTCGGTCAGGGGCATGGAGCCGACTCTCGAGGGATCCACAGTGAGGGAGGTTTTGGAAACGTGTGTCGAGGCAGCCAGCTTCACATCCCCCATGGCCTGCAAACAGGAAGATAGATCAGGTCAGACGAGACAAAGTACAGCCCGTCCTCCCTGCAGGCGGCTGACGTGCCCAGGGGGCTGGTTGGGGCCGCAGCGTCGTGGGCTTTACAGGGAGCTCCACTAGGTCAGGGGCCGCCTGGAGCTCCTCTCTGGGAATGAGAGTCCCTGGGTCCCCTACACGCACAGCTGCAGGGGTGAAGCCCCGTCTGCCCCAGACGCCAGCTCCCAGGGCCACGTCCTGGTCTCCCCAAAACCCCGTGGAGAACTTCCAGGAAGGGGGCAGCTAGAGCAGGAACAGAGAAATCAGATGTTCCTCGGCGTTTTTACAAGGGATATCTGAAGTCATACTTAAGGCACTGAACCTTCAGAATCTGTATCTGCGTTAGGCACTCAAGGTGAAAGTAAAAGCTGCTTTTGCCTGAACTGTGAGGGCTCTTGGGCTAAAGAAAAATGAGACCCACAGTCCAAGAAAGACAAGAGTTTAGGGTTCATATGGCAAGGATCCCGGGGGAGGGGAGGGGAGGTGAGAGTGCGGGGTTGAAAGCAGGGAAGGAAGCAAGGCTAGGGAGGACCCTAGCCACTTCTGGGGACCGGAGTGTGAAAGAGCCTCAAAAGCCATAGAACGTCAGAGAAGGGAGCATTTTAAGGTTGTCCAGGCTCACTCCTCCATTTATAACTGAGGCCCAGAGAAGGTAAGTCACTCAGAGAGACAAAGCAAAATGATGGCATCACTGGCAAGTAAACCTCAGGCTCCTGACTCCCGGTCCAGGGCCCCGTTGGGACTAGACAAGATGTCTATGGGGGCTGGCAGGTTGATTGGAACGAAGGGATTTCCTTAGGATTAATTCTAGAAGTGGAATTAGTAACAGGTATGAATCAGTTCCTGGTTGCAAATTACAGAAATGGACTCTGGCTCTCATAAATGGAGAAGGGATTTGTTGGAAAGACAGGGAGTAGGGAAGCTATCAAAGTCCACAGGAAAGGCTGGAGAACCAGGCTGGGAAAACAGGCAGCAGTCGAGAGAAGCCAGGTTGTCAGAGCCTCTAGCCAAGGTCACTGGACACCCGTTGCCACCCCCTGGAATATGTCCCAAGTATCCCTGCTCCAGATTTCAAGTCCAGATAGGAGCCTCACCAGGCTGGGATGGTTCCAGGTTGGGGACCACATCTTACTCAGCATGGAATCCACGGTACCTGGCCTATCATAGCCCTGCAACAAACGTCTGCTAAACTGAAGAGGAAGAGTATTTACAGTTTTTATTTTTCTGTTCATTTTCTTGGGATCGTCAGTCACAAGCCTATGTCCCATGCCAAGTGGGGTGAGCTGACAGAAATGAACAGTGATAATCTGGGCATGTAGTTAGTTTGTTTAAATTTAATAACACCTAACAAAACTAAAATGGAGGTTACAAGTTAAAGTAACAAAGACCTAGGTTTGTTTGTAACAGGGCACATCCCCTGCTTGACAAAGCCAGCTTTCTCTTTCACTGATGAGGTATTAGCTTTGCAAACAAAATCCTTTCCAAATGATAAGACTCACAGGTTCACTGTAGTAAGTAACAATAAAAACCAAATTTATGCAGCACTTACTATATACCAGGAACTATTCTAAACACTTTACAAATAATAGCTCAATTGCTCCTTACATCAACAGTGTGAGACAGATGATCTCATCATCCCCATTTTATGGATTAGAAACCGAGGCTCACTGAGATTAAGTCATTTGCCCAGGGTCAGAGTATTTAGTAGGGGGCAGAACTGGCATTTGATCCCAGGTGTCTGGCACCAAAGCTCCTATTCTTAACCACTGGACCCTCTTTTTTTTTTAAATTAATTAATTTATTTATTTTTGACTGCGCTGGGTCTTTGTTGCTGCATGCGGGCTTTCTCTAGTTGCAGCAAGCAGGGGCTACTCTTTGTTGCAGTGTGCGGGCTTCTCACTGCAGCTCTTGTTGCAGAGCACAGGCTCTAGGTACATGGGCTTCAGTAGTTGTGGCACGTGGGCTCAGTACTTGTGGTGCACGGGCTTAGGTGCTCCTCGGCATGTGGGATCTTCCCGGACCAGGGCTCGAACCCGTGTCCCCTGCATTGGCAGGCGGATTCTTAATCACTACACCACCAGGGAAGTCCCCCACTGGACCCTCTTGCTTCCTATTAGCAGTCAGAGTTGGCTGGTGGGAAGGGGGTCTGAGGTTGGGGTCATAAGCGAGAAAGCTGACAGCTGCTACCACACACACGTAACACTGAGATCTTCCGTATGACACAGCATACCAATGACAACATTAAAAGGCATTTGATGATCTGGGATAAAATGTTTGCAACAAGAATGAAGGACTAGGATATTTTATATATAAGAAAACAGCCTGACAGATAATGGGTAGAGCTATCACTTGGACGGTTCACAGAAGATAGACAAATGACCACAACACAGGTGGAAGCTGCCTAGCCTCAGTCAGAATCTAAGAGTGCAAGTCAAGGACAAGTTATTAGTTAAAAAAACTAACCAAATGACATTTAAAAAGAAAGACAACATACAATACCGGTGAGACTCTGGGTACTCATATCCTTCTGAGGAGTATAAACTAAAGCAATATTTCTAGAAAGCAATTTGTCAAAAGGATTCTGAAAAAAATGCCCATCTCTTTCCCCAGTAATCCTACATTTAGAAAGGTATTATTGGGAAAGAATCAGAGATACAGCCCCAAATTTATATATGAGAATGCTAATCACATTACTTATAGGAAAATAAACAGAAAAATAATCCAGTTAAATAGAAATAGGAAAAAAAAAACCAGTTAAATATCCAACAGTGAGAATTGGTTAAATACAGTAGAATATCAGGCAGTTATATGAGTGTATATTTACAAGGAAAATAATAATAGGAATTTAATGATATAGAAATTTTAAACTAAAAATAAGTTTCATTATGGAAAATTTCAAACAGAAAAGTAGAAAGAATGATAAAATGAGCACCTCAGATACCTATCACCTAGATTCAACAGTTAACATTTTGCCATATTTATATCATTGTGTTTGTGTATGTGTTTGCAGAACCATTTCAAGGTAATCAGGATATAATTTTAATGACAAGAATCAGGATATAGTCATTCACTCAATTAAAATATATTTATTGGGGCTTCCCTGGTGGCGCAGTGGTTGAGAGTCCGCCTGCCGATGCAGGAGACACGGGTTCGTGCCCCGGTCCGGGAAGATCCCACATGCCGCGGAGCGGCTGTGCCCGTGAGCCATGGCCACTGAGCCTGCATGTCCGGAGCCTATGCTCCGCAACGGGAGAGGCCACAACAGTGAGAGGCCCACATACCACAAAAAAAATAATAATAAAATAAATAAATTTATTGAACATCCACCATGTTGCAAGCTAGGGGCTAGGGATACAGCAGTGAACAATTACATGTGTGTGTGTGGTGAGTGTGATAACATGGGGTTCTTATATCCTGCAGAGCCTCCCAGGACCATACCCCAGAGGCGACACTGTTCCCTCTGCCCTCCTCCACTGCCACTGAAGTGAGGTGACAAATACACTCTGTGCTGCCAGCGCCAGGGGTGGGGTGGAGTGAGGGCAGGTATCACAAGGGTCGTCGCCAGCCGCAAGTCCAGGGCACTGCTACTTCCAGCTATTAGCTGGGCAAGATACTTCAACTCTCCTGGCCTCAGTTTCCTTTTCTATAAAATGAGAATGATAATATCAATCTCACAAAGTTGAGGGGAGGATTTGAATGACAGTATATACAAAACACTTAGTACAGCATAAAAGGCACTCAATAATTGGTAGCTGTCAACATGGTCATCATCCAGCTCCCAAAGGGAAAGCAAGTTCCCCAACCCTGCAGGACAGACCCTTTTCACCAAGGATGGCAAGCCCAGGCAAGCCCAGGCCAGCCTGATTATCCTCAGGGCAAGGGTATCTGAGTGGGATTATTGTATAACAGCAGTGGGAAGCATATGGCAGACCATGAGAAGGTGGGTAGGAGGGCCTGGGGCCCCTTGACAGCCTCCGCAGCACTGTCCTGTGTGTCCTAGCATGGAACGGGCAGGGTGCATGCACCCGACATCATGCTCAGCCCTAATCTCACTCAATCTCCTGGTCCTGCAAGGCAGTTCTGATTATGTTCCTTTCACAAACGAGGACACCAGGGCTCAGAAAACCAACTACATTTGTCCAAGGTCACATAGCTAAGAAGTGGAAACCAAACTGAATTCTGATCGTAGCCATATCCTGTGGGCTTCCTGGAGGGCCCCCGGACCCAGACTAGGCATTTCCTGCCTTCCTCAGTAATGGGAGATGTGATAGGCAGAGGCTTGGGAGTTGCATAAAGGAAGGGGGGCGGGGGAATGTAACACCCCCTTCTGCTCTCACTTCTGGCTTTCAAAGACACAAGACGCTTCCACTCTGCTTTCGGGGGAGCTGGAAACTAAGAGTGGTGACATCGGGCTCAGAATCCTCTCTATAAATCCTCTTGATCTTGACCTTCTGAGGTCTCCCGAAGGCCCTGGATGCTATCATCAAAAGGAACATGCTCGGCCCCATACACACAGAAGACAGAAGTCTTCCACCCCTGGGCAGGAGGGAAGGTCTGGCTTCAGGTCAGAAACAGAACAGGCAAGTCAATACAGCAAGTGCCCTGTGAGGGGTGGGGGAGGGTGGGTAGGGCAGTTATTAACCACCACACAGGCAGAACCAGAGCCCAATCCCAGGCTGGCCAGGCACACCAAACAGCTCTGCTCGGCCCATCACCCGGCCCACTGCCATCAGCCGCATAAACATATTCCGTCCACACTGCCAATTAATGGTTACTGGCATATCTGGAATGCTCTACCAATAATAATTATTATAATAATTATAAATCAAACCAAACCATCCTTGTTCCCTTCTAACCCCTCATCCAGCCTGTTGACCACATTCCAGTCGAGAGCACCAGAGGGCCTGGGTGGCTTCTGCAATAATTTCTCTATCAGCAGAGCAGTACTCAGTGGCTGGAGTCAAATACACCTACCCAGGGGGTTTTGTTCAGCACCAGTTAAATGCAGATCGATAAGAGACAGAAGGTAAATGGGAGTGTTTTCTTAATTTCACTTTCAGATTTTTCATCATTAGTGTATAGGAATGCCAGAGATTTCTGTGCATTAATTTTGTATCCTGCTTTACCACTGCAACAAAAAGAATGAAATATCTAGGAATAAACCTACCTAAGGAGACAAAAGACCTGTATGCAGAAAATTATAAGACACTGATGAAAGAAATTAAAGATGATACAAACAGATGGAGAGATATACCATGTTCTTGGATTGGAAGAATCAACATTGTGAAAATGACTCTACTACCCAAAGCAATCTACAGATTCAATGCAATCCCTATCAAGCTACCACTGGCATTTTTCACAGAACTAGAACAAAAAATTTCACAATTTGTATGGAAAGACAAAAGACCCCGAATAGCCAAAGCAATCTTGAGAACGAAAAACAGAGCTGGAGAAATCGGGCTCCCTGACTTCAGACTATACTACAAAGCTACAGTAATCAAGACAGTATGGTACTGGCACAAAAACAGAAATATAGCTCAATGGAACAGGATAGAAAGCCCAGAGATAAACCCACACACATATGGTCACGTTATCTTTGATAAAGGAGGCAAGAATGTACAGTGGAGAAAGGACAGTCTCTTCAATAAGTGGTGCTGGGAAAACTGGACTGGTACATGTAAAAGTATGAGATTAGAACACTCCCTAACACCATACACAAAAATAAGCTCAAAATGGATTAAAGACCTAAATATAAGGCCAGAAACTATCAAACTCTTAGAGGAAAACATAGGCAGAACACTCTATGACATAAATCACAGCAAGATCCTTTTTGACCCACCTCCTATAGAAATGGAAATAAAAGCAAAAATAAACAAATGGAACCTAATGAAACTTCAAAGCTTTTGCACAGCAAAGGAAATCATAAACAAGACCAAAAGACAACCCTCAGAATGGGAGAAAATATTTGCAAATGAAGCAACTGACAAAGGATTAATCTCCAAAATTTACAAGCAGCTCATGCAGCTCAATAACAATAAAACAAACAACCCAATCCAAAAATGGGCAGAAGACCTAAATTGACATTTCTCCAAAGAAGATATACAGACTGCCAACAAACACATGAAAGAATGCTCAACATCATTAATCATTAGAGAAATGCACATCAAAACTACAATGAGATATCATCTCACACCGGTCAGAATGGTCATCATCAAAAAATCTAGAAACAATAAATGCTGGATAGGGTGTGGAGAAAAGGAACACTCTTGCACTGCTGGTGGGAATGTGAATTGATACAGCCACTATGGAGAACTGTATGGAGGTTCCTTAAAAAACTACAAATAGAACTTGCATATGACTCAGCAATCCCACTACTGGGCACATACCCTGAGAAAACCATAATTCAAAAAGAGTCATGTACCAAAATGTTCACTGCAGCTCTATTTACAATAGCCAGGAGATGGAAGCAACCTAAATGTCCATCATCGGATGAATGGATAAAGAAGATGTGGCACATATATACAATGGAATATTACTCAGCCATAAAAAGAAACGAAATTGAGTTATTTGTAGTGAGGTGGATGGACCTAGAGTCTGTCATACAGAGTGAAGTAAGTCAGAAAGAGAAAGACAAATACCGTATGCTAACACATATATATGGAATCTAAGAAAAAAAAATGTCATGAAGAACCTAGGGGTAAGACGGGAATAAAGACACAGACCTACTAGAGAATGGACTTGAGGATATGGGGAGGGGGAAGGGTGAGCTGTGACAAAGCGAGAGAGAGGCATGGACATATATACACTACCAAACGTAAGGTAGATAGCTAGTGGGAAGCAGCCACATAGCACAGGGAGATCAGCTTGGTGCTTTGTGACCACCTAGAGGGGTGGGATAGGGAGGGTGGGAGGGAGGGAGATGCAAGAGGGAAGAGATATGGGGACATATGTATATGTATAACTGATTCACTTTGTTATAAAGCAGAAACTAACACACCACTGTAAAGCAGTTATACTCCAATAAAGATGTTAAAAGACAAAAAGAAGAAGAGACAGAAGTAAGAAGAGAAAAAAAGACGGAGGAGGGGATCAGAAGAGCAGTGGTCTGAGGGCTGGAAGCCACACGCCGCCATATACACACAATGCTTGGGCCAAAGCTCACCTCCAAATAAGGTTTTCACAAGTAGCAGAATGTATTAATCCTTCAAAGCAGCACTAAATTAATTTGACTTTAATTCGATCAAAAGCACTTTCAATTGTCTCCTGAACCCAGAAAGGAACACTTTCAACTATGGCCAAGAGAGAGGGCAAAAAGACTGAGGCAAAAAGACTCAGAGAAAAGTTTAAAATCAAGAATCAAGTTACACAGCAGAACAAGTTTAGAGCAACCAGCTGCCCCCTTCCCTACCCAAAGTGCATACATTTTAAATGATCGTAGTCCTTAAGCACCTGATCCGGCAGCAAGGCATCCTGGAGATACCATACCTTCCCTACAGGGAAGGGCTCCCAGTGGGCTCTGCACTGGAAGCCTGGCCGACAGCCATGAACCCCCGGAGCCACAGGCACACAGCAAACACAGCAAACCACCGAGGTGCAAATGCCCCAGGCAATGACAGCTTCCTCTCCCCACCTTAATCCTCTCTCTTCAGAGCATTCAAATCCTGACAAATTCCCTAATCTCTCCTAATCCTGGAACGAGCTGCTCCTTGGCTGTGGGCTGTGCCTGCTGACTTGCTGTGACCCACCGGAGCAGGCAGTGCGGCAGGGTCACACACCAGAGAACGGACACGCCTTACCGTGACCTCTTCCCCGGGCAGCTCTCCCATGAGTTGGGATGCGTGGACGGCCACCTTTACCACTGTACTGCAGAGATGCCTGTCCAAGGTCTGTCCGAGAAGGAAGACAGTGAAGGAGAGCCAGAGATGTAGCAGAGCCCAGTGCCAGACTGAAAAGTTAAGGGGCGTTCGTCTGACTGCTCAGATGTTGCAACTTGCGTTGCACGGAGCAGCCAACTTCACCCGGTCAGAGGGATGTGTGGTTCCAATCCTCCTGGCTGGGGTGACTTTTGAAACCCCTGGCTGCCAGCTGCAGAGGCTCTGAGTGGAGTCCCGGGGAAACCCGGGATGGAAGCTCACAGGTTTTTACTTGTTCAGAGCTGCAGGTTCCAATCTGAGTGTGGAGCAAAGGGAAGACACTGTCAAGCTGAGAGCTGAGTCCGTGGAGGGGCTGGGCACACCCCCAACTCCACATCTGGCCTGGAACACTACCCATCCCTAGGCACATGTGGCCTGGGATTACCACCCAGGGCTCGTGGGACCCTTGCCTCCTGAGACTCAGCTCCCTCCTCCTTGAGCTGAAGAAGCCCTGTTTATGATCCCTGGAGTGGGAGCAAGCTCAGAGAGCAGATGGATGGGGGACTCCTGTGCTCCTGTCTTAAGGAATCTGGGCTGAGATTTGAACCATGCTCCACAGACTGTGTTCACGGTGTTGAGAACAGGACCTAGCAGCGTGGGTCCTGACCCCTGGAGAGCTGCAGGAGTGGTCCCTGGCGCATACTTCTAAAACATGGTAGCAAGGTGATGCCCAGTCCAGTCCTTCTCCTCCAGGGGACAGAAGGTATTTCCATAGTTCCAAAGGAATCTCTCATCCTATGCAACTCACACCTTGGGACAGACTGCAGATGTCCAAATCAGAAATGATGTGGATTTAAGCTTTTCTACTGGCTCATGTCTGATTCTTGAGTAACTGGCCTTCTCCTAACACCTAGCTGACCCCTTAGCCACTAGCTCAGCAGTTCTCAAACATTTTGGTCTCAGGGTCCCTTCATACTCCTAAAATTATTGAAGATCCCAAAGAGCTTTTGTGTGTGAATTGCTGCTATCAATATTTTACTGTATTAAATTAAATTTTTACTGTATTAAAACTAAGAAATAGTAGTTCATTTAAAACATCAATAATAAGCCCATGAGGTTAACATAAGTAACACTTTTAAAAGAAAAATACATTTTCTGAAACAAAAACAAAGTTTAGTAAGAAGAGTTGTTTGTTTTTGCAAATTTATTTAATGTCTGGCTTAACAGAAGACAGCTAGATTTTCATATGTGCTTCTGCATCCAGTTGGTTGTGGCATCACGGTGTTCGTACCTGCTGGAAAACTCCGTCTGAGAGAAAAGGAGAGTGAAAAAAGCAATGACATCTTATTATAAAAAGCAAATGACATCTTATTACAAAAATTATTTAGACCTCCTGGGCCCATGAAAGAGTCCCAGGGTCCCCAGGGCCCACTTTGAGAACCATTGCTCTACCCTATCTCCTGCTCTCCCCATCACCATCTGTTCTTCTGTCCTCTGCAAAGCACACAAGTGGAAGGGGAATAGTGGTTTTATAGGAGTAGTGGTGTGAGGCTTTGAGGGGCAGGTGGGAGAGAGGGTGAATCAATACCTAATTTGATTCCATCTGTTTTTCCAAGGGGAATGGTTGAACATATGTGGACCGGAGAGATGTGAAGATACTGATGAAGAATACACCTTTAAGGCAACTGAGTTCTTGGTCAAGACTGGTTATGCACCACAGACTCTGGAAGACCTTGCACATGGTAGATATTTGAATATTTTATGGATAATAAAGGAAGAAATGAATCCAAAAAAACAATGCTACTCACCCTAACAGAGGTGACTCCAGATCTAGGTCTCCTAGACAGAGGTCTCTGGGGAGCCACCAGAGACTGGAAAGTCATTTTGAATTGGACAGAACTAAGGACAGTAATTTGGACAAAATCATGGAAGGTGTGTCTATCACATACATCATAGTTGGCCGCCATGCAGTCATGTGGTTATTTGATTAACATCTGTCTCCCCCACTGGAACATAAGCCACTCCACTAGGTCACAGGTCCTGGGTGGTTCGCTCACTACTGTATCCCTAATGCCTAGAATACGGATGAGCACACAGTAAGTTCTCGACAAATACTTGTGGAATATATGAATAAATTGAAAGTTGGGCTAAAAAAGCATAAAAAAATCACTTCCAAACTATGGTATCACTTAATTTTGTTGTGGAGCAAACATGTGAACATTAGAGAGAGGATGTAGGGAAAGGAGTGGACGAACAGGTCACAACAACAAACAGTCTACCTCTCTGGGGCCTGTAGGCATTTGGTTCCAGACACATGGGTACCAGTTCTGGCTCTAAAGCTGGCACGTAACTTGTGAATCCTTTCCCCTCTTTGCTTCTCAGGCTGCCTGGGTGTGAAGTGAGCGCAATCATACCCAGCCCTGGGTACACTCTCTGGGTTCCCTGCTGGCATCCTTGAGAGACTTGGGCCCAGGTTTCCGGGTTCCTAAGGGATATCAGGTAAAGCCAGCCCACTCCTTCCTACTCCCCCCACCAGCTGAGTTCTTCCCTGAGCCCACAGGGCAGCCCTTCATTCCCCATGGCGTCCTGGGCCTTTCCTCTTGAAAGACACATTAAAGGAAGGTTGGGAGGACTTCCCTGGTGGTGCAGTGGTTACGAATTTGCCTGCCATTGCAGGGGACATGGGGTCGAGCAGCCTGCGTGTCACAGCTACTGAACCCCGTGCGCCTAGAGCCCGTGCTCTGCAACAAGAGAAGCCACTGCCATGAGAAGCCCGTGCGCCGCAACGAAGAGCAGCCCCTGCTCACCGCAACTAGAGAAAGCCCGTGCGCAGCAACAAAGACCCAACGCAGCCATACATACATACATACATACATACATACATACATTTTCTAAAGAAAGGAAGGCTGGGCTTCTACAGGCAGGTGGCCTACCCGCTTCAGCCCGGCCACGTCATCAGAGGAGCAGACCACGGGCAGGAGGAGGGTGTCCACTCAGCAGCTCTACCCTGAGTGCCCACATCTTTGGCAGAAAGTTATTTTTTAATTTTCTTAAAAGGGGATCAAACCCAAAAAAACACAGCCAAAGGAACACACAGTGTGAACGAGTGAGGCCTGCTCTCCTGGAGCTGCTCTCTTACTGTAGGGATTCTTGCTTAATTTGAGATTTAATGAGACCAGATGAGAGAAGCTTTCTGCAGTAAAAGTCACATGCAAAAAGAAATCAGAGCCAGAAACCCTGATTATAATTAAATTAGCAGCATGCACATTCCTATCACAGTCTTAGCCACATCCTAAAGTTCACTCAGCTCATTAGCAGTATCATCCCTGCAGAAGTAAGTCTGGGGTCACAGGCGTGTTTATTCAACCATCCCCTTCTCAAATACCCTGCCTCCCCCTCCATCCTGCTAAGCCACGCCGATGTGCCCGTGAGATGAGCACAGTGAGGACTCAGGCAGGAGCAGCCCCACCTCGGTCCGTGGGAGCCCAGGAAATCCACTGGGGGAGCAGGAACGGTGCTTGTGGCTTCCATCGACAGGAGGCCCCTCGGCAGGGAACAGACTGCTGTGCAGTCAGATGTGCATCCTCCACTGTGAAACTGTGGCCTGAAAAAGTGACCACCTCTGAAAGTCTTAGTTTACTCATCTGTAAAATGGAGCTGCTATTAATACTCTCCTACCTGCAGGGTTGCTATGAGGGTCAGCAATGTGTAGAAAAAACAGCCCGGCCCAGTCTCTGCCAACGCAGGGGACATGGGGTCAAGCGGCCTGCGTGTCTGGCACAGAATAAGAGCTCAATCCATGGTGGCTGCTATGGTTAATGTTGTTGCTGTCACTGCTGTTGTAAGATTTCTGTCAGAAGCTCAGAGCACAGAAGCAGCCTTGGCCAACAAGGGGGCCAGCTCAGGGAAATGGGCAGGCAGCACCTGACGGTTAAGTAGCTCAGGAGAGACGGAGGCTCCAGTGCCCACTGTGACTGCACCCGAGCCACTGTGTGACCTTGAGAAAGCCACTTCCCATCTCCAGTTCTCTCTCTGACCTGAAGGGCCTCTCTGGACCTTCCTGCCCTAGTTCACCTGTGTCTCTAGGACTGTTGCCAGCTCTCCATAGGATACCTGGGCAGGTAGGAAAGGTTCCAGCAGGGGGAGCCAAGCCCACAGCAGAGACAAGATGCTTTGGGACACCAGGAGAGGAGAAAGAAGAGACTTCTGTTCCAGGCCCTCCACGGAGGGCTTCACAGGCGGACAGGCACATCTGGTCCTCGGCGCACACCTGTGAGACACAGGCACGAGCCATGAAGACTGAAGCCTGGGCCAGCGCTAGGAATGGGCATGAATGCAGTCATTCCGGCTTCGCAGCCTCTGGCCTCTCCCAGGTTGAGCTGCTGATTCTGTGAGGTCTATCCAGAGAGGGGCTGGGGCTGAAAGAGCTGAGGGGAAACCCCAGGAAAAAGAGGAGAAAAAGGAACCAATAATAGTTCCTGTTTAGTGAGCACTTATTAAGTGTCAGGAGTGGACTAAGTACTTAAGGCGATTCCCTTAGCAGAGCGGCAAATATTAACAGCAAAATTAATGGGGCAGGGTGCTGGGGAGAGCCATTTGCTCATAAAGTAAGTGGAATATATTCCTTTTCTTTCTACCACTTCATTCTTCTTCTCCTCCCTCCCATTTAGCCAACATTTAGTCATTTATTTTGAAACTGGAGTCTTGGGCAGGGGGAGCACATGGAAGGGGTGGCAGGTGAGCAGGGGTGGTGGGTGCGCTATTAGGGATGTAGTGTCTGAGGGGTGAGAGTGGAGGAGAGGGAGAAAAGGGAAGGGTCCCCACTCTGTGCCCTGAGTCTGCCCAGCCATTCCTCTCCTGGTCTTTAGTGAAGCCTAGGAAAGCTCTGGAAAAGAAGGCCCAGGAAGGGAGTCCATGATTCTGCTCATCACACCCTCCCTGGAGGGACCCTGAGCAGCTTCTCCAGCTCCAGACAGGCATGTCCCATCCCCTCTTTCTGAGCCACTGGAAGCACATGCTGCCCCTCAGCTTTCTGCCGGGAGCTGGCCCTGTGGTGATGATCTGAGGGGACCGGCCCAGAGGATCCTGTGCTGGGAGGGCCCTTGGATTCTAAGGACACGGCTGCAAGTGAACTGTGAGTGGAGCTCGCCCAGGCCCGGCTACTGAACACGGACCCAGCTTCTCTCCCCACAGTTTAGGGGAGTTGCCTTCACCCCATGGCCTGTGTCTCCTGGGAAAACACTAGCCCTGTGGCCGGACCAATGCCTGGCTGATGCGAGGAGAGAGAATGAGAAAGACCCTTCTGTGTGAGGCCTGCCTTTCCCCGTGACAGGCTCAGGCACTGGCTGAGTCGACAGGAGGGTCTGCAGAGATGTGGATGCTGGTAAGTCCTAGGGCTGAGTTTGAAGACTCTCTCCAGCCACAGGCGTCCACAGCTCCTGCTGGACCTCCTGGGGTCCAAGCTGCCTCCAGCACATCCCTGCTTCCCCGAGCTTCCCTTACTGAGAGGTGTGGGGATCCTTCTTTGGCAAACCCTGACACAGCATGAGAATATGAGGAAAGCCAGCCTGCTTCACCAACTCCCACAGGCTCCGGGATTTGAAATGCGAATTTGTAATTGTTTTCTACTTACTCCCACAGACGAAACCTGCCTCTTCCAGCTGAAGCCAAAGGCCTGGCCAACAATGTTTCTAGTTTCTCTCCCACTCTTGGTTAGCATTGAGACAAGGGGGCAGGTGCACGGAGAAGAGGAATGAGGAGGGAGCCAAGACCGGGTGTCGCCAACGTGCCAGAGGACGGAGGGTGCAAATCCTGGTGAGTTTTTCCCCTGGAATGTTTAGGTTGGCTGCCCCAACCAGAGAGAAATGATCAATTCCTACCCTAGGGTCAAGCCCAGAACTGAATCAAGAACACTGCTGGGGTAACCGCCACTCCTGGGACACTAGGAACAAGAAATTGACAGTCTACGAGTAAGCTTGGTGGTGATGCCAGCCAGTGGACTTGGGCAAGCCATCCCATCACAGGCTGTGGAGTCAGACATGCTGCACTTGAACCTGCTTCTGCCACTTAGTAGCCAGATGACCATGGGTGATTTACTTAATCTCGCTAAACCTCAATTTTCCCATCCGTAAATCTGTTCTGTAGGGCTCTGTGGAGATTAGAGGGAAGGTCAAGTATCTAACACAAAGTAGATACTCAGAATACCCAACACACTGGAACTGCAATGCAATTTCTAGCCATGCCTGGCACATAGCAAGCACTTAGCAAATGATGACTCTCTGGTAACAGTCAACTAGGAGGACCAATCAGAGATATCACATTTCACTTATATGCTCTCGTTCATTGAAATATTGCCTCAGGGACTTCCCTGGTGGTCCAGTGGTAAAGAATCTGCCTTCTAATGCAGGGGACATGGGTTCAGTCCCTGGTCAGGGAACTAAGATCCCACATGCCGCAGGACAACTAAGCCCGAACGCCACAACTACTGAGCTCACGTGCCTCAATGAGAGAGCCCATGTGTCACAAACTATAGAGCCCACGTGCTCTGGAGCCCTCGCGCCACAACTAGAGAGAGAAAACCTGCACACCACAACTAGAGAGAAGCCCATGCCTCAATGAAAGATCCTGCACGCCTCAGTGAAGACCCCGCGTACAACTAAGACCCGATGCAGACAAAAAAAAAACAAAGAAATTTAAAAAAAAAAGAAATACTGCCTCAAACATAGCCTCATCTATCACAGAGAGTAGATTACTAATTCACACTCTTACAGTGACTTCTTTTACTCAGTTACTTGTCATTGGCTAGACAATACGCATTGCTCTCATCCCAAATTCTAGCTTCCTGGTTAGAACAGTGGAATACGGCTGGATCGCAGAATGTGAGGGTTGGTAGGGGACCTAAATCATCTAGCCCAACCCCCTCACTTTACAGATGAGGAAGTGGGCCCAGAGTGGACTTATGTATCCTCAAAGACCAGAGGAGGGCAGGGATCTCTGAAGTTTCCAAGGCACGAGAATTCATGAGAATGAATCCTGATCATCTAAGCAAGTGAGCCCTGCAGGAGAGAGCTGAGCTGGGCAGGGGAAGATGGTGGTACATGTCTCAGTGCAAGGAAACTCACCTGGGAAAGGGATGGGTCAAGGGAGGTTTTGAGAGATACAGTCATTAAATTGATTGAAACTAGGTTGCAGAGGGCCTAGAGGGTAGCATGTTCTTAGATAATGCTACCAAAAGCTTTTGCTTTATAATAAACTTCGAGCTACTGACAATTTATGCAATGCTTTCCCAATCAAGATCTCATTTCAACTTGACAACATATTGAGATACGTTACAACCCCATTTTATTGATAGGAAATCTGAGGCTCAAAGACCAAGTGACTTGCCTAAAGTCAATGGCTAAGAAAGCAGAACTAGAATCCAGTCCTTCTTACTCCAAATCCTGGCTCAATTTGGTAACATGCTTGGGAAGGATTCAGCAAGATATGTTGAACCTTATCATAATAAACACCATGCCCAAAAGGAAGTTTCCAGTATAACAACTGTGTTGATATTCCCTCAGATTTTATTGGAATGATATCTGATGCGCACAGATTTGACTAACGTAGTCAATCCCTTGCCCAGAGAAAGCCCCTTTTATTTGTCCCAAAGAAATGGGTGACTTCATTTCAATCCCTCATGCCTGAGGGAGAGACCATGCTTACTGGCTAATCTCTGGCAAGTCTATGTAGGACTCACGCCACCATCAGTAGATATGCCTCACCCCACGCACAGAGATGCTCTCTCTTCCCGTTCACAGGCCAGACATCTCTCTGTTCTCCCCCAAAGTGTGCTGCTCTTCTCCAGACTCCCCTCGGTTCTCCTCCCTCTGGCTGGGCACAACCCCAGACCCTGGCCTTGGGTGCTGCATTAGAATGGCCAGGAGGATGCTCTGGCAGTGTGACAAGCCCTGTGTTTCCACAGGCAGTTCACCCCTTGCCCTTACCTGCCCTCCCATGACATGAGGACCTGTCCCCAGTACAGCCTCCAGCTCTGGATGAGAAACAATGGCTTAGTGTTTCCTGGAATTTACCTGGGGTGGTGGAGGGATGCCAACCCAACCCAACCCAACCAGGTTTATCAGCCCAAGGGAGGAAAGTCAGGCTCAGACACAGCCCTGCTCCTCCTTCAGGCTTCTTCAGTCTTCACTCTGAGGGGCTGCATCATCTTTCCTCCTCTGCTGGTAGCACCCACCTAGCACTGTGCAGTCCCACTAGGGTGAGGGGCACAGGGGAGCCTGTCTCTCGAGGTTCCTTTAGGATTCTTGGGTACCAACCTCAGGCCCTTTGTGGAGGAGACTTGCTCACCCTGGGAACCTGAAATGTCAGGGCTGGAAGGGACCTTAGAAATGATGCCATCGGGGGGACCTTCAAGATGGCGGAGGAGTAAGACATGGAGATCACATTCCTTCCCACAAATACATCAAAAATACATCTGCATGGGCTTCCCTGGTGGCACAGTGATTGAGAGTCCGCCTGCCGATGCAGGGGACACGGGTTCGTGCCCCGGTCCGGAAAGATCCCACATGCTGCGGAGCAGCGGGGCCCGTGAGCCATGGCCACTGATCCTGCGCGTCCGGAACAGGCTCCGCAACGGGAGAGGCCACAATAGTGAGAGACCCTCGTACCACAAAACAAAACAAAACAAAACAAACAAACAAAAAATACATCTACGTGTGGAACAACCCCTACAGAACACCTACTGAACGCTGGCAGAAGACCTCGGACTTCCCAAAAGGCAAGAAAATCCCCACGTACCTGGGTGGGGATTTTTCTGGCAAAAAATTGTACCTGGCAAAAGAAAAAAGAAAAAACAGAGACAAAAAGTAGGGGCAGGACCTGCACTTCGGGGACGGAGCTGTGAAGGAGGAAAAGTTTCTATACCCTAGGAAGCCCCTTCACTGGCGGAGACGGGGGGCGGGCCGGAGGGAAGCCTCGGAGCCACAGAGGAGAGCACAGCCACAGGGATGCGGAGGGCAGAGCGGAGAGATTCCTGCACAGAGGATCAGTACTGACCAGGCTGAGAGGCTTGTCTGCTCACCCGCTGGGGCGGGCGGGGGCTGGGAGCTGAGGCTCGGGCTTCAGAGGTCAGACCCCAGGGAGAGGACTTGGGTTGGCTATGTGAACACAGCCTGAGGGGGCTAGTGTGCCACGGCTAGCCGGGAGGGAGTCCAGGAAAAAGTCTGGACCTGCCTAAGAGGCAAGAGACCATTGTTTCGGGGTGTGCGAGGAGAGGGGATTCCTTCCCTGTGTGCCCACAGAAGGCAGAGCACCGCCTAAGTGAGCTCCAGAGACGGGCACAAGCCACGACTATCAGCTCAGACCCCAGAGACAGGCATAAAACACTAACGATGTTGCTGCAGCCACCAAGAAGCCTGTGCGCAAGCACAGATCACTATCCACACACACATCCCAACATCCCACTGGGAACCTGTGCAGCCCTGCACTGTCAGGGTCCTGTGATCCAGGGACAACTTCCCCGGGAGAACACACAGGGCACCTCAGGCTGTTGCAACATCACACTGGCCTCTGCCGCTGCGGGGCTCACCCCTCATTCCAATTATGACTACCGTTCCCCTCCCTCCCCCAAGCCTGAGTGAACAAGAGAGCCCTAATCAGCCGTGGCTTTAACCCCCTCCTGTCTGGGCCGGGAACAGGTGCCTGAGGGCAACCTAAATGCAAAGGTGGGGCCAAAACCAAAGCTGAAGCCCAGGAGCTGTGGGAACAAAGAAGAGAAAGGGAAATCTCTCCGTGCAGCCTCAGGAGCAGTGGATTCAATCCCCACGATCATCTTGAGGTACCCTGCATCTGTGGAATGCCTGAATAGGCAATGAACGAATCACCCCAAAATTGAGGCGGTGGACTTTGGGAGCACCTGTAGATTTGGGGTTTGCTGTCTATGACTGATTTGTTTCTGATTTTTATGTTTATCTTAGTTTAGTTTTTAGTGCTTGTTATCATTGGTGGATTTGTTGATTGGTTTGGTTGCTCTCTTTTTTATTATTATTTTAATAATTTAAAAAATTTTGTTTTTAATATATTTTTTTTCTTTCTTTTTTTCTCCCTTTTCTTCTGAGCCGTGGGACAGACAGGGTCTTGGTGCTCCAGCTTGGTGTCAGGCCTGAGGCTCTGAGGTGGGAGAGCCGAGTTCAGCACATGGGACCACCAGAGACCTCCCGGCCCCACATAATATCAATTGGCAAGAGCTCTCCCAGAGATCTTTGTCTCAACGCTAAAAACAAGCTCCACCCAACGGCCAGCAAGTTCCAGTACTAGACACCCCATGCCAAAAAACAAGACAGGAACACAACCCCAATCATTAGCAGAGAGCCTGCCTAAAATCATAATAAGTCCACAGACACCCCCAAACACACCACCAGACGTGGACCTGCCCACCAGAAAGACAAGATCCAGCCTCATCCACCAGAACACAGGCACTAGTCCCCTCCATCAGGAAGCCTACACAACCCACTGAACCAACTTTAGCCACTGGGAACAGACACCAAAAACAACGGGAACTACGAACGTGCAGCCTGCAAAACGGAGACCCCAAACACGGTAAGATAAGCAAAATGAGAAGACAGAAAAACACACAGCAGATGAAGGAGCAAGGTAAAAACCCACCAGACCTAACAAATGAAGAGGAAATAGGCAGTCTACCTGAAAAAGAATTCAGAGTAAAGACAGTAAAGATGATCCAAAATCTTGGAAATAGAATGGAGAAAATACAAGAAACATTTCACAAGGACCTAGAAGAACTAAAGAGTGAACAAACAATGATGAACAACACAATAAATGAAATTAAAAATTCTCTAGAAGGAATCAATAGCAGAATAACTGAGGCACAAGAACAGACAAATGACCTGAAGATAAAATAGTGGAAATAACTACTGCAGAGCAGATGAGAGAAAAAAGAATGAAAAAAATTGAGGACAGTCTCAGAGACCTCTGGGACAACATTAAATGCACCAACATTCGAATTATAGGGGTCCCAGAAGAGAAAAAGAAAAGGTCTGAGAAAATATTTGAAGAGATTATAGTTGAAAACACCCCTAACATGGGAAAGGAAATAGTCAATCAAGTCCAGGAAGCAAAGAGACCCCATACAGGATAAATCCAAGGAGAAACATGCCAAGATGCATATTAATCAAACCATCAAAAATTAAATACAAAGAAAAAATATTAAAAGCAGCAAGGGAAAAGCAACAAATAACATACAAGGGAATCCCCATAAGGTTAACAGCTGATTTTTCAGCAGAAACTCTGCAAGCCAGAAGTGAGTGGCAGGACATATTTAAAGTGATGATAAGGAAAAACCTACAACCAAGATTACTCTACCCGGCAAGGATCTCATTCAGATTTGATGGAGAAATTAAAACCTTTACAGACAAGCAAAAATTAACAGAATTGAGCACCACCGAACCAGCTTTACAACAAATGCTAAAGGAACTTCTCTAGGCAAGAAACACAAGAGAAGGAAAAGACCTACAATAACAAACCCAAAACAATTAAGCAAATGGTAATGGGAACATACTATCGATAATTACCTTAAATGTAAATGCATTAAATGCTCCAACCAAAAGACACAGACTGGCTGAATGTATACAAAAACAAGAACTGTATATATGCTGTCTACAAGAGACCCACTTCAGACCTAGGGACACATACAGACTGAAAGTGAGGGGATGGGAAAAGACATTCCAGGCAAATGGAAATCAAAAGAAAGCTGGAGTAGCAATTCTCATATCAGACAAAATAGACTTTAAAATAAAGACTATTACAAGAGACAAAGAAGGACACTACATAATGATCAAGGGATTGATCCAAGAAGAAAATATAACCAACATAAATATTTATGCACCCAACATAGGAGCACTTCAATACATAAGGCAAATGCTAATAGCCATAAAACGGGAAATCGACAGTAACATAACAATAGTAGGGGACTTTAACACCCCACCTTCACCAATGGACAGACCATCCAAAATGAAAATAGGGAAACACAAGCTTGAAATGATACATTAGACAAGATGGGCTTAATTGATATTTATAGGACATTCCATCCAAAAACAACAGAATACAATTTCTTCTCAAGTGCTCATGGAACATTCTCCAGGATAGATCATATCTTGGGTCACAAACCAAGCCTCAGTAAATTTAAGAAAATTGAAGTTGTATCAAGTATCTTTTCCGACAACAATGCTATGAGACTAGATTCCAATTACAGGAAAAAAACTGTAAAAAATACAAACACATGGCAGCTAAATGATAGGCTACTAAATAACCAAGAGATCACTGAAGAAATCAAACAGGAAGTCAAAAAATACATAGAAACAAATGACAATGAAAACATGACAACCCAAAACCTATGGGATGCAGCAAAAGCAGTTCTAAGAGGGAAGCATACAGCAATACAATCCTACCTCAAGAAACAAGAAAAATCTCAAATAAACAACCTAACCCTACACCTAAAGCAATTAGAGAAAGAAGAACAAAAAACCCCCAAAAGTTAGCAGAAGGAAAGAAATCATAAAGATGAGATCAGAAATAAATGAAAAAGAAATGAAGGAAACAATAGCAAAGATCCATAAAACTAAAAGCTGCTTCTTTGAGAAGATAAAATTCATAAACCATTAGCCAGGCTCACCAAGAAAAAAAGGGAGAAGATTCAAATCAACAGAATTAGAAATGAAAAAGGAGAAGTAACAACTGACACTGCAGAAATACAAAGGATCATGAGAGACTACTATAAGCAACTATATGCCAATAAAATGGACTACCTGGAAGAAATGGACAAATTCTTAGAAAAGCACAACCTTCCGAGACTGAACAGGGAAGAAACAGAAAATACAAACAGACCAATCACAAGCACTGAAATTGAAACTGTGATTAAAAATCTTCCAACAAACAAAAGCCCAGGACCAGATGGCTTCACAGGCGAATTCTATCAAACATTTAGAGAAGAACTAACATCTATCCTTCTCAAACTCTTGCAAAATAGAGCAGAGGGAGGAACACTCCCAAACTCATTCTATAAGGCCACCATCACCATGATACCAAAACCAGACAAAGATGTCACAAAAAAAGAAAACTACAGGCCAATATCACTGATGAATATAACTGCAAAAATCCTCAACAAAATATTAGCAAACAGAATCCAACAGCACATTAAAAGGATCATACACCTTGATTAAGTGGGGTTTATCCCAGGAATGCAAGGATTCTTCAATATACGCGGATCAATCAATGTGATACACCATATTAAAAAACTGAAGGATAAAAAGCATACGATGATCTCAATCGATGCAGAAAAAGCTTTTGAGAAAATTCAACACCCATTCATGAAAAAAACTCTCCAGAAAGTAGGCATAGAGGGAACCTACCTCAACAAAATAAAGGCCATATGTGATAAACCCACAGCCAACATCGTTCTCAATGGTGAAATACTGAAACCATTTCCTCTAAGATCAGGAACAAGACAAGGTTGCCCACCCTCACCACTATTATTCAATATAGTTTTGGAAGTTTTAGCCACAGCAATCAGAGAAGAAAAAGAAATAAAAGGAATCCAAATCGGAAAAGAAGAAGTAAAACTGTCACTGTTTGCAGATGACATGATACTATACATAGAGAATCCTAAAGATGCTACCAGAAAACTACTAGAGCTAATCAATGAATCTGGTAACGTAGCAGGATACAAAATTAATGCACAGAAATCTCTTGCATTCCTATACACTAATGACAAAAAAGTCTGAAAAAGAAATTAAGAAAACACTCCCATTTACCACTGCAAGAATAAAATACCTAGGAATAAACCTAGCTAAGGAGACAAAAGACCTGTATGCAGAAAACTATAAGACACTGATGAAAGAAATTAAAGATGATACAAACAGATGGAGAGATATACCATGTTCTTGGATTGGAAGAATCAACATTGTGAAAATGACTATACTACCCAAAGCAATCTACAGATTCAATGCAATCCCTATCAAACTACCAATGACATTTTTCACAGAACTAGAACAAAAAATTTCACAAACTGTATGGAAACACAAAAAACCCCAAATAGACAAAGTTATCTTGAGAAAGAAAAATGGAGCTGGAGGAATCAGGCTCCCGGACTTCAGACTATACTACAAAGCTACAGTAATCAAGACAGTATGGTACTAGCACAAAAACAGAAATATAGCTCCATGGAACAGGATAGAAAGCCCAGAGATAAACCCACGCACTTATCGTCACCTCATCTTTGATAAAGGAGGCAAGAATATACAATGGAGAAAAGACAGTCTCTTTGGTGTACAACAGAAACTAACACAGTATTGTGAAGCAATTATACTCCAATAAAGATCTATTAAAAAAAAAGAATGAAATTAGAACACTTGCTAACACCATCCACAAAAATAAACTCAGAATGGATTAAAGACTTAAATGTAAGGCCAGACAGTATAAAACTCTTAGAGGACAACATAGTCAGAACACTCTATGACATAAATCACGGCAAGATCCTTTTTGACCCACCTCCTAGAGAAATGGAAATAAAACCAAAAATAAACAAATGGGACCTAATGAAACTTAAAAGCTTTTGCCCAGGAAAGGAAACCATAAACAAGACAAAAAGACAACCCTCAGAATGAGAGAAAATATTTGCAAATGAAGCAACTGACAAAGGATTAATCTCCAAAATATACAAGCAGCTCATGCAGCTGAATATCAAAAAACAAACAACCCAATCCAAAAATGGGCAGAAGACCTAAATAGACATTTCTCCAAAGAAGATATACAGACTGCTAACAAACACATGAAAGGATGCTCAACATCACGAATCATTAGAGAAATGTAAATCAAAACTACAATGAGGTATCACCTCACACAGGTCAGAATGGCCATTATCAAAAAATCTACAAACAATAAATGCTGGAGAGGGTGTGGAGAAAAGGGAACCTTCTTGCACTGTTGGTGGGAATGTAAATTGATACAGCCACTATGGAGAACAGTATGGAGGTTCCTTAAAAAACTACAAATAGAACTACCATATGACCCAGCAATCCCACTACTGGGCATATACCCTGAGAAAATCATAATTCAAAGAGACATGTACCACAATGTTCACTGCAGCACTATTTACAATAGCCAGGACATGGAAGCAAACTAAGTGTCTACTGACAGATGAATGGATAAAGATGGGGCACATATATACAATGGAATATTATTCCACCATTAAAAAGAAACGAAACTGAGTCATTTGTAGGGAGGTGGATGGACTAGAGTCTGTCATACAGAATGAAGTAAATCAGAAAAAGAAAAACAAATACCGTATGCTAACACATATATATGGAATCAAAAAAAAAAAAAAGTTCTCATGAACCTAGGGGCAGGACAGGAATAAAGACCCAGATGTAGGGAATGGACTTGAGGACACAGGGAGGGGGAAGGGCAAGCTGGGACGAAGTAAGAGAGTAGCATTGACATATATATACCACCAAATGTAAAATAGATAGCTAGTGGGAAGCAGCCGCATAGCACAGGGAGATCAGCTCGGTGCTTTGTGACCACCTAGAGGAGTGGGATAGGGAGGGTGG
Source organism: Stenella coeruleoalba (assembly GCF_951394435.1). NCBI lineage: Eukaryota > Metazoa > Chordata > Mammalia > Artiodactyla > Delphinidae > Stenella > Stenella coeruleoalba. The sequence goes on along the minus strand of NC_137150.1, from coordinate 75,662,085 downwards.
GAGGGAGGGAGATGCAAGAGGGAGGAGACATGGGGATATATGTGTACATATAGCTGATTCACTTTGTTATACAGCAGAAATGAACACAACATTATAAAGCAATTATACTCCAATAAAGGTGTTAAAAAAAAAAAAAAAAGGCAAAGTCCACAGAAAAAAAAAAAAAAAGAAATGATGCCATCACACCCCCAACCCCGGAGTGGAGCAACTCATTCCTGGAACGTGAACTATACTCAAAGATCTGGGGGAAGCATTTCTATATGAGAACCAATGTGTTCACATTGTTGTACCAAATGACAACTGTAAGTTGATTTTACAAATTACCCTAAGACTTCAAAGAAATGTGATGCTTTCTGCAAGCTGTTTCAGGCTACACCCCAAGCCCCTACCCTCAGAATACTAGTTCTTCCTCCAATTCCCTGGGGATGGCAGAGTCAGAGAAGCACTGCTCCCACCCAAACCCTGTATCACAGAAAGGAAACTTCAGGTCCAGCCCAGTGAAGTGACCGTGAACCACAATATCTACTATTACTAATAAAAATAATCCATTTACTGAATGCTTACCACGAGCCAGGTACTCTACTGAGAGTTTTACTTAACTTTCCTTTTCAAAGCAACTCTGTAAGAGGTATGATTTTCACTTTAAAGATGAAAAGAAGACTCAGAAGTTGAGCAATATATCCAAAATCGCAAAGCTAACAATGACAGCTACTTCTTAGCAGCTGGATTTGAACCCATGCCTCTGAGTCCAAGGTTCAGAGCCTTGATGACAATGTCACACCGTTAGTGATGCAAGAGGGAGGAGCTGGGAGTGGGTCGGAGTCCAGGGTGCTGGTGTCTTGTCCTGGATTATTATGCATAGCCCCAGAATACAAGGGTGCCTTAGCTTACCCTCGGCCTATCAGTAAGAAAACTGAGGTTCAGAGAGAAGAGCGCAACTTAAGGCCAGAGCCACCAAACTTCAGAGACAGCATCTGCTAACAGTGGGCTCTGTGGGAGTATCCTAACCTCTCTGGGGTTAGAAGACCTCTAACATCCCTCCTGAATGTACCAGTTATAACCTGACTTGCACATCCTGTCAGCCTTTGTGAGCCTGAGCACCTGCGGGGGCCTCATTCACTTTGGTCTGCAGACAGCAGCTCTGACAAGTTACCCTTAACCTCCCGCCAGGGGGCTGGACTGGGGTGGGGGGTGGCGGGGGTGCGTGCTAAGGGAACTCGTTTGACAATTGCAAGTCACTCCTGGTTCTGAACTGATCGACCAGCCTGCTAGTCATTAGCTAAGCCCTGTATGCCAGGAAGCAGAATGTATGCACAGTAGCCAAAAGCCACAGCCACAAGCACGCACACCCCTCTCAGCAAGGAAATTCCAGAAGTTCATTCATTCCTGTGGTTCGCATCTATAAGAATCTTCTTCCAGATCCCAACTTCTTAGGTCCCTGATGTCGTCTAAAGGCCTACTCCACATCTGGACAAAAGCATGCTGAAAAGATGCGACTGTTGTGACTGCTTAGAATATTTACATTATCTGTGGTATCCATGTTGATCGCCTGAGCCAATCAAGCCAGGTTTATCAACACTGTGCTCCCAGCAGGGCCGGAAGAACCCTGGCTGAAGGGTCAGAACACACAGTCTGTCCACACACCCATCACTGTGTGTTTATCCAGCTCTGTCCCGGACCCCATGGCGCTCTGTGAGTTGGGAGGAAAAGGGAGCAGAACATCAGGGGGTGAAGAGACAGGAGTTCGAGAAAGTTGAGACTCAGGGAGCAGCTTTGGAAGGGCGAGCACTCCTCACTTTGGCCTTGAGGAGGCCTCTGGACAGCAGGAGCCATCAGCCTGCTGGGGGAGAGCCCCCCCACCCCGAGAGTAGTTAAAGGCAGCTCACAGCCTGCTTGCTTCTCCCCAGCCCAGCCCAGCCCCTCAGCTCCCACCCGCTCTGTCGCAGCTCCTCCTGAGCGTGTTGCAGGTTCTAGAGTCTCGCCTCCAGCTGTGGCTCTTTAAAGCTGAGCCACTCGAGGTTCACACAGGCCCCACCTGATGTTCTAAGCCTGTCCCGGCTCCCCCCGGAGCTGCTGACTGGGGAGCCCCTCACACCTCGTCTAGACAGGCTCCAGGTCCCAGGACATTGGCTGGGGGCGGGCAGGCCACCACCTCTCACCTTCCCTTTCGTGCTCCTTGAATAGGAGGGAGAAGCCACTCAAGCACCAGGTGTGCAGGCCCTCGGCCGTCCTGCTGTCCCCTCACGCTGGGCTGCGGCTCAAGGCCCTTCCGCACCACGCCTGCCTGCCTCCCTTCCTCCCTCCCAAAGGACGCCCTCTGCTTCTCTGTCTCGGCAGGCGATTAGGGATGTTGCTGAGAACATCCAGTTCTTAGCATCTGCAACAATGGACGATAACGGAGAGTGACGCATTTTCTCCCGTAAGGACTTTTCCCACCAATCATGTCTCCCTCCCTTCCTCCTCAGGCGTCACTGAAGATACTGACAAGGCTAACATGTGTCTCTTCTCCTCTCCCACACCAAACCTGCTCCGGACGGGCGCTGTTGAGAAAGAAAATGGCGACCCCTGGGAACCCGGAGGAAAGGGCATGGAGAAAACTGATGGGTAATGGAGAGCACGGTGCATCAGCAGGAACACAGCCAAGTGTGACTGACCCTCTGGAGAGAGGACCGAGCTCACAGGTGTCAGCTCAACTGGCCCCAGTGGGGAGGAGAGGGCCCCTGTCCCTCCCATCTTCTCTCGGAAACAGGGGCCCAGCAGGAAGATCAAGGGCTACCCCATGTGTCAGCGGGGCTCACACCTGGCCAGGGGAGCACAGACCTTGAAGACAGGGGACTTGGAATCCTACTGGGGAGGCCAGATCAACAAAGGAGAACAATATAACCACAGGGGCCAGGAAAGTGGGATTGGAAGTAAAACAGCTGGTGGGCCCTGGCCTGTTCACTGGGACTTGGTAAACCCTTCCCGTTTTCCACTCCCGAACCCCACAGTTCTGCACCCTGCTCAGGACACGCAGCCAACACAAATCAGCAGTTCGTTTCTTAGCATTTGCCTAGAGGGGAGCATGGGCCCAGCATTTACTGGGTGTTAAGTGTTCTCTCTCCCCCGCAGTAATAAGATGGGTACAGGACTCTGAAAGGAAGTACGTTGTTTCCCATCACTGCAAAGCTTTGAAGTGGCCATCCTAGCTGTTAGAACATTTTCTCCAGGGCAATTTGGGTAAGCTTCCATCCCCTGTACGTAGCAGCCAACCAGCTAGGCCTCTCCAGGTGTGGTCGATGAGGCCAAAATAGGACTGCTAAATGTGCTTATCCATACCAAATAGACCTATTCAATTAATAATGCACTTCTAACTATTCTAATGAAACAATTTATCATTCACGCTGGAAGTAAGAATCAGTTTTCCTCTCACTCTGGTTTTTTATGATTACTCAATTCGGGATTTTTCTGAGAGAAAGCAGTCCCCTGGGACTTCCTAGAGTCCAGTGTTTGATGGGGGGAAATTATTGATACTGAAGAACTCTGCTCCCCCTCACACCTGTTAGCTGGGGCTTGGTTCCATCTCCCCGATGGCTTTGTTCCTCTTGGTTTCTAGGCCAAAGTGAGCTTCTGGGAAGCTGCAATTTGGCACAAGTGCGTACTTGCTTGGGTGTCCTCTCTCTCAGCTGATCTTTGCAGGTTCCTGGCAAGTCTCTCTCTTAGCTGAGACAATGCTCCCCCCCCCCACCCTCTTCCCGCACCTCTTAACTAGAAAAATAAAATAATATCCAGGTTCCAGAAGGTAATTTCTTGCTTAAGCCCAGGAAAAGCCGAAGAGAGCTAGCTTATCCCCACATCTGCCACCTGCAATGCTCAACCAAACAACAGGACAAACCATCTACGAAAGATCTAGCTATCTCTTCACTTCTGCAATCCCTGAAGCATTTCTTTGCCTGTTCGTGTGCACAGTGAGCTGCATCTGTATGGCTTCCCCATGGACCAGAAGCCCCTCTGAGCTGACACTGTGAGGAGATGCTGCCTAAAGGACGTCCCTTGAGTCCACTCCCCGAGCCCCGCGAGGTCCAGCTGGGCATCTCTGGGCACTCGGGGTCGGACCCGTCCTCCTGTGGGCACAGGGGAGGGGCCTCCTCCACAATCGCACTTTTCTTGCAAGCTGAACCTAAGGCCAGGCTCCCAGGCTGCATCACAGATGGTCAGCTTGGTGCTCTGCTCTGAAAGCGGGTTCCCAGCAAGGCAGCCTTGACAGAGCCAACGGAACACGGGGTAGACACCAAGAAAGAAACAGAGCTCTCCCAGGCCGAGTTCTTGTTGGCTTCAAGTTATTTTCTACCACTTCAATGTATTTCTGCACTAGCCATATATAGGCTTTTCTATTAAAATTCCAGAACTTTTCTAGGGAGAACTGCTCCCAGGTGCACAAATAGGAGGACGGCTCAGCTGACAAATTATCTCTTCTCACTGTAGATACTCTTCTGCTCAATGAAAACTTTAACGGTCATGCACTCAATTTGTGGGATAGGTAAGGAAGGATGGAAGTGAAAGAGGAGCTCCTGGGTCAGAGTGAAATATGAATTCTAGCTACATGCTACAGCAGCTTAGGAATAACCACTGTGATTATTCTACCACTAATCAGGACACAGAGCTGTATTCAAATGGGCCACGTCTCCATCAGGCCTGGGCCTGCCTCAGCATCAGGGAATCTTAACTCACCAGCTCTTATGCACTAGAGGAAACCGGCAGAGCAATTACCATCAACCTATATTGTCCTCCTCCTTCCTTTTCAATAACTAGGGTGACCACATGACATATTACCCAAACCAGGACTCTTCTGAGAGTGAAGAGAGGAACTACCAACACTTATGCCGGGACTGTCCAGGGGAAATAGGATGTGTGTGACCACCTACTCACTCCCACCATCTCCCTAAGTCTGGATGTGACACATGACTTCAAGGATGTGTTCCCTGGCCACATTCACTCTGTTCCGGCCAAGCTTGTACTTCACATGCCCTCAGTCCAGGAAACTGTTATGTTATTTCACGCACTGGGTTACATTTGGACATGTTCTCATATCTGTCCTCGCTCCTTTTCTAGACCATCAGTGTCTTAGTTTCTGACTTGTTTTTTTGAGCTATAGTTGATTTACAATACTGTGTTAGTTTCAGGTATACAGCAAAGTGATTCAGTTATATATATATTTTCAGATTCTTTTCCATTATAGGTTATTATAAGATATTGAATAGAGTTCCCTGTGCTGTACAGTAATCCTTGCTGCTTATCTATTTTAGGTAGTTTGTGTGTGTTAACCCCATACTCCTAATTTATCCCTCCTCCCCTTTGGTAACCATAAGTTTGTTTTCTATATCTGTGAGTCTGTTTTTGTCTTGTATACTGTCTTGTATATAGATTCATTTGTATTATTTTTTAGATTCCACATATAAGTGATATCGCATAATATTTGTCTTTCTCTGTCTGACTTACTTCACTTAGTATGATATTCTCTGGGTCCATCCATGTTGCTGCAAATGGCAATATTTCATTCTTTTTTATGGTTGACTAATGTTCCATTATATATGTACCACATTTTCTTTAACCAATCACCTGTTGATGGCCACTTGGGTTGTTTCCGTGTCTTGGCTATTGTAAATTGTGCTGCTGTGAACACTGGGGTGCTTGTATCTTTTCGAATTAGAGTTTTTGTCTTTTCTGGATATATGCCCAGGAGTGGGATTGCTGGACCATACGGCAGCTCTGTGTTTAGGTTTTTAAGGAACCTCCATGCTGTTCTCCATAGTGGCTGCACCAATTTACATTCTCACCAACAGTGTAGGAGGGTTCCCTTTTCTGCACTGTTTGCTGACTTTTTGCATGAACTTTAAACTCACTCTAGTTCCTTTGTTCCATCCACTTTTGTCATTGTTCATAAATAAATAATATTTGCTGAAAGTCTGGTTGTAAGTACGATTGCAAATGATTGCAAACTTTTTTCCTAACATAAATACTGTCGTTTTTTATATATTTTTCCAGTATTTTTCTATATATGTACTTTTTAAAACAAAATTATACATACACACTATCATTGCCTTCAACTTCATACTTTTGTTCATGCTAAACCACAATATTTTTCCTGGTTACGGAACATTCTTCCTAAGTCTCATTTTTAATAACTTTGTAACATTCCGTCAAGTGGATGAACCATCATTTACTCAATCACGTCCCTGTTATTTACCATTTAGGTTGTTTCCAATTTCACTAAAACAAACAACATCACAAGTCACAATTTCATGAACATAACTTCTCCTTCACTCTAGATTATATCTACTCAAGATATATTTCAAGAATTTCGATTACTAGGTCAAAGTGCTTGAAATTTTTATGGCTCTCAAATCCAGGTCCTCTTAATTTCTGTCAATGTACTACCTGGGGTGACTCCTGGCTCCCCAAATATTTTGCTCTCCTTCCTCAGCCCCAGTTTGATCTTGAGCTCCTTGATCTGGTGCCAGGGCCCAGGTATGAGCCAGGTCCAGGGATTCCCGCACAGTTTGAAGGGATGTGCACTTAGATATCTGACCAAGTTAGGCAAGGCTTGGGAAATGAGGCAAGTATTGAGCAAGACAGGGAAGGATCCCACCCCAAGGAGTCATGAAGTTCAAAACAACTATTGTTATCAAGCAAAACATGGGGCCTCTGCTCTCTCTCCTCTGTAATCCTGCCAGTGCGGGCAGCCCCAGATGCCTCTGAGCCTTTTCTGCCCAGCTGAGTCCTACCTTAACCTCAAGGTATCCTCTTCTCTAAGGCCTTCCCAGCAGGATTTATGACACAGGTTCTTGAGCACAGACTCAGACAAACTTTCCAGTCTGTGATAAAATACAGAAAATGAGGACAATACGTGGAATTTTTCATACAGCTCACTGCACATAGTTTAAAAGGCCATCCTTTAATCTCAGTTTATGTCCTTCACACTTGCTCGGAATTAATGTATTCTTTCATTTATTTGTAAAATTGTCCGTGGCTTTGTGTAATTAGTAGTTCGTTTACTTATGGCATATGTTTTGACAGCTCACTACCTGCCAGGTGCTATTCTAGACCCTAGAGACGGAGCAGCAAACACAAGAGACAAAGGTGCCTGACAACTAGCTTTTCTGATTGTGATATAAGTGCCCGACATGTAGCTTTTGATTGTTGAAGCCTCCACTTCAAAGACAGCCATTTGGAATAAACACAATGCCAGCTACAGGACTAGATAAACAGTCAGGCCGCCCCACCCATGAGGTTCCCTTTTTTTTAGAGAGAGCTCTGGTGACCTAGATAACTGACCGTTCGACGGTTTTTCCCTTCCTGTGCTTTAATTCCTGCTTTTATGCTTTAAATTCACCAATAAAGAGTGAACACTTGAAACCCTAGGTCCTCCAACCCTCGACCCCAATAAAGGCAGAACCCCAGGTCTGCTCCATCTCGTGCTCTCTCTCCCTCTCTCCCCCCACTCCTCGCTGTGTGGTCCCGGGGAGGCCTTGCACCCTCAGGGACCTGTGAGCAATAAGCCTTGTCTTTTCTAAGTTCCCTGATGGTTGTTACTGAGCTGCAGCTTGCAGTCTTAGTAAGAACCACAAGGGTCGGTCCAGCCACAACATTGGCTCCAGGTGGAAAAGTGTCTGTGGGGGACCACCACAAGCAGCACGGCCCAGGGGAGTGCCCCCAGGCGTCTCTAGCTTGCAGGATCACTATCACCAGGCCGAGAAGACCCTGAAACAGCGCCCTTGCTCTGACTGTGGAGGCTCTGTCTCCGCAGCGCCCTGGAGGGTGGGGGGAAAGGGCTCAGGTTTGGCCATCGCTGTATCTCCATGGTGGTGTCCTGCACAGTCACTTCTTATTAAACACTTGCTGGGGATGGGGTTTCATAAAGACACTGACACTCCCTGGAGCATCAGTGGGGACACTTGTGTGCACAGCAGAGGGCCTGTGGGCGGTTTGAAAAAGGGTGTGAAATTAACCAACTCTGGGGCCACAGTGCCTGGCTTCCGATCCCAGCTCTGCCGTAGGACCTTCAGCAAATGTTTTCTCCTCTCAGCCTGTGTCCTCCCTTGTAAAATGGGCAGGATTGTAACAGTACTTGCTTGAAGAGGCTTGAAGATGGAAGCCCTCCGCACAGTCCTTGGCACACCAGAAGCCCTCAGTAAATGTGACCTAGTTGTAGCAATAACAATAGCATCAATTGGGTGCTAAATAAACCAGCTAATAGGTGACTGTGTCAACATTAAACCAGGTGAAAGGTCACAGCCCAGAGAACCAAACTGAAATTGAAGGTACATTTGACAGGCCAGAAATGTTAAAGATATAACAGGGAAAATTAAATTTGTATATGAAGGAAGAAAAAAACAAACTGGCCAGACTTTCTCTTCCTTCTCCACATGTCAATGATAGAAACTGATAGAATTTCATTTATGTCAGTGATAGAAACAGGGCAAAATGCTCCTACCACATCCAGGTTTGTTCAATGATGGGCACATGCCAGAACTCAACCACAAATGGCCACGATTAGTTGAGGGGAACGGAACTAGGGAATAAACACACAAGTTCAGGGACTTTCCTAAAGTATGGACATTCCACAGACAGATAATTTCCAGTGCCACCCAGAACTCCGGAATTTAAGAAATCTGAGGGAGGGTGGGATGGGGTAGAAAACAGAATACTGGCCACAACGAGCAGCAGGACAAAGGCCCAAGTGTGCAGAGGTTGCTCTTAGCTCTGTGATTGAAATGCAACGCTGTGCAAATTTAATGTCGGCGGCTCAGATAAAATAATGTCAGCAGACTAGATAATTAAAGCTTTTTGGCTCACTTCTTTGTTCTCTTGCTTTCCGGAGGGAGGTCGATAGAAAAAGGAGACGGGTCCAGTAAACCAAGAATTCCTCAGAGTTTTAAGTATATTTTTAGTTACTCCCGACATCTGGGATAGCAGAGACATTATTTCGGGATCAGAGATCAGATCCTGATCATGCCCTTTACATGGGGCTAAACATCACTCTCTAAAATCCTTTGATGAGAATGCACTTATTGCAAAGATACGCACAGGCTAACTGAGACCACATTTAGGGTGTCTGTCGCTTCTGACAGATGTTTCTGGCTGAGTGGAACAGATGCCATTAAACCAGCTGCCACCATTCCTATTTTTCACCATCTTCCCAAATTCCTTCCTGGACCTGCATCTGGACCAGACCTGTTCCACTCAGGACTGGAGCTGCCCAAGACCAGGGGAGCGACCACGGGTCCACAGCCAGGTCCTTACAGAGAAGCAATGGACCCAACCGCCTGGTCCCACTTGCTTTTTAAAGCATGGGCTACTCGACAAGGAAAGAGTAAATCACAAAACCACAGACACAGTTAAGAGTGCAGGGAGATCTTCGAACTCAACCTCCCATCCAGTAGAGGAATGCTGTTCTGCCCCAAACTGGGCAAGGGTGGGACTGATATGTTTGTGGACAATTGCCAGGACCTGGCTGAGCCATGAGGCTGCTGATTACAGGGATGGAACCAAACCCATCAGGGATGGAGGGAGGACTTAGCCAAGATCCTGGTGGGTCCCTCTGTAAGAATGCCGGGAACTGCAGGACTAGGGATGCATCTGAGACTAACCCCTCCAGCCCCCTTAGGGCAGGCTGGGGTTCCCTAGAGTTAGAACTCCCCCCCACCCCACTCATGCAGGAACTCTCTCTGGGCATGTCTGACAGGTGAAAATGCTCAGAGAGGGGACAGGAAGGGGTGGCAGGGGAAGGAGTTCCAGTCACTGTGTACAGCAGGGTCTGCTGAGCCATGATATGGCTTCGCCTAACTGGACCCAATTCTGTCCCCTGGAGCCACATGAACTCTACCTTTCTACAAGACATGGCTACAAATATCTGAAGACAATCATCATTTATCCTTTATCCTTCTGCAGATGAAACACACTCGACCCTTTCAACTGTTCCTACTTGCCATTGTTTCCAAACCGTTTCACATCCTCTGGGTTCATGCTAGTTTCACCAGGACCCCCTTGGTGTGACCCTGAGGACTGAAGAAAGCACACAGGAGCACAGTGGATAAACCACAGGTGTGAATCTCGGCGCCATCATCCCCCGTGCCTCAATTTCCTCTGCAGTTTCCTCTGCAGCACCTGATAATCTTAGTCATGAGAAATGCGTAAGTCAGTTCATAGAGAACTCTTAGAACTGTGCCTGGTGAGGCAGCTGATACGCAGCTAATTAAGTCTCAGCTATTTCTTGGCACAATGCTTAGCGTAAGAAGTATGCAATGCGTATGCAAATCCTGCAGCTGATACTCCATTACTCACCAGCTTTCTTACTCATAAAACAACAGTACCACCTCTCAGCTTTGATGAGGTAAGTTGTGAGAAGTCTCCTGGTCAGTGCGTGGTGCAGAACAAGCAGGCCATACACACTAGCTTCCTTCCCCTTTGTACGGATGCAGCAGCTAGGAGCCATTCTCTATGGGTCTCTCATGTGCTGTATATCCGACAAGCACAGGCACTGACTGCCTTTGCTCCAGATTATCTTTTCAAGAATATGTGTATCATAAACAACCTTGGAAGAAAGAGTGTCTTTCTTTGGAGCAAAGAACAGGCATGCTTATTGTCCATTATAAAAGGTCTGAGTTCCCTAGTCTCAGGATTTCTCTCCACTGTGTGGGCAGGTGTCACCCTATGGAAACTGGAGCTCAAAGAACCAGTGAGAGAAAATGCTGGTTCTCTGGTCACTGTCATTGTTATGAATCATAAAGTCCTGTCCCTAAGCCATGCAGCTCATCTTCTGCCAGCATTCACGAAACCTTGGCAGCAAACTCACTAGCTTGCCAATTGGTGAAATCTCAGACCCTCCATAGTGATTAAAGACAACCTGTAGAGAAGAGACAGTGACAAAATAACCACCCCCTGACCCCTACAGTAAAGATATTAAATTATCATCAACCTTATCATAGTCTATCTACACTTAGCTGATTTTCTAAAAATTCTAAGTGAAGAATTTTTATTTATTTCCTTATTTATTCATTTCGATTTTCATCTTCTTGATTTTAATCGAAAGTTCCATTCATTTGAGGTGTCTTCTAAAGTTTTTTTGAGGGGAGACATCTTCTGAACTTGAAGGCCCCCCTTTCCAGTGCCTCTGTCAGAGGTGCACAGACCACAGTCTCTCCTCCCATTCCACTCACTTCTCCCACCAGACCAGGTAGACCCTCCTTCTAAATCTAGGTTCTCATCTGTAGCATGAGACACACGTTTGAATTGTATAAAGCTCTTGACAGGTTTCTACCTTCACTCAATTTGTGGCTAAGAGCACGGTGAGTTCTACAGTCATCCTAGGATGCTCTTTGTTCTCCCCTTACCCTTTACTGAGAGCACTGGGGGAGCCTCTATGTTAACACCTCCACTTCCAAAAGGTAGAGAGATGTGTGACCTATGGGATGCGACACAGCTGAAGATCAGCAGGACACCAGCTGGTGTAGTTAGGAAGAAGAGGTAAGAACACCCAGGTCCTGCTGGGAAATCTGGCCTAAAACCCCTGAGGTTGTAACCCAGAGCAAGTGGAGATCTGAGAAGGCGGCTGTGTGAATGGGGTAGGGAAGCGCAGATACTGTCATGGATGTGCTTCAGACTCATCTCTGGCACTAAGAAAGACAGGGGCACAGTTAGGGACAATGTTATGAAATGCAATTTCAACTCACCCCAAGGAGCTTAGTAGGAAGCCGGTAGATATGAAGCTGTCGGTGGTTCCAAATCTTCTTCAGACACCGTAAATTAGTGGGACAAGATCTTTACTCCCATCCTCTACCACTGCCACTACCACTGTCCCTTATTTTCAGATCAAGGATTCATGCCCATGACAAACTCTAGCTCACAGGTACCCACTGACTATTCAGATAAGCAACCAGTGATTTTCATCATTTTGTCCCTTGGGTACTTTCTTGCATTTTATATGTACCCTCCCTCTCCACCACAAAACTGGGTATATCTGGGTCTCAGCATCTGGCATTAAATTATAACATGTTTCTTTTCAAAAATAAATAAAAATAAGTGAGCCAATAAATCTCTTGAACTACAATGCTTTTTCTCTTATTCATCTTTTTAAATTGAGGGGGTTTTATTTTTAGATTTTACTGTCTGAAGATTTCTTACAATATTTTTAAGCATGACTGAGTATACCAAGATCTCAACATCTGGTCATAAGTTACTTGCAGAACTGTGGCATAGTTTTCTTTCTTTTGAAAAATAATTAATCTGTGATGGATTTAATGGATATCAAATGAATAATAACATAGTTTCAGCAGTAAGCTTGGACTTTATCAGGCCCCATGGTCAAGGATTACCCAGGAAAGTTTAGTAATTAGGTTCCCAGGGTAACTCCAGGGGATGGATCCTTGGTTTGCAGGCTTGTTACCAGCTTAAACTCTCATCCCACACCCCAAGTCTCCCTTGTGCTATAGAGGGCTCTCAACTTCTGGTCCTGCCTCCTCAAGGTGGCCTCCCATCTCTTCAAAGCTCTCACAGTGTCCCATCCAGAAACTGCTTTTATGCTTTCCTATGATTCAACGGTCCTCTGGTTTCATTATGTCTGTGTAAGAGACAGGACAGGATCCAAATCTCATCCCAGACTCCCGATTGTCAGAAAACTCATCTCTCTACCTACACAGATTAACTCCTAATGTACTCAACCCTTAGGGGGTTTTGAGGCTGTTCCACAACAGACTGTCCCCAGTCAGAGATGGCCAGACCTTCACACCTGGTTACCCCCACAGGTACAGATCAATAAAACCCAGTCAGTGGAATACTACTCAGCCATAAGAAAGAATGAAATAATGCCATTTGCAGCAACATGGATGAACCTAGAGATTATCACACTAAGTGAAGTGAGTCAGACAAAGACAAAGTTCATACGATATCACTTACATGTGGAATCTAAAAAATGATACAAATGACTTATTTACAAAACAGAAACAGACTCACAAAACAAACTTACAGTTAGAAAAAGGGAAGGGGAGATAAATTAGGAGCTTGTGATTAACAGATACACACTATATATAAAATAAACAAGATCCTACTGTATAGCACAGGGAACAATAGTCAATATCTTGCAATAATTTATAACGGAAAAGAATCTGAAAAAGAATACATACATGCGGGACCTTCCTGGTGGCGCAGTGGTTAAGAATCCGCCTGCCAATGCAGTGGACATGGGTTTGAACCCTGGTCCAGGAAGATCCCACATGCCGTGGAGCAACGAAGCCCGTGCAACACGACTACTGAGCCTGCGCTCTAGATCCCATGCGCCACAACTACTGAGCCCGTGTGCCACAACTACTGAAGCCAGCGCACCTAGAGCCCGTGTTCCGCAATGAGAAGCCCGTGCACCACAACGAAGAGTAGCCCCCGCTCGCCACAACTAGAGAAAGCCCGCGCGCAGCAACAAAGACCCAACACAGACAAAAAATAAAAATAAATAAATAAATATTTTAAAAAACAAAGAAACATTTGCTAAAGGTCCCTGCATCATCTATGAGGGGCCCACTGGCTCAGACTTTAAGGGTCCCTGGAGAAGGGCACCGAGTTCTGGGCAGCCTCTACACCGACCAGGTTAACGGCTGTGCTCATGAGGCCCTGTTTCCTCACTAAGGAGGAAAAAGAGAGTACTGGATGATTTCTGCAGCCCCATCTGCTCTAGGTTTTACAACAGAAGTTTGACTGTCCTCTTTTCCTCATTGCAAACTTCCGGGTCCTGAGCATAAAGCTGGTAACTACACAGAAAGGGCTTCACGCACAGCCCTCTCAGCACCAGTGGCTCTACTTTCAGCCCCATTTTAGCCGAGGCAAACCTGCCTTTAAAATAAAGCAACTTGGGCTTCCCTGGTGGCGCAGTGGTTGAGAGTCCGCCTGCTGATGCAGGGGACACTGGTTCGTGCCCCGGTCCGGGAAGATCCCACATGCCGCGAGAGGCTAGGCCTGTGAGCCATGGCCGCTGAGCCTGCGTGTCCGGAGCCCATGCTCCACAAAAGGAGAGGCCACAACAGTGAGAGGCCCACGTACGGCAAAAAAATAAATAAATAAATAAAAATAAAGCAACTTGCGTTAATTTCTCCATCCTTTGATCTTCTGCCTCTGCTGCTTCACAAAGTCATGGCTTTAAGGCTTCGCCTTCCAAGGGAGCCATGCTCAGACATACAGAGTGTTCACTTTGATCCAGCCTCCCCTGAATACTAAAATAATGCCTCCCATCTCAGATGCAGGTTCTGTATTTTCTTTCAGGCAGCAGTAGGACACCACTACTTTTTTTCTTTATCAGCCACTTCAGAGTCCAACCTCACTGTCATTTTTTTTTAATTCCTTTAAAGTTACAGGATTTATTTTCTTAATGAAAGAGCAGCCCCTACATACTTTTTTTTGCCTTTCCAAGTAGTCTAAGAGGCTACTCTCTCACTTCAGTGATGGGGCCATAGCTCAAAGCACCTTTAGAACCATGGGGAAAACAATCAGTGCTATTTAAAAGCACAGGCCACGCTTCCTCTCACTAATTCCTCTTTCCCTTCCTCTTCCTTCTCACACTCTTTGCTTCACTAGAATTGGTTGTGGCCCCATCAGCCTCCTTTGCGCTGAGAGTGAGCAGATGGCCCCCTGGCTGACACTGGCTGAGGACCCCTGACACGCTATAAGCCTGAGCGTCAGCATGGCGGCAACAGAAAACCCATCTCCCTCACTGGCTAAACCTGCAAAAAGCAATGAATCCCGCCCCCCCTCAAATAACACATAGGAAATCCCAAAAGATCACTGACATGTTTGAAATACTATTGAGAAATATATTTCAGAATATTATTTGAAATATTATTCACCATTGGATAGCTGCCCAAAGAAGTCCCCATCTAAACACTCACTCTATGTTACCCTAACACAGAACTTCTCACTAAACAGAGTGGAGATGACCACGTCTGTGCAGCTCTTGGTTAGCACCCGGAATAGCTGGGCGCACATTAACACGGAATTCTACCTGTGCGCCAACCCCAACGAGGTCTGCTTGACAAGGAAACAGAGGGTCAAAGGGGAAATCAAAACCGAATGGAGGGACTTCCCTGGTGGCACAGTAGCTAAGAATCCACCTGCCAATTCAGGGGACACGGGTTTGATCTCTGGTCCGGGAAGATCCAATATGCCTCCGAGCAACTAAGCTCGTGCACCACAACTACTGAGCCCGTGCGTCTAGAGCCCGTGCTCTGCAACGAGAAGCCACCGCAATGAGAAGCCTGCGCACCTCAACGAAGAGTAGCACCGGCTCGCTGCAATTAGAGAAAGCCCATGTACAGCAACGAAGACCCAATGCAGCCAAAAATAAATATTAATTAATTAATTAATTTCAAACAAACAAACAAAAAAAAACCAAATGGAGTTCATCACAGCAGCCTCCTGGAGCAGTGGAGGAAGAAGCTTGGGGCAGTCGGGAAGCTGGAGCACCACAGTTCGGCAGTACGAATAGCTTCTAGCAGAGGCCATGGCACCCAGCAGGCACTTAAGCAATCTTGATTCCTGGCTGGCTCCACCGATGGTCCCACTGACTTGACCAGTTCTAGAATTCTGACCGGCTAAGCCAAGGTCAACAGATAATGCTAAAGCATGTTGACTTCACCCCCACCTGCGTGGGCACCCGGCCAGGTGTCATCTCACCTTGGGCGCTGTGGTCCCCTCCGGCAGCTCCTCAGGGCGGACTGAGGGGGCGGGGTCAACAGCACAATTTAAACTCTGCCCACTCACCGATGTCTCCTCTGCTGCTTGTTGGGCTGAGAGGACAAGGAAAGAAGTCCTGGAGGTCTGCCTCACCGTGGGGAGCCCTCAGCCAGGACACTCGTGAAGTGTTCTGGACTGCAGCAGGGGCAGCCTATCTGGCAGCCACCTGGCCAGTGCCCGGCAGAAAGGAGGACAGGAAAGCCGAGGCGGGGACAGACATGCAACAGGGAGTGGAAGCGGCAGCCGGAGGACCTCATCACCAGAGAGGCTGTTGGAAATGTCCCAAGGTCAACAATTGTTGCTTTTATGACCACGTGTGGGCGGCTATGGGTTTAGAGTTCAGGAACAATGGTTACGAGGAGAACCAGAACAAGGTGCTTCCTTCCCCTACAGAGGACAGATGCAGGGGAGCCAGGGAGGAGGGTGCAGTGTCTGGGGAGAGTCCCTAGCAGGGATGAGGGAGGAAGGACACATGGCAGGCCTCTCAGGAAGCCATTGGGGTCTCTGGAGGGGCCCGGCTTTGGTGACACAGCCAGGGGAAGGGGATGCCCACAGGATGGGGAGAAAGTACCCACATCTGGGAGAAGACTGTCCTCAGGGGTGAGTGAGCCCCCGCCCCCCACTGTCCCAGGACCCAGCCCACGTCCCATGCCCCGCAGAACCCACATGCAGGCAGCCCACGGCGCCCACCCCTCAGCCTGGTCCAGGCTCCCGAAGTTCACCCCTTCTCCCCCCTTCACAAACCTGTTTCCCTCCAGCAGCAAATCTCAGATATTCCTTAAGAGCGAAACAAATACTTATATCAAGCGTATGCAGTAAATCCATTCTCTCAAAGGAACAAATGACTTATCTCTGAGCCCATTATGTGTTGCCCTTCCAGAAGGGGTATTAGTAAAAGATTCTTTGTAAACCCAAGGAAATCAAATGCTCATGACGGAATTTCAGCAGAGGAACTTTCAGGCGGAAAGGTCCTTACACATCCCTTCTATCACACAGGAGAACTAGAGGGTGGATGCTCAGTCTAGGGTGGTGGTCCTCCCCACTTTGAGGTGTACATTGAAGAAGAAATGGGAGTGACTGGACCCTCTGAAGAGGGGTGGGATGGGGTGCAATTCTCACCCTGTTACAGTGCCACGGCTAGACGTTCTTTCCCACCCGGACAGGGAGCTTCAGCAGAGAGCTAATCCCAAGGGTGCCAGCCCCACCTGAACCCACTTGCTGCTGGTAACCCGTGTGGCCACAGGACCAGGTGGGAGCTGAAGCAGGATGGGTGCTCCTGTAAGTAATGGTTTCTGTGTCTCTCATGGCCTAAGCCAGTCGGTCCCAGCGGAACTGCTCTCCACCCAGCAAGCTCAGTCCGTGTGCTGCCCCTCTACTCAAGGATTCTCCACCCTTGGTAAAGGGCTCAGGCACCTGTGGCTTGACCCTGACTCCACCTCCAGCTGGAGCACACCCAGCACCTCATCCTCGCCAGCCACTCTTCCGCTGGCTGCCAGCAGGAGGCACCTCCTCACCTGTTCTCCTGTGCCTCAGGCCCACATCCCACCCTGTGCCCACGGGAGCTGGGGATGCTCCGCGGAGCCCATTCTTTTGTCCAGCGGATTAGGCCACTTCCGGCTATAATCCTTTCACAGCTCAACCTGCATCAAGGATGGTTTCCAAAAGGACCCGAAGTCACTCACAAGAAAATACAAAATTAAACTGATTATTTAAAAACTAAAACTGTATAAAAGCTGATAATATATGGAAAATGGTTTTCTAAACTAATTTTACAAACGTATCAAGCATTACATCTGTCCCCTAAGTTTCATGACACTCATAGTAAAAAAAAAAAAAGGAAACAGAATGGGTCACATAATTCTCCTTGCTGTGAGGATGCAAAGGCACTTCATCAGGAAACAGTGCTAATCTCTGCAGAGAGGGAACTGAACATCACATGAACGATTCCACCCATAGGGTTTTCAGAAAGAAATGCTCACTGTTCGGCCCCTTTTTAACATCAACACTTATGAAAGTAAGAAAAATATTAAAACATGACTTGAGATTTTTGCAGGGAACTAAAGCAATGTCATTTGGGCAGGGGTCTGGAAGCTTAAATACAAGGCACAGTGATTCTCAGGGCACCTCACCACGCATTCTGCAGCAAAGAGGGGAAGAGGAAGTTTCGAGGGGGAGGGGCACTCGGAAATGTGGTGGGATTATTAATTCCCATATGACTTGGGGGTGGGAGGACAAGAATGCTAAAATCCTACATTAAACAGAATACTCATTATAAAGAATTATCTCATCTAAAATGCTAATAGTACCCCTGCTGAGAAACAGTGGAAGGGGAATCAGTAATTAGCATGACTCTTTTAATGCCTTAAATACCAATTAAATCTTCACAGAGAGTTGACAGCAAAGACTACAAGAATGTCTGCTCTGGGAGTACAGATGAAGGGGGATGCAGGCTTCTGATGTGTCAGTCCTGCTGGTGGTGACATGCCGATCATTTTATAAAGGGATTGGAGCCTGATGAGTACTGTTGGTTAGAGAGAGAGCTGGATGATGGCGAGCTATACGCATGCCTGTGGAAAGGGACAAACCTCTCCCGTTTTTTCTTTCTTTATATGTCTAAATGAGGACACAGTTGGGACATCAAAACTGCACATCAACACATCACAGGAGAAACTAGTCTAGAGCACTGATTTTCAAAGTGTGGTTCCCAACTAACATCACCTGGGAACTTGTTGGAACTACCCCACGCCGGCTGAATAGAAGAAACTGAGTGGGTCCAGCCAGGTGTGTTTTAACAAGCCCTCCAGGTGAGCCTGATTCAGGCTCAAGTTTGAGAATAGCCAGTCTAGAAGGTTTAGGGCTGAACATGGCCATTGGTCACCAGAGATATTTTAGAAATGCTGGCTCACCCCTGTGCCTAGTCTCTATTAGACTCTGACAGGGAGGGGGATATTGCAACATGTCTGCTGCAGGCAAATGATCAGGGACAGAGGGTCTGAGAGGGAAGACCTAAGTGATGAGAAATGGGAGCAAAGAGTGAATTATCAGGGGCCAATTTAAGTCTCAAGTCAGATTAACCACCCTAGAAGGATTTTGTTTTATTGAAACATAGTTGATTTACAATATTATATTAGTTTCAGGTACAGATAGTGATTTACAGCATTTACAGTGATTTACAGCATAGTGATTTAGTATTTTTATATATTCCATTTAAAGGTATTACAAAATAATGGTTATAATTCCCTGTGCTATACAGTATATCCTTGTTGCTTATCTGTTTTATACATAGTAGCTTGTATCTCTTAATCCCATACCCCTATCTTGCCCCTCTCCTCTTCCCTCTCCACATTGGTATCCACTAGGTTGTTTTCTACATTGGTGAGTCTGTTTTACTAGATATATTTAATTTTTTATATTCCACATATAAGTGATAACACAGTATTTGTCTTTTTCTGTCTGACTTATTTCACTAGCATAATACACTCTAGGTCCATACACATCGTTGTAAATGGCAGAATTTCATTCTTTTTTATGGCAGAGTAATATTCCATTGTATACAGCACCTTCTTTATCCATCCATCTATTGATGGACATTTGGGTTGCTTCCATATTAGCTATTGTAAATAGTGCTGCTATGAACATTGGGGTGCATGTACCTTTTCAAATTAGTGTTTTCATTTTTTCCAGATATATACCCAGGAATGGAATTGCTGGATCATATGGTAGTTTTATTTTTAGTTTTTTGAGGAACCTCCATACTGTTTTCCATAGCAGCTGCACCAATTTACATTTCCACCAACAGTGTACAAGGATTGCCTTTTCTCCACATCCTCACCAACATTTGTTATTTGTAGACTTTTTGATGATAGCCATCCTGACATGTGTGAGGTGATAACCTGTTGTTTTGACTTGTATTTCTCTCATAGCGATGTTGAGCATCTTTTCATGTGCCTGTTAGCCATCACTATGTCTTCTTTGGAAAAAAATCTATTCAAGTCTTCTGCCCATTTCTTCTTTGGATTGTTTTTTTTTTTATATTGAGTTGTATGAGCCATTTGTATATTTTAGATATTAATCCCTTGTTAGTTGCATCATTTGCAAATATTTTCTCCCATTCAGTAGATTGTCTTTTTGTTTTGTTGATGGTTTCCTTTGCTGTGCAAAAGTTTTAAGTTTAATTAGTCCCATTTGTTTATTTTTGCTTTTATTTCTTTTGCATGAGGAGCTAGATCCCCCAAAATATTGCCACAATTTATGTCAAAGAGTTTTCTGCCTATGTTCTCCTCTAGGAGTTTTATGGTTTCATGTCTTATATTTAGGTCTTTAACCCTTTTTGAGTTTATTTTTGTATATGGTGTGAGGAAATGTTCTAATCTCATTCTTTTACATGTAGCTGTCCAGTTTTCCCAGCACCACTTATTGAAGAGACTATCTTTTCTCCACTGTATATTCTTGCCTCCTTTGCTGTAGATAAAGTGACCACAGGTGTGCTGGTTTATTTCTTGGTAGAAGGATTTTGTTTTTAATCAAACTTGTACTTCTCTTTGAATAGTCAATACATTTATATGATTCAAAAGATTCAAAGGGTATGCAGTAAAAGGTCTTTCACCCTCCCCTGCTCCTAGGTATTCAGCTCCAACTTCCCTTCCTCAGAATCAGCCATGTCATCAGTGTCTTCTAGGAATATGTTATAAAAATACATATATGTTTTTGTCCCCACTTTCTTTCTTAAAAACACACTGTTTTGTACCTTGCTTTTTTCACTTAATATATTTTGGGGATTATTCCATATTAGACACATCAAGAACCACCTAGAAGACTTCCAAGTATCTGGAAACATACAACACCCCAGAGACATGTGTGCCTTCCCTAAAGAGAAGGAACATCTGCTAGGCATTACATGATTCCTGTGGATTTCTTAGTGAACCCTCTATAGAGAAATTGTCCTGAAATTCTCGGTTTGGAGAACTCTCCTCAGGCCCTACTTGTATGCTGTGTTATAACAGAAGGAGGTAATATGGAAACTCTGAGGTCATTAAAGTCCAAGAATAACACTACCAGATAACATTAGCAACTAGTGGGTCAGACACCCTATGATACACAGCAGAGGAAAGCTTGAACCCTGGAGAGAACTCAAAGCAATGAGATGACTTGAACTTTTTGTCTGTAAGACTAATAACCATGAAACACATTTTATCTATAGGAATTCACAAAACACATGAAAGGATAAAGACATGAACTAGTGAAGAACACTTAGGTCAGTTTTCAACACTTAGAATCAGATATATAACAGAATAAAATTATATATATATATATATATATATATATATATATATATATATATATATATAAAATCCCTATCCTTCTACAAGCTTCAGTTACAGTAACAGTTCCTTCAGAATTACTTTTTGTTCTGTCCTTCAGCACTATTAGTAGGATTAATGATGTTGAGCACATTTTCATATACCTATTGGCCACTTGGATGTCATTTTTGGAAAAATGTCTATTCAGGTCCCTTGCTCATTTTTTAATTGGGTTATGATATCTTTGTGGTGGGTTTTTGTTTGTTTTGTTTCTGCTATTGAGCTATATGAGTTCTTTATATATTTTAGATATTAATCCCTTTTTAGATATATGGTTTTCAGATATTTTTTCCCATTCTGTATGTTGCCTTTTCATTTTGTTGACGGTTACCTTTGCTGAGCAAAAGCGTTTTAGTTTGATATAGTCCCACTTGTTTATATTTGCTCTTGTTGCCTGAGTTTTTGGTGTCATATCTAAAAAATCACTGCCAAGACCAATGTCAAGGAGCTTTTTTCTTATGTTTTCTTCTGGGAGTTTTAAAGTTTCAGGTCTTCTGTTTAAGTCTTTAATCCATTCTTATTTGACTTTTGTGTATAGTATAAGGGTCTAATTTCATTCTTTTGCATATGGATATGCAAAATTTTCCCAACACCATCGGTTGAAGAGACTCTTCTTTCTCCATTGTGTATTCTTGGACCCCTTGTCAAAGATTAGTTGACTGTATATGTATGGGTTTATTTCTGGGCTCTCTATTCTGTTCCACTGATACATGTCTGTTTTAATGCCAGTACCATACTGTTTTGATAAGTATAGCTTTGTAATATAGTTTGAAATCAGGAATTGTAATGCCTCCAGCTTTGTTCTTCTTTCTCAAGAGTGCTTCGGCTACTCAGAGTCTTCTGTGGTTCCATACTAATTTTAGGATTGTTTGTTCTATTTCTGTGAAAAATGTCATTGGAATTTTGATAGGGATTGCATTGCATCTGTAGATCTCTTTGGGTAGTACAGATGATTTAACAATATTAATTCTTCCAATCCATGAACACGAGCTATCTTTCCATTTACTTGTGTCTTATTCAATTTCTTTCATCAATGTCTTATAGTGTTCAGTGTATAGGTCTTTCACCTCCTTAGTTAAATTTATTCATATGTATTTAATTCTTTTTAATGCTATTGTAAATAGGATTGTTTTCTTAATTTCTTTTTAGGATAGTTTATTGTTGGTGCCTCCAGCTTCTGACACAGGTTTTAATGAAGACAAGTTCCTTCTGCAGGGAGGCACCCCTTTCCAAAGGCCACATCAATTCAGAGAGAAAAACCAAAACAAAAGCCCCACAGCAAGAGACAGGAAGGAAGGGAAGCTATTCAAACTCCCTGTCCCTCTCTTCCATAGCACACAATAGCTGAGTCCTCTACTGGAGAATCATGGCTCCAAAAGAATCCCTCTGACCTGGTGTTTTCTGGTTTTAAAGCCTGCGTTTGAGCACTGTCACTATGGCGACAAGTCTGGGATGCTCTACTCTAAGTGAGGAAGCTTATCCTTCAAACATGCTTCTTGAGTTAGCAACAAAGGAATTCACTGAACCTCAACTAATCTCATATTCTCCTGGGAGACCTCTCTCAAGAGGCACTTTCCTCCCCTTGCCCTCACAAACCTCCCAGGTTTACACTGTTCGGCCAACAACCACATTTACATAGAGATTTACAGTTTACTGTCCACCACATCACCCCAATCAAGCCCTGAGGAGTCCTCTTCAGTCACATGAGCCTCTTCTACAACAACTAAACAAAACGAGGCCCTTGGTTTTAGGGAGCCCTTCCCCGGAAGGCTAGCAGACACAGGCCCTGCAGCTGAGATGGGACAGAGGAAGGAGGAGCGGGAGCGTAGGGAACTTACCCACATGACTTTTTCTTTTCCGAAGGGAAGAATCTGCAGTGGCTTCTAACCCTGGCAGGCCTGATGCCCACTCCCCTGAAGCTCTTCTCAGTCTGTTCCGGGCTGTTGTTCTGCCTTGGCTCATGTTCTACATCATTCCCAGCCCCAGCTCTTCCAAGAGTGGCTGTCGGCTCTGGGGAATTTATCCTCCCTGACTTCCGAGGGGTCTTCCTTAAATATGAGTTCTTAGAGTCTGCCCTGGCTTCCTATAACATAGGTGTAAAAGGAAAACTCTCCTTTACTTTTCTCTACTCTGTGATGACATTCTGCTTCACTTCTGGTCCCCACATGTGTAGAGGTTTGCCCCTCAACAAGCAATTCTCTGCAACACCAGCTGAGTGTCCTACAAGTGAATTCAATTCTGACACTATCTACCTGGAGAGAGCATCAGATCCCACAGACTGCCCCCACTTCAGATACCAACTGCAAGTCCAGGTTGTTACCTGGACTTCTGACTGACTGGCTATAAATCAGAGACTCCCACGACTCCCCTCCTCGAGTTTGATCACTTGCTAGAACAGCTCACAGAATTCAAGAAAACAGTTTACTTATTAGATTAATGGTTTATTACAATGGATAGTAAAGAACATGAATGAACAGTCAGATGAAGAGATACATAGGGTGAGGTCCGGAAAAGTCCCAAGCACAGGGGCTTCTGTCTCGTGGAGTCTGGGGTATACCAGCCTCCTGGCACATAGATGAAACAACCCAAAAGCTCTCCAAACACCATCTTTTTGGGTTTTGATGGCGGCTTCCTGTCATAGGTACGAATGAATACATCATTGGCCACTGGTGATTAAGTCAATCTCTAGCCCTTCTCTCCTCCCCAGAGGTCAGGAAGTGGAACTGAAAGTTCCAACTCTCTAATCACCTGGCTGGCTCTGCTGGCAACTATCCCCCTTCCTATGGTTTTCTAGGGGCTTTCCAAAAATGACCTCATTAATATAAACTCAGTGGTTGAAACAGGTTTCTTATGAATAACAAAAAACACCCATTTCATCTTTATGCTCTAGTGCTACTTAAGGAGTTAGGAACAAAAGATGTCCATATAGTTCTTATCACTTACGAAATTACAAAGGTTTTAAGAGCTATTTCCAGGAAACATAACAAATTTATTACATCAGCGTATCACAATAGGCCTACCTCTTATTAGTTTTATAACCTTGAGGAAGTGATTTAACCTTTCTAAGCCTGTTGCCTCTTCTGTAAGATGGGGGCAATTACATCTATCCAGATGGTTCTGATAAGGACTGAGGTCACAGATACATTCTACAATTCTTAGTTCCCTCCCATCCCAGCCCACTCTGCCCTCAGGGGGTAGGCAGTCTCAAATCCTAAGGAGGTTCATAACAAAGAGACAAAATGATGTACCAACCTCGCATTGACCTCTCTACCTTGTGACTTTGGTCATTTCTGGGTGATATGTAATTCTTTTCCTCCGGTTTTCAAAACAAACAAATAAGGGAGGCTGTTCAACCTCATTTGTCTTTATTATGAGAGGCAATGAGGTAGGAACAAAGATCATCCTAGGAGATAAAACTTGGTTCCAGTCCTCCCTGCTCACTGAGTTCCTCAGCCTCTCTGGTCTCCAGGAGTTTCTTTTTAAATACCTTACCTGTCTTACCTCCCAGAGGAAAGGGGCTGGATACGGTGCTCTGTTAGAGCCCCTTCCTGCTCTAAGATCTCTGAACTTTAAGGGAGTACCAAACATGAAACGGGAGTAAATCAGACTTACCAGAGAGACTGGTCTTGCCCTCTAGGAGTGTTCTAAAGTGTTCTAAACTCTGCCCTCACTTCTTAAAATAAACATTTCATTTCGGAATAATTTTAGATTTTTAGAAAAGTTGCTAAGATGATGCAGAGAGTTCCTTTAACCAATTTCCCCTAATTTTGACATCTTACATTACCATGGTACATTTGTCAGAACTACAAAACCAACATTGGTACATTATTTACTAAATTCCAGATTTTATTTGGATTTCATCAATTTTTCTACTAATGTCTTTTTTTCTGCTCCTGGATCCAATCCAGGATACCTCATTGCATTTAGGATAAAACAACTTTTAAATGGTGAAAGATTTCCAACATAGCGACAAACAGATCTTCAATAAAAAGAACATCAGATACACTGGAGGCTATTTTTGAGCCCTCTCTTCCCATTTTCAAGCCCTTTCCTTTCTCCCTAGAGAAGCATCATCACAAACTCATTGTTTATCATTCCCTGGCATGTTTGCATGGATTCCTAAAAAGAAAATATAAGCATAAACACTATTTATTATTGCTTTTCAGACTTTAAAACTTATATAAATATTATTCTTTTCATATCCTTCCATACCCTGCTTCTTTCATTCAACTATGTTTTTGAGATCCATCTGTTAAGAAATATAGCAATAGTTCTTTTTGCTCCTGTGCATAAGATGTACAGCATTTCATTCTATGAGTACACCACTATTATCATTCTCCTACTGATGGACATTTAAACCGTTTCTTTCTTTTCTTTTCTTTTTTTTGCTGCAATAGATATTTTAATGCATTTGCTGAAACATAAGAAAGATTCTCCATCTAGGACTAGAATTTCTGCATTAAAAGGTGTAACCAGCTTTCTGGTGGAGATGACCTTCCCATGATAACATGACTCTCGCAAAGGATCTCATTCATCCCTCTCCAGAAGAGGAGAAGAAGAAACACAAGAAGTGCCTGGTACAGAGCCCCAATTCCTATTTCATGGATGTGAAATGCCCAGGTTGCTATAAAATCACCACCGTCTTTAGCCGTGCACAAGCAGTAGTTTTGTGTCTTGGCTGCTCTATTGTCCTCTGCCAGCCTACAGGAGGAAAAGCAAGGCTTACAGAAGGATGCTCCTTCAGATGGAAGCAGCACTAAAAGCACCCAGAATCAAGATGAATGGGAAACCATCCCAATAAACGCATTTTGGATACATCCTGTTTATTGTCTTGTTTTACTGCTAGGAAGCTCCTACCTCACGTATTCAGGGGCAACTCTAGAGTCAGTTGGGGCAATCTGTGAAATCAAATGAAGGCAGTTTCCAAGTCAAAAGTCCACAGGGCTGAATATAAGGACTCCTTACCAAGAAAGAGGAAAGCTGTTGATGCCAACACCGCAAAGAGGGTAAAGAGGAAAATCTGGTAAGAACCCAAGAACTTCTGGAGGACACCTTAATCTTCACACTGATCGACGCATTGGCAGAATAAAAGAAGATAATAGTTATTTAATACATCCAGGACAGACGCTGCATTAAAAATCTTGTGTGGTCCTAAGAGTATCTAGCTGAAGCACTCAAAACCTAGCCCTCTAAGAAATTCTTTTGCTTCTTACCAGAGAAAAAGGGGTGAACTGTACTTGGCTCCTCTACCTCTTTTTGGCTTTTTACCTCTCTAACGTAATAAACTACAATTATTGAGTCTCTCATTTCTTTTCAGCTTACAAAAGAATATTTCAATCCTCTGCCACTTTAAAGTGCCTGTTACCTTTCCTGTGCACTTTAACTCCAGGTAACATGCTTCCCTTCACCAAGTTTGTGACAATGTATGGTGATTCAACTGTTACTTTTAATCCCTCTAACCTAAAACATTTCCTTGGATCACCAATGATCTCTTATATCCAGAGGCCACTTGTCCTTTTTTATTCAGGTGTCATTTCTAGGGAACATTCTGATTTGTATATAACCTTGTCCTCAATAAATCTTCAGACTTGTGTCTTTGAAGCATTGAAAAAAAAAGGTGTAACTAAATTGTTCCTTAAAGCTGTTGTACTGATCTACACTCCTTTCAGAAGTGAATGAGTCTGTTGTTCCACGTCCTCATCCATCTTGGAAGGGCATTCATTTTATAAATTAATTTGGTGACAACTGGCATCTTTATAATGAGTCTTCCAGTTCATGAACACTGCCTTTTTTCCCATTTATTAAGACTTTTTTCTTTTCAGTAATTGTAATTCCTCCAAAAATTTCCTGTACATATTTTGGTTAGGCATACCACTAGGTATCTTGAAGCTTTTATTACTATTGAAAATGGGATCCTTTATTTATTAATTTTTCTAATTGGTTATTACCGGTGAATAAGATTTCTATATGCTGATTTTGTGTCTAGGGAAACTGGCAAGCTCTTCCTATATATTTTCTACTTAAAAAAACTCAAGAAAATCATATTGTATGCAAATAAGGACATATCTTTCCAACATTCACAACATTTTTCTTATCTTGTTGCATTGGCTAGAATCTCCTGTACAATGCTGAATATGAATGGTGAGAAAGGGCATCTTTATCTTTTTCATGTCTTTACTGAAAAGAAGCCTAGGGTCTTATTGTTAAGGATAGTTTTTGCTGGAATATTTTGATAGATGCTCTTTATCAAGTTAAGGAAATTCCCTTCTAAGTTTCCTGAGAAGTCTATTCAATCGTGAACAAACACTAAATTCTGACAACTAACTTTTCTGTTTCTTACAGATTGTAGGTATTATTGATCTGTTAACATGATTTATTACATTAACATATTTTCTGATGTTGGATCATTCTTAATTTCATGCATAAACTCTACTTAGAATGTAAATATTTGAAACAGATTTGCAACTATTCCATAAGCATCTATGTTTATAAATTGGACTGTTTTATAATTTTCCTTTCTTGTATTCTTCTTGTCTGGTTTGGGTATTTAGGTTATATTATCATTGTAAAAGTAGATAGCTTTTCCTAATTTTCTATTCTTTTAAACAGTTTGTTAATATTAGGATTATCTACTTCTTAGAAGTTGAATAAAGTACAGATGTAAACCACCTAAGCCTGATATTTTGGAGAGATGAGGTCTTGGTTATCAGCTTAAGTTCTTTAATGATTTTTGCTTTTTGGTATTTTCTATATTTTTTAAAGTAGTTTTGGCAAATTATATTTACCTAGAAAACTATGTCTTTTCCCAATCCAAATTTTGTCATAAAATTCTTCAGAGTAGAATCTTATGATTTTTATTATCTATTACGCATCTGTAGTTATAGTTCCCTTTCTTTCAAAATATTATTTGTAGCTCTTTTTTGAAAAATAAGAAACTTAACTAGGGATTTATCTATTTTATAACTCTTTTTGATCCTCTAAATTGCTTTCTATTTCATTTTGTTTGTCCTCTTAGTTTCCTTACTTTTACTTTTCTAAAGGCTTATTTTCTTCCTTGTCTATCTTCTTGAGATGGACATGCATCGACAGTAATAGTCATCCACACAATATGTATTCTCCCTTTGTTCTTTATTAGCATAACCCCTATTTAGTTTGGGAAATCAATATGCCAAGCTAAAAGACAAACAAATTATGTTTTTCAGACTCCCCTGCAGCTAGGAAATGCCATATGACACACTTGTTACCAACGACATATAAGTGGAAATTATTGGGTAGGGCTTCCAGGAAAACTCTTTAATTACAGGTAGCAGACTCAGCTGGTACCTGCCTCTTTCATAACCTGTCCTTTTCTTCCTCATCATGTTTGGAATGTGCATACAAAACTGGAAGTAGAGCAGCCATCTTACAACCATGAGGCAGCTAGCATGAGTATGAAAACTAAGTTTAGATGAGTCAAAAGTTAGAAGAGCCTGGGCTATCATGGCATCATGGAACCTCCATATCTGATTTGAACTGTCTACCTCCAAATGAAATCAAGTCCCCCATAAAACTGTGTTCCTCTGAGACAGGAGGGAAGAGGGCAGGGCACAACCATTAAAAGAATGATACAACCATTAAGAACAGAGTATGACATAAACTGGTTAGAACCTATTAGGCCCTAGATGGTGGAAGATTTGACTTCCAGTAGACCTTGATCCTCATTACACACTCACTGTAATAATTAGCATGCTAAATGACATACCCACAGGCACCATGACAGTTCCAAGGCCAACCATAAAAGGCCAAAAAGTGGGCAGTGGCCCAATTCCTGGAAATCCCCGCCCCTTCCCCAACATAGTTGGAATACTTCCAATTTATTAGCCTATGAAATTACCCAGCCCACAAAAACTAACCATCCCATATTTTGGGGCTGCTCTTGCCTTTTGAGATAAGACTGTATTCTGTCTATGGTATGTGTATCTCTCTAAATAAATCCATTTCTTACCTATCACTTTGTCTCTCACTGAATTCTTTCTGCTATGAAACATAAAAAACCTAAGCTTCATTAAATCCTGAGACCAGGTGTGCGATTTCAATGAAAAGACAGTGGGTTCAAGTCCAAGTCTGAATTTTGGCTGGGTTTGAGTCCCATTTGAGGTGTGATTGGGTTCAAGTCCCAATCTGAGGTGTGCGGTTTCACCTCTGCAAAGTTTATGATTAACCTCTCCAACCAAAACTTTATTTCCTTTTTTATCCTGCACCAGTTTCCCTCAGGATTGAGGAGTATCAAAGAAAAGGGGGGACTGAAACTGAGCAGGACCCTGCAGCGCCCTCCCAGGTACAAAAGCCTTTCTGTGTCCCCTGTTTCCTGTTTGTAGAAAAAGGCTTTAGTGTCCTAGGCCTTCCCTGATTTCCAAAGAGCTGAGCCAGTTATGATTTAGGGAAGTGAGGGAATGCAGAAACAAAGGAAAGGCAGTCAAGAAACAATAGTTCAGCAATCAGAGTCCTAGTTCCTCTTCAAGGGATATAAGTAACCATCTGATGCATATCTTTGAGTTGTTCTGCAGGAACTAAGACTCCCACCCAGGTGGAGGATGGTGACTACATGCTGACCACAAGCACAGAGACCCCAGACTGGCTGGAACCAGAAGGTTGGTGATTAAGATTCCTGAAACACAACACTGTTTCCTCACCGCCAACCAATCAGAAGAAAATCATGCCCTCCACAACCTTCAGCCCAAATGGTGCCTTTAAAAACCTTATAGTCCAGCGAGCCAGGAAGATGGATCTGAGAAAAACCTATGTCTCATATCTTCTTGGTTGGCACCCTCTTATCAATAAACTGCTCCAAACTCTGATGTTTCAGTTTGTTTGGCCTTACTGTGCATCAGTACAGGAACTTGAGTTTGACAAAACAAACTTCCTGTTACATGACAAGATTAAACCTCTAGGTCATTTAACCCATGATCATTTACACACAGCCAAATGCCATTTTAAATAATACAATATTCAACTATCTTTCATTTTATTTATTTATTTTTATTTTTATTTTTTTTGCGGTACACGGGCCTCTCACTGTTGTGGCCTCTCCCGTTGCGGACACGCAGGCTCAGCGGCCATGGCTCACGGGCCTAGCCGCTCCGCGACATATGGGAACTTCCCGGACCGGGGCACGAACCCGTGTCCCCTGCATCGGCAGGCGGACTCTCAACCACTGTGCCACCAGGGAAGCCCATTTTTTTTATTTTTAATAAATGTATTTAAGGTCATAAATTTTCCTGAAAGAAAAGCTTTCTTGACTAAACTGAGAGATCAACTGTGCTGGTCCAGACCAGAAAGACCACCTAGCCAACCCAAAAAGTAGTGATATAAATGAAAATGGCCATGGTTGAAGTCCCTAAATTTGGGGGTGGTCTGTTATACAGTAAAAGCTAACTAATACAGAAATTGGTTTCAAGAGTCGGGCGCTGCCATGACAAAATCCTAAAACATGTGGTGCTGGCTTTGGAATAGGGCAGCGACCAGAAGATCAGTAAGGAAACAGACTGCAAAGGTGGCCAAAATGAAAAAACAAACAAACCCAGAAACCCACCTGCTGTAGCAGGTCTGGAAAATGCCGACTCATACTATGTAGAGACAGAACAGTTGGTAAAAGTGAAGTTGACACTACCTTGAGAGGAAAAAAAATGAACCTAATGAACTTTCGGTTACAGCTAAGTAGATCTCCAGAGAGAATCTGGAAAGGGCCACTTGGGCACTCTTCACTGCATGTGATAAAATATGGCAAGACAGAAGAATGGGCAAAAGAAGGAAATGTTCAGTTTGCAACCAGAATTTAGATGGAATACAGCGGGCCCAGGGCCTGCTGTGTTGGAAAATAAAACTCTCATCTCCAGTCTCCCCATATCTGAATAGTCTTCAAGTACAAGATTCTTAAAGTAAAAGGAGACCTTAGGACAAAGAGAAAAGCAAGGGTATGGCCGCTTGTTAAGATCTCTGAAAGATTTAAGATAGTGCCTAGTATGCTTTCTCAACTAGACAAAAAGGCATGACAGAAGCCTAATCCCAAATCACAGCGAATAAATCTAGAGAAAAAATAATTGTGGGTATAGCTTTTGTTGAATAAAGCAGACTATAATCTGTTACACCGAAAGCCCAAAATGTTTAAAAAAACAAAAACAAAACAAAACTATACCAGCAAAAACACCATCAGCTTGGACTAGAGGGAACTAAGATTGATTAAACTGCAAAGAAGGCTCTAGGCTCTCAACTACCCATGGGCAGGAAGCCAGATGAGAAAGCTGCTGAACTGTTAACATGGCCATTTCTTATGGAAAGGAAAGATTTCTCAAGATGAGGAACCAAGGGACTAGAGAATGGAGTCTAGGGCCTTGGAGAACAATGGAATGGGAAGGCACTCCCAGGAAGCAGAACTAAGCCCTGATCAAGGGCCTAGGGGGAATTTTAGACCAGTGATTTTATGTATCCTCTGATCTTCCCCCCTTTGAAGGGATGCGTCTATTCAGTTAACCTGTCTCTATCTCACCACTGTACGTCAGGTGTGCAGGGAGAAGGTGACTTGTCATTTTAATTCACAGATCTCTGAATCAAGAGGTGCCTTACCCAAGGATCCTCATTCATCCTGATGTGATAAGATCATGAGATCGCAATCTTCCAGCCTGATGCTATATGTAGGATGAGACATGTAAACTGGGAGAAATGTGAATAATTTGTGGCAAAGGAGCAAACTGTGGTAGATTCTAAAAGCAGCCACACACGTCTATACAATGGAATATTACTCAGCCATAAAAAGAAACAAAATTGAGTTATTTGTAGGGAGGTGGATGGATCTAGAGTCTGTCATACAGAGTGAAGTAAGTCAGAAAGAGAAAACAAATACCGTATGCTAACACATATATATGGAATCTAAAAAAAAAAAAGAAGAACCTAGGGGCAGGACAGGAATAAAGCAGCAGACATAGAGAATGGACATGAGGACACGGGGAGTGGGAAGGGTAAGCTGGGACAAAGTGAGAGAGTGGCATGGACATATATACACTACCAAATGTAAAACAGATAGCTAGTGGGAAGCAGCCACATAGCACAGGGGGATCAGCTCAGTGCTTTGTGACCGCCTGGAGGGGTGGGATAGGGAGGGTGGGAGGGAGGGAGATGCAAGAGGGAGGAGACATGGGGATATATGTATACGTGTAGCTGATTCACTTTGTTATAAAGCAGAAACTAACACACCATTGTAAAGCAATTATATTCCAATAAAGATGTTAAAAAAATTTTTTTAATTAAAAAAAATAAAAGCAGCCACAAATTCTTTTCCTCCTACCAAGGGGTGGAGTCTGTTTCTCCACCCCTTGAATCTGGGCTTGGCCTCGTGACTTGTTTTTGCTAACAGGACATTAGTAAATGTAATACAAACAGAAGATTAAAAAGTGCTTGCAAAAGGAGGCTTGCTCTCTGGCTGCATTTGGAAGCCTGGACTATCATGTGAACAGCCTCAGTAGACAATTTGGAAGATGAGAGGCAATTTGGAAGAGAACTAAGGCATCCCAGCATGCAGGCCGTCAACTTCCAGACATTGAAGCTATCCTAGATCATCTAGCCAGCCACCAGCCCATCACAGATGTATGTGATGGTCAAGATCAGCTGAGCTGGCCCAGATTTTTAAAACTACACAGCTACCCCAAAGATTCTAGAGCTGAATAAGATAGTGTTTCTTTTAAGCCATTAAGTTTTGTAGTGGTCTGTTATGCAGCAAACCTCAACTGTTACAATTATAATTTTTTTTTTAC
Source organism: Stenella coeruleoalba (assembly GCF_951394435.1). Lineage (NCBI taxonomy): Eukaryota > Metazoa > Chordata > Mammalia > Artiodactyla > Delphinidae > Stenella > Stenella coeruleoalba. The sequence goes on along the minus strand of NC_137150.1, from coordinate 75,629,186 downwards.
ATAGTCCATAATTATCATCTTCCTGACTCTGAATATGGCTTTAACATCCCTCCCCCCAGAATAGCCTGCCCCATATTGCTATTGTCGCCTAATTTTCATTTTAATCATATTTTTAAATCACACACACACACACACACACACACACACACTCACACACACTCAGGAATTTTTTATAGGTTAACAGTTAAATGAATATAAATATATTTAATCAATTTCTGTGTTCACTGTTGTTTATTATATTGTGCATCCGTTCTCATTGTTTGATTTTTTTCCTTCTAAAGTATATCTTTTAATAGTTCTTTTAATGAGAGTCTTGAGTTTATACCTTTGGTCTTTATTTTTCTCTCACTGCTGTAGGATAGTTTGTCTAGGCATAGTATTCTAGGTCCAACACTTAGAAGTTGTAAGTCTGTTTTCTTACTTCTCCTGCTGCTAAAACATCTATTAGTCATTTATTTATATATGATTTTTCTTTTTTTTTTCGGTACATGGGTCTCTCACTGTTGCGGCCTCTCCTGTTGCGGAGCACAGGCTCCGGACGTGCAGGCTCAGCGGCCATGGCTCACGGGCCCAGCCGCTCCGCGGCATGTGGGATCTTCCCGGATCGGGGCACGAACTTGTGTACCCTGCATCGGCAGGCGGACTCTCAACCACTGCGCCACCAGGGAAGCCCCATGACATATTTTTAACTCTGATTTTTAATTGGTTGCTATGGACTGAATGTTTGTGTCCCCCCTAAATTCATATGATGAAGTCTCAACTCCCAATGTGACTGTATTTGGAGACCGGACCTTTATGGAGGTAATTAGGGTTAAATGAAGTCATAACAGTGGGGCCCTGATCAGATAGGATCAGTGTCCTTAGAAGAATAGACAGGAGAGAGCTCGCATTCTCTCTCTCCCTGCTACGTCAGGACACAGTGAGAAGGCGGCCATCTACAAGCCAGGAAGACAGTTCTCACCAGAAACTAAATCAGTTTTGATCTTGGACTTCCCAGCCTCCAAAACTGTGAGAAATAAATGTCTGTTGTTTAAACCACCCAGTCTATGGCATGTTGTTATGGCAGCCCAAGCAGCTTCATATACTGGTCTCCCCCCTGCCCTTGATAGTATGCAGTTTCACTGCGATATGTGTAACTGTGGGTTAACTTTTATTTAACCTCCGTAGTATTCGGAGATACTTTTGATCCAAGAACTCATAGTTAGTCAACTCTGGAAAATTATTAGCCATGTATTTAAATATTGCTTCTCTTTCATTCCCTCTGTTCTCTCTTTAACTTTTATTATAGAATGTTGAAGCCAGTCAATTTATCTTTCATATCTCTAAACTTACAGGGTAAGTTTCTCTGTACTGCTTTCCAATCTGTTAACTTACTTCAGTGGTATCTAGGAATCAGTGTACCCTATCTATTGTATCTTTATTTCAATAACTACAGTTTTCATTTCACATTTTAATTTTTTATATATATCTGATCTCATTTATGCTTTTTTTCATAATTCCTTATTTTTTAATGAAAGTTATGCCTTTTTTTAGGGCAGGGCACATCCTCTACCTACTTATTATAAAGTTATTTTCAGACTAGTCTATAAAATTAATTTCATTTGGGATAATTTCTTATTCTTACAGTTGATTCTGTTACCTCATTTATTTGCAATTTTGGAGTTGCAAGTTCCTTTTGAGTCTGTTCTTCTCACTTTTGTTACTTTGTTCCTCTCTCTCTGACCCCATTTCTCCTTGACCCTCCGAGCCCCCAGTGCAGAAGCACGTTGGGTGTTACAGTCCCACAAGAACACGGCAGCCGCAGTCACAGAACCAGCAGGCAGCTGGGCTCAGTTCCTGGTAGCAAGGCTATGTGCTTGTTCTTGCCTTCCTTAGCCCACAACTCCTGTCCCAGTCTCCTCCTTCCCTCTCACACACCCAGCCTTCCTTCCTGACTTGGTGAGCTCTTCTTCAGCCCTGGCTTCAAGCCTTACTCTGGTTTCTCAATGCCTGCAGAGCACTCTTATTTTTTGGGTCCCTTTATTTCATAGGAGTCAAACTCTTCATAGCCACTGCCTCCAACCAACCTACAGCACAAGAAACTTCAGTCTCTGATCACCTTTTTGCAATTCTCTTCTTTTATGATCCACAGAGACGGTTACTTCACATCTGAGGCTGGTGATGTCCATTTTTTGTTTCTCTTTCCTTTTGTCCCTCAGAGATATGAGTTTGGGGAATCAGTTTTCAAAATGTAAACAAAATGTACATTAGGAATCTGGTCCTCCTTCCCAAAGTTGCACGTGCCCCCAAAATGAAACTTTAACAAAGGACAAGGGGATCATATGTGAATGTCAATCATTTCTCTCTTGAGCCAGAGAAGCATCTCCACCTCACTAAAGCCTCTCTGTCCAAAAGGCAAGCATGGTGAGGACGGCAAAGAGAACCACTGCTCTTGGCTACCATATACCCTGGAGATCTGGGAACTTCTCCTTTTAGATCTAAGCTATTTATTGATCAAACGAACCAGAACAGAGGACTTTGGCAAGAACTTGAAAGACTAATATAATCTTTCCCATTCATTCAAAAACTTCAGTTAGAAAGAATGGGATGGAAAGAGGACACAGGAAATACTGTGATGTGGCATATTCAAAACTACAAGTCCATTCTTTTTGGAACAGAACTTGCTACACTGGGGCATGGGCACCTGAGTCTTCAGTGCCTGTGACGTTGTCCTTACAGTTACTGGACAAATAAAGGGATATAACTGAGTCTGGAATTAATAAGTGGAGAACGCACAACACAAGTAGCTTTCCTTCCCCTTGACCTGGAGAGAGACGTCTTCCTTGCCTATAAGCATATAGGGAGAAATTTCACTTTCCGTTGGAACAACTCAATTTGGCATTCCCCTATAACATACCACCACAACTCTCATCTGTTTATCCACCGGGAACGTCCCCGAATTGGCCTCATCAGGGTACCAGGTGGGATGAGATGGGGCACATCAATTTCAGCACTAACTTCCAGGGGTTTACTTTTGTATGTGTGCTCATCTGGGGGGTTGCTTTCTGCCAAGTCTACCGTAACACAGCCAGTTTTCCATTTAGCTACACGACTCATTCCAATATTTATTGAGCATTTACTGATAAGAACAGCTCCTATGTAATGGGGCCCTCTGTTTGCATGACAGTGAATTTTATATACTCATTTAATCTTCACAGCCGCTAGTCATTCAAAGTAGGCACTGTTATCTTCATTTTTCAATAGAGAAAACAGGCTTAGAGAAGTTTAGTAGTTTCTCAAAGTCACACAGGCTGGAGCTTGAATTTGGATATGACTCCAAAACCAAAAATGTTTTTGTTATTGCAATCTGAGGACACCCCTTCTTTCCTATAGAGAAACTGTGTGTTCCAGGCTATGGCCCTAAGTTTTCTACACTGAGGCAAGGCCAGCCTAAAACAGCCCACTCCGGAGTTGTCCCCTGGCCTGTATATATTCATTTTCCCCTCCCACCTCCATTCTGCCATTTGTGCTTCTGGGGCACTAACAACTCTCAGCTACAGGCAGAATCAGACAGAGGCAACAAGAATTTTTGGGTTGCTATTGGTATTGGATTCTGGGCCCTTCTCATTCAGGGCCCCAAGGTTTCGTAGTTTTCCTGCTGCCTAAGCTCTGGGGATTTGTCTCCTTGTCAAGCTTATTTTTATCACTTGCAGTGGTGCCCAGATCCCGTGGTATTGGCCTTGGCCCTGAGGATGGTATATAATAGGCAGAAAAATGCAGTGGGACTTGGAAGAACTGAGAGGTCTCCAGAAAGGGAGAGGCCTCGAAGTACGAAGGAAAGGAAAACTGGAGCTGGTTTCCCAGAAATGTGGATGGGCTCTAACCTTCCACTCACTCCTTTGGCCTCTTTAGTAATTCCCTGGACAGCCTGGGAGAGTCATGGGCCTCAGCTCACCAAAATGCTTCTCCCCACTCCATCCTGACACCTAATGTGCTAAGTGCTTTGTGGGCATTACTTCATTTCATCCTTATGACATCCTATGAGGTATAGGTGTTATTATCTCCACATCATAGATGAGAAAACCAAGGGAAAGAGAAGTTTTATAACTTACACAAAATCGCACAGCTAGTAAATGACAGAGCTAGGATTTGAAACCAAGCAGTCTGATGCAGAGGCTGTATGCTAAACTACTACAGAAATAGCCTCATAGAAAAAACAGAAAAGATGGATGTAAAATATGTGTCTATAATTAGTTACAGGGATTTGGGGGGATTGGGCAATGCTTGGTCAACACCATATTTTGACTGGTGAAGGGCTAGGCTCTGTGACCTTCCCACACACTGTCTTCTAAAGGATGCCCGTTCAATTGGAGTGGACAGAAGGGTTCTTGGCCCACAGCACATTTGACTCACGGCACTCACTCAGTAAATGTTAGCTAGAGTAGAAGCCCTTTTAAATAACCTCCATTTACCAGAATACCCTTTTAGGCAACATTCTCCATTCCCTCTGTACCAGATACTGCCTGATGCCACCATGCTGAATGCTCAGGGCTACTAGGTATTCTCTAGTATACCTGAACCTTCTGCTCCTTCCAGGTAAGCTGTTTGCAAGAGTCAGCTGGCTTGTCCCCAAAACCACTTTTTCCAATTGTATTTACTACTTAGATTATATAAGTGAATTCACATATAATTCAGCCTGATTCAATCATACCAAATGCCAGCCATTTCCAGAAACCTAACCCATGTTCAAAAGATGAAGTGTCATCATAACACAAGATGTTAGAAAGACTGTCCAACTATCACTATCATAGAAAGACTGTCCAACTATCACTATCATAGAAAGACTGTCCAACTATCACTATCATAGAAAGACTGTCCAACTATCACTATCATATAAAGACTGTCCAACTATCACTATCATATAAAGAGGTTCTATAACTCAAGAAGAAAAAGACAAATCATTTAATAGAAAAATGAGCTAAGGACAAGAACGATTTACAAATAGCGAGAAAACATGGCAACGTGCCCAATCTTACCAGAGGTAAGTAAAAATTAAATTAACAGTGAGATAGCATTTACTATCCATTAGACTAACAAAAATTTAAATGACTGATGTCATCTGGTTTTGGTAAGGTATGGGCAATCAAACTGTTACCAGTAATTTCTTGTAGGCAGTAGAAACAATACATTCATATACATAAATACATTTTTAAGGGGATTTTCAGTGTTTTCGGATGCAGCTAAATAAAAAGCAAAACTCACCCTCAGAAGGAAGAAGGAACTGTTCTAAACCTTAAACACTATTCTAAAACTGAAATTCGAAAAACATTTACAGCAATGTGGCATCACCAGATGAAGAGGTGATAATACGCACCCTCCTAAGAGGACTACTGTGATTTAGACGAGGACTTCCTAGTGTGGTGATTCAGACGCCCATCTCCCAACTCTGCTGGCCTATCTTGGCGGGTGTGGCAGCGCCCATCCCCAGCAGGCCCGGCACAGGACGCCATGCTGTTCAGCAACACCCCTCTCTCTCTTCCCCACTCTCTCACGTACAAGGCTCGGGTTGCACTGGGGTGGACAGTTTGCCTCTCACATTCTTTGATCAGAACATTGCTGGGTCTCCAACCTCTCATGCTTGAAACAGACTTGCTGGTATTTGAGCCCTTAGGACACCCAGCGCCTGCAATAAAATAAAGACTCAGCTTCTCTTGGAGACCCACTGAGCCAAGGACATAGTGTTCTATCTATACAATGAAATGCAGATTTCCCAATAAAAGGCAAAATTCTTGACTTCGGGAGGTTGAATAGGATGGAAAAGAATTCCAGCTGGTTAAAGTTACGGCCCTGAAAAAAGCCCTGTCTGAGAATAATTCTTGTGTCTGAGGCCAAGATGCTGTCATCTTGCCACAGGCTGTTAAAATATTCACTCACGGCGTGCTCCAATCCTCAAAGCTGTGCCCTGAGACAGTCTAAATTGGTCAATAAACACAGTGGTTCAGTCTTGCTGCCTTCTCTTCTGAAATTAAGAATACTTTAGCTGAATTAGTGCCAGGGCAAAATGTACAGGAGGCTGTATTTAGTTAAAAACTGGTTGGACACAATGATTACATGTTAAGATCATGAAAGAAATGTCAAGAATCCTCCTTCCTGCTGTACAGCTGAAAGAAGAAAGCCATAAAACAGAGTCAGCTGTGTCCTGTGGGCCTAATAAGGTGGGCTCTGGGGTGAGACTGCTGGGTTTCCTCCACAGCACCATCACTTCCAGCTCGGTGACCCTGACTAAGTCTCCTGGCGTCTCTGTTCCCCCATTTCCTCGTCTGAAATATGGGGATGCTAAAAGAGCTCACCACATAGGGTCATCAGAAAGGGCAATGAGTTAATCCACTGAAAGCCCTGCTCTCCAAGGAAGCACTCAAATGTTAGTTATCACCCCTGGAAGGGAGAAGTGGTGGGCTGGAGAGAATGCTGAAGGACTCGAATGTCTATCACCGGTTTGACAACCCCTGTAGAAGGCATTTATTCATGTGCTCTGCCCAAGCTGTCCTCTGGCCATTTCATGTGTTCAGCCATTTACCTCTGACACTTACCTCGTAGCCCTTTGGGTGTGTGTCATCTCCCTAACTAGATGGTGAGCTCCTGGAAGGCAGAAGTGGTGTCTTCACCTAGCACAGAGTCTGGTCCCCAGTAAGCACTCAACAAATATCTGATTGACCCTGCTAGCTGTTCATATGCAGAGTGAACTGGACTCAAAATTAATCACACAAACTCCATTTAAATGGGCTTTTCTAGAAGCGCAGCTAAACTTTGCAGGATACATTCATCAAAACCAGAGATAGAGATGGGTCTCTGTGATCCACTGGACAACGGCACTAGAAGGTGCCACCCCTGCCACAGGCAGGGTGCTCTCTTACTCGCTGTCTGGGAGCTCTCGTCGCTCTCAGCAGGAGAATCCTCCCTGCCCGCAGCAGAGCTCCAGGCCCGCAGAGACCCCGTGCAGAATCCGGGCAGCCGTCTGCATCTTTCCCCAGGAAGTCTTTAAGGCCCTGTTGGCTAAGCCCCGGCCATCTGGACCGGCTCCTGTGCCACCTGGAATATTTAGAGACCAGCTCCAGTTCACAATCCTAGCTTCGTACTCTGACCTCCTGGCCACGTGTTCTCAAACTGCCAAGTTGTGCAATTTAAGTTGGAGAATCCTGTGTCTCTCGAGGTCATTTGTTCATTCAGCAAGCTTCCTAGAGGGTCTTCTATATTCCAGGTACTAACCACGTTCTTAAAATACCAAATCGTAATAAAAATGACTAACATGCCATTTACTGAATATTGAGTATGTGTCAGATACTGTGTTAAGTGCCCTCAGTCCATTGTCTAATTTAATTCAGGGAGGTTGGTATTATTCTCATTTTACAGATGAGGAAAATAAGACACAGAGATGAAGTAACTTGCTTGCACTCCCATGGTCAGTGAGCTGCAGGGCTGGATTAAGGCCTGAAGCCAAGTCGGTCTGAGAGTAAGCACTCTGATCACGAGGCTTGCTGACTCTCCCTGCCTCACTTAATCTATTTCTCTTCTCTAGCTTTATGACTCTTGCTCACGTCACCCTTATCACCTATATTCAAAAGATCTAAACAAATTGGATCTTGCCTATCTCACGGGCTCTTCTGGACCAGGTTTGATGTGACAGGCTATCAAACCCCTGACGCTAAACAAACAAGGTGAAGTTCAGGTTGGGCCGAATAATATCGCCTTTCAGCACCTCTTGCATCCCTCCTCCCTTGTCCACCTCCCCCTTCCCTACTTGTCCTTCTCTCCTTTTTCTATCTGCTTCCCAATACACCCATTCAGGTATCCCACGGGCTCCCCAGCTCAACCCCAAATGAAACTCACCCTGCTTCCTGACTTCTCTGCCAACGCTTTACACTTAGCTGCCTGGTATTCACGTTGAAACCTCAGAGTCATCAGCATGAGAAGGAAACAGAGCATACTGAATAAAAATACAGGCTCTGGGTTCAAATTCTGGATCTGACCCTACCAGCTGCAGGACCTAGGAACAAGTTACTTAATCTAGCTCTGTCTCAGTTTCCTGATCTGCAAAATGAGGATAAAAACAGCACCTACCAAAAAAGAAAGTGTTTTGCCACAAATGCGGCAGGAGCAACTGGATATCCATTAGGGGAAAAAAAGAATTTTGACTCCCCCATTTCATATGTTACACAAAAATTAATTTGAGATGGATGATAGATCTAAACACAGAAATTAAAGCTATAAAGCTTCTAGAAGGAAATATAAGAGATGATCTTTGTAATATGGGAGTCAGCAAAAGTTTCTCAGGATATGGAGAAAAGAACAGCCTTACAAAGAAAATGATAAATTAGACCTTGTCAAAATTTAAAACTTCTATTCATCGGAAGACACTGTTAAGAAAATGAATAGGCAAGCCACAATTAGGAAAAAGATTTGCAAATCACGTATCTGACAAATAAGGAGTATTCAGAATAAATAAAGAATCCCTAAAATTCAATAAGAAAAACCACAATTTTTAAATGGGCAAAATATTTGAACAACACTCAGAAAGCAAGATATAGGGATCTCAGAAACATTATACCACGTGACAGAAACTTCAAACCAGAGAGTACATACTGTACAATTCCATTTATATGAAGTTCTAGCAAAGGCACAGGAATCTATGATTTAAAAATCAGAACAGTGGTTGCCTCTGAAGAGTGGGGACAGGGACTGATTGAGAAGGAACATGAAGGAATTTCCTGGGATGCTGGTAATGTCCAAATCTTGAAAGGGGCTTGGGTTGCACAGTTGCATGCTTTTGTCAAAAGTCAGACAATGGTACAGTTAAGATCTGTGCATTTCACATATGTAAATTTTTCTCGAAAGGAAAGTAATGTAAACAACTATTGAGCTCTAATTAATGGTACGTGTGCTTAAGTATTTAGGGGAAAATGTACTAATGTCTGCAACCTAGTTTGAAATGCATCACAAAAACAAGATGGTCGGATGGATAACAGTAGGATGGATAGATTCGTGACAAAGCAAACACAGCAACATGTTAATTTTAGAATCTAGGTGGAGAGTATATAGGTATTCACTGTACATTTGTTTCAACTTTGCTGCATATTTGAAACTTTTCATAACGAAATAACAGAAAATAGTACCTACAATATAAGATTGCTTTACCATCTTTTACCCTCTTTCCTGTCACCACTCACATGGTCTCCAACACCTGCTACCTTTACATCACTCACATTCCTCCCTTCGCTGGCTCTTCTGCAATCTCCAGCTAGGTCCAAGCCATGGACTCATACCTGGATTGCAGACCTACTGTCCTCCCTACTGCTGGTGTTCCCTCACTCCAATCCATCCTGAATGTCAATCTTCTCACTCACAGCTCTTATTATGTGAACGCTGCTGCTCAGCAACTTTTGATGACTCTCCCTTAACAATCTCAAAACTCACAGCCTGCAACAAGGCCTTTGCATTCCGGCCTCGTTCTATCAATATGATTGTCCTATGGAAATACAGAAATTCTTGGCTACAGTCAAACAACTACTTATCCCCTAACACAACACACACTTCCTATCCCAACACCCTTGCCTCCTCTACAGGAACCTATTCCTGGGTGTCCAGGGGCCCAGCTACAGGTCTCAGCAGTTCAGCATATGAACAGAAGGTGGTCAGAAAACTTTGGCCTTGACAGGTATGAGTTTCAAGGCCTCCTATAGAGACTCAGCAGTGTTATGCCAGCACAGAAAGCACCTACTCCCTTTATTCACTTGTTCGTTCATTCATTTACTCTCTAACTCACTTGCTAAGTACTTACCATAGCCAGATAATCTGCTAGAGGCTGCAAAGGAGGTAAAGTGACAGGACCCCAGCCTGAAGAAACCCAGTTAGTGAGAGTAAGATTGAAGAATAGTCATAATTCATAGTAAGTCCTATCCTGAAGGTGGCAGTACCAGAAATCTCACTCAAGGTTCATTCCAGATTGAGTCTGGTGAAAGGGTAGTGAGATCCCTGTGGCAATTTCAAAGCATGGCCTCAAAATCTTTGACACTCCTCCCACTGAGGTAGGGGAGAATCTGTGTTCCCTCCCCCTTGAATCTGAGCAGGCTTGTGACTGTCTTGACCAACAGAGTACAGGAAGAGTGATACTGTGTGGCTTCTGAGGCCAGGTCATAGAAGACCAGGCAGCTTCCACCTGGCTCTCATGGAGTGCTCATTCTCCAAAGGCTCCTGGGGACACTCCCTCTTGGAACCCAGCCACCATGCTGTGAAGAAGCCCAGGCCACATGCAGAGGCCACATGTAGGCACTCTGGCTACATGGGCCCCAGCTGACCCCAGCCTTCAAGTCATCTCAGCCTAGGCACCAGACTGTAAGTAAAGAAGCCTCCAGTGATTCCAGCTCTTAACCATTTGAGTCATCTGAGCCACCCAGGTCTTCAGAAAACATCCCCACCATGTCCTGCTCAAATTCCTGACCTGCAGAACTCCTGAGCATAATAAAGAACAATATTTATTAGTAGTACTATGCTGAACATAATAACGTTGTTTTATGCTGCTATGTCTGGGGGTGTTTTGTTACCAGCAATGGATGACTGGAACAATCCCTTCAAAAACAAGTGCTACTCATGGCAGGGCCCTGGGCAGCCTAAGCCGGGGCCCTGAATCCAACAAAGAGTGACACCCCCAAAGATTGTAACTGGAACACCCCTCTAAAATTTTTACCCCATTTATCAAGTTTATAATATCTTCAATCGTTTAACATTCAACAAATAACGTATTAATTGCCTAGATGTGACAGTTACTGTTTAGTATTAGATAAAAATCCCTGCCCTCCGGGAGCTTACTACCTAACGTAGACAGACAGTAAGTGAGACAAGTAAGGAAAATATAACCCACGTTGGATAGGGGTTAAATATAAGGAGAGAAAATAAAGCCGGGAGACGGGTGTGGGATCAATATTTTAGAGAGGGTGGCCAGGAAAGGCCTCATGAAGAAGGTGACTTGAACAAAGCCCTTTCGGAAAGTCCTGGGATGGGAATACCAGGCTCCCATGGCTGTCTCCTTCTAAGCACCCTTCCCATGTCACTTGCTCATACCCCATCAGCTAGACAGACCTCACAAAAATCCACAGGGTCAAGGAGCTTCTCCAACACAACTCTCAAATAAGAATTATGTGATGCCAAAGCAGGAAGGGCCCTCAGAAGCCATCCATTCTCACCCCCTCACCTTTCAGTGGAGAAACTGAAGCCGTGGTGTTCCAGCTGGCCTAAGACTTAACCTGAGACGTGCACGTCTGCCCAGCCCTGGGCTCTTGCTCCTACTCTCCACTGATTACTGGAAAACCCTTCTCCCTTGGTAACTAAGCTCTTTCTCCCTTGGTTGCATCACCCCAGCCAGTTGCACCTGATCCTCCCCATCTGTCACTGACATAGTCTGAGACCAGTCCCCAGAGTGGGTGGGTAAGGGAGTCCAAGATTAGAACCAGCACTGGCCCAAGACAACAGCCAGCATTCCCACCAATAGTGCTACCAATGCCTATAACACCTCCATCAACAGCCCCTCCACAATGCAGTCAGTGACACAGAAAATGGACATCTTCCACTTTCTCTTCTTAGTTGCTCTGTTGTGCGTTGAACTGGGTCCTCCAAAAAGTCATGTTGAGAGACTAGTTCAAGATGGCGGAGTAGAAGGACGTGCTCTCATTCCCTCTTGGGAGAGCACCAGAATCACAACTAACTGCTGAACAATCATCGAAAGGAAGACACTGGAACTCGCCAAAAAAGATACCCCAGATCCAAACACAAAGGAGAAGCTGCAGTGAGATGGTAGGAGGGGCGCAATCACAATAAAATCAAATCCCATAACTGCTGGGTGGGTGACTCACAAACTGGAGAACACTTATACCACAGAAGTCCACCCACTGGAGTGAAGGTTCCAAGCCCCACATCAGGCTTCTGAACCTGGGGATCCGGTAATGGGAGGAGGAATTCCTAGAGAATCAGACTTTGAAGGCTAGTGGGATTTGACTGCAGGACTTTGACAAGACTGGGGGAAAGAGAGACTCCACTCGTAGAGGGCACACACAAAGTAGTGTATGCATCAGGACCCAGGAGAAGGAGCAGTGACCCAATAGGAGATGGAACCAGACTTACCTGCTAGTGTTGGAGGGTATCCTGCAGAGGCAGGGGGTGGCTCTGGCTCACCGTGGGGACAAGGACACTGGCAGCAGAAGTTCTGGGAAGTACTCCTTGGCGTGAGCCCTCCCAGAGTCCGCCATTAGCCCTACCAAAGAGCCCGGTAGGCCCCAGTGCTGGGTCACCTCAGGCCAGACAAACAACATGGAAGGAACCCAGTGCCACCCAACAGCAGACAAGCAGATTAAACTTTTACTGAGCTGTGTCCACCACAACAACACCCAACGCTACCCACCACCAGTCCCTCCCATCAGGAAGCTTGCACAAGCCTCTAAGATAGCCTCATCCACCAGACGGCAGACAGCAGAAGCAAGAAAAACTGTAATTCTGCAGCCTGTGCAAGGAAAACCACATTCACAGAAAGATAAACAAAATGAAAAGACAGAGGAATTTGTCCCACATGAAGGAGCAAGATAAACCCCAGAAAAACAACCAAATGAAGTGGAGATAGGCAACCTTCCAGAAAAAGAATTCAGAATAATGATAGTGAAGATGATCCAGGACCTCGGAAAAAGAATGGAGGCAAAGATCGAGAAGATGCAAGAAATGTTTAACAAAGACCTAGAAGAATTAAAGAACAAGCACCAAGAAGAATTAAAGAACAAACAGAGATGAACAATACAATAACTGAAATGAAAACTACACTAGAAGGAATCAATAGCAGAATAACTGAGGCAGAAGAATGGATAAGTGACCTGGAAGACAGAATGGTGGAATTCACTGCAACAAAACAGAATAAAGAAAAAAGAATGAAAAGAAATGAAGACAGCCTAAGAGACCTCTGGGACAACATTAAACGCAACAACATTCACATTATGGGGGTCTCAGAAGCAGAAGAGAGAGAGAAAGGACCCGAGAAAATATTTGAAGAGATTATAGTCAAAAACTTCCCTAACATGGGAAAGGAAATAGCCACCCAAATCCAGGAAGCTCAGAGAGTCACAGGCAGGATAAACCCAAGGAGAAACATGCTGAGACACATAGTAATCAAACTCACAAAAATTAAGGACAAAGAAAAATTATTGAAAGCAGCAAGGGAAAAATGACAAATAACATACAAGGGAACTCCCATAAGGTTAACAGTTGACTTCTCAGCAGAAACTCTACAAGCCAGAAGAGACTGGCACAATATATTTTAAGTGATGAAAGGGAAGACCCTACAACCAAGATTACTCTACCCAGCAAAGATCTCGTTCAGATTCGATGGAGAAATCAAAAGCTTTACAGACAAGCAACAGCTAAGAGAATTCAGCACCACCAAACCAGCTCTACAACAAATGCTAAAGGAACTTCTCTAAGTGGGAAACATAAAAGAAAAGGACCTACAAAAACAAACCCATAACAATTGAGAAAATGGTAAAAGGAAAATACATATTGATAATTACCATAAAAGTGAATGGATTAAATGCTCCAACCAAAAGACACAGGTTTGCTGAATGGATACAAAAACAAGACCATATATATGCTGCCTACAAGACACCCACTTCAGACCTAGGGACACATACAGACTGAATGTGAGGGGATGGAAAAAGATATTCCATGCAAATGGAAATCAAAAGAAAGCTGGAGTAGCAATACTCATATCAGATAAAATAGACTTTAAAATAAAGAATGTTACAAGAGACAAGGAAGGAAACTCATAATGATCAAGGGACCAATCCCAGAAGAAGATATAACAATTATAAATATATATGCACCCAACATAGGAGCACCTCAATACATAAGGCAACTGCTAACAGCTATAAAAGAGGAAATCGACAGTAACACAATATTAGTGGGGAACCTTAACACCTCACACCAATGGACAGATCATCCAAACAGAAAATTAATAAGGAAACACAAGCTTTAAAGGACACAGTAGACCACATAGATTTAATTGATATTTATAGGACATTCCATCCAGAAACAGCAGATTACACTTTCTTCTCAAGTGTACATGGAACATTCTCCAGGATCCATCACATCTTGGGTGACAAATCAAGCCTCAGTAAATTTAAGAAAATTGAAATCATATCAAGCATCTTTTCTGACCACAACTCTATGAGATTAGAAATCAATTACAGGGGGAAAAAAACGTAAAAAACACAAACATATGGAGGCTAAACAATATGTTACTAAATAACCAAGAGATCACTGAAGAAATCAAAGAGAAAATCAAAAAATACTTAGAGACAAATTACAACGAAAACACAATGATCCAAAACCTGCAGCAAAAGCAGTTCTAAGAGGGAATTTTATAGCAATACAAGCCTACCTCAAGAAACAAGAAGCATCTAAAATAAACAATCTAACCTTACACCTAAAGGAACTAGAGAAAGAAGAACAAGCAAAACCCGAAGTTAGTAGAAGGAAAGAAATCATAAAGATCAGAGCAGAAATAAATGAAATACAAACAAAGAAACAATAGCAAATATCAATAAAACTAAAAGCTGGTTCTTTGAGTAGATAAACAAAATTGATAAACCTTTATCCAGAATCAACAAGAAAAAAAGGGAGAGAACTGAAATCAATAAAATTAAAAATGAAAAAGGAGAAGTTACAATGGACACTGCAGAAATACAAAGCATCACAAGAGAGTACTACAAGCAACTCTATGCCAATAAAATGGACAACCTGGAAGAAATGGACAAATTCTTAGAACAGTATAACCTTCCAAGACTGAACCAGGAAGAAATAGAAAATATGAACAGACCAATCACAAGTAATGAAATTGAAACTGTGACTAAAAATCTTCCAACAAACAAAAGTCCAGGACCAGATGGCTTCACAGGTGAATTCTATCAAACATTTAGACAAGAGCTAACATCCATCCTTCTCAAACTCTTCCAAAAAACTGCAGAGGAAGGAACACTCCCAACTCATTCTATGAGGTCACCATCACCCTGATAGCAAAAGCAGACAAAGATACTACAAAAAAAGAAAATTACAGACCAATATCACTGATGAATATAGATGCAAAAATCCTCAACAAAATACTAGCAAACAGAATCCAACAACACGTTAAAAGGATCATACACCATGATCAAGTGGGATTTATCCCAGGGATGCAAGGATTCTTCAATATACACAAATCAATCAATGTGATACACCATATTAACAAATTGAAGAATAAAAACCATATGATCATCTCAATAGATGCAGAAAAAGCTTTTGACAAAATTCAGCACCAATTTATGATAAAAACTTTCCAGAGTGTGGGCATAGAGGGCACTTACCTCAACATAATAAAGGTCACACATGACAAACCCACAGCAAACATCATTCTCAATAGTGAAAAACTGAAACCATTTCCTCTAAGATCAGGAACAAGACAAGGATGTCCACTCTCGTCACTATTATTCAACATAGCTTTGGAAGTCCTAGCCATGGCAATTAGAGAAGAAAAAGAAATAAAACGAATTCGAATTGTAAAAGAAGAAGTCAAACCGTCACTGTTTGCAGATGACATGATACTATACATAGAGAATCCTAAAGATGCCACCAGAAAACTACTATAGCTGATCAATGAATTTGGTAAAGTTGCAGGATACAAAATTAATGCACAGAAATCTCTTGCATTCCTATACACTAACAATGAAAGATCAGAAACAGAAATTAAGGAAACAATCCCATTCACCATTGTAACAAAAAGAATAAAACACCTAGGAATAAACCTACCTAATGTGGTAAAAGACCTATACTCAGGAAACTATAAGACACTGCTGAAAGAAATCAAAGATGACACAGATGAAGAGATATACCATGTTCTTGGATTGGAAGAATCAATATTGTGAAAATGACTATACTACCCAAAGCAATCTACAGATTCAATACAATCCTTATCAAATTACCTGTGACATTTTTTACAGAACTAGAACAAAAAATCTTAAAATTTTTATGGAGATACAAAAGACCCTGAATAGTCAAAGCAGTCTTCAGGGGAAAAAAACAGAGCTGCAGGATCAGACTCCCGACTTCAGACTATACTACAAAGCTACAGTAATCAAGACAACGTGGTACTGGCACAAAACAGAAATACAGATCAATGGAATTGGATAGAAAGCCCAGAGATAAACCTACACACCTATGGTCAACTGATCTATGAGAAAGGAGGCAAGGATATACAATGGAGAAAAGACAGTCTCTTCAATAAGTGGTGCTGGGAAAACTGACAGCTACACATAAAAGAATGAAATTAGAACACTCACTAACACCATACACAAAAATAAACTCAAAATGGATTAGAGACCTAAATGTAATACCGGATACTATGAAACTCTCAGAGGAAAACATAGGAAGAACACTCTTTGACATAAATCACAGCAAGGTCTTTTTTGATCCACCTCCTAGAGTAATGGAAATAAAAACAAAAATAAACAAATGGAACCTAATAAAACTTAAAAGCTTTTAAAAGCAAAGGAAACTACAAAGAAGACAAAAAGACAACCCTCAGAATGGGAGAGAATATTTGCAAATGAATCAACGGACAAAGGATTAATCTCCCAAATATATAAACACCTCATGCAGCTCAATATTAAAAAAACAAACAACCCAATGCAAAAATGCACAGAAGACCTAAATATACATTTCTCCAAAGACATACAGATGGCCAAGAAGCACATGAAAAGCTGCTCAACATCACTAAATATTAGAGAAATGCAAATCAAAACTGCAATGAGGTATCACCTCACACCAGTTAGAATGGACATCATCAGAAAATCTACAAACAACAAATGCTGGAGAGGGTGTGGAGAAAAGGGAACCCTCTTGCACTGTTGGTGGGAATGTAAATTGATACAGCCACTATGGAGAACAGTATGGAGGTTCCTTATAAAACTAAAAATAGAATTACCGCATGACCCAGCAATCCCACTACTGGGCATATACCCAGAGAAAACCATAATTCAAAAAGACACATGCACCCCAATGTTCATTGCAGCACTATTTACAGTAGTAGTAGTTAGGTCAGTAGTAGTTAGGTACAGTACAGTACAGTACAGTAGTACAGTAGTAGTTAGGTCATGGAAGTAACCTAAATGCCCATCGAGAGACGAAGGGATAAAGAAGATGTGGTACATATATACAATGGAATATTACTCAGCCATAAAATGGAATGAAATTGGGTCATTTGTACAGACGTGGATGAATGTAGAGACTGTCATACAGAGCAAAGTAAGTCAGAAAGAGAAAAACAAATATCGTATATTAACGCATATACGTGGAACCTAGAAAAATGGTACAGATGAACCGGTTTGCAAGGCAGAAATTGAGACAGAGATGTAGGGAACAAATGTATGGACACCAAGGGGGGAAAGCGGTGGGGGTGGTGGTGATGGTGGTGTGATGAATTGGGAGATTGGGATTGACATATATACACTAATATGTATAAAATGGATAACTAATAAGAACCAGCTGTATAAAAAAATAAAATTCAAAAATTCAAAAAAACATAAGTAAAAATAAAAGCAAAAAAAAAAAAGAAGTCACGTTGAAATCCTAACCACCCCCCGCCTCCCATCCAACCTGTGAATATAACCTTATTTGGAAATAGAGTCTTTGCAAGTTAAGATGAGTTCACACGGGAGCAGGATGCTCCCTAATGAAATGACTGGTGTCCTTACAAGAAGAGGGAAATTTGGACACATACACAACACACAGAGACACAGAAGAGAGACAGCCACGTGCAGATGGAGGCAGAGATTAGAGTGATGCATGTGCAAGCCAAGGAATGCCAGCAGTTTGTCAGCAACCCACCAGATGCTAAAAGAGACGAGGAAGCAGTCTTTCCTAGAGCCTTCAAAGGGAATGTGGCTCTGCTGACACTGTAATTTCAGACTTCTAGCCTCTAGGACTGTGAAAGAATAAATTTCTGCTGTTCTAAGCAGCCCTAAGAAACTAGCACCCTTGCGTATATAAAAAGTCTGGAGGTACCCGTGGTCCCCATACACAGGCTTTCTCCCTGTAATTCCAGGTCAGGTACTCAGAAGCAGCTCCCACCTCCCCCTTCACCACTCCTCATCCTTCATATCTACCAAGAGTGCATGTACCGAGTCCACCCAGGGAGCCTGCAGGAAGCAGGTGAGAAGCCAGTCATGCCTAGGGTTTGGGGTACAATTTGCTGACCACGTTGATCTATGTCTTGCTATGGGCACAACCTGTTTTATACGGTTTGGCTCCAACCAGTCTAGGATCTGTTGGCCTTTTTATCCTACTTAAGAACGACTGATGGTCCCTGTGACAAGCTGAGAGGTCACAGGGAAGTACCATCCACAGAAGACTGGTCACTCTCATGGGTCCAATAGCGACCTATTAAACAAAAATCATCCCAGTAATAGGCTCTTTGGCAATATGGAACAAAAGCAAAAAAAAAAAAAAAAAGAAGAGGATCGTAATGTACCTTTCAACCTGCTAATGCTATTCTTGGAATACCAAGGAAATGACACAACAGAAAAAAAACAAACAATTTGGACAAAGATAATTATAGCAGTGTTACTCATAATTGTGGAATAAAAACTGGAAACATTAATTGCAGAACAGTTAAAAGAGAGTGTCATAATAGTACCTAACATTTCCTGAGCCCTTACTATATGGCAGACAATACACCAAATGTTTTGCTTGATTATCTTCTTTCACCCTCATAAAAATCTTATGACAAAGCTGTGTTATCCCTTTTTTAGAGATAAACCTGTTCAAGGTCACACAGCTAGCAAGTGGCAAGTGACCACTACTTTATGCCCTCTGCTTAGAGTAGTGACTTTACCATGGCCATGTGAAATAGGACAAGTTCTTTTTAAATTCCCTGAGTCTTAGGCCCTCAACTATAAAACAGGAACAAGAATAACACCATAAGACTGAAAAAATTAAATGCAAAATGTGTGAACCATTAAGTAAACTATAAAATCATCATCCAAATGAAAAGTACTTACAGACTCAATGACAACTGAATATCTCATGGGGTGGGAGTCCAATTGTAGCCTATCTTGCATGCCGAGTTGAACAGTTAGAATTTTGTCTTTCATGTAGTAGAAGATTAACACTGTTTTTTAACCAGGGATGTTACACGTTAATGTTGTTTTGAGGTACGATAATATAAAATCATCTCAGGATGAGCAAACTGGAACTTTATTTAATTTCCAATCCTCTCACAAGTTTTATGAGCTCTCTAGTAAAAGCCCTGGTCTGATTCCTCCAGAGGGTGGGCAGGGTGGGCCTGGAAGCAACAGTTTCCTTGATTCACTGATTTCCGGCAGGAGACACAGGGGTCTCATCCCCTAACAACCGTACTCAGGGGTCTAGAATGCCAGCAAAGGAAAGCAGAGACCCCAGAGCACACAAAGAGGTGGGGGCGTCCTGATGGCATCTGGAGAGAACTCTCCTCACCCCTCCCACACGTCACTGGGCAGTAAGGATGGTACAGATGTGTTCTGTCCACAGTGAGGGCCTACACATGTATAAAGGACGGTTATTACTGTCACCAGGTCCTAGGGGTCTGACACTGTCAAACACCAGGCAATTATGCAATCGGTTCCACTCACCAGAGTCTGGCACAGTCCCAGGACCCTGTTCCCATCCCAGTGAACCAGGCTGAATAAGGCAAAAGCACCAAACAATCCCAGGCCCCACCCAGACCTGGTAGCCGGCCCCTCCCTACTCCAGAGCAAAATCAGACACTCAGCCCCTGAGTCACCCCTCCCCAGCCTTCAGTCAAAAAATACCTGAGAAGGGAGAAAGCGACTAACACCCCTCTCCATACCGTAGATGTCTAGTGGATTTTCCCATCATGTTTGTAACCTGTTTTGCATTTCTTTTGCCCACCACTCCCTGCTTAATATCCTTCAGAGTCCCCCCTCATCTCTCAGGAGAGGGGGTGGGGTGTTTAATGTAACCCTCGCAACAATGCTGGGAGGTTGTGAGCATCTTCATTTTAGAAATGAGTGAAGGGAAGTTCAGAGTAGTTAAATAATTTCCCAGGCTCACCCATCTAATACGTTGCTGAGCTGGGATTCAAACCCAGATGTGTGAGCTGCAAAGCCCGGACCTCCCCATCAACCACACACCTGCTCTCCCAGTCAACGAGAAGAAGTAGCCGAGATGGATTCTGCAACCTGCCTACACAAAATCTGTCTGGTGCACCAAGTTGCCATGGCACTACGTGGTCAACACATAGCTGCCAGAGACACAAAGGTCAGGCGTGTTCACATTCAGGAGCCAGACGGGACCCCCTCCTGCTCCGGCTCTCCCACACACGGCACACCCTCTGTAAAAGGAGACCAGGGCCCTGGTAGGGGTCAGTCAAGCCCTTTCAGAACACCAGCACTAGGCTGGCATCTGGATGCCTGACTTCCTGTGTCAACCACAATTCTTAGGAAAAGGAGAGAGTAATTAGAAAGCAGTGCCCCACAGACCAAACTTAAGTCATGTTTCCAAAATAGACTCCGAAATGAAAGATCAGCCTGTGCCTGCAGTGACAGCACTTGGGCCCAACTCCTCCACACAGCCCCCATTTCCTCTGAGCCCCTGAGGGGACCATAAAGGGAGGTCAGCAGGAGCACCATGGACATGCACAGTTCTTTCCATGGGCCGCAAATATTTACTAACCATCCACTATATGCTTGATGGGAGATAAGAGGTGGTACTATACTATGACCCTGGTCCTGAGAAGCTCCCAGCTCGGTGACAA
This sequence comes from Stenella coeruleoalba, assembly GCF_951394435.1. Taxonomy (NCBI): domain Eukaryota; kingdom Metazoa; phylum Chordata; class Mammalia; order Artiodactyla; family Delphinidae; genus Stenella; species Stenella coeruleoalba. Next base: position 75,608,335 of record NC_137150.1, on the reverse strand, counting down.
GCTAAGAAACAAAGACATGGATAGGTGCAGACCAGATGCTCTAAACCAAGTGAAGCTTATCTCGGGAATGCAAGGCTGGTTCAACATTTGAAAATCAATCAATGTAATTCACCACATTAACAGACTACAGCAGGGGTGGGCAAACTATGCCCCATAGGCCAAATTGTCTGGTTTTGTAAATAAAATTTTATTGAAACATAACCATGACCATTCATTCACATATTATCTATGGCTGTTTTCATTCTACAAAAAAAAATGGCAGAGTTGAATACTTGTGACAGACATTATATAGCCTGCTAAGTTGAAAATTTTTACTACTGGCTCTTTTCAGAAAAAGTTTGTTGACCCTTGATCTAAATTATTGGGAAAGAGCCCGTTCACCCATAAAACTACAGCAACTCCAACTCCCTCTACTCTCTGTTCTACAGACCAGGTTGGGAAGCAGATGCGAGCATTTGGGTCCCAGACTCTCAGGGCTGGAAGACCAGGCCATTGCCTTCCACAAAGAAAACAGTCCAAGGTACAACTTCCACTCCTCCCACCCACTGGTCCCACTCTCAGGTAAAAACCTCAGGGCTCTCTGGAAGAATCTGGCACAGGCTTTTACTAAAGCTTTCATAATAAATGCTTGTAGATGCAGAAAAACTCCTTCTATTCCTCCATGTTCACCTTCCCAACCCAACTACCCCCAAAAAGGAGAATTCTGGAGGTCTCAAATCAATGATCTAAGCTTCCACTTTAGCAAACTAGTAAAGGAAGAGAAACTAAACCAAAGCAAGCAGAAGAAAACAAATAATAAAGAGAAGAAATCAATGAACTTGAAAACAGAAAATTAACAGAGAATGATCAAAGAAACCAAAAGCTGGTTCTTTGAAAATATCAATAAAGTTGACAAACCTCTGGCCAGACTGGCAGAGAGCAAAAAAGATACAAACTACAAATATTAGTAATGAAAGAAGAGACATCACTATAATCCCTAAAGACATTAAAAGGATAATAAGCAAATATTATCAACAATATTTGCCCATAAATTCTACATTTTGGATGAAACAAATTACCCCCAAAGCACAAACTACCAAAAAACACTCAAGTTGACACGGACTTATATATACCACCAAATGTAAAATAGATAGCTAGTGGGAAGCAGCCACATAGCACAGGGAGATCAGCTCAGTGCTTTGTGACCACCTAGAGGGGTGGGATAGGGAGGGTGGGAGGGAGAAGCAAGAGGGAAGAGACATGGGGATATATGTATATGTATAGCTGATTCACTTTGTTATAAAGCAGAAACTAACACACAATTGTAAAGCAATTATACTCCAAAAAAGATGTTTAAAAAAATCACTCAAGGAAAAAATGATGACCTAGATAGCTCTACATTTATTAAATAATTTAGTTTGCAGTTAAAACTATCCCAGAAAACACACCAGGTTCAAATGGCTCCACAGGAAAATTCTACCAAAAGTTTAAGAAATAAACAATAGCTACCCTGTACAACTCCTCCAGGAAATAGAAGTGGAGGAAACACTTCACAACTCCTTTTATGAGGTAACCAATACCCTGACACCAAAATCAGACAAAGACATTATAAGAAGAGAACTAGCCCAATATCCTTCATAAGTATAAATGCACACACACAAAAAACCTCAATAAAATGTTAGTAAATTCAACCCAGCAATATACAAAAAGATTAATAATATATCATGACCAAGTGGAGTTTATTCCTGGAATGTAGGGCTGGTTAATCATACAGAAATTAATTAATGTAACTCAGCATATCAACAGACTAAAGCAGAGATCAGCAAACTATGCAGCCTGTCTTTGTAAATAATAACTACTTGAACACAGACATGCGCATTCATTTATGTATTGTTTATGGTTGGTTTCATGCTGCAATGGCAGAGCTGAGTCATTGATTAGAGACCTTGTAAGAGTCGAGTAGAGACCTTATGGCCCACAAAGGCTATAATATTTACTCTCTGGCTGCTATGATCTGAATGCTTGTGTCCTTCCAAAATTTACATGTTGAAATCCTAACCCCCAAAGATGATGATATTAAAAGGTGGGACCTTTGGGAGGTGCTTAAGTCATAAGGATGGAGCTCTCATGAATAGGATTAGTGCCCTTATAAACGAGACTCCAAAGAGATCCCTAACCCATTCTACCATGTAGAGGACACAGGAAGAAAGTGCTGGCTATGAACCAGGAAGAGGACACTCTAAAACTTGACCATGCTGGAACTCTGATCTTGAACTTACCAGCCTCCTGAACTGTGAGCAATAAATTTCTGTTGTTTATAAGTTATCCATTCAGTGGTATTTTGTTATAGCATTCTAAACAGACTAAGACACTTGCCCTTTAAGAAAACATCTGCCAACTCTTGGACCAAAAAAAAAAGATATACATGATCATTTCAACAGATCTACAAAGAGCACTTGAAAAAAAATCATTATCCATTCAAATTAAAAAATCTCAACAAGCTAGGAGTAGAGGGAACTTCCTCAACATAATAAGGAATATCTACAAAAATCACACAGCTAGCATCAAACATAATGGTATGAGACTGAATGCTTGCCACCTAAGATTGGAAATAAGACAAAGATGTTTATTTTCACCACTCCTTTTTAACATTATACTGAAGATCCTAACCAGCACAACAAGGCAAGAAAAATAAATACAAGTCAAATAAATTAGATTGAAAATAAAACTGTCTTTATTCACAGATAACATATTACCTGCATAGAAAATCCCAAAGAATCTTAAAAAAAGCTACTAGAACTAGTGAGTTTAGAAAGGTCACAAGATACAGGGACTTCCGTGGTGGCGCAGTGGTTAAGAATCTGCCTGCCAATGCAGGGTACATGGGTTCAAGCCCTGGTCTGGGAGATCCCACATGCCGTGGAGCAACTAAGCCCATGCACCACGACTACTGAGCCTGTGCTCTAGAGCCCACGAGCCACAACTACTGAGCTCGCATGCCTAGAGCCTGTGCTCCACAACAAGAGAAGCCACCACAATGAGAAGCTCACTCACTGCAACCAAGAGCAGACCCCGCTTGCCACAACTAGAGAAAGCCCACGCACAGCAAAGAAGACCCAATGAAGCCAAAAATAATAAATAAATAAATATATAAGAAAGGTCACAAGATACAAAGATTAATATACAAAAATCAATTGTTAGAAAGAGAAAAGCTCAGGGAAATAGTTAAGAGGCAGAGGAGGGTTGAAAATTGGTTCTATAACTCAGCCTCCTAAATTACATATTTTTATGGTGTTGGTTAGCTTCAAACAATTATATACCAATTATATTAATTTCCAAATTCTATAGGTACATATTTTGGTACACTTTATCCTCTGATTTAAATCTTTTTAAAATCCACTGAAATAACATGTCAATTGTATTTACAGTTGACCCTTGAACAGCATGGGTTTAAACTAAGTGGGTCCACTTATACATGAATTTTATCAATAGTAAATACTACAGTACTACATGATCCTCGGTTGGTTGAATCTGCAGATGCAGAACCTCAGATAAGTAGGAATCACAGATACAGAGGACTGACTCTAAGTTATACACGAATTTTCAACTGCAAGGAAGGTCAGTACTCCTAACCCCCAAGTTGTTCAAGGGTCAACTGTACTAGCAATGAACAACTGGAAAACAGAATTTTACTGAAAGTGCCATTTACAATTACACCAAAAATATGAAATACATAGCTGTTAGTCTAGCAAAATATGTCCAATATTTACTATGCTAAAACTACAAAACACTGATGAAGAAATCAAAGACCTCAATAAGTACAGAGATGGAGTTTATTTATGTATTAGAAGACCCAAAACTGTTAACATGTCAATTCTCCCTAAACTGATCTATAGATTCAATACAATACTAATGAAACTTCCAGCAGGACTTTATGCAGAAACCAATAAAATGATTTTAAAATATATATGAAAGGCAAAGATATAGAATAGTCAAAACAATTTGGAAAAGGAAGAACTAAGTTGAAGGATTCACACTACCTGATTTCAAAACTTAAAACAAACCTACAATAATCAAGACAGTGTGGTATTGCTGAAAGGATATACACATAAACCAATGGAACAGAATAGTCAGAAACAGACACACACATATATTCTCAACTGATTTCCAACAAAGATACAAAGGCAATTCAATCCTTCAAGGGGAAGGATAGTCATTTCACTATGGTGCTAGAGAAATTGGACATCTGTATGCAAAAAGAACCTCTATCTATACCTTGCTCCATGTACAAAAACTAACTCAAAATGGATTAGACCTAAATGTAAAACCTAAAACTATAAGACATCTTAAAGAAAGTACTGGAGAAAATCTTAATGACTTCATATTAGGTAATTCTTAGATACAACACCAAAAGAATATATTTTTTCAATTGATAAATTGGACCTCGGCAAAATTAAAAACTTCTGCTCTGCAAAAATAGACTTTGTTAAGAGAATAAAAAGACAAGCTATAGACAATGAAAAAATATTTGCTAAACATGTCTGGACTCATGTCCAGAAAATGAAAAATTATATCTCAAAACTCAATGAAAATGAAACAAAGATGCTAAACATTATTATTCATTAAGGAATTGCAAATTAAAACCACAATGATAAAAGTATACCTATTAGAATATCTAAAAATTTTTAAAAGTCTGGCAATACTAAGTGCTGACAAGGATATGGAAACTATAACCCTTGTACATTGCTACTGGGGATGCAAAATGGTAGAGCCACTTTGGAAAACAGTTTGCCATTTTATTATAATACACCATATCACCCAGCAATCCCATTCCTATTTACCCAAGTGAAGTGAAAATCTATGTTCACATAAAAACCTGTACACAAATACTCAGAGTGAATTATTCATTATTACCCCAAACTGGAAACAGCCCTAATGTCCTTCAACTGGCTAATAGAGAAATACATACAATGGAATAACACTCAGTAGCATACAGGAATGACCTACTGGTATACCCAACAACACAGATAACTCTGCAACACGCTGATAAAAGTATACCTACTAGAATATAGGTATGAATATCAGAATATAGGCAAAATGAAAGAAGGTTAACTTAAAAGGCTACGTACTATATGACATTCTGAGAGAGGCAAAATCATAGGTACAGAAATCAGACCAGTGATTCCCACTTAGGGTCTTCAGGTGGTAGAAGAGTTTACTATAAAAGTGCCCAAGGTGGGCTTCTCTGGTAGCGCAGTGGTTAAGAATCTGCCTGCCAGGGCTTCCCTGGTGGTGCAGTGGTTAAGAATCCGCCTGCCAATGCAGGGGACACGGGTTTGAGCCCTGGTCTGGGAAGAACCCACATGCCGTGGAGCAACTAAGCCTGTGAGCCACAACTACTGAGCCTGTGCTCTAGAGCCTGTGTGCCACAACTACTGAAGCCCGCATGCCTAGAGCCGGTGCTCTGCAACAAGAGAAGGCACCACAATGAGAAGCCCGTGCACCACAACGAAGACCCAATGCAGCTAAAAATAAATAAATTAATAAATAAAAAATTTTTAAAAAAAAGAATCCACCTGCCAAATCAGGGGACACGGGTTCAAACTCTGGTCCAGGAAGATCCCACGTGCCACGGAGCGACTAAGCCGTGCACAACTACTGAGCCTGCACTCTAGAGCCCGCAAGCCACAACTACTGAAGCCTGTGCACCTAGAGCCCATGCTCTGTGACAAGAGAAGCCATGCAATGACAAGCCCATGCACTGCAAGGAAGAGTAGCCCCTGCTCGCCGCAACTAGAGAAAGCCTGCGCGCAGCAGCGAAGACCCAATGCAGCACCCCCAAAACTAATTAATTTTAAAAAGAAATTTTTTTAAAGTGTCCAAGGCAATTTTTGGAAGTGAGGGAAATATTCTGTATCTTGATTGTGGTAATGCTTATATGACTATCTATGTTTGTCAAAATGCAAAGTTGTACACCAAAATAAGTTAATCTTATTATACATAAATTATACCTCAATTTTTTTTAATGAGAAAAAAATGTCTTAAAAAAGATTCTGGGGACTTCCCTGGTGGTGCAGTGGTTAAGAATCCACCTGCCAATGCAGGAGACACAGGTCCGATCCCTGGTCCGGGAAGATCCCACATGCCGCGGAGCAACAAAGCCGATGCGCCACAAATACTGAGCCTGCACTCTAGAACCCATGAGCCACAACTACGGAAGCCCACGCGCCTAGAGCCTGGGCTCCGCAACAAGAGAAGCCACCGCAATGAGAAGCCTGTGCACCACAATGAGGAGTAGCCCCCGCTCGCCGCAACTAGAGAAAGCCCGTGCACAGCAATGAAGACCCAATGCAGCCAAAATTTTAAAAATTAAAAAAAAGAAAAGATTCCGCCATGATGCAGCATGGAAAAGAAAAGTTATTGTGTAACTAAAACAACACCTACCACTTGTCAAGCAATGGAATCAAAGGCAATAGAAACTGCCACATGTATCAGAATAAAGCATAGACTTTTCAAAGATAGGAAAAGTTGGTGTCACTAATTCATGTGCAACACATGATCAGCTGGGTACTGAACAATAGTTTTTTCAAAGCTTCCAGTTAACTTTCAGAAGAAGACTTTTAGCAACATTATTTTCTTATAGGACTTAAACCAGAGCTAAAAGTTTAACCTAAATGAAACGTAGATAAAACCCTGGTATACTTTAGTACTCCTCAGAATTATTCTGTCGATCCTAAAGGGGCTGAAGATGTCAAAATCGTGGGCACACACAAAATCAGCCAAGGATCGCAAAGACAGTTAATAGTTCTATCTCACTTATGACCATAAATGCAAAAAAAAAATTCCAATAAAGTATTAGAAAATCAAAGCCAGCGAGGTGTTTACCAAAACTATACATGACCAAGTATTTATTCAAGAATTTATCTTAGGAATTCAAGGATGGCTCAACATTCAAATATCATGAGCACACATTATCAAAAACAGCATTTTATCTTGAAGTCTTGTGTAATTCTGATAGACAAACACAATTCAGAAGGATCTGAATACTTTGATTGTGATAATGATAAAGAAAGTGAATATGAATAAAAGCATATTGAAATTTAGAAATTCTTCTAAAATTGTGTATATTAAAGGAAGTGTTTTTTTCCCCTAAGAATCTAGAAAGTGATATGAATCTTACAGCCTATGGTAACTTGAAATCAAGAAAATATGGGAATGTTATCTCCTTTCACTATACAACTATTACCTTTTTTTTTCTCTTCAACTAGCCTGAGTTGGTTTCTGTTAATTTTGAAGAATCTTTCCTAATACACAAATCAAAGAAATAATTACATAGTGAAAAAGCAACCAAGATTGATTCTCAAATCTGGCTGACATTGGAAACACCTGGGGAGCTTTGTAAAAACAGATTCCCTGACCACACCCAGGTCTAGGCTGGGGACTAGGAGGCATGGATTATTTTGCCAACAAGGCTCCCAAAGGAATTTTTGTTATTAGTGGGATCTGGAAGACTGCTATTAGGAGATAAAGGCTTTAGGCATGTCTTTCCCTTGAAGTTTTTTCTGTGTGGTTGTAGATATAAAAATTTTAGCATGAATAAAACTAAACAAGTAAACGTTCCATAATAATATATGACTTGTCACCATCAAACAAATTTTACAGGGACCAATTCAAGGTTCCTACGGAAGTTCAAATGAGGAGGGGAACTTGAAGCTCAGGAGGTCAAAGGCAGTCTCCATTTTGGGGCAGGTGCCTGACATGTATTAGGAACTTGATTCATTCCCTGAACAAATATTTAAGGATAGAAGAACTTGTCAGACAAAGAGGCAAGCGAAGAATATTCCTGGAGAGGATAAACTCATAAACACAAAGAGATAGGAAACTGGGTTCAGGGACAGTAAGTTAATGAGTCTTGTTGCCTTGGAGGTCAGATTACAGAGGCCCTTGCGCTTCAGGTTAAGGCTTTTCTGTGAGAAGCAGGGAGCCACTGAAGGTTTCTGAAGGTGGAGTGACACAGCCAGACTGGGCTTTAAGATTAACAAAGCAATCAAGTGTAACATGTATTTGTGCCACAGAGAAGCCAGTTTATGGTCCAAGTGTGAGCTAGCAAAGGTCTGGTCGTGAGCAATAGCAATATGAAAGTAAAACCCAGGGATTCTCTCTGCCTGGGATAACCAGAGCAGGGGGTAACCACAGGAGGAGGGGCTGCGTGGCCGTGGTCATCTGCAACCAGCCGGTGCCCTAGGTGACTGCCCAATCACAACAAAAGCCTGAGAACTCCCTAAAACACTTCCGTTGAAACGCCATGGGGTAAAATCAGTAGCAACTGCGTTAACTGTCTCATGCCCAGCATGAGGCCCTGCGATGAAGATAGAAGCTTCGGTAGTAATAAGAGGAAAGTTACGGGCACACTGAAACAGCCTACTGCCTCTTCTTGAACATATCCATTTCCACAAGGTTACCAACCAAGTGACTATGCTCTGTTGACACTAAAACAAAAATATGGACTGAGAACTGAACCTGGATAATGAGGAAGGGTAGAAACAGGTCCGTTTCAGGCACATTCTCTGAATAGGCTTAGTACTCTGCAGGAAAAGTGCATAATGTTTAGGAGAAAAATGGAAGTTATGCCTAACCATGAGGTAGATGAGTGAAAAGTACCTTCTCTGGGAGCAGATGGGAGATGCCTTAGGATCTTTCTTGAACACTCCCACTCACTCACTAGCCAGGCCTTCAACCCAGCACCTGTGGCGTGTCAGGTACTAAGACTACTTACTGGTCTAAGAGTAAGGACACGGAGATGAACCATGGCCTTTGCCCTCAGGAACTCGAGGCCTAGTGGGCCACCACACCTTATAACTGCATCGCAATAAAAGTTACCAAGCATTTGTTTATCTGCCCACGGCCTCCTCAGGCAAGCAGAGAAGGGGTCCACGTGTTCATGGGATCTCTGAACCCCTAACTCCAGGCTGGGCTCCATTTATATGTGCCCTTGCAGAGACCTGGACAGCGCTGGAGCTGACTCCAAACCACGGCCTCTTCCTGGTTTGTCACACAGCCTCAGGAGACATTCTACCTAGTCCAGCCCTAAAAAAGGAGAAGAGCATTCCTGCCAGGGTCAGTGCAGATGGCCAGAGCCTCCAATGGTTCATAGGGTGAAAATTCCTGTGAAAGATGGTACATTCCAGAGTCAAGGCAGACCCAGAAGACAGTGTCAGCCACAGGTGTCGAGTCTAGCTATCAGGTGGGACGCGGGCTAGGATGTCAGGGACGGGTGGAAGCTGTGTGGGCAGATATAAGGCACGCAGGGGCCCTGGCAGCAGAGAGATGGCAGTGATCACAGAGTCAGACCAGATAAGGAACACTCACCTCTGCTCCTCAGGGCACCCTCAGACTGAAGAGGCCAGCCTTCAAGGACTTCGGAGAACCTGGTGGGACAGATGATAGAACCGACATGCATCCATTTCTCTGGCCGAGGTCAGGCCTTCCCACCCCATCACCATCCCCCACCAGGGTGGAGTGATAATAGCTCTGGCTGTTCCCGGTTCTGCCACCAACGCCTTGGCCCCTTAGACGAGGGCGTCCACCTCACGATAATGCAGGTGTCAGGTGGACTGACAGAAATGAAGCATGAGGAAAGAACGCAGAGCCCCGGGAACCCAAAAGTCTTCGTGGGATGGGCTTGCACTCTGGCTATAGATTTGCCTCACATAATTTTTGATCCAGTATAAAGTGAAAACAAAATTGTTCCAGGAATATTCTGGGCAGCAGAGGGAAAACACCCCCAAAATAAATCTCAGGACAAGCTGTCCTGCATGGTTGAGAGCTCTCCACAGGGTCAAAGGTTCTTCACCAGGTTCTAACAAAGGAGGAGCTGAGAGCATCTGGACACTGGAACCAAGTGTTCCCACCTTCTTCTCTTCGGGCCTGTACCCACCCTCCCTCTTCCTCATCTTCGAGGCCTTTCCTTGTCACGCCAGCCTCTGAAATTCCCCCAAATGAGTCTGTGCCAGAGAACTTATCCCTGTTTTCTAATTATATACTTCATACATGTTAGCTGTCTCCCCACAAAAACCCGAAGTCTCTTGGGCATACTAACTTCCTTTTATAATCCTCCACAGGGCTAGGTGGAGAGGAGGTCTGTAATTCATGTTTGTTGGCCGATGTACAGGTCATTCCACAGACCTAGCGAACACTACTCAATATGTAGAAGAACGGGTATTCCTTCTTTTGTGCCTCCTTATATCCACATATTCATTTCATTTTTATGACCACCTTCATTGTCAGAAGAAGAAACTGCAGTCAGCCCACAGAGGTTGAATATCATACATCCAGGAACATCCAGCCAGTAAGGGAACAGGATGGCTCTGAACCCAAGTTTAACTCCAAAGATCACATTCTACTCTCACGCTGCCTGTCCTGCCAGAAATCTGAAGGAGAGCTACGCTGTACCAGAAATATCCATCTCTGAAAACAAAAAACATAAACAGCATCCTCAACGACGGAAGCTCAACAGTGTAGCTATTTGGTTCCTGAAAGATTATGAGAACTAACTCATGAGGTCCTGCGTTAACAAATCAGCATCCATCCGATCTGGGGGCCCAGGGTCCGGGGTGGGGGGAGGAGGGCGGAATCAAGCAGCAGATCCGAAAGAAAAGGAAATCCTCTCCTCATCCCGTTTCTTTTGTCTCCAGACGGCCCAAGAGAAGAGGGGAGGGGAGAAAGGGGGACAGAAGTGCCAACAATGGGGGGAGGGGACAACAGTGGGATATTCAAGAAGCCAGATCTATACATAAATTGCCACAGCTCCCTTGTAGGGTGTCCATTGTACGCATTCACCCTCAGATAAAAGGGACAGTGAGCAGCGGAACAATGTGAGCCTCTGGAAATCCAGCCTTATCCCCACAAGCTACAAACAGGGAGCAATTCTTACTGGCTCGCCTCCATTTCACAAGGGCTGCAGCCCTGACAACAGGTGCATCCAACAGGGCAGGAGGGACGCATCTGCTGACCTGTAGTGACAAATACTGAGGTCCACCCACCTTGAGAGTGTAAGAACTGCATTTGCTCAACCTGTTGGCTTAAAACAAATGGAAAAGTATGAAGCCAAAACTCAATAAAGAGACAAGGGCATTCATCTGCGGAACTGCACAGGTGGGAGAGGCTCACACGGCAGACCCTGGCCCAGCACACTCACCTTTCAGTGCTTGTGGAGCAGGGGGCTAAGGGAGCAGAAGGGAGGAGGCAGATGTCACGTGGCACAGGATCCTGTCCTAGTGACTCTTCTGCGCTGTTCTCACTCTGGACTCCCAGCCCCATGCCACCCAAGTGTCCACATGCAAACAGTCCTACCTCATGTCCTCTGGGTGCACTCTCTGCAGGTCAGAGGAGAATGACAAATAGTCAAGCTGGGAGAGGACAACGTCTTCTGTTGGGAAAGGTTACTTTCTAAGGGTTGTACTCTAAATTTCCCTACATTTACAGAAAGGATAGGACAGGAATTTTTTAAGAATGAACAATTTCCCAATCAGAGTGTGTTGGTTTGAACTGGGGGAAGGGCAGTTAGGCTTCCAAGCGGCCCTGGTGTATATTTCCAGAATATGAAGAAGTGTTGTTCTCAGAAAGATACTAAAAGTCCACATGTTCATGGGATCTCTGCACCCCTACCTCCAGGCTGGGCTGCATTCTCAAACTGTCACCTCTTGAACCTCTTAAAAAGCAAAGCACCAATAAATCAACTGTTTCACAGACTCAGACTCATATCTTGGGGGGGAAGCAAGGAGTCATTCTTGTAGACACTGAGTACACGGTGACCCCAGAGCATTCACAGTCTATTTCTCTGAGGCTGGGGCAGAACTCCCCAGCTACGATCAAAACCCCTCCTCCACTTGTGGCACTGCAAGGGCCTCTCAACCCCAGCACCATCTGGGGCCAGCCTCCTTTTCTGACAAGCCTTCCCAGCAGACTCCCCTGCAGCTGCCAGCCAGAGGCCCCTGCCCTATAGTGACTACACCTGTCTGTCTAAGGTCCAGGCTGCAGGTGAGTCCACCTAAGCTTACCAGTTAGACCAGGAACTTCCCCAGGGCCTAGTCTGCTCTGTACATGTCCCCCAAGATCTAACCCCTGAGGAAAGTCTCCTGATAAGAGGATCAGCAAACCTCATATAAAGAAAATACTCCAAGGCCCCAGCTACCCCCTCCTCAGTTATTTAGTTACTGCACAAAAGAAACCAAACACACAGATCCTTTGCCACTGTGGGGTAGTTTTCCGAGCTCATGCCTAGTAGTGCCCGAGGACCAGCATTTTTTTGTATCATGAGTGAAGGGACAGAGAGGCACATCTTGGTGAAAAGGCTCTTGTCCCCAGAGTACCCACTACCCCATCCAGCAGCCAGCGTCCAGCCACTCCCCACCCAGGGCCAAGTACCCAGGCTCCTCCCTGCTCTGGATGAAGGCTACTGGCCCACCTAGGATGGGAGACAAAGGGCCAACCTCACTCTGGGCATGAAGAAAGAACATTCCATACCAGCCTGGGGCACTATGGTGCCAGCGGCCTCACCTTCTACATCCCTGCAGTACGCAGGGCAGGGAAAGAGACTACGACAGAGGATCACCGAAGAGAGAAGGGAAGGGGGTCAGGAATTTAAAAGTAAAGAGATGGAGGGGAAGAGGGAAATAAAGTGAAAAAAACAAAAAATATTTTACTAGAACCTGAAATGCCTTTTAGGCACCCAGAAGCACCTACACTTCCCCCAGAGACTTGCATTGTGGATCCCTGATGCTTTGAAGTGTGAGGGGTTCCCTAAACGGTTCTCTCAAGCCCCTCATTTGCAAATAACTCATTGACAAGTTGTGCACTTTGACAAAAGATTGCACTAAAGCAGGGAAGAACCTACAGCCCCAGCTGGAAGGGGGATGCAACACTAGGCAGGCTCCCGAGGTCTTGGGGGGTGCGGGGGCGGATTGCACATACTCTGCTCTTTGCGCTTGGAGAGAGGAGGGATGGTAAAACCAGCGGCCTGAGGCCTGGCACTGTTCCCACCGCCCGGGTGTTCCCCCACCAGGGCCCAGCTCCTTCAATTGCAAGGGCTATTTTTACCCCTTCTAGGACTCAAAGAAGCTGGGTCTTTCTCCCTCAGGTTACTATATAGAGGATGTGCCCTCCCAACAACAACGAGATGCTCTCCCCATCAGCCCGTCTTCACATCTGCAATACCACTCGTAGAAATTCAGCCCTTTGGGTCTTGAAGAGTGTAAGTAGCCACAAGTCCCAGGGAGGAGCTCTGCCTTAACCATAGACAGCTAACACCTGGGAATTAGTTTAGCCTAAACTTTCCAACCGCAATGATCTGTGAACAAGGGTCCTTCAACCATGAAACTCCGGTCGAAGACAAGGAGGCACAGCAGGCGAGGGGCTTCAGTGAGGAGCAGGGAGGGAGAGCAAGACTGTGACGCCCGACGCCCCAGTTTTGCCTAGGACGCCGGGGCTGCCGCCACTGCCCTATCTTCCCTGACTCGCGTTTAGGCTAGAAGGACTTTCACGTGGCACCTTCGCCCCCGCAGCTGGGAGAAGAGCCCACCTCTCTTCCTTGAAGGCTAGCGGCTATTTGCAGCCCTCAAATCAAAAGCGCCCCCTTCGGATGACGCCTATAGAGACAACGGCATAACTGTCTCCAAGCACCTCACCTTTCAAAAGAAAACCGTGCTGCCTGGAAACGCTGGGGTCGCCGCCTTACGCGCCACACCCCGCCCCAACTCCTCGCCGCACGTAGGAACCCCTCTCGAACAGTGGAGCCAGGGGCAGGCTCCCGAGGGAGGGGGTCCCGACCCCGGGACCCCCGCCCTCGAGGAATGACTCCCAGGGACCGCGCCGGGACAAAAGCGTGGGGCGGGCTCACTCACCCGCGCGGCGAAAGCGGCCCGGGAGCCGAGGCACGGCGCTCGGCGGGGGCGTCCCGGCCACCGGCGCGCAGCGCAGGTTCAGCGCTCAATCCGCCGCCGGCTGCGGACCGGGCGGCGCTGGGAGCCCGCGAGGCCAGTCCCGCACGGGACGGGGCGGGGCGAGGGTGAATAGCCGGCGAGAAAGCGAGCAAGTGGGAGAGCAAACGCGAGCGTGCCAGCGACTGAGAGCACGGCGCTCCGAGTCCAGACCCAAAAGGCCGCCTCTGGCTCACACGCGCTGATTTGCATGTCATTTGCATAGCGCTCTGGGAATGGACCTGCGGTCCTTCCGCCACGCCTACCCGCCCTCCTCCCACTGGTCGGGAGAGGAGAATCCGGAGCGGAACCGAGCGCTGGACGTCGGTTCACCTCGCCCTTCCCCCGCACCGCCCCAACTCCTCCTTGCACACCGGACTGGTGGCCTTCAGGGTGTTTTCTCATGTTTTCCCGTGGAAGACCACTTGATACACAAAAGAAGAACACACTGGAAAAACTCTGTAGACTTTAAAATTAATTTTTTCTTTGATATGGCTATCAAAAACAACAACGAATCGAGTACATTCCCCCAAATGAATGCAATTTTGGTTTTTGGACAAAGTATCGCGAAAAACTTGCTCATTTTCAAAATTGGACACAAGGTGCAATTTTGTTCTGCCTAGATAACACAGTCCTTAAAAAGGCGGGTTCTGGGGTTTCCTTGGTGGCGCAGTGGTTGAGAGTCCGCCTGCCGATGGAGGGGAGACGGGTTCGTGCCCCGGTCCGGGAAGATCCCACATGCCTCGGAGCGGCTAGGCCCGTGAGCCATGGCAACTGAGCCTGCGCACCCGGAGCCTGTGCTCCGCAACGGGAGAGGCCACAGCAGTGAGAGGCCCGCGTACCGCAAAAAAAAAAAAGGCGGGTTCTGGAGTTGAGAACCCTACCGCTTACTTTACAGCTGCAAAGTTTGGGGCAAGTTACTAATCTCTGTTACTCTGTCTTCTTATCTCTAAAATGGGACAATCTGCCTCATAGGAATGTAAAGGCTTCACTGAGATAAGCCAGGTAAAGTGCTTAGGATAGCGCCTAACAGTTACTTTTAAACGTGCGAGTATGATCTATATCTACTTAATGGAGAGGCAATCAGACCAAGGCGAGGCACAAAAGGAAGGTAGAGGTAGAGGAAGAGGCTATAGATGGCAAAGAGAGAACGGCCTAAGATTAGAGACAGTCTCTGAAAGGTTCAGGCCAGGGTTCCCCCACCCAATTCTGCTGTTAGGCTAACCAGACCCAGCTCTGAGAAAGCATTTCTATATCTTATTTCCCCTCAGAAGATCCAGCTGTGAATGCAATTTGAAACGTTATCATGGGATGTTCTGGATAAATATTAAAAATGTTCAACTCAGCTACTTCTTAAAAAAAAAAAAAATTGAATCTAAAGGAAGCAAAGTCTGTTCTGTGGTGGAGAGTCCCAGATTGGGAGACCTGAGTGTTAGACCTGGTTCTGGCACTAGCTTCGTGGAGCTTGTGGGAGTCACCATCTCTGGCCCTCAGTTTTCTAATCTGGAAAATGAGGAAGCTCCTTGGGATGTTTTTTGTTTTTTTGTTTTTTTCAGGCATCTTCCAGCTCTGAAATTTTAGCCCCAGGGTTCCTCTGATATTTTCCTTTGTTGTGTGTTAAGAATCCTTCATTGGTTTGGAGGATAACTATACAGCCTTTTCAAAATTAATATTTTTCCTCTTGCCTAATATTTAGTTTGCATCTGATATGAAATATTTTGTAGAGCTTCCTGATCTCTTCATTTGGACCCTTTCCTTCCCCCCCCAAACTGTTTATTCCAGGTAAAGGAGTACTTATTATGCTTTTTATAGTAAAATAAAACACAAGTACAGAAAAACCACACAAAACAAGTATATAGATTATATAGACTGGTGAATTTTTATGAGGCAAACATCCTTGTAGTCACCACCCAAGTCAGCAAATAGACCTCTGCCAGCCACCCCAGAAGCCTCTCCATGTGCCCCATCCCTATCCCTATCACTTTTGCTAGTTTCTTTACCTAATTATCTCCCAAGTTGCATCTTGCCCATTTTTTTTTTTAACTTGATGTGCCTTTTAAGCCTTTTGTTACAATTTATCTGTTGAAGGACAGTAGGCCTTTTGACCTGTGGAGTTTCCCACAGTCTGGGAACTGTACTTTTTATTTTTATTTTTATTTTTTTTTTGCGGTACGCGGGCCTCTCACTGCTGTGGCCTCTCCCGTTGCGGAGCACAGGCTCCAGATGCGCAGACTCAGCGGCCATGGCTCATGGGCCCAGCCGCTCCACGGCATGTGGGATCTTCCTGGACCGGGGCACGAGCCCGAGTCTCCTGCATCGGCAGGCGGACTCTCAACCACTGCGCCACCAGGGAAGCCCTGAGAACTGTATTTTAATAGGGTACTTCAGCATATTCCTCTGTCCTCTGCATTTCTTGCAAACTGGCAACTGCCCCAGAGGTTTCACCAGTCTGAGGTTCCATCTGTCTGGCAAAACTGCAGATGGTGGTGTGTTCTTTCATCAGGAGGTTGGTAATGTCTGGTTTTGCTCTTTTTCTTTTGAGGCTAGCAGGTGTTCATGCTGAATTCCGAGAACCCTGAATTAAGTCATTGAGGGTTGCAAAATGGTGATATTTTAATTCTATAATTTTGTTTTTATTTTTTAGCTGAATAAGTTTATAAGGAGATGTTTCCTCTCATTCAGTATTTTGTTACCATGAGATAAGTTCTTAAGAGAAAATTTGGGTAAATACTTGCTTTTTTCTTTTAATTTACCAGTTTCCAAGATAATGAATTGGTTCTCTGTCATCCTCAAAGGTGACTTAATTAGGTTTCTTAGTGTCATTATAATTCATGGATTTACATCTAGTTGATGTGTTTCAATCTACTGTAATTCTAATCTTTATTAAAGCTCAAACTGTCCAATCTTTGGCCAGTAGGTATCTTCCTTTCTACCTAGTATGACAAGATGTTCCAGGCTCATTTTGTACATTTGCTGCTCCAGACCTGGAATCAGCCATTTCTCCAAAAGAAGCACTAATTACCTTTATTTATTGATACCTTTATTGATATGGACACTAGGGGGTGTTCATTGCTACTAGGTTGGTAACTGTTTCTAGGTCTTTTCAATAGGTAAAATTGGGATAGAATACTTCATGAGTTCATGTTACTATTTCTAATGCAATTTCAGGACTACAGTGTTTTCAATTAACCCCTTCTAAATTACATCAGGATCTCAGAAGAAATTCCACATGGAGAATTCCAGTTCTCAAGAATTTACGGATCCACCAGAGGGCAGACAGCAGAAGCAAGAAGAACTACAATCCTGCAGCCTGTGAAACAAAAACCACATTCACAGAAAGATAGACATGGTGAAAAGGCAGAAGGCTATGTACCAGATGAAGGAACAAGATAAAACCCCAGAAAAACAACTAAATGAAGTGGAGATAGGCAACCTTCCAGAAAAAGAATTCAGAATAATGATAGTGAAGATGATCCAGGGCCTCAGAAAAAGAATGGAGGCAAAGATCAAGAAGATGCAAGAAATGTTTAACAAAGACCTAGAAGAATTAAAGAACAAACAAACAGAGATGAACAATACAATAACTGAAATGAAAACTACACTAGAAGGAATCAATTGTAGAATAACTGAGGCAGAAGAACGGATAAGTGACCTGGAAGACAGAATGGTGGAATTCACTGCTGCAGAACAGAATAGAGAAAAAAGAATGAAAAGAAATGAAAACAGCCTAAGAAACCTCTGGGACAACATTAAACGCAACAACATTCTCATGATAGGGGTCCCAGAAGGAGAAAAGAGAGAGAAAGGACCCGAGAAAATATTGAAGGGATTATAGTTGAAAACTTCCCTAACATGGGAAAGGAAATAGCCAGCCAAGTCCAGGAAGCACAGAGAGTCCCATACAGGAGAAACCCAAGGAGAAACATGCCGAGACACACAGTAATCAAATTGGCAAAAATGAAAGGCAAAGAAAAATTATTGAAAGCAGTAAGGGAAAAACAACAAATAACATACAAGGGAACTCCCATAGGGTTAACAGCTGATTTCTCAGCAGAAACTCTACAAACCAGAAAGGAGTGGCATGATATACTTAAAGTGATGAAAGGGAAGAACCTACAACCAAGATTACTCTACCTGGCAAGGATCTCATTCAGATTCGATGGAGAAATCAAAAGATTTACAGACAAGCAAAAGCTAAGAGAATTCAGCACCACCAAACCAGCTCTACAACAAATGCTAAAGGAACTTCTCTAGGTGAGAAACACAAGAGAAGAAAAGGACCTACAAAAACAAACCCAAATCAATTACCAAGAAAATGGTAATAGGAACATACATATCGATAATTACCTTAAATGTGAATGGATTAAATGTTCCAACCAAAAGACACAGGCTCACTGAATGGATACAAAAACAAGACCCGTATATATGCTGTCTACAAGAGACCCACTTAGGACCTAGGGACACATACAGACTGAAAGTGAGGGGATGGAAAAAGATATTCCATGCCAATGGAAATCAAAAGAAAGCTGGAGTAGCAATACTCACATCAGATAAAATAGACTTTAAAATAAAGAATGTTACAAGAGACAAGGAAGGACACTACATAATGATCAAGGGATCAATCCCAGAAGAAGATATGACAATTATAAATATATATGCTCCCAACATAGGAGCACCTCAATACATAAGGCAACTGCTAACAGCTATAAAAGAGGAAATTGACAGTAACACAATAATAGTGGGGGACTTTAACACCTCACTTACACCAATGGACAGATCATCCAAACAGAAAATTAATAAGGAAACACAAGCTTTAAATGACACAACAGACCAGATAGATTTAATTGATATTTATAGGACATTCCATCCAAAAACAGCAGATTACACTTTCTTCTCAAGTGCACATGGAACATTCTCCAAGATAGATCACATCTTGGGTCACAGATCAAGCCTCAGTAAATTTAATAAAATTGAAATCATATCAAGCATCTTTTCTGACCACAAGGCTATGAGATTAGAAATCAATTATGTGGAAAATCCATAAAAACACAAACACATGGAGACTATACAATATGTTGCTAAATAACCAAGAGATCACTGAAGAAATCAAAGAGGAAATAAAAAAATACCTAGAGACAAATGACAGTGAAAACATGATGATCCAAGACCTATGGGATGCAGTTCTAAGAGGGAAGTTTATAGCAATACAAGCCTACCTCGAGAAACAAGAAAAATCTCAGATAAACAATCCAACCTTACACCTAAAGGAACTAGAGAAAGAAAAACAAACAAAACCCAATGTTAGCAGAAGGAAAGAAATCATAAAGATCAGAGCAGAAATAAATGAAATACAAACAAAGAAAACAATAGCAAATATCAATAAAACTAAAAGTTGGTTCTTTGAGAAGATAAACAAAATTGATAAGCCC
Source organism: Stenella coeruleoalba (assembly GCF_951394435.1). Lineage (NCBI taxonomy): Eukaryota > Metazoa > Chordata > Mammalia > Artiodactyla > Delphinidae > Stenella > Stenella coeruleoalba. The sequence goes on along the minus strand of NC_137150.1, from coordinate 75,588,951 downwards.
TTAGCCAGACTCATCAAGAAAAAGAGGGAGAGGACTCAAATCAATAAAATTAGAAATGAAAAAGGAGAAGTTACAACTGACAATGCAGAAATACAAAGCGTCCTAAGAGACTACTACAAGCAACTCTATGCCAATAAAATGGACAACCTGGAAGAAATGGACAAATTCTTAGAAAGGTATAACCTTCCAAGACTGAACCAGGAAGTAATAGAAAATATGAACAGACCAATCACAAGTAATGAAATTGAAACTGTGACTAAAAATCTTCCAACAAACAAAAGCCCAGGACCAGATGGCTTCACAGGTGAATTCTATTAAACATTTAGAGAAGAGCTAACACTCATCCTCTCAAACTCTTCCAAAGAATTGCAGAGGAAGGAACACTCCCAAACTCATTCTATGAGGTCACCATCACCCTGATACGAAAATCAGACAAAGATCCTACAAAAAAAGAAAATTACAGACCAATATCACTGATGAATATAGATGCAAAAATCCTCAACAAAATATTAGCAAACAGAATCCAACAACACATTAAAAGGATCATACACCATGATCAAGTGGGATTTATCCCAGGGATGCAAGGTTTCTTCAATATACGCAAATCAATCAATGTGATACACCATATTAACAAATTGAAGAATAAAAACCATATGATCATCAAAAAGAAAAAACTTTTATATATTAGCAAATAAAATCCAGTTAAAAAAAAAGATTTATATATAAAGTAATTGACCAAGTAATGTTTATATCAGGAGTGCAAATTTCGTTTTACATTTGGTAATACATTTCACCATATTAACAGAATAAAGGAGAAAATCCATATGATCATCTAAATAAAGACAGGAAAAAACATATAACAAAAATTTAACAACAAATTGATAAGAAACACTATCACCAAATTAGGAACAGAACTTCCTCAATCTGATAAGGAACTTCTACAGAAAAATATAGCACTGACGCCATGCTTAGTTATCACACTGTATGTTTTTGCTATAAAATTTGGCACACGGCAAGATTGTCCTCTCTCATCACTCTTATTCAACATTTCAGCAATAACGTGTAAAAAAGAATTAAAAGACATTCAGACTGAACAGGAAGAAGCAAAGGTGTCTTTATTTGTAGATTTCATAATTGTTATTTTAAAAATGCTAAGAAATATACACCAAAACTATTATATTTAATAAATAAATTTACCAACATTAGAGAACAATAGGTTAATATACAAAGAGTAATTTTATTTTTATTTACTAGCAATAAACAATTGGAGATAAAACCTATTAAAAAAAGAATTTATTTACTACTTTATTTCATATTAAACACACAACAATCACAAAGTAACAATATTAATACTATCATCACCAATTCTAATTGTTGAAAACAGTTAATTTTTGCATATATTATCCATTTTATTATAGTTGGGCTCTAATAGTTGTCAGCCTCTATAGCTAGCCCGTGTGTACTATAATCTTCCTCATTTAGCCCTCATTTAATCTTTTTTTTTTTTTTTTGGCCATGCCACACGGCATGCGGGATCTTAGTTCCCCAAACAGGGATTGAACCCGTGCCCCCTGCAATGGAAGCATGGAGTCTTAACCACTGGACTGCCAGGAAATTCCCAGCCCTCATTTAATCTTAGTTCCATAGGTAAATACATATTTAATCCTCATCATAAATTCCTTATGTCTCTCTAATCTAGCCATTTTGGTTGTCTGAAAGCTTGTCCTCTGTAGATTCCTTAGAATGGGCTTATGGAAAGAGTATTCCCTGAGTTTTTTTATGTTGATTAAAATATATCTATGCCATTTATACTTGAAGGTCAATTTTACTGGATATTTTACTTGACTTGCATTTTCTTTCCTTGAAAATCTTAAATATGTTTTGACACTTACTTATGGCATAAAGAATTGCTGTTAAAAAGTCTGATAGTCTACTTTTCTATCCCTTTTAAGTTATATGCTCTTTTTGCATAGATACTTAAAGAACTTTATCTTTTTTCATTAAAGTCCAGTGATTTTACTAGAATATGTATATTGATTATTCTGGTTTGCTATTTCTCAGGTAGACAGTGTGTTCTTTTAAAATGTAGCTTTAAACATATATATTAAATTTCTCTATATTTACATTATATATTTAATTTTAGGAAAGTTTTTCTGTAATTATAATTTTTAATATTTGTTCTGTTCCCTTGCTTTAAATTGCTTCCCTGGGAACTTCCATCATCTGTATGTTGGACCTCTTTTGCCTGTCTCCAATATTTGTTCCTTTCCCTCAAATACTTTGAATTTCCTTCTTCATTTCTTTTTTTTAAATTAATTAATTTTTATTTTTGGCTGCCTTGGGTCTTCATTGCTGCGCACGGGCTTTCTCTAGTTGTGGTGAGTGGGGGTTACTCTTCGATGTGCTGTGTGGGCTTCTCGTTGCAGTGGCTTCTCTTGTTGTGCAGCACGGGCTCTAGGTGCGTGGGCTTCAGTAGTTGTGGCACACAGGCTCAGTAGTTGTGGCGCATGGGCTTAGTTGCTCTGTGGCACGTGGGATTTTCCCGGGCCAGGGCTCGAACCCATGTCCCGTGAGTTGGCAGGCAGAGTTTTAACCACTGTGCCACCAGGGAACCCCCCTTCATTTCTTTTTGATTTTAAAATTTTCTCTCCTTTTCACCTTCTCTTTCAATGTTTTGTTTGTTGTGTTTCTTTGCTTTTGTGTCACTTATACTTTAATCTTCATTTCTCAATTTTTTTTTTTTACTATTCTAATTCTTCTTTGAATTCTGATCCAATTTCTGAGTTTCTCTAATTCTGATGTATGTTGTTCTTATGTCACTTTCTCAATGACTTTCAGCTCTCTTAGGACATTAGAGCTTTGATTTGTTTTTTGAGCATATCTTTCTGGCAGGTATTCATTGTAGGGATGTTAATCTGATCTGATCCTTATTCCCTTTTTTTTCCTTAGTTTTGCCGGAGAGTTGACTTTGACTCTTTTCTGTTGTTCATTTTAACATGAATTTTATTTTCCTGAACTTCTAGAAGGAGAATTAATCCAGATAGCTTTTTTTTTGTGTATGTGGTACGCGGGCCTCTCACTGCCGTGGCCTCTCCCGTTGCGGAGCACAGGCTCCGGACGCACAGGCTCAGCAGCCATGGCTCTTGGGCCCAGCCGCTCCGTGGCATGTGGGATCTTCCCAGACCCGGGCACAACCCACATCCCCTGCATCGGCAGGCGAACTCTCAACCACTGAGCTACCAGGGAAGCCCCAGATAGCTTTTTTAACTTCACAGAACTCTCCATTTTGTTGTTTCTGTGGAATGTTAAAAAAAATTTTGGTGGCTGGACTTCTGAGATTTCCTGGCTTTGCTCCTCTCACTCACTTTTATCTGGCTCTTCCTTTTCCTTCAACTCTGTTTTCCCTATCATGTCAATTTTTTTTCACTTTTTAAAAATTGTGGCAAAATATACGTAAGATATACCATTTTAACCATTTTTAAATGTACAATTTAGTGACATTAAGTACATTCACAGTGTTGTATAACCACCACCATTATGTATTTCCAGACTTTTTCATCATCCCAAACAGAAACTCCATGTACATTAAGCAATAACTCCCCATACCCCCTTCTCTCCAGTCTGTGGTAACCTCCATTCTACTTCCTGTTTCTATCAATGTTCCTAATCTAATAGATACCTCATATAAGTGGAATTATACAATATTTGTCCTTTTGGTGTTGTTATTTCATTTAGCATAAAACAAGGGTCATCTATATTGTACCATGTATCAAAACTTCATTTCTTTTTATAGCTGAATAATAATATTCCATTGTATGTATAAACCAAATTTTGTTTATCCATTCATCTAGTGATGGCTGCTTGAATAGTTTCCACTTTTTGGCTATTATGAATAATGACATTATGAATATTGGCATACAAGTATCTGTTTGAGTCCCTGTTTTCAACTCTGTTGGGTATATATCTAAGAGTGGAATTGCTGGGTCATATGATAAGTCTCTTTATAACTTTTTGAGGAACAACCAAACTATTTCCATAGTGTCTGTACCATTTTACATTCCCACCAACAATGCACAGAGGTTCCAAATTCTCAACATCCTTACCAATGTTTTTGAGATTTCTTATTTGACCTATGTGTTATCTAGAAGCATATTGTTTAATCTCCAAGTATTTGGGGGCATTTCCCAGCTATCTTTCTGTTATTGGTTTCTAGTTTAATTCCATTGTGGTCTGAGAGCAGACATTGTGTGGTTTTTATTCTTTTGAATTTAAGGTGTGCTTTAAGGTCCAGAATGTGGTCTATCTTGGTGAATGTTCCATGTGAGTTTGAGAAGAATGTGTATATTTCTGTTGTTAGATGGTCTATAGATGTCAATTTTTTTCCAGTTGATTGATGGTGTTGTGAATTCAACTATGTCCTTACTGATTCTACCTGCTGACTTATCTATTTTTGATAGAGAGGTGATGAAGTCTCCTACTGTAATAGTGGATTCATCTATTTCTCCTTGTAGTTCTATCAGTTTTTGCCTCATGTGTTTTGTTGCTCTGCTGTTACACACATACATGTTAAGGATTATTATGTCTTCTTGGAGAATCGACCCCTTCAGCACTATTTAATGCCCTTCTTTATCCCTAACTTTCATTGCTCTGAAATCTGCTTTGTCTGAAATTAGTATAAATACTCCTGCTTTTCTTGATTAGTGTCAGAATAGTATATCTTTTTTTTTTTTTTTTTGTGGTACGCGGGCCTCTCACCGTTGCGGCCTCTCCTGTTGTGGAGCACAGGCTCCGGACGCGCAGGCCCAGCGGCCATGGCCCACGGGCCTAGCCGCTCTGCGGCATGTGGGATCCTCCCAGACCGGGGCACAAACCCGTGTCCCCTGCATCGGCAGGTGGACTCTCAACCACTGCGCCACCAGGAAAGCCCAGAATAGTATATCTTTATCCAACCATTTACTTTGAATTTGAATGTGTCATATTTAAAGTGGGTTTCTTGTAGACGGCATAGAATTGGGTCCTGTTTTTTGATCCACTCTGACAATATCTGTCTTTTAAGTTGGTGCATTTAGACCATTGACATTCAAAGTGATTATTGGTATAGTTGGGTAATAAGCTACCATATTTCTTACTATGTTCTATTTGTTATCCTTGTTCTTTTCTCTGATACTCACTGTGAGAACCAACTTTAGGTATTGGAGGTGAAGCACAAAAGTGCAGGCCACTTCCCCACTCCATGTCTGGGTGTCTCTAAATTTTTTAACTCTTAGACTCCTCTACACTGAGCTTCCATCAATTTGTCAATTGATGTCAATTTGACAATTGTCAATTTGTCAATCCAGGTTTTTCCTCCCCTGGCGCTCATTCCTGCAGAGGTGTCTGTTCATGGGTTTTTGCAGTAAGCTGTGATCCTTTGTCTCCATCTGTTTGTCTCTCCAATATTGGAAGCAATGGTTTGCCCTGTGAGATCACTTCTCTTACAGATCTAATTAATTTTTCAGTTTGTTCAGCTTTTTATGTGTTGTCAGGGTGGAGATGTCCATACTTCTTACATTCCAGACCAGAAACTAGAAGTCTCTCATCAACATTTTAAGTTTTCTGGGATTTTTTTTCTTTCTTTTTTTTTAATAATAGCCATCTTAGCAGTTGTGAAGTATATCCCATTGTGGTTTTGATTTGCCTTTCCCTGATGACTAATGATGTTAAGCATATTTTCATGTGCTTATTGGCTATTTGTATATCTTCTTTGGAGAAATGTCTTTGAATTATTTTGCCCCTTTTTAAATTAGATTGTTGTTTTTTTTTTATCATTGAGTTTTAGGGGTTCTTTATATATTCTGGATACTAATCCTTTGTTGGATATATGATTTGCAAATATTTTCTCCCATGCTGTGGGTTGCCTTTTCACATCATTGTGTCCTATGATGCCAAAAGTTTTAAATTTTGATGAGATTCAATTTATCTATTTTTTCTTTTGTTGCCTGTGATATTGATGCCATACTTAAACTATTGTCAAATCCAAGGTCATGAAGATTTTCTCCTATGTAAGAATTTTATAGTTTTAGCTATTGCATTTAGGTCTTTAATCAATTTTGAATTAATATTTGTAAATGGGGTACGGTAAAGGTCCAACTTCATTCTTTTGCATGTGGGTATCTAGTTTTCTCAGTGCCATTTGTTGACAAGACTGTTTTTTCCCCATTGAATGGTCTTGGCAGTCTTGTCAAAAATCAATTGGCCATATATGCAAGGGTTTATTTCTGGACTGTCTATTGTATTCCATTGGTCTATATGTCTGTCCTTATGCCATCCCACACTGTTTTGATTATTGGGAGTTTTGTATTACGTTTTAAAATCATGAAATGTGAGACCACCAACTTTGTTTCATCTTTTTGAGATTGTTTTGGTTATTTGGGGGTCCCTTGAGATGTCGTATGAATTTTAGGACCTTCCCCCCCCCCCATATTTGCAAAAAAACATCGAGATTTTGAGAGAGATTGCATTGAATCTGTAGATTGCTTTGGATAGTATTGTCATCTTAATAATATTAAGCCTTCCAGTCCACAAACACAAGATGTTTTCTCATTTATTTTCTTTCTTTTCTTCTTTCATTTCTTTTTGTAATGTTTTGTAGTTTTTGGTGTAAAAGTCTTTCACCTCCTTGGTTAAATTTATTTCTAACTACTTTATTCATTTTTGATGCTATTGAAAATGGAACTGTCTTCTTAATTTACTTTTCTGATTGCTCATTCCTAGCATATAGAAATGCAACTGATTTTTGCTTATTGATTTTGTATCCTGCCCTATTATGACAATTTTATTCCACTTCCAAAAATTTATCCTTAATGTGAAGTCCTGTCCTGAAAGGGAATCCTGGCTGGTCAGTTTTAAGAGTTAATGGGGGCTGGACTGTACCAGTCCTTATAAACTATGGCTAATGACTAGAGATCAAGAGGGTTTGCATAAAGTTATTGGAAATATATCACTTAACCTGAAAAATACCATGGTGCAAACACACAAACCTAGGGCACGATGGCTGATTTGTCAAGATTAAATAAATCAGCTTCAGAGAGAAATTTTTCTGTTTGTCCCCTTTGATGTCCTGAAATAATGCAAGTTAGCCCCATCGCCCCACAGCAAGACACTAGTTGTAGAAAATATTCCTTTGCTTGATGGGGATGGGGTTTCCATTTATTTTTACTGCCTTCCTAGGAAGTTTAATCTGCAAGTCCTGGCCTCCATCTGTCTGTGCACATCCTCTGCACTTCCTTCCTGTCTTTGGATCCCTTCTCTGGCCTGGTCCTCTTCATTGCTGGGCCCTTATTAGGAAAGCCAAAGGAGAAAGAAAGGGAAGAAAGAGAAGGTAAAATATAATTGATTAATCTCTGACAAGTGTCAAATATTAAATAGCTCACCTTAGTTTATGAATTCATTAAATCCACCTAGATCAGCATTAGTGGATTAAGGTTAAACTCAGTTTTCTGCATAATGAGAATCTGTGGCCAGATGATATCATCTATTAAAAATCCTTTGTTTTTCAGAAGTAGAAATGGAGGTTAGAGAGTAAGTCATACATTTCCACCTCAAATTTGTTGTGTGAAGGGAGTATAGTTTAGTGCTAAGATCTTCTGAGTCAGCCACTTGGTTTGCATGGCAGCTTTGTCATTAACTAGTTGTGTGACCTTGGACAAGTAAATTCTTCTGGGCCTTAATTTCCTAATTGTTAAAAAATGAGATACAAACGAAATAAACCCTGTCTACTTCATGGTGTTGTTTTGAAACTTGAATGAGAAGATGCACTGCAAATCGTATTAACTCTGGCCTCCAGTGGGCTAAAATTCTTTCCATTATCTATGAATACACAAAGTGAATGAAGGAGTATATTTATTGTAATTATTTATCTGTGGAAATAAACAACGACAAAAAGGTATTCATTGCAAAACCAAAACAATCAAACAACATCATAACAGCAAAATGGCATTTCTAAGAGGGAAAAAACAAACAGAAGAAAAACTTCCTTGGGAAATTTTTACCCTGGATTATCCCAGCATGTTTTATAATGGTCTCCTACATGTCCATGTACCCACTAGAAAAACTGGCTAATTAAGTCAAGAGCCCTCACGTGAGGGCTGACATTAGGATGTTGGCTAAAACAGCAACATTCCAGATTCCTCTTCTTTGTGGGTCTTCCAGGGCTCATCTGGTTCCCTCCCCCAACCTCTTAGCAAGACCTTACCTAAATGATCTTAGAGAGATGCATATCCACCTTTCCTTCCTGATAATATGAGAAGGAGCTTTCAATTCAATTACAAGTTCCAGTGACTGGACAGTCTGTCTAAAAAGTTCTTTCTTATGCCTTTATAATCTTCATGCTGCTAATAAAATTCCATTCAAATCATGTTAGTGACAAAAATTCTAAATACTATAAATAAATTTAACAAGATAGACTCAAAATCTATATTGAAACAAACTGAGGGAAAAAACTATTAAAAGACACAAAATAGGATTTTAATAAATTGAAAGTCATATCATGTTCCTAGAAGGAAAGACAATAAAAAACTGTTAATTCTACAAATTTTAATATATAAATTTAATGTAGTTCCAATTAGAATTCCAACAAGGTTTTTCTTGGAATTAGATAAAATGATTCTAAAATTCAATAGAAAAAGAATGCCAAAGAATAGTTAACACAACTATAAAAATGTAAGAAAAGACAGAGTGGGTATGTACAGGGGCTTACTAAGATATCAGTTGTACTATAAAGTTTATGTATTCAAATCAATATGGCATTAGTAAGGGTGTATAAAAATGTATTTGTGGAACAGAATAAATAATTGATAATTATATTACAGTGGCTATTGTTTGTGTGCCAAACTGGTAGTTCAATGAGAAAAAGATGAATTCTTTTTTTTTTTAAAGTGCAGTCATAACAGGCTACCCATCTGAAAGAAAATAAAAATGGACTACTATATTATACTAAATTCAAAAGTAAACTACAAATGGATTAAAGATTTTAATGTAAAAGAAAAATATTTTTAAACTTGAAGAAAACTGTCTACGAGATTATATGTACAATCTATGGTTTGGGGAGACTTTCCTTACCAAGAACTAAGAAACTATAAAATAAAAACAAGCATATTTGACCATATACAAATAATTTTTTTTTGTTTGTTTGTTTTGGCAAAAGATACTAAGACAGTTAGTTGCAATCAATATGTCTGGAAAAATGTTTGTGCTACTATATTCTCACAAAGGATTACTTTCTATACAAAGCACCCTTAAAAATTGGTAAGACAAAATCAACAATGGGAATAGAAAATTGTGCAAAGGATACAGACAAACAATTCACTAGTGAGTAAAGCCAAAGGGCCCAACAAACACATGAGTATGGTCAAATTCATTCATATGGTAGAAATCAGGGAAATAAAAATGAAAGTAACATAAAATTGCTTGACACCCATCACACTGGCAAACACAAAAACAGCCATAGCAAAGCTTCCACTGATCAAATGTGGGACAATTTAAGTACCAATAAGAGTCATAACAACAGTGGATTAAAACACATCAAATAAATTTAATCCATGAATTCATAATGATACTGAAAAACAATTCACCACTGAAGGATACTAGGGAACCAATTCATTATTTTGAAAACTGGTAAGTAACTGGAAAGAATTAAGCATTTTTCTTATTTATGTAAATGAACTGTTAGGCAACCAAATAGCAGATGGGAGGGAGTTTTTCTTTATAGATGTATTCTGTGTCACAAATGAAAAAGGATAGAGTTGGACGGTCATCATTTTGCAACCCTAATGGATCTGGACATTGACAATCAGTGGTTGCTAACATCACAAAGGGAGAGACAACCAGACATTATGTGAGTCCCAGTAGAGGAACAGACACCATCTATGAATTATTCTTGTCATAAAGGTCAAACCTGAATTTGACCAAGCCTCTAGATTCCACTACCAATTCACAGGAAATAACTAGGATAACATTCCACTACAACATAGGGATGCAACCTACAAAATTCAGACTGCAAGAAACTTCACGGCACTGACAACTGAGTTCTTTTAACAAATAAATTGTAAGGAACAAAAAGATGGAGAGAGAGACTATAAATTAAATGACACATAAAACACTTTAATTCGTTGCAATTTGTAGGCCTTATTTGAATCCTTACTCAAATAAAATGTAAACACTGGCTGAATATTTAATGAATAATTATTGTTAATTTTTTAGATATTATAATAATATTGTGTGATTTTATCTTTTAGACATACTTTTTTTTTTTTTTTTTTGCGGTACGCAGGCCTCTCACTGTTGTGGCCTCTCCCGTTGCAGAGCACAGGCTCCGGACACGCAGACCCAGCGGCCATGGCTCACGGGCCCAGACGCTCCACGGCATGTGGGATCTTCCCGGACCGCGGCACGAACCCGTGTCCCCTGCATTGGCAGGCGGACTCTCAACTACTGCGCCACCAGGGAAGCCCTAGACATACATTTATACTTATATTTATAAATGAAATAATATGGCATCTGGAATTTGCTTTAAAATAACATAAAACAGGGGGAATTAGGGACAGAATCAGCCATGGCAGATGGCGGTTGAGGCTGCCAGATAGGAACATGATAATTCATTATATTATCTGCCTACTTTGTGCATGTTTGAAATTCTCCACAATAAAAAGCAAACACACACACACACACACACACACACACACACACACACCCCCCAAGCCATCGTTCCTATTGCTGACTGCGTGGTATGCATGAAGGCAATTCTCACACATGGCTGGCAGAAATGTAAAGTGTTACAACCTTTGCAGAAGGCAATTTGGCAAGATCTATTTTTTAAAATACATATATCCTTTGTCCCAGAAATTCTACTCCTGGGGCCCTATTCCTCAGGAATAGAAGTAGAAATCCACAAAGCCACATTACAGGTATGTTTACTGTGAAACTGTTCATAGGGGAACCCAATCTACAGCCATCTACAGTCTACAGCAGATTTGGTAGACTGGTCCACACTCCCTCTAGTTCACCCTTTTCTTATGTGTCTTTCTATTTTGCAGAGGCTGAAAAACTAAAGACATGGTTCCCAGACTGCCTTGAAGCTAGTGTTCTAGACTGTGATTTAATTTCACCAGTCAGATGTACTAGTGCAGCTCTAACAGACGCAGTATGGGTCTGGAGTCAAAAGTTCTGGCGGTAGCTTCCTACCCCCCCAAGTTGCAGGTAGGGTGTCATGATTCTGGAACCTGCAGCTGGGACAGCAACTTCCTGACTGTTTGGATGTTGTAGTTCCCTTGGGGGGCAGGTTCTTTGGGACCGTTGTGGGAGTCATCCCTGGAGGCCCAGCCTAGAGCCTGCTATATGGGTCCCTCTAATGATTTACTAAGTCCCAAATTTCCTACATTAAATCATTTTCTACTTAAAATAACTAGTTTCTGTTATATACAACTGATCCAAATTATTGAATAAATTGTAGTATTACATCTCCATATCATAGAATATTAAAAGAATGAATTAGGTCCATATAAATGACATACTAGTCATCTAGAGGGATTTTCATAGGTACTTCTAAGTGTGAGAAAATAAAAATACAGAAAAATGAGTATCTTATGACCCATTTTTGCAAAACAATGATCAACTCCCTGAAATTTCTATAAATACAAGGATCCATATAGGATTTTATGAGCATGGAGAAAATACTGGTTATGAATATAGGTTACAGGTGTGTGGCTAGGGAATACAAAAGGGGCTAATATGGGGATAGGAGGTGTAGAATGAATGTTGGTGAAAAAAAGCAAGCATGATATGATCTTACACATATACATTATTTGGTCAAAATAAAAATTAAGCGACACATAGGTTTGAAGTAGAAGCTTAATAGGAATCAAAGCAGAGAGAAAAACAAATTACAAGGAAATATTTGAAGAAATAATGACTGAGAATTTTCCAGAATTAGAAAAGGATGTAAGATCACTGATTTAAAGAGCTCATAGAGCACTAACAGGATTCATTAAAAACAAAAACAAAACACTGTCATATTCATTAGAGTGAAATTTAAGATCATCAAAGCCAGAGAAAATTTTAAAGGCTTCCAGAGAGGAAAATTATATCACCTTGAAAGCAACAAGGCTCTGGTCCATGACAGTCTTCCTCAGAGCCACTGGGAGCCAGAAGGCAACAGTGTAATGTGCAAAGTGCTGAAGGAAAACAAGTTTGAACCTAGGATTTTATATCAAAGCCACTATGTTTTAAATCTGATATTCCCTCATCCTACTGTCAATTTTGCCTTCGCTTCTGAGGTGGCTTAATCTTTTCCTTCCATTTCTTTCCTAAACTCTGCCAGCTTCTGCTTCATTTCCTCCTGCTGTCTCATCGCCTTGTCCCTAAGTTTTTGCTTCTCTGTTCAATGTTCTTGATTTTAATAAATATTCGTTAAAATCAGTTTTAAAAGTTCATGGCCAGAGACTTCCCTGGTGGTCCAGCAGTTACGACTCTGTGCTCCCAATGCAGGGAGCCCGGGTTCGATTCCTGGTCAGGGAACTAGATCCCGCATGCTGCAACTAAAGATCCTAAGACCTGGCACAGCCAAAAAAATTTTTTTAAGTTAAAAAATTAAAAAAAAAAAAAAAAAAGGTTCATGCCCAAATATTTAGTCAAAACTTTAAGGCAACTTTTTTTTTTTTTTTTGTGCGGTACACGGGCCTCTTCACTGTTGTGGCCTCTCCCATTGCAGAGCACAGGCTCTAGATGCGCAGGCTCAGCGGCCTTGGCTCATGGGCCCAGCCGCTTCGCCATGTGGGATCTTCCCGGACCGGGAACCCGTGTCCCCTGCATCGGCAGGCGGACTCTCAACCACTGCGCCACCAGGGAAGCCCTATGGCAACATTTTTTTGATGTTTTTATTTACTTATTTTAAAATTTATTTTTGGCTGCATTGGGTCTTTGTTGCTGCACACGGGATTTCTCTAGCTGCGGCGAGCAGGGACTACTCTTCCTCACGGTGCGCGGGCTTCTCATTGTGGTGGCTTTTCTTGTGGAGCACAGGCTCTAGGCACGTGGGCTTCAGCAGTTGTGGCAGGCAGGCTCAGTAGTTGTGCTCGCGGGCTCTAGAACACAGGCTCAGTAGTTGTGGTGCACGGGTTTAGTTGCTCTGTGGCATGTGGGATCTTCCTGGACCAGGGATTGAACCCATGTTCCGAGCATTGGCAGGCAGATTCTTAACCACTGTGCCACCAGGGACGTCCTTGATAAGGCTTTTAATTTAGTTTTATTTTTCTATTTCTTTTCTCTTTTCTTTCCTCAAAAAATTCTAGTATAGATCCTCTGCTGGTCCTTCTTGATGACTGATTTTTTTTTTTGAAGCAGATAAGGAAGGTTTTCCTGGATCAGCTATTTGCAGAATGCTTGTGTATAAGAAGGGTTGGAATTTTCCTTAATCTTCAGTTTTGTGCAGTGATTTGTTTAGCGTTACTTCTCTACATGGCAATAGGCATCTATATTTTCCCCCCAACATAAAGCTTATCGAACTTCTTTCCATTGTCGTAAACTAAGGATTTACAACGTTTCCCTCTGGGCGAGCTGTTCATCATTAAGAAGCGTACTCTGCTAGCTCTTTCTGCTACCTGGAACCCATAGCATCCCCTCTCTGTTTCTTATCATATGTACCCTGCTTGATAACTACTGCTTCTGGCAGTTCCTCTAGCTCATCTGTGACTTGGTTTTAGAGCTGCCTCCTAGTTTTCCTCACAAACGGCATTTGTACTTCTCTTGTTTTTGATTTCTACAAAAGAAGAGGAAAGGACAACTTTACACTTCCATCTTCACATTGAAATCCAATGGAAACTATAGTTTAAATGTGAGGGTGACAAAAAAAAATATTCGAGTCCTCAGAAAGTCACCACACAAAGATACTCTTTAAAAGTGATATCATCAAAAAAAAAAATGATATCATCTAGAAGAAAAATAAATATGGAGGACACCTAAGAGATGAGTATTAGAGGAAAAGAGAAAGAACAGCAACCCAAAGCTAAAATTCTATATGACACCAACATGGTGTGAGTGTCCATCAGCACTATGTGTCTAGTTCCTTTGGTTGCAAACCATCTCCTCGGAAGTTGTAGCATTTTGAGCTGGAGAGTCTTTGAGATCGTATTTCCTCATTTGGCAGGTCCTTGGGCTCTAGGTCCCTCAGAGGCACACTTTGTCTTGTGTTTAAATACTCAGTGTGGCACACACTAGAGAGCTAATGAATTATAAATGGTTGAAGGTCACAAAGACTATGAAGACAGACTCACTTGGTCACCTGACTCCCAATCCAGGGCTCATTCTCTTCTAATGCACCATTATTAAAATGAACTTTCCCATAGACTTAAATATCATTGCCTTTTCAAGTGTCTTACATTCATCAATGATCTATCATGACCTTTTCTCAAACTTTGGCCAGAGATACAAAACGACAATTTAAATTCTCATACTCTTTATGGGTAAGTTAGGGGACAAGAGGAGCTGCCTTATGTGTTAGTCATCCATCATTACAGAAATCTGACCAGATGGCTTTTTAGACCAGTTGAGATGGTGGGGAGGGAAGAGGTGATGACAAGTGGTCTGAGTCTCTGGTGAAAAAAAATGATCATTAGCTTTGTGGCAGGGGAAGGGTGGAGTGGTGGCATAGAGGTCACTGCTCTAAATGGTGAAGACCTACTTACTCAAATATTTATTGGCTTGTTCTAGTTTGTGTACCATCTTCCACCAATCTATCTCCCTATCCTAAGACAGCAAGTTGGATAGTATTGACCTAAAAAAAAGAAAAAGAAAAAAGATTAATTTTCTCTCCATCTATTGAGGCTCTGGATTTAAAATTTTATTTTTCCTTTACTCCTTTCTTCTTGCCAAACCACAAACTACTACCCTCCAGAAGGATCTGTTCTGCTTGTTTTGGAGCTGCTGACTCTTAAAATACTTGATTCTGGTCTCCAACCCCATTCTGGGGCTAGAGCTCACAGCCAAGTGCAGAATAATCTGGAAAGGATGGTGGGGTGAAAATATGTACCTTGGCTGTGTGCTCCCTGCTGGGCAGTGGACCTCATTCCTTGTTTTAGATTTGAACAAATGTGTCCGTCTCCAGCTCCAAAGGGGACCACATCTTCCTGCTGGAGAGTCTGTGATACTTCTGCATGTCTCCTTGAGATCTCCATGGAAAATGAGCCCTCTTACTCTCCAGCGGAACAGAAGATATTGCTGGGGTCCTGGAAATGTCCGAACTCACTGTGAATGCCAGTGTTGATGGGGGAAAACTCATGTAACTTTCTCCATCCATTTTAAAAGCAAGTTTAGATAATGACTTTTGATGGAAATGGCCAAGTGGGAAAATTGTTTTACTAGCATTATGCCACATGTTAAACAGAGAATTTAAGAACATTGTGTGTCTTTCATAAAGCAAAAATGAAACCTTAAGTGTCCAGCACAGTACACGCCCATATACATGTAGACCAACTATATATAATTAGTGATCATTAACAACTATTTACCACTGACAGTTTGCAAAGCATTTTTACTTATCTAATCCTCATGATAAATTACAGAAGGAATTCCTTTATTATTAGACCATGCTAGTAGAGAGAGAATGGCATACAGCTAGATTCTGGTGACAGATTTGGGGACCCAGGGGTTCAAGTGGTCATGAGATTCACCTGATATCAAGGAGACAGCATAGTGAAGAAAGTAGACTGAGAATCACAATATCTGGTTCAGGTGTTAGCTGTGGGGCCTTGAGCAAACGTCTTCAATATTTTTGTTTTCAATTTCCATATTTCTAAATTATCCTTGCACTGGTGACAGTTTAAGTTTCTGCCCTATCTCCCCTCCTAAAGATCTAAGAATCTGTGGCTTCTCCACAGCACAAGCAGTAGTGTGCAACTGTTTGCTAAACAAGTGAATTTTGCTTCAGAAGTTAATAATAGGTATAAAGAATAAAAGTTACAAGGAGGCTAACGCTAGGAGCTTAGATGTATGTAATAAAGCTATAACAAGCTGTTGCATGACCTTGCCCACACCAGGAGGAAATTAACTGAAGCCTCGATGACCATTTGTCAGGGATTTAGTTAAGTCCAGCAGTAGTTATTAACTGCCTACTATATAATAGGTACCTAGTGTCACGGGGTGTCAAAGATGAATAAATCCTGGTCCCTGCTCTTACGTACACAGGGTAGGAGAGGCTGAAATGTAAACTGATGCATCAGTAGAGGTATATGCAAGGTGCAGAAGTTGTACTCTGGGTTTGAAGAATGAGTAAGAATTTGTCAGGAGCCTGAGGAAAAGGGTGGTCCAAGCAAAAGGTACATTTGGGATATTACCAGTAGTAGGTATCACTGTAAAACAGATTTCCTCTTCGGGTATGAGAGTGAGAGAGAAGACTTTTATAGATAGAAGTGCTTTCAAAAACCAATTTTAGGCCCTTCAGAAGTCCCTAAGATCTTACCATCTCTGATAATAATTCTCTGGGAGGTCATACTCGGGCCAACTGCTTTAAATAAAATATGCCCAGTTCTCTACACATGATATACTAAAACACCAATATATAAATTATATAGTCATAGAACACATTTGTTTAAGCAACTTTAGGCAAAAGGAAAGCAAGAATTAACAGATTTGAAAAATGATTAAGGGAGTGTTAGCTCATAAATCAAATTCAACTTTAGTGTAATGCTTAAATTCTAGACTCCTAAAAATAAATTTTGAGAAAGGGCCTCTTACTCTAATAATTAAAACTTTAACCACTTCTGTCATTCTTTGTGACCTTACCCCATTTTTTCCTTCACAGCACTTACCCTTTGCTTGCGTCACACTGTAACATAAGCTCCTTGAGGGTAGAGAATACCTGTCTTGCTCACTGTTGTGTTCTCAGAACCCAGAATAGCACCTGGCACATATTAGAGCTTTCATCTCATTTATTCATTGAATGAATGAATGAACCTTTAGCTGAAGGGATTGCCCCATAATATGAGCACTAGATACACTTAAGTTGTGATTTGGCTGCATATGCCCTTTCTACCTAACTAGGCTTTGCAATTCTGCCCTACTTTCCATGTGGTTGAAGGCCTTTATTTTTAAGGCACTTGACATAAATGCCACCATTAGTAAAAAGTAGAGATTTCTGGACAATTCACTAAACTCCAAGGGTGGCAAGAATAAGAGAAAAATGTGCACCAAGTACTTCTTTGGCTTCTTTAGCCCTGATTCTAGGATCCCTACGCTTGGTCAAATAGAATCAGATTCTAATTTCCATCTTCAGTGGTATTCACAAATACTAAATCCATAATGAACAACCTGTACATTATCTCCACAGATCCAAGAAAGGACCGTAGAATAGTGACAAAATGCTGGAGAATAGTTCCTTCCTATTCTACAGCCAGTACCTATCAGGAGACCCTGAATTCATCCTTTCAGAGGTTAGGGGACAGTCCATATGCTTTTCACATTCTAGGATATCAGAAAAGGTTTTGTGAGAACACCGGGATTTGGGACTAGAATGACCCTACTGAGACGATGATGAGGCAGTTACAATGACTCCTAGTGTGAAGATCAGAACTACTGAGAATGGGCCCTCTTCCTCTCCTTTTTAGCCCACTCTCCATTATCACTACCGTTATCAAGACTTACACTGGAATTTAACTCTGAACTTAACCAAGAACTTGATTTTTCATTTTAGGCAGTGCTTGCTCAGTGAGACTTGAACTGATCAAATTAAAAACCTTGGCGTCATCTTTGAGTTCTCCTTCTCTTTCATTTCCTATTAAGTCACCAAGCCTATTGAAAACGTTTCCATTTGTCTCTCCTTTTTCACTCTTATTGCTAAAGGCTTATCAATTTATGTCTGGACTACTGCAATGGCTTTCTAAGTAGTCTCTAGCCTCTCTCTCCTCTAATCCTTCTTATTTACCATTACTCTATGCAGTTTTAAGAACATCCAGTTTCATCTGGTGATCCTCAATTTAAAAAAAAAACACCCCCAGGATACCCTTACACCCAATGATTTCATAATGTATAATGGTCATTCCTCAGCCTGGAGCTCAAGACGTTCTACAGTCTGACCCCAGCTCTTCTAAATTGTGTTACCGTCATCTATTACTACCATTACCATAAAGGAACGTCAACCCTCTATTTTAGTCAGGTTGCTGTACCTAACATTCTCTGAATATACCACTCAGCCTCCACATTCTGATGATGCTGACCTTATAGGGGGTTAACATTTTGAGGATATTTACAGAATTATTCAAGTCCTATACATTCTTTAAGATCCAAATGAAGTTTCTTCTCTTCTAGGTCCTCCTCTACCATTTTGGGACTTCTTTCTACTCTAAACTTCTATGAAACTCACTGTCTATTCCATCCATTTTGCTAGGGTCATATTCCATCCTAAAATTTAACCAAATTCTTTCATGTTTCTATGCCATGTGTATGTCTTTAATCAAATAAACAGTAAGCTCCTGGTAAAGGTCCCCCAAGGATTTTTCTAGTCTCATTTGTTCTTCAATCAAATTATTAACCCTTAGTTAACTGAACCCATAAACATTAAAAATGTTTCTTTGCATGTTAGGATGCCCGTCCTATATTAAGGGTAAAAGAGGACAATCTTCTTGGATATCATATAATAATCTTAAGAATTTACTTCTGCATATGAATAACAACTGAATATTTAGGAATACACAGATGACACAAATTTCTCCCTTGCTTTATTATTTTGTATTTCTGAACTGTACTTCTGAACTTATGTGTTCAAGGGCTGTGAACTGTTACCTCCACATACAACAAGGAATTAATTTATGAATACTGGAAGTAAGAAATTAAAAATATTAATGGACAATTCTGTAAAAATAGCTTAGAATTCATTTAATATTTAGACCTAAGAAATCTCTTTCTATAAAATCTGAACATGTCAAAGGGACTATATCTGGGCCCTTTAGAATCTGCAGCCCCAACACTTAAAAACTAGCAGGAAGAGGTTCTGGGACCAGCAGAACACTCTTTAATGCTAAAGCCTGCCCAAGCACTAAATACAATGACACCAGGGAGGTGACTTGTATGGCATATCAGTGATAGCACACTACGCAGTTTTCTAAGAGTTAAAATGTGCTGTTTACGTGGAAGGAAATGATACCAAGTAGTCAGGGAGTGCTAGTTTAGAGAAGCACAGACCAACCTAATTCATATTATTTATAGAATAGAAAATGTTCTCAGCTAAAGTGCTGAAAAAAAGAAAAAATTGGTCCAGAAAGGCAGAATTACAACCAGTGCAAGATTTATAAAATCCATCATGTTCAGAGACTTCCCTGGTGGTCCAGTGGATAAGACTTTGTGCTCCCAATGCAGGGGGACCAGGCTTGATCCTTGGTCGGGGAACTAGGTCCCGCATGCATGCCACAACTAAGTTGCGGCATGCATGCCGCAACTAAGACTTCGCATGCTGCAACTAAAGAGTCCGTGTGCTGCAACTAAAAGATCCCACATGCCACAATGAAGATCCCATCTGCCTCAACTAAGACACGGCGCAGCCAAAATAAATAAATAAATAAATATTGTTTTTAAAAAGTCCATCATGTTCAAATATAATGACAAAAAACAAACACTTCTTTATTTAAAAAACCAAATTTCCAAAACTAAAACTTCTTTGTTAGCATTTATTAGTCTTTTACTTTTTAATGGTCTTAAATGTATTTGTGACAAAAATAAAGTGCCAAAGTTTTAAGAAACCATATGCTAACTTAGGATGTTATCTATATTTTCTTGGACCAATCAATGATTTTTTAAAATAGAGATATTGGCACTTTTTCTCTTAAAATAAATGTTTCTATGTCTCACCAATAACACCAGCCTGTAGCACAGAGCATTCCACATAAAAACACAATGCCATTAAAAACCAAACAGGAATCCTGAAAGAGAAAAGAAACTCTAGTTTTAATATAGTAAATTGTACCCAGAGACTCCCTTCCCATTATCCTTTAGAATAACCAGAGTCCTTCCAACCTGCACCCTTAGCCCAGCAGAGTAAGAATAAACTCTTAATTGATAAATACTAAATTAAATATTATTTACAATACTTACAGTATTTTCCTAGTTACACACAACCTTCTTCTCTTAGCAAATGTCACTTTCTTAAGATGACTTGTTTTTAAAAGTTCCAGTGTCAATATTTTCCAATAATAAATTTACTATTCATACAATTTATTATTTCACACATAATATAAAACTTTAAAGAAATTTAAAATATATATTCAATGTAGCCAAGTTCTATTCTTAAAAACAACTTTTCTTCTGAGTTTACGTCTCCAGAAGACCAGTCCTCAAGGACTTCTGGAGTCTAGCAATGTTGGCATCCAGTGCTGCAAGGCCATTTTGGAAGTCTTGTTCATCACGAGAAGTGAACGTTGAAAAAGAAGTGCTCCAGTCAGAGGTTAAATCAGAATTTAAAAAGCTACCATCAGAGACTGCACTACTTTTCACTTGAATGCTGCTGTTCTGACAAGTGGAGGGGCCATGACACGCAGCCAATTCCTCTGGCTCCTCAGTGGCAGGAGGGATCTTGCGAATGGCTTCCTTTATTATCCTGAGGAGTTGCTTGTCCTCCATATCAGCTGTTCTGGAAAGTTTCTCAGGTGCAACTCCTTCCTCTTTGGAAGAGGAACAAACTCCAGGTGCACACAATTTATTTTCTTTTTCAGCAACAAGTCCACTGACCATCTGTGGTGGAGCAACACTGATCTGTAGCTGGAGGGATAATCTCTTAGATAGTGGTGATTTCTTTTTAGAAGTGCTTCTAGCAAACGGAATGTAAATTGTCTTATCCAAATTACACTCATCTTCTATTAAAGTTGTAATTTCACTCTCCTCATCAGAATCCTGTTTTGAAAGGGCAGGAATGATTCCAGGGGCTGATGCTTCCATGTTCCTAGCATTAGTATGCTGAGGGCCTTCAGAGGGCAGAACATTTTCATAGGGTCTATCTGGCATTGTGTTTTCCTCATTGTTAATTGTAGAAAGTGGCTCTGAACGTGTAATAATAGTGTGAACTGGTTCTAACTTATTTAGATAGCTCATTATGGAAGTGTGAGCAGGGATTCGGTCATGTTGAGGTTGTTTTTCATAAATGTTCAGGAGTGATTTCGTAAGATTACTCCCAGACTTGCAACGAGCAGTGTCCATACTAAGATCTGAGAGAAGCTTTGCCATACTGGTCTGTAAAGTTCTGTTAAGAAGAATTTAGTACACTAATTATTTCTTTGTACCCATTTCTTACATTTATTTAAATATACCTCATCTTTAAAAGAAAGTATTTGAGGCAAGCACCTGGTTCTTAATACAGGAAAAAGCAACTAAAAGCACAAAATCACAGAATATGCTCTGGAAAGAGTAAATTAAAATAAGAAATGATAAAAGATCTTGGTCTGCATCAAATCGATTATTATTATATCTAAAAATAGAGGCTCAGAAAAATTTCTCTCTTAAGGTACAGAGATGCTTTATTTTTGAGCAACATTGCAAAATGGTAAATATATTACTCATTTGTTAGTGGATTCTGTTAGTAATTAAATTACTTTCCATTCAAAATATATATGCAAAGGACGCTGGAATAGTGCTGGGTAAAAAAAAGAGGATAGAGATAATTATCTAGTATAATTAGGTAGCAACAGCTAGGCTCCAGGAAAAGTGTGATATAAGGAAAACCACACAGGGTTTGAAGTCAGACAGAAATGGAATAATATCTTCACACTATCGCTAGCTGTGATCTTGGGCAAGTCACTCAACCTTCCTGAATCTCAAGTTCTTCAATTGCAAAATGAAGGTAACTACTTCAGAATTAGAGTGAACATTAAATAAGATAAAATAATAAAACATAAGGGTAAAGTGCCTAGCACAGTTTCAGGCTAAGTGGGTTTTTATTTCGTGGCAGCTTTTATTAGTAGTCCTATTAAAACCATTTTATACCAAGGCTTTAGTCTATTTGAATTGAATCATAATACACTCTTAAATACAGGTAAGAAAAAGAAACACACCAATTTTAAAAAAAGATACAAGGAACATCAACAGGTAATTTTAAAAGACTACAATTAGCCAATAAGTATGTTTTAAAAGTTCAACTCTTATCAGAGAAATTCAAAGTTTTTAAATGTGATTTTTTTTGGCCTATCAAGCTAACATAGGAAAATAAGAATATCCATTGTTAGAGAAGCTTGGAGAAGCAGGTATTACTAGTGGGAGTGTACACTCTCTGAGCAGACCAGCAATATATCAGAAGCCGTAAAGATTTGTATATCCCACACCTTTTGACCCACCAAGTTGCACTTCTGGAACTTTATCCTACTGATATTCACCAAGAGGCTGTACCCAGAGATATATTTACAAAGATGTAATTTATAACAGAAAATAAATGGGGTTAATATCCTCAAATACTGTGGACTGATTTAGGTAAACTATGGTCTTACTGCATCACAGCCATCTATAGCCATGTTGTAAAGAATATTTATTGATAAGAAAATGTTTATTATACCAGGTTAAATTTAAAAGACAGACCATAAGCAACACAATAACAATATTACTTTTGTAAAAACAGTTACACACATCCAAATAAAATACTAAAAGGAATCTTTATACGAAACCATTAGCAGTGATTATATCTTTGGATACAGAATGAGTGATTCTTTTCCTACAAAAGGAAAAAAATAGTTTTTTTCCAACCTGGCTTTCACTGTCATCTTAAATATGCTATGTTTTGAGTTCTGATTACCATTCAAATGGCAATGGCTCCAGCCACTTTTTCCTCATACCTCTTTCAAGAAGCTAATGAGCTACTATTTTTTTTTTTTTTTTTTTTTTTTTTTTTTTTTTTCTGTACGCGGGCCTTTCACTGTTGTGGCCTCTCCCGTTGCGGAGCACAGGCTCCGGATGCGCAGGCTCAGCGGCCATGGCTTACAGGCCCAACCGCTCCGCGGCATGTGGGATCTTCCTGGACCGGGGCACGAACCCGTGTCCCCTGCATCGGCAGGTGGACTCTCAACCACCGCGCCACCAGGGAAGCCCTAATGAGCTACTATTAAAAGATTAAAAAATATGCTATAGAAATGTATATTTAAAGAAATGCTGTAATGAATAATGATCCACTAGTTAATTCAACAAGACTGCACACTGCGATTTTTATTTATTTTTAGTAAAGAAATCCTTATGTTGAAGTTCCTTTCCAGACTTAAAAATGTTATCTCTGCTGTGCACAAAATCTGCAATACAGAAAGGAAGGAAAGGACAATGTAATAAGAGTTTAATCTCTGGAAATTAATAGCAATCACTAAGCTTCGCATGTGTAAACAAAATGTGACTCACCATTGTCTTTGAAATTAAATCTCTGTAAGTAAAAATAGGCCAAAATTTAAAAGGAAGCAATACAAGCACCTAGATAGCTACGAAGTAGTTATATTTGTGTTTCTATTATATGAGACTCAGCTAAACACACTGATTTTTAATGCTTGGAAAACTGGCACATTTTCATAATAAGAAATGTAAAGTTCTTTCTTGGCTATTTATAATAATTTAAATAACTATCAGCACTTGTAAGAGTGCTCTCAGAAGCTATTAGAAGAATATTTACTAATTATTTACTGAAAATATATTAATTTTCCTCACATTTTAATGGTTTTATAACATGTATTCTAGTAAAATCTTTAAAAAGTGATAAAGATGTATTTCAAAACTATTGAAGGGGGCTTCCCTGGTGGCGCAGTGGTTGAGAGTCCGCCTGCCGATGCAGGGGACACGGGTTCGTGCCCCGGTCCGGGAAGATCCCACATGCCGTGGAGCGGCTGGGCCTGTGAGCCATGGCCGCTGAGCCTGCGCGTCGGAGCCTGTGCTCAGAGAGGCCACAACAGTGAGAGGCCCGCGTACCACAAAACAAAACAAAACAAAAAACTATTGAAGGTTGAAGAAAGAAATGGTTTAGGAAATCTGTTTAGAACTTGTATGTGAAACTTCTAGTTCCATCATCCCTCCCCAGTAGTCTGAGAAAGGCATTAAAAAATTTTGTGAAATCTCTGAGACTATTTAACACACACACAAAAATATATACCTATCTGAGGTGCATGGCTATAGGGAAAAGATATGGGATAGATGAACATGAAGATTTATCTGTATTGTCAGATGTCACTGCTTTACTCTCTAACGTCAAAAGTAAAATTTAAATGGTCACAGTTAGCCCAGCTATAGGACTGGAGATGTTCCTAATTAATTGAATTACATAGGGTACCACCAAATATATCATAAATCACCAGTGTGGGTGAATTTTGACATCTGAGCTCCAAGAGCATTTTTTTTTTTTTGTTTTGCTCTTTAATTTAAAGGGCAAAACAAAAATTGCCATCAGTGGGTATATATACTTAGCATTTTGAAGCTAGTACTGAATCTTCAGAAAATGCAGTGGCAGAACTATAAGACACTGTGCTAAGCCTGCCTACTATGTTTCTATAATCATTTAGAGTCTAGTTAGTCTGACTAATAGCTGAAATAGTAGTCATGAGGCAGGATTTATGCTCAGCATAAAAAGAAAAGGTCCTTAACAACAATGGAAAAAAACTGACAGGAAAGTTCTTGAGTCTTAAGAAAAGGAGAACAAAATGTCTATATCTAACATTTTAGACACAGTCTTTTCTAAAAGCAGATAATATATAAGAATTAATGACCTTTCTCAGTTTCTATGTTAGGGTAAATGTTAAGGCTCCAATTGGCAAATGAATCCATTGTCGTTGCAAGGCTAAAGAGGGAATCTGAAGTCTTGGCTGAAGTCCAGCTCACGTCCCAACTGGGTGTGAAAGTCAGGTATGTGCCTTCATTTCTTTGGGCTTCCATTTATGCTAATTTCTAGAATAACTGTACTATTACTTACTCTGAAAACTGTTCTTACATTTTTGCTATCAATTTTCTTCACAAATGTACCACACGTTTATCCTTAAAAAAAGATGTTATTTCCCTTCATACATCATCAAAGAACTAGAATAGCTTTTTGCTTAACGATGTGGATATTTAGCAACTAAAATGATTAAATATTTCTTGTGTGTTTCACACTCATATATTTGGACCACAGTATACAATAAATGTTTGTTGAATAAATGAATAAGCAAATGAACCCATCCATTTATCCATCCATCTCCCCGGGGAAAAAATCCTAAGGTTTACGTAGACTAGATTAGGCATGGAGTTGTCACCAGGAATAAACTGTTTTAGTTAAGACCATACCATGTACGAGGGTGAAAGAAAACCTGGCTAGGAATTAAGAGATGTGAGTTCTAGTCCCAGCTCTGTTATTAACTCTCTATTAATATTTAACTTACATGGCCCTAGTTTCCCCAACCATGAAAATGCAGATATTTAAATCTTCCCTCCATAGATGAGGACAAATGAAATAATAAAGAGAGGACTTTGAAAAAAATCCAAGTGCTTTATAAAAAAAAGATAACATCACCTTCTAATGTCATGCCCATAAAGGAGCTGGGTTTAGTAGTAGGAAAAAGAAATTGAGGGAAGAAAACTCCCAGGGAGCTAGATCTTCTGCTTGGGGCCAACAACCATGCCCCTTAGAATGAGGAGATGCTGCCAGTGACACCGAAGCAACCATTCATGGAACTTGACCATGTTACCTTGCTGTCCTGTTTCTCTTTTCCAAACTGACTATATACCATATGTACTTTAATACATATGTTAAAAAATATGTATTAAAAAAGTTATTTTTTAACTTAAAAAAAGTTTACTGATATATAATTTATAAACTATAAAATACGGCATTTTAAAGTGTACAACGTAGTGGGTTTTTTGTATATTCAGAGTTGTACAACCATAACCTCTACCTAGTTTCAGAACCCTCACAAGAAACTCTGCGCCCATTAGCAGTCACTGCCCATTCTTCCCCTCTTCTCCCAGCCCTTGCCAACTACTAATCTACCTTTTGTTTCCATGGGTTTGCCTATTCTGGACATTTCTTAGAAATAAAATCATATAATATGTGGCTTATTGTGATTGGCTTCTTTTACCATAAATATTTAAAAATAACAGAATTTTTACCCCAAATTACTCCTCAGAAAAAAGAAGACGCTTTTCTTTGGAGACCTTATAAAGACTTTCATAAGAAGGGACATTCTCCTAATTACTTCACTTTGAACAAGAGTGGTATAAACCAATTTTTAGAAACTCTGCCTAGAACCTAATTAATTAATTATAATACTACATGGATACAAGAAGTGTATTTTGTTTTTTTCACTGTTCAATAAAAGTTTGAGTGAAATTATTCTGTGAAAGATGAATGAGGAAAAAAGTGATATTTCTATATTAATAATAGCTTTTATAAAGTCACTTCAAATATGTTTACAAAGCAAAATTAATATTATATATATTATTATTTATATATATAGTTCATCTATTTCCCTAAAAGTTTATAGTTCAAAATTGGGAAAAAAAGCTTGTAATTCAAAATGGGTCTTCTCATTTGAAGTACGAAGAAGATTGTTTTCTATTCAGGATTGTTTTATGTTTAGAACTATGAATTTCCAGGATCATTCAAAGGCATGGTCAGATCTGATGATATTCAGGCCTAAAATAACTGACTACTCTAGGATTTAAAAAATTTGTTGAAAATCTAATTCTCGTGAACCATCTCAAGAGAAAACTGAACTTTATAAGTGCATATCATTTAAAAATTGAGTGAGGTGGTTTTATTTATTTAAGACATGTTAAGGAATAAAGGGATCTTAGAAGTTGCTGCCAACTCCCTCATTTTACTGATGAAATGAATGAGGCTCAAAGAGGCTAAATGACTTACCCAAGATCTTATGAATGAGGGCTTACGGTGCTAAGTGCTTTTCATGAATGATTTCTTAGTCCTCCTATCAACCCTAATCATGTCCCCACTTTACAGGTAAGGTTTAGAAAGGTTAACTATCTTGCTCAGAGTCATACAGCTAATACATGGTAGAGCTAGGATTCCACTCAGGTTTCTCTGGCTTCAGAGAGCTCTTAACCATTTTGCCAAATAAGTCTTTAGCTCCTCATCAGAGGCCTTTTCACATGGTTTAAAAAAGCAGTTAGCCATGTTTGGAATTTATCTTAACTGGAACAGAAGAAAACATCATTAGAAATTAGCAAAAACATTGAGAAAAGGGTAGGGGTAAGAAAGCAGGTCCAAAATTATTTTGAAGTTCATAAATACATCTAACAAAAGGCATAAGTTATTCAAATGATGTCAATATTACCTGGTTAATTCTCTTAGTCGAGTCACCTCAGCATCACGCTGACGTAATGTTATTCCCAAAATCTGATTTTCCTTTTCTGCAGCTTCTAACTTAAACCGGCAGCTTTTCACATTGACTAAAGCTTCCTCCAATTCTAAAACAACAGAAAAGTTTTAGTTTCCCTATTACTTTTTTTTTTTTTTTTTGCGGTACGCGGGCCTCTCACTGTTGTGGCGCACAGGCTCCGGACGCACAGGCTCAGCGGCCATGGCTCATGGGCCCAGCCGCTCCGCGGCATGTGGGATCTTCCCGGACTGGGGCACGAACCCGTGTCCCCTGCATCGGCAGGCGGACTCTCAACCACTGCGCCACCAGGGAAGCCCCCTATTACTTTTTAAAAAGTGACCATAACTGTAGTTCAAACACATACCAATTTTCATTCTTGTTGTCTCAATGTCAAATTGCTGTTTATTTTCAAGTAAAGTTTGATCTTTCTCTTTAAATATACCAGCAAACTTTTTGTTTTCATCTTTCTGACTTTCTATCACTTTTAAAAGCTCTTCATTTTTACTCTGTAGTAATTCTTGGCTCTTTAGTGACTCCTGTAATTGATTTTGCAGTGACTTGTTCAATGATTGAAGAGAAAACACTGTAAGACAAAATCGATCAAATAATTATTACCCCAGATTAAAAACCACAAACCTGGAAAAGCTGTTTTTTTTAAAAGAAAAGGCTTAGAATTTATTGATTTTGCTTAACAATTATATGCTTGAGCAGTTCTATGTAAATACTAAATGTATTTAAAAGAACTGATTGGCAGAAGTCATATCTTTCTTCTCCAATTGGTATTTCAGGCATTAATTTTTTTACCTTTTTTAACAAAAAAATAATATATATACAAAGTAAAAAAAATTCATTTACCTTTTTTAACAAAAAAGTAATATATATACAAAGTAAAAAAAATTCAAACACCATGAAATACCAATGATACCAAATGAGTCTCAATGAAAAGTCTCCCTTCCCACCCCACCTCCACTCTCCCCCAAGAAGCAAGCAATATTAACTTTGATATCCTTCTGGAAAATACTTTTGCATATAACATATATTTAAGCATAAATGAATCATACTATACCCGTAGTTTCTAACCTTCCCTTTTCCCCCCTCCATAAGATTGTTATGTATCAGCACACAGACCTATCACATTCTTTCTAATGGCTATAAAATGGCACCTTTCATTTAACAGTTGCAGCCTTGAGTGAAGTGGAATCTGGGCATACAGTGGTGAACAACAGAGACATGGTTCCTGCTCTCATGGAGCTGATAGCAAACAAGTCATTATGAATAGTAATACATGCTCTCAAGGCAACAAGAAGGGAGATGGTAGAGAATAAAAAGAGATAGGCTGCTTAGAATGGCAACCACTGATCTCACTTTCCATCTTGGCCTCCTCTCTCCCACCCATCCCCATGGTTTATTCATAATGGAACCAGAGTGATCTTTTCCAAAATTACTCTGGTGAAGTTGAATGCGTTTATGAAGTGCGTGTTCTGTTGGGTGCTCATATTTTTAAAATTTCTTTGTAAGAGATATTTTTATATATTAGGAAAATCAAGCCTTTGTCATATCACACAAAAAAAATTTCCCCATTTTGTTGATGCGTTTTGAATGTATTTATAATTTTGTTGTGCATAAAATGAAAAAGATTTCTGGGACATGCTTTATCAATCTTTCCTTTGTAGCATGTGAGTTTTTGTTGGGCTTAGGAAAAGTTCCTAAGAATACAAAAAAAGTTCTTATCTTCTCCTCTAGTACTATTAGTTTTTTTTTTTTCTTTTCTTTTACTTTAAGCTCTGTGATCCATACGGACAACTTGGCAATATCTGTCAAAACTGCAACAGTATATATTATACCCTTTGACTCAGAAATTCTACGGCTATAATCTACAAAAACAGTCACACATGTGCACAAAGATATTTGTACAAGGATTTTCATTGCAGGATTATTTGTACTGGGAAAATGGGGAAAGTACCTAGATATCTATCGGCGGAGGACTTTAAATACATTATGACAGAACTACATAAACAGAATATCTACACAGTTCTTAAACAGAAAGAAACATATTTATATATTTTGATAGAGAAAAATGTCCACTACATATTAAGTGAATAAATACAAGCTGCAGGAGTATATACAGTGTAATCTCATTTTCACAAAAGAAGTACATATATAGTTTTATTAGTGCCCATCTGTTAGTAGATACGCAGTATTTATGAAATAAATCAATTGTATATGAACAGGAGATATGTGAAAGGAAATACAGTCTTTTTTAAAAAAAATAGAGGTATTGGGACTTCCCTGGTGGCGCAGTGGGTAAGAATCCGCCTGCCAATGCAGGAGACAGGGGTTCGAGCCCTGGTCTGGGAAGGTCCCACATGCCGCGGAGCAACTAAGCCCGTGTGCCACAACTACTGAGCCTGTGCTCTAGAGCCCCTGAGCCACAACTACTGAGCCCTCGTGCCACAACTACTGAAGCTTGCACTCCTCGAGCCCGTGCTCTGCAACAAGAGAAGCCATCACAATGAGAAGCCCGCGCACCACAACGAAGAGTAGCCTCTGCTTGCCGCAACTAGAGAAAGCCTGTGAGCAGCAATGAAGACCCAATGCAGCCAAATATAAATAAATAAATTTTAAAAATAGGGGTATTATTGGGAATTCACAGCATGAATCTTTTATTTTTGTGTTTCTGCACTATTTTAAATTTTAATGAGTATTATTCTTACTTTTTTCATGTTGATTCTTAACAAAAAGTCCACTTAACACAAAGTAATTAAGAAAGTTCAATTCTTTATCAACATCTCCAGAGCCACAAAGAATCTACCATCAGTTCTTAAGTTCTTTTACCTACATTCAAGGTTGCATTCCAGAGAACCAGATGACTTTTGAGTTTTTTCTCGTTCTGTAAGTTGCTGGTTCAAAATTCTCAATTGCCTAAATGAAATAATGAAGAAACATGAATGCAAGAATCCCAAGCTCATTTAACAGTATACATTTGACAGCCTATTAAAGTAGACAACACAAATAGTGGCTAGAACAGCAGAACTCCATTTTATCCCCCAAATATAAGACAAAAACAAAATAAACAAAGCAACAAAACCACACTACTGCTATTATTAGAAGGCCTGAGATAATTTTTAAAAGATTGTCTGGGATAGCATAAAACCAGCCCTCACTAGAAAAAGGTTAACTTATTTTTCCCCTTCCCTTTTTTGTTCCCTTTTCAGTGATCTCGTTGTTTGTTTCTATTTCTTTCATTTCTGTCTCCTCTTGCTATTTTCTTCTTCTGTCTTCCTTCCCAGGAAGTATTTTTATTACTGTAGTAATTATCTACTTTTTAAAAGATCTGTCATAACTACGAACCAGAATACCTACAGGGACCGACTGCTATCAGACATCTATCTGCTTGGCTTGTCATGCACTGTAAAAATTGGAAAACACAAATTTATGCTTCTACTAATTTATTAGATGTAAAAGTTAATGTCATTAAGTAAAGAGAATGCTAATAAGCAGCAACTCTTTCCCAAAATGAACTTCACAATATGTAGCTGCTTCACAAATAGGAACATACAAAAGGAAGTGTTTACTTCGAAGAAGTTAATAGTTAAAAAAATGTATCTCTGGTATCTTTCCAGAATTACTTACCTGGAAATAATCAAAACTAAAGTATTATTGTTACAAAATCTAAAATTATAGATCCTACCTCACATCATTTGTATGGATTAATTCAGAATGGATTAAAGAGCTAAACATAAAATATAAAAATGAACAAAACTTAACTATACAAGTTTTAGGTGGAAATCTACATAATCTTAAAAAGTGGGAAGGGCATTCCTAAGCAAGACTCAAAATCCAGCAACCACCAAGGAAAAAAACGACGGATTTAACTACATCAAAATATAACAGACAAAGGGTCTGTAACATTTAAGAACTCCTACAAATCAGGAAGAAGGGCAATAAGATGTGACAAACGATAAGAATGGGCAATTCACATAAGAAACAGAAATGGCCAATAAGCATATGAAAAATGCTCAGCTTCACTAATATGAAGAAATGCAAATTTAAAACAGGAGATATTTTATGGCCACAGGATTGACAAAAATGAAAGGAAATAACACTTTTTGTTGGTGACGGTATAGGGAAAGGGATTATTTCAATTGGTGGGAGTCTACTGGTGTAACCATTTTGGATGTCAGTTTGGCATTATCCAACAAATGTAAAATGTTCACAATCTGTGACAAAATAATTCCAGCTCTAAGTTATCTAGCCTCAGGAATAGTTCTATATGTGCAAAATCATCTATAATCTTGTAGATATATATAAGGATGTTCTCAACAGCAGTATTTAATAGACGTTGGAAACAAAATACTACATAAATTATGATATATCCATACTATGAAATACTAATACACAGGTATTTAAAAAAAGAGACTGGCTTCCCTGGTGGCGCAGTGGTTAAGAATCCACCTGCCAATGCAGGTGACACGGGTTTGAGCCCTGGTCCGGGACGATCCCACATGCTGTGGAGCAACTAAGCCTGTGCGCCACAACTACTGAGCCTGTGCTCTAGAGCCTGCAAGCCACAACTACTGAGCCTGCATGCCACAACTATGGAAGCCCACATGCCTAGAGCCTGTACTCCGCAACAAGAGAAGCCACCGCAATGAGAAGCCTGTGCACCGCAACGAAGAGTAGCCCCCGCTCGCCGCAACTAGAGAAAGCCCACACACAGCAACGAAGACCCAACGCAGCCAAAAATAAAAATAAATAAATTTATTAAAAATAAATAAATAAATCTTTCCATGACAGTCTCTTCCCATAATTTCAGTTGTTTTAGTTCTATGTATAGATTCAATGTTCATCTCTAATCTACTCCTTTACCTGAACTCAGCTCTTGGTTGACTAGACTTTGCCATTCAAGAATCTTTGTTTCAAAAGGAGGCCAAGGGTGCTATATTTCCTAAGTTTTCCCACACTTTAGAATATGACTATTACCTTTACACTAAAAGGATCACTGGACCACATATCTTCTTTTCCCTTAGAACTTTGTAAATGATGTTCTATAATCTTCTGACAATTAATATTGCTGTGAAAAGGCTGAGGCCAATCTGATATTTTTCTCCTTATGATTTGCTTTTTCTTTTGAGCGTCTGTAAAAGCTAAATTTTTTTGTCCTCGAGGTGTAGTAACTTCACCAGCATGTCTTGGTATTGATCGTTTTGCATAGTTTTTCTGAGAACTTCTATACCCTATTGATCTGCTGACACAGATCTTTAGATTAGTAAGTTTCCCTTTATTTATCTATCTTTTAATATTTAATCTATTCGTTCTCTTCTCTTTTGCAGGAACACTATGCCAATTTTGCATCTCTTTTGTTTCTCTTCCATGTATATCACGTTCTTAAAAATAATTTTTAGATCAATCTTTCTCTATTTTTTTGGTATGATTTCTTGAAGCTTATCCACCACGCATTCAGTCATTTAACAAGTATTTATTAGAGTGAGTGCTAGGCACAATTCTCGGCACTAGAAATACAGCAGCAAACAAAAAAGACAAAAATTCAGCCTTCTCAAATTCATTGAGACAAAAAAGAGCATAGAGGTTATCAGGGGCTGGGGGCAAGGGAGAAGGGGAGTTACTTTTAGTGGGCACAGGGTTTACGTTGGGGATGAAAAAGTTTTACGTACAAACAGTGGTCATGGGTACACAGTATTGTGAATGCGTTTAATGCAACGTACACTTACAAGTAGTTAAAAAATAAATATTATGTCATATTTTACTGCAATAAAAATAAATTAATAAAAAATATTTAAGGGGTTTATAAAGAGAAATAAGATAAGGCTTACAGGAGACAGTGAACTATGAATTTAGTAGCAACTGAAACAGAACTATTTGGGGGGGAAGCAAAACACAAAAACCAACAAAACAACAACAAAATTCAGCCTTCATATTGCTTAGCTTCTTTTTTATTTCTTTATTTTTTTTGCTGCATTAGGTCTTAGTTGCAGCACATGGGGTCTTCATTGAGGATCTTTTGTTGTGGTACACGGGGTCTTTGTTGTGGCGTGTGGGCTTCTCTCTAGTTGTGGTGCGCGGGGTTTTCTCTCTAGTTGGGGGATGCAGGTTTTCTCTTTAGTTGTGATGTGCAGGCTCCAGGGAGTGTAGACTCTGTAGGTTGCGGCATGCGGGCTCTCTCGTTGAGGTGTGCGAGCTCAGTAGCTGTGGCACGGGGGCTTAGTTGCCCCGCAGTGTGTGGGATCTTAGTTCCCCAACTGGATCAAACCTGCGTCCCCAGCATTGGAAGGCAGATTCGTTACCACTGAACCACCAGGAAAGTCCCCTGCTTAGGTTCTAATGGAATACATTATCCCTGACTTGATGTTTGTTTGGTGTTAATTTATTTGTTTCTAACAGGGCTTTCATTTCTGTAATTTTTAGCTTTCTTATTTTTCCAAGGTCACCTAATCCAGTTTTCTTCTCCTCTTACTGTCTCTTCTTCTTTAAGCACTCTCTCTTTTCAATCTCTGTCTTCCTGCTTCTAAGAGAGACTCTAGTATATTTAATTTCCTTGAACCTATAGAATACTGTTTCAAGTTTTCCTGGGTTTTCTTCGGGTGAACTGCCTTGTGATGTTTATTCTTGACCTACCTTTGTCCCTTTTGTCAATTTGTTTATTTTGAATGTTATACAAACATCTCTCCCCTTCCGTAAATTCTTTCTTCCCAGCTTTTGTGGTATTGCTCTCTCCCAGTTTTCCTGATCCTTCTCTACTTGTTCCTTCTTGGGTTTCTTTCACAGGCTCCTCTTCCTGTGTTCTTTCCTTAAAAAGCTGTTGTTCCCCAGCAATTCCCCTTTGGCTTTGTTCACACTCTATACCTTCTTGGGTAATTTACCACTTACACGCTGAAAACAAATCACTTGCTTTTAATTATTATTGTCTCCAGTGTCTACACAGTGCCAGACCTGTAGTAAATGCTCAATAAAAATGTGGTCAGTGAATAACTCCCAAGTCTGTTTCTATCCTGGATCATACCATACATGTCTCCAGATGGTCTAAATGATACATCCAGCATATCTAACTCTTAACTCATTGGCTCTCCCATTACATTTTCTAACTAAAAATAAAGTGACAGATTGGTTCAAGATGGCAGAGTAGAACGATGTGCTCTCACCTCACCCCCTCTTGCAAGAGCACCGGAATCACAAATAACTGCTGAATAGTCATTGACAGGAAGACACTGGAACTCACCAAAAAAGATACCCCACATCCAAAGACAAAGGAGAAGCCATAATAACACGGTAGGAGGGGTGCAATCACAATACAATCAAATCCCATAACTGCTGGGTTGGTGACTCACAAACTGGAGAACACTTATGCCACAGAAGTCCACCCACTGGAGTGAAGGTTCTGAGCCCCGTGTCAGGATTCCCAACATCGGGATCCAGCAATGGGAGGAGGAATTCCTAGAGAATCAGACTTTGCAGGCTAGTGGGATTTCATTGCAGGACTTTGACAGGACTGGGGGAAACAGAGACTCCACTCGTGGAGGGCACACACAAATTAGTGTGCGCATCAGGACCCAGGGGAAGGAACAGTGACCCTGTAGGAGACTGAACCAGACCTACCTGCTACTGTTGGAGGGTCTCCTGAAGAGGCGGGGAGTGGCTTTGTTTCACTGTGAGGACAAGGACACTGGCAGCAGAAGTTCTGGGAAGCACTCCTTGGCATGAGCCCTCCCAGAGTCCACCATTAGCCCCACCAAAGAGCCCGGGTAGGCTCCAGTGTTGGGTCGCCTCAGGCCAAACAACCAACAGGGAGGTGACTCAGCCCCACCCATTAGCAGACAAGAGGATTAAAGTTTTACTTAGCTCTGCCTACCAGAGCAACAGCCAACTACCTACCACCAGTCCCTCCCATCAGGAAACTTGCACAAGCCTTTCAGATAGCCTCATCCACCAGAGGGCAGACAGCAGAAGCAAGAAGAACTACAATCCTGCAGCCTGTGGAACAGAAACCACATTCATAGAAAGATAGACAAGATGAAAAGACAGAGGGCTATGTACCAGATGAAAGAACAAGATAAAACCCCAGAAAAACAACTAAATGAAGTGGAGATAGGCAACCTTAACGAAAAAGAATTCAGAATAATAATAACGAAGATGATCCAGGACCACGGAAAAAGAATGGAGGCAAAGATTAAGAAGATGCAAGAAATGTTTAACAAAGACCTAGAAGAACTAAAGAACAAACAAACAGAGATGAACAATACAATAACTGAAATGAAAACTACACTAGAAGGAATCAATAGCAGAATAACTGAGGCAGAAGAATGGATAAGTGACCTGGAAGACAGAATGGTGGAATTCACTGCCACAGAAGAGAATAAAGAAAAAAGAATGAAAAGAAATGAAGACTGCCTAAGAGACCTCTGGCACAACATTAAACGTAACAACATTCACATTATAGGGGTCGCAGAAGGAGAAGAGAGAGAGAAAGGACCTGAAAAAATATTTGAGGACATTATAGTCGAAAACTTCCCTAAAATGGGAAAGGAAATAGCCACCCAAGTCTAGGACGTGCAGAGAGTCCCAAGCAGGATAAACCCAAGGAGAAAGACGCCAAGACACAAAGTAATGAAATTGACAAAAATTAAAGACAAAGAAAAATTACTGAAAACAACAAGGGAAAAATGACAAATAACATACAATGGAACTCTCATAAGGTTAACAGCTGATTTCTCAGCAGAAACTCTACAAGCCAGAAGGGAGTGGCATGACATATTTAAAGTGATGAAAGAGAAGAACCTACAACCAAGATTACTGTACCGGGCAAAGATCTCATTCAGATTCGGTGGAGAAATAAAAAGCTTTACAGACAAGCAAAAGCTAAGAGAATTCAGCACCACAAAACCAGCTCTACAACAAATGTTGAAGGAAATTCTCTCAGTGGGAAACACAAGAGAAGAAAAGGACCTACAAAAACAAACCCAAAACAATTAAGAAAATGGTAACGGGAACATAAATATTGATAATTACCTTAAAGGTAAATGGATAAAATGCTCCAACCAAAAGACGCAGACTTGCTGAATGGATATAAAAACAAGACCCATCTATACGCTGTCTACAAGAGACCCACTTCAGACCTAGGGACACATACAGATTGAAAGTGACAGGATGGAAAAAGATATTCCATGCAAATGGAAATCAAAAGAAAGCTGGAGTAGCAATACTCATATCAGATAAAATAGACTTTAAAATAAAGAATGTTACAAGAGACAAGGAAGGACACTACGTAATGATCAAGGGATCAATCCAAGAAGAAGATATAACAATTATAAATATATATGCATCCAACATAGGAGCATCTCAATACATAAGGCAACTGCTAACAGCTATATAAGAGGAAATCGACAGTAACACAACAGTGGGGGACTTTAACACCGCACTTACACCAATGGACAGATCATCCAAACAGAAAATTAATAAGGAAACACAAGCTTTAAATGACACAATAGACCAGATAGATTTAATTGATATTTATAGTACATTCCATCCAAAAACAGCATATTACACTTTCTTCTCAAATGCGCACAGAACATTCTCCAGTATAAATCACATCTTGCGTAACAAATCAAGCCTCGGTAAATTTAAGAAAATTCAAATCATATCAAGGCTCTTTTCTGACCACAACGCTATGAGATTAGAAATCAATTACGGGGGAAAAACACAAACACATGGAGGCTAAACAATACATTACTAAATAACCAAGAGATCACTGAAGAAATCAAAGAGGAAATAAAAAAAATACCTAGAGATAACTGACAATGAAAACATCACGAGCCAAAACCTATGGGATGCAGCAAAAGCTGTTCTAAGACGCAGGTTTATAGCAATACAATCCTACCTCAAGAAACAACAAACATCTCAAATAAACAATCTAACCATACAACTAAAGAAACTAGAGAAAGAAGAACAAACAAAGCCCTAAGTTAGCAGAAGGAAAGAAATCATAAAGATCTGAGCAGAAATAAATGAAATAGAAACAAAGACTACAATAGCAAAGATCAATAAAACTAAAAGCTAGTTCTTTGAGAAGATAAACAATATTGATAAACCATTAGCCAGATTCATCAAGAAAACAAGGGAGAGGACTCAAATCAATAAAATTAGAAATGAAAAAGGAGAAGTTACAACAGACACTGCAGAAATACAAAGCATGCTAAGAGACTACTACAAGCAACTCTATGCCAATAAAATGGACAACCTGGAAGAAATGGACAAATTCTTAGAAAGCTATAACCTTCCAAGACTGAACCAGGAAGAAATAGAAAATATGAACAGACAAATCACAAGTAATGAAATTGAAACTGTGATTAAAAATCTTCCAACAAACAGAAGTCCAGGACCAGATGGCTTCACAGGTGAATTTTATCAATCATTTAGAGAAGAGCTAACACCCATCCTTCACAAACTCTTCCAAAAAACTGCAGAGGAAGGAACACTCCCAAACTCATTCTATGAGGCCACCATCACCCTGATACCAAAACCAGACAAAGATTCTACAAAAAAAGAAAATGACAGACCAATATCACTGATGAATATAGACGTCAAAATCTTCAACAAAATACTAGCAAACAGAATCCAACAGCACATTAAAAGGATCATACACCATGATCAAGTGGGATTTATACCAGGGATGCAAGGATTCTTCAATATACACAAATCAATCAATGTGATACACCATATTAACAAATTGAAGAATAAAAACCATATGATCATTTCAATAGATGCAGAAAAAGCTTTTGACAAAATTCAACACCCATTTATGATAAAAACTCTCCAGAAAGTGGGCATAGAGGGAACCTACCTCAACATAATAAAGGCCATACACGACAAACCCAAAGCAAACATCATTCTCAATGGTGAAAAACTGAAACCATTTCCTCTAAGATCAGGAACAAGACAAGGATGTCCACTCTCATCACTATCATTCAACATAGCTTTGGAAGTCCTAGTCACGGCAATTAGAGAAGAAAAAGAAATAAAGGAATACAAACTGGAAAAGAAGAAGTCAAACTGTCACTGTTTGCAGATGACATGATAGTATACATAGAGAATCCTAAAGATGCCACCAGAAAACTACTACAGCTTATCAATGAATTTGGTAAAGTTGCAGGATACAAAATTAATGTGCAGAAATCTCTTGCATTCGTATACACTAACAATGAAAGATCAGAAAGAGAAATTAAGGAAACAATCCCATTCACCACTGCAACAAAAAGAATAAAATACCTAGGAATAAACCTACCTAAGGTGGTAAAAGACCTATACTCAGAAAAGTATAAGACACTGCTGAAAGAAATTAAAGATGATACCAAAAGATGGAGAGATATACTATGTACTTGGATTGGAAGAATCAATATTGTGAAAATGATTATACTACCCAAAGCAATCTACAGATTCAATGCAATCCCTATCAAATTACCTGGGGCATTTTTTACAGAACTAGAACAAAAAATCTTAAAATTTGTAATGTAGACACAGAAGACCTAAAATAGCAAAAGTGGTCTTGACGGAAAAAAAGGGAGCTGGAGGAATCTGACTCCCTGACTTCAGACTATACTACAAAGTTATAATAATCAAGACAATATAGTACTGGCACCAAAACAGAAATATAGATCAATGGAATAGGATAGAAAGCCCAGAGATAAAGCCACACACCTATGGTCAACTAATCTATGACAAAGGAGGCAAGCATATACAATGGAGAAAAGACAGTCTCTTCAATAAGTGGTGCTCGGAAAACTGGACAGCTACATGTAAAAGAATGAAATTAGAACACTCCCTAACACCATACACAAAAATAAACTCAAAATGGATTAGAGACCTAAATGTAATACCGGATACTATAAAACTCTCAGAGGAAAACAGGAAGAACACTCTTTGACATAAATCACAGCAAGATCTTTTTTGATCCACCTCCTAGAGTAATGGAAATAACAAAAATAAACAAATGGGACCTAATGAAACTTAAAAGCTTTTGAAAAGCAAAGGAAACTACAAACAAGATGAAAAGACAACCTTCAGAATGGGAGAAAATATTTGCAAACGAATCAATGGACAAAGGATTAATCTCCAAAATATATAAACAGCTCATGCAGCTCAATATTAAGGAAACAAACAACCCAATCCAAAAATGGGCAGAAGACGTAAATAGACATTTCTCCAAAGAAGACATACAGATGGCCAAGAAGCACATGAAAAGCTGCTCAACATCACTAATTATTAGAGAAATGCAAATCAAAACTACAATGAGGTATCACTTCAGACCTGTTAGAATGGACATCATCAGAAAATCTACAAACAAATGCTGGAGAGGGTGTGGAGAAAAGGGAACCCTCTTGCACTGTTGGTGGGAATGTAAATTGATACAGCTACTATGGAGAACACTATGGAGTTTCCTTAAAAACTAAAAATAGGGCTTCCCTGGTGGTGCAGTGGTTGAAGTCCGCCTGCTGATGCAGGGGACACGGGTTCGTGCCCCGGTCCAGGAAGATCCCACATGTCACGGAATGGCTAGGCCCGTGAGCCATGGCCACTGAGCCTACACGTCCAGAACCTGTGCTCCGCAACGGGAGAGGCCACAACAGTGAGAAACTCGCGTATGGCAAAAACAAACAAACAAACCAAAAAACAAAACAAACAAAAAAAGTAAAAGTAGAATTACCATATGACCCAGCAATCCCACTACTGGGCATATACCCAGAGAAAACCAGAAATTAAACAGAGACATATACCCCAATGTTCCTTGCAGCACTATTTACAATAGCCAGGACATGGAAGCAACCTAATTGCCCATTGACAGACAAATGGATAAAGAAGATGTGGTACATATATACAATGGAATATTACTCAGCCATAAAAAGGAACGAAATTGGGTCATGTGTAGAGATATGGATGGATCTAGAGACTGTCATATAGAGTGAAGTAAGTCAGAAAAAGAAAAACAAATATCGCGTATTAATGCATATATGTGGAACCTAGAAAAATGGTACAGATGAACTGGTTTGCAGGGCAGAAATAGAGACACAGATGTAGAGCACAAACGTATGGACACCAAGGGGGGAAAGTGGCAGGGGGTGGTGGTCGTGGTGTGATGAATTGGGAGATTGGGATAGACATATATACACTAATATGTATAAAGTAGATAACTAATAAGAACCTGCTGTATAAAAAAATAAATTAAATAAAATTCAAAAACTAAATAAAAAGCTAAAAATAAAAAGTGAAATAAAAGCAAACTATCTATTCTTCCTCTAGTAACTTCCATCTGGAAGAATTATGTTACCATATGTCAAATTATCAGGCCAAAAGACTGAAGGCCACACTCC
Organism: Stenella coeruleoalba; assembly: GCF_951394435.1. NCBI lineage: Eukaryota > Metazoa > Chordata > Mammalia > Artiodactyla > Delphinidae > Stenella > Stenella coeruleoalba. Next base: position 75,548,237 of record NC_137150.1, on the reverse strand, counting down.
AGCTCCTCCTATTGACATCCACTTCAGCTTTTGTTCTGTGTGGGTACACAATGGTCTCATATTTGAGTCTAATATCAGGAAATGGTCGTGAATTCTAAGTTGCCCTTTGAATATTAAAGTCCCTCTCTAGCTGAACTGGAACCCCCACAGCCCTCACCCAGTAAAGTTTGGAACGTGCCAGGCCTTTTGGTGGTCACAGTGAATAGGGCACTACAGACATTTTATGGGTAGGGACCAGGAAGGCTAAATGTTGAGCACTGTGTCAGGAGTCTCACATAAAAACTGCCCAGACCCAAATGCCAAAGAAATAATGCACCTAGCTATTTTTTTTTAAGCCACAAGATGGCAATAAACACCAAGAAAGTCCTTAAAGATTAGTTTTCTGGCCATAAAGGAACAGGAAGTTTCAAAATGCCCAAAAAAGAAAGAAAAATTTTTTTTGATTGAAAAAGCTGAAAAACACTTTTGAATAAGTCTATGCATTCCAACTTTCACTTGTAATGGAGATTATGGATGTTTCTTTCCAAATAAAGATTACCAAAGAGGCAAAAAAATTCCTATACTTGTGCTGGAAATCTCATTCTGCTAAAAAGAGTATCTGACAAATTCCTCATTTTTCAATAATTTCAATTTTAGAAGGTCAGGTAAACAATGGCAGTAGCATGCTATTTAATCTTTGTCCTCTAAGGATACAGCCAAAAAGCTTTGATGCCAAGTCTGAAGAATTAGGTGAGACGTTAAGCTAATACCCTTAAAAAAAATTAACAACAAGCAGAGACCAATAAAGTATTAAGTCTCATTTTCTTAAATGGCTTATAAATTAGCTCCTAAAGCAAGTTTAAAATGTTCTAAGGAATATAAATAAATAACAACTACTGATATTTCCCATGGTCACAATGTTAAAATAGATAATATCTGGAGACTAAGTTTTAGTATGCTTGTTTAAGAAACTATTTGATAGTCATACCTTTAAAAACATATGTGTTTATTTTAAATGGATTACAGTATGTTCTTTTGTTCCACAAAATACACATAAATACTGAAGCATAAATAAGTTAGTCTCTACTTCCTAGCAGAAGCGTAGAAATTAAGATCAATGCACTCTAAAATCAAACTGCCCAGCCAGGTTTGAGTCTTGTCTCTGTTACATCTTAGGTATGTGACCTTGGGTTAAGTTACATAACCTCTCTGTGCCTTGGTTTCCTCATCTGAATAAGAATAACATAATACCTACCTCATAGAGCTGCTGTAAGAATTTAAAGAGATGACATATAAAGGATAATATATGGCACATATTATATTATGTCTTATGGCCTGGCACATAAGAAACCTTCAATAAATGTTAGTAGTAGTATTGGCTATTACCATTATTATTATTTATACTTGGTGTTGCTTTTGAAAAACTAATGCTATTACAGGGATCCCTTAGGTCAGGACTAAATACAGTATTATTAGAATTTAAACCAGAAACCCCACCATATACCACAGTATCTAAAGACTAATGACGTTTAGAGAAATAATCCTAAACGAGTAAATCTCACTAGGTGTCGTGCCTTTGCAGGCTCCAGATCCATGAATTTAAGCTATCCTCCAACCAGGAATCCTATTTTGTTGCTTTCCAGTTTTTTAAAATTATGCAGGTCCTTGCAGTTCCCATCTGATACAATGTCTATAGCTCACGCAACTATAATGCCCTCTCAGGGCACACTCACACACTGCAGTGCTGCAGAAGCACCTGAAAGTGTCCTCCAATCCTCTGCAAAGTGTACTGATAGACACTGGAGCAGGGGCCTTGGTGATCACCACCAAAATGTTCAAAGTTAAGATATTATTGATAACGTGTAAGTGATTTCTGTATTTCTGGTTTATATCTTTTCTAAACAAATTAAGGCCATAATATCAACATAAGTTAAGATAGCCAAAAGAAAAATTATCTAAGAATTTAAATGAGTTTTTTCCTATGTCTGAATGTAGCGGGGTGACTGGTGTTCACCCATATTAGGTTCTCCTTTCCTTTGGAGTATATGGAAGTATGAGAAAATTTCATGTCCCAGATCTTTATATTAGGCAGGGCCATATTCCTCATTTTAGCCTATAAAATACAAGTAGAAGTGAGACTATCATACTTCTGGGCCAGGGCATGTAAGAGTTGGTTTGCCATATCCATGTTCTCTTTTTCCTAAATAACATATACTGAGATAGTAGATCCTAAGACGGAGGGAATCTAAATCCTGAGTCACAGGATAGCCTCAGATGACCCACGCTGGTCTTGGTGTGAGGGAGAAATAAACTTCTGCTGTGCTATGCCATTGAGATTTTGGAGTTTGTTACTATATGGCCTAGACTGGCCTGATAAATACCTTGAGGTAGTTCATTTTCCTCTCCATTCACTACCAACCAAGTGATAACAGATGTAAAAAAATATGTACTAGTGGGCAGAAGTAACGGAAGAGTTAGAGAATGCCAGCAATATTTGGAAAATAGGGAATGTAGAAGCACAGTAGAAGCACAGTAAGACAGTATATATCTATTTTCCTTATGAAGCCCTAGATATATCATTAGGCACTTTTGTTCTGGCCACGGGACATCTTTGCATGGAGACAAAAAAATTCAAAGAGCAATTCTTACCTGCGTAAATGAGCATTTTCACTTCTTAGTGGTTGCATGGCCAGTGCTATTTCAACCTGAATATTTGTGTTTCCATTTACTGTTGGAAGCAGAGATATATACAACTCCAGTTCTGTAATCAACCTCTGAATTTCTGAATCTTCTATAAAAGGCAGAAGAAATGAGTAAAGACAATATCATAAATTATTTTTGGATAAGATTATTCATATGTATTACTAAAAAAGAAAATATTTCAGAAATATACATACATGCTATAAACAAACTCAACTCATTTATGAATTTATTATACAAATCCTATTTTCCTCTTTCCTGCCACCTGCATTTCCTTACTGAAAAGAATTCTAAAGACATTAAGTTCAGTAAACTAAAGATTAATCTTAAGTCACAGAATTTTATCAGTGATTTTTTTCAGTTAAAATGTCTAGTAGGAAGATGGTTTATATATATCTCCTAGTTCACATTTACCAAAAGACTATATTAGACTCCTATAATTGCTAAAGGGTTTCCTATAATTAATTACAGTATTAACATTTATAATAGAACCTTTGATCCTGGCATAAACAAATAACTCACTTTAGGTGATTCAATTTGGCAACACATTGAGGAAAGGTCTACTAAGATAAGATTTTATTATTTAATTTTATAAAGTAGGTTAACACAATCAGCTACACTTCATTTGATGTAGCATCAAAAGCAGTTATCATTTTTGTTATTAATTGTGGGGAGTGGATGGTTTGGGAGGTGGCAAACAGCCACAGGGAGAAGGTAGATTTTAGATCTTTTGTCCTTTTATTTTTGTCCCCTCATTTCTATTCAAATTTTCTGTGAACTGAAAACATTTGATAAATATAATATTAACTGTCTGATATCCAAAACAGGTAAAGTGTATTCTAGTTACAAAAATTTACTCAATTCCATGAGTATTTTAACACCCTGATGGAATGTTTACATGCACATAGTAAACAACTGTGCCCAATTACAGAGCAGACTTCTACCAATCCTCCATAGAGGGGTTTTACTTGTAAGCATTGGAGGCCGAGACCTGGGCTCCACCATTTTCTAGCAATGTACCTTAGTCAAATTACTTAACTGTTGAAGCCTAGGTTTCTTCATAGTTAAATGGAGATAACAACAGTACCTCATGGGGTTGCTGAGAGGATTAAATGAAATACTGTTCTGCAAGCCTCAGTTTCCTCATCTGTAAAATGGGGACAATAACAGTACCTCATAGGGTTGCTGTGAGGATTAAACGAGATAATGCATATAAAACACTTAGCACAGTGCTGGGCACATGGTAAGCGCTCAGTAAATGATATTGTTACTATTATTATTGTTGCCAATGATTAAGTATTTGGTTAAGAAAATAGTAACAAACTTAAAGTCTAAAACCATAGGAGATTTTAATATATTAAACCACTGGATCAACAGTGCTACAATCCTTTAGATAAATTTTAACATTTGGTACTTTTTTTGTCAGCCTGCAAATATTAGGTATTCAATCAGTGCTTCCACAATTAATTACTGTGTTTTCTAGATGACAAATCTGTAACTCACTCCAAATGAAAGCCATTATTTAGAATATACACCTATAATGAAAACATATGAATATGACCTGGCTCAAATGTCTCTTAACTCCACCCAAGACATTTTTCTTGATTTAATTAAAAAATCCCAAGAGTGAATTTAAAAGGGCATAAAAAGTTTTAGGTTCCTTCTCAAAGTGAGATTTGTTAAACATTATAACAGTTGGTTATTAAAGAAATGATGAGAGGAAATTTTCTGCACCTTTTTAAAATAGGAAAAAATTATCATTCTATTCTAGGGAGTTAATCATGTTTAGAGTCCTCTAACCCCTTAAAGTTTATCTCTATAACTGGTTGAATCTTTTCAAGGTCCTTTGAATCAAGCAGAATGAATACACACTTTCAAGTAAAAGACTGTTTGATATTCCCTAGCACATTTCAAATCCACAGGAAACAAGAGGAGCAAAACCTAAAAAATAAGAATAAAACAGACAAAATTCATTTCCTCATTAGCACAAGACATATTTCTATGGAAAATATCACAAACTCCATGTCAGTTATTCTGAATTTAAATGACATGCCACAGGGACTTTCCTGGTGGTGCAGTGGTTAAGAATCTGCCTGCCAATGCAGGGGACATGGTTTGATCCCTGGTCCAGGAAGATTCCACATGCCGTGGAGCAACTAAGCCCATGTGCCACAACTACTGAGCCTGCACTCTACGGCCCGTGCCACAACTACTGAGAATGCGCACCACAACTACTGAAGCCCGTGTGCCTAGAGCCCGTGCTCCACAACGAGAAGCCACTGCAGTCAGAAGCCCACACGCTGCAACAAAGAGTAGCCCCTGCTCACAGCAACTAGAGGAAGCCTGTGCACAGCAACGAAAGACCCAATGCAGCCATAAAAAATAATTTTAAAAATTAATTAATTAATGCTAAAATTAAAAAAAAATAAAATAAATGACGTGCCACAGAAAATTATAAAGAAAGTCTTTATCTACCTTGTTCTGCTACCAGGGCCTTGAGCTCTCCCAACAAATACTTGATAGTTCTAACTTTTTCAGCACTCTGGTTCACATTTTTTGCATTCTGCACATCCTTTATTCTTGTATCTTGCACGGGTATGTTTAAATCCTTTCTTTCACTTCTAACCTCTCCAATTTGTTCTTTAACATATTTTTCTTCTTTAATAGCCAAGAAATCTGGCTGTAATAGGGTGGGGCTGCAGCAAGTCTGACTGTCTGGATGAGAACCCAACAGTTTCGTGTATGTTTGGAAACCCTTTAGTAGGTCCGGTTCCTTAGGAACTCTTTGTTGTGGCAGAATTCCATTAGCAAGACCCAGCTGCTGAAATGTTGGAGTAGCTGGTTTGTCAGTTTGGGGCAGGCTACATGGAACTCCAAGACTAGTACTGAAGGAATTCCTTAGAACATCATCAGTACAGTCCACAGGAATTGTTCTACCTTGTGATATAACCTGGTTGTCACCATCAGTCTGAACTTCCTAAAGAAAGAAAAAAACAAGTTAAGCCTTCAAAAATGTGAGCACTGACTTGTAGGCATTAACTATAATAAACTCAAACGAAAAATGTTAGAAGATGACATTTGCAGGATAGAGTTATAGATTACCAGTAAATAAACTGAATTTCCCCTCAGCACAATATTCTAGCTTTTTAAAGCCTCTGCAATATGGGAACATTATAAAGCCATGACTAAAATAGATCGTTTACAAATATCACACATGGTTTAAAGACATCAAAAATTAGTCTACTTTGGGACTAAACAAAATCCCACTTTGGGAAATTACAATGTAAGAAAATAAGGTGAAAAAGCTTTTGCACAAATATATTTAGAGAAGTGTTATAGTGGTAAAAACTTCCTTAAATGTCTAACCATAGGTGAGTAGTCACACAGACCATGGTATATTCACTACACAGAGTACTAACAACTTATTAAAAATTTCAAAAAGGTAAATTACAATAAAGTGTTAAGTGAAAAAAGCAGTATATAAAACGTTATAAAATTTAATTATGATGATATTTTTAAAAGAAAACTAACTTAACAAATTAAAACCAGAAAACAAAACCTACACAGAGAATTAAATAACTGGAACATGCTCTATCAACGTGTTAACAGCAATTATGCCTGGGTGGTAGGTATGGGTGATTTCTTTTTTCAAGTAATCTCTTTCCCTTTCCCCCTTCACCCTTTCCCCCTCCCCCAATTAATAAGTAAAACTTTTCTAATACAAAATAACTTGAAAAAATAATTGGTCTTTACATCCTAGGGCATTAAGATACAATCAGCAAATTCAATTTTCTCTCAAGACGACAATTTCTAAAAGCAAATTACTACTTATATAGTATATAAACTGTACTCACAGAATGAACCACTGGAGGGCAGGGTGGTTGCTGAGGTAACTGGACTGGGGTAGAGGTGGATAAGCTATAATTAGAATATGGAGATGCCTGAGATTCTAAAAGGGAAAAGGGGAAAAAATGTCATTCACATCTCAGACTGCTTATACAATTACCAGGCAACTTAATTAGAGCTTATAATCATGCCTTTTAAAACGTCATTCATACTAACCAGAACCAGACACAGTGTGGCAAGGTGCAGTAGGAATTCCTTTAGGGTTGTTCTTTGAAGCCAAGTTATTCATCAGTGACATCTGAGTCTGCACATGCTCACAGAAGGCTTGGTATATTATGGGTGAATACATTCTATAATGATCTTGTAGTGACCAATTTTGTGGTATATCTGATGAGTCTCTTTCACTTCCAGCAGAAGCATCATTAGGAATCTGTTTCTTATTATCTGAAGATACTAATGTGGAAGAAGGGAAAAAAGTTCTTGAAATACAATTCTTCAAAAACCTTTACCATAAGATATTAGGGAAAAAAGGACTCTCAGAAGTAGCTATCACCCCTAAAGAAAATCACCTCAAATGATTTTTTTTTTTTTTTTGCGGTACACAGGCCTCTCACTGTTGTGGTCTCTCCCGTTGCGGAGCACAGGCTCCGGACATGCAGGCTCAGCGGCCATGGCTCACAGGCCTAGCCGCTCCGCGGCATGTGGGATCTTCCTGGACCGGGGCACGAACCCGTATCCCCCTGCATTGGCAGGCGGACTCTCAACCACTGCGCCATCAGGGAAGCCCTCAAATGATTTTTTTAAAGTAAGTAATGAATTAGGTTCTCCAGTCAAAAATCATCTACACTATGTCTTTAAAATCTTTATTAAACACTACTAATAAAATCTCTCCAATTACAAAGACCTCTCTTAGGGGGGTTACTTCTCTCTAAAATCCAGTAAAACTCTTTCACCTTGCTCCTTGTCCAGTTCATGCTCTTGAGAGGGGGAATGCAATAGAAAAGACAGATACCTTGTACAATTCTGATGCTTTGACAATAATAATAATAATGATAAAGATAAATAAATCAGAGCTTTTAGAGTGAGAATAAAAGTAGATTTAATCTACACATTGGGCTCTCAGACAAGAACTTAACCTGACATTTAAAGTCTCCAAAGCTTAACCATGACATACTTTTCCAACCATCTTCCCAACACTCTCAACTAAGAAATTTTTCATTCCAGTCGGGCCATTTTAGACACCTAAAACAAGCTTTTCTCACTTTCCCAAAACATCACTCATGATGAACCATTCTTTCCAATTCAATTCTACCTACTCACCAAAGCTCATCTGAAGGCTTCTCTCTCCCACGAAGCCTTTTCCAGTCATTCTAGTCTAGTGACTGCTCTCCACCATCCCAGAGCACATATTGTCTATACAAATCATATATCACTTGCATATTGTACTATATTGCTTATCTTTCATTCTCTTGTCTACCTGACTAAACTATAAGATTCTTTAGGCAGGACTGTATTTATACTTCATTACTTTCTCCCACAGTGTCTTGTATTAATCTATGTACAAAGCAGTACAAAGTAGAAACCTGGTATTAATAAACTAATACATGAAAAACAAGAGTTTTCTACATAGCACTACTCTATAGATCACTATCAAAATCTATTTCTTTGTCTAATAAGATCCCCTTGCCAAATGTTTTTTTAAAGACTATTAATAGAAATGAGAGTGTTCTTGGTAGATCATAGGTTATCAGAGTACAAAGTAAGTTCAGAAAAATATACAGCTTTTGGCAAAAGCTTACCAAAGCTAAATATATATTCTATGACATAGCAATTACACTTCTGGGTATATACCTAACAGAAATGAGTATTTATGTCTACTAAAACAGTGGTCCCCATCCTTTTTGGCACCAGGGACCGGTTTCGTGGAAGACAATTTTTCCACAGACCGGGGTGGGTGGGGGAATGGTTCAGGCTGTAATGCGAGCCATGGGGAGTGATGGGGAGCCAGAGGGAGCGGTGGGGGGCGGTGGGGGGCGGTGGGGGGCGGTGGGGAGCCATGGGGAGCGGCAGAGGAAGCTTTGCTGGCTCACCTGTGGCTCACCTCCTGCTGTGCATCCCGGTTCCTAAGAGGCCGTGGGGGGAGGAACTGGGGACCCCTGTACTAAAAGATGTGTATGAGAATGCTCACAACAGCTTTATTTGCAGTAGCCAAAAACTGAAAACACCCAAATAGCCATGAATAGTAGAAATGGATGAATTGTGGTATAGTCATCTGAAACTATACAGCAATGGAAAAGAACAAATTACTGATATACTCAAACTACCTATATGAAATTAACAGATATGATGTTGTGTGAGAGTCAGACACAAGACTACATAGTGTACAACTGCATTTACATGAAGTTCAAAACTAACAGAACTATCCAATGGAGATAGAAGTCAGAAAAGTGGTTACTCAAGGATGAGGAGATAGGTGGTGGTGAGAATACTGAGGGGTAGGAGCCTGGTAGGGTACTGAAAATGTTCTATATTTTCATCTGGGTGATATGGGTGTACCCCATATGCAAAAATTTATTGAGATTTATGCACTTGCTTTATGAAAGTTACTCCTTAATTATTTAAAAAGTGAAAACAGTTAAATTTTTTAAAATGGTATGGAATTCCCCAAATACATATACAATTTATTGAAAATAAAAACATTGCTAAAAGCATAAAACTTACAAGTAAAAGCAAAAAGTTAAAGGCAGATGAAATATTATAACCAATAAAGATAGAAAAATACTACTAAATTAATATTTGACTATGAAAATGGTTGGAGATATTGGATGCTTCCATTTTGACTTGGGCTATACTCTTCCTTTTGAGATAATCTATTGCTGTGAACATACTTCCTTGGCCTGAATATGAGCTCTAACAGTTACTAGCTGAATAACTTCTGGCAAATTATTCAACCTCTCTTGGCCTCCTCTTCCTCATCAGAAAAATGATGATAAGAGCATTACCTATTTCATAAGATTGTTGTGAAAAGTAAACAGCACATGTAAAGTATCAATGTCTAGCACATAGTGAGAACTCAATAAGTGTTATATCTATTACCAAATGGCTACAAAGTCTTAATACGGACAAATAAATATTTCATATTCACAAATCTTCCCAACTGCTGTCAATAAAATATCTCTAACCATGTGCCCTCTGAGGTGACATGCAGTAACAATTATTCTTCACTCCCTGAATATATGAGCTACAACAAATTGGTTAATAAACATTTCTGTAAAAAAAAATTATTTCTTAGTGGAAATACAATTTTATAATAAATCAAATGGAAAAGCATCCTCCTAAAATAGTTTAACTTTGAAATCTAAAATGATGAAGGGTGAGATCACAGGCAGCCCACGGCCACCCAGCACATTACTCTTCCTTTCCTCCTGATTCCTAGGTCTCTCTTCTGCTCCTGGGTTTCTTTTGGTCCCATAAGATAAGAATTGTCTGGTTTGAGGAATTCTCAGATTTTACACTCATAGTTCCCAAGCACTGGCACTCATTCACTTTTCAAGGGATGGTTTTCACAATCTCTGATAAAGAGGAGCTACAATATTATGCCTTTGCCAGCAGATGGCATCATCCAACATAAATTAATAAACCTCAAACACTTCTTAAAATTCAAAGCTTTAGAATTAACATGACTTACTTTGCTCCTTTATTAACTCACTCTATGTGAAACTCTACTGAGAATGTTGTATATCTGTATTTAAGAGACAAAATCTTAAAGCAAATTATCTAAGACAAGTTAAAAACCATAAATGGATACACAATTTTAAAATTAAAAAAAAAAAAACACCACCAACAACAAAATAAGCCTGTTACTACACAAATACAAACGAAGTATATTTTCTTGCTCTTGTTCACTATAAAAAAGCACCCTACATAAACATTTTACCAAACAGCTTAGGACAGCAATGCCTAACTGGTGTCAGGTGATAACTATTTATTCAGTCCACAAAACTTTTTCTGTCCTTGAATTTTAGCTGCTGTACAGCACTGTTGCTTGGATGTACAAGCATTGTCTGACAGGTAAGATAATTCCTGCCACCCAAATACAGAACAGACATCTACTGCGGATAAGAGCTGCTGGATGCCTATTATAATGTGAAATACGTGAAAGAACACCTGGCCTTGATACGGGCAATCGAAGCTCAAAATATTCTGCCTGTAGCAGTTTATTTCCCCAAGGTGAGGGCAGAAATATATACATGATACTGAAAGTAGGTCACATGCCCACAGCATTCAACACAGCTATCAAGATGTAAAAAGTTGCTTATTAAAAAAATGTCTTTTTTCTTTGAGTGTCAGGAGCACTCTCAAGCAAGCTCTCAACGCATTTCTGGAACTGCCTTTCTGCCTCCTTCCTCCCAGTATGCAACGGGGTGGGTGAGCGTGACTCCACAGACGCTCAGTGATCAGGCAGGTACCAGACAGAAAGTAAGTACGGAGCCCAAGCCCCAGAAGACAGTTAACACCAAATAGTAAGATAATGTATGCTAAAGTTAAAATGATACATAGATACCAGTTAACATGCTGTAATAGATTCCTGAAGTTCTAGTTATGATTATCTCACTTATGCAGAGATGGAAAAGAAAGCAAGTGCTGAGTTTGGTTTTTGTGTATTTTGAACACTGTGCCAACAGAGCAAAAACCTTGTACTGGTTAACAGCTGCTAACCACAAAAAAGAAAAAAAAGATGATCCTTTCTAGACAGTGCTACAGTTTGGTAAACTAAAAAAGAGTAATTTAAGCAAAGGGAAAGAGGCTTCTGCTTCTGAAGAGTCAACCTTAGGAGTAAGTCAATGAGAACCACTTCTAATACTGCAACCCTAAAGGAGACTGTCCTATGGGATATAGGTCTTTCCGAGGATGAAAGTGTAGGGGAAATGACAATAAGATTATATCCTGATCACGGGCCAGAACTGCTGATCTGACTCTAATCCAAAGAAGAATTTAATGGCAGGGGCCCAGAATGCTAGATCTCTCTCATTTGCTTCCCCAAACCCGTCTTCTACCCGTCTCCACCCTGCTCTGCTCTCTCTGGGATGCTAATCTGTATGGATTACATTGTTAAGAGACATTCCTTCATGGGTCTCTTCTGCTCCTACATGTTTTGCTGGGTCTACCAAAAAAGTAAGGCCTTGACCTAAGCTCTTTACCTGGGCCATTTCTCAGGGTTGTGTTTGTACTGAGCAACTTTGAGGGATAAGGTAATGTTTCCTCCTGAGACAAGTACAGGCTTGCTTACTACTTACTACAAAACCAGCGGATTCCCCAAGCTCAGCGGTCGTCAGCTGAAGCTTAAACCTACAGCATGTGCAGTATCCACCTGGGTCCATCCCATCATCCCAGTGGGAAATGGCAGCAAGGGAGAACCAAGACAAATATGCTGCTGTGCATGAGTAATAAAGTCCTTTGTCTCTGACCCAGAGTCTCGTGTCTCCTGTCAACATGCATGACACAGTAAGGCTAAATTATTAGTTGTAAGAATGAAAATCAAACCCCAGACCAGATATACAACAGGGTTCCAGTTGGGTCCAATCCAATGGGAGTCTCAGCATTATCATGGAAAGGAAGAAGCATGAATTCAAAGTATTTATTCCCAACTCCCTCTCTATGAGGCCACCTTGGGCTGGCTTTGTCACTGCTCTTCTCAAGGCAGCCTACCCTACACAACAGTATCTCTTGAGTCCCAGTACCCTCTTCCTCACCTCATTCCTTAAGGCCTAAGGATAATAAAAGCTCTGTTCCTGCTGCTAGCACTGGGCTAGCACAATCCCTTGTGGTTTCCATATACTCTAGTCACATCTTTGTAATGAGTTTCTTTGTAAATAAACCATCTTAGAATTATCTTAATTTGAGTGTAGCCATCTATCTTCTGTTGGAACTCTGATAACAAACAGCTAAGCTGGGATCCAACAAGTTGCTACCACGGCACCATTGCCAGCCATGTACATTCTAAATGAGAGTTCCCTGAGAAAGGGAGCCCTGGACAAAAAATAACCTGCCTTGAGAAAAAAAAGTAAGAGACTGGAGGAATAGGTAGATGGCGCTACCACTCCTTTCTTTGTCCACTGGGCCCCCAAAATGGGCTTCTACTTTCAGAATTAGACCAGGGGTTAGCACACTTTTTCTTAAAAGGCTAGAGAATAAACATATTATGTTTAGCAGGGCCGATTGTCTCTGTCACAACTACTCAACTCTGCCACTGCAGCACAAAAGTAGCCATGGAAAATATATAAATGAGGGACTTCCCAGGTGGTCCATGGTAAAGAATCCGCCTTCCAATGCAGGCGACACGGGTTCGATCCCTGGTCGGGGAACTAAGATCCCACATGCCACCGGGCAACTGAACCTGTGCACCACAACTGCTGAGCTTGAGCACCTCAAGGAGAGAGCCCACGTGCTGCAAACTACAGAGCCCACGCACCCTGGAGCCCACGTGCCACAAGTAGAGAGAGAAAACCTGCACACCACAACCAGAGAGAAGCCTGTGCACCACAATGAAGAACCCGTGGGTCACAACAAAAGATCCCACGTGTCTCAATGAAGATCCAGTGTGCTGCAAATAAGACGCAATGCAGCCAAAAAAATATAATAATACTTAAAAAAAAAGAAGAAAATACATAAATGAATTAGTATGGCTGTGCTCTGATAAAACTTTATTTACAAAATAAATGACTAAACATTATTTATAAAGCAAAACTGGCTGTAGTATGCTGACCCTGGTTTAGACCAATGTTGTCCAATAGAAATATAATGTAAACCATATATGCAACTTTAAATTTTCCAGTAGCAATATTAAAAAAATTAAAAATGGGTAAAATTAATTTTCATGTTTTATTCAAATCAATATAGCCAAAATATTAACATTTCAATATGTAATTAACATTAAGTTATTTTTTGCATTAAATATTCTAAGCATACTGTGTATTTTACTATTAAGCACATCTCAATCTGGATGGTAAATTTTCATCAGAAATCCTTGATCTGTATTAGATTTAATAAAATTTACAGTTGAGGGCTTCCCTGGTGGCACAGTGGTTGAGAGTCCGCCTGCCGATGCAGGGGACACGGGTTCCTGCCCCGGTCCGGGAAGATCCCACATGCCGCGGAGCGGCTGGGCCCGTGAGCCATGGCCGCTGAGCCTGCACGTCCAGAGCCTGTGCTCCGCAATGGGAGAGGCCACAACAGTGAGAGGCCCGTGTACCGAAAAAAAAAAAAAATTTACAGTTGAAAAAAGTAGATTCATGTACCTGTTATTCCAAACATACTCAAAAGTTTTCTAATAACTGGATCAAGTACCAGTTTTCAAATTAAAATTAAATTTAAGTAAAATTAAATAACATTTACAATTCAGCTCCTTGGTTGTACTAGCCATACTTGGAATGTTCAATGGCCACATTTGGCTACAGACTGCCATCTTGAGCAGAGCAGGTCAAGACAATACGAGGCTAAATGTGACTGGCCTCCAAGATAGGTTAGTAAGTTGTTTCCTCTGCCTTAGTTCTCTGACTCAGGACCACCTGCAACATCAACCTCTAGTCCTATGAATGTTCTGCCCTCGTTTTCTCAGCCTCTTTGCCTGGATCCTGATCTCTTAATACCCAGGGCTATTGCTGTAGATAATTTTCTAGACTTCACTCCTTGCCTAAGCTGAATCTAAGTGTGCACTGCTGTGTTAACATTTTTGGCCCACCTGAACTGTGGAACTAGCTGGTTCCATTCTTGACCATCTGAATTCCCATTGTGGACTTTTATTTTTTCTTTTTAAATAAATTTATTTATTTAATTTTGGCTGTGTTGGGTCTTCGTTGCTGCATGTGGGCTTTCTCTAGTTGCAATGAGTGAGGGCTACCCTTAGTTGCGGTGCGAGGGCTTCTCGTTGTGGTGGCTTCTCTTGTTTCGGAGCATGGGCTCTAGGCGCACAGGCTTCAGTAGTTGTGGTTCGCAGGCTCTAGAGCACAGGCTCAGTAGTTGTGGCACACAGGCTTAGTTGCTCCATGGCATGTGGGATCTTCCTGGATCAGGGATTGAACCCTTAACCACTGCGCCACCATGGAAGCCCCATTATGGACTTTTTCATTTCCATTTTGGGCTATCTTGTTCTACAGGCCTCTACGGAACAACATAATCAAAACTTGATTATTCTAAACTGGTTGCTGAATTATTACACTTAATTAAGTCAGCAAGATTAACTGTGAGGGTATAAAACATCCTTGGCCACAGTCACCATCAATCAGTGGCAGGCCTTCTTTCCTTACATATCTTATCCAACTTGGAATTTTACCTTCCTATTACCATGTCTTCTAACTGTGCAGCTCAAAAATTGAGCTATTGAACCTACTTAAAAAATATATATATATACACATAAAGTATTTTTAAAACAATAAATATACACATGAAACCCAACCAATTTGTGAATATCTATGAAAACAAGGGGCAGGGAGAACAAAGATAACTCTATACACCTCCCAAATGTCAAAATGAGTTTGAACCTTTCCTCCTACAAACCTAGCCACTTTTTTTTCTACTTTTCTTCTTGGAAAAGTAACTACTCAGTGATTAGAAGCTGAACAGAGGGGAAAAAAAGCACAAGCACACACACACACCTGAATAACCAATGTTATTAAAATGAATCCAACTGCATAATCCCAATAATTTATCAAAACCCCCAGAATTAAGTATTATATTTAAATAAATAAGAGAAAAAAATACTTACAAATTTCCTTCCAGACTACAGAAGGTACAGTATGTTTTTCATGTCCTTTCTTTTTAGATCCATATTGTTTGCTTTCTACAGGTCTGGGGTTATATCTATTTTCTGAATATGCTATTTCTGAACCTACTATTAATCAAAACAAAAATTCATTAGCATTAAAAGAACTACTTAATTGAGAAAAGGTGATCAGCAAAGAAGCATTTAAAAAATAAAACCTGAATCTTCATTTCTCAAAATGTCCCGCAGCAAAGCAGCACAACCATCAAGCCCTTGTACAGTTTCAGTCTGCAAAGAGAAAGTCATTTAGAAATTTGTATACAAAATTTTAATGCAGGAAAAAAAAATTCTGTAATTTAAAAATTTCCCTATTTAGAAGCAATTTATTATCGGTAGAAGACTTGTTTTAAAGTAAAAAGTCTTCATTAGAGCAATTAATACTTTGCTTTTGAATTTTTATTCCCACTTCTTAGCTTTTACCTGAAAACTAATTAAAATAGCATATATTGTATCTATTCAGTTTAATCTTACCTGACTTTCTGAATCAGAATGAGTGGGGTAGCCAGAATCTGCATTAAGATGAGATATCTTTCTCAAATGGGTCCTAGAAAACAAGTTTGTTAATATCTTTACATATGACACAAAAAGTTGTTTTCCCAAAATATATTATAAATAGACATTCTCTTTCCAGTGAAGGTTGGATAAGAAAGTTTGTCCATGTAAAAGATGGATTTATGCAGGACTTTATGAAGATTGTAAAGACTAAAATGATCAACATGGGTAAGATATGAAAAGTCCCTCCGCAGACTTTTGTGAAGGTAGAGCCCCATTTAGTTCTCTAGGGTAGGAAAAATTTAGTCTAGCCCAAACACTTGAAAATCTCTTGAGATTTCCTGAAGTTGTAAACTTCTTTACGTACTTACCCTTTCTTTCCATTTGTTAATTTAGCAGGTCCAGTGTGCTTTCCTGAAGATAATACCTATGACATAATGCATTATATTGTAGTATATATACAAATATTTTTTCTATTACATTCTCAGTATGCTGTTTGGACAAAACCTGAAATGTTATTCATTGTTTCCGTTCCCTTTTTTACTGTGGTAAAACATACACAAAATAAAATGTACCATTTTAGCCATTTTAAAGTATACAGTTCTGTGGCATTAAATACATTCACATTGCTGAGCAACCAACACCACCATCCATCTCCAGAACTTTTTCATCTTCCCAAACTGAAATTCTGTACCTATTAATCATTAACGTCTCATCCCCTCCTCCCCTAAGCTCCTGGTAACCACCCTTCTACTTTCTGTTGCTATTAATTGGCTATTCTGGGAAGTTCATATAAATGTAATCATACACTATTTGTACTTTTGTGACTGGCTTATTTAGCTTAGCACAATATCTTCATATTGTAACATGTACAAAATTTCCTTCCTTATTAAGGCTGAATAATACTCTTTTTTTTTTTTTTTTTTTTTTTGCGGTACGCGGGGCTCTCACTGTCGTGGCCTCTCCCGTTGCGGAGCACAGGCTCCGGACGCGCAGGCTCAGCAGCCATGGCTCACGGGCCCAGCTGCTCCGCGGCATATGGGATCTTCCCAGACCCGAGCACGAACCCGTGTACCCTGCATCGGCAGGCAGACTCTCAACCACTGTGCCACCAGGGGAGCCCCAATACTCCATTTTATATATGTACCATGCTATTTTTAATAAAACCCACAATTACAACTGAACTCTTATAATTTGTTCTATATAGATGTCAAGCAAACAACACATACATTTGTGTCTTAAGTCTATTTAAGCTGAAAATGAAGTTGAGATATTATTTTAATCAGAAGTATCTACCATAGTAAGTTTGGACAATACTCAACCGCTGAACATGTTTTACATTCCCCAGTTCTTCAAAACATACAAGTTAATTCAAGATACAGGGCAGAGTCCATAACTCTGATTTTATTTATCCACGTTCTTTAGAATGCCTGACAAGATTAGCACATGAAAACTCTACCATTCCTCTTTATCTATATCTCATTCTCTCAATCTTTCTTTTTAAAAACATATGTTGTTTTTTTAATTTTTGATTTAAAAAATACCTTAGGTGGGCTACCTTTTGTGTAGAATAAAGAAAAAAATTTGCTTCTACATGCATCCAATACCTTGAGAGTTACAAAAGAAATAGTTAATTGTAGTTGCCTCTGGGGAGGGAAACAATCTGGGAGACAGAGCAAGAAGGGAGACTTTCCATGGTATACCTTTTTATATCTTAAAAACTTTATATCATATAATCTCTATTCAAAATACAACATTTAAAAGACACAATTAAATTCCCTACTCACTCCCTCATTCTAGCCTTCAGGTGTAGTCACTGTTGGCAGTTACACTTAGGATTTTTCTTGACATGTTTACATATTTCATTCCAAGACAGCTTTGAGCACTAACTATTAAACTTTCTGGAGTTATACAATATTCTATTATTTGCTTGAATATGTACACTCCCCTTCTAAGAATGCTACTGAGAATACATTTTTTTTAATTGGGTTGATAAAAAGTTTTACTTCTCCTTAAGATAACTTCGAATATGATGGAGTCATAAAGCCAGCAGTGAGAACCAACATTGGCGGAAGTAAGATCCCATGTAACATAGCTCCGCTGGCCCCTGCATGACCCCCTCAGGGTCTTTCCTTTCACAATATCTATGTCGGTGTCCTGGCCAGGACCACAATAAAAAGCCAAACCATTGTGCTGCTAGGTCTAAAAACAACTACCACAATAATTATCTTTCAAAATTAAAATTAGTATACTATCTGAGATAAATAATGGCATAATTGTAAGATTATATACAGCATTTCTCCAAAAAACACACACATTAGGTTATATTACAGAAAACCAGGTAGAGAAAATTAACCAAAATAAAGCACCCTGTAACAGTATCACACTGGCACATTTCCTTCAAATTTATTTTGTATTCTTTATTTTGAAATAATAGTACAAATAATTGTATACATGTCACCAAGATTCCCCAACTGCTGACATTTTACTACATCTGCCATGTTCTCTCTCAAAAAAAAAGTATATAATTACGTTTTGTCTGAACCATTTCAGATTAAGTTACAGACATGATACCACTTTATATTTAAATATTTACTCCTGGGACTTCCCTGGTGGAGCAGTGGTTGGGTAGTTGCCTGCCAATGCAGGGGACACGGGTTCGATCCCTGGTCCGGGAGGATTCCACATGCCGGGGAGCAACTAAGCCCTTGTGCCACAACTACTGAAGCCCACGTGCCTAGAGACCATGCTCCACAACAAGAGAAGCCAGCACAATGAGAAGCCCGCGTGCTGCAATGAAGAGTAGCCCCTGCTCGCTGCAACTAGAGAAAGCTCGTGCGCAGCAACGAAGACCCAACGCAGCCAAACATAAATAAAATAAATTTATACAAAAATATTTATGCCTAAATATTTCCTAAGGACAAGGTCACTCTCTCATATAACCAAAGTATAATTATCAAAATCAGGGAATTAACACTGAAACCATACTATAATCTAATCTACAGATCTTATTCACATTTTGCCAATTATCCCAACACTGTACTTTATAGAAAAAAAATTCTGGCCCCCATCCAATCGAGGATCATATGTTGCCTTTTAAGTTGTCCTATCTCTTTAGCCTCCTTTAATCTGGAACAGATCCTCGGGTTGTCATTCATTGTCTTTTGCAGCCTTGACATATTTAAAGAGTATGAGCAGTTACTTTGGTAGCATGTCCCTCTGGACATTTAGACTTGTCTGCTTTCCCATGATTAGTTTCAGGTTGTGCTTTTTTGGCAGGAATACCACAAAAGGGATGTTGTATCCTTCTCAATACAATATGAGCAGGCATATGATGTCAGTTTGCCCCATTACTGGCAATGTTAAGTTTGATTAAAGATGGTGCCTATCAGAGTTTTCACTACAAGGTTACTATTTTTACCTTTGTAAATATTAAGCATTTTGTGGGGAGATACTTTGAAATTACACAGACATCCTATTAATCAAACTTTCGTCCAGTAGCATCCGTTGAGGATTCTTGCCTTAATCATTTGTCAAATGGTGATTTTTCTAACTTACATCATTCCTTCTACATTTATTAGTTGGCATTCAACCTTAGTGAAGTACTTCTTCATTTGTTAGTACGGACTTACTGATTCCTGTTTTACTTAACGGGTTATGATGCATTATTATCATTATTTATACTAACGCTCAAATTGTCCCAGATTCTGTCAGTAGGAGTGTTTTTAAACCGGCTCCTGTATCTTTTTAACATGTCCCCATTATTTTTTGAGCTAATGCTTACAATAACCTGATCCAGTTTTTTTTTCATTGTGGTAACATGAAATCTACTCTCTTACCAAACTTTTAAGTGCACAACATAGTATTGTTAACTATAGTATGATGATTATAGCAGAACTTACTCATCGTGCATAATTAACAGTTTATACTCATTGAATAGCAACTCTCCATTTCCTCCTCCCTCCAGCCCCTGGCAACTACCATTCTACCCTCTGCTTCTATGAGTTTCACTATTTTTAGATACCTTATATAAGTGGAATGATGCAATATTTGCCCTGTGACTGGCTTATTTCACTTAGCATAGTAGCCTCAAGGCTCATTCATGTTGCATATAGCAGGATTTCCTTCCTTTTTTTAAGGCTGAATAACATGCCATTGAGTATCCACTAATCCATCAATGGACATTCAGGTTGTTAACACATCTTGGCTATTGTGAATAATGTTACATGAACACAGGAGTGCAAATATCTCCTCAAGATTCTGTTTTTAATTTTTCTGGATAAATATCCAAAGGGGGACTACTGTATCACATGATAGTTCTATTTTTAATTTTTGAGGAAACTTCACGTTGTTTTTCATAGCGGCTGCACCCTTTTACGTTCCCATCAACAAGTGTACAAAGATTCAAATTTCTCCACATCCTCACCAACACTTGTTATTTTCTGGATTGTTTTTTGCTGTTGTTGTTTTGTGCTTTTTTTAATAATAGTTATCCTAACAGGTGTGAGGTGATATCTCATTGCGGTTTTGATTTGCATTTCCTTGATTAGTGATGTTGACCATCTTTTCATATACCTGTTGGCCATTTATTTGTACGTCTTCTTTGGAGAAATGCCTATTCAAGTCTTTTGCCCATTTTTCAATCAGGTTGTTTGGTTTTTTGCTGTTGAGTTGTAGCAGTTCCTTATATATTTTGTTTATGAACCCTTTATCAGATATATGGTTTACAAATTCTTCTCCCATTCCATAAGTTGCCTTTTCACTCTGTTGTTTCCATTTTATTTTTATATATCTAGGTCTCAGTCCTAGAGTTGACCATTTTTCCCAAAAGTCATGGTTCCTTTTAGTGGACAACAGTATTTAAAAACCAAAATCTAGGCAATAGCTGTGCTATTTGCTACTGGAGCTTCATATGGATTATTTATTTAGTCATCATGACTAGATAGTTGCAATTTTGAGTCTTGTGTTTTTACTTTTAAGTCTTTTTCCATATTAACATAGTCTTCAAATTTTCTAATGGTTGTGTAGTATTTCCTTGAGTGGAAGTAATATAATATGCCCTTGGTTTGTTTCATATTTTTCACAGTCAAAAAACAAACCTGAAATGTTTTCATATACTGAAAATAGCCTTTCACATTCAAGATTAAAAGCTTAATTATTTGATAACAGGTTATTAGTTGTTTAAAGGACCTAGATACAAACTGCAAAACCACTTTCCAAAACAAGTGCCCCAAATGGCAATGCATGACAGAATCAGTTTGCTTTACCTCACATTTACTCCCGCTAAGTATTATCATTAAACTTTCTACTTTACTATTTGAGAAAATCGTAAATATTTCTTAGGAGTCATATCTCCTACCAACAAGTGCAAGATAAAATTACATTTGTAGAATAATTTAGTGTACTAAAGCCTTTCATTTCCACTTAATCCACACCCTGTGAGTTGTTATTACTTCTGTGAGATGGGAACCTAAATTTCAGAAAGGTGGCTTGTTCAAAGTCATATATCTAAGAGATGTTTAAAAGAGTAATGTTTAAAAGAATGGACTCTGGCACCAGCTATGTGGGTCTCAATCCTGTCTCCACTGCTAACCAGCTGTGTAACTGCAAGGAAGTTATCTGAAGTCTCCATCCCTCAATTTCCTCATCAATAAAATGAGGAGTGTTATCTACCTCCTAAGATTGTTGTGAAGATTAAATGAGAAATTACATGTAATATCTGTAGTAGTGCTACCCAAATGTTAGCTGCTATTATTATCATTGAGATGGTAATAAACTGTTTCTAAGGGGGCTAAATTGTGTTGCACAATTTATGCCAAGTGTGAAACAGATGTTTTATCAGGTTCTCTCATTTAATCTCCCCAATTCTTTGAGGCAGAATTTTACACCTATGTTATAGATAAGGAAAAGGAGGCTCGGAGCAGTAAAAAGTACTTTGCTTACTATCACTATGACAGTAGTGGCAGAATTGGAATTTGAATCCGGAGGTGACTGTGACTACAAAAACCATGTTTTTCCCCCTTGCTGACTGCACGCATTCTGCATTCATTCAATATAAAAGAAAGATCTATAAGGGTGGGGCTGCTCTGGAAGTACTCATGAAGAAAATCTGGAGCCAGGTTTTGGAAAAAAGTGTAAAATTCACGTTAATGGGGAAGACAGCATTAAAAGTGAGTTGATAAATGAAGGAAGACCAAACAAAGGGATGCATGTGTGGATATACTTAAGGAGGAGTAAGATCACTCTAAGTAGAGGGTCTGAGTGAGGACTGACTGATTCCTATTGGTTGACTGATTACCTGAAAATACAGAGATAAACTGTTTAGTAGCGGAGGAAGCCGAGCAATGTCTCTAGGCTGAAAAATGGCTTGATAAGGGTTAGCAAGGGCACAAAAGGGGCGCTGAGGGGCACCCAAACGATGGAAATGTGAGAGTGTTAGAGAAGACTTCTGTAAGTGGTCCTTGAGCTGAGGGACAAGAGACGGAAAGTGAAGATTTCAGGCAGAGAAGGGCATTCTAGTCAGAACAAAGAGGAAAGGCACAGAGGCCTGAGAGAACACGGGCGCCCAGGGCACTGGAGAACACACAGGTGAAGAGCTCTGGGTATTACTGGAATGGGGGTGGAGGCTGGTAAGGAATGCACGGGCCCGATCGAAAAATGGCTGTGTGGACAGGCCAAAGAACTGAGATTTTATCTTGGAAAAAAAAAACAGGAAGAAGTGTTCCAGAGCTGGATTTTAAGCAGAAAAGAGAATCGATGAGGGGCGTGCATTTGAGGAGGGGTAAGGCTAAATGCAGGGACACTAACTGGGAGAGTTGTGGTTTTTTTTTTAACTAGTAGTAAAATACCAGCAACTGTGACGGAAGATCCAGCTAGTAGCGGCACTTGTTGGAAAAGCCGAGAACCTGTAGTTGGTGCAACAACGTCCTGAGACTCCGAGAGGTCAAGTCACCCACCCAGCGGCGGAGGCTGGACACGAACCCGGGGCCCACACCAAAGCCAGCGCTCAGGTGGACCCCAACGATTACAACAGAATATACATCTAAGGGCAGAGCGGCTGTGTTAGGGTGTTACGATTAGGTCCCCACCCCACCCCCGCCTCGTCTCCTCTCCCAGCATTTATTTTTAGTGCGGCAGCACTGTCTCCGTTTTTACTTTTTGTCCCAGGGAGCTCTGCACGTCTCCCGGCCCGAGGACTCCCTCCGTCCCTCTCCACCCTCACAGTGGACTCCTCAGGTCCGCAGACCTCACCTGGCCCGGTCGAGATCCGGACCTGACCATCTCTCGCAGCTTCAGAAAAGCCCATGCGGAGGGAAGCAGAGCCGCACTGTAAAAGGAATTAACCGCCGCGGACTCCCGACCCCCCCTTGGCCCGCCCCCCAAGCTTCCGCTTCCGGGAAGGAACCCGCCGAACGCCGCGCCTCATTGTCTCCGGCGCGCAGACAAACCTCTCCTACCCGCAGTCCGCAGCCCTGCGCTTGCGCAATAGGCCCCTGTCGGACCCCGGCTCGTCACACTCCGGCGGAGGGCGAGAGACGCACAGAACGCCGGCGAGCTCGGCTTGGCCAGGTGCGGGGCGGAGCGGGGCCTGGAGGGGGCGGGGCGGGGGGCGGGGCCGGGGCAAGGCCGCACCGGGAAGGGCCGGGCGAGCAGTTGGAGCGCTGGGCTGAGCGGGATTTCGGATCACCTGGGAGACCTGAGTTCTGCGTCCTGCGTCCCTGAAGCGAGGGTTTCCATGGAGGAGCGCTGCCCTGCATCAGCTGGGAGAAGTGGCGAAGGGGACCCGCCGGGACCAGAGGAAGGGACTGCTGTAGAGGGCGAACAGGTTTCTGAAGGAATTCCTCTGGCTCTGGGTTTTGACTGTATTTTTAGTTGATGTTTAGTATACCATTTTGAATGTATTTGTTCTTGATAATCAATAAAAATCAATCCTCGGTCTCGTTATCTCTGCGTAATTCTGATGACAGTTGCAAATTTTTCACTTTGTGGCCCTCGATCTCAGAACGGCGCTCATTAGTTGCGATTTTGGTTTTACTTCCAAGCATAGTTGTTTACTCTTCCGTGGAAGTAATCACTGTTAATAAAGAATAACATCCTAACTGGTGTGAGGTGGTATCTCGTAATTTTGATTTGCATTTCCCTAATGATTAGTGATGTTGAGCATCTTTTCATGTCCTTATTGGCCATTTCCATATCTTCTTTGGAGAAATGTCTATTCAAATCCTTTGCCCTTTTAAAAATTGGGTTGTTTGTATTTTTGTTGTTGATTTTTAGGAGTTCTCTACATATCTGGGTATTAATCTGTTGCCATATATATGATTGCAAATATTTTCTCCCATTCTGTGAGTTGCCCTTTTACTCTGTTGATATTGTCTTTTGAAAAATGAAGTTTTTTTATTTTCACGAAGTTTCCAATTTGTCCCTTTTTTCTTTTGTTACCTATGTCTTTGGTGTCACATCCAAGAAATTATTGGCATATCTAATATCATGAAGATTTGCCCTATGTTTTCTTCTAAGATTTCTATACTTCTAAGTCTTACATTTAGATCTTTGATCCATTTTTAGTTAATTCTCATATATGATGTTAGGTAAGGGTCCAACTTCATTCTTTTGCATGTGGATATCCAGTTTTCCCAGCATCATTTGTTGAAAAGGCTGTCCTTTCCCCATTGAATGGTCTTGGCACCCTTCAAAAATTATTTGGCCATGTATGTAAGGGTTTATTTCTGGGCTCTCTATCTATTCCATTGGTTTATTTATCTGCCTTTATACCAGTACCAAACTGTTTTTATTATGGTAGCCTTGTGGTAAGTTTGAAATCAGGAAATGTAACTCCTCCAGCTTTGCTCTTCTCTTTCAAGATTGTTTTGGCTATTCAGGGTACCTTGAGATTCCATATGAATTTCAGGATGAGTTTTTCCATCTCTGGCACTGGGGTTATGATAGGGATTGGAATTGTGAATTACTTTGGGTAATAGTGACATCTTAAAATATTTTTCAATCCATGAACATGGGATGTGCTGCATTTATTTATGTCAATTTCTTTCATCATTGTTTTGAAGTTTTCATTGTACAAGTTTTTCGCTTCCTTGGTTAAGTTAATTCCTAAGTATTTTATTCTTTTTAAGGCTATTATACATGGAATTATAATATGTATAATATTATACATAGTGGAAATTTCCATATTGTACATACATGGAAATGTCTTAATTTTCTTTTCAGATTGTTCATTGTTAGTTGTACAGGAATGTTACTAATTTTTGTGTGTTGACTTTGTATCCTGCTACTTTGTTGAATTCATTTATTAGTTCTAACGTTTTTGTGTGTGTGTTGAATCTTTAAGATTTTCCCTGGGCATGCATGGTCACATTCTAATTTTCCCTGTATAGCAACAATAGTTGCTTTTGAATATCCCAGTCTTTAATGTCTGACTCTCAAAAGAGGAAAAAGAGAAAAATGAAAGGAGGAAGAAAGGGTGCCAGCCCTTTAAATCCCGTGAGTCACTTCAACCAGAGGGGGAGGGGCTTACAACAATGGAGGGATGTGCAACAACAGTGGCCACCCACCTCTTTGTCTGCACCTTTGTGATCAGAAACATCAATCAATGATCAGAGCACAGATATGCAGTATTTGGAGGACAGGGAGATTTTTGCCCTCCCTGGCTCCCGCAAGCTGTGTGCAAGGATGGCATCACTCAGAATTGCGTTTCAGCTTTCGGTTTTGTTTAGTCAATAGGAGTCACCTGGCAGAAGATAGGAGGGAAAGAGGAGAGATATTGGAGAATTCCTCCCCTCTTAGCACCATTCTGGCTGATGCCTTGGCTCTCTGAGACTACAACTCAGAGAAGCCACTGGGCTCCAGTTCTCTCCAGGCTCCAATAAAACATTTGCTCCCCTTGTCCCTTCAGGGTGATAATGTTTTGCTACTCTCTGGGTGTCTGAACACTCCTTGTTGGTTTCCTCATCCACAACTCTGTCATTAGAAGTCTAGCTGAGAGTGTTTTCTGTTTCCTACCACGATCAGACTCATAGAAAGCCACCATATTGTCCAGAGGAAACACGTTAGTAGCTAGAATAGAGGGTGGTGTGTGGGAAGATGTGAGGGAACAGATGTGAGAGAAGTATAGGAGGTAAAATGAACAGGACTTAGTGATAAATTTGGGAAGTAAGGCAAAGGGGAGGTATTTACATTGGCCTTGGTTTCTAGGTTTTGCATCTGGATGGGTAGTGGGAGAGATGATATTTAGGAGGGAAGTTTATGAACTCATTTCCCCCCAACATTTTATTATGAAAAAGATTACAAACTAGGAACTCTCATTTGGGGGCATGTAGATTAGAAGTGCCTTGGAGTCATACAAGTAATATCAAGTAGGCTACTGGTCCTTTGAGTCTGGAGCTTGGTGGAGAGATATGGGCTACAGAAACACATTTCTCAAGTCATCTGTGGTAACTGAAGCCATAGGCTTCTGAGTTTGCTCTCTGGTTACTTTCTCAAGAAAGCCTTTCCTTCCACCCCACTCCCGCAACCTAGTTCATGTGCCCCTATACTGTGCTGTTACAGCATCACTTTTCACTTATGTGATTAGTTATTTAATGTCTGTCTTCCCAAGTAGAATTTAATATCTATGAAAGCAGGAAACTTATTCAGTGTAGCATCCCTAATACGTAGCACAATGCCTCACACAGAGTAGGAATTTTTAAATTGTTGAGTAAATAAATGAACCAACCAGCGCTTGGGCTGCTTTTTTGCACTGGGGCTGCCGGCCACTTGAATGCTCCAAGACTCAGGATTATTCAGGACTCAGCCCTTTGAGCCTGATAGCGAAGTTTTTTTTTTTTTTTTTTTTTTTGCGGTACGCGGGCCTCTCACTGCTGTGGCCTCTCCCGTTGCGGAGCACAGGCTCCGGACGCGCAGGCTTAGCGGCCATGGCTCATGGGCCCAGCCGCTCTGCGGCATGTGGGATCTTCCCGGACCGGGGCACGAACCCGTGTCCTCTGCATCGGCAGGCGGACTCTCAACCACTGCACCACCAGGGAGCCCCTGATAGCGAAGTTTTGTATCATGGTTAACAACTCAGCTTGGTCTAGGCAGTATTTTGTAATTTAGTACGTTGGACCAGTGGCTTTATCCAATCAGCTCACCTCTAAAGTGTGAAAACCTTTGTTCATGTTTAACCATGTTCCAGTTTATAGGAAAACACCAAAGTTGCAAAGTATATAAAAATCCAAACTAAAAACACAGTTAAGATCTGTAGCTAGGAGACAAGATTCACAAAAGCTGTGGACTGAATAATAAATTAAATGTTAGGAACACGAGCTCAGTTCTGCTTGGAAAGAGCTGAGACTGCCCTACTGCTTTTCCTCAAGCCATCTGGTGACATCTGGAATTAATTCTAACACAAGGGTTCCTAATCTTTTGAAATCCTATTCAATTTTGAGCATTTGCTAAAAGCTGTATAGTTTTTCCTCAGAAAAATGCTAATGTGCACATTTATGAAACATTGATGTATACAATTTTATCAGAGGCATTCAGGAGCCTCTCCAAGAATTTCAGGTTAAGCATCCTATTCTTACATAATTCAAAACCAGCTTTCCACACTTGAGTGTCCAGCGCCTTCTGCTACAGGGCCCTGGTGATCTTGGAAGCTGTTGGTTAATTAACAAGGGAGAAGGAGGTGCCAGGTTGAATAGCATCAAGGAGAGAGGTGCCAGGTTGAATAGCATCAATGGAGCACGGAGAAAATGGAATTGAGCCATAATCTTTGCACTTCCAACAGAAGCTTTAAAAGTATCTGCAGTCTTCACTTTAATCAAAATAGCTTCATTTAGGAAAGAAAGAGCCCACTTCTTTTTCTTAAAAAAAATCTTGGTTTTATTGCTTCCTGAGTGTTGTTCTTTTTAAAGGAGAAATACAAACCATATGTTACAGGGGTCTCAGTTTGACAGCTTAACTGAGGTCATCCTAGGATTCGGATATTTCTGGTCACGATAGGAAGGCCAGTGGGATGGGTCTGATGCAGCAAGGATCAAGAGAGCCCCTTCGGAATGATCTCATCTAGGGAAGTTACACGAAGTAGCTGGTTTGGGACAATGTGTCAGGTTTGAAGGTCAAGTGTGATTTTACTACAGCACAGTGCCAGTCACTTATTGCCCTGCAGCCCCTATGGACTCGTCCCTTACCGAAGGAGAGAAACAGTAGTGATTAAAATGCTAAAAATTATTAAAATCTCTGTAAGGCGTTGTGTGGAGATTGCTGGCACCCATCCACATGCTTTCAAAGGTTGTTTATTGGGGCTTCCCTGGTGGCGCAGTGGTTAAGAATCTGCTTGCCAATGCAGGGGACACGGGTTCGAGCCCTGGTCTGGGAAGATCCCACATGCCACGGAGCAACTAAGCCCGTGCGCCACAACTACTGAGCCTGGGCTCTAGAGCCCGCGAGCCACAACTACTGAAGCCCGCACGCCTAGAGCCTGTGCTCTGCAACAAGAGAAGCCACCACAATGAGAAGCCTGTGCCCCACAACAAAGAGTAGCCCCCCACTCGCTGCAACTAGAGAAAGCCCACACGCAGCAGTGAAGACCCAATGCAGCCAAAAATTAAATAAATAAATTTTTTTTAAAAAGGTTGCTTATTGTGTACAAATGTGACTTCCTACCTAAGAGCTTTTTTTTTTTTTTTTTTTTTTTTTTTACTGTACTGATTTAGTCCTCATTTTTTTTTTTTTTTAAGAGCTTTTTTTCTGGAGCAAAAAGAGCAAGCTCAGGCCATGAGCTGGGCAGGCTGTTAATGCCAGCAAGTTAATGGCCCTGGAAGAAGCCCTCGGTCAATGACAGATGGGAACAGGGTGAGGAAGCAGCCCTTAGCCAGTGATGGAGAACTTCCTCACCCCTCAGGTTGGGGTAGCTCTGGCGTGTGTTCTGCACTGTCTCCCAGAGTCCTCCAGCAGGATTGGGCTCCAGGGATAACTGGCTTGATAACACACCTCTATTTGCTTTCTTCCATTCACCATCTTACTTTCCCTACTCCCTTTCCACTGTTCCTGGGATTACCTCCCAAATAAACTGCATGCACTTAAATCCCTGTCTCAGAGGCTGTTTCTGGGGGGAACCTCCATACTAACATAGGCAGTGTGCATACAGGGCAGCACAAGTTTGGAATCAGACAGACCTGGATTCAAATTCCTTCTTACCAGAGACAATGAATAGCTTAATTTCTCTAAGACTGTTTTTTCATCTATATAATGGGGCTAATCGTACTGACTTGGTAAGGTCAGGTCATAAAGAAAAATTTGAGAATGTATGTAAAGTGTTGTCCACAGTGACTTGCACATAGTAAGTGCTTAATAAATGTTGGCTAGTATCATTACCACAGTATTCTTAGTATTGTTAACACAGCATAGCGCAGGTAGAGGGAAAGGTTTTACACCCTTGGGGTGACTGCTGAAGCAGGCTGATTTGGGAGACATGCTGGGACCTGATGAGCATCTGTGGCTTAGCAATATCAGTGGCTTATAGGAAGCATCGCCACAGTGAGCCAGAGCAGGAGAGGAGGAAAACGGCGGACACCAAGTGGTGGCTTTGAAGACAAGCAATGGGCAGTGCCCCACTGGTATTGCCAATCGCGCTTAGTCTCAACCGATGGCTATAGTATCATCAATGATTTCATATCTGTGAATGAAATCAGGATTCACTCTGATAGCTGGGGTTTCATTAGCTTCCCTCTTCAGGGATTATGCTCAGGGCTACTGAGGTTTGGTTTCTAATTTCAAGCTGTTTTTCTCAAAGGTACAAAGGATCTTTTAACTTTTATTATTTTATGAACTTGTTGTCTTAGGGTTTTTCACATTGGGGCAGTTCCCTCTGCTTCCATTCACTCCTCATTCCCAGGCCAGATCATATTTAAATTCTTTGACTGCAGTGAGAGAGAAACAGAGAGACTGAGGCAGGTTAAAGTATTTTACTCATTCTCTAAACCTGGTTAATTACAGCTCAGGGTTTCACCTGCAGTCTTCAGGCTTTCAAACAGCCAAAGGTCCCAGAGTGGATGCAACTGCTGGGCCGCTTTGGCTGACGGCAAACCGCGGGGAGGAGTAGTTGTTCCCCGCCCCCTGCACGTACAGACAGATGACTGTGGGGGTAGACTTCCTTTCAGCCCCTTTTACGGTTTCACTCTAGGTCAAAATCAA